>NC_054054.1:41480202-42880202 GCF_017639655.2 Falco naumanni | reverse complement strand
GGAAAGAAATACAAAACAAATTTTAAGAGAGTGAATCAAGCAAAGAATCTTTCTTGATACTAATAAGAAATCCTCAGATTTCAACTAAACCACCTCTGATAGCCCAAAAAGCTGTAAACCTCAGAGGTTGTCCACCCCATTTCTTTCTCCTTTCTTTAGCATCTCTTTCTACACCTGTAAAATCAAGAAGTGGTGATTTCCAGAGATGATGACCATTTAGAGCCATCACTGACTGAAAAAAACCCCAAAACTCCAGTGTACTCTGAGCTCACTCTCCACCCTTGAATGCAATCTTTTACAAACAGCATCCTTACGGGATGTGCCCTTTTCTTATTCTGCCATTGTAATTATTCCAGTTTGTTTCCAAAAGCAGGTGGGAATCCCATGTCTGCACAGCTATGTTGATGATAATCTCCTAGTAAGGATGTGGTTCACTTGCCTACTCATTTTCAGCTACTCACACTGCCATGCTTTGTTTTCTCCCTCAATTTCATAATATTTTCTTTCCTATTTTTGTCTTCTAACATATCTAAAGAACCTCTTATGTTTATCTTAATATGCTTCAGCAGTACTGCTTCATTATTCCCATTTGTACTTTCAATGCCCTCTTTATAGTCCCTCTGTTTCTTCACATAAAATTATAACAATACTGCAGATCTTTTCTTTCCTATAATTTTTAAACCTATGTTTTGCTTTCATTTAACTTAAAAGATATACCAGTCATCCACACTGAAGTTTAATACTTGGTTTTACATAATGGCATATTCTC
The DNA here is from genome assembly GCF_017639655.2 of Falco naumanni. NCBI lineage: Eukaryota > Metazoa > Chordata > Aves > Falconiformes > Falconidae > Falco > Falco naumanni. The sequence continues at coordinate 42,879,433 of NC_054054.1, read as the reverse complement.
TTTCTAAGCTCATTCTACCACCTCCTAAACCTTTAATTTTGTCAACATTATTTCTTTCTAATAAGCACTGGCTGTTTATATCACTCATTACACAGTGAATAGTATTAAATGTGACTGTTTAAAAGTTTAATTAACCTGAGTTTCTATTCAAAATGCCATCCAACAAGCAAAATTTGAAACTTTATTCAATAATAATAATAGTCACTTCCTTTATCATAGCCTGTTCATTTGACATTTTTTCCACTTTTTAGTATCTCTTGCACACTGTGGTTTTCCCCCTTTTATCCCTTGATCCTTAGATGTAATAATTCATTTGCAGTAAAATTAAGTTTTCAGTTGTTTCTGTGATTTTAGATCTTTGAGAACACCTTCCCACCCTGGATTGAAGGATAATGAATATTTTCTGTAATGTTATTCAGTATCCAATAAAACAGCCCAAGTCCTCTCTTAAAATTCTCTAACCAAGCTATAGAAACTATGCTGCATTTATCTTCCTCTTTTCCTTTTCATTATTACCCTAGAGAATGTAAGGAAAATTGAATGTTGATTATTGTACAACAAATGTGACAAAACAGGTATTTCTAACAGAAATTATCAAAGATGTCAGATCTCAACAGGCAAAATTCAGCATGATTTCACAGAAGCAGTACTGATAAATAAATTTACACTGGCTGAAGATGCATTTCCAAGTTTATAGTGTGGTTTGTAAAGCAATGAAACACACTGCATTGCAGACAATAATTTCTTGCTGTTTGGCTTATTTGTTCAATAACTTTTGAGCCTGTTGACCAATTCCACCCAAATCTAATGGACAGTGTAAAGTTTGCAAATAAAATTACATACTGTACATCCTTTCTTTTTTTCCTCCTTTTCAAATTAAGAATTTAGATAGAGCAGAACTTTAGTAGGGGTGAAGTTGAGCTCAACCCTTATTAGACTACAGAGTATGTACTTTCACAGGTGACACTGTGTCTGGCAAAAGGAAGCTTTAACTGGAATTTGAAGCTTGCTGGGCAACACAGGCACAAAGCAATACAAAACCAGGCTTTTTTAGTCTCATGCTTCAGATACAATTTGCATAATTTAAGTGTTGTGTAATTGTAGTATCCCTTGTCTTTGGGTAAGTAATGGTTGCAATTCTTAAATTTATATTTCCTGCACTTCATGCAGTTACAGCTGCCAATGAATCTGTGAGTGCTTGGGTTCCCTGAATTCAAGCCCCAAGGACCCTGAATTGGGTGCTCATGAAATGTACATAAATAATTACAAGGTGCATTTTTGTCCTGTTTTGATTGGAAAATTACTTGCATATTTCATAATACATTTTCAACCAAGCTTTTTTGTAGCAATGTGCAAAATTATTTTTCCACACTTAGAGCATTTACAGCACTAATAAAGAAGAAAGTATATTTGATGAGAGAGCTTTGCAGAGTCATTGAGCACCCATCTCCAATTCATGCTTTTGATGCTTTCCCAGTGTTAGCAGAGGCCCCTCAACCAGACTCTCAGAAGAAACACATTATTACAGCTTCATTCAACTGAAACTATGACAATTCATAGAGTTACCTTCTGCACAGTATATATGCCAGCAAAAGAACAGGATCAGTGCAATAAGAACACCAGCAGAGGGGAAATAATACATACATTGCAAATGTGATGATTTTTTTTTAAATATACATTAATAAAGACCTGTAAAACATAGAATTTCATGCCATGTGAAAAGATGTTTTGTGGAAAATCTCTGTTCTAAATTAGGATTAAGTAAGTTGTAGACTTCTGTTTATTTTACACTGTTTCTTGGGATACAGTTCTAATCATGGATCCTTTGCTATGATGCATCATGTCAAGGTATTTTACAGCAGTATGACATCACAGTAGGGTATGTCAATTATGTAACATTGATTCCAAGCTAAATGACAATAGTTTTTCCTCTTAGTAATACACTGTTAATTAAGGGAGAAGGGGCTGTTGTTCATAAAGCTTTGGCTAAGAGAGGAAGATGAGGAAAATGAGTATTCGTCCTGACTACAGGGTGCCCAATGTCTTATGTGAGCAACTAATCTGGGATAATAAACACAACACTAAACAGCAATGGCAAGAGAAACAAAAAGGATGTAGATGGGACCATTTCACAGTGCCTTGGGCCTAGGGTCTTTGCAATATCGTGTGGCAGTTCCCATTAATCATTTTAAAGATTTTGTGAAACCATGTGAAATAAAACAAAATCCCATAAACAGACCTTTTCCAATAACTACCTTAAGACTAGCAAATGAGATAAGTATATAAATATCCTCTCAAGGATATTTAGTTCAACTTAGCACACACATTCATTGCCCTGCTCGTACTTCCACTTCTGGTGGCAAATTACTGTTTTCAGTAGTAAAATACTGCCATAGCACAAAAGGAGATGTTCTCCATCTTTTCCAGACATGCAACAGCTTCTGTTGTTTTTTTTTTTTTTTTTTTTTAAATGCTTCCTGCAAGTGTTCAGATTTAGCCCCTGAAGAATCTGATAACTGACCTGATAATGTTGGATGTACCCTGTATAATTGCAGGATTCTGAGCACAGAAATACAGACAATAGGAGGTAATGCAGTCATACAGACAAGGGATCAGACTGTCGTACTAGAATTAGCTCTCCTCTATTAGCACAGCTTGTAGGAAAACAAGTCCCGGACTTAGCTGTTTCATCACTAGCTGGCTGATAATTCCAGATTTCCTTTCTTCCATATGCTATGCAGTTCACAAAACAGTACAGAATGTACCTAGAGATTGTCTTGGTTACATATCATCATACATTCAGTGCAACAGCTTGCACCAGTACCAGGTAGCTAAACTTATTGTAGCTCCCTACCTTAAGGGAGCCTGGGGAGGGAGAAAAAAACCAAAAGCAATACAGCTCACTATATTTTCAGGTGTAACGATGCTTGAAAAAACATCTTGACTTCTAATGTTTTTTAGCATTACATTCTGGGTGTTTCATTTGTATATTGCCTAGTAAATAGAATTATTATTATATAAGTGCAAGGTATTATTACTACTCATGCAGCAGCCTGTACACAGTGTGTTGGTTTCATTAAAATTCAGGCCTAGATGGCTGCTGAGTGTTGGAAAGTACATTACCAATATAACTGAATTGATTTTGTTGAACCCATTGAAGGTGAAAGCATTGGGCATAATTTGTCTAGATTTCACACACACACACCCCCCAAAAAAAACCCCACCAAAACACATCAACCAACATTTGATACTTTACCACACAACAGATCCATTTATAAAGCCAGACAGCATGATACAGAGTAAACAATGTCCTGAAAAACAGACACAAAGGTCATTTAAAGAAAAACATGCAGAACAAAATCTGATTACAAGCAGCTTGCTACAAAATGCAGTATTAAAATAAATCCTAGTTTTGTCTTTTTAAGGACTGTTCCAAACCTTAATCGGAGTATCTCATGCTTATTTCTCCCCAGTTTACCACAGCTCAGATGCTGATTGTAACCTTGCAAGGTTGTATCTGGGAGTGTACTTCCCAGAAAATTTGAAAGATACATTGTTTTGACCTACTACATACATGCATCAAGACTACCAGAAGACAGTTTATTCCATCTTGACGTTACTTGGCAGAGAGAAAAGAGAATGGATGAAAGAAAATCTTTCCCAATGTTTCAGAATCACATACCAAAATAGTATCTGTTGGTGAGGTGCAAACCCAATGGAGTAACCAACAACAGGCATCCACAAAACACATCTCTGTATATTTTTGCATCAGCTGCAAGCAGAACTGCTGAAGGTACAACTGAATGGTAGGAATACGTTCTGCCTAGTTTCATGACTATCTAGAGTAATTTGTGGACACTGTAATGGTGTCTTATTAAGAAAGATTGTTGGAGGCAAAACAGTTAACTACTAAAAACCCCTAATATCTTAGGAAGTGGGTAAAAAAGTGTTATTTCATATTTTTGGGTTGTGAACTGTGAATAAAGATCAGCCATCCTTGACCTACATGGCTGAATGAAGAACTAAGTGGGAGGATGAATTCTGATAGAGAGATAAGATGCTGAGAAAGGAAAGGAGTAGATTGAATAATGTGTCTGGGTTTGTAACTAATTCAGAAATAAGTCATGGACTGAAGTGTAACCAAGGACTGGAATATAAATAGTTGGAGTAGAACAATAGAAGTCTGTAATGAAAGTAAAGTGACAGGGTCAGTAATGGAAGGAAATGCAAATGAACTCGAAAGCAGAATAAATGGATGGATAAGAGGTAATTTCAGGGGTATTACAGATATGTGGAAATATAATACCAAGAAATACAGCATCAACACTAGGAAAACACAATAGGTTTGGCCAACATTTTGCTGTGACCAGAAGATAACTTTAAGTCAAATTTTTATCCATCTGTACAGGATCTTATGTACATCTGGAGTGCTATGGCAAGGGATTATATTCATTATTTGTTTCATCTCTATATTTCATCTATGTTTCTTTCATCTCCATACGACTTACTTATTTTCCATTCTTTTAAATGCTGGACTGTTGTGACACATCCTAAAGAGATTTTTGGTTCTGTTCAGTTAGAATAATTTGGACTTGAAGTGACGCAGCAGAAAGTTCTGGAGATGTGATCTGGAAGTCTTCATCGTGACGTGGGGGTCAGGACCATACTTAAACATACCTTTAGTCAGCCCAGCTGCCTCTTTCCAATGTGTTTTTTTAAATTTCTAAATCACCTGTCATAACACTACAAAGCATGTCAGTGGGTATGTAATTGTGTCAGATAATGCTCTGACACACCCTGGTGGTATCAGAATTGAGGTCTGTATTTCAGCTGCCTGTTCCTCCATTAAAAACCCAGACTATGATGTGCCCTGATTCTGTCAGAAGAGTTTCCTGGCAAATGTAGGAACCTGAGGCACAAAAGGGCAAAACAATGTATTCTGTGCTATTCAAGTGCTCTGTGTTAGGATTTGGATCCAGAATGCATGGCCCTTGGATCTCAACCAAGTGTAGAACACATTCAGGGAAAAAGCACCATGAAATCTTTTATATGTCCTGCCATTAACAGTCTCTGTTCATTATGCAGAAAGACTCAATGAACTTTGTTATCAACTATGTAATTTAACTTTACAAAATGAAGTTCAGAATAAAATTTTGAATGGCAACAAGTAAGTTTTTTCTCTACTTGGGATATTCTGTTCTCACAAAATTTTGGCTACCTTCCTGTTCCCTAAAACCCGACAAGTTGGAGATCTTCAAGAAGAAATAACAAGCTGCTGTACTTTCAAGTTTACATATGCCTTGCATAGAAAATCACATTCTTTTGCAAAAAGTAAAGACATTAGGATAATATCTTAAATCTTCCCCCTTGAGTGCCAGCACTGTCTTCTCTAGTTTTGTAACATTTATGAGGAGCTTTTTAAGTTCCCCCCACATTATAAACAGTATGTCCTTATCACATACGTGCTAATCACACATTGTGTGTGATAAGTCCATACCACCACACAGCATCTCCCATTAGTCACAGGCTGTGGGTAGAAAGTCAGATACACTTCCACTTTTGGAATGCTTTGAAAGCACATCAAGCTTAAGAGTGGAGAGAAATGGTGTAGTTTTTGGTGTGGTTCAGAGCAACATGATTTTTATTAGACAAGCTCCACAGCAGTGTGTAGTTTTCCTTAAACAAAACCTTCAGGTTCAGACTGGGATGCTCAGTAGCAATGGGGACTGGAAGGATATTGCCCATGGTAATGCTTGTACCATGACACACTAGGAGAAGACTCAGGAAATAAAAGATCTCTCCTCTCCTCTGAGAGATAAGAGACTGGTCATGCTATGAAATGCAATTAATTAAATGGAATCAGATATGATGGGGAAAGAGGAATCTTAGGTTGCAGGTATACATGCAAAACAGAGTTGCCAGACTTTTGAACATTACTGCACTCTCCCTTACCCCTCAGCCTTCAGAGAAAAGGTGTTTTAACAAAATTTGTGTATTTGTCATCTGTTTTAGTAAAGACTGATGACTTAGTTTAAACCCCCAGTGAAGGTGAGTTTAAGCTAAACTGCTTGACTTTGTGAATCACACATGCAGGCTATTCTGTCATCTCTGCTGGGAGGCAACAGCCTGCAGCAGGGGAGCAGAGCAGACAGCCAGGCAAGCCATCTTTAGAGGCTCCAAGCAGATCTCCCAGTGCTTCCCTGACTGTACGCCCACCTGCTTCAGGGAGCACAACTGAAAAAAGGATCAAGGACAAAACAAGAAAAAAAACAAGTAACAGTTTGATAACATTTGTTCTTATTCCATAGATTGCACATAACCCATAGATCCAGCACGTCAAATCTGGAATGGGTTTGTGTTTGTAAACCTGTTAACCAAATTAATAATAATTTATACATATCTATATCTCCTTTTGAACATTTCCCTCTTAGTATGGGCTAGACTTTTAAGCCCTGAAGTAGCAAGCACACCCACACTTACAAAAAGGGGCAAGAAGCTTCACATAGTTGATTTACACAGAATTACCTTGTTATGAAACTATATTCTATGGACCCCATTGGCAATATTGTCTACTAAACATTATTGTCTTTCTCAGAACTTTCTAGAAATTCATCAAGTGTGGGAAATGGCTTTTCAGAAGAATATCCCTCAGCGACATGACTTAAATAGTTTTTCACCGTGTGAAAGTTTGTCCCAAGGCTTTTGCAGTGTTTATTTGAACAAATATATAATCAGAAAGAAGAAATTACTAGAATAGTATCTTAATTTGTTCCCTACCTTCCTTGTTTTCTAGGACTGTATAGTCACAGCACTGTCCACCTTCCACATACATATTGAAAAAAAAGATTCAGGTTGCAGTCAAGGTGTGTGAATAAACAAAAATATTGATTACCATGATCAGGCAGGTGTTCAAGAGATTTCACAAAATTATCCAAGAGATAATCAGGAGACTGAATTCCAGTTCCTAAAGTGAAGAATCACAGAAGCACTTCTGTACCATCCTACCTTAACCTTCCTATGTGCTTGTCTCAGTGTTTTACCTTGTAGCAGAGATTTTTATTGCAAAATTAGCATGATTTTAATTGATTTTTTGCAGCCATATGCATGCTCCAAATTAAAGGCATTACCTTCTATCCATATGCTCTTAGATTTTATTACGTTTGTTTTGCATGTTGCCAAGAGAAAGAAAGGTTAAAGTTTGCTCTGAGAAGAAATTAGCACAGTCAACTTTTTGTTAGCCATGAGTGGGTTATCCAGCTGGCACTGACAAATCACTGCAAGCACATGGAAGCCAGCTGAAGTGTGGCAAAGCTTATTAGCTCAGACTTAGACATGGCCTTACTGGTTCTAGACCTAACTTGAATGTCTCCATACCATGCTCTCAGGAATGGAAGGGATTTATTAACCCCATCTAATGCTGACCCTGACAGACCTGAGCTGGTTTTGCACAGCTCTGTGAGGTTTTTTCTTCATGCTGAATACCCCAGTTCTTGGTACTCTAAAGATTTATTACTGTTGCATTAATGCGACTGAGCGATTTCTTGACCTGAGCTGTCACTGTGAGTTATGAGACCCAAGCGGCGGGAGATTTATTCCTTGTGTTTTATTGGGTGTTTGATGTTTTGGAAAGGGAGGACTTCCATTGCCCCAGCCTGAAAGGACTTTATGTTCACTTGCCTGGAGCCAGCTGTTGTAATTTGATGTAGTTCCATTGAAGTCAGTGGAGTTATGTCAGGAAACCAGGTTACAAGGGAGAAGATTAAATGCCTAATACTTATTTCATATTACTCTTGATCTTTCATTAGCATCTTATATGTCATTCCTACATTTGCTTTTCTAAGAAAACGTATTCCAACCACTTCCTTGGAACAAAAAATGAAAAAAAGAGTGATTCCTATAAATATATATATGAAATAACATATTTTATATAATCTCATTTTGAATAAACTTTAACAAAGCATAAAACAAATGGCACTGAAATCAATTAATGTTACAGTTTTCCTCCCTTACTTCTTTTAAAACTCAGATGGCTGTTTTAATAAAATGTGCCTGCTAGAAAAAAAATACTAAACTGTTATTTTTAATTTGGTATGGTATTGATTTATATAGACTGTTAGTTTTCCAAGGAAATAATCCATTTATAATTTTGGTGTAATATATATATCCTATACTGCTTTTGTAAAGCCGCAATAATAAATTAATACTTTATTACTAGGATGGTTTTGATCCACTATACACTGCACCTGAGGGAAAAATGAACAAACATTGAACCAATAAACTAAAATAAACTTTTTTACATTCCTCTTGTAATTACCAGTGCTAACCACAGAAAAGAAATATAATGAAGCATGCAACTTGGCAGTTCTCCTTCAAGGCTAACAGTTAAGAAAGAAAAAAAATGTTCTAAAAAGTCAATGTAAATATAAAACAAAAAAAAAGAATTTTCTGTTGAAAACATTGGATTTCTTTGCGGCCTACAAAAACCCAACACGTTACTAGTGTAACAGACCGATTTAAATACTGCCCATAATACAAGGGTGTAAGAAATAAAGCCATAAGCAACTACTCTGTTATCCCCAAAGCAAGTAGCTGAGAACAGAGCAAGGAAAGAGAAGCAAATGGGTGAGGCATTTGGTATTAGTTTGGCAATGTTCACTTTCCATTCTGTTGTACGGTGTAAATAAACTCAGAGATAGGCTCATCTTTCAGTGCTGTCATTTCTCCAAGTTGTATGCTTTGTGCACACATAGAACTGAGACAGAGGAAGCAATGTCTGACAGTTTACTGCTAATAGAGAATAGTGACAGGCTCCTGTCTGCAGCAGCAATGGTGGATCTATGAAATAACCGTCTCAAGCACCACAGTTCTTAGGGAGATACTGTCTGAACACATTGTTGTTTCACAAAATGCATGTTCAAGCAGCCAACCTAGAGATATAACAACTGGAGGAGACAAAACACAGGCAATTCTGGTATATCATCACATTAATGAGTACGGGAGTGATGTCTGCTGTAGGCTGAATTTAGGGTAGGCAGAAGCAAGCATGAGTACAAAGAGATGGCTATTAATGTTTAACTTCTCCAAAAGAAAAGAGAATGCAAGATTGACCTGCAAGTAAAGATGAACTCAGCTGTAACAGCTACATGTGAATATTCTCAAACCATTTTAAACATAGTTTGGCCTTCCATTCATCAATGCTCAAAAGTAATAAAGATTGCAACTCATGGAAGGGTTTAATATCACGTAGCAAATCTGACTAAACAAGGACTTCAGCACCAAGGGACCTAAAAGACAGATAAAAATTGAGTGCTGCTGCCAGTATACACCAGAAGGTTAACTTTATAATGCTTGATAGCATCCCCAATTGGAATTGTGTCAGAGAGACAGGAGAGCAAGAAGAACCAAACCTCTGGGAATTCATGAACTGATTGCCCCTTGTAGTTGAGGGAAATCTATTTGCAGAAACAAATTGACCTTGCCATCTAGATAGAGACACAGATGCTAAATGATGTAACCAGGCTCCAAATCTGCTGAATCACATGTAGCTCTTGCAGCAGTGAAGAAAATGGTGGAGGCTATTTTTACTAAGGACAGGACATTTTTGATGAAATAGAAGTGTCTCTACTGAATCCTCAAGAGATATCTACTGTAAATAATGGGCATATTAAAGGTCTATTTTTTAGTCCCATTATATTTCATAATTTTATTATCTTATCTGTTCCCAGTATCATGTTCACATGATTGTAGTAAAATATGCATATATATATATATATATATATATATCTTCAATTCTCATGGTACCAAAAAAACAATTACAGCTTTTCATCCTTGCAAGTAAAAATGTAGCAGAAAAAAACGAAATACTCCCATCTGTAGAAGACATGAAACATGCAAAACACAAACCTAATCTATTTTTCAGATTTTCAGCTCAAACTTACCCACACTTGCAATAAAACCCATTTTGCAGGAGAAATTAGTTAAAAATACCTAAACAATGTCTTTAATTTTTGAGTGAACAAAGGTTACTGTAGATCATAAAGGATTAGATGAGCTCAGGGTAAGTCTGGATCAGTTCATAGAAGAAATATCCATTGACAACTGCTAAATGTAAAGCCAGTGGTGGTTTCTATGCAGATGCCTGGGGGTGGAAGGATATTAATAGAAAACTTAGGATAAACTGGTCCTGTTCTATCACTCTTCTCTAGGCATCTGGTTTTAGCCACTACTGCAAACAGGTTTCTGGTTTACATGGGGTTTTGGTCTGGGCCAAGAGCAATTCTTGTGTTTTTGTGACATCCAGACTCGCGAAACACCAGTTTTCACACAGTGGTCTATGCTCATTTAGAGAAAAGGGTATTCCATTAATGTGATGTGTTTTAAAAGTCAAACCTAGAGTTTAATATTCCACATGTTCAAAGCATTAATATATATATCTTGTTCTCAACTGCAGTGTGTCCTACAACTTTGCAAATAAGGACTTTCTCAATATATTCCTTGTTTGAGGGTACTTTTATTCAATATTTCTTTTGGTTTCAGTACCAAAGACTGGCTTTGACTAAATGTAGAAGGGCAAACCAAAACTCAACTGAATCACTCACTGTCTGCTGCAGCATCCCAGTTTCTCACTGGTGTTATGGAAGGTCCAAAATTGGTCAGAAACACTTGGTTTAGGTAGAGTCCAGAGAACAAAGTAACAGCTATGTCCACTTACATCAGTTTCCACTGATGCAGCTTTGAGGTTTACAGATGCATTAGTGTTTGCATTCTGAGATTGGCTGAAGGAATTAATTTACGTTTCAAGTTATTAATACCATCAGGAAATGATACTTCCTTATACCTAAAGGCACAAACCAAATGTCATTGCTTGGAACAGAGTCACAGCAATGCCTTCAAAGCAGACTCTCTGCAGATTCCCTAGCTTTGGTACAGATATCAGCCTAGCTTGAGCTGTATGCAAATCAGTTGTGATTTCAAAACCCACCCAAGAAACTTCATAAACATGTGAAGGGTTGTTTTATCGTGTTCTAGGCTTGTATCTTACCTACACTGATACTCTCATTCAAACTAACTAGTTTAAGTGGCTGCAGAGCAGATGTAACTTAAGGCAGAATTGGATACAACAAACAAGCAACATAAGGAAACAATCAAACAAGCTTTAGTGGTGACAAACAATGAAATCAGGACAGAGACTATTTAAATACTGATGCATATCTTTGAGGACTGTTGAAGAGAAAACTATCCAGGTGGATTTAAAAGACAAGTATGTGTAGATAAATATTGGTACAAACCCCAATAAGATTCTACTCAATTCTCTCTATATAGTAAAAAACCAAACATGATCAAATCTCATGCAGATTTCTCTCTTTCTGGGAAGTTAATTAAATAGATGCACCCCCCATTCTCCTTACAACTCATTGCTTCAAATATTTTAATATTGCATTTCTAAAAGGAAAATGGAAAATTACAAAAGCATGTCAATAATATAATGAGTTATATTTATAAGCCTCCTTTTTGCCAAGTGAGTCAGGGCACTATACAGACAATTAAAGTCAAATTATAATCACACAAATTGTTATGAATGCATGTTATTAGCTAATTAGAGAAAAAATCTAAACCCCAAAATCAGACTAAAAATAAACAAATGTAGCATTATTAAAGGAAAACAGTAGAGCAAAACAAGTTGTTTGTCTTTGTGCTGTTTCAGGAAGTGTAAAGATATTTTAAATAATTTTTGTGATTTGTTGAACTTCTATTTTGTTGGATATCTTTTTTTTTCTGTAAAAGTAATGAGGGAGGATTTTCAGACATCTCAAATCCTCACAAAATATTTATATGCCTGAAACTCATCCATGGATGGAATAAAGAACACTGACCCTAGGCAGCTAAGCTTTCTGCAACATATGCTAAAGAATAGCTTGAAAAATCCTTCCTTTTAACTAGAGAGCAACTTAGAGTTTTCAGCAAGAATGACACATTCCCTTTCAGAATTTGTGTGTGAATATCAGGACTGCCAGCCATCACTTCTGTCCCTTCAAGACTGACATCCTGAAACTTTCTCCTCCATCCGTTTTCCAAGAAAATGGAGTCAGACTTCATTGCTGCAATGTGCAGACTGTAAATACTGAATTTTTTGCTATGGAGGTAATTTGCTCTGCTTCCTGGTGGGCCCTCTTCTGAAAAAAGATTGATCTATATTTGGACCTTTCCTGGAAAAAGCTGAGAATCCAACCAAACCTTCTACTCATTTTTACAGATTGCCACACTATCCAAGTTATGTTGTTTGAAAAGAAAATGTCTATCATTTCTTATTGGGAAGAGCTTCACATTTCTGTTTTGTGTTAGACTGACCATGTTTATTGAAGTCAGGCCTCAGGGATTTAGGCAGGGTGGGAGATGCATTTCAGCTAAGTTTAGACACTGACAGCATCAATGTCTAACTCTAAGCTAGTCACCTGGGATCTTTCCATTGTCAGGGGGGAGAAGAACTTTGAGTGCTCATTTCATCTGATACACTTATATTTCAGGCACTTACGTCACTGAAAAAAATGAACCTACTTCAGTTCCTTTCTGAAGTGTACCACCTGTTTATGATGGTTTACTGTGCCAAATAAAACCCAATTCATTGATGAACTCTGTGGTCACTTGTAGAGTATTGAACAGTAAATATAAAAAAAAAAAAAAAAGGATGAAAGCGGCATCAAGTGGTTACCTACTATGTCTTTGACTCAAATCCAAGTCAACTAAACATTCACCAGTTTTAAATAATATTTATCTACCCTGGCATTAAACATTTTTACAGTGATGGAAATTATGAATTGTTTCAATTGATCTATTAATCATTTCATGATCCTTACCGTAAGTCACCAGGGACAATTTTCCTCCAGTTCAACACAAATGTTCATGGATGGAAACTAAGCCTATTATTTTTTAACTTACCTATGGCCATGGAGATGAGTTAGTTTCATTGTCTGCAGCAACCCTTCTGTATATTTTAATACTGCTACCATGTCTTCATTTGATCTTGTTTCTCACTTTATAACAGGAGACTCACTTGTTAACAACCACAATTCAAAATATCTTAACTTTGTTAAAAACACGAAAAAGAAGGAAAATACGTTTAAAATGGTTTCACTGCCTTTAAATACTGAGGCTTTAAAAAAAAAAATCTGATTGGGATTTTTTCATTCAGCTGAACAGATTTGACAGCTTTCAAATACTTTACCTGTTCTTATTTGAAAGAATAGTCAGTTTAAATGGTCTGTAGAACAGTTGTTCATAGCAAAGTTATATTTTGTTTTCCTTAAATTAAATCACAAACACATAAATATGTGGGGTAGCAATAAAGAAGAAAGATATGAAAGAAATTTCTTTCTATGGCATTGTCTTTCACATGAATGTGACAGTTTGGGTAAAGTGGCTTTTTTTGTCTTTGTTTTGGCTGCACATTGAAAGTCCTTGGAAATTGTTGTTCAGTGATGGTACCATATTTTTTAAATACTAGATCCCAAATATCGCCATGAGGTGGGAAGGGGAAGAGAATCAGCCATATATTACCTGATGACTCAAAACATACTGGGTTTGGCTGGCAGAGAGTTAATTTTCTTCACAGTAGCTCCTACAGTGCTACATTATTGATTTGTGACCAAGATGGTGTTGGTGTTTTACTTAGGTGATCTGTTAGCTATTGTCGAGCAGTGCTTACACAGCATCAAGGCATTTTCTGCTTCTCACGCTGCCCTGCCAGCGAGGATGCTGAGGATGCACAAGAAGCTGGGAGTGGACACAGCCAGGACAGCTGATCCCAACTGACCAAAGGGATATTCCATACCATATTACATCATGCTCAGCAAGAAAAGTTGGGGGAAGAAGAAGGAAGGAGGCACCAGTGTTCAGAGCAATGATATCTTCTCAAGTAACTGTTACGCACAATGAAGCCCTGCTTTCCTGGAACAGGAAACTAAAGACCTGCCTGCTGATGGGAATTGGTCAATGAATTCCTTGTTTTGCTTTGCTTGGGCATGTAGCTTTTGCTTTACCTATTAAACTGGGGTCATCTCGACCCATAATTTTTTTTTTTTTTTTTTTGCACTTTTACCCTTTTGGTTCTTTCCCTCATCCTACTGTGGGAGAATGAGTGAGCATCTGCATGGGGCTGAGCTGCCTGTTGGGGTTAACCCTCAACACAAACACTGAGGGGTGACAGTATCATTGCACTACAGGCAGAAGACAGTGTACTGACTGCAGTGATGCTCATCTGATCCCATGGCAATGCCATTTCAAATGACCCTTACAAGGAATCATGAAGCTCCTCCATCATTTTTTTTTTTCCCTGTATCCCTAGCTTAATATATACGGCCTTAGATAGAAGGGAAAAAAAAAATAAGAAAAAGGGAAAAAAAATGAGGGTCTATTTGCTAAAGTGGCTTAAATTAATGTTTGGTTGTTTTTTTTTTCACAATTGGAGCAGCCTAAGAGCATGCACATGATCAGTAACAGTGGTCAAAAAAACTTGATTGCTTTTGAAAGTGTGCCTATTCCTTGGTAATCTTTCAAAATACCTTTATTTAACGCCAGTTACCACCATTAATGTAAATCTGTTTCTAGTGTATAATTTCTACCACCTGATTTATCCTGGGGTTCAAAAGAATGTGTGAAGACATGAAGATAAGGGGGAGGAAAGATGACAGCTCTCTTTTAAATGCAATTTATTTCAGGTAAACAACTTGTGTTTTCACCATTTCAATGTTAAACATATACTTTAACAAGCAATCAGACTCAAACAGGGAGAAGTAACTAAAGCCAAAAGAGACAGAAAGAAAACATTTCAATAGCAGTTCTTTTTCTTGTCCATTTTTTCTCCCTTTCTTCCTGGATGAAACCAATTTCATTTTCTGAGGCTGAAATTACATTGTAATCTCAAAGCCATTTCTATTCTTTGTGCTGGAACACAGATATTGCTGGTTACACCTGTTCTATTTTTTTTCACCTTCAGTAAAACAGAATGCTTGCAAGAGTAGTATTTTGACAAAGACTAAAAAGAAAGCAAGAGACAGAGTTGGTATACAAGAGCTTTAAAATGTAGTGTGTAGTGTATGAAAATTGTATTACAGCACAGTCATCTGACCGGAAAGGAAACACTAATGCTGTCTCTGTGTTCCCTTCAAAATAAGAAGTCAAACTAACTGCAATACAATGCTGAAGTGTAAAGCATTTGTGTCTGAATTTTGGGGGAGAATAAAGAACATCTTCACAAACAAGATATGAACAAGAAGGCACAGTGACCTTGGTCTCAGGAAAGGCATTTGAGATACCTGCCATGGGCTGAGCAAATGAGATTGCTACTGTACATCACTTGGATTCAAAATTAAGCACAGGTCAAAATGAAAAACAAATCAAAGGTCTCCATTTAGTTGTCCATTAAGAACCCTAAAGTAAAATGCCAATGGTGAACTTCCAAGTCAGTAGTGGGGAGGGCCATAAGCTAGGACTTAGTATTGGAAAAAAGCACAATCTCTCTGTTTTTCATTTTGTGTAGTCCATGATTTTTATTGTAGATCCTGAATAGTGAGGACCACCTAGTCTGTTTATTCCATTGGTATGATCAGGAATGATTACGGCTGTGCCTGCCCTCACCTGTTGGCATGAGATAGATCCCTGGTCTAACAATCATCCACACTGGCACTGAGTGAGAGAGCATCCTACTCGGAGGAATACCTCTTCTACTGTGTTTCCAGATTTCACCTGATAAACTCTCAGACGTGACTATGATACAAGAAGTCTGGACAGCAATTCTTTACATCTTTCCATAGTATTGATGTAAGCTGTGGTTAATGCCTCTGTGCTCAAAACAGGCTCGCTGTTCCAGAGAGAAACAGGCACCCTCAGAAGATGAGTCAGCTTTTCCTGAAGAGACAGACTTTTCAGAAGTTGACTTAGATAACTAGTTCTAGGGGGAGGGCAAAAAAAAAAAAAGTAACGAATCATCAAATTGAGCTCTCTCTCTTTTTCATATCTTCACCCACTCTTTATCACAGAGGCCACTAAGAAAACTGGCTTAGAACAACTGTTCTTCTTTTAGGGAATTACACATATGAACAAGGACAATCCCAGTCCTTGGCTGGAAGGCTTCCTCTGTAGCATTTTCAAGTCTACAAGCATGAATACACCCAGAAGTTTAGAGCACAAGCGACATGTGGAGGTGTTCCCAGGGTGACATACTGCTTCCTGGGACTCTTTTTTTTGTTTGTTTCACTGGTGAAATAATTTGGTCAGCTCTAAACCTATTTCTTTAATTCTGCACATGAACTCAGCTGTCCAGGATAGTGTGGTAGCCATCCACCGAACTAATCTATAGATTTTGCCCTAGGAATATAAAAATCTGCATTACGAATGGTTGGCATTATTAAGTAAGATAATATTTTATACTAGGTAAGTTTCCTATAGCATGGCATGATGTACAGCATAGGTTTTGCATTTCCTGAACAAATCCACTGATGCCAATGAATTCAATCCTGTGAGAAAGATTGCAGAATTGGGATCACTCCTTTGAAACTGAATAGAGAATGAAAGACTCTCAGAGCCTCCTTAAAGAGTTTAATAGAGAATTATATCCCCATTTTAACAATTTATAGGATGGTTAAAAAAGCAATTTTAGAAAGACTCTCATTTCTATTAAATTCTATAGGTTTTTTAGAGTAATTTCTATGGAACTTGATATTTCTATTTCTATAATTTATGTACAGTTCTGTAAGAGTTTCTAGTTTTATTCTTACTAAACCCACCAGGCATTTCCAGAAGGATCTGTAGCTTCCTTTTTTCAATGCATTTAATTTTGCAAGAATAGAGGTTTTTGTTTGTTTTAAACACACACACAAAAAAACTGCTTCATAAAATTCAAAGCAATCAGGAAAGAGTTAAAATAATTCACAGGCTTCCTCACTTCCATGTTGCTGGCAAGCAGCTTCTGATTCTGCTGTTGGTAGACTTGCAGCAACAATGTGTACACAGAAATTAATAGTACTATCTATAAAATCAGAAGAAAAAAGAAAAAGTCTCCATTATATTTGATACACCTGGGACAGCACAAGGTAAGCTGTGCATAGCACATTGTGCATCATGCCTCTTATCTTAGATGAACGGCCAAAGCCTCTGGAAAGCATGTGGCTTAAGCAAATTAGGAGAGTCTGGAGCTGTTTACTAATGAGGAAAAAACAAGCAAACAAAACCAAATGTATTAGTCCATCACTGAGTAAAGGGCACTGTATGACAGCAACAAAACAAACAGATAAATCAGTAAAACCCAGTAATCCTGCCAAATAAATCATAGGCTCAGTGACAATTAAATGTAGCCTACTTTGACTCATAAATAGTGTCACATCCTTCCAGGCTAAAAAAAGACTTTGTAAAACCTTCCATGAAATCATGTTAGTTTAAACCACCTTAATTTACAAACAATGGATGACATATAATAGGAGAAAGAAAAGTAATTTGGCAGAAATATCAAAGGTTGTTAAAGTCTGCTGCTTTCTCATACTTTTTTAAAAGACTAAAGCCAGGAAAGACCATTTTAATCATGCGATCAAGAGTGCTCACAGATTGTTAAGCCCAGATGTGAAGTCAACTTCTGTACAAAAAGCAGGCTGCCACTTGTTCGACACAGCCAAGCACTGGTCCAAGCTCTTCAGCGGATTCCTACCAACCTCTCCACAATGAATCACTCCCTATTTAGACTGTCCACCAATTTCTAACACTAAGACTCATGGCAAGGAGCAGGAAAGTATTATGTTTTAGGAATAAAGGTTTCAAACTAGTACTAAAAGTAAATTGGGAGTCAAACCAGGCTCTGGTGAATGAAGACAGTCAAACAAATATGTATGACAAAGTTATAGCATCTTCAGTCTGCAGGGCAGCATACTGGTTTATGCAAGCTAAGTGCATTTCTTCAAAAGCCTTCTGTTAATAAAACACCTGATTTTCTTGGACCAAGTGCCATAAGCAAATGTAAATCTTCAGAACATACCTTATTCTTATATTGAAAGTGGAGCCATCCAATCCAGTCAGAGTTCCGAAAACCGGTAAAAATATTATGCTTCTATGTTGTGCCTAAGACAGCTTTTTACCACAGATGAGACTGAAAGCATATTGTGAATGTGCTATTAATACCTTATTCTGATATATGCTCTCCAATGATTGCAGGGGAAAAAAAAGACTGATACTACTATACATAAGCTTGGAAATATGTCTTTATCATCTGAGGTGCTTACTTGTTTACCTTCGGCTACCAGCTTTGAACTGTGTAACAGCAAGGTGATAGAAGGGTTTAGCTTTGCTTTCATTAAAGTACAGAAATTTCTGTCAGTTTGGAACACAGCAGCCTTACTGGCTTATCCCCTCCACCACAATATTTTTCACATAGATTCTTTCAGAAATACAATTAAACCAGATTATACCCACCCTACTACAGCGTTGAAGTAGTCTCCTGATATATGGAGTAGCAGAGTTAGAAAGTACTATGGTTTTGATTTTTCAAAAACTGGAGAAAATGGTCAGTCAGAAATTATGGTATTAATTTCTGAACTGCTATCTTGTTGGACATAGCTCTTGAAACAATTATAAAGTCAGCTTTCTTTCCAAGACATCATTTCCCAACTGAGACACACATGGTGAAGATATTCTGGGAGGAGAGGAAGAGTGCTTAAGAAAAACTAATAGATGGGTACTTTCAGAGTGCCATTCTGTTTCTAAATAACTGTGCTAAGTCTGTGTCGTATAATACACTTTCACAGTTGTAAGCAGACTCTGATATTTTAACAGATTTAGTGAGATGTTAGAAAGATGTGGGCTTCTTTGCTGCAGTAAACTTTTTGTAACCACAAGGTAATGAAATCTGATGTTATGTTTAAACTGAGAGCCACAGTCCTTACCCTACATTAAAATTACTGTAATGATAATATTGCCCATTAAAAAGAGAGAGAAATAAAAGTGAAACAAACAAATGAAAAACACAGAAAAATTCTTCTTGCCTTACAGAAAAAGTGGCATGGTGAATTTTTACGAGGGAGTCAGTTAAAAAGAAAATTTGCTAGAATTACTCATGCATGGAGATGCTGACATAGAAAACAGGGAAGTTAGGAAACAGATGATCAACCCTAAATTAATTTTAATACCAAATTTAGAAATAACTGTTGGCTATGAATTATGCCTTCTTACCTAGAGTGGGATTTCTGGCAACAATGCAGTTCAAAATGCAGAAACTAATGTTCTGATTTCTACTACCTTAGGAGTTACTGCCAGATCCAATGCATGAGTCCAAAGTTTTTCAAAGAGTTGGGAGCCTGGTTCCCTCTTTGGTGCTGCACCCAGAGCCTACTTAGTTTGTGAGACTTAGCATGAGAACAACATAAGATTTTAGACTGCATCTTTATGTAACGCCTTTCTGGAAAAAGAACTTCACTGCTACTTTTAGCTATTGTTCTACTGCCTCAGAACTTTAAAGAGAGATAATTATTTGGACACTGCTGAATTACTCAGAATGCATACATTGCTGAGCAAAAACCAACTTGACTGTTTCCTTTTGGAAAGCTTGGTAAGAATAATTATCTAATTTACAGACACTGCAGAAAATGAGTATAATAAATGATGGTCCCTGTTCAGAACAGAATGCATCATGCAGCTAGATTAAAATACAGTTAATTGTACAGAATGAGGGGGGTGTAGGGGAACAGAAATAGGATGCAATTTACAAAAGAAAGAAACATGCTTTAGAGAGGCATCTCTAAAATACATCTCTAAATATAGAGTGATGATAGACAAGAAAACTAAACCCACAGATCTGAACATCTTTGTGGCTTGAAATCCGTGTCCAAACTATACAGCTGGCGCTCATCTCTAACAGGAAATGTCATTTGTAAACTTTTAGTACCATCTGATTTTGAGGGCCAACTCATCACAACTGAATTATAATCAAGTATGTAAGATTTATTTCACTTTCTTTTATTAAGATTACTAGTTCAAAATAATGAAGGCAGAAAAGTAGGGAGACATACAGAACTAGCCAAACAGCAACCACATATTTAGAGAAAATGGATTGTATAGAATATAAACGTTTGATCTTCACAAGACTTTCATACACTATACCTAGGACAAATATCCATCTATCTGCATATTCTTCAGACTTACTGTCAATTAATATTTTGCCCAGGTTCTGCAAAACTGAAAGATGTGATAAATTGTCTAAAGCTGTGAAATTTTTTAAATACCAATGTCAGCCTTTCTAAGTGATAATTTTCTAGTGATTCTAGCTGAGAATAATAAGATAATATAAATTCAGAATACTGAAAGTTGCAATCTGCTGTCAGCAGAAAATAAAGATTCCTAGAGTAACTGTACAAGGATTTTAAATACAAAAGTAAACAGCTGCTTTAATCACTCTAGATTAAAGAGCACATTTTCATTAAAGCCATCACAGAAATAGTGCTGTCCTGGATAGTGACGTGAAAACTTACCTGGAGTGATCAGAGGTAAAGGTCAGCTAATGCAGTATGAAATCAAATGGTGTAGCCACAGCTCTGAATGCAACTCTCTGAGAAACTGAAGGCTGCTTCCAAGATCAGCAATTTTTTTATAATAAACCAAGAGTACCAAATGACCAACTCAGTGGAGTATCAACTTTGGAAAGGGATTATATACATCAGGGGTCCTCAAAGTACGGCCCGCAGGCCGGATACGGCCCCCCAGGGTCCTCAATCCGGCCCTCAGTATTTACAGAACCCCCTGCCCCACCCCGGGGATTGGGGAGGCAAACCAACCAGCCACAGATGACCGCCTGCCACTTCATCCACACGCCGTCCCCCTGTTTAAAAAGTTTGAGGACCCCTGCTATACACAGAATGAAATTTTACATCCAATATTCACACGTTCTTTGTAATCTGGCTTCTGAGCCTGTGAGCAGTAGTAGAATTAGAGTCTGCACACTTCACAGCTATTCCTGAATGTAGCTTGGAAGACAAAAGACAACACAGTGAATCTTCTAAGCACAAGTACCATCATATTACTTGACTTATACTTAATTTCTCTCTATTTAAATACCTTTCTTATGATTTAGGATTGCTGAGAAGCAAAATGAGGGGGGAGAAAAGACTGAAAAAGAATTGGTTGGATTTTCAAGGAAGTGTTCCAAACATTCATGGTTCTGACCAAACTAATTTTAAACAGCATATCCCAGCTTGCTCTAAACTCCTCTTCTTGCTAAAGTATAATCAAATAATGCCATCATATTCTTTACCATTCCTCTGGTGAATCAGATGCTATCTGAACTTTGAAGCTGTCCATCAACTGATACAGGTTTGAATAGAAGTCTTCAAAATAAACGTCTGGAATATAAAAGTAGATTAATGCTACTACTTGACAATTGCCTCTACTATGCTGCAGTGCAGAATAACCAGATGCATTAACATATGGTACATCATAGCTAGTCATCATATAACTGGATATCCACTTGGAAAAACATACACTAAAAGGAAAGCTATCAAGGACCCAAAGGGCCAATGGGAAATAGATGAACACATCCTGACTGCACCAAATGAGAATCCTGGACCTCTTTTGGAATGAGGCCTATGTTGTGACAGACATCCTGTGCTAGAAGTAGCACAGGACAAATACAACGACTTGGTGCTGAGAAGAGACCATAATATAAAGACTGAGGCAATAGGAAAGTTACAAGAAGGGAAACTGTAATTTGACATAAGGAAAAAAGTCTTTGATGTGATGGTAGTTAAGGTTAAAGTTATCCCAAGAGGTTGTGGAATTTCTATCCTTGAAGTTTTTCAGAATTTAACTGGGTAAGGCCCTGAGAAAACTGTTACAACTTAGTTAGCTCTTCTCTGAAAAGGTAGTTCACTGGAAGTCTCCTTTACTTAAATCTTTCTACGATTCTCCTCTGTCAGCCTCCCTAGACTGAAATAGGCATACTGACCCCCAAACACAGACTCCTTTATGTGTTTGCCTGTACAGAAGGCAAATTCTTTGAAAATAGACTGATTTTCTGATATAGGGCATATTTTCCTGAAAAGAATAACACCCTGAAACTACTTCCATAAAGTGTCTCTCTCTTTCCATTGACTGCAGAAAGTTACCAGCTTACTTGCAGACATCTCATTCTGGATGTCTAAAGTCAGATGAAATAAATCCCACTCTCTGTACATCCATGAACTCAGCACTTATTTCTGCAAATTGCCACTTGCAAAGGATCATACTATACTCTTTCATTCTGTAAGATCAGTATTTTTCAAGTGCTTTTCTCTTCAATTCTGTCATAAAAATGAGAGGGAAACAGCAGTTCACTTTAATGACCAGCATAACATTATGCTGTTTTGAATCCAAAAGCATGTCTTTCATTTAATCACCATCCATAAAGGTATTTTTTCTTACTTCATCTAGAAGAGTCAGGGAATTGTTAGGTTTTACTGTAAGTCCCCCTGCACCACATTTCATAAGAACAACATTAATTCTGGCACTTTTATTTGGATTAAGCAAAGGTATTCTGATAAAACCTCTAAGGATGTGGCATAGCTGTCCTGATTTAGGCAGTATTTAAGTTTTGTAATATTCAAATACCACTTTCTGAAAGTGAAACCATCACATGTATTAATGCACATCTATGGATCTTACTTTACCATATGTCTTATGGTATGATTACCGATGGTTTTCATCCCTTCCACATTTGAAACAAATGAAATTGCAGAGTAAATACAGCTATTTTTGTACTTGGAAGACAAACTACATTGTGAATGAACGATATTGCAAGTTCTGCAAGCTCAAGAGCTGTGACAGAAAATATCTTGAACAAAAGAAGTGGACAAGAACTTTGTGCAATTCCCACAGAATATTGTAAATTGTTAATTCTTGGGATGCTGATGGGGCAAGGTCAACTGCAGACATGTTAAATTATGAGCCATTCACTTCCCAAAGGAGTCATAAAGAAGACTGTGTAAACAGTAGACACTGCAATTTTCTTAGACTTGAATTTGCATCACATTCACAAAATCAAAACCTCTATTAAATGAGTAGGCAATAAATATTTGAATAGAAACTTTGCAAGTCACTGTATCACTTTTCATTTGTGCTGTGACTTCCCTTACACATTCAGGTGGGGTGTTTCACACTCTTTAGTGATCTTGCCTCCTTGTTCAAAGTTGTCCAGATATCCTAATTCCCAACTTTTTATTTCTCTATCTAAATGCTTATCCAGCTTTTTTTATATTAGTGAGAACAGGGAAACCTACTTTCTAACAGATTACTGCATCCCCAGCCTTCCCAAAGACACTAAAACATTTGTGGTAAGATGCCAGTTTTGTAGGAGCATCAACTTCTCTCACATATTTAGATCAAAATGTTTTAGAGAGGTGATCTGATGTACAATAGCAACAGTGAGTAACTCATTCCTTTCTTTTCACCGTTTTAGTAAAGAACAGTAAAGGTTCATTTTATTTCCAACACTAACCGTTAGGTATGTTCAAAAAGTACCGAGATGAACATTCAGACAATGAATATTCAAAAGAATTACCACAGATTTTACTGATTTTCAGAAAGGACTGCTATGCTGATGGCTAAATGAGGTTTCATGTGGGCACAATCAAAACACTAAGTCTAGAAGTTGAGATGAATATGATTTTCATTCATTTTAGGAAAATATAGCAATAATGACCCATTGTCTTCTGCAAGTGTTAAATGACTTTAGTAAAACATCCTAAATATGTTTATAGATGCTAATCAGTGGGAGAGAGAACATGAATCTTATCTTACATTTTCCAAGAATAAAGGACAGAAGAAAAGCACATGATCAGGGCACAAAACTTCTGGCTAAGAATTCTGCTGTAGTATACAGTCACAATTACTTATTTTTTTATTATTATTATTTTTTGGTTAAAAGAACAATCTCCATTCTGCTTCTTTGGGTAATAATCTTAAAAACATGAATTTAGTATAACAGGTGTAAATATAAGATTCTCGGGGGTGTGGGGGGGTGTGGTTGTGGGGAGTGGGCGGCGGGGTGAGCTACTCATTCAGCTCCTGAGGGTATTTCAGGCTAATAACTTAACTATCAGTATTTGAATGACTGCAGTATGAGAAAAAGGTCACATGAGTGTTTCCTGAGAGCATTATTTCTTTCTAACACTAAAGATTAGAAGCATGTAAGAGTTGTTATCACATTTTATCCCCAGCTAGAACAAAGCTGAGCCCTTAGAAGCCTTTTATTGTCCTTAGTCACACTGTAAATGAGCTGGACTACATCATCATGTCGAGAATATCTGCATAATTCTTTTACTAGCCTAGATTTAATTCATTGATTTTTAAAGATACAGATTTATAAAGTGCACTACTGCCTTCTGAACCGTCTCAACTGGCCTTGTGCATGGTCTATATGTTTATACTGAGTTACTTTTTAAAGTTTAAGAAGGCAAGCAACATGAATTGGATTGTCACAGAGAAGGTATAGTGAATGCTTGTGTTTCAGATTTTTTCTTAAATTATGTATCTTTGACACAGTAGTCAGGAAAAGAAAACAAGATGTATTAGTTCTTCAGCTTGATACAGTGATTTTACTCCAAAGGACAGATTAATTGTCCTTAACAGAGTCTATAATGCCTTAAAATAATGTTTTGCTTCAAGTATCTACAAAGTACAGCATATGTAATACATATCTACTGCAAAGGTTCAGAGAAGGAAGCATTCTAAAGACAAACAGATCACTTCAGAATTTCTTTTATGACCAGCTCAAGGTATCACAATGCTCATACTGCCATCTAGTCCAAGAATTTATAGACACGAGGACTCACCTGACTGTGTATCTTCACTGCACAGACATCTGCATGTGAGCTAACCCATGTTAGAAGGCTAACCCTGACACCCTCCAGAAGCCTCCTGAATTGCTTGCATCCCTCTATCCCTTCAGTAAGTGGCAGGACAGAATCTCCAGTCCCATAGGAATAAAATTTCATCCAGTACTTTACCCTGAACACATAGTCTGTAACATCCCCTGCACAATGTCACCTTCACTGGCCTTTCCTGTGGTCCTGACATAAAAGCACACAATCGGCCTGTTGTCTAATCTATAGAAAAGCTCTACAATTTAAGCAGCTCTTTCTTCTAGATGATAACACTGTGCTCTTGGTCTTGCTCGCCTGGCTTTCCTGAAAAGCCTGTATCTATGCATCACCTCTGAGCTCCAGTTATTAGTGTCATCCTGCTACATCCTGACAATTCTAATGGCATCACAGTACTGCATCCACAGACAGATTGAGCTCCTCCTTCTTTCCCAGGTTGTATGCATTTCTGTACAGACACTGCTGTACCCTCTTTTGACCAGTTTTACCTTTCCGAAGACTTTTATTACTCTGCTTCATGAACTTACCATTCCTACCATTGTTTGCCTCATCTTGACATAAGATGTTAACGCCAGCCCTGAACATATATACTTTAAATCCTTATCTGCTTGACAATCCTGTTGGTGAAAGTATTCTTACTTAGTTTGTGGGTGGATTCTGTCTCTTGCTCTGTTTTTCAAAGAACCCACAGTTATAAAAGCCAAGAGGCTGCCTGCAACACCTTCCACACAGCAAGTTACTAACTCACACGACGTGCCCATTTCTATTGGAGACCATCCTTTATTAAAAGTCCAGCTTAGGACTACAGAGAGCCCATCAGGGCTCCCATGTCCTTCACTTTTGCTCCTAGAGCTCTGTAGTGCATCTTGATTTGTTCCAGGCATCCCTTGGTACTGGTGCTAATATAGATGGTACCAGTGCAAATGAACAGAGTGCAATAGTGGTGCAAAGATTGGACAAGCCTCAGCAGTCTCCTTGTGGCTACCCAGATTGCCCCTGGAAAACAACAAGCCTCCTGTGACAGCATGTTCCTTCCCTTAGGGATATCATTGTACAAGTAGCACACCATAATGCCAGCAGAAGGAGGGTGGGGGGAGAGGAATACACATTTACATGAATATGTATAAAATACATATATGTGTATCAGAAATTCCCTGGTGATGGGATCTTATTCTCAGTTTGTTGTAGCTAATGAAACATATTCTCAGCTGTGGGAAGCAAAGACTGTACTGCAGCATGGTCAAAAAGCTGAGGTGTTGAGTAACAAACTGCATACAATCAGCTAAGAAAATAGATTAGGGGGGAAGAAAAAAAAAACAAAAAAAAAGTAACTGTCCTGCTTGTGAGGTACTTCCTCTATAAGCTCGTGTTTCCTGGGGAAAAAAAGTTCGCAGATTCTTTTTTCTCCAGTATTCAGCATGATTACAGAACCTTAGGGCAGAAGACATTAGCAAGTTGAGGGGTAATCAATTGCCCAAGATAATGCTATACTAGTAAAGAAAAGAAAAAAAAAAAAAGTGTGATACCCAGGAAGTGGGGCATTTTTGTCCCTGGGAAGAACAGTAATTGAATAGATGTTTTGAAATGGAGTGTTATTTTACCTGACAGAGTTCTGACTCAGATTTATCCCATGCAACTACAGTGTTCCCAAAATTTTCTAGCAAAATAAAGATCTATATATAGTTATAGTGAATCTAAAAGTCCAAAATGGAATATATACCGCCATGGAGTAACACTGGAAACAATATAAATAGGGAGAGAAGTGCCTCTAGAGCAGCCCTGCAGAAAAGGATCTGGGGGGTCTGGTTAACCCTGATAGGAGCCAGCAGCATGCCCTGACAGCCAAGAGACAAATCTCACCCTGGGCTCCATCAAACACAGCTTAACCAGCCAGTCAAAAGAGGTGATTATCCCACTTTATTCAGCACTGGCATGGGCTCCCCTTGAATACTGTATGTGGTTCTGGGCCCCAAAATGTAAGAAGGATGCTGAGGACTTGAATGCATCCAG
Source organism: Falco naumanni (assembly GCF_017639655.2). Lineage (NCBI taxonomy): Eukaryota > Metazoa > Chordata > Aves > Falconiformes > Falconidae > Falco > Falco naumanni. The sequence continues at coordinate 42,852,539 of NC_054054.1, read as the reverse complement.
AGGAGGGCAAGCAACAAAGCTGGTGAAAGGGCAAGAAAGCATGCTCTATGAGGAACAGCTAAGGACTTCAGGTTTGTCTAGTTTGGAGAAAAAGAGGCTGAGGAGCAATCTCATTGCTCTCTATAGCTTCCTGAGCAAGGGAAGTGGAGACAGAGGTGCTGAGCTCTTCTCCCTGGGATCCGGCAACAGGATGTGAAGGAATGGTTGAAAGCTGCACCAGGGGAGGTTTAAACTGGACATTAGGAAACATTTCATTACCAAGAAGGTGGTCAAACAGTGGAACAGGCTTTGTAGAGAAGTGGTTGATGCCCCATGTCTGTCAGTGTTTAAGACAAATTTGGACAACACCCTCAATAACAGGCTTTAAATTTTAGTTATCCTGAAGTGGTCAGGCAGCTGGACTAGATGATCATTGTAGGTCCTTTCCAACTGAAATAGTCTATTCTAGTCTGTTGTGTCCTAGGACTGCCAGGACTTTGATACAAGGCTGACTAGAACCTTCTGTCTTTAAAAACTATGTAAAAAACACCGTGAGCACTTTAAGGGGGGGGGGGGGGGGGGGGGGGTATGGGGGAGGGACAGGACACAGCACAGACAAATTAGATTTTTAGAGCAAAATCAAGTATAAGACTTTTTGAAGTGGCAGAACAGAAACAAAACCAAAAAATATTAATTCCACCTGTACGCTCTGTCTTTGCAGGTGCAAATTTTTTTTTTCATTAAAGCTTGGTCTCAGTCCAAACTCTTTTCAATGGAATCTTGAATTGGTATGAAAGTCACCTCTGGTCACTAGGACATATTTTCTAATACACAAGGCCTGGTTATGTATCAGTTCCACCTTTCTCAACATTTTCTGATCTCTGCTGTAAAAATACTATTGTATCTCCTGCTGTTTGTGTGCCCACCTCTGTGTTCTGCAAACCTCCTCCTCCGGGTGTAGCCAGTTGCTGTGTGGGAAGAGGCAGTCCCAGCCTTCTGCCAGAGGTTCCCCCACTGGGAAGCCCACTAACAAGCAGAAGGGAAATGGTCATAGCATCACCTTTGCACTCAGTCATACCCATTTAAGAGAGCATGATGTGCATACAGTAACTTCTAACCAGTTAGCTTTAAAATCTCTCATGGATACTCTGAAAAGAACCAGAGTTTTATTATGTTATACCTCTCCTGACACACTTAGTGAGCATGTATGTCTGCGTAGAGGACTCCTGAAAAGCCCTTATCCCTTAGAGTACCACTGCAAAGCTTCTTGCTTCTAATGGGATTCCAATTGTGTAAGCTGGAGGCTTACCCTGCCACTATCCTGGATTTACACTATTACAACGGATAAGAATTTGCCCTGAGAATCTATTTAAAAGAATAAATGTATTTAATCCTATATTAAATAAAAAGAATAGATAGGTTTGACAGAAATAGAGCAATAGTGAAGGAATTGGAAAAAGCTGCAGCAAGGACGTCCCGGATCAATTAGCCCTTTTTTAGAAAAAATGGTAAAAATACGTAGCTAGGTTCATAGCTTAGTTCCTGGCTAACCAATAGAGCACCCTGTTTCTCTTCAAACCCTTAAAGTCCTGGCCTGAAAATCTTTGAGGATTGTACCCCAAACAGTACAGATAAGCCCTTAGCAGGCAAGTAAATATCAGCTAAAATTATCAGAACATACATATACTCTTTTTCTAGAGAAAGGTGCAACTTCACTTGGAAACTATATACAACTAAATCTGATTTAAATACACAATCCCAAGAAAATAATGCTGATGGAGACATCTGTGTGCGTTCAGCATAGCCATAACCACATGAAGCTGAACACACCTTTCAGGGGGATTACTCTCCCATTCTACTTTCTGGTGTTTTCAGATCTGACACATAAGATGCTCAACCTGTTCCTTAGCCCAGTATCTTAAGACACAGCTTTTCACTGAGCTGTTTCTACTGCAAGTAAAATGTTCTAAAAGTAATACATGTCTCCTCAAGGATGAAAACAAGACAGATGTCACTAACCTTTCCACTGCAACTACCTGTCTGCAACCACCTTTTCCTGCATTTCTTCTGCTTCTCACTTTTTCCTTGTGATGTCCAGAAACAGAAAAAGTTTTCCAGGACAGATGAGGAATTTTAATGAGGTTCCTTAGCCTTTCCTCTGTGAAAATGAATGAGAAATAAGAACAACTTATAAAAATATCAGCTAAATCAATACAACATATTTTTCCACAACGTTTTTGAATGATGCTTGTATTTAAGTAACAACTGTCCCAGGAAGTACTGAGGCATTTAAAGCAGATCCATTCTAGCACTCCATTCTGCTGTCAGTCATAACTACACTAAGTTTTATGAGACAGACCCCATTCTGATAAGATTTCTTGCTATTTTTCATGTAAGTCTGAGTAGTTTCAGAAATATTAGACCAATATATACAGACCACAGAGTCAGTGAAGCAACATCTGTGTTAAGAAAGTACCGAAGAAGGATAAACAATTGAAATGCAATACAGCCCTATAATTTAGTAATATCCAAGCTCTCTTAGTGCAAAGAACACCATTTTAGGCCAGCAGATGCAAGGAAAAAAGCAAAAGCTGCTCACACTGATGCATAATTTCAAATTTTTTAGAAAGAGCAACAAACACTTAGAATGCAACTGTTGCACACTGCCAGGGATCTGTTTCTACACATCTCTTGCCATAGTCATTCATATAGCAGCTTTGCAAAAACTTTCCTAATAAGCCTTATGGTCTCACTCAAAACTACTCACAGTTCAGAACCATCTTTACATAATTAAGATCATTTTAAGAGCCAAACACAAACAGTGGCTATTAGAAAACTAGATAAAAGGTAAGGCATTATACTGCTACCTGATTTCCCCTTCCATCAAAAAATACACCATTTTCCAAAAAATCTACCAGTGTTATTTCTTGTATCACTAGTCTAAAAATGCTTCATCAACCAAGTATAATAAAACCTACATAGTCTATCCTATTTCATCAGTCCTTTCTAAAGGAAGAAATCTGTAATACTGACATCTTTAAACAGTAATGCCAGAGCCCTGAGTACACCAACAGACTCTAATTGTCCTGAACAGCCTCAGCTGGGACCTCCACCCATGCAGAAACTCCCTTTGGCCAGGCACTGCATTTAAGTTCAGGCAGTTGACTCTGGTGTTTTTTTGAGCTCTATTGTGTGTGTGCTATGCTTGATGCTGTGATGATCTTAACCTGCTTGCCTTCCTCATTTGATCTCAGGTCTGCATTATAACTGCAGACTTACTTTTTGATCAGTAGCTTTTTGGCAAGCCCTAATTACTGTCAGTGTATCTGCTTCTCTTGTTCAGGTACTTAAGGGATATATAAATTCAGCTTCCAATAGGATAGATATGCATAGTAAATAAAAATAGCATCATAGGTTTCTCTTATCTGGTAGTGTTTTAGATAGTACAAATTCTCTGTGCCATGCATCTCTTCCACAGAGTTCTTGCAGAACTTGAATGCCTGTACTGTAAGGCTTTTTATGTTGCTACATTCCTGCAAGGGGTGGGGAGGGGGGAAGAGGGGGGAGGAGGGAGACACACCTCTACTTCTGACCTTATTTTGTTCGTTTTTTACAACTGATATGAGCAATCTGGGGGAAATAAGCACAGGATCTCTTCCTGTAACTTTCAGTGTTATCATTGGGTTTTTTCTATACTTATTCCTAATTGAGGTAACAGATGCTTAAGATCCTCTGACCTTAATTCTATAGCGCTGTAAGTGCCACTAAGACTACAAGTTCTAAGCTGATCTACTGCAGGAAAGTACAGATGCTTAAATAAAAGTTAAAATAAGTCTGCTTAAATGCATATTTTAAGAGTGAGGCTTGTGTGTGAGCAGTGAAGCAGTGTAGTGCTGGAACCATTTAGAGTTCCATAATCTACAGTTACATTAACCTGCCGAAGTGTAAAGGTAAATATACTTGAACATGTCTAATTCAAACATACCAAAAAAGCACTGATAATTGACATTCTAGTTCATTAAAATCAGAAGTAAAGCACACTTTTAACTACAAAAGCATCTGCTACATAAAAACAACTAATAAAAGGCTCAGGAAACAAAACTCTGTATCGTGTTTTTCCTTCCAGGTTTATTCTTTGTTTAGTAGCTTGCTTGGGATAGGGGCAGGTCAGGGAAAAGGGGGCAACAGATCTTTCACAGCTTCTTTTGGGACCTCAATATACTTACTTATTAGACTTTAATGTGAATCTGAGATTTGTTGGTTTCATTCTCTGCTATGTTACCAGTGGGTAGATATTAGCATCCCAATTAGCACTTTTATTGACAAAATGTGCTCCAACTTGGAGACTGACACACTTCTGGCCAAATAAGCTTTGGTTACACTTGGAAACTTGTCTCCTAGGTTTATAAACTGAAAATACTGATGGAAGCTGAGCTGAAAGTTAAGAAAATATTCTGGATAAACTTTAACTTAACTGTAAGAGTGAGAAAGAAAGAAAAATAGTTGTTCTTTTGGTGAAAACAGATTGAGGAAAAATTAAGGCCTTTGGATATCAAATCTGTGCTTTTAAGACGTGCTGAACAACCTAGAGGTTCTTCTAGTTCCCCACTTAATTACTCTGTTGGGTCAGATCATGTTGGCTTTGAGCTTGTGATCCATGCACAAGCTATTAATGATACCTGTTATTTATCCCTCTTGCAATAAACCAGCCTTGGTATCATGGTTCTGAGTCTCAGCTGAGTGGAACCCGTATCAAATGGACTGCAAGGGATGTAAAAACACGACAATTTCAGTACAATGGGCAATAATAGCTTTTTTTAATCTTTCTGATGCTTCCTTCTGTGTTATTGTTTCTTCGTCTATTATCTTGCACTCCTAGTGAAAACAGTCTTCAGAGCCATGAGCGATCCTCTTATAACACTGGGAAAGAAAAACTAATTATCAATGTGGCAGTTATTCACCCTGGACTGAGTAAAGATAGCCAAATAGGTAAAAGATGCAACAGTACCAATCAAACACGCAGTGAATGACAGAAGTCTAAACTGGAGGGCTTTATTCCAGTATACCTGTTTATAACTTATACAGCTGTTATGCCACAGCTTGATGAAATATATAAATGTACTTTAAAAGGGTGAACATGATAAATTTTATACTACTTTCCTTACAGTTTTGAGACATTGGAAATCGGGACGGAATATAATCTTAGAACAAATGATGTCTTTGTGACCTCAGAGAAATGAGCAATGCCTGTCATCATAACGTCTCAAAAGGAATGTTTGGGTTTACAGTTACTTTTCCTTTGGAGCAGAGCATGGCAAACTTGGATGACCAAGAGTGCAAAACAAGAAAATGCGTATTTGTTATATAAAGATGTTGAATACCCAAGACTCAAGTCAGGAATTGCACAAATTCCTGCTTTGAATAAGTATCACATTGAGCATCCTTTGTGCTTGTTTCTTTGATTCAATTAGTTGTTCAGTGTTGTCAGCAGCTTGTTACGAAGGTGCTTATAAAATGCCTACTAAATTGGGGAGTGGTAGAATCCCAGGATGGATAGGAATATTCAAATCAATCTATTTACTTATTTTCTGAATTCCTCGCATTTGAATGCTGTGCTTACTGAGGAGTGGAAAATAAATATTTATGAAAAATCAGGGCTTTCAAGAAAGCTATTTTCCTAAGAATTTAGTTTTGCTTTGTGTGCAAATTTTGATTCTTTTAATGATCCATAAATAATTTAGGTTGAAAAAGACCTTTGAGATCATCAAGTCCAACTGTTAACCCAGCACTACCAAGTCCACCACTAAACCATGTCCCAAGCACCACACCTATGCATTTTTTAAACACTTACAGGGATGGTGATTCCACCAACTCCCCTGGGCAGCCTAAGCAGTCCCAATGCTTAACTACATTTTCAGTGAAGAAATTTATCCTAATGTCCAATCTAAACCTCCTCTGGTGTAACTTGAGGCTGTTTCCTCTCATCCCATCACTGGTTATCTCAGAGAAGAGGCCTACCCCCCCCCACCCCCCACCTGTCTACAACCTCCTTTCAGGCAGTCGTAGAGAGCAATAAAGTCCCCCTGAGTCTTCTCTTCTCCAGGCTAAACACGCCCAGTTCCCTCAGCTTGTCCTCATAAGACTTGTTCTCTGGACCTTTCACCAGCTTCATTGCCCTTCTCTGAACATGCTCCAGCACCTCTGCATCCCTCTTGCAGTGAAGGGCCCAAAACCAAACACAGTATTTGAGGGGTGGCCCCACCAGTGCCCAGGGCAGGGGGACGGGCGCTGCCCCGGCCCTGCCGGCCACACCGTTTCGGACACCAGCCGGGACGCTGCTGGCCTCCTGGGCCACCTGGGCACGCTGGGGGCTCATGCCCAGCCGCTGCCGCCCAGCCCCCCCGGGCCCTGTCCCGCCGGGCAGTTCCCAGCCCCCTGCCCCCAGCCCGCAGCTGCCGGGGGCTGGTGTGACCCAGGGGCAGGGCCCGGCACTCAGCCCTGGGGACCCCCACACCATTGGCCCCGGCCCCTCGGGCCGGCCTGCCCAGACCCCCCCCTGCAGAGCCTTTCTGTCCTCAGGCAGATCACCACTTACCCCTAGCTTGGTGTTTGCAAACTGACTGAGGGCGCACTCAGTCCCCTCGTCCAGATCATTGATGAAGACATTAAACAGAACTGGCCCCAGCACTGGGCCCTGGGGAAAACCCCCTGGGACTGGCCACCAGCAGGATGTAACTGCATTTACTACCACTAAGGAGTGGTGGTGGGCTCAGCCATCTAGCCAGTTTTAACCAATAAAAGTTAAAGGAAAGAATGTCTAGCATGTTTCTAACACAACCTCACTCAACATGCTAGTAAGGTCGAAGATGTAGAAACAAGTTACTGATTTTGAAAATAACTATTTCTTTTTCAGTTATAAGGAAATTATGACCTATGACACCATAATTATGGAGTGATTGGCTACCAACAAACCAAACAAGAGTAACAAGTGTTCAGCTGGAACCTGTCAAACAATCTGATAGTCAAGAAAATCACCGATAGTGCCTCTCTCCATTTAACACCTTATGTGGCTATCAGGTCTTTGTTCACTCAAAAAAAAAGAAAGCTACAAAATGACAGATAATGTCAGTGTAGTAAAATAGAAAATGAGCTTTTGATCACTTCTGTGTTGTACGTCATTTCTTACAGCCCATCTGTCAACACAATATATTTAAGAAAAGAAGTCTGATATCTGGTTATACATTCCAACATTGACAGCACCTTTGGTAAGAGGGTTCATCTATTTGGGAAGGATTTGGTGATCATGAGTTTCACACAAATCCAGTTTCCAGGCTTTTTAGGGTTTTGGGGGTAATCTTCTCATTGTTTAGCAGATTTCATGTGCTCTTAGTAGTGCATCCAATTTGAACTTTTTTTTTTTTTCCCCCCAGTACTATGTCATTTAGTAAAAATGACAAAGAAAATAGTAAACAAATCAAATCAAGAGCTGATGACAAATTGGTAGTACTATCTTTCACCTGTTAAAAAAGAAATGTAAAAAAGAAAATTACCTGTCAATCTATTTTACAGGTCAATTTGATTCATTTGCTGTCTGGAGTACTTAAAAAGCAGAAATGGACAAAGCTCCAGTCAGATACATTTTCCTGTTCTTCCCTCTAAGACTCATTTCTAGAATTCAGAAATTTCTTCAGCTGAAATTCCCAATTGCTAGGCAACTTACACAGGGTACAGGGCTTTGTGACTTGGTAGACTCTATTTTATGTTTGAGATACTCAGAAAATCTGATATAAAGCAGTGCAGAACTGTCTTTAATGGCCTAGCCAGCTCATGGAGGCAGAAGACTCAGAAGTGACACTAAGTTACTGGCGGTGCCACCAGGAAACTCAGAACAAGTGGAACAAAGGTATCTACTTGTCTGTAATGTCAGGGGAAGACTCAGAAGTCACCACAGTAACAAACAACTTATGTAAGAAAATAGTGAAATGCACATGAGCGATACAGGTTACAGAATAACTCAACAGTGTCTCTGAGTGTAATAATGGGTGCTCAGGACAAGTCATAAGGATCCACCGTTTCTGTAGGAAGATCCTTGTCCAGCAGCTATGACAATCAGAGATGAGTTTAAATAACATGCTCTCATCTGCCAGTAAAAAACTTCCCTCTTGGGTTCAGGAAGATGTGATGACAAGACAAGCAGAGATAACAGAAAAAAATAATGAATTTGTCCCAGAATTATGAGACTTATTCTATCAAAGAAGGGCTAAAGTTGACAGCGATATCTATGGCCTTTCCATTCAGTCTTAGATGAGCTTGGAGGTGCAATTCATAACATCCATAAAAATCTTCTCACTGGTTTCTTGAAGAAATCTATTGTTCTTGACAATGTCACACAAAGCAATCATTCCTTTATGAATAAGGTTTCCCTTTAAAACATAAAAAAAGAGTAGGGCCAACACTTGACCACTCCAACTCTGTCAATGTCAGTAAGAAATCACCAGTGGTACAGGTCTTATTTGGAAAATTAACTCATTTTATTTTTAGCTATTATGATTGTTTTTCACCTAATGATCTCCGTTCAGATTTGTCATTGTCTTCTGTCATCAGCTTATCCTCTAGAACTGCATCATACCCTTGTAGGAAAAGATCAGAATAAATATTATTTGCTAATTACAGTTCCAACAATTTTTGTCTTGGATTGAGTGATTACTAGGCTTAATTAAACTCTTCAGATTCTTTCTGATTTATTCTGTACGCATTCACTTTCTCCACTTACTAAGCAAACTGGCACCAATGGTTTCTAGCCCAAGCCTTCTGCAGTACCCTCTGAGCAAGCATTTGGACAATGGGATTTTTATCTCCTCTCTCTCAGCTAAGCTTGTTGGGCTGCAGGGCATGGCATTCATGATATAGAAAGTATTTAAAGAAAATGGGAAGAGATGTATAGATGAATAGCACTAGTTTTAATTATAAGACTATTAACATTAGAGGCAATTGAGCTAGTCATTGACTTCCAGAATATAATCTGTATATAATAGACAGGTCCTATTCAAAGTAGATTCATTCAAAGTTAATACTAATGTATGTATTAGACCTTAACAAATGAAAAATTTCCACATCTTTCAGTGATCTAAGAGTGGGTTTATAAACTCATCAATACACGATGTTTTGAGTATTTCTCAGTTGGCTATCCTTCCATTCTCAAGAATCCTTTTGAATTCTTAAGTCTTTTAAAAAAACAAAAAACAAAACCAAAAAAAATCTGCCTTAGTTTTTGTGGCTGTCATGACAGTTCAGAACAGGGATATTTCAAACTACAACAAGAATTCTTCAATGCTATTGGCTTCTACTTCAAAATGGAAGTAGGCACACTTTTTAAGTGATTACCTGTGGTTAATAGTATTAATCCCTGTTCAGCTGAAGAGGGGGACAGAGTTCCATGAGCCAAGCTAGCAGAAAGGGGATTCCATAGCCCCTGAGATGGTTCTAAGTATTTGTAAAAATCAAAGTCAAGCCCTAAACAGAACAGCTTGGGCTTGTACTGCCAAGCACACATACGTGCAGGGTTTATGCAAATTAATGTGTCATTTCTAGAATCCATGTTCCATGGGTACTATAAGGCTTTTCTACTCAGTAAGTACTGTGCAGTTTTTAATCAAGTTTGTAATCAGTTCAACAGCAAAAAATGATTGGTTAACATCTGTGATTTTAAACTACTTCCTCATAAGATAAACTGTGTTGTGTAATGGAGGTCTAACCTGCTTCCTCTTTATTGTAGATATTTATTCAAGCCAGGAGGAGTTGTCTAATGACTGACTGGAACCAATACCAGAACATATGTAATCTCTACAGGAACAGCACTGGCCCTACAAAGAGAAGCTGCAGGTAGCTGTGCCCAATATTACTACAGGACAAGGACACAAACACTGAAAGTGAAGGTAAAGCTTTTCTCTTCCCAAATTGTCTTGTCTGTCACTGCTTCAAGGGGATTGAGAAAGATACATTCCATTTCCCATGTGGATTACTTTAATGCATTTGATTTCTGATCATTTATAATCCAAGATATAATTTAGTGTGTTGAATAAGTGTCTGGTAATGTAAATCCATTATGGCTGACCATCATGAGCTACAGTCAACTATATAGTACTAAACACCTGAAGAAGTGAAAGAAAGAAATGGATTTCACAACTTATCTTCTATTTTGTGTACCTTACTGCATTTTTATTCTCCAGATTTTTAAGAAATACAATTTATTACCAAAGAAGAATGAGATTTTTCATGAGATTCCTGCACTGGATAGTTGGCCATTTTTGGTACTTTAGGAGAAGATCAATTAACTCAAAATAACTTACTTTTTCCTCCTGTACTTCATAGAATTTCAACTTTTTATAGGTATCAGCTGGAAATGAAAATGCTGAAAAGCTCAAAGGAGGTAATTATTCATGATTTCACCTTTTGCCAAGTCAGCTGCTGTGGGGAGGAGGATCAACAACTTTATAAGTGTGAGGTTTTAGTGGAGCTGAGTACTCTAAGACATCTGTGGATATGTCATAGACATCCACAGCACAGGCTTGATGAGGTGGCATGTATGTTTGACATGTACATTAAAAGATTTGAAACAGAAAATTAATTAAAGCTCAATGACATTGTGTGGGAAACCTTTCTTTACCTTTTTATCCCCTATTTATTGGAGGGATGCCTGCAGCATCCTGAACTTAGTGAGACTTCCATCACACATTACTATGAAATTACCACTGAGTTATTCACAGAACAAGCAACAATTTGTGTTAGTAACAAGTATGATTTCCCCGGTCTTCCCTTAAACTCTTTTGCAGCTAGTCTACCACCTCCAGCAAAGATTTTCTTACACAGCCAAAACCCACTTCTGTAAATTCAGAAACATGACATATATTTTCTTTCTTGGATGTAGTTTCCTCTACCCAAAGTTTAAAATACAGTCAGGAAAGTATTTCTCATTGGAAAACTTGGCTAGTAGAAGCCTTTGAATAAGTTTCTGTATCAAGGTCTGTAAAGCTGATAGCGTCATTTGTAACAAACTGTGTAAGAAAGTTTATGAGAACTTTACTATTCATCCTTAAATAAATAGACTACAGCATGAGAAATTCTCATTTGTCATTTCAGGGTCCATTTTGAAAAAAGCACTTTGTGAATATATTCTGGTTTTTCAGAGGTGAAATAGGTTTCAATTACTTCTTACCAATTTGTTACACTATCTAAGAGCTTAAAACAGGTATTTTCACATATTACATTTGACTTAGAAATAAGAAACTAAAATCTCCAAAATTTCTCCAGCATTGGTATTATGAATTAAGAACGTCTGGGGAAGCATATACCACCACTTCTGTGCTGTCATCTCAAAGATATCTCAAGTCTATCTAAAAATATAGCCCTACTGTGTCAAATCTGAGCACAACTTTGTATAATTAAGTCATTACTTAAAAGCTTTAAAGACTTTGGAAAATGACAGTCACATTTCACAGACTGTTCTTTCAAGTAACCTGTAGACAGCAGCACACATCTTGTATGGCTTTTGCTCATTTACATTTCCCTTCAACTTACATGGACTGGAAAGATATTTTTATTTTTTTTTCTGTAAAAAAAGCAGACTATGGGTGGATTCCTTTTTTCAGAATCTTGTTTTTCTTCTGGAGGTATTCTTAAGATTTCTCATAGTAAAGCAACACAACTGAAAAACAAGATAAAATTGATTAGCAATGAAAGTCCATCTCATGCTTATCTAAGGCAAAAAATATGGAGCAGATAGGTTGAGGTATTCCACCAGTGAAAATTCAGGTTGTATGTGAAATCACCTTTCCAGATGATCTCCACATTTATTAATAATGGGGATAAAGAGTTTCTGCTGTAGACTTCAGTGCATTGGTTTTTCTAAGCCTGACCACACCACATATGTTTAGATGCACCACAGACTCATGGCAAATACTCACTATACACGAATTATTAATGTCAAAACAGAATGGGCAAAACACACATTTGAGAAAACAGGGTACTTATACCATCTGTATTTTTTGCTCTTGTCTTTGATAACATCCAGAGTTACACAGGCTACAGGCATCACAAAATCCAAAAGGAGACAAGAGAAAGTACTCCCTCCACATATTATGATCCTCATAGAGAAATGTGAGTTTTTTCAATATCTTCCAAACAATAGCTTGTTGCACTGAGTTACTTCAGGGACACAGTAATCTTTTACAGAAGAGAAAGATTAAGTATTAAATTTTGCAAGGTGCATAACATTGCTCCAGGATGTTTTTAAGCTGTTTGTGAAGTATGTCACCAAGGGAATTCTGATCTGATGGCAGAGATCCAGAACAAAGGGCAGAACTGTGTGAACAAACACACAAATAAACACTGAAGTGCTCAGCAATTGGACTTCTTCCATGACATTTTTTTCTTGAAGTTTGGCCTATAGCTCAAATGAGTCCTCTCATACTGATGTGGGAAAAGGTTGGATATAGTTCACAAATACGGTCTAGATTATGTAAGAACAACTTCTGGGCTGTTGTGCATGAGCCAAATTCCAGATGAAAATTTCTTATCAAGTGCCCTGCTTCTACAGAGATCACTCTTATTTCAGCATCTGCACTGAATACTGAGATTTCCCACTCATCTGCTAACAGCTTCCTAGAACAAAATGTAGAATGCTGTGTTATTTTATTGCCTTAGAACCTCATTTTGATACTATTGCTTTTTTATGTCAGGGACCATTTACTGAAATAAGGACAACCATTTTCCCTTCGAGAAGAGCCAAAGTCCTATAAATTCAAGAAAAAAATTGTTTATATGATATATATAATAGCAAGGAAATGCAGCAGTAACCCCTGACATTGAATATACAATGATACTGTCCTAAGACCAACTTTTTCTGGCATGATGTATAATGTACAGAAGTTCTGATTTCTCCTTTACAATGGGATTAAATGTCCCTTCTCCAAGACAAAAAAAATCCAAATAATTAAAATAAAAGGGAATGTGCAATTTTGACTTTGCAGGACTAAAGTGCAGCAGACCTGTTAGCAGCGTATCAAACCAGGTAGATGATCTTCTAGGAGTGCTTTAATGAAGGCACAGTTAAATGTCATATACTAAAAGGCCTTCATGAAAAATCAGGAACTGAGAACAGACTGAAGAAACAGAGCAGAATAAGAAGACATGACTATGGCCTGCAAATATATGTGCAAGAGGAAAGGAAAAAGTTGTTAGTATGGGCTTGAGTTTATAGCTATCCACAGTAAAAAGAACCTTATGAAGGTGGTATCATCTTTCATAGGCCCATCAGTTTAATAAATTGAGCTAAAAGAAGATAGGTAAGATTTAGAGAGTAGGATTTCTTAGTGATATAGTTTGTAGTGTTGCTTCATATCATTTTTTGGACAGTGAATTCTGAAGCATTTGTGTAACCAGCTCCTGTAAAATGCAAGACAGACATATGAGGAACATATTTTATGAGCGTTAAGTACTCACCCTTTCCATACTTGCTAGGTATGCATACATACTAGAGGCAAATCAAGACGCATACGCTGGGTTATCTTTATATTAAATAACAAATTCATTCAGAATGTTCCCTTTACAGCAACGCATGGCAAACATCTGAAACCATCATGTTCATAAAGAAACTCTGGAAAGAGCCTTCCCTTCCCCTCACTTTAAAGTTCCTGCTCTGTTGATATTAATGCATTCATTAGCAGTAGAGTTAATTTGTATTTTCCAAAATCAAGTGAAGTTCTACTTTCCCTCTTCTACCATGTCTCTTTAGAAAATGGGTGGAAGGACAGATGTGCTGTAAATGTGCCTGACAGGAATATCTGTATTGCAGTTTTAATACCCAAAGAGGTGTGCAGGCATTCCTCCCCCACCCCACCCCAAGAAAGCATCATTATGACTCTTACTGAACTTTGAAGACTTGAAATAGAAAGAGCTCTCTTTCCTTTCCCTTTCCTACAGAAAGTTTTCAGTAGTTACATTTCAAGTAGTTTACTGAGGAGATTATTTTGTACTAACAATAATAAGGTCTAATTTCTCCATGAACTGTTTGATTGCATCCAAAAGTCAAATTTTATTAGAGCCATAGGAACACTCGCAAGCACAACTTCATAGTATCTTGCCTGGAAGAATTCAGTCATCTAGAAATTTGCTGTGACAACACTAAGAATAGGCAGGAAGATTGACAGGTTGGACCTCAGACAGCTTCTTATTGCAGGTGTGCAGTCCCCTGTAGTACTGTCCAGTATGTTAGCCTCCCAGGAAGATGTCTCACCTTATTTCTGTCATCCTTGACAGTGTTTGCAGATAGGTACCACTATCCTGCAGCTACATATTGCAAAGTCCTCTACTTTTAACAGAATTCATGAAAATAAAGACTCCCAAGCATAATTAGAATGAGAGTGTTTTATTGCTTTACCCTTAGAAAACCATCAGTTTAGAAGACCTGTAAGTGTTTAAAAGCCATCTTTGAATGGCATTGAGGAAAAAGGAGCCATATCTTCAGTAAATACAAGAATGTAGCTCCACTGAAGACTGACTAGGAATTCACCACCACAATGTGATCCAAGAAAAACAACAGCACAAAGTGAGGAAAAAGCAAGCTCCCTTTTCCGAATACTGATCTGTTTTTAAAAGGATTAGCCAGGTCTTTTCTGAATCTCTCATCTGCTGTAACATAAGGTTTTCATAGGTGAGATGCCAAATGAACTTTGGTCTTCTGTACCTAATGACAATACTCATTTTATTGCAATGGCTCTGGAGCTAAAGAGTGAACAACATGTATGTTTGCTTTATATAATCTAATCACCAAGACTGACATGTTTACAGAAAAGCTGATAACAATATGAGGACAGTATTCTATATGGTCAAAACGAACAGTATTTCTGTATGAATAAGAAAATATTGAAACTAAAGTGGTGAACAGTCTTGGGATATGAAAGACTGGAACACAGGGGCAGATTTGTGCAATATCATTCAGCAAGCCAGGGCAGAAACTCAAAATGTTGTGACTGTTCTTCACATGTAGCCAAGAGCTCTTATTTATAATATCTACCTGAGAGGTCTGCTTTCATTGACAACCTGATGCACTCAGTTGAATTCAGTGAATCCTAATTAATGATGCTCTGGGTTCTAAATATAGCAAACTACTATACAGTTAGTTAATTTATATAGTACACAATAGTTGTCATTTTCAAAACACAGTGCAGACAGTAAAGGCTAGAGTGGGACACTTAAGTCAAACCAAAAAGTTAATGTGGAGTCACAATAAAAGTCTGTGCCTCACTCAGTCATAACCCCTTTCCATGGACTAGACAAGAAGGAATGGAGTATGGAGGCTTAATTCTTTGGTGCATATTTTAAATATCACTGAATCCTTTGCCTTTAATGAGAATCATTGCATATTTGTACAAGCAACTCAGCCATGCCACTCAGTACATCTTTTTTAATTCCTTAATGTATGATCCTGGTTATTTAGCTCTCCATTTTGCTTCTTTTTCACTTTTACTTCCATTTTGTGACTACTTCAAATTTTTTGCTATCTATAACACAGATGTAAAATGTCTCCACTCTGCTAAGAGATGCTATAAATAATGATTTATCTATGGAAACATTCCTGTTTTCCTCTGAAGATCTCTCTGCTACATGGACGTTCACCAGAACCATGTTTTTAATTCTGATTTATTATGAGTGCAAAAGGATCTCACAGCATTAGGACTGCACAAGAGAAAGCAGTCTGGTTTGCTTACGTTGGTGCCATGATCATGTTCAGTTCTTCTATTGCCTTTCAGAATCTACCTGTTTTTTTGCTTCTTATCATTGCTGCTCCAGAGGCCTGCTTTGCTCAACTTGCACTTGTTTCTGGCTCCCTGCCCCAAAATTAATCTTCCTTTTTTTTAGGAGTTCCCTTTATCTTCTTACTTTTCAAGCTTAGCAGATCCAGAAATCCTCACCCTTAAGCCTCTTTGGGAGGTGTGACAACTCGATTTTGGAATACCTCTATTCCTGCAATTCATAAACCTAAACATGGTTACTACTCAAAGAAAACTGTCCAAGAGAAAATAGCTAACCTAACCTTTTGCATGGTATCAGCAAGAGAATTCTACTCATGGATTCCTGAGCCAACCACAAGCACTTGAAATATAGGATATCATTTATGAAGCTAGTGAAAGCTAAACAAAACTAAGTAAAATTACAACATGAGCCTTGGTTTTCTTATCAAATAAACACTTTATTTAAAAAATATATATATATAAATAAAGAACTTACTACATTTCCATTTTTAATTAGTCTACCAAATATATTTATATGGTTTTTTATTATATCTCTTGTTAAAATGACAACTAAAAGATAGTTTTTGTCCAAAATTTCAACCCAGTGTAGAATAATATACCGATTAGCTTTAAGTGAAAAGTTACAGAAGGAACTTATTTTCCTCTGTTCCAAACTATAGGAGAACAGGAAAGCTAACACTGGCAATAAAACTGTCCTATAATACTGAATCCTAGTCCTTTTCCTGTCTCATTCTGCATATCCTTTTTCCCACTGGATTGAAAAGGAAAGACAATCAATTCAAATAAACCCCAGAATGTTTTGCCATGTTAGCTACCATACATTATTTTCAATGTATTAATTTAATGGATGTTAGTAAAACAAAGTTTCTCTTTTTCCTTTTTTTTTTTTTTTTTTTTTTCTTTTTTCAGAGATAAGAAAGCAGAAAGGGCAGAAAACATAATTATTTGTTCAAAGTCATACAAACTGTTAGTGATAGAACCAGGAATAAAATCCAGATCTCCTGGCTGTTATTCTAATGTACTAGTGATTGGATTATGCTATTTTATCTCTCTTTAGTGGAGATGTTCTGCAACTGACCTCTGGAGCCAATACAGAAACAAGCCTGACATTTGTTAATCTAAACACTCTCAAGAGAGGAAGAAAATGTGAGGGCAGGTATTAGACAGAGAACAGGAAAATGCACCACAAATAAAGATCCAGGCCATATATGGAGTTATAATAGTTATTTTTAACTGAGTCCAACTAAGTCATTAACTTTGTTAGTCACGAAAAATGTCCAAATTCCAAACTGAAAGAATTTGGAAAATATGCCTCCCTTGAGGAGGTTTTCCTTCAGATCTCCCATGTTATCCAATATATATTTTATTTACTGTAAACAGGGAAGACTAGTGTAGTGAAAGCAGAGGACTGTGACACAAATTAAAAATGCACTAATCAGGACACAACAAAAGTTAGATTGCCTTGAACTTAAATACATGCATACTAAAATAGTGTAACCAACAATACAAAACTTTTTTGTAACACTGTTATAGCATCAGAGAAATGTGGCGACTAAAGGTGGAAAAACTGAAGACATGCAAATGATAATAAAGTTGTCAAACAAAGAACAAGATGAGCACAAGTTACTGCAAATGGCCAGGACATCCTGCCTAATACACATGAAGGACAACTGGCAAAATCAAAACCAAGGTAAGTGTTATCAGGAGCAGATGAGATCCCCCTTCTCTGACTGTGCAGATTGGGAGGGGCAAGTAGCATAAAACAAGAAGTATGGAAACAAAAGACAAAATATCTACCACAGAAAAATCTTAAAATAAACCAACAGGGAATGGTTTCATTATGATCCAAAAAGTTTCAGGCAACACAAAATGTGATCACAGATTTCTTTGCCACATGAGCTCACAAAAAAATCTTTTGGAACCATGCTTTATTTGGAGCCCCAACTATGAAACACAATGTCCTTCATTAAGACAGGTGATGTTTTCAGATGTGTGTTGCTGAGCTGCTGTTTTATAAATCCTTCTGACTGTCAATGCAAACATTACCAGGCAGTCACTCCAATAGCATATGACAGCATCAGATTACCCACTGAGTCAATCTAAAGGATGTTGCTTAACTGTCCATACAGCCAAATCTCATAAATAACGTATTCTCTTTTTCTTTAAAACTAAAAGAATTGTGATATGTGAGTTTGTATATATGTAGTCCCTCGTAAGATTTCTGGAAGTCTTCAAGTGATGAATAAGAAGTTCAGAACAGGTTTATTAGTTGGGAATATCAGTCTTGATAGCAGCACATGTACTTATTTCAGTAAGCTATTTATTGTTGTATAGGGATTACCTGCAAATCCCTGCACTGCACTTACCTCTTTCTAGTCATTTTACAATCCCATAGTGTGAGTTACTAAGTGTTTGAATATGCATTCCTGCTCAAAAGGATGAGGTGGCTCTGTTACAAAATTAACAGTGACAAGTACTAGACCAAGCTTAAAGTACATTTGTTCTATGCATTTTAGATTAATTTCTCCTCTATATATGGTAAACAATATAAAAATGTTTTAGCTGTAGATCTTTTTTGAAGTTAGCTGAAGCAAATAAAAGTCTTCTGTTTTGACTTCCATAGGCTTAGGATCAATCATTATTCAGGAACAAACATCTTACAAGGGAGGGTAAAAATTATTTAGACCATGAAAATGGATGAGCCTCTTGACTGTGCCTGATGGGAAAGTATATTTTCTTTATTTAAAATTTCCAATTTAATGGCTTCATGTTTCCTTTCTTCATTCCCCACACAGCCAAACACATGCTAATCACCTGTGGTCATCAACTGGCAAACCTGTATCTTCTTCTAGCACATAAATTATGGCTCTCAGGCCAAGTACTTTTATGAATATACATTAATGCAAGTGCTCATCATCTGTTTTATGCACACTTTACTCATCTGTAAAGATACTTTCCTTTAATAATAACTGCAACCTACATTTTATTTTAAAATATCTAACAAAAGACTGAAATTAACATAGTAGTGCAATAAAAAAGACCTCCATTTGTCTTTGTTTCATTGTCCATCTTTAAATTTGACCAGCTGATTTGATCAGCGATACCTCTTTTTCCTATTCTAATCTTTGACTCACTGTGTAATTATTCTTCCTGCAGGTTCAGACTTCAAAGGAGTCTCAATGATTTAGAAACCTAATGTCTTCTTGATTTACAAAGAAGGCTTAAGGTTTCCACTGAGTAGCCAGCAGAATTTACAGAAGTGGCTTAATTGTATGTTAAACTACTGAGAATCAGCAGACGGCCTGGAGAGACAATGTTAATCATATGAAATTGGGGGGTGCGGGTGGGAATTGAAATCCATCCATTCAGAAAGGGGACAGGTCAGTGCAATTTTTGCTGTGATTGCAAGTGCTCATTCTGTTGGTCTGTATCCCCAGTCATGTGCAAGTGAGATGTATTTGCACACATTGATGGAAGCAGGTTATAGCTACACATTCTTGTTTTATTAAATTTCTTTATGAGGGAATGATATTATGTATTGTATGCAGTGTTTCTGAGTATATAAAGGGGAAAACAGAATGTATTTTCCTTGGAGAATAGGATTTATGTGCTGCAAATGTCTGATATGAAGAAATGGTTTTGTGAGGGATTACTGTCAATACTGCCTGGTGTTGAATCAAAATCTATTCAGCAGTCATAAGCAGCTGGAAGCTGAACATCTGGGGTAAGAGTCAGCAGAAAATTTTGCTACCTCTAGATAGTGTCTTTGTAGGGGATCAGTTTATCTAGGTTGAAATACAGGCCAGCTGTGAAAAGCCAAATTGAGAACTAAGCCTCCGTCAATGGAGCGAGCACAGCAAAGTTGACACAAATAAAAGTATAGAATCTGCTCCTCAAGAACTATTCCCTTTCCTTAAATAATATGCATAGGTAGACAGAGAGAAAATAATTTTGCATATATCCTCTATAGCATACACCAGTGTGCTATGGGCAAGAAGAACTGAAGGAGAAATGGGAAATAATCTTCTCAGACAATGGACTATAGCTATAGGTTCAGAACCTTCCCTAATGCAGATTCAGAACTGGAATTTTATGAAACTGCAATTAATGTCACTGATACCCTTCAGGAGACATCCAGCTTTGCTTGCTAAATGGGTAAGTGATGAAATGGAGTTGGTCAGGAGAAGATATTTTACCAGAAACACAAAGTCATTTCTCCCCTAATTGCT
Source organism: Falco naumanni (assembly GCF_017639655.2). Classification (NCBI taxonomy): domain Eukaryota; kingdom Metazoa; phylum Chordata; class Aves; order Falconiformes; family Falconidae; genus Falco; species Falco naumanni. The sequence continues at coordinate 42,832,519 of NC_054054.1, read as the reverse complement.
AATCTATGCTAAGGAGCTCAGTGTTCTCTCCAGGCTGTACAGGGACATGCCTCTTTTCTTTCTCTAAAAGTGTACAACAAAGTAATTTCAAGCTTTTCTGTTGAATTTTATGTGCTTTCAATTAGACCTTTAAAAAGTGTGTAACAGAGCTCTTAGCCAGTAATTAATTATTATTTTTTTACTATTAACAAATGAATGTTACAAAAGTCTGCAATTTTAACGACTGCTAAGCACTGGGTACTGAAATGAGATTTCACCAGGTCCATTACTAACTTCTGCAATCTGACCTGTTTCCCACTATTACAGCCAGGGTACTATCAAGGTTATTGTTAAAACCAAGATATTTATTCTGGCCACATGGTACTTTGGTTGACAAACCTAAACCATTTGGTTGACAAACCTAAACCACTCAAACTGAAGTTTTTGGATGATGAGTGTCTACATTGGGCTGAAAACACTTTGGAAGATTTCACCCATAATGTTTTTAAAGACAGTATAAGAGGAAAATATGTTTCTGTTCTTAAGAAAGGAACTATACATGAGGAGTTTTAAATCACAGCCTACTTAGGTAGTGGAATTGTAAGAGAATTCTGAGATAACTGGGGCACAGAAAAAATCAGAAATTATCTCATCTTATCACTAATCATTTGAAAGCTAAATATCTGGTCTAAAATTTCTTAAGGTTTCTTAAGGAAGACAGAGAAACACTATCAAAGTATGTTTCATCCTGAGGATATTGGGAGCAGTATAACTAACTTTCTGGAAACTGACAGTGAATGGAGGGAGATCAATAGGTGACTTTAGAATAGACTTTTCAATTTAACACAGCTACAGCTAGATAAGATAATTCCTACACTGTCTGAGAATTGGAGGACACTCAGAAAGACTGCTTCAGAAGAAAGGGGCTTGGAGAAAATAAGAAAATCAAACTGATTAGGTGAAAAAGATAGTCTTGGATTTTCATGTTCTCATCATTCAGGAAGGAGGTAAGTCAGTGAGTTAAATGGTTTGAGATTAAGAGAAGAAAATATTTATTTCTTTCTGGCCAAAGATTCCAGAAGCTGTCAGTGGAAACAGATGCAGGTGATCAAGGAGTTTGAGACAGGCACTGAGCAAAAGCAATACTAGATAAGTCAAGGAGATGATGGACAGAAACAGTAGAGGCTGATTATGAATTAGGGCTGTACGAAGGATAGGCATTTGAAGGTCAAGGGAAGAAGCAATGAAGCCAATTGAGCAAAGTAACTGGAATCTAGATCATGTGATGTGTGAAGGAAAAAGGAGGATCATATATTTAGAGAGCACATCTGGGACCCTATGTGGGGAATCCGAAGGAAAGGAGAAACGGACTTTTTGAGCTAAACAACTAATTCAGTGTCCAAAGGAACAACAAATACTTGATTATTCAGTGTAAAAAGTGAGCATAAAATGAGCAGTTGCTCATGAGAAAGAGGCAACCCTGCATCAGGGGCTAGTCTGAAGGCTCAGGCTTGAGGCAGGATACAGCATGCTCTAGAGAACATTCCTTCAAGGCTAAATGATGGCCCTAGGCACGTGGAAGTAAAGCTTCTAGCCCTACTGACCACTCCTGGGGGCATTAGTGAGAGTCCACACAACATAATTTCTATTTTCAGTTTATTTAGTGGAAAACAGCTCTAGGAAAAATATAGGAACAAAACTAGAGGCTATGTTAATACTAATATTCCCTAGCTTTCAACCACTCAGCTTTGCAACCTTATTTCAAGAAATAAATGGAATTATTCTTCAATGTAATTATTTATTTGTAATAAGGTTGTGTAAGAGTTCATAAATTCTAATGTTAGTAAACAAAACTTACGTTCCCTGGCCTGGGAAAAACAGGGTTTTATATTAACAGCTAGTGTTGCAACTTTTGTTATGTCTTCATGTTCATTAAGTCATTTTTCTTTACAGCTACTGCAACAGCAAATGGTTCTGTCATTAAGCTCTTCATAGAAATTTACTATGGTTTTATTGAAATGGAAAAGCAGCAATGCTTTGAGACTTTAAAGAATTTCTGAGTGCACTTCACTAATTTCTGCTTTATTTGAAAACTGTTCTTCATTATTAACACAGCTTCCCCTGCCTAAAATAATTCCTATTATTGCCACCTCCATATTCCCAGCCATAGAACGGGTCTGCTGGCTTGTCAGATTTAATCCCTAAAAAGCAGCCAAGTTATCAAAATCTGTCAAAAATATATGTGCATTAACATCTGATTTAGCCCACAAAGGGAAGGAATGGAGTGTGAAGAGTATGGCTGAATAGACTAATGAAATTTTAATGGAACTTCAGTTCTATTTATTGGATCTGTATTAGTCACAAAGTTTATTTCTTTTGTTGTTTCAAAAATTGTCAGTGTTTAACAGAGTTCTGACTGTCTGCCATACTAGCTAGAGAAATTCAACTAAACAGCCCACAGCCTCTGCAGTTTTTCCATTCTCCAAAGAAAAAAAAAAACAAACTGCCACATAATACATGATGACGAAAACCACAAAATAGAATTGTAAAGACTACTCATACTGGAATTTTATATTCTGGAAAGAGACTGAGAAGACCACAGTGAAGGTAACAAATTTGGTTAATGTGGTTAATCTATTTTTGTTAGCATGACTCATTTCCATTTGTATTTCAATTACATAGAAGGTTTCCAGCCATGGTTCACTATCTTATCCCAGGCCTGGAAATTTCTGCCTCTGCTAAGTTCCTAAGTCAATGAGGAGCTGATAGGAAAGGGAATAAAAATTAAAAACAGAAGGCACAGATTATCAGCAGGTAACAACCAAGAGTCTAGATTAGGTTCTGTGCTAGACCACAGGAGGAAAACATTCCTGTACCAAGCTAATAAAGCTCTGAGTTCAGTGCCTTGAATAAGATAGGAGATAGTTATCAACACCCATACTGAATCATCAAAAATTGTCCTATGTATGTTTGCCTAAAGCTAGAGCCTAAATAGTCACCTGCTTTGTTTCATAGTTTACAGCATCTTTACAATGCAATAACATCGCCTCTGTGTTTTACACTCAGATAAAGGGCAGAAAGACTGAGATTTTGCATTATTTCATGTAAGCAGAAACAAATGAATACCTTTTTGTACTGATACAAGTCCTTGAAAATGAAAATTTGCATTTTGTATTTATTTGAAGATAAGGGAAAACATCTGCAGATTTCTATAACATCTTGCCACCTATGTCCACCTAGAAATATCAATATTGAAATATTGTAATGCTTGTGAATATAGTACAGATTTGGAGAACTTTTTGAAATGTATTTCTAAACAACTCTCCAACTGTGACACATACTTGCACACACACACTCACATCCTATGTATCTTTGTGTTTCAGGGCCTTCTGCCATCCTATGATCTTAGTTTAGTGGGAAAAAAATGAGTTTATTTGGACGCTTTGTTCTTACAACTTCTGTCCTGTGTGCCACTTTCCTTTTACTTGTTTATATTCTACCTTATAAAAGCAAGCAATTTCAAAGAAAGAAAAAGGTTCAAAGAACAGAGATTCAAAGAAAAAAAAAACAACACACCAAACCCAAACCACAATGACTTCTACACTGCCCAAAATTTATTCCAAAAAAGCAGAAGTTGAAAGGAATGATGTGTCATCAGATAGGAAAGAGAAGAGAGATTCAGGTGCCACTTCACTGCTGAAATTTTTTTTGGATCAGACCATTGTAATTAGTAATCTTACTGTCTGGATATTTGCTTAGTTTCTTGGTAAAAAAAAAAAAAAAAACAACAAACAAAAAACAAACAAACAAACAAAAAACCCCCAACAAAACACCACAAACAAAAAAACAAAAACCAAAGTTCAATAATCAATGCCCAAAATAGCAATTACATAAATGGAAAGACAAAGAGTAATGACAATGGTTAAAGAAAGTTCCTGTGACAAAAGTGACATAGAACTTCCCTCCTGTTGCTGAACCTGGGGGGTGGGGGGGAGGTGTTGCACAGACTGTTTCAAGACAGCATTTTCTGCTGGCACTACCTGGAATATCCATCAGCAGCTTCCATGCCCATGGAATGATCATGACTTTGGAGAAGAAAAAATAATTGTTTGGCTTCAAACATACTTGCGTGTGATCTTCATCCGTGACTGGAGGAATCTGGGGTGCTTTTTCTAATGACAAGGGCACAATCAGATGGGAGGGACTAGACTTCCTAACACAATTTATTTTGTGAGAATAGGAAAGTATACCCAACAAACAGCTGAGTCACAGTACCTCTAAAACTCTTTGGTTTGCAGTGAGAGTGCTTCCCTCACCTTTCTGGCCCCGGCCTCGCCTTGGCACCCCACTTCTAACACTGCTAACTAAGCACTAAAGAGTGAAGTACAAATTTGCTTGCTTGAAGTTTTATTCACTCTTAGGCAGTCTCAGAAATAACACATGAAAACATATGTAGAGGTTTCAGGAACATGTAATTTATAAAACTATGTTACATGAAAGAGCAGTGGACTGAAGGAAGCCGAGGTTTGCTCTGCTCTTTCCTTGCCTTCCTCATACAATCGGGTTGGATAAGCAAATAACCCAAGCCTGGCCAATTCTGATCTACCGTCTCACAAACCCTGTAGATTCATTTGAGCAACTGTAAGGGAGAGAGGCTGAGTGGCTTTTCTTAAACCTCCAAACAAAATTAATTCAAGCTTTTACAAAATGAGAGCTGTCTTCCAGTCTCAGAAGAATCAGGGTTCCACCCCTCCTGTCTGGAATCAGAGGAGTTAAAGGAGATGTAGTATTTTGGCATGGTTTATGTATTCAGCACAGACATATGTCTGAGAAATACTGTTCCAAACCAGCTTTGGACATTCTCCAAGCCAGCTCCAGCAGAGATCAAGGTCTGACAGAGCCCAGAGCTTGTGGCTTAGAGACAATTATTAGAAAAGCATGGGGGTCCAGGAACAAACGGCTACGGAGCGCGCTTATGATCGGTGCCCTTTTTTGCTTTCATCAGGCCAGCTGCCTCGGTCCTTGAAAGCCCTTATTCCTAGACAATTCCAAAATTGGACAAAAATTGGGTAGGATTCTTTCTTGACTAAGGATAAGTGTTGACAGGGTACAGTAATTTGGAAGACAAGGAAAAGACTTCTTTCAGCACCACCTGTCTTTCAGACAGTATTTTGTCTCAGCACAGCCTATTTGTGGCTACTCACTGAGTATTCTGCAAAGCGGCAGGTGACAAGACTCCTTTCTGTAAAGGCTTTTAGATGACCACAGACCACTGAGCACAGCGTGCTTTTCTTTATCGGTGGATGGAGACAGGCTTTTTCTTTGCCTGAAAAGTTTGTGGGAAAGGTCGGTAAACCAGTAGTTTTCTTTACATCAATAAAAAATCAGGACTCCTTCCAGTAGATTAGTCCTGACTCGTTGCTCTCTGTCCTGACTTCCATACTCTTCTCTTCCCACACCCCAAATAAAATGCTGAGACAACTCACAGTTCTGGGTTCGGGGGAAAAACCCAATAGTTTTGGGCACACTTACATGTTCATTACAGGACAAAAACACCTGGATCCAGCCATTTTTTAGGGAAGTGATAAAAGACTTTGAATTGCTCTGTTCTGCCCTATGGAGGAGAAGTGGAGCGAGTGAAATGGGTTCTCACTGCCCTTCCTTACACAGGCTATGAGGTATGGACACTGGTGATTTGATGTGGAAGTCTGTTCTCGCAGGACTTCAAATCTGCCTCAGTTTTCATATGCTTTCCCCACTTCTTTTACTGGGCAGCACTGGCAGATAATGAACTAATCCAGGCCTCTCTGGGGGTTACTGCTGCAGGCAGAATGGTCTTAAGTCATGGAATTTTACTTGATTTATTGCTAATCAACACAAACATCTGATCAATGATTCTGGTATTAAGAACAAGAAAGACCCACACTTCTAAAGAAAAACTAAGATGGACACCTATCCTTGTAACTCCTGAATTTCAGATTTCCTTAGTTTTGCTGCATCTTGCACTCAGTCTGCCCAAATTCCTCCAGTAAGGCAAGTGACACATGATGCAGAGGACATGTATGACCCTCTATTTGAGCTGCTCTCTGCCACTTACTGGTTTTCTGCTGTGCACTGCTTAGTGGTTTTCCTGTTGCACTGTTCTGTAGTGTCCATGCCCCACTGTGTATGTGACACGCGTGTCCCTCAGCACCTCTCTTGCCTGGATCACCCATGGCTGCTGTCCATCATGGACATTCTTGTCCCAGCAGTTGTTTTGACGAGCACAAGGCAGTTCATGGCTTCCTCCCAGGTGAGCACCACTGCAGCCCCCATGACATTAACCTTGTCACTTGTGCCCATGACATTGACATGTCACCTGGAGAAAGCCGAGATGCTTGTCCGTATTGGTTGAAAGCAGAGATGCCTTAACTGAATAGATCCCTCTCTTATGAGCCTCAGTTACAGGAATTAATCAGACCTACAAGACTTCCAAAAAATTGCAGAAAGGGCTCATAACAGACTTAAACTCACATTTTCAAAGTCCAGCATTACTCTCATATCTTCTCTTACGTTATACATCTGTTCACTGTAGAGAAGTCTAAATAAACATTGCTCTGTTTGATTTTGCCCCTCTTATTTATTAATAAGATCAAATTTAATTTCTGAGAACATGGCATTTAAATATCATGTCATTTCAATATGTTTTCTGCTCCCAAGTTGTGATGCAATGGTATCACTGTTGTGAATGTTAACCCTCTGTGTTGCTTTTTACCTGGGACAGAGTTAACATTCTTTACAGTAGCTAGTATGGGGCTGGTTTGGATTTGTGCTGAAAACAGTTTTAATAGTACAGAAATGTTTTATTTACTGCTGAGCAGTGATTATGCAGTCAAGGACTTTTCTGCTCCTCATGCCACCCAGCCAGTGAGGAGGCTGGGGGGGGGGGGGGGGGGGGGGGGGGGGGGGGGCGGTGCAAAAGGAGCTGGGAGGGGGCACAGCTGGGACAGCTGACCACAGGTGACTACAGGGATATGCCATACTACATGGCATCATGATCAGCATATAAAGCTGGGGAAAAAAGAAGGGAAGTGGGGATGTTCAGACTTATGGCTTTTGTCTTCCCAAGTAACTGTTACACATGATGGAGCCCTTCTTTCCTGGAGATGGCTGAACACCTACCTGCCCATGGGAGGTGGTAAATTAATTCCCAATTTTGCTTTGCTTGCAGGCACAGCTTTTGCTTTACCTATTAAATCATTTTTATCTCAGCTCATGAGTTTTCTCACTTTTATTCTTCCAGTTCTGTTCCCCATCCTAACAGGGGGAAGTGAGCGACTAGTTGTAGGGGGCTCAGTTGCTGGCTGGGGTGAAACCACAACAACCCTATAGATATTATTTTTTTATAGTTATATGTTTTAATAGTCCAGACAACAGAAGCACGAAAAATTATCTAGGTACTATAAACTGAACAGATTTGCTGTAATGTTTTGTTATATTTAGCATTGCATAAAATAGTTGTGCTTTATAGATTTAAATACAAATAGCTACTTCATTCATGCAAAGAACATTTTCTGTTTACTGGGCAACAAATCATCAGCCTAGCACTGCGCTCTGTGTTCTTAAAATCTTAATTATTTTTTTTTTTTTTAATCTAGTCCTCTTGTGGTGAGTTAACTGTGATTAAAGGCCAAATTCCCACCCAGCTTCTCATTTATGTCCTCCTCCTCAGAAGAGCAGGAGAAAATAGGATGAGAAAGCTCATAGGTTGAGATAAATAGAGGGATAATACTACAGTCATGGGAAAAACAGGCTCAACTTGGGGAAAGTTATCAAACACCAGAGCAGGCTGCCTAGGGATGCAGTGAAATCACCATCTCTAGAGGTATTTGAAAGATGTGCTGATATGGTTCTTAGGGACATGGTTTAGTGGTGGACTTTGCAGTATTAGGTTTACTGTTGGACTCAATTTTAAAGGTCTTTTCCAACCTAAATGATTATACTATTCTAAATTTTAGCCAGTCAAACTAGATTTGGGTAGTGAGAAACAAAGCCAACCATTAAACTACCACCTTTCCTCCTGTCTTCAAGCTGACCTTCATTCCAGCCCGACTCCAGGCAGAAAAGGGGGAAAGGGAGGAGGATGGTCAGTCCATAACAGCTCCTCTTGGTCTCTCACACTTTTCTTCTGCCCCAGCATAGACTATCCCTAGGCTAAAATCTTGTGAGAAAAGATCTGCTCCATCACAGACCTTCTCCAAGAGCAGCAGCTCCTTCAGGACATTCCATCTGTTCCTCCTCCAGTGTGGTTTCTTCCACAGGCCACAAGGGAATATCTGTTCCACCACAGACCACCTCTTCTACCTCCCCTGACCTTCACTCCTTCTGCTATTCCTCACTCTTTTCCCTCCTCCTCCTCTGTCTGGCCAGCATTTCCTGCCCTTTCTGAGATGTATTTTCCCAGAGGTAACACCATCTTTGCTAACTCAGCAGTCTCCTGTGGGGGGTCCACTGTGGAACCACATCTAACATAACGTAGCCCCTGAGACCACCTCACAGATACTTCCCTGCAGCCTCTCCCCAAAACCTTGCCACAGCCACCCAACACAGGTAACACAACCCTCCATTGCTGTCATTTAAACAGTAAGAACTGTACAACTCGATACACCTACCTCAACTTCTTTAGAGTGCTTCAGTCACACCCATACAGACTTTCAGTACAGCAGGACAAGCTGTTCCACTTCTCATGCCTCACCGTTACATGCCTTTCCAGACTGCATGCTTTGTGGGTGGGGAGGTTGCTCCACAGCGTAATTGCTGAAAGGAGCTCCACCTGCAGAAGTCCTGCAGTGTCATTAAAGAGGCTGCTGCACAATTGTGCTGCTTGCTACTTACTTCAGCCATCATGTTTTATTTATTATTTAGTGGTTTGGGAGAGCACTGGGACCCTGGCAGCGCTACAGAAGATGTTTTTGAACCAGGTACTCTTTTCAGTATTTCTTCTTCCCTTCCTGGTAACAGATAACATTGAGTCATTTTATTGATTGTTCCAAAGAGTGTTATGTTACACATGAAAATGTCACACTGGGTTGTATGACAGTGTCTTGGCCATTAATGGCAGTGTTTTGGTGGTAGGGAGCTGTAAGAGTGCCTAGTGTGGGAGGGGGCCACGAGCTGGCCACAGCTGGCTCTGGCCACCTCTGAAAGAGGTAGAAACACGCCCTCTCACTCCAAAGCTTTACAGGAGTGCATGGTGCTGCTGCTTGGGTGTATGCAGGAAAAATGCTGCAGGGGGACGTGTGAAAAGTTGTCTTTGAGTGGTGGGGTGGAGTGATGTAAAATATCCTGAGTAGAGACTGTGTTGCCCACTGATGGAGTGTGTGGGCAACACTGGGACCAGGCATGGCCTAGGGTTGGAGTTTGCTGGTTTGCTAGGTGCAAATAGTGTGTATACAAGTGACAAACAGTTTTTCTGTGTTGATATTAAGGGTGTGATGATACTGAAAGTAGAGCTTGTAATGGTTGAGTATTCAAACAGTTCTTAAATACATGCCTTAGAGAAGCAAGGGGTGGATGTATTGAGCGTAAATTGCAGTGTTTCAGTAGCAGGGGCAGGTGAGTTGATTTGCATGGGAGAAGACCATGAACTGCCCTGTGTCAGTCACAGCCACTTCCAGCAATCCCCACTGGCTGCCAAAACACACAGCACCATGAACACTTTCCATTAAATGTAAAAAGCTAGTGGAATTCTCATTACATGAGATATCACAGTGGGGGCTTATTGTAAATTCTAATTCCTGATATGTTTCCATGGAGTATGGTGTGGCTCATTTGTTTTTGTGAGGTTTTTAGTATGTGTTCTGTTTTGGGGTTTTATTTTTTTTGGTTGGGTTTTGGTTAGTTTTGGTTGTTTTAGGTTTGTTTGGTTTGTTTTGTGTTTTTTTAAAATTGGTTAGCGCAGGTTCGACCACTGACCAATTTGAGTGGCCTGTGTTGTAAAAATGGACAGCTGATTTACTGTCCCTATGCTTCATCAGCAGTGACTTAGATAATTTTTGATTGATTTCTGTAACCCTGCAAATTGGTGAATGTCACAAGAGCTGACCTGCTGTTCCCTTCTTATTTAGGACCTTTGCTGTTACACAAAAGGGCAAAAAAGTGCTGTAATTTTGGTTATGAAGTCCGACATGGTCATTTGTGATGTGGTGCTGTATTAGCATGATTGGATTATACAGTCTGACATGGTCATTTGAGATTAAAAACTGAATTAGTGTTGGGTTTTTAAAACTGGGGAGAATCATTGCTAGACTGTTAAAATTTAACATACTGACAGCCTTATGCTTAAAGCTTTTGTATTATGTAGCCTGCATTAAATTATTTTTTCCTTCAAGTCCTTTCATTCCTTACTTAGCAAATTATTTTCCAGTGGAAAATTAAACTGTGTGGGATATAATAAAGCTTCCAGATTGTCATTCTGATCAATGAAAAAGTCGTCTATTATTTACACTAGATAGAAGATGTTCAAAGAGGTTAGTATTAATACATTGGAACTGGTTGGTTATATGTCATGCTTAATCCTTTTCCCCTCCTATGTAATACCTGAAAGTTTGGCCCTTGAGGTTCTGTACTTGGGGACTGTATCTGTGCTGGATCATGTAGCAATTTGTGCATTTGCAAATTTTGTTCATTGTTATCTTTTTATCGTTGTAAGAAAACCATCTTCTACCAACAAGGTAATGAAATCAGGGTTTTTTTCATATATAGAGTCAGATGGTAGCAAGAGGAAAAAAAATGATTCAGGTTTTTATCTCATAATTCTGAATATAAAATATGGAAGTTAAACTTCATGTGGTATTTTGTAAAGTCTGTATTTCCTGGAAGGCATGAGGATGATCTTTAACTTTTTTGCTTTATCTCTTTCAATTTCATATATATGCATATCCTGGAAGTGATTCTTTATTTTTTGAAAGCTAAAGAACTGTTAGGAGATGAGAAAAATGAAGAAGTGTAAAAGTTGTTGGACTAGTGTTGTTTCTTTCATATCTGGCTTAAATGAAAGTAAGGAAAATATGACATTTTATGTGAAAAACTAAGGGTTTTATTGCCACTTGGTTTCACAGAAATACTGCATGACAGTAGTCTTTGACCTCAAAACTATTGATTATTAGAAAACCTTTTATTTTTCAGTTCAGCGTTCCAGAATGGATCCAGACTCCAAGTAGTTATGTTAAGTAGTTATAAATCTAGTTCTGTAACTTTTTCGTCTTTGGCTTGGGGACAGGGAGAAGATACCTAGAATTTTATTTTATTTTTTGGGTGTGTGTGAAATGCAGAATCCTTTTCAAATTTACCAGGTTCACGTAGAAAACCAAACAAAACCTTTTGAATGCCTTGTTAGAGTTTCATAACAGTTACTACCTATTATTTTATGCTTTCATAAGTAATGAAGGGTTTGTTAGCCAGCTGAGTAACGAGTAATCTGAATTTTGAGACATAATGCAACAGAAAAGGTAGATTTCTTGAGCTGACTTCCAAACCCTGTGGAGGATAAGGAAAATAATGCACATATGTTAAATCTTCTGCTATGGTAGTTAAAACTAAGGATGAATCAAGTGCATAAACTTTGTTGTGGCAAATGTTTATTACAGTGCTATTTAGGGTAAGGAGCCTTTTGCTTGTGGAAATCTCTGGAAAGAGAGGGTATGCCTAGTTTTCCCTGAGGTAAGACATTGTAAATGTTTTAAACTGAGATATTTTTAATTTCAATAGATGTATGAAGTATTTACTATCCATCTGTAGTCATAAATATCCTCTATAACTATATTTAACACAGAAGTTCCACTGCTTACTGTTACTATCTTTATGGGACAAAAGTTGCAAAGATATCTCTGATTCCTACGACTACTGCCTTAATTTTCTTTTTTTGGATATGTGGAACCTGGTGTTTTAATGTAGCTTAATAGACTGACATCTTTGCATACAATCTGCATAAATGTCATCTTCATCACCAAAATGATGTGCAGCAGGCATGTTTATTCAAAAAATGTTCCTATTGCAGGAGATTAAATCCTGCTACAAATCTCTTCTATGAATTTTGACAAAAAAAGTCCAAAAACTATCCTTCACCTTTGTTCTATGTCCATATAAAATTGTTGTGGATTTACTAGAGAAGTTTTGGATTTTCTAAATCCAGACTGTGGTCACAACATTGCAGAGGCTATCTTTGAAATTTTTAGCAAATATTGTCTGTAAATGGTGTAGGAGATGCTGGCCTTCTGCTCGTTCTGAAGTTCTACTTAGCTTCAGAATTAGTTCAGGGTTTTTTTGTGCACGTGTGTGCATGCATGCAAAGGTCCAGGGTAGGTATTCATGGAAGGAAATGAAATTTGTTTTGTTGGGTTTTTGTTTGTTGTGGTGCTGTCACCAGCATAGTCTTAATCTTAACCCCTCAGCACGTTCCAATCACTACAACATCCTGTGCCCGATTTAGGTTGCTGGCTGATGTACTGTGCTATGAACAGAGGAGGTGGTTGGTGTTGTGGCAGAAGCATGGGGGTAGGAGGCGATAAGAAACTAAAAGATCTGCTCAGATAGTTCAAAGGTCCTACTCTGCTGTCTAGTATAAGGCATTCCCTACCATATGATTTGCAATGTGCACCCCGTAAAGTTGCCTATATGAAGGGGCAAGAGGAAGTCTGAGCCTTTCTCATTCCTATTAGTCTTGTACTATTTCTGCAAAACACAGAAAAGCAGAGGTTAAACTTGGATTCCTCAACAATGCTTTAGATTCAAGTAGAAAAATTACTTTTAAGCCTTTTTTGCTAGCCAACAATCAAGATGATATTTCTTTGTTGTTCCACAGTTTGCTGTGTTCAATTTCTTGCTTCTGTTGGAGTTGAGGAGCTGGGCAGTTCTGACTCATCTTTCACTTTGTCAGGGTGATTTTTGTTGGGTCTTTCTAAGATACTCTTCAAAACTACTGTATTTCATAAGCAGTCAGAATCTGCCATATATTTAGATATTCAAATCCTATTTCCAAAGCTAGTGTGTTGTGGTTTGAGGCATCCTTTGCTCTCAGACATGATATATTGTCAGCATAGTTACTAGAGTGACTGAAAGCTACAGTGCAATGATATGAATATAATGTTTCTACAGGCATGAAACTTAATAGAGTGCTAACTGAAAAAAGCATTAACATAAAGTAGAAGAGCAGCAGTTATAAGTTGGATGTCGAGGTTCATATTCAGCTACATGCTCCATGAGCTAAAGTTTCTGCTTTAGGCTTTCATACAAAATAATACAGTATTGTTGAATTGCTTATGTTCAAAGCATGTATGTGGAGGGGCTTAGTTTGTCCTCTATACTTCTGATTAATAAAAATCTCTTGAGGGAATAAAAAATAAAGTTAAAGATTTCAGTGAGGAAACCTAAATATAATAAGACTTTGGACTTTAATATCTGTTGAAGTTAATGGAGAAATATTGTGTTCATTAGTAGCTGTGGAACTGATGATGTATACTCCTACCTGTGAAAGCTGAGTAAATTTAATATTGATGTCACACATCAGTGAGTTATGTGCCAGGTGTAGGAGAGAGAAGTTGCAGTACTGTCTGGTGTAAAAGAGTAGTTCATATATACCACAGTCTGTTTCTGACACAAGTATCGGTCATTGCATTTTACCTACTTGTTGATCTTTATTTTATTTTTTAATCATGCAGAAGTCTTCATTTCCTTACAGATATCAGATATTTATTTTTTTTTTTTACTAATGTTGTTATAAAGCTAGGGTCTGTTGTTATAAAGCTAGGGTCGTGAAGTCTAGAAATGCTTGCCTTTCTAGTAAGTAGCTGCTCAAAGCTAGTTTTTCTGAATATTAAATGTTTTACTATTTTTTTTCTGATGGTTAACTTTTTAAATTGATTTTTCAATACAAGACCTAATCTTGTTTGTACAGTGTAGATTGGGGGCAGAAGATGGAGAAGCAGCTTGAGCCAGTTACTGGAGCTTTTCAGCAAGACAGAATGTACTTTTCCCTGACAATATTTTGGTCATCTTTCTAAAACTGACAAAGCAAAGAATGCATATATATGATCTACCTTTTAAAATACAAATATAGGAAGGAAATCTTAAATTATGGTGGTGGTGTTTGGGTTGTTTTAAGACTAAATTGTGGGACTCTAATCCTCAGGCTTTGTCTATTCCTGGCTGTGGTAGGGGACTGTCTCATTGTCTAACTATTAGACCACTTCACTACTTTCTTTCTTTTTTTCTTTTTTTTTTTTTTTTTTTTTTTTTTTTTTCCCCTCCCCTGGGGAAAACCCGTCTTCTACCTTTTAGACAGGTTATCAGAGCAGAAAATATCTCTCTACTATTTCATGTGTGCAATTGATATAGCTAACGGAACTGAGCTAAAATCTCAGGTGAAATCTTGGATCCCAGCTAATCCCCTGGCGTGTTTTAGAAGAAATGTGCTTTTCATAAAGGCCTTGGACTTTTTCAGAATTCTTTGGATTCTTTCCACCTATTTTTGGCAGGTATGGATATAAAATCTTCTTCTGCATTAGCATATGTTTTACTTCTTGGATGTTTGTTTATAGAAAACATTAATGTACCATGCAACTTGTCATCAGATTTTACACTATTATTGCTGTTGGGTTTTTTAAAATATGAATTCTACTAAAATATGAATGCTCATCTCAGTAATAATGCTGTTTTGCTCATAAAAATATGGAACACTCATCACTAGAAGCATCTTGCTCTGCTGATGGGCAGGTTTCAGTGAAAACTTGGCAACGGCGCAAGCTTTAGAGTTATTTTGCTGTTCAAAAAGATGTGTGGATCAGCATGGGCAGTCTTAGAAGCCTTCAAACATGGTGAGCTCTATTAAATGCTTCATGATGTAATCTCAGTTATTGACTTGGTAATTCTTGTCTTCTCACCTAATTTCTGGTGCCTAGGAGTTTTATTAGGTCTACTAGTTTACTCTCCAGGGAGTCAGAAACTGCAGATTCTTGTTGAAATGAGTGCTGTGTGGCCAAGACTAGTGACTGATGCAATAAGAGCATCAGCAGATCTATAACCAGTAAATTAGTTTGTGAATTAATATAAAGCTACTCAGACCTCCAGTTCTCCTGTATGTAGCATATAATTAACTTACCTTGTTGCTGTGAGGATGACCAGCAAACATTTACACTAATACAGAGATGCAAGAACCATTTTTATAAAACAGTGCTGCTGGAACGCTGGTGGTAATTCTGGCTATCCTGAAGTGCCAGCCCCAAGATGCCCACAATCTAATGCAGTGCAAACAAGCAGATCCAGTGTTGGAACAGGCTGTCCAGGGAAGTACATGAGTCACCACCTCTGAACATATTGAAAAGACTTGTAGATGTGGCAATAAGGGACATGATTTAGTGGTGGACGTGGTAGTGCTAGGTCAACGGTTGGACTCAGTGATCTTAAAAGGCCTTTTCCAGCCGAAACAATTATATGATTCTAAGACCAGTGCTGAGCTCTGGGAATGAGGTCATGACTTCACCTTACCAGTGTGTGCTGTAATTATTTATTTTCTTAACAATAGCACTGCCATGGCTCATGGATTAAGACTGACAGGCTCTCCAACAATCTATCCACCTTTATACCCTTATCAGTAGACTATCTGAGCCTAGTCTATTAAGTAAACAATGTCCATGTTCTCTCTCCCTCACTCCCTACTGTATCCAAAGCAGCAGGCTGGGGGAATTTCTCTGCTCTTTCTAAATGAAAGGATTTGAGGGAACTGCTGAACTTGCAGGAAATCTTGGTCAGGCTTTTCATTTGGCTTTTAATGGTTTGAGCTCAGAGGTTGCTTTTATTCCTTCTGGCTCAGAATTTTTTGTTTGATCCATTTACTACAGAAGTTTTCACTCCTATCAGCATGACCTTCCCTACACCAAGCAGCAATATCACAATTTCAGGAAAGTCCAGCTTCCCAGCACAGTAGGCAAAATTGTTTCTTTAAAAAGTTCTGAAAATCAGACAAGGATTCTGGCCAAGGTTCCATAGGAAGTAGCTGCACAGAACAGCATCATGTATACCTGGCCATCTGCATTCCTCCACTGACAAGATGCTACTTGCTGGAAAAACTTGGTATCTTGAGACATCCATATTTTTGTCTATATAGATAAAGTAGAGCTACTGAAAGAATTTGGAAGTGGTTACAGTAGTCTGCTCTACCTGAAGAGGAATGGCATCCAGATACAGGAACTGGCTGGTAAAGAGACAGAAGAGCACTAAGCTTAGTGTTACAAGTGAGGCATTTCTAACCACATTAGAGAAGGATAAGGTAAAGGACAGATGGAGCTTATGAAAGTAAGCAGAATTGTGTAGTGGGAAGAGAGGTACCTTGACCTTACATAATAGCTTGTGGAGGATTCAGAGCACATATGGATGGAATGTAAATGACAGGCCTAAAAAAGGTTTCACTAACCAGGTTTACATCCTTATACTCAAAATTGAGAATGAAAAGCAATGCATGAATTCCCTAGAATAAACTGAAGTTATATGAAGTCTTAGAGTTTGAGTGTATGTTTCCATTCTTAAAGTAAACTTTATTGTAGTTAGACAGTTCTTATTATTCCTCCTTCTCATAAAATGCTTTCTATTACCAGTGAGTGACAGTTAACCAAAAATGGGTGGTGCAACCGAAGACAAGCCGCAGTAGTGAAGCAATGTTTTTCCTGCCTGTCTGGGACTTCTTTGGTTGCTTGAGGTTCAGCCACAGCTTTTAACTATAAAAAGAGCAAAGATGATACCAATATAGCAACTAATTTCTGAAGAATTTATCTGATGCACTGCAGAGTAAGCAGAAAAACTTAATATTGCATTCAGCTATATGCCTGAAGTGTCATTTTCATAACTATATATATAAAATGAAAAAATTTTAAAAACTTTAGCTGCAAGGATTTATTCTTCCCAATATTCAGAGTAAGCAATTGGCATTGCTGGCTGTCATCAGTCATCCCTTTGACAGGCTAAGCATGGCTAACAAATTAGTTTCTCATTGCTTATTTGGCTGATATTTTGCTGCTGTGTCACACTCTATTTCGATATTTAAAGTGCAGTTTTTTTCCAGGTTACTGTATTTTTCTGTCTGTCTGGTGCTATTAATAAAATGCTCCTTTTCTTATGTGCAGTTTTTATAATTGTCTCAAGCTCATAGTATTAGTTACACTTGCCTCATTTGGGTTTTCCCTTGTCTGGCGGAAACGTCTTTAGTCTGGAATTTGTAGTTCAGAGCAAGCACAGACTAGACTGAGTTACCTAGAGAACACCAGCATTTTAATCTCTTAAAACTTAATATCAAGTGAGGTATAGATTATACACTTAGGAGCATGAAATCTAAACAGACAAGATGAGACATGGATGCTCAGAGTAGAAGTGACTGGACTGAGAATAGAACAGAAATAGTACAATTACTGACCTTTCTGTAAAAGGAGAAAGTAGATGAAACCTGCCTCTGGGAGCTGTGTTTTAAAACAAACAAACAAAAAGTGCTGTAAGTGAGGGATACTTGCACGTATGTAAATGGGCAGGGTGTCAGTGAGTGGTTCTAAAGAATGTAGTTTCCTTAGTGGGTTTTTAGCACCAATAATTCTTATACCATGTTTTAGTCATTAAATGATAAAGGCACTCAAGGAACAGTTTTGGGCTTTTTTTGCTTTTGCTAGGGTACGTATCATCAAGGGGTTTACTCCTTTCTTGCATTCCTTAAATGCAGGAAGCTTTACAGTGTTGTGTGTACATGTCTTCAGGATACATTAAAGGTGTGTTTTGGGGGTTGTTGGTTGTTTTTTATTCTGCAAGGGCCTGCAAAATACTTCATTTGAGCACATACACTCTAGCAGCTGCATAAAAATATCCAAGGAATGTTACGATAAGAAAGATGGGAATACACTGTGTAACACAACACCTCTGAACTTCGATTAATTTACATCTGTCTCCAGGGCTAAATAGCTTCTTTCAGATGTGAGGTGCTACCACTGACTCTTTGCAACTGACAGGTATGTATTTGCTCAGGGAGGAAATTTGTGTTTTAGATATTAAAAATGGAAAATATCCATGTAAACCTAGTGTCTCCCACCGTTTCTCTTCTTTCCTGCCCCTTAAAAAGTCTTTATTTAAATTAACTTCTGGATTGGTGGTGTTTTTTCAGGTTCTCAGATCTTTGGAACACAGCTTTGTAGTGTGAGTATTCAGCATCAGTGTGGTGTCACTGGCGCTGGTGCATAGTTATGGAGTAGGTTAGTAATGAATTTGCAATGGACAGTGCACATGAAAAGGTCATGAGCTGAGTTAAAAAGGAGGCAAGAGTATTAAACATGGCTGACTGAAAGGCAGCCCCGCATGCGAGGGCTACAGAGTTTCCTACTAGCTTGGTTAGCTGTGCAGCAGAAAAAAATTGATGTTGTGGTGGACTTTGGCATTTGAAAACTTGTCTGCATTCCTGTTGGAAGTAATCTGCCAGCACGAAGTCTTAATGAGAGTGTTTTTTTTCAGAGAGGAAAAAGAAATTATTTGGGATTGATAGAAACATTATGGTAGAGGGGAATCTAAGTATCCCTCTTCATGCTATAATCCTAACAATAATAATTAAAAAAAAAATTGAATTTTTCACTTCTGGGAATTTGAAATAGTCTGTGCTGATGCATTTAAATGTTACCTGGTTTTATTTTAAAACAAACTTTTGCTGAAATCGGCACTGATGTGCAAAGCCCATGTTTTTCAGAGTTTTGTTTGTGATAAAAAGTGGTGGGTTTTCATTTTTCCTTAACCAGTTTTAAACTGAAATTTACTGATGTTGGATTAGGTCTAAATATCCTTTTAGAGAGTTTACAGAATATATGTAAACTGTGATAATACCTGATTTCAGCTGTGTTTCAACTGTAATGTGGTAGAAGATGTATAAGTGAAACAGAACAATGGCAGGACTATTCCAAGAACTTGCATTTAAGAGAATGTAAGTCATGAGCATGGTGAAATAATTCTGTTACCAGAATAGTCACAGCTACTGACTTGCAAACCTTGCTTGTAATATATTTTCTGCAGAAGTTGTTTGGTGGGGTTTTTTGTTTATTTTGTGGTCTGTTTTTGGTTTTGGGTGGGTTGTTTGGTTTTGGTTTTTTTTTTCAGTAGTGGGAGATCATAATAGAAAGGAAAACCATTCAGATTGCATGCCTCTACAACTTCCAGTTGCCCTTTAAAACAAACAAACAAAAAAACCCCAAACAGAAACCCAATCACTTCTGACTTACCCTTTGTTAAGGAACAAGGCACAGCTGTGACCATGTGCAGTTTGTAGAATTATTTAAATGGAAGCTTGAGCTTTATAAAATTGACTTACATGTAAATAATGCTATTAAGAATTGAAGCAGCTCAGACAATAATTATATTAAATATTAAAGATATCCTTGTGTTTTAAAAAAACCCCACATGTTACTTTTGGCCTATTGAAAATGAAAAGTTGACTATTAACTTTCAGCAATAGCTGTCCCAGGTCTATGTAAGCAAGATCCAGTGCAGCAATGCTGAACACTGCTCTGCCTAACTCTTTTTCACCTGTCTCTAAAGTGAGATTTACAATGCACATAAATCCCTATTAAGTTGAGTGGGAAATACTTCTATGTCTAAAATGAGCTTTACAACACCATGGCAAAATGAGTAGAAATGGAAATAGAGCAATATCGTTTGTTCAGTGAGAGAAGACAGTGTGTTAAATATTAAAAACACGAGTAAGCATGAAAATGTGAGGCACATATGTGTTTTATAACGAGAAGGTTTTGGTGCTTCCCAAAGCTAGAAATCTAAATAGTCCTGTTGGTTGTAGCTAATTGGTACACCTCTTTAAGATGCCCATGTGAGCAGAAAATATCAGTTGTCCTGTTTATCTCTTGAGTACTAGTTGGCCAATAGCTAACAGGGAGGTGGAAAAGTAGCATGTTACAGAACACATTGGTTGAAAACACCCTCAATATTTTTAATAAAACTGGATCACTGTGCACCCAACAGTGCAAGCATCATTGTGCCATAAAAGTATCAAAAGTAGGATAATGATTCTGTGGTATAGAGGTTAAAGTGCTCACTTGTGTGATTAGCATCTGTTCCAGTGTAATCTAAAGGCTGCCTAACAAACAAACAGTTAAATGCCCTTGGGGAGGAAAACCTGAGATTTGAAAGCTGATACTTTTTTTTGTTTGTTTGTTTTTCTTTTTTTTTTTTTCCTAAGGGAAATGCATGAATCAAAGAGAAGTGCAGAACTGCTGAGGTTGGCAGAAAGTACTTGAGATTGTGCAGTCCCACCCTTCTGCTCAATGCAAGGTCACACAGAGCAAGTTGCTCAGGACCATGACAAGCCAAACTTTGAGTATCTCAAAGGATGGAGACTCCACAGAGTCTCTGGGCAAAGAAGGTGTTGGGGTTCTTTTTGTCATGCTTGAACTCTCAACCAAGTCTTCCAGTGACACATACAGAAACTGCATTTCTGCACTGACATTAAAAGCCAAAAAGTTTCCTTGTGACAGTACTCAAAATGTCTCTTCCTTCCTCTTGTGCACCATAGCATACACAGAGAGGAGCTGACAGTACTGTGGATATATCAGTAAGATTGTCTGCTCATTAAAGTGACTAATGCAAACAGAGCAATTAGTCAAGATATGAGTCAGGCCTTTCTCATTGCTAAATTAATCAATGGTTACATCTGGGCTGAACTTTTCAGCCAAATATGCTACACGGAAAACTGCAAATTCAAATTGATGAAGAAATAACACAACTTCCATGTCAGGGCTGACAAGTAATTTCAATTAGAAAATATGACCTTAAGAAAATCTGAGATAAATTGAAGTATTTAATTTAATCTCGTCTTGACTGCAAGGTTTTCAATTTTATTACTCTAACTTTTTAATGATATAAATCCTCTCTTTTGGTCCTCAAACTTCTAGTACATTATAACAGAATGAAAAAAATTAGGTATTTTTGCAACTACATGAACTATTCTTTACTTTCATTGTTAAAGAACTATGTTACTTGTTTTAAAGTTCTGTTACAATATTGATTGATTTGATGAACTGATTGATATTTTTGAAAAATTGGTCAGTATTGTGGTAATGTGGCAACTTTAGCATGACAATTAGTCCCCAGTCATGGAACTGGACTGTTATGCTAGACATTGCTCATTCACAGGAAAATAAAAGGAGAACAGAGGCTGTTGCATGAAAGATCTGATGGTCTAATAGTGTGCTTTGGTAGGATGATGGAAATGTATGTAATGACATCTAAAAAAACAGTTGTGACTTTTGCTGAATGTTGCTATATAACAAATAATAATTTTAGATAATAGGGGTGTTAAGATGGTCTGTGCAAAAATGATTTTGCTTATTTAAATACTGTGTAGGTATTTGCTAAGATTACTGTGAAAGCTAAAGATTAGGAAGCTGGGGCACTTGGCAGGAACTACAGAGAATAAATCAGGCCTTCAAAAGTAGTGAACTTGTGAATAAAACAAAAATATGGAAGGAGCAGAGCTGGGCTTTGGGACTGTGCCTTGAAAGGTAAGTTGATTAAATGCCCCTAAAGGGAAAGTAAAATCTCTTATGATTCTAGATTTGTGTTACTGCTTCCCCAAATGACTGTAGTCGTTATGCGTGAACAGCTGATGCTTACCCCTGGCACTGGAGTTACATAAGGGGTCTTAGTTGAAGTGCCTTGTAATAGACCTCATTTTGATGCACAGAAAATGGTAATAAAGGGATCTGGTTCTCTACTCATGTTACGCAGAGGTATTAGATTTCACAGGAAAAGCTCAGGAACACAAATGTCATGTGAATTTTGTGCCTGATGAGTTGATTCAAAATACATTATTGTAGCTGCATACTACACACATCCTTAATTTCCTCCAATCTCACAATGAGATCTGTACTGAAAAATCTACCCTCTTTTTAATGTCAGTAGCAAGTATTAGTATAATGGGAAAATTATTAGAGACAGTTTAGCTACCAGGGGATAAACTTACTGATTTTAGTCATGGCACATCTAGGTTGTTCTAGCTATGGTCTAACGTACTGTCCCATAGCTTTTATATATCAAAAAGAGAATGCCTATGGCTATATCAGATGTCAGTGGTTACTTAACAGTAGACCATAAGCAGGGGATGCTTTTGTGACCTGTGGTAAGTTGTCTGGTTTTGCATCTAGATTATTACCATCTCCTGAAGTAGCAATTTAAAAGCTATTTCTTGGTTGTGACTGGAGCACAACTTCATACTGTATTGAGACTCTGTATGTATGTAGGGTATAACTAGGGAACTTCTGTTTATTAAACCATGGTCTTGATCCTTTATGTTTAAATGGAAGCCCCATTACACCTCAAAACAAGAACACTTAAGTGACCAGGAAATTTCCTTGTGAAAGTGTCTACCTGATAATGTAGCCAGAATACAAGGACCCTGTTGTGGTTTAACCCTGGCAGGCAGCTAAACACCACACAGCACACAGCCATTTGCTCACTCCCCCTTAGCAGGCTGGGGGAGAGAACTGGAAAAAAATGTAAAACTTGTGGGTTGAGATAAAGTCAGTTTAATAGGACAGAAATAGAAGGGAAAACAATAATAATAGTAATGATAAAAGAATATACAGAACAAGTGATGCACAACACAATTGCTCATAGTCTGCTGACCAATGCTCAGCCAGTCCCCAAGCAGTAGGCTGTCAACCCCTGGCCAGCCCCTGCTCCTCCCTGGTGTTATTGTTCAGCATGATGTCATATGGTATGGAATATCCCTTGGGTCAGCTGTCCCGCGGTGTCCCCTCCCAGCCTCTTCTGCCTCCCAGCCTTCTCGCTGGCAGGGCAGCATGAGAAGCTGAGAAGTCATTGACTTAGCATAAGCACCGCTCAGCAACAACTGAAACATCAGCGTGTCATCAACATTATTCTCATCCTAAATCCACAATACAGCTCTGTACCAGCTACTAAGAAGAAAATTAACTCTATCCCAGTCAAATCCAGGGCAGACCCTTAATCAAACTGACAGCTTCCCCTCCTGACTTTTTAAAAATGGTTTGCTGTTTTTCTGTGCTCATCTATTGTTTGAGCTGTCATCCTTTCTCTTGAGGTACTCTTGTTATCTCCACTTGTGGCTGACTTGGCTTCCTTGCAAATGCCAGTGTGCTTGCCTGAAGAAAAAGCCCTGGGGGTGGGTGGGGGGGTGGGTGGGGGGTGGTGGTGGAAATTAGCTGAACAAGGGAGTTTTGGGATGTGTGGCTGGGCCTCTGAAGTGCTGTTACTGTCAGACTGCCTGCTGGGATGCCCTCCCTTCTGAGGGAGTGTGCATGAAGTAACAGAATGAAAACCTGCACGACCGAGGTAGAAAGGAATATGTGCAGCTAACCTTCACTTTGTCTTGCAGTCATCTCCTCTGTACCTGTCCGTGCAGTTCAACCCCATTTTGGTTATTTGTGGATTACCGAGAAGCTGCAATTACCACACATCAAACAAAAGGAATTAATTTGCTTACCCTGTCTGACTACCTTAATTTCCTGATAAATTTTTGTGACTCGGGCCTCATCCTTTCTTTGGCTCCTGGCTTGTTGACAAAACAGCATCTCACTGCAGGCTTAAAAGAAATAATACAATTCCTAATTCTAACTGCAACTTTTACCCCCTGAGCTATTTCTCCTATGTTGGTTTCTCCAGGCATTTTTTAACAACCTGCACTCATGTAGAAAACTTTTAACTGGATATTACCCAGGATCTTCACTTTCTGTTCTGCACAGGCATCTTCTGCTTGTTGTTTGCTGTTAAGTGATCCCTGATATCTGATATAGCCATTCTGCTTTTTGATACACAAAACTTACTATTTGGTAATAAAAACAGCAAGTCCCCGGGATGAAATAGCTGTCCCCGGGATGGCTGAGCATAAGCTGCTTTCAAAAGGAGACATAAGAAAACCTTTGGAAAGGTACTATGGAATGACCTGTTCACAGTGGGGGTTTCTGCTAAATCCCCATTAAAATTAGCTTAAGCCTAAAAGCATGTCAGTTTATAATCTTCTCAGAACTCCTGTCATCTCTTTTTAATATTCATAACTGAGCATTTAAATGGGTAACAGGAATACTCCATCATTTTTTAATCCAGTTAAACCTAACTATCACGGAAAAGAGCTCCAAAACTGAGCATTCTATTACAAACTTCACTTTTCATTAATTCTAAATTTGCCCGTATGAAAGATTCTTTGTTTGTTTGCAAAGGTTTTGGATTAAAGATGAACCTGGAGCAAAGCCTGATAGAAGGAAAAAAAAATGAGCAAGTTGAGTTCTGAATCAAGATCTGGAACACTGTGGGTACTTTTTTTTTCCATAAACATTTGGTCTTTCTGAATGCTTATTTCAGCTGATGTTTTCAGTTTCTCTTAGTTCATTCATCACCAAGAAAAATCTCCCAAGACAGACAAAAAAGAAGGGGGCGTGTGTATACTAGAAGAGAACTTATAAATGGGCAAGAGGGGAGAGAGGTTAAAAGGCATCCACCCATTTCCTGCTATAAACGAAAAGGTCAGATGAAAGAAGAAAATCTTATTTTGTATGCTTATACTTGTCTTGTTCCACAAGGTGTTGAAATACTCTCACCTCTGAACTACAAAAGCAATAGGTACCCATAGTTAATGTGCTAAACTCTAGCGACAGCATATGAAAGAAGTGCTCGTTTCAATAGTGTCAGGAATCTGGGTAAAAACTAGTTTATTCTGTTAAGACATGTATAGGGATGCAGAAGGGAGTGAGACCAATAGCAGCAGCACATCCTGTTCTCTTAGTTTTAGGCATAATTCTGCAGAGGAAGAGCACTGTCCAAGCAAAGACCACTGAGGCAGAGATGGGAGTGTGTGCCATTTTCCCTTCAGCCAGTGTTACGCCTGTTTCAATGTTAATTTAATTAAGATTTCTGTGAGGAACACAATTTGTAGCTAAAGTGATTTCATTACAGTGAAAATGCATTCTATTTTCAGGTAGTATTTTGTGAGGATATACTCGGTGTGGCACCTTTCTTGCTGATATTACATGGTTGCAAACATGTTTGAACATAAATACTTTGTTTTCAAATGTTAAGCTAAGTCTCTACCTATAGTTCTGTGTATCCATGCTTCATAGAGTCCACATTTTGATTGTCTCTTCAGAAAACTTTAATGTATATAGAATTCAGTCCTGAAATGTGTAGTTATTTGAGCTTGTTTGAGTTCCTGACAAAAATGCTCCAATGTATAGAGGTCTGGCCTGAAGGAAGGGTGTCACAGAGGGATGGGTGGGTGTGTATGTGTATAGGTAGATTTGTAAAATGTGTATGTATGAATAATGTGAATTTTTTAGCTATGCTATAATGCCATCCCTATCTGAAATGAAGTCATGGCATAGTTACTGGATGATTGCATAAAGTTTACCTCTTCATGTATGAGAGGATAATAGAAACTTTGAAGGTATTTTCTGCTGCATAAGTAAACAGTTATGGGGAGAAATTGTGAATTTTCAGCTTGGATTTTCTTTTGTGTACCTTGGGTCCTATGGTGATACCTCTTCATAGTTTAAGCAACATAACTGACATTGTGTATCATATCTTTTTCTTTTCTGGAGAAAAGTGCTTGAAATGCGGTATCATGTTTTGTTATTGTTTTAAGTATTGAGTTTTAATGATATACACCTGTACCTAGAGCAGAAGATGGTAAGAACTGGGTGGGTGACTGTTGGATGTCTAGAGGCTGGTTTGGGATGATATGGGGTGTTCTGTTGATTTATGTTGGTCTGGGAAATGGTCCTAGGAGCACTAGCTAGTAATCATAAGGTGCTTTGGCCTTGCAAAAGAGGTAGAACAGTGACCACAGCTAACACATTAAAAAATCTAGTAATCAAAAATGGTTAAACCAGTTTGAATTATTTCTCTTAAGTAATGGAAAATAGATGGAGAGAGTGTAAAAAAGCTATACAGACTACAACCACTTACACAGAATTTACAAATTATCAGAGAATGTCCCTGTGTGCGTTTTGAACAAGTGACTAACAACCAAGCACAAAGACTTCCAGTCCTTCATGCCTGGTGCACTTTGTACAAACGCATCACCATGTCCCAGACTGGAAAGAGTCATGTGTCTAATTCCCTGCTACCTCACATTTGTTCAGCGTTCATGTGTTTTTACAAATCTTTCATTGATCTCACTATATCAATTTGATTAATTTCGTCCTTCTAAGGGCTACCCTTTTATTATGGTTCTGTCTTCCTTTGGCAAAGCAGATACTAAATCTTACTGTTTTCATCCTGTCACCAATTAACTGTTTTTTCTCAAAGACCATGCAAGCATACTCCACTTTACTATCTGCTTTTTCCTGGGGCATGTATCTTATTTAAGTTTTTTTTTTTTTTAACATATCCAAACTACGCTATTTTATGCATCTGTTTATGGTGAGATAGTTTTGCATTTTGTGTGTTATCGCTGTGGTTTAACCTGGACGGCAACTGAACACCCCACAGCTACTTGCTTACTCCCTGCTTGGTGGGATGAGAGAGAGAATTGAAAGAGTAAAAGTGAGAAAACTCGTGGGATGAGGTAAAGACAGTTTGATAGGTAAGGCAAAGCTTGTGTGTGCAAGTGAAGCAAAATCAGGAATTCATTTACCACTTCCCTTGGACAGGTAGGTGTTCAGCCATCTCCAGGAAAGCAGGGCTCCATCATACATAATGGTTACTTGGGAAGATAAATGCCATAACTCCAAACATCCCCCCCCTTGCTGATGCTTCCCCCAGTTTTATATACTGAGCATGGTTTTCTATGGTATGGAATATCCCTCTGGGTAGTTCGGGTCAGCTGTCCTGTCTCTGCTCCCTTCCAGCTTCTTGTGCACCTGCTCACTGGCAGAGCATAGAAAACTTGAAAAGTCCTTGATTTAGAGTAAGCATTACTTAGCAACAAGTAAAACATCAGTGTGTTATCCACCTTATTTTCATACTAAATCCAAAACACAGCACACTACCAGCCACCAAGAATAAAACTAACTGTCTCCCGGCTGAAACATGGACAGTTATGCATTTGATAGAATATAAAATCAGAAGAAAAATAATGTAAGGGGTTTTAATCCTGTAGTTTTTCCCACTGTACTGTTATCAGTGTAAATAAACAGTGAAATAATAGTATCCCTTTGCCCATGAAGGAATTCATGTTAGGAAAGAGCAGAGTAGCACAGAAATAGTTGCCCTTAAGACCTTCTAAGATATGTTCAATTAACTCTGTAACATAAGTAGAATATGTGATTGTGGTAGCCAAATTGAAAATAGGGTAGCTAGATTGTGTTACGAGAGGAAAAGGTAGAAGCAATTATGAATTGGTACCCCTAAATTCTGGAGATTACTTACTGATTATATTCTATTGCTGGTTATGGCACAGTCTATTTATTAAATACTATTAAAGTTTGCTCATTGATTTCCAGGGTCAAATCTAGATACCCTCTGGGCTATTTTCAATGTGTCTTTGTATTTTAACGTTCATTTATAGAACGTATTTTAATGTTTGCAGCAGATTTTGTATCTGGCTTATTCCCAGTTTGAGGTCTTTAAAGGACTACCCTAAGAAACAGCCATTGTATCCATCAAGAATACAATTAAGACAACCCATTTTATACTCAGTTCATGAAGATTTTGCTTTTGTTGTCTGTAAAGGCATGCACTCATACCTCCTTTCCTAAGAGCACATTAATAAGGTCTCCCTCTTACACCATTTCCAAGAAACGTGTATGACTTTTTTGAGATATAACCCTTCTGATAAATACAGGTGAAAATGAGCTACATGAGAAGAGTTTACTAAGGAAATAAAATTAATGGTGACATTAACTTGGAGAAGACGTGGAAGGAGACATTGTGGGGTACACAGCTGGAGATGCTGTCTTGGAAGGAGACACTCCATGCTGGAGCAGGCATACCTTGGATGGTAACTGTTAGGCTATGAAAGACCCATGCTATAGCAGGCACAACCCTGAGAGACTGTGGCCTGTCAAGAGCCATAGTCAGTGGAGAGTAGTGGAGGGAAACAAGTCAGAAGTAAGCAATGGCAGAAAGCAACAGTTATGCACTGACCTCAACCTCATAAAAATAATGAGATAGAGGCTGAGAAGGGGAGAGCGGTGGTGTTGTACTGGGGTCTGGGGAGAAGGTCTTTTCTTACATGCCTGTTTAACTGTATTGGATTTTTTTTGTTTTCCTCAACAACAGAATCAGTAATCAAAAGTCTGTGTTGATTGGAAATAAATTAAATTAAGTAAAACTCCCTAGCTGACTCTTTAGCTTGTGACAAATGTATAGTGTATGCACCTTCCTTTAGATTTATCTATTAACTCCAGGCTTTTTGTGTAATTGCAGGATAAGCTTGAATCCTAAAACACTGATATCTTCCAGACATTTATTTTTCTTCAGTGTGTCCAGGGATTTATTTTGGAGACTCTAGGTTACATATATCTTTGTATTTTCCTGTTATTATTTCAACAGGAAAATTTTCAGTTGATCCAGTTTTTGAGTCCTGTTTCCAAAAAGTCAGTTTGGGATACATGGACTGATCCCTCTTCACCATCTCTCCACTCCTCCTTTCACAGTTTTCCAGGCCTAGAAAATAGCATTTTAAGTTAACATTGCCTTGCTGTCAGACAGTTAATAATAACCCTTCTGAGACAGAATACAAGAAGCTCTTTTTCCCCTCAGTTTAGGAAGGGAGGATGTGCAGACTTCTAAAGGGAGACTTCTGTTGCACAGGAGTCTGAAAGAATTTTAGTGTGATATGGGATGGCTCTCTTCCCCTGAAACTATTGATTGGTTTGTTTGCTTGCCTTGAGTGCCAAAAGCGAGAGCACAGAACTGATGCAGAATTGCAGTTTTTATCATGAAACACTGCAAGCTAAATAAAAACCTTGTGCATTTGCTAGATGCTTCTGTAGTAAAACCCCATAACCTATGTCTTGTTAGTGGTGTTGTGTTGACCTTGAGCCCGCAACACCATCTAATAACTTTCAGTTGACTAGTGAAAAATGTAAGACTGGAATGTTTGATCTTGGACTCTGAGAAATGATTTTTTTTGAAACAAATAATGTTTCTAAGCCTTTGAATCTTTGCCATATTCCATTGTATTTTCTTCTGTATAGCCCTGATTCAAAGTGTCACTTTAAATATCTGGTCTGTGGTCTTTTGTTGCATATCCCTCCTTTATAGTTGGCATGAAGAGATTTTTTAAAGCTGACTTTAATTTACTGATGTTGCATTGCCCAGATCAATACTATTGCATTTGGAAATACTATCCTGCCATTAGATTTACCAGCCAGAAAATGGAGACCACTAAAAGGCTTGACTTCGGTTCACATTTCTAATAAATCTTCTACAAATGTAGATTATGATGCAGCTTTGTGGTTTGTTTTTTTTTTTTTTGTTTGTTTTTTTTTTGTTTTGTTTTTTAATGTAGTAAAGAGATTCTCCAGTATTTTACAAGGGCCACTGTATCATTGCCATATATGAACCTTCAGAGTGGAATTAAGTAATTGTGTGTGTCTTGCACTGATTTAGAGCCAGTGCTTTTCTCATGCAAACAGACTCAAGAGGTATAATGGGACTGTCCAGGAAAAAAGCAAGCAAAACCTGGTCTATAACATCTATTTCTACAGTTTGCTTTCTTCTTTTTTGTATACTTCATTGTCTGAATAGCATTAGTCAGTAAACATGTTAAGGAAATGGCCATCCTCTATTTATATGTTCAAATTTGTCACTTTGGTCATAGAGGGTACACTCCCTGGCTATTACTTGATATTAATGCTTGAATTAAAATAAGCAGCTGCCAAGAAATACTTCTGAGAACTGCCTCTGATTTTCCTTTTCATTAATCCAGGATAACTACTTCTACTTTTCTTCTTTACCTGCATTTTCAGGTCATGTTCCCCTTTGGCAAGTCCTCTTTTGTTGATTTCCTTCGACTGTAAGCTTGACAAACTTAACTCAATCAAAGAGGAGGACTGAGATTAGAAACTTATGCAAGCTTGATACGTTGCACCTGTGTTACCATAGTGACAACTGACTACTCTTCACTATAAAAATCTGTATATGATGAACAAGCAGATTCATGCTGCTGTATAAAATAACAAAGTGATGGAGTCATATTTTTCCCTGTAATAAAAAATGTTTTTGTCTTGACATTACCCCAGCCAACAAATGTTTTAAAGTTACATGAAAGCTTTTCATGGTAATTTTATGGATTTATCTCATAACAAGCAGAAACTGATTTTTATGCTAGTAGCTAACAATTTGCTGTGCTTAATATACTTGTATTTACAATGAATACCTTGAGTCCTCTTTTTTTTTTTTTTTTTTTCCTTTTATTGACTTCTAAATATGTTTGGGGTTTGGTTTTTTTTTGGTGCAGGAGGGAGATAATATTTAATGATCAATTTCGAAGTATCAAAGCATGACTTGTGAAATGCTAAGTTCTAATGCATATTCCACATCTGCAGAACTAAAAGGAGTTAGCAAGCTATAAAAAGCTAAACTTTCCTGCCTTCAAACCCTGCTGCCATCTATGTGGCAATGCCTTTAAATCTATGTCCTGCAGTTTCCCAATAGATCTGTAAATGTCTATATACATTTTGCAAACTGAAATACATAGCTCTAAGGTTAAAGGAGTATCATTGTTAATGATGCCCTTTAGAGCAGTTATCGTTTCCTTCCAAGAATTATTGGACTCCAGGCATTCCTATGCCATACCGGCTATATATATTCCATTCATTATGAAAATTGTGAAAATTCCAATATAAATATCACCACCTTCTTTTCTTTGGACCTTTTGGCCTGAAAGTTTTAGATACTCCAAGATATTAAATTACACATCAGTAAAATGGCTTACAAACTTTCTCATTGCTTGAATGGGTTAATACTGCTGCTTTCAGTTTAACTAAAACTGTTCTGTTCTTTAAGATTTTTTACACTTATGAATTATTCCAGTGACATAGCAGAAGTGTTAACTTCATTAAAATGATTAGTGGTTTGGGTTTGGTTGTGGTTTGTTGTTTTTATTTTATGTTTTACCTGGAATCTCAGCCTAAAAAATTCAGCAAGACCAAACTCCAGCTGGCTCAGAAGAGGTGGTGCTGGGGACTTGAGACGTTACCTTCTTTGCAATCAGTGTTTTGCTGCAGACCATGGTGATTCATGAATTGTAGTGACTGACTGAACGGATAAATTACAGGTTCTTCATCGCTATTTTTGGTGGGCAGCTAGAAATATTAACTCTATCTATAAAAGATATTGGAAAAGACTCTGTCATGCATGTAAAATACTTGTTTAATTAGGAAGATCTTCAGTGTAGTAGCAAGAAGACTGGCTTCTGGTTTTTGGAATATTTATTCAAAATACAAGGTCTGTTACAGACTCCTTAGTCTCTTCTGCTTCTCAGTTTTGCCTGTCTTTCTAGACCTGCTGCAGATGACTCTGCAGCTTTGCACCTAAATATACCATTGCTTTATAGAAAGTCATGTGAGCATGAGTGGTAGAACACATTTCATGGAGTAGCCCATCTAGAAGGTAATTATCAGTTTCCTTTTGGTTATTTAGCCTACTTCTGTAGTCAGTAGCTCTCATTGAGATATGTGTGAAGAGTGAGTGTTTAGCTCATTTCAAAATCATGTTAATTTTGCAGCCAAGTCCTGGAAGTTCTAAGATCAGCCAGAGTTAATAATAAATGTAGCCAGACAAGCAAATGAGTGCTCGGGTCCTCTTGTTCCTGGGATTCCTGTAGAGAGCAGTTCTCTTTTCCAACAAATTATCTTGCATCAGCTGATTTGTGGTAACTGATGCCTGCATGTTTTTATCTGTTGCTTATAATTTAGAACTTTCCACTTAATCTTCCTTGGAGTGATGTAAGACAGAGTACTGACCTTGCTTTACATTTTATTGCTATAAGAAGCATAGGGAGCCACTCTGCCAGATACCAGTTATTCCTGAACTAAAAGTGATTTTTTTTTTTCTGCTAAAGTGATTAAACTCTGGACTGTTCTTTGCCTGTATGTGATATGTTTCATGCTTGATACTTTTTAAATTCAGTCCTGATTAATTAATTATATCTTTTTTTTATTGTCCTTTATATTTACTTGTTCCTGAAGGTGGTCTGCTTGTGTCCAGCATGAAATGAGGACATAATGTTCTTTTCACTTAACTGTAAAATCAATTATAGAAACATTTAGATTTTTTTTTTTAATACATACCACTTCATTCTTTTGAATGGTGTCCTGAATTTCTTAAAGGTCTGTGTGTTTATTGGTTCACTAATAAAAGGCTGTGTCTTTGTCCAGTAAAGAGAATTGATGTAAGCAGAAGTCGTAGAGACAGTGGAAGAAATGGATTGTGGCTTTTGCCTTTCAAGTCTTAAAACGTAACAATGGTCAGGATGATAGGCACTCACTCCTTGGCTGGACAGCAAGTACTATTTATATTTTCTTTTACTTCTCAGTCCCTAGTAACTTTTACCTGTTTTTCTTTTCTTGCTTCATCTTTTCTAGCAAGTCTCCAAGATTCCCATCCAGAAGTCATTGCAGGAGGAGTATGCTGATTGAAAATTTGATAAATTACTTCTTGTAATATGATTTAACTTTCCAAATGTTCTTCATTCCACCAGCGTTTTTCTCCTCACTTGTTCCATATGTTCATTTTCTGTCATCACCAGCTGCAAGAAATGTTTTTGGCTCTTGACTCCAAGATATGCCTACTTACAAGCAATGTCTTCTAGGATGCATGTTTGTAAAAATACAATCTTCATTTTTACTTTGCCAGTCATGCTGTTCATTTACCTGTGTGGATCTGTAGCTGAATATTCTACTATTTACTGTTTCTGAGACAGTAGTAAAGTCATTGGTAATCTTTGACTTGATTTACAAAGGGCACATTTGCTTTAACAATTGGGTTTTTTTCCCTTGCATGCTTTTTTTTAAAAAAAAAAAAAAAAAAAATAAAAAAAATCTCACCTTCCTTCTGGTGTTGGATGCTACCAGGGAAAAAGTCTAGGAGAGCTCAGTTTACTGTTGTGTAGCTTAGTCTCATGATATGCTACTAGTCATGACACTTACATGTGAAAGGATTCAGAAAGCTTCTAGTGACTATGAAAGAACGGAGCTTTTTCTCTGACAATATTTAATGTAGTTCAAACAACTAATGTTACTGTTCAGGGCTGGATGAAGTTATGTGCCTTTTCTTTGCCTCCACTTTCTTAACATCATTGACTCAGTCCATTTGGTACCTAAACCAGAGGAGATAAAAAGGAAATCTAACAGTTAATATATTAAACACTAAAAAACCTTCCAGTTCTCTAATAATTTATGATCCCTGTTATGTCTGATACATACTTTTCTCTGATAAGCAGATATCCTGCTAATGTGGATTACTGTTTGGAATTAATTCTGAGATTAGGACAGTACTCAAAACACAGATTCTAAAATGTCCAGATTTGAGTAGAAGTTCTTTCTTCCTCCTGTTGGGAATGACTCAACTGCCAAAATATTAACTGCTCTGGAGTCTTTGGAGAAAGTCAAGTAAGAGGAAAAAAATGTTTCTTCTTCATCTAGATATTATCTCAGTGACACTTTTCTATATTAAAATGAGTGTTTTCTCAAAGTATTTGGTTTCTTAAGACTCTTACCTTTTACTTTCTCACCTCTATTACAGACATGGGTGCATTCCAATGTTGCTATCACTGGTTTGCTGAATGCTTTGTGCTGAACAGAATGATAAAATTATCACACAATTAATTTGTGTGTTGTGAATGAAGTGTCCTATCAGTTTCAGTGTTCCACCTATGAAACAAATGCAGAATATGGAACAGCATCCAGCAATGAGCATTAGCACTGTTCAAGAGGGCTGGGCATTTTATCAGCATCAGCTTGTCTCAGAAATAATACAGGGCTTGTGTATACTAAGAAATTTCCATATAAGTGATAAGACTACAATACGTTGTCCAAGTCTGAGAGCTCTGTTGGAGATGTTTCTGCACATTTCTGTAACATATATGTATGTGGTAATGAAACTTCTGCCTAAGAATATCAAACAGGCTTTTTGATTCCTCTGCATAAAGAGGAGAATTTTTCTCTGGGTAAATTGCAAAGAAGGGAATAATGATAAATAATAGAAAGAAGCTGCCTGTGAGAATGGGCAAAATAGAAGGGACTAAAAGTCGAAAGGAAGAGATAAAACAAAGCTATTTGAAAAGTAGTGATGAGCTAAAACAAGGTAGTGGCAAGGAAGAGAAAAAGAAATTCTAAATTTCAGATGCTCACGGAATAAAAGTCAACTCTTCAGTAGAACTTTCTGGCTCCTGAACACTTACAGCAGTTCCTTAGTGAGCCACAAAAGCTTTTGTCATTATTTTTTTAGTTATTCTAAAAAAAAAAAAAAAAAAAAAAAAGCCCATGGGTTTATTTCCTCTTTTATTACTATGCTATAAACACTTCATGTGAAGTTATTAAGAGAAAATTTGTTAATTAACTATTTTTAGCTTTTTTTAGGTGAATAAAGGAAAGATAGATCTTTCTTGTGTTGTAGTACTGCAACAGATGAGTGATGAACCACTGACCTTTCAGTGTCTCTTGCCAGAGATTACCTTATGGGGATTTTCCATATGTGAGCCTAAAGATAATCATAATGTAGATTCTTGGCTTTCTTACTACTACATAGCTCCCAGCAATTCAAATGCTACTAGCTGGTGTATGCTACTGTTGTGAGCACAATTCTGAGCCAGAAAACATGTTGTTGTGTAATTCAAGTATTATAGCTATAAAGTTTTTTTAGACACACTGTCAAATGATTTGGTACACAGCAAGAGGTGGAGAAACATATTTCGTTTTTGCAAATCAAAGAAATGTACCAGCACTATCTGTTCAGAGTAGAGAGGCACACTTCTCTGCTCATCAGATATTCAGTAGAGGCTGCCATACACTTGTCTATAGGCATTGTATCTGTATGTGTCTTTAGGTACCTACATACAGTTGAAAGTCTTGCAGTGAATTGCATTTTTTCCAAAAATGTGGGGGTGGGGTGGAGAAGTGAAGAAAACTGTAGAATTATTCAGATTAACGAAAAGAAGGATATCAAGTGTTGGGATAAAAAGCTGATTTGAAATGCAGATATTTGCTTAGTCTGAAGACTCTTCTGTGGCTGATTTGGACGAGAGACTGTATATTCAGCTTTGGAAATCCAGTGAGTGTCCTTATCACTAAACTGTTGAGTACTCTGAAATACAGGCCATAAATGGAACAAGTGTAAATGTTCCTCCAGACAGCTTCAGATAAATAGCTGAATTGAATGTCTGTCTTGTTGTTTTGACAAGAAATTTTACTCTCAAATACTCCCTGTTTCTGTTATTAAGGATATTTTGTACATGCCATGAAAGATTTGTGGGTGTCCTGGTGGTTACAGCACTCACCTGTGATAGGGGAGACTGGTTCAAGGCTCTGCAGTAAATGAGGTCAAGAATGGGCATTAATATGTCCCCCACCTTGTGGTAAATGCTTTAAGTGCCTCTTCTGAAACAGGCATTTATTTCAGCCTTGGAAGACCTTAAATTTATCTCTCTGCAGACTAAGAAAATGTTCGCAGCCTAGGAAAATCATTCATCGCCTGACTAGACATCTGAACAGTCTGCCTCTGTTCTGACTAGAAAAATATGATCTGAAGTTTCCAAGCATGGTGAGCAAAGCTAATCCAAATGCCTTAACCTTTCAATTTAGGAACTTACTACTCTTTGTCTGGCAGGAGTCCAATTAACCCTGTGCCTTTTGAATTTACTGTGTTAATAGTATTGATTCAGCTGAGTACAGTTAGTTCCACAGGTGCCATCCTGCTTCTCCTAAGTGAATCTGGAACACAAAAATTCCAGCGAGTGAGCTCTTGTGCTAGAAAGAACAATTACTTACTGTTGAATTTATACCCTTTCATAACAGAGATTTTCCAGAAGTAGGATCAAAACAGGAAAGGATTTTTAGGCTGGCAAGAAGCAGACAACCAAAGAGCAAGTCAATTATTTCAGCCACTACTGCAGAATTTATTTTTCTTCTTCGGTGCTTGGTATGTCAAGAGGCAGGCCTTCTCCAGCTTCTATTAACTGGTTTTAAATGGTGTCATTAGCAGAAAGGGAAGTCAAGAAAAAAAAAAAAAACAACCCACAAGTGAAAGCTATTTTAACTCAAAACTCTACGTAAAAGCATGTTACAGATGAGAAAATATATATATAGTGTCCCCAGATTACTGTGCAAAGTAGTAAACCAGGACAGAAGGAAGCATCCTGACTGTTCCAAGTGAGTTCTTTCTCCATGTCTGTCTAATGGCTGAGTTTACTCCTGTTATAAAATATCAGAAGGATGTTAACCCAAATATTTTTAAGGAAGAATCAAATCTGTTGAACACTGTCAAGGATTCTGACCTTCTTTTAATTAGAGCAAGTAGGCAAAGGCTCAGTTAACTAGAGGGGAAAAAAATTGTTGGTTTCTACAGAACATTCACTAAAGCTGTGTGGCATTTTCTGACAATAATTTATGTTGTTAAACAGTTTGTGGTACTGGATAGCTGGAACTTCCCAAAGAGATGTACCAGTTTTGATGGAAGCCTCCCTAGGTGACCCCTCATTCCGGATTCATACTAGAACAACCTATTTCACACTTATGGCACTCAGCAAGGGTTCAGCAGATGCAGATTTGCCAAGAGTTAAGTGCAAGGATAAATTCCAAAGATTATAAACTTGTCCAAATTAAATGAAGGTGAGGGAATTGGAGTCCAAAATATTTGTGTAGATACAATCATATATAAAAATATTTCTGTATCTTAAAATATTTCTAAGAACTTCATTAAATCTGAAGACTATCAAGATGATGTATGTTGAAATAAATATTTGAAGAAATTTGTTAGTACATGCACTAGAGTACTGTGTAATAGCTGAAGTTGGATTATTCAAGGCATAATGAGAATCTTACTTGCCAATAATAATATTAAAGTTGAAAAGGAAGTCTTGCAATCAAATTTGTTTTCATTTTACACATGGGGAAATGGTTCAGGGATTAAATTACTTCCAAAAAATTATACAACAGTAGCGTTAATACTAATCAAACTAAAATGTGAAAGTGAAAGTGCCAACTCTGAAGCAGGATTGCCCTTGGCTCAATAGCTCTTTAAACCAGCAAGCAATAAGAACCAGTATTCCCATCCCATGCTTGTTTGTTTAATGTATTTCTCAGGGTGGGGGGAATCCCTGTTTCACACCTTTGCAAGTCAGTAAAATGGGGGGGGGGGGAAGTATTTAATGTTAACTTTTCCTATAAAAAGTTTCAAAAAGCATTCAGTATTGATCTCAATTTCTTAGAGTTATTTCAAAACAAAAACTTCCTACAAACTGAAAATACCTCCCTTTCATCCTTCTTTGAAAATAGCTGAAATGGGAAATATTCAGCAAGTTTAGAACTTTTCTTTTAGTCCATTTTTTAAAAGAATTAATCAATACTGACATCCAGTAATTTCAGTTCTGCTGAGAATTGGAGGAGTGGGTAAGGAAAGAAATAGTATTTATCAAGCTGTTGGCACAAGTCCTAGTCAAACAAATTGTAATAGTAAACCTTAGTCTGAGAGAAACTTAATTTTTCCTCATCCTGTATAGTTAACTAATGTATTTTAACCTTCTCACTTTTATATATGACCAGGAAGATCAAAGCTTTCCTTTTATACATCCTTTACTTCAGGAGTAAGGGTGAAAGATGTTCAGTGCAATCCCGTTAATCTGTTGGTAAGTGCTGAGCTTCAGAAACTTAAGACTGAAAGTCTTAAGCACTAAAAATTAGAAACACCTGTGTAATATGTATTTAATAAGATCTGAAATTCTTAGATTTTCTCCAGTACTGTTACAGTTTTCCAGTGAAACTCATACTGATGGAAACCTAAAGAAAAAAAATGGTTTAGATTCCAGAACTTCAAGATGCCAGAATTTAATACATTAAACATAGAATAGGAACTGAAAGGCTTAATTTATCGATGAACTTTGTAAGCATCTCCATCAAAATGTTTTTCTGCAATTTTGGGAGGGGAGTAAAAGTTAACCATATTCCAGCTGAAGTAATTGAGTTAGCTGAATTACATACTGACAGAAGAGATACAGGCTAGAAACTGTCTTGTTCATTGAATGAATTAGAATGTGAAAGTACTAGTCTTCATAGGATAGGACAAACAATCTAAAACTATCGGGGATGTAAATTAGAAGTGCTTTCAAACTTGCCATGTTATTTAGCTGAAATCCAGCAAAATCAGGACCTTTAATATTTATTTCTTATCATATCATTAATATGTTTTCCAGATCAAAAGATTTTAAGATAGGAGATCAGCAGACAAGTAAGTCAAAGCTGCTTTTTAAATCAATCTAAATCCAATTTGGTTTCACTGGATTAGTCAAGGAAAAAGGGAGGGAAAAAGAAATCCCTACTGATGTATTGCTAAGCAAATGCAGATGTTACTTTCTAGTTCAGTGTTTTTAAACCAGAAGAGGTTTTTTAGATGATAACTTAATGTTCTGGTATATTCCAGAGATCCTGGCTTGCATTTTGCATTAGATTATTAGTACTGCTTTTGTATGTTGTGTGTCTGAACATACTGTCTTGCCTCTGTGAACGGCTTCCTTTCCTTGCCTATAACTTCTGAGCTTGTTGGCATATTTCTGCAAACAGTGGGAGAGTGGGGAATTTTAAAAAAATCTAGTCAGCATTTTGTTACATTTTTCTGAAGAGAATAAAAAGCGGGGATCACTCAAGATCTGTGTTACAGTACCTAACACTTTCCCCTTTACATTTGTAAAGAACCTACAACGTGGAGGGAAGGGAAGTGAAAAAAGGATTTGGATAGATATGGTGAGTGTACTAGCAGCATGCAGAATTTCCATCCGTTCTCACATGGGGATAATTCACTAGTGACTCATTCACAGGCAAAGGAAGAAAAGCTTAATCATTTGCACAGCTTGTGAAACTTGACTGGTGACATGAGGTTGACGTGTTATATCTTCAGAAGGCACCTTCCCTCATTTCTGTGCTCTCCACTTAGATTAACCCTAATCATTTGAGAATTTGAGCTTCTACAAAGCATTTCTCCTGGGGTTCTACAATGCATGTCTCTAAAATATTTTCCCATTGTTCATTTGGGACTTACCTGCCACTTTGATGCATACTGGGCAGTAATTAATCATGTATTTTCCCAATGATTTTCATGTGTGTCATTGCAATGTAGCTGTACATATGGCATAAATTCCAGTTCTTGATGAGCAATAAATGAGGAGATGACCTAGAAAGAGAGATATTAAGAGAAGGATTTTCACTTTTTAGGGAAAATGTTCAGTTTATCCTTACTATTTTTATACATTGCCTTTGTAAATAGGAATGTTAAGATTGCAAAGACAAGAATTTAAGGTTATGATAATATGGGTAGAATAAAGCTGTTCTGCTTCAGACAGCATATATATTTGGAAGCCCTATCTATAAAAATCTGCTCCACTGCAGTTACTAAAAAAAAAAAAAACAAAAAAACAAACCACACAAAAAAACCCCAAACCAAAACAACAACAACAAAAGGCCCTCAGCACTTCTTTATCTATTAGTTTGCGCTGCAGCAAATTAATAGAAGAGTTTGCCATGTGGATTGTGGTGGGGGAGTGTTTAAAAGAACAAGGATTTGTGTGTGGTTGTTTTTTGGGGTTTTGGGGGGCATATAAGACACAAAAAGTAAATGGGATGTTTTAATTATTCTGATCATAAACATCTTCCTATAAAAGTTAGAAAGCTGTTGGATTAAAAAAAAATTAAAATTGTATTTGCAATGTATTTCAGCAGTGCAGAAGATTTTCTCATTGTTTCAGTCCAACTTGAGATATAAAGCTGAAAATGCAAGAGGCATGGGAATAAAGCTATTTTTATTAGTTTTGGTGTTCCTATTTTATCAGGACAAGAATGGGAATTTGGAGAAAAGTTATGCAGGAACTCTTGCTTATTAATCCAAAAGTATATATATTTCAATAATTTTAAAAGTTATTTAATAATAATTCTATAGTAAAAAAATCACTTAGCACACAGAACATACTGCTGGGTATTTTTATGAAATAAACATACAATATTTCCATTTTATGTTTAACCAGTTACCCAGCTGAAAATAGATCTTTGCTATGCACTACAGCTAATTACTGGGGGGGGGTTTGTTTGATTTCCTGAAGGAACAAGACATACCCATATACATCCTTTGCAATAATAACTTCTGGATTCTACCTGTTTCAACCAAATTTAGTAGAGGTGTTAAAGGTTCCTACAGGCTTTATGTAACTAGGCAACCATGTAGCAGACAGACCATATTCATGGCCTTCACTTCACCACAAGAAATGCCATACAATTATCTAAACATTTTATTAGAAATCAGGAAATATGTTGATGAAAAGTGTTATTACTGTCCCAATCATGAGAAAAGCTTAGATTAGATTTACAGATTATTAATAACATGAAAATCCAATGCTGGAATACAAAAAGTAGGAAAACAAGCTTCACAAATGCTCCTTGATATTAATATATTTGAAGAAATAGGAAAAGTACTGAAAATAGTGGCAACAATGGTGGCTTAAAAGAAAGGTTATCAGATAGTCAAGAAGTGATGTGCAAGAGATTTAATGTTAATAGTGTAGGTGCTTAACAAAGCTGTGTTTTCAGAGGAAAAGAGAAGCTTGAACAATGTGTGGTATTTGGATACTTACCTTGGCATCATATTTCAGGCGAAAGTGGATGTTTCAGGAAAAGCAGAGGAATCAAGCTATTATATATAGTGCTGCCAAATGTTCTCCCTGCTTGCAGCCATTTTTAAGTCAAGTTCTTACAGAGTACATAGTAGGTTTTGTGTTTATAACAATCCTCACCAAATATTTTGCTCAAAACCTTTAAGACCATTGGAGTCTTTGTAAGCTTCTAAAATCTATACCCTTCTTTGAAAGCATTCCCCAGCTCAGGTAAATACAGAAAAGGCTTTCTTCTGGGTTGTTTTTTTTTCCTCCTTTTTTTTTCTTCTTCCTGTTAATCTATGTTAATTTTTAATTATTAAATTATATATTTATATATATATAAATAATACATATAAAAATATATAATTATTAAAAAATAATCTAGGTTAATCTATGGTCATTAGTTCTTCTGTGGAAGGAGCCAACAACAGTATTTCCCTATTCACCTTCTCCATGTCACTCATGATTTTATACCCTTTTTACCATTTACTGCATCAGTTAACTTTTTCCAATATAAGATGGTGTAATAATGACATCACAACTCTGATACATCTTTACTGTTATTTGTTACCCCTTTCCCAATCACGTGGTCTTGTTCCCGGAATGCAAACTATACTCAGTAGTTTTTGAGATAAAAGTAAGCTCTGGATTTATATAATGGTATAATGCTGTACCCTGCTTCTTCTTTGATGATCCTGTACTTAATTTTCTGTGGACACATAACACTAAGCTTAAGTCCAAGAGTTCATTCTTCATCTAGAAAAAATATTTTTGTATCAAAGTTAATTCTGATTTTTCCCTAAAATTTACTTCCCCGACCCCCAACTATTCAAAGATATGAGAGGGAGGAAGGGATGGGGGATATTTCTGGCCTCCAAAGGTAAGTTTACTACCAGTGTAGTAATTGTGGCTTTGAAAAAAAAAAAAAACCTAAATAAACCAGTTGTTCTGATTATGTCAAAATGTTTTGTTTAAGTTTCTAATATAATTTAAATGAATAAGTTAGATTTCATTCTATGAAGACAGGTCCAGAGCGTTTGGGTTGTTCAACCTGGAGACAAGAAAGCTCCAGGGACTTCTTATAGCAGCCCTTTGATACTTAATGGGGCTTATAATAAAGATGGTGACAGACTCTTTACTAGAGCCTGTAGCAATAGGACAAGGTGGGGTGGTTTTAAACTGAAAGAGCGTAGACTTAGATTAGATATTAGGAAGAAATTTGTTATTGTGAGGGTGTGGTGAGACACTGGCACAGGCTGCCCAGAGAAGCTGTGGATGCCCCATCCCTGGCAGTGTTCGAGGCCAGGCTGGATGGGGCTTGGAGCAACCAGGTTTAGTGAAAGGTGCCCCTGCCCATGGCAGGGGGGTGGAACTAGATGGTATTTAAGGTTCCTTTCAACCCAAACTATTCTATGATTCTATAGCAGAAAGCTGGAAATAGAGTAAAAATGGATTTAAGCAGTAAGGTCTGAAAATTATTTCCCCCGGCCCAAGATATCAGAATTTTTTTTAAAAAAAAAGTATTTTAGCTTTTATTTTGAAACTGAAACTTCCAAAACCTATTATTATTTTGATGGAGAAAAAAAAAAAAAACAAACCAACCTGCAAAGCAATTTCTGCACAGCTACACGATCGCACTCTGTGGAAAAAAATTTGCTTAGTACCTAATGAGAAAATCTAAACCAGAAAAAGACACAGTCACCAAGGGACATCAAGACTAAAAAGTAGATCAGTGCTAATAGAAAGGTTTGTAAACTACCTAGCTAATATTCAGAAGAGAGGCAAAATAGCAGATCAATATGCTGGCATGGCTGAACCATTTTCCCCTCTTGTCCTCATCCATCTTAAGTCTAGGGGCAAAAAAACCCAACACATCATTGGGCTATTATACACAGTCAGCCACTGAAAAACATGGAAGCCCTCAGCAAGAATACGTTAACACTTTCTAATTGTCACTTAGAGGTTTTTAAGCACTGCACCTGGTAAACTTCATTTTAGGAACTTAAGAGGTGGGGATGATCTCTGAAGCAGTTAAGGTTTGGGTAATAGATGGGGGTACCAAAGGACTGGTAAAGGGAGAATTTGCTTTTGATCTTTATAAAGAGATGGGGAGGGGAGGAGAGGAAGTCTTGGGAGTTGTGGATTGATCAACTTCAGGTTACTCCTATAAAATATATAGTAGAAAAAGAAGCTATTCATATCACTAACAAGAAAACAAGGAGATGAATAATAGTTACGGATTTAGGTCAATTGATCCAGTTTCCTTCCATGACACATTAACAAGTGCTGGAAACAAAGGAGAGTGTCTGAAATAGCAGTTATATCAGCAGCAGTTTTCACCTTTTAGTAAGTAATGATAACAGTTTTAGTAAATCTTTTCACCTGACATTCTCGTAAGTAGCCCAGGGATCCATACCCTAAATATAATTTGAAATATGCCAAGATGAATACAAAACTGTCTTGAAAAACATATGGAGAGTAGTTATCAGAGATTTACTATCAAAACAAAAGAATATATTAAAACAAGTTTCCTGGAAATCCTGGATTTAATACCGGTCAATACTGTAGTCGATTTTTTAGAAGCTAGATCATAGCCTGTTGTCATTAGATTTTCATGGCTACAAGTACATTGAAAGAAAGAATGCAAGTTCAAATGAATTTTGCCAATTTTAAGATACAGTCTGAAAATGTTTAAAGGATGCTATTCATTACAGAAAAATGCAGGGTTTACTTTGGCACACAAACATTGAGTCAAAAAATCTGGGAGGGGAATAGCCAGCAAACCTGAAAGACTTAATTTTATGTGACAGCACTCAGGTTCCGGGTGCTGTATTTCAAGAAGGATATAAAGCACTTGAGTCTGAGGAAGAATAAGCGTCTGGAAACCATTAGCTATGAGGAGGGACAGAGTGACCTGAGGCTGTTGTAATTAAAACATGATACAGAATAAAAAATCTTCAGAGAAGGTGATTGTGGGATGATTATTCGACTTCCTCTTTTCACGTAATGAATACCTGAAGAACTTTTGAAGGATGTTATGGAAGCCAAAAGCATGAACAGGTTTAAAAACATAAAAGTAATATCAGGAAGCTCTGGACTGAAGTTGCTGAAAGTTTGGGGAATCGTATGAGGGAGGTCTCTCTACATCCATTTTTTACAGGATTTTTATAACCCATGTGTCACTAACTGCTATTGGAAAGTAAATGTTATGGTAGTTGGCTGTTTGCTCTGATGCAGATGTTTCTTGTAGATGTTTCTATGGTATAAAAAAAGCGTGAGGTAGAATGCACTAAGTATAGTGTATGTATGTGGCCATATAGAAGAAGGATGTTTTCCCCACTCACCAGGTGTTGATGGCAAAGCAGTGACTTGGTGGCTAGGAAAATTCACATTAGGCAATTATAGGGGGGAAGAACCACTAAAAATGAAGGGGTAGTATAGTGAACTGCTAGAAAATATGCAGCCTTGCTGCCAACTTTGGAGGCTTTTTAAAACTGGTTAGAAAAATATCTGTCATGAAGAATTGCAGGTATAGCTGATTCTGCTTTGCAGGAGGATAAACAGCAAGATTTCTTGAGTCCCTTCAGTCCTATCAATCTGTGATGAATCTCTCAGTCTGAGAGAGCGGTTCACAGATAGTGTAATCAAAACCTCAAAATTTAGGGGATTTTCAGTGTGATGATAGCTGAGTGTGGCTTGTCAAATCTGTTTCTGGTCAGCATGACAGTTGGTAATAGTATTGGCAAAAAGCTCAGCTCCCCTTTTGACACTAAAATGGTTTTTCCAAAGCATGGAGTTGTTTGATACCAAGCTCTGTTGTATAATCTTAGTTTTAGGATAAGAAGTGTTTGGGGATAAGCAATTTTACAGTCAGATGTGAAGTGTTGTAACTAGCTGATATATAATATCTTTCTGTTCTTGAAATGTAAAAAGAATTAGGACTGTTCTACATTATCTCTCTCTTACATTGGAGTGGTATAGGTAGTAAAACTGCTCACAAATTCTTATTTTCTTCCAAAATGTGTATCACATATAGATTAAACATTTAAAAAGAACCCCAATTAAATTTCTTTCCTCATTCCTGAGGATT
This sequence comes from Falco naumanni, assembly GCF_017639655.2. Lineage (NCBI taxonomy): Eukaryota > Metazoa > Chordata > Aves > Falconiformes > Falconidae > Falco > Falco naumanni. Next base: position 42,787,616 of record NC_054054.1, on the reverse strand, counting down.
TCTATTCTGCCTATACTTACATTTCAAGTGAGCCAAAGGCAAACAAAAAGGTTGAAGATGGATGCCAGTGGGGCACAACTCTGTTAACAATTATAGTATGAAAATAGATACTTTAGTAAATTATAGAATCTCACAGGATAGGAGTGTCAGCAGGAGAATACTTCAGATTAATTCTGTAGGTTCTTAACTGTGAAAATGTGAATTTGGTGTTTGCTTTGAATTCTAATACCCCCAAAAGATTAAATAATATTTTTACCTTTTGGAAGGCAGAGATTTTATTATAAAACCTGCAGAGGAAATAAATGTAGAAATTTCCACCTAGGGCCTGCTCTAATTCATATGAAAGCTGAGACAAAAGCTTTTGTTGTCTCTGCTAAAAGTTGGCTTATTACATATAGTTTACTAATTTTCTTAGTCAATTAAAGTGGGACAACTATGACCCCTGGGAGGGTTCATTATAAAGATGCAGTTCAGGAGAATGTTTTCCTGTTGGATTTTCACTTCTTCCACTGAGTTTGGCTATGTGGAACAGCTACTGATATAGCTACCTTCATTTTTCTCATGTCATGTTCTACAGCTATCCTAAATAATTCTTTATCATTTGCATGCATTTATTTAAAATATGTGAGTGTGAATCTTGCCTACTACTGATAATACGAGCATAGACTAGAAGGATATCAGTGTTTCCTCAGTTTGTTGCAAGACATTTAGTGCTGGATCTGTGATCTTAAAAAAAACATAACGCAAAAGAAAACAAAAAAACCCAAAACAAACAAAACCCCACAACACCAAATACCAGCCCCCCACCAAATGAACAAATAAAACTCCACTGTTGTGTACATTGCTCTGTAGTATTTGCAAATATTTAGAGGTCTCATGCTTGCTCCACCTATGTATGTAAAGTTTTGGAATACATGTACTCACACAACAAATCCAGCATGTCTTCCTTTTTACCACTACATGTTAGGGAATTCTGAAGCAAAAAGTAATGATGACTTTGGAAAACTCTTTAGTGGGTCAGTCCTCTATGTACTAAATAATTAGTTAGACATTTGGAGACCATGCTTATTTCATTATTATAATGTATTTTCTTAAGTGATATATTTATCCCACAGGTTACTGAACAGCAGGTCATAGTCATAGCTCAGATAATAGTTACACTACATGGTCACTACCTGATCACTGTCTTATTTTCTGACAGACTTCACTCTGCTTCATAGTGCAGTGTAACAGAAGGTGCTCTTTCATTTAGGATTGAAGTTGACAATAACATCTCTATACTGCACAGAAAAGGTTACCAAGTACAGTCCCTTATTGCTGGCCAGAATAATTAGGACCGACCACTTTATTGTGAACACTGTAAAAAGTGATGTCTCAAGGAAGTATGTCAGTGTGTAGCAAAATCAGCAGAAAGTACCTGGATGCTGAATCTGAAATACAGATGTAATCTGTAAAATTATATGACAGGAAAAATATTTGAGTACAAAATGTTGTAAGACTTCAGAAAGTAGATGGCTGGCTTACCTCTCAGTAGAATATTTTATAAGTTCCTGAATTTCTCATGTCTTCAAAGAGCTAAACAAAAATGTTCCTCTGCTTAAATGATGTGTCTGTACAATATTAAAAATACTTAGGAAAAGTTTTGCAAAATCAGAGTGAGTTGCAAGAAATACCTGAAGTTCTTCTTCATTTCCTCAAAGAATTGAACTCTGTAAGGCTTCAGATCTTCATATGCCCTTGTTTGAATTGAGAGGCACAAACGCATTTAGCTCACTAATATAAGCCACACTGCCTATGAAGGTGCTAGGTGGTTTTCTGTTACCAAGTTAACCTGAAGTAATAAAATGCATGCTAAATTGCGCACAGGTGCTCTCTGTTCCCTTACCTGACCCTTGTAAAAGTCAGTTCTTCATCAGCTGAGGAGAGAGACAAGGAAGCTTAGCACAGAATTACCAAGGGAATTTATTCTTTTGTATTTTAGCTATATGTATAAAGATGCCCTAGCCTAATGCATGGGGAGCCCCAATACAGAGGATAGCAGAGTTTATATATGCCAAGATACAGTTGTGTAGGCTTATGTTAAGGGGTGGGCCAACCAGTTACTATTGCTTACATATCGTATGTACTTGTCCTATGCAGCATCAGTACATGCTTGTTCTGTCCAGGTGGTATGGATGTATGGTCAGGGGTGTGTAGATCTTTGTTTTGTGTCAATGTCCTGTGCCAGGTAGGAGAGTATATCCTGGATTCTGGTTGTTTGCATTTCTGGCCATGGTTATATGCCTAGTTCCATTGAAGGGTAAATCTTTTATTGTTTTGTTGTTGGTATGGGGTGTTCTCAAAAGGTAAGCGCTGCCTTAGTTTGGGTCTTCAGGTCATGTCAACCCCCAGGTAAAAGCTCATAGGCTTAGGTACCATTTGTTTATTTAAGTAGTGCTGCAGTTAGCATCTTGGTTTTCACACCTTCAAGATAAGTACTGTGCGTCTGGCTGAATTTGACACCGTAACAACTTGCACACTCTGCAGTTCCTGACCCACCCACCTCACCCCTCCCCCAAAAAAAACCAAAACAAAAACCCACCTCGCCCACCCAAATCCAAAACTGCCATGAAGAAACATTCCAGTGCATAACTGCTCTTCTGGGGCAATGGTGGGCTTCTACCCTTATGGTGGTCTATAAATTTCATTTATTTTACCAGCCTTGGTAAATATGTAGGAAAATAGTAAAACCCTCTTTGTCTCGGTTCTTAAAATTCTTCAGTTGGCTTTTGGAGAGTATTGCCTACCAGACAAAAGACACATGACGGACGTGCTCAGAGTGGAATTCGGAAACCATCCTAACAAGAATATAGGCTTAAGCTTTTTTTCATGTTTTATAAAAACTACAAATAAAGTTTTAGAAGTCTGTGAGGAATGTTGAAATAAATCTTTGCACATCAAAATTTGAGTTTTCTAATCTGAAAAGGCATGAGTTCATCTGGAATCTGTTAACATGTATGAGAGAAACTGACCCTGCAAGAGGCAAGAACTGGCTTTCAAGTTAGTGAATGCTTCACTACAAGAGAAGTGCACCAACTATTCCCTTATGACAAAACTTTTGCCAGTTTTTTTTAGTTTACCAGCATACAGAGGTTTAACTCCTGCACAAGCTTTTTGAGAAACGGTCACTTAGCCTGTGATGTATGGGAATCAGACTTTTACAGTTCTATTCTTTCTGAGGTACAGAGAGAGGTAAGTCATCTTTGAACTGAAGATGGAAATGGTGTCTTAATCCTGGGACTCCCTTTTCACTGCTGTCATTTCATCCACTAGACTGGGGATGGGTACAATTCTCAGCTGGTGTCAGAGACTTGTTGTGTAGTATCTTTGTAGATATATTTGAGCAGTCCCTCATTTTTAATTTCATTTACATTAAGTGGTAGAAATGTTTTTTCTTACACTTTTGTAAGATAGTGACTTGTACACTTAAGTACCTCTGTTTCTCTTGAAGAAAAGAAGGGCCAAGAGAGGGTACCTCAAAGTTAACCCACTGTTTGGGTCAAATTAATCCTACTAAATTTGTCTGCTAAAAATACATTTTTGCATCTGCTTCTGACATGACCTCCAGTGGATGTAGCTGTACAATGAATAGTGCTGAAGCCATACAGAAGAATTTTTCCTTTTCAGCATCAGATGCTGGTAGCACTTGTCTACTATTTCACCAACACCCACACTACCTATAATATGTATAATTAGCCTGGCATTTCTGACAGCACTTAAGTTAACAAATGTTTCTACTCTATTACCATGGCAGTTTGGGCCAAGTACCCAATGAATCTTTTGTTTCTTCTGCAGTTTACATTATCCAAAGTATTTGGGTCACAATCTTAAAGCTGTATGTCAAATGTAGGTTTACCTTGGTTGCTTTGCATATACAGCTCTTGTAACTGGGTAAAAATTTGCACTGAAAGAAGACATATATTACCAGAGAGTTCTTAACAGGAAAAGTAACCAATGTATTGACTTGAAACTGAGGCTAGAAAAGTCAAGTGCAGAGAAGAAACTTTTTAAGATAGTTTTAATTTTTTTCTTTAAAAAAGAAAACTAACAAATATTGCAGTATTATACCAAATGTTTGTCCAGCTCACTGCAATCGCCCAATAAACCTCTACAACAGAAGAAGGCTCGGAGGAGGTGGTTGAGGGTAATGTGCCTGTGAAGCTAAGGTATTAATGCAGGATGGGACTGACCACAGCTGCTGCAAAGAAGCTGACTGTATTTCAACACAAAAGAGTCTGAAGGGTGGCCTTTGGTTTAGATGACAGCTATCAACAGCTGAGTGAATCAACTGGTACTATAAATATTTCTTCCAGTTCTCACTATAAATGGCTCCCTGAGTTAGCCAGACCAGTATAGAGAGAGCGAATATGTGGCTTAGCCCAACATAAAGTATAAAAACTGAACAACAGCAGAAAAAAAATTTCAAAGAGAGCACTGGGCTTGAGGTGACTCCAACCCACCTGTTCCTTCCTGGTCAGGGATGCCTAGCGCTGTAACAGTGAGCATATTCTAGAGCTCAGTAATAGATACCACCCTGGTATCATGGTTAAACTTAGCAATGTATAGGGATTGCAGCTTACATTTGTATTGTGGTTTTGGTATATTTGTATCAATGAGCTAAACCAGAAATCTCATGTAACATTATCTGTCTTCAAATAAGTAAATTTTATATTAAACATTACATCTTCCATATGTGGAATAGCTAAAAGAACCTGATCAGAGTATTGAGCTCTTGTTACTCACTGTTAGCAAGGTTATCAGGAGAGTCTAGTTTGTTTCCACAAAATGCGTGATCTCATTTAACCATACATGATACAGCTTTATATAAGGAGTGTACTGTTGAGTTCCTGTGGCTTGTGTTGGAGGTTATAGATTAAATAAGAAAGGACATTTTTTTAACAGTCACCCACCACTGGTCTTTGCAAATAGGTCTTCTTAAAAATAAAGGTCATATAGTCTATTATGCTTATGTCACTGCTATTACTCACTGAATACTTTCCAGTTCTTTTTCGTTTGTCCTTGCAATATCATTCATATATAGAGAAAAAAAAAAAAAAAAAACAAAAAAAACCCCACACCAATAATTTTTTTGCAGACTACCATGTCAGGTCCACAGTAGCTACATCCACATGTGGGATATACTTGAGTCTGTTCAGGTGTTACAAACAGTGTAGCCTCATTAACAAGGTACTCCAATCTGTCACTGCTCTGCTATGATACAGGGTTTGAATTGTCAGTGTACAGCAATACATTCTATCATATTTCAGCTAGTTCAATATTTTGGAAAAATGCTGCAAAGGGCCACATTGGCATTCATCTTATGACTTGCCAGAGATACCAGTGGATACCTGCAGTGCAGGAGAAACCTGAATGCAGGTCCCTCCAGCCCTAAGTTCTCCTTCTTCTTCCACCAGGCATTCTGCTGTCATTTAATACACAGTAATTTGAGGTGGAAATACTCTTTTCAGACTGTTTTCATGAAAGAACCAGCTTTTTGATGGGAATAACTAATGATGGCAATTTGGAGACACTTATGTAATTGCTTTTTTTGAAATATTTTCACATTGGTTGTTGTGAGCACAGAATTACTATTGGCATATTTTCTGCTTAATAAGTAATTCTTCAAGACATTGCCTAACCAATTAGACAACCAGTTATGCATCTCCTGAGAGTAATAACAATATAAGTAATGGAAACCACCAGGTATGATGCTGAAAATGGACTGCTAACTATTCCTTACTGCTCCTTCAAAATTGCTCAAGGGGGTGAAATGGATGTCTTTTTCCTTGCTAACAGAAGGACAAAATTATTTGGCTTATAATTATTCTTTTCTAAGCATAGTTAGTGAACATTCTTGTTCAGGAACATAATGGTTTAAAGACATTATTTTGTTATATAACCACCTACTGTGTACCTCTCCACCTGTTTTATACAACTCTAACAATTTCTTCCTGGTTTGTGTGCAAAATTTTCTTATTTCTAAGTTTCAATGTAGTGCAAAAGGTGAATTGGATATAGCATTCCCTTCCATAATATTAAATAAAGACAGAAAGTTTTCCTGGTGGTGTCAAATTCGAATTTGAATTCAAACCCAGAATTGGGTTCTGTTTTGTCTGTGGGAGTTCTTTCCTATGAATGATAACTACCTAAACTCTCTGCAATCATGACCCTTCAAAATCAGCTGTCATTTGAATGAGTTGGACCAGATATCCTCCAGAGGTCCCTTTCAACTGACAATTTTTTTAAGCTTTCATAATATCTAAGTGCATGTGTATTCATAAAGGGATTGGAGATTTTACAAGAATAAGTGGATTTCAGGGCTGAAAGAGTCTAGAGGAGGTAACACCTACAGTACCTTGTGGGAAACAATGTGGAGGGGCTTTACTGCTGAGGAACAAGTTCAGTAGTGTTTTTTGTCAGAGAAAGGCATTTGACAAAGTAATTACAGATGAGGAGCAGGAAAAATGCTTGAAGAAGAGGTTACGAGTAGATAATGCACAGGTACAAGGCAACTGTTTGTTCTAAGGGCAGAAGGAATCCCACCACATGTTATAGTAGCTATCTAAGGGCTAAAAGTTTGTTAGTTTCGTAGACTTCCTCTTCATTCAGCGAACAGATAATATTTTAGAGGACAACTTGTCCTGTGTTAAAACAGGGATAGGGTGGGATAGTCACTGATAATAAGATTTGTTAATATCACAGTAATACTTTCAATTACAAATTTTTTTCTCTAGTAGTGATACCCATGCCAAGTGTTGCATTTAATCTAAAATATTGTCTAATGTTAACTTGATTTTACTTTAAATGCATTTAAAAATCCCATTAATCTAAATTATAGAGATGACTTAGTATTTAATGACAGATTTAAAGCTGGAAACCTTTGTAGGAATTCAACATGGTAAACAAGTCTAACATTTCTTATTTTTTCTCTTGTTCAGGTAGTGGGAAAAGATGGAAAATTCAAGTAAAGTAGTGCATTATGTAAAATAAATCACAGAGCAGTTGAGGTCTGAAGGGACCTTAGGAGGTCATCTGGTCCAACCACCCTACTCTAGAAGGACCACCTAAAGCCACTTGCTAAGGGCTGAGTTCAGGCAGCTTTTGAATATCTCCAAAGGTGAAGACTCCACAACCTCTCTGGGCAGCCTGTGCCAGTGCTCAGTTGCTCTAACAGTCAAAAAAGTGTTTCCTGACTTCCAGATGGACCCTGATATGTTTCAGTTTGTGTCCTTTGCCTCTGGTCCTGTCACAGAGCATCAATGCAAAGAGCCTAGCTCCTTTCTCTCTGTACCTTCCTGTCAGGTTTTCAGATATGTTAATAAGATCCCCCTCAGGCCTTCTCTTCTCTAGACTAAACAATTCCAGCTCTCTCAGCCCTTTCTCTGAGGAGAGATACTCAGTCCCTTCATCAAATTTGTGGCTTTTCAGTGGATTCTCTCCACTACCTCCATATCTGTCTTGTACTGGGGAGCCCAGAACTGGAGACAGTACTCTAGCTGTGGCATCACCAGTGCTGAGTAGATGGGGAGGGATGACCTCTTTCACCCTGCTGACAAATGTGATGGAAGCTTTCAGTATTGCTAGAAACATTCTAACCTTGGTCAAAGATTATTTTCCATGGGCAATACATTGTTTAGGCATTCAGCAGCAGCACAAAGTGTGCAAATGCATTTTTGTTTACACAGAACTAATCCACCTGGGGGGAACAATTGGCTTTATCTGGTCACTTTTTTGTGTATAGCTCCTCTCTTCTGTAAAAGAAGAAAAATGCACTAGCAATATTTAGGGTGAAAGTAATATTTTAGTTCTATGAAAAATATGTTAAGGTTTCAAAACTTCTGCATTTCAGTGAAAGTGTTACTTTTCATGTTTTCATGGTTGGATGGTGACTAGGGGAGCAGCCCAGCTTGTGTGAGAACCAGCTTCAGTTCATTGTGATGGCTGGTTCAGACAAGAGGCTTTTACCTGACTCCTTAGCATAGCACCTGAATCTGATAACGTAGGGCTAATGACTATCCTATTCCTGCTCATTTCTGTCTTGGAGCAGAAATTTTGATGTAGGCTAAAAATACTCTCTGATCCAAAATTTGGGGGTTTTATAGCTCTTATTATATGAATTGGATCTCAATGGAAGCTTTAACCTGCACAGTGCTAAGAAAGGAACTGAAGCTAAACACCAACCATCAAGCACTGACTACTTTTGCTTCTCCAAATGGCTTTTGTTTGCCTTACAAGAATATAAGACCTACTGAAGTGTGAGAAGCTGATCAAATTTACAGATAGTGCCATGAGGAATAGACAGATCTGTTAGTCAGTTAGGGAAGAGCTTTGAGAGAAACAGGCAAACTTCAGATGATTAAACAGCAATTGTAAGGGATGAGTACCAAAATAACTATATCCATAATATTGTTTAATGCCTAGATCACCTAGTAAACACATCATAAATTTGGATACAGATGTAGCAAAACTAGGACCAATGGGAGAGAAGTGGTTATGGCAAGATTGTTAATCTGGGAGGACAGAGGGGCACAGAAGTCTGGATAGAAGTACAGGCATGGGAAAATGGAGAGTGAGCTGAATAAAAGGGGTTGGTTGCATGTAAACAAGCTGCTGGTCACTGTGTTTTCCTGGGTGAGACCAGTGCCTGATCACCACAGTCTGTTCTATCTGCTTTTTAAAGTAATAATTAATCCTAAGTATTTTTGGTGTGAGTATGCTTTTTATTTTTGCATGTGCATTTTATGTGCCTGATGTGTTAAGTCACTCTCAGGTTAGACTGACTCAGGGAGTAGGATATGAGATCTGGATGCCCAGCAACTGGATGCACCATGGTCTGAGTGCTGCTGTACGGATCACACCTGAGATTGGCTGCTGTAGAGAGCTGCGGTGTGTGTAAGCATGTGTTGATGTTCTGCTACCCAACTTCAAGCTGGTCTAGCCAGTGAGAAGAGGAGACTTACCTGGAAAGAGCTGAGGTCCAAAAGAGTAGCTGAGAAAGGGGCCTTAAAAGTCAGTGCTGATATTCTAGGCATCCATGAATGTGACTGTGATTGCTTTGCTTAGCAAGCTGCAGTCTTGGCCAGCTGGAGAGGAGGAATAGGGTCAGGCTGTGCTGGTGTGCATGTGACAGTGCCCTGTGGTAACGTGACTGCCAGTGAAAGCACTGTTCTTGGTCTCTGTTAATCTGTGCTGTTGGCTGTGTGTATTTTATGCATGTGTGTTTGCATCTTTGGAGCATGTGCTCAGCTTTGTGGGCTAGACCTGAAAATGCAAACCACGGAACTCACATCCATCAGAGAGGGATAGGGGGAATCCCCTGCCTCTCAGGCTCCATCAGTCTGGCTCTAGCAGCCTGGGAAGATCTCTCCTGAGTCCCAAAGCCTGTCAGGTTTGTTTACCTGCAACAAAAGCTGATAGGTTTGTGGGTGTTTCGGTTATACATAAAAACTCTTCAGTGGCACTTGCATCTTCTCTCTGGGAAGCCAGACATAAAAGTAACAGTGCAGTGAATAGAAACGGAATTAAAACAAACTCAACAAACAATCTATTAATTACAAACAGGACAATTAGTCAGGAAGTTAGTTATGTGACTTTCAACTTGACACTATTTCTTAAATTAAAGTTTTATAGTTTCTAGAAGTGCTTGTATTCTACCCTGGATGCAAGTGTGCAATAATTTGCTTTTGTTAATGGATTAGAAAAGCTGAATGTGTTAGCCTTGCTGAATATATAATATAGCTGTATTATTTACATATAAAAAAGAGTTCCTTTTTCAGTACGAATTATATGCCACTTGAAGCAAATTGTACTATTACAAAATATTATATACAAGCCTAAAATATTTAAATTCTATTCATTTGTTAAGCTAAATGTGTAATTTGTTTTAATTCATAATTGAATCATTTTGACTTGTACAGCTTTCATAAAAACATATCTGATGATTATCTTGCAGCTGAAAAGACTAATAATGGACAAATTATTAAATCTACAAAGTAATGAGTGCTGAACACTAAAACAGGTGCATTATGGATACTACCATATGTTTTGAACTGAACTTTGCTCGGAATTCCTATAAATTTCTTCTGGTATTAAAAAGTAAACTGTCTCTCATCTGCAACAATCTGACATGTTCGGATAACAGATGGTTTTGAAGGCCTTACAGGTTCTTTTTTCTCCATAAAGAAGTGTTAAAAATGAAGCGTATCATCTATTATTTTCCTGTGCCCTTTTTATCACTTTCTGACTGAACAGAAAAGTGATGTATTACACAGGGCAATTGCCCACACTGTGACATTTCAGATGTGATTATCAAAATGCAGCACACTGGTTTTGAGTGTTTTTTGGGGGGGTGTTGTTTTTTTGTTTTGTTTTGTTTTGTTTTTTTTTTAAATTAACATGACAGGAGTTAGCATTTCACAAGTGCACACTCTGTAATCTCAACACTGCAGTAATTCAGTGCATGCAACAGTGGGACTTCCCACAACGCCATGGCACAGATTTTAAATTTCTTAATCTATACAAATCTACAGGCTGCTATGGGGGATTTTCTCAAATTATTCTTAGAAAGTGTGTTTTAAAGGCAGCATACTTTGCAGACTGAAGCTTTCATCTAAGCTGAAGTTCAACCAGGTCTTTGTATCTAGTGTTTCTCAGCAGCTGCTCTTTTCCTGAAGGACAGCATCTTTAAGCTATGCAAACTTTAACCAAAAGCTGGATGACATATCAATCTATGTTTGGTCAGACACAGCAAAAATGGCAAAGGGAATTGTGTTGACTATCAAGAGAAAAAACTGGCGAGACCAGAAAGCAATAGGATCACTGAAAATCACTCGGGCTGGTATACCAGGGAATAGAAAAAAGTCACTACTTTTGAACATTGCTCAGTAGAAACTTCTGTTACTGTCACTTCCCATCACTTTCATCTTTCTTGAGGGAAGTTAAGACCGAAAACTTTAGAGAGAGACAATTCCTTGCTTCTCGGACTATTTCTTTGTCTGGATGTGTATTGGTAACTGACACCCAGTTTATACACATATCCCTAATGCAGATATCATGCATCAGCAATAGAAAATAAAAGGAGCCTTGTAAGCAGCTAACTGGATAAGCATAACAGATTGTTTTTACAAGTTAGCTGCTTACAAGATACGCTAACCATGGATTTTTTATATACCTTCTTGCACAGCACCAGTATGGATCATGTATTGACCTCCATGCAAAGACCAGTATCTCTATGTAATTCCACCAATGAAGAAACATCCCTTCTATTGCTCTGTTGGAACTACTACTGATGTATCAATCTCTTATCGAGTTTTTAAGGTTTTCTTCTCAAAGTGTTTGTTGCTTGTTATTCCCAAATAACTATTTTACAGCTGCTTTGTATCAGAGGCATGAGGGGGTATGATGGAGATGACCAGTGAACTTCTGCGCAGATTTTCACTGTTCCAGTTTATATCTCTTTATAATCCTTTTATAAACAGCTTTTTGTATTCACTGGGGAACATTATTCAAACACAAACCCTTTTGCATAAGCCTATTCAGTTTGGTATTGGTTTGGTGGTGATTGGGTGGGGATTCTTTGGTTGGTTGGTTGGTTGGTTTTGGTTTTGGGCTTTTTTTTTTGCATTTTCCAAGGAAGTTGGACTATATTCTATTTCACTATTATTCAGGGGACCTTTTTCAGGCGTATTATAGGACAGAGTATTTAGTGCTATTTAGTCAAATGGAGGGGTCAGAGCATGCAGGTAATGAAATTACCAAAACCTACTAAAGATCAGCCCTGACTGTTAGTCAGTCATCTGTGGGCTATTTATATTTTTCGTTTGTCTCCACTTGCTTCTTACTGGATGAATTCTTTTGCACTGCACTAACATTGGATAATATATATTTTTAATTGTTTTTGTCAGTAGGGTAGCTTGTTCTAGGAAGAGTTAGACATGTGAGTTGGTGCCAGTTTCTCATGTCAAACTGAGTAGTCTTTATCTTTTATGCTTTGATTAAAATATAAAAGCACATAAGTAATTCCACCATTTTAAGGTAGATATGAGTCAAGACGTATATAAAGGTTGTCCATCACTTACAGGTGTCTTCAGGATTATTCCATGGTAAAAACTGATTTCAGATCTCTTTTGCTGTTTGGGCTATTTTCCTCTAGGAGTAAACCAAACTCTCTGGTAACCAGAGAAGTCAGAGGAACACATTTTGTTATTACTAAACTAACTGTACAAAAGAAGTGTTGATTTATATTTAAATGGGAATATCATTTGTTTGTTTCCCCAGTGGTATATGGAATCTGTAAATAATACATGAAAACATCACAACAGAACTATTCAAAGTCACATGAAAACATGGTTGTAAAACATAGAGGAAGGGAAACTGGTGATGTGAGTCATCTGTGAATATTCAGCTGTATTGTAAGTAACAGACAGTTTTCTATTAGTGCTGTAATTCAACACTAGTTTTATGGGGACATTAAGCTTTCTGATAATGATTTAGATAAACTAATCTCTGACATTGAAGAAACCCTGACCACAACCAAAAACAATGTTTGAGGAAGATGTTGATCTGCTAAAAGTGTAAAATAAGGGTAAGATAAGAGAAATTGGTCATGTGTCCTCCCTTATCTTGTAGGAATAGCTGAGGTGCCTAATCCATTTTCTAATTTTTAGCAGCCTGAGGAAATAGGGTCCCTAAGCTTATATTTTATTCTTGATATGCCATGTACTCTACGGCTACTTTGACAATAAAATTATAGCTCTGCTTAGATGATGAAGTCTTATGGAAATAGCAATTTTTTCCATTGTTCAACATAAGTGATACCTCTGGAAATGGAGTTATGGAGAGTGTGTATACTGTTGAAAGATTTTAAAGGAATTGAGACTTTTACTGAGGGAAAAAAAAGGACATTAAGGAATTTTTCCTGCCCCGCTTCCATTTCTCCTACCATAATACTTAAACTGCTGCAAAATGTCTTTTCCAAAACCAGTACTTCGAAAAAAAAATGTGTGGTGTTTTTTTTGGTTTTGTTGTTTTGGTTTTTAAGGGGTATGGTAAAGAATTCAAACTTTTGCAACATTTAGGAAAAAACTTTAATAACCTTAGTATTTAGAAATAATAGTATAATGCATTAAGTCTAATAAAATGTAATAAGATTCTGCAGTGCACACATAAAAATCCAAATTTTGATATCCCTAACTTTTTATGCACACATATCATAATCTATTTGATTTTACAGTTCAGTGAACTGAGAACATCTATTCTACCCCACTGTGAGAAACACATTAGCAGCTAGGGAATCCAGAATCAAAACATGCAGTGTTGTAATTTATTAAAGGAGGGTTGTTTGTCCTGCTAACTCATTGATTGTGCATAGTGATGGGTTGGCATGGTGCACTTGAACCCATACATCAGCAAGTACTGTCAAAATAAGTTATTCATGAATAGTAGGCCAATATCTGCCTGGAATCCTTATTTCATCTGAAATCCTATGGTAAGCAAAATTATTTCCACTGTCACTATACCATTAAACTGTGGATTTTAGACTGCATCATATTTTCTCTGTGTGTGTCTGAAGAAAATAATTTCTCTATTTTAAGACAACCTTTCCTTTATGTGTTATAACAGTTCTGCACCAAGATGGGTAACAGATAATAGTGAATTTCATGTTGGTTCATGAACATTTTTGTACCTCCTGTCTTGTTTCCCAGTTTCACATTTTGATTTGCATGATGGCATGATTTGCATGCCATCAACTGATAACTTAGCTTCTGTTCCTAGATTAAGACCTATACATGTATTATAACAGACAGATACTTCAGTATTTGGAACATCAAGCTGTGCATTTACAGTGTACTACTTTGTAGTGTCCCGCTGTAAACACCAGTGTCATTCTAATAATTGGGTACACATATAATTTTATGTGCTTTGACCTTTTTTTTAAAAAAAATAAAAATATTGTTTTTAGCAGTGGAAGGGGCATGAGATATATTTACTGCAGGTTGAAATTTTTTTCAGTTTTCTTATTGGGCCTTTATTTCACAACACCTTTTTGCAAAATGTGTACTGTTTTATGAAGGAGGAAAAAAACCCTGAAAATGCAATGTTACATAGCTTTCTGGTGTTTAGTATACTAGTGTTGGTGCTATTCACTGCATTGCAATAGGGTAAAGGCACTAAGTGACTATGATATATGTGCAGCATATGAATTGGAACTGGGACACAGATCAGAATTTGCTTTGGAGGTTGACATTATAGCCACCAGAGATCAAGTTAATGATTTCAGTAAATATAGTTCAGAGAGTACAAACTCTAAAGTGATAAATTGACCCATAGTTGATTGAGTAGCTCACTAAACTATGATATACCTGCTCTCTCACAAGATTGGATGATAATGGCAACTTCAACACTGAATTTCAGTGATTTTTATCCGTGGTGTATAACAAGGGGAATAAGGCTGTACTATGCATTGACCTGACCAGTGGTGCCTCTAGTCATGCCACCTTTTTTGTAGGGTTTTGGCAGAGGGGGGAAGGGAGAGGAGTTAAGGGGGAAAACTCCTACCAAAGGGGAGAGCCAGACTGAAGGACCATGTGGCAAAGTGAATAAACAAAACCTTTTAAAAGGTGAAAGTTATCCAGTCCCCGATGGCATTTTCCTTCATCTTGAGCAAAAATTAAGTCCTACAGGACAACCTTCACTGCAGAATTTAAAGAAATTATACTAAAGGCCTGGGAGGTGAGGTAGAATTTGCAGTAGTATAAATGACAGCTTTTCTTAAAAAAAGCTTTGTTTGTTTTGTCTGTCCTTATTCTTTTGTGATGTGACATTCCCTCACTATAATTCTCCCATGTCATCCAGTGAAATGATCCCTTGTGGTGGGAACTGAAAAATGCACATTAGAGAAGTGAACATGCAATCAGGTTACTTTATGCAATTAATTATTCAAGGAGACATGAGGCAGAAAACTCAATCTAGTAAAACAATCAGGTAGATGGCCAATTTATTTCCTGGGAGAAGAAGGTTCAGATTTTGTCTCTAAGCAAATAAACAGCTCTTCTCACAACAGCAAAGAGTAAGGAATGTTATGCCTTCTGCTAGTAAGTCTCTGAATAAAAAAGCAGAAGTTAATGCATGGAAGCTGGTGTACATCATGGAGTGGTTTATTATACACTTCCTTATTGCTGTAAATGAAGATTAAAATATGAATGGGTAGAGGGAAGAAGAACTGAAGTGTACTTGGGATCTGTCATTTTCTTTTCTGCATGAAAGGGTATTTCTTCTGCAATGCTTTTACCCTTATTAGAAAATATAATTTTAAGTGCCTATATTCACATATATGTGTATGATTTTCTCTTGTGAAACCACTTATAAATGACTGAAGCCATGCACTGTGGGGGGAGAGTCATAAACATTAGTAACAAAGAATACAAATGTCTACAGATACATTTGCATGCTCCTTCCCACGCTGCAGGAGTATTCCCTGCAGAGGAGCTGCCAGTGGTTTGCTGGCAACGTTCTTGTTTCTTCTCACCATGCAGAAGCACAAACCCATTGTCAACACAGCTTCCAGAGAGGATCAGTAGCCAAAATTACCCCCTTTCTTTTGTTTTTGGTAGAAAACTGAACATAGGTTGAGCTTCCTCTTTACTTGTGGAGTTGATAATTTTCCTGTGAACGGTATTCTCCCCTGGTGAAGGCTGTGAAAAGTCCTTTAAGCTGTGGATTACAGAGTTTTCCTGCCTTTGCTGTAGAAAGAGCTAGCAAGATTCAGGCCTGAAGGGCATACAATCTGTAAATGTCATATATTAAGGTGAAAGAAGGAAAAAAGCTTCTGGATGGCCCTGTGAGAGGAACTGGTCTCTTCACCCTAATGCTGGCTTAAATCAGGCCAGCTTTGCTGTTAGGATCCAGTTGTTCAGGTTACTAGTACTGCTTTATTTCAAAGGATTGAACTTAGTCCTATTCCCCAAAAACCTAAGCTATGCTACTTGTGAGAGTCTTGTTTCAAAATAACATCGTGTAGGCAACAAGGAGTACAGAGTCCAGACCCTAAGGCCCATCAAAACTTTTTCTTCCACTTTCCTGGTTGCATAAGTGTTCAGGATAGCTAAACTGGCTTTAATCACCAGTGTGAAGTACAGCTTAATCTTAAAATTATCTTTTGTGCCCAGTAGCAGTGTGGTAACAGGGAATTAACCCTGTGATCGTGACAACCCAACGCAAGTCTCCACTCAGTGCAGTGACAATCTTTGTGTTGTACAATAGTAGCTTGAAAAGTGCTGAAGCAAACGTGACGCAATATCTAATCCTTTTAGGTCAAATCATGATGAAGATATTGCTGGACTGTGTCATCTTCTGTTTGATGAAGTGATATCTAGCTGAACTGTTACCTCAATTACTTTGCGAGTTGTCCTGCTTAGTTCATATGTCATGCTAAACAGTTATAAACAGCAGCGTCAGGCATAGTTGCTACTCCCAATAAGGTTGCTGGTCACCTGGATGAACTCAGAATAAGTTCAGTTTTCAGTTTTGTTATGAAGAAACCTGGATTCTTTTTATACAGTTATTTGTGTGTTACATGATGTTCAGCAATCCTACCCTAACTGGAAGGCTGGATTTGCTGAGGTTGCCAATATCATATCCTCTTCCCATCTTAAGAGATGCCAAATGTCTGAACACATAAGCTATGTCTTATTCCTTGCTGTTTTTGCAGATAAATAAATAAAAATCAATTAAACTCTTAAACTTATTTTCAATTATATTTACTAACATCACTTTCTGTCTCACATTCTGGCTTCCAAACTTAAAATAACTTCAGACTGATGTCTTCTTGTCCAGACCCATCCCAGAAAAGACATCAGGAACAAAACAAAACAAACAGGTTTGGTAACTAGCAGTTACTATTTGACCTCTGAAATGTGCCATCTTGCATAAATTATTTGAAATAAAAAATACATACTGAGGAAAGGCAGAAACTAGCAGCTTACAGTGTTTTCTGGGAGGTTAGCATTACCCCACAACGAACACTAGGATGGTTCAGCTATAGAAGTGATCCTTCTCAAAGGGAGAATCTGTAGACTTCATTCGAATAGTCACATTACGAGTGTCTTTCGACCATGGTGTGATAGAGCATCAAGTGCATGTGGAAAAGGAAGTAGAAAAACGATGACATAATAGTTGGAGTGTTCCAAAGTGATGTGAAAGGACAGACAAATAGAGGTCAACTCCAGGGAGTAGTGTCTGGCCTTGAACTTGAAAAAGACTAATAGTTTTGCATTTCAAAGTCATGAAAAAGTAAGGAGGAGATGAAAGGGTCAAGATTAACCCTTACTTAAATTTGTTCCATCTCACTGGGATCACATAAGTGAAAATTTATAGCAGATACTACCTTTTTCATTGTAATGCCAGAGCTGTATTGATTAGCTCCTCACAGTTTAATAGCTGACCTGACACCAAGCCAACAGCTGCAACAGAATATTTTGTCACTGTGTATTTTCTGTTCACCTCTTGTGAACATTTTAATAAATATGAGTTGAATCCCACATAAAAAGCCACAGTTTGAAGAGAAAAATGAGAACAGTGTTTGAAGATTTGTTCTCCTGGATCAGATGAGAGTTTCTAGCAGCCTTAACAGTGTAATCTTACGTTTCTCATTATGGTCAACATTTCTGCTCAGGGAAGGAACATGAGAAAAACAACGAACAATGACATGCCTTTCAGTGGTGAGCAAGGTGGGGTTTCTAAGTTGAAGACTGGATTCCTTCTTGTCTATAGGTGGCAATTTCTTCAGTGTATTTATTTTACCATCTACAGGACTTGCTCCTTTAAATTGATAGGTAGGCATCTGACAGAGAGTTTGGATTCAGTATTCATTGACAGAGCCTGAAGTGCCTGCAAATCTGAGGATCATACTGGCTTTGGCTGGGGTTTTGCTTGTGAAGTGATTATTCTTTCAGTTGCTACCAGCAAGAAATCTTAGTAACAATCTTGCATGCAGAACCATTTTTTTTCCCTTTTTCCTCCGCCCACCACTCATCAGTAAAAAATAAGGCTTGACTATCCCTGGCTAACAAATAAAATCAAGAAAGTGACTGCCACTTAATGATTTTATAAGTGATTGCCTACTGCTCTAATATATAATTATCAGTTTTGTGCTTTAATGCAATTAATTGCATATGTCAACTTAAACAAGTGAATTTCCATAGCTATGAGCTGAGAAGCGGTAGTGGTTAGAAGGGCAGGGGTGTCAGGTCCTTTTCCTGTTACTTACAGATGGAATGTACAGGTTTGAATATGTTTGATTGTACTCACCTCTCTTTTCCTGAAACAGCTTTCTGCTTAAAAGATACTTTTACAGCATCTAGATGCAATGAATATAAAAACCTTAATGTTGACAATGTTCCCACCTTCCTTAAGGTGTTTGCAAGTCCTTCTGGGTGGGTTCCCACTCCACCCACCCCCAGCCCTTTCTCTTTCTTTTCCTGTCAGAATCAGAAGTCTAAATGCACTGCATGAACAGACTAGACCTGGCTATCTGGTTTAGGAAAGTAAGATAAGTAATTACAGTTGCTGGGAGACTGGACTATTTTATGTGTTCCCTAGGTTCCTGTGGAGTATTTTGCTTTCACTGGTGGAGAAAACCTATAAAATATGGCCAGGTGGTTTGTGAATAGTGGGTGATTTAGATGCCTTCAGACTCATGACATAATCACACAGAAGGACATGTTATTGCCAATGTTTAGGGAATTTAATATCAAATGCTCATAAACTTAGTAAAATTTAAATTACATCCCTAATTACCAAATACATCTCATCAGTTTCTGTCATTCACAGCACAAATGTGAAAAGTTGGCAGTCAGAGCACTTTACTATTCTGTTTACTGAAGGGCAATCTTTATGAATTTACCTCTGGAGAGTAAAAGGCTTGTGACTTTTTCTGTGCTACATCAGCTTCTGTCTTCTCTTGCATACAAATACTTTTCCTGATGCTTCATTATCAAATGAACTGCTTTAGAAGTCACCATCACTTTTATATGGGTAACAGTGCTGAATGATTAAATCCTATTGTCTGCACTTTCTATAAAAGTCATTAAAGTGGAAAAGAGCTACCTCTAAATTGAAATTCTGCCTTCAAGGTCATTATCATTTTACCTCTTCTGCCTTGTCTGACACATACTGGTGAATACTTTAAGAGTAGAAAAATATACTCAATTTCCAATTAAAACCCCAAAGTAATACAAGCTGTGTCAAGTCACAAAATGGGAAAATATCCATCAGCTTATTGCTCTCAGCCTTTAGTTTTCATGTCAATGACCCATAAAGCTCTTTCCAAAGCCGTCCATTCTCCCTTTTTTCTCTACATTATTGCTTGTTCATCATCAGATTCTTAGAGCTGTGATGGTGAAGATCAATCTGATTCAGTATCCTTGAGAAGACTAACCCCAAAAACAAATTTAAATGCAGGGTGGCATATGTACCTTAAGTTCTAATTGTTCACCTGTTCCTTAGACTCATTACTAATCCAGAATGCTGATCATAGTGATAGCAATGAGATTTTAATAGTTTTGGTGGGTAATATCTGATTCAACACTCAAATGGAAATGATATTCTGTTAGCTGGCATGTAGCAGCAGCTGGGATTTTCTAGTATTAAATATGGGTTTAATAAAGTAAAGAAAAATAAAGGACATCATCCTTTTACACAAACTGTTTTTGCAGAAAAATTACTGGAGCATGTTCAGTGGAATTGGTCTGAGAGTGAGAAATACCTCACAAAGACAAAGTCAGTCTAGCAAAGCAATCAATCAAGAACTGTAGCAGCCTGTGCAGATTCTCCATACCACAGCCCTAACTGAATATAATTGTATAAAATACATAGCCAGTTTGGTAATACCTAAAGGAACAACCTGAGGGAACTCAGTCTCACAAAACCCTTATTATCTTATCCTAACTCTATAAAAGAAATGTTAGAAGGAGAAACTGAATTATCCAACTGGTAGGGCACTGGATTAAGACCCTGAGAAGTTGGGGCTAAATTCACTTTTGCAAAGGGGGATTTAAACATTAGATGTCTCTGAAGTAATTGCCCTAAGTACTTCGACAGGACAGTTCACTTGACCGAAGACATCCACTTTCAGGTGTGATTTACATCTCTCTAATTGTTGATTATAAAGGATACAGTGGCTTTGAATTTAAACAGTGTTTTTAAGTAGTGAAGTAAAAGCAAGGAAGTCCTGCTGATCTGCTTTCACGAGCATTTTGCAATTCTCCATATTTCCTCTCTAACTTTTACTTACCTTTATGAAGATTTGAAGTTCACCCAGGGAAGAGGAGTTTCAGTTTCTTTTAAAAAGCCTGTTGCAATGGGGTTACAATCTCTTTTTGGATTCTCTGAGGCTACTGTAATACAAAATGCAACAAAAGCCCAACTTTGGATTTATCTCAAGACTTAGCTTGTATATATGCAGACATACACACATGGGTATATTTGTTTAATGAAATAACATTCTTCATACTTGCTAAGGTCACTATTTTCTAAGCAAAAGTCTGCCCTTTAGTATTTCAACCTACATGCGAGAAAGCATAACCCTGGGATGAATTACAACTGTTATAAAAGGTAAGCAATTGGTGAATAGCAAATGGTGCCAGAGTATGTGTGACATGTACTTGAGATGTCTGATCATTTCAGAAAATAAAGCCCAGAGTTATTGCTGGTGCAACTCTCCTGCCTCAGTGTGATTCCTTTTACAAGTCACTGGGTACAGGTGATCAGACTCTTCCTGTAAATGACAAAATGTTCTTACATGCAGGAATATATGCTTAAACAACGATCTACAAAATGATAAAAGCTTAGTAAAGCATTTTTAGTTGGGGTGCTTTCAAACATGCACAGCATTTGACTTATCTTTCCTCCATCAAAAATATTTGGAATTTTGCTGTGATTTCAATGGAAAAAGTATTATACCAGTCAAAACAGAAGTGAATCAGAGCAGTGCTGATAACTCAGAAATACTTCACTCCTGAATCCATGTGCTCTTCTACGCAACCAAATTTCTAAATTGGCATATGGAATTCATGGCTCACATTGGCCAGTTTATGGAAGTCATGGTCTAGGGTAATTGTTGCAGCCTATACCCATGTCTCCTCCACCTTTCTGGGCACCCCTGGGCATGATCAGGTCATGGTCTGTGGAGCAAATGAACTTTTCCTGAAATCCAGTCCTTTCTGCTTTGCATGTCAGGGTTACACTAAGGAAATATATGGCTTGCCTTAGCAAAAACCATTTCTAATTTCTTTTCCAACCAACACAGTTTCTTTCGCTATCAGTCTTTGTGAATTTAATCATCTAAAATGGACTCAGTGTTAGGAGGAATGCTTGAATTTAAACCGCTCATGTCTTTTAATAGTATGACAGTAGGAAGGATAATTTCACCTCTGGCTGCATGTGCTGGTTCCCCTAATCTAACCAAAAAACCAGTAATGCCTATGCGTCCCACAGAGATATTGTTTGGTTTACAATAATGAGATTTTTAGGAGGTTTATTCAGTGTAGATTTCATGAGACAGTAGAGTAGTAGTGGAGGGTTTTATTTATTTATCCTTTAGTTTCAATCTCAGATGGCATGCATATGTGAGAAAATGAAACTTGCCTTTATAAGACAACTTCCTAAACTTCAGTGTTTGATTCAGACTGAAGTGACTGTTTTCAATGGCATGTGTTTGGGGTTGGTTTGGGGTTTTTTTTGGAAGTGATTTATTCATCTCTCTTATGAGTGGAATTCAGCATTTGTTTGTTGGAACGTGGAGATGGTTAGGGTGTGGTGATTTTTTTTATTTGAATTTCTTCTGTAAGGCATGTTACTTTTAATGTTCTATATAAAAAAAAAAAAAAAAAAAAAAAAAAAAACCACAGGAAATTTCCTGCAGTGACTCTCAAACATTCAAAATAAGCAAGACTTATAACAGTTTTAACGGGATGGTCTTTTAGCATGCAGTTTCACATTCAGCTACCATGGCTAAAACAGAGAATGGACAGGGTTATTTCTGGGGTAGCTGCAGAGCAGCTGAGATCACACCTGGCTCACTCTGCAAAGGAATCTTTAATATTTCCAGACATCAACGAGCTGTGGCTTCTTACAGAGATGCTGCTC
Source organism: Falco naumanni (assembly GCF_017639655.2). Lineage (NCBI taxonomy): Eukaryota > Metazoa > Chordata > Aves > Falconiformes > Falconidae > Falco > Falco naumanni. The sequence continues at coordinate 42,765,434 of NC_054054.1, read as the reverse complement.
ATAGCAGGACCTGTTTCTGCTTAAGTCAAGACCCGGCTTAACTTGTTTACAGTATTGAATTTAAACCACTGTAATCTTCACAAGATACTTAAGTTCTTTTAAGTCTATGCACGTGCAAATTTTTTTCCTTCCTTTTCCTTCAGTCAAGTATATTGGTACTTGTTTATTATCAGATTTATCTTTAGATTTTTACAGTCTCCTTTCCCAATTGCATACTATTATCACCTCTTTATGCTAATGCTCTCCCTAGCTGCCTGTATTATCACCCCTCCATTTATCTTCTTATCGCTTGTGATCTATGGTACTCATTAGCTTCCTATTCTCAGACCACTTTTTGCCTTCTCAGCATGCCAGATGACCCTTTTATCACTCAGTCCTGTTTCACAATCAACCCAGATAATGCTTCATACTTCCTCACTATTCCTTAGCTTTTTATTTTTGTGCTGTTTATTACCTTTTGCCATTCATTTCTCTCCAACAAGGCTTGTTTTAATGCTTTCTCAGTCAGACCAGGTTTTTGCTAATACTCTATCAGTTGTCTTCATTGCCTGAGTAGTACATTATTGATTTCTATGGTTCAATATATTAGAGTATATAATTCCTAGCAAATTTCTTTCTCCATCAAGTTTATTTAATCCACCCTCCTCCTAGTCTTCTCTTCAGACCAGACTTCATATTCATGAGGCCAACAGTACATTAACTGCTTAAGTCATTGATTCTTACACCCTACAAAGTGCTTCATCCATAATCTTACACATTCTGCCTGAATTCAGCCAACATTTAGTTCTTGCTTTGGACATGGCTACTTAGACCACTTGTTTAATGTGTATTTTAGACAATTTATATGCCTAAGATGATACTTTTGCAGGCACTGCATAACATATTTTCAGCTCATTGGCTCCAAGGTACTTAAATTTGTATTTCCCAAAGCTCTCTTCAAATTTTATGATTGCTCATGTTAAATAATGAACTTAAAAAAAAAAAAAAATAGAAGAGGGTGGTTGTTGCTGTTGACTTCCAAGAATCTTTTCATTAACAGCATGACTTTGGGGGGCTGGGATACTTGTAGGCTTTGTTTGAAAAGGATATGTGGCTCCTTTTCAAAAAGAAGCTTTCCTTGGTCTTGTGTAGACCCCACTGTTTCACAGGGGTTTTGACAAAGTAGCTGCTCAGATATCTGTAAATCTAATCTTCCAGATAAAGTTCCAACTGCCATGTGTAAACAAATCTGGATATTGCATAAAATGTCATAAACTAAAGAATGTGATGACAGAAAAAAAAATAAAAGGAAGATAAAGACATTTTTGGACAAGCAAAGCAATTATTGACTCATGAAGTTTACCTGCTTCATGGGTTGTAGGACTATAAGGAACAGTCCCAGGAATGGATAGTGTGGCTTTAGTTTTCTTGTTATTTTAAAAGATTCCCAAAGTAGTGGAACTTTTCCCAATTCTGGTTTATGCAGGAATGTAACAGTTAACACAGACTTCAGAAGTGTTGGGACCTTATATTTGGATAGCTGTCCTAAAATGTATGTTGAATCTTTCTGTTTTAATAGTTTTTCATGTTTGCTCAACCTTCTGGATTTGGTGAACAACTGTGATCATAGAAAGGACATGGTTGAGCCAATTCAGAATTTTGCTAAAGAAATAATTCTGCAGCAAAAGAAAGACCAGCTGTGGGAAAAGTATTGACTAAATGGATCAACGTTGAAGATCATTCCTTTCCGTTTCAAACTTATGATTCTATGCACATATAAAACAGTCCAGCCACAAATTGATTTCAATATGTCTCATTCCTTTCACAAAGAACAATTAGAACAGAAGGAAAGTTTTTTGCTACAAAGCATATATGAGACTAAATCCTGCATAGTTATGGCTGGAATATCTGATTATAGATATTTTTATAGTGTCCTATACTCTGTATCATGCTTTTCCAGAAGCAGACTGACAGAGGACAAGAGGGTGACATGTAAGTTCAATTGTCATTCATTCATCTTCTCTTCCTGTCAGACAGGAATCACATGGGGTTTTCTGGTCATCTTCATCATTAATCACCTGGAATATGTTGCAGTGTTCTAAAAAAGAAGTATTTAATTCTCTGGTTATGATGATTAGAAGCAGAGGCTGTAAAAAACTTAGTTCATCAAAAGGGAAAAATAGTTTGAGACCCTTGCTTTAACGTCAGTAAGGAAGCCTAGCCAGCATGACTGCAGACTGCAGTCACAGTGGAGAGGCGTATAACCACTGGGGAAAGAAGAATCAGAATCTTTCAAAATTTTTAAAATATTGTATTGACTTTATACTTAGAAACACTCTGTTGACACTCTCACAGGAGGTACTTAAAGGCTGCCCTCAGACACAAGTGGTAAAGGCTAGAGTCCAGTCTAACCTTGAGGCTATTCTAGTTCCAAGTTCTACTCATGTTCTAGAGACTCCTACTTCAGGGTAACTGAGAGGTAAATTAAACCTGCTTTTGAAGTTGGCAGTATTTTTACCATATTACCAATATTTTACCTTAGGGAAACAACTCCCTACATGTGATGGAAACAGCTAAATCATCTTAGTCATAATGCTTATTACTGCCATTATAGCTGGCATGATCTTCAAACCATTGCAGGTGACCTCATGAGTTTCTGTCCAAAGGAAGGATAAAAAGAAACCTCATGTTCTTCAGGTAATAGTTGCTTTCCCAAACAAACATATCAGGAAAGGGCTGTGGTGCTATACCAGAACCTTACTGATTTTCTTCCCAGAAGGATGAACACCTGCAGAGAAGGTGCATTCACATCTGCATCACGCTGTGTTGCAGGGGAAATTTATGTCCATCTAGTGATGAGTAACAGCAGTACAGTCTATTTGGTCAGAAAGTTAACTGCAAAACTTAAAATCTAACATAGATCTGTTATCAGCTTCTCATTGCTTTCCCTATGCAGAGACAATGTAAAAGAGAATATCTGCTTTTTTTCTTTTTTTTTTTTTTTTCAGAATTATATTACAATTTTCTTTTTCTTGAATGTAAATCTGTAATTTTCCTATCAGCCACGATCTTTTGGAAAGAAAAAGTGAAAGCTGCAGAAGGGAGATGCTTTGCGTATATTAGGTTTTCCTTCCCCCCATGAAATAAAAGCAGGGAGTGTCTAATGAAGTGAGTATTTCTATATGGCTGGAAATCACTGTAAATTCCCATTTCACTAATACAAATTATTTGATTTCTTACATGGATAAGTAAGTGCCACTGGGACTGCTCTAGTAGACAAAGGTTCATTAAACAAAGCAGAAACTCAAATGTGTTTTGATCTCTGTTGTTTCTCCCAGTACATACGTATATTTCCTTCAAATGGTTTCACATGTACAACAGCATTAAAGAACTTCAGGTCACGTTACATATTTGAACACCAAATGTGTGAATAATAGATCTACTTCTTATAGCCATGTAAAATGTATAAAGGATCAGATGCATATCATTGGAAATTGATCTTAACAGAAACTTTTATTTTTCATACAGCTAGCTGTGATAAAGACAACTTTTTACCTGAAGGGGTACTATGGGATAATTCATAGGCTAACGTACAGGTCACACAGTATTAGAACCTGCTCTAGCTTTGCTGTCAGGAAAGGAGTTAAATATTATTATTCTTTGATACTGAGATTCATGGCTCTGCAAGGACCTGCAGCTGTATTATAGACTTCCCCATACAGCTACATCTCAGACAACATATATTAAGGGCGTGGGGAAAAAATAGCTTATTCTATACATCCCAGTCAGGCCTCGACCTCTTTTGGACTTTCTAACTTAAAGTTCAGTACTTTATACTTGTTGCCATGCTATTCTTATTAATAGGAATCAATTATCTGGGCATAGATGTAGGCCACAGCTAATGGTTTGTAAAGAACTACTCGATGGGACGAGACTAGGCAATATTTTGTCCCCCTCTGTTGTCGGTTACAGTGTTCTCTGCTTGCCCTGTTCCTTGATGCTAATTGTACAGGTAGAGATACACAGAGATGCTGGAGCTCATTCTCTCACCTATGAATAGTGAATGCTGTACCACTTATCTAAAGGATGATGCACCTATGTTTAGTTAAAGTCGGGAGATGTCGAAGGACTCTTTTTGCAACATGATGGATGCACAGACTGCTAAGTCCTTGGGTTAGTTATCTTTAAAAAGGGACATTTTGTCTTAGATTCCTGTTGTACATGCAACGTGACAAAGATGGAGACTTTAAACATGACTGCTAAGGAATAGAGTCTGCATAGAGACAACTCCTTAAGGATATTGTCCAGGCATAAGATATGTTAATGTTGTTAACTTGAAGATGTGCTGGGTCCTTGACTGGAATGTGCTGATTGTCCAGGTGTGAGGTATGTTAATAAGTTCCCGGAAAGTTGATGAATAGGCATGAGTGACTTGTATAAAGAGGGGGCTGAGGCGTTCCCTCGGTGTGCATGACTTTGGTGGAGTGATCCCCCATGCATCCAGTGCTGCCAATAAAGGATACTTAGTCACTAAGAAGTTTTGACTTCGTTCTTTAAATCACCTATGAGCAACATTTTCAGACATGGAGGCAAATGAATAGTTATGTGCTGTATCAATTTGTGTCAAGAGCAGATGAAATAAAATTATTTGCTTCCAAACACATTGGTATGAGGATGAATTGCCTTATACAAAGGGCTTCTCAAAAATGATTTTGCAACACTAGCCCACCTGTGCAATTTGAATCTTTTTCCCATCTTTTTGTCTGCTGACTTTCCAAGACCTTTTTTCCCCCAAGTTCTATTACTGGCAACCCTGTTGTATGTGGAGGTTATATAATGCATGCTGTACACCTGTACACAAGATAAATTCATTTGGTATGTGACAAAGATATTGTAGAACAACACCCAGCTGGAGTGGAATTTTTCCAGTGTGCTCTTCTGAATTTTAACTCTGCTCCCATGGAAGCACAGGGAAGATTTGCTTTTAGTGTTAGAGAGGCTAGAACAGTTTTTTAAAAGCGAGTTGTTTTAATAATTAAGCAGCTGATTTTTCCAATGTTCTAAATTCAGTTTAGACTGCTATGTGGAGGTCAAGAGAAAATGTATAAACAGCCACAAACCTTTAAAAAGGGTACTTCTTAAAAAAAAATGCTAAGTTTGCATAAATACACCTTACAAGCCAAGTTTTTAAAGTAAACACTGTGTAATGGTGAAATACATGTGCATAAAATCATACCACTTCATCATGCCCCCATTCTTCACATGTATAAATCAGTGCTCTATTCAAAATAAATAAATCGGTGCTCTACTTGAAAAGTCTGTGTAATATGACTGTAAGCACATGCAAATTAGGTTCTTATATGCCATGTTATACTTCTTATTTAGACCTTTGCAGAAGAGGTAATTCAGCTTCCCAGGGATGCAGAGAAATATTCTTACCCTCTTTCTACAGAAAACAGACTGAGGTGTGGAACAGCCAGGGGTGAACTCTGAAGTCCAGACCTGCAAACTGGGAATGTTGACTGTTTAGCTTCAAACACGTTTGACATTTCCTAAGCCTAAAAATTCAAATAACAAATAAAGGTTATCTGTTTGTTTCCAAAACTTCTTGTCCTAAGCAGTTAGTTGACAAGTCTCACTAGATTCCTAAGTGAGAGAGCACCTAAGTCCTGTGAGGTATCAGCACAGCTTGACGCACCATCACGGCAAACACTTGTAAAAGGGAGACCTGTCCTGACAGCCATCACTGAGCATATAAAAGTATGAAAGGGTCCCACTGTGCTCAGCATTTCCTGTTGGTTATTTCTAGCAGACTTCTTGCAACTGGTAGAATATTTTTTTATTTTTGTTTCTGAGGGAACTGATTATTCTCACACAATTTTTAGATAGTCATGACCCTGAAGTCTGCTTGCTCGGTTTTCTCTTTCATCTGGAAGCAAATTCCAGAAATGTAGATGTCAGTATACATATCAGATGTAGAATTAATCTAACTCTGTGAGATTCCCTGTGATGTACACAAGAAATCTGTGGCAAAGGACAAAGATGAGTTCTAGTAATTTCTCCCTGAGTGTCCTTTTTCTTCTCTTCTCCATACCAGGGAGCCCTCTGAATACACTCCAACTGATCAGGAAGTGCCTTAAATGCCTAATATCAAATAAATGTCCTTAAAATTACCATGAAGAGCAGCACAGCAGAGCCATGCAGGATAGATTCAGTGGGCATGGCTATGTTTCACAAAAGTACAGCAGATGTAAACATGTTTTGGTACCTCTCAGTTTTCCAAGTACCCTTGTGCTGTGGGGAGTTGGCCCTACATAGCTTTTTAAAAAAAAAACTCCTTACCCTTCCTCTGATAAGCTTGATTTGTGTTTTAGAAAGAGGATTCACTCATTGTTATTTCATTCACATCATCTAGCAGCCATCAGGTGATAAAGGACTTCTGAATACTATCAACCCAGCCATCCTTTGAACTGACAAGTGGAGGTTAAAGGCTTCTTATCCTACAAGCAATTCCCCTCCATTAGCATGATTGTTTGTAATACAATCAGCAGGGATCAACTAATACCTGTTCAAGCCTGAGCACACACAAGGAACAACAAGAATTTAGTAGTGAGAGCATACAGGGGTGAAAATAACTGAAATCCTCTTGACACTGCTCAGTTATTTGACCCTTTAAGCTAACAGGCGTTTAGTTTCACTGGGACTTCAAAATCAACATTGAATAGGATTCCCAGTGAGTTTTACATTACTTGGCAGGTAACCAGATGATACACTCACTATATGTCTAGTAAACCCATTTCCACACTACATTAGGAGTTTATCAAAGCAAGTCAAATCACTTCTCTACAAAAATGAAGGAATCTTGAGAGAATTTTGTGTCTGCACCTTTAGTTCTTCTTCTGTCCCTGGTTATGATTTATAATTTGGCAGTGTGTTTCCTAGAGCTGATATTGAATTCATGATGTGACTTTCTTCCATAGTAATTAAAAAAAAAAAAAAAAAAAAAGTTGAAAAGTTGTGGGTTTGTGGTGTTTGGGGTTTTTTTGTGTGTTTTTTTTTTTTTTTTTTTTTTTTGTGAAACAATGACTATAGAATCACTGTACTATATAGCTCAACTAAATTGAGGTACTAAATTGCCATATACATAATTCAAAGCTGTATACCACGTTTCTGCAAACTAACCTGAAACTACCTTCAGATCATTGTCAAAAACAGTACTTTATGTTTTTACATTTTCTTCTGGAAGCAGTGCTATTCTGTATTACAAGAAACAGTGACAAAGTAAAAGTTATTATTCATATCTTAATAGATTTTATGCTTTTTCAAAGGCATGTAAATTGCATTACTTTAACATACTAATGCAAGAAAGAAAGGAGAAGAAAGATGAGTTAGTGAATGTGGTTTTTAAAAACAGGGTTTCTAGTATTCATTGCAATTTCAAATACTTAGCTTGACCATTTCCATAACATCTTAATGACTACACAATTATGTTCATTTTAAGTATGTCTGGAAATCTTGCTTCAAAAAGTTTTTTCTGCCTTATCATTTGTTAAGTTGCAGAATTTTCCATAGAATGAGCAAACATTTCTGTGTGTGTGAGCACGCTTGTGTGTGAAGCTGTGTGCTTTGGGGTTTTTTTTGAGGGAAACAGTCTTGTGAGGCTAGACAAGGAGGAATATGATTCTTGAATCACTCAGTGAAATTATCAAAATAAGTGCAAGTGTCTTCCAAACCTCCAGCAGTGTAGCAACATTTTCTTATTTCTGTGGGATGGGAGCAGGGGAATGACAGATGGAGGATTCAGAAGGGAATGGGGCGACCCATAGAAGACAGAGCCTGTAGATATTAGCATTGCAAGGAATCCTTCACATTTGGCATTGAGTCACCTCATCTTCCCCTGTCCCAGGAGTGACTCCCAATTCACACATTGCTACTTTTTCTTAGTGTTATTTTTCATTTTTTTTTTAGGTTTTAAAATGGCTATACAAGTGCTCTGCTTACATTGCTGTCCTAAGGAAGTGCTTATTTTACCTAATGCTTGATAAGATTTTATAAGGAGTTGTTAAAGAGTTAATACATAATGAATAGAATAGGAAAGTTTGCTAAATAAATTATTACAGTCTCAGCAGAAAGATGCATGCACTCTGGATTATACTCCATAGCAACTAAAGGATGTTATTTATTAGAGGAGACTAATCCCTAATTAACCCTGTATTAATTATATGAAGTTATAAAATATGTATGAATATATGAAAAAGTGTGTATTACACTGTTGTTTGGACTATGGTAGGGCTCATGTGACAGAAGTAGCAGCTACTGACAGAACCACTTCATGGCAAGGAAATGACCAGCACTGCTTTGAAATGTAGTGAAACTTAGAGCACTAATTCTTCCATCTTTATATGCCTTTTTTCCCCTGACTTTTACAATCTGTCTCATACTTGAGGCAAAGATCAGATTCATGGCAGAATCAAATGCTCTGTTATGAATTCCTGGAAGGTTTGCCTTTTTTATCTAAGTATGAAATCAGGCTCTTTTTTTTTTTTTTTTTTTTTTTTTTTCCCTGTATCTTTACAGTTCCAAAATTGGTTCTTTTTAACTTTGTTCTGAGGGCAGGGGTTTACTGCCTTTCTTCAGCTTTAAGCTGTGTTTTATCTATTTTCTTTTTTTTAAGCTGTATCTCTTTTTTTAGTTTTTAGTTTGTTTGGGGGTTTTTTTTGTTTTTTTTTTAATTATTATTCTCTAGCTTGTCTTCTTGCCTTAGTGGTTTTCTTTGTGGCTTAAACCTTCTCAGTGACATTCCTTCGTAACTTAGGTGTTTCTGAAAAGGCTGATTTGTCTGAAAAGGCAGACCTAAAACATGTTGAGTCCTCAGCTTTAAAAAAAACCAGATCATGGGCTTCTGAGAAGACAACCGTGATTTCGAACTGGCAACACTGACAGCCACCTCTTTTAAGCATGCTTACTCAATTGAGAGCTGTTACCCTGCTGCAAGTGATTGAGAAGTAAAAATTACACTTTACAGCACAATTGCTCTTCGCTTCTTTTAACATTACTTGGACAGATATGAGATCTTGAAAACTATATAAGATTCCAAGGCTATTGCAGTGGAATCTACCTGCCTGTTATGATCATCTCTAAGGGGTGAGACTTCACAACCTATATCATGTAGTTGGATATCTCATATGTAAATCCTTACCTAATGACTACTGCATGATATCTTTTAAATACATATACATTTAGAGTATATCAAAAAACAAACAATAAATCCTTTTATTAAATGTTGCTGATTTGAAATAGTTCTCCAATGTTTTCTCTTTAGTACTCTGTAGAGGAGTCCTTCAGCTTAATATATTTCAAGCACAGCATTTGTTATTGTAAGTACCTTTTTCAGATTTGAATTTAGTTCTGATTTATCCTGTCTGCTGTTTGTTTTCTCTGTTGCCCAGAATATTGCCTGTACAAGTAAATGTCTTCAGTCTACTTCATCATTGCTGAGAATCTGTGATGAGATACTAAAAATGTCTTTTCTAGACTGACTGCTAGACGCATTAGGTATTGCATATATTGTGGCTTATTCTTTCTAAACTAATGAGCAAGCTATTCTTCCTTTTGCATGTAATGTAGATGATAAGGTACTCTTTATTAAACTTTTTTTTTTCCTGCAGAGAAGCATCTTACATGTCCTTTTAACTATGAAAAGAACCTGCCTTTTGAAAGCTGCTTCCACACTCCTTTCTAGTTGACAGCATATGTTCTCAAAGAGACTCCCTTTTAAGCCTCATCTCTGCAAAATAAGTTAAGATTTTCTTTTTTATGTCAAGATGCTCCACGTTCCTGAAGCCAAGGCATTGTTGTATATTACCTCAGCTAGTTAGCTGACATCAACTCTGTCACCTTTCCTGACCTGGCTTTAAATTCATCAGGGTTAAGAAGCATCTTACCTCCTTTAAGGATTTACCTCAGAGTAGATACCTTAGCTTAGACACATATTTTTAGAAAACAGTTTTATTGTGAAGCACAGAGCGGGGTTCTTGAGTTTTCTCATTTATTGTCTTTTCTTGTTTCTTTATGTGCTACTTCAACCTGAAGTTTTTAGCTCATACTCTTACAGTAAACATTTAGTTCTCTGTCTCTCTTTCTCTACATAACTCTCTATTCCATTTCTTTATTATTACTTGCTAGCTCTGAGAAGCTGCATCCCATACTGAAGATCTGATGTTTGAGATGAGGAAAATAAAGTCTTATTTCATAGAAAATGAGTTTTCTTTTTCTTTTCCCCCTTTTTTTTTTTTTTTTTTTTTTTCCTGATTTAAATCCATCTGGATAGTACAGACTGGAGATTTAACTCAGTCTTTAATGCTGGGTTTGTACTCCAGAGAACACAGCTATAAATAATGGAGCAATCAAAAGGAAGGAGAGAAAAAAAAAAATCTTTCTAGCATTTTTTCATGTATATCACTGTATTATCCTTTGTCTAAATGAAGAGGAATTATTAATACTATATTAGCAAAGACCACTCCATGCTCTTGGTCCTCCATCCTGCTGCTCCTTCTCTAGACTGCTTGCAGCAACAGAGAAGCCTAGAAAGAAATATTTTGTAAACTATTTCCTTCAAGGACTCTCCGTCACAAAGAGGCAGTTTTCATGGTTTTATCAAGTGTTTTAAAGCCAAATGTAATAGGGAATGACTGTCTTACAGATTTCAGCTTACTCAAAGGGACGTTAAAGTCCCTCCTAAATCACTTTATGCAAGTTTAAATTTGAATCCCTCTTAGACTGTTAGTGCTATTAACAGTTTCAACTAATTACAGAAAAATCTTACCTTTCAGCACCATTGTTTTATAAGATTATTTCACTCTAGGTTAAAATTACTGAAGTTAAAAAAAAAAAAAAAAATCTAAGAGGACTGTGACTAAGAATTGAGCCCACAAGAGCAACCTTCCTCTTCTTACTGCCCTGCCTAAGCATTTGGGATTCCAAGCAAGTTATATTCAGGCAAAGATGTGACTTCTGTACTTGGACTTACCTTCTTACATGCCAACACTGTTATCCCTGTATTTTGTTGAAGTAAAATGTGTATGCATATAACTTAGATTGCTTTTTTTTTTTCTTTTAGAAAAAGCAGGTTTTGGACAGTATTTCTTCTGATTTATGAGCCAGGGAATCTTCCAAGAAGAGTATTTAGAAGAATTTCAGTAGCTCATTTGCTAGTTTTCTGGTAAACTAAGAACCAATTAGTTTGAACAATTTTTCAGGTAAAGAAAGCAGTGGTCGGAAAGTTTTGTCTGTAGAGGCATACTAATGAAAGCTGAACAGCTGTAAATTAATTTTACATTTTGTAGTTTATTTCACTTGGAATAAATTGTGTCTCTCTCATTTGGGACTGCTGCCTTCAGGATCTCAGAAGGCCTTGTAGTGATTCTGCACTCAGTCCAGAATTTAAAACTATAAGTGAGCTTAACAAAAACTTAATGACATAACTGAAATTAGCATGGTGGTTTGCACAATCTCATCCTGAAGCATTTTTGTTTCTGTCCACTGAAGCATGTGGAGTTCAGATGGAACTGGATTGGACTATTGGACTATAACATCTGTTTTGAAACGACCTATTATTCTTGCTACCTGCATACTGTCATCTCTGAGAAGACAAAAAATTGTTGCACTGTCCAGACTTTCTCGCACTACTTAACATTTTCCAGAATGTGTTTATTAGTTTATTTCACATTTTAACTCTGCATACAAGTCTTAAATGTCCCATTGTGTTTTATGAAACCTTACTTAAGGGCTTCATTTTGTATTCCTGGAAAGAACTTAAATTTATCACCTGTTTAAGAAGACCAGTGAAGAGATGATACGGAATCACATTGTATTCTCTCTTCTCCTGCAAAGTTGCTCCCTAGTCATGGCCTTTTCATTTGTGTTGCTCATAACTATCTGAAACTGGTCATCTGAATACATCAGTTTGTAAAGCTTTTTTCCCCTCCTACTAGAACAGCAATAAAGGGATATGGAGCAGGCTGAAAAATACTGGGTATTGACTCTTTTAAGTATGGATATCTATAGAAGAGCATGTATTTATTTAACAGTACTATCACTGCTATGGCAGTAATAAAGGTTATGAAAGACTTTTCTAGGTGGTCATTTTCTTTGTTCATCCATTCACATTGCTTCAGAATGACACTTTTTCCTCCTCAACCCATTTTGCAAGAAGTATTAAAATTGCTTCAAGTATGTTCCAGCAGAATCACTGATATTTTAATTTTTATGTCCTTGACTTATCCTTTAGAATTCCCTGTTACCACTGGGATGTGGCAAACAATTTGTATTTTTCTTTTTAGCCCTGATAATGATTTTGTGTTATTCCTTAAAACTAATGGTAAATTTTTGCCCTTTATCATCTTTCATCAAGTCAGTATAGTGCAGTATGTGATGCTGCGTTATGTGTTTAATCATGGGAGAAGAGAAACAAAGATATATTTATGTGTGTGTGTATAAATATATGTATGAATAAACTAAACAGAATGATTCTGTTCCTACATGTCTTGAATTCAGGTCAGAAGTGACCTTTTTGCCATCTAGATCCAAAAACACAGATCTATGTTACCGTGGAATCAGGGTAATTTCAAATTCAGCTCTCAGTTGTGTGGTTTGGACCTATCAGTTGTTTGTGTCAGGTTTTAGCCTTTTTGTTTTAATTTGCAGATGCAGAATTGAAATAAATCCCAGGCTTCAAAGATGGAGTAAAAGGCATAATGCTGTTATACTGTTTCTCTTTTATTGAAGCTGAACAATTGCTTGCCAGTACTTGTATTTGTTTGGATTTCCTGTGATGAAATTTATTTTTAATTTTACTGGCCGATGTAACTCATTGTTTGCCAAGTACTTGCATTTGTTCGTACTTCTTATGATGAGATTTATTTTTCATTTTAAAGTCACAGTCTTCTACAGGAAGGGCAAAAAGTGGCACTGTGTGTAACGCCATGATGTCTTATACCTCCATGCATCTTTTATGCAGATGCAAAAAGAAGGTAGAAGACTTCTGTTCACAGCTTCTGTGGTTTCATTCCCTTTGTAAAGACACAGAATCACCTTCAGAACAGAAGTCAGACTGCAACTTAGACCCATATTAAGTTAACCAGAAAATATATCTCATTCCTTGAAAAAGCTCAGAAGTTTGTGTTTGGTTCCCCAAGGACAAGTTTTATCAAAACAAAAGCTATATTGGTATAGCTTGAGGTGAATGTTCTATTAACAATAAATATGTTCTGCCTTCCTGAGCTCCCTGCATAATAAATGGAGATGCACTTACCCTGTTCAACATGATTTGTGTTTGCAAGCAGTTCAAATATTCATCTTGTATTGGTTTACTGGTACTTGTGACATGAATAGTCAGTATCAAAATTGACAGTGAGCTTTTTACCCCTTTCTTTCATCCTCTGTGAGATACCCCTTTAAATGCCACTGCAGATGTAACTGAAATGTCTGATACTCAACAATAAAACCTTTGCTCTCATTTGCATCTTGAATTAAATCAGCCCTAAAAAATAATGCTGAGATCTAACAAAAATCATTGCTCAAGTGCATAGGCAAGAGTTTTCTGCTGTACATTACTTATCTCACTTAGGGTGAAAGTCATGCTGTAGAGAAGTAGCAAAGTGGATTTGAACTGACTAAAACCCCTAGAAGAATACCAGAGATGGGCTGAAAGAATTTTGTACTCTTGTTTTGGCCTCTAGCACACAGATGAATGCAATTGTCCTGTGTAACAACCATATAAACAGGTACACAGCAGTCCTTTGACATGCCTTCTCAGGTCTTTTTCATCCCTTCTATTTCTCATCATTACTATCTTACTATCATATACCTCCTGCTTGCAATCTGTAAAACAAAACAGTGTGTTGTCTTTCTCCAAAAGAAACGAGATAGTCATGTAACAGTTCTTACGGGAATGAAGTGAAACTTTGTGAGATAAAGAAATTATTGAACAGGTCTCAGGAACCCAAATCTTCTATCTAATTGCTATATACCCATGCAAAGATTTTAAATGAAAATATAAATTCACTTAATCTTCATTTTTCTTGGAAGGCACCATGCCCTTATAAAGATAGTGGGAATTCATCTTTTATTTCAGTGAACGCTGCAGTAGGTTTCATATGTATAAACAGTTTGCTGTTTGAATTACCCAGTGACTCCAATTTCTTTGGCACTGGACTTACCTTTCACCTCTTCTACTTTTCTATAGACCAGCTGCCCTTAAGCTGCACTTAAACTAATCAAGGCAAATTGGCCTTTGGTCTGTCCTGTAGACAATTCTGTCCTTTAGGGAAGAAAGCAGCAGATGGGGATGAATATAACTCTTTTTCTAATGTACGTTTTCTTGTTTTGTAGCCCCATAACTGCAAACTAGAGAGCAAATTAAGTAATTCTTTAAATATGTCAAAAAACTGCATGAAAGGAGAGAAATGTACTGAGTACTTTTGTTGTTCTTGACTCCATTTGCAATGTAATGCCTAGTACTTAAATCTATCTTAGTTAAGGGTGTTTCCATTGAGGTGGAGAATGCATTGCATCTGTATTTCCATTAATCACATCCTCATTAACTTAACTATTATAAAGATGTTTGCCTCAAACATATTAGTGGAATTTTTATCCTATGGTCTGCAATCATTGAAAGGGGATTGTTTCCCCTACCCATACTGGGTAAACCACTAAGTGTGTGAGCATTAGCAACTAGAAGGGGTATATGGGATAAACTGCTATCTCTTTAGAAATTTTTAAAGCATTTTACATGCTGTCAGAGTCCAAGAGCCAGGAAGCAGTTTGATAAATGAATATGACCAACGGAAAAAGCAAATAAACAAAATAAAAAGTATTAAACCAGTCAGAACCATTGTAACATCCTGCATAACACAGGCCATTCCTGAAATAATTCCTTTGTCTTGGCAATAAGCTACAACTGAAATTGGCTATTATTTTATATTTCTACTTTCAGTCTTATTTTAAAAATTGTTTAAAATGGGTGGAGAATCAACCCCAGCACAGATCAAGCTTTTCAGTTTTTCACTATTAAATTATCTTCCCTGTAAAAAATACAGATTTCATTTACTGCCTAATGAACTTCCATTCATTAAACATTATCATAAAAAATGCCTTGAATGGGATTTCAAGAGATTGTCTGGTCCATCCTTCTGCTTCTTGGCAGAATCAAATACAGGTTTTCCTTGCCTCAGGGTAGCATTGACTCTATCTAAAACATTCTTAACTAGAGTGTGTCTAAACTGTTCTTGAAAGACTCATACAATTCTATGATTCATAATCTCCCAAATAAATCTACTGCAGTACTGAACTATACTTATCTTTAGAAAGCTTTTTCCTGAAGTCTAACTTAGATCACTATTTCAGAAGTATAAGCCTCTTATTACTTGTTCTATCCATTGTGAAGAACAACAGATTAGTTCTTTTTTCTTCCAGCAGTCTCATGTAGTTGAAGACTATGCAGCTGCTCTTCCTCCCACAATGATCAGCTCTGATGCACTAGAGTTAGATTTCCTGCACTGTAAACCTTTTGTCAACTTCTTAATTCTGTAATAATTATTCTGGTCTTCTTTGGAATCTCTCCTTATTTCCAATATTACTGGTAAGTCAGCAGACTTGATTCTACTATATGTAATACAATATGGCTCTTATTCTTACCAATTTTAAACACATTCAGTGCTAGCATTAACCTTTAGAATTACAGTACAGTGCTTAAATTTTTGTTAACCAAAGTGAAAAATCCCCTGTTCTATAAACATGTTTTGTGTTCATTGGATGTGGATAAAATCTAGTTTTCAAAGGACTGGATTCACTTTTACTTCCTTCAGAGGAAGGACATCCTCTATCATTTCATCTTAGGGCAATCATGGAAAGAAACAAGATCCAGGTTCTCCAGGAACTATTTCGTTGATGATCTTGCAGGTTTAAAACTTACCTCTCCTGCTATATGATAAAAGCTTACACCAAATTGCTATCAACTTTTTAGAAACATTCTTCACTAAAAGCAACATTCAGATAGGCTCAGAAGTGCCATAAATCTCTGGTAAGCTTATTAAACGGGCCCACCATCCAGCTCTTAATATTTTTATCATTTGAATACAGCAATCCCCAAGATATGCTATGTTTTCACTTTATGGTCATATATGAGCTGGCAGAGGACTGGCACATCTTTGGAAATAACTGTTTGTAAGGTGAGATAAACCTTATCTGCTACTTTAAATATTGCTATAAAAGTTGAAGGAAGGGGAGCGAAAGCTTTGGAAGTTCCTTCTTTAGAACACTTGCAATTTGTGAAAGCATCTTCAGATGTTCTTGCAAGATTGTGGTCACAATCAAGGATTAGATTGAAGGTAGGGTCACAGAAGGAGCAGCAATAGCAGTAAAAGAGGGTGTCTGAAGCCATTTAAAAAGGGTAGGGGTATTTTTAAGGAGGTATTCCAGTGAAGTAAGATATGAAGCTTAGGAAGTAAAATGAAGTTTCTGTTATATGAAATGTCTGCATCAAGAACAAGGATAGATGCGATTTTTGGAAGCTGCTATGGAAAAGAGTACTCATATCATCCACAAAAGCTGGTATCTATGTAACATCTCCAGAAAGAGCTATAAAAATATTTCTTCTACCTTCCCCACTCTACCTCATAGAGATAAGCTTATCTCAGGCTATCAAATATCTTTCCCTTCCCATATAACCTATGACAAACTGAAAACCAGTAGCATGGTGTGCTAAAGTCTCAAAAACTTAAATATTGCCTCAGAGGAGATTAAGAGAAATCAAGGGTAGCTCAGGTTCATGTAGTAGTAGCAGGAAATTTGTTAGATGAAAATGCACAAGTAAAACATATCTATTGGTGTGAACTTCCCATTGCAGGGTCAGTACCTCGAATGACGTGCTTTCAGTGTGTTTACTGTTTCATCTCCTCATATAGCTGAAAACTTTTACCTAAACTTCCTTCTTAGGTCCAGACCTTTTCTTCCAGTCTTCATAGTTTGAGACTGAATAATTCCTTCCTTTCATTTATATCCTTACCTTGAAGATATTTATAGACTGAGATCATATTGCCCCTGAGCTTTGCTCTTCCAGACTCCATAAATTTAGCTTCCTTACTCTCTCACCTTATGTCTTATGATCTTCCAGTTCTTATATCAGTTTTGTTTCCTCATTTTATATTTAGCTATATTTCTCCTGTTCTTTCCAAACAGTGGGGAAATATGTTCCCAAACTATTGTTCTGATGTATTATGGCACTGTGTTTTTTCATTATTTAATCCAAATTATTATAGTTAATTATTATTATGCTCTTGTTCTTTAAAAGTAAGTAATAGCTGATGAAAAAATTCTCAAAGCTGTCTATACTTAGACAAGAGGACAACATAATTTAATGTGTATGAAACAGAACTCTTCAAAGCTCCATTTTTTTAATCTGGTCATCCATAATGAACTTCTCAGTTATGAAGTCTCCTGAAATTTCTGTGGTGATAGCTGGTTCCAGCGAAACAACTCTGCAGTGCCTTTCCAGTTCACGCTTCTGTATTCATGTCACGAAGGCTTCTGAAAAAGTAGATAAATTCAGGTTATTAGGATCTTTGCAAGGGTAATCAGACACAAATATTTCATCTTTATTACACAGAAAACTACATCCATTTATCTAATGGTCTCTTCTGGCTTTAAATTCAGTGAATGGTATCAAATCCTTTCTATGAACACTCCCGTACTGAATTTAACAGTTTAAGCATAATTTTTCAGCTTTAAAGGTTGTAATAGAAAAGGTTGGTCTTTATCTTGCTTGTTTAGAGGCTAGTGAGAAATTGATGCGCCTCCAGCAGCTACCGCTTTGAGGTCTTAAATATTTAGCTCAACAGTAATAATTTATTTTTATAATATTGTTTACCCCTCACTGAAATCTTACTGTCAGCCCAAGAAAAATCAACTTACTACAAGAATTGGAAGGTTTTCCAAACAAATAAATAGAGAAAAAAATGATTAAAATAAAATTAATATTGAGAATGTTTATTATTAGCTTCACTGTTAAAAGCTTTGGTTTTAAGAATATTCTTTGGAAACTTAATACATTTGGAACAGAAAGCTTCTAATTTTTTTATTTATAAGATACAATGGGATCCCAAAATGAGATTAAAACTGTTTGGACTGAACTAAAATTTATTGTTTCTTTTATTTTCTGTGACATCTGATTGGCTGTGAACAACCTTATGTTTACGTAAAGGATTGTGTTCTCTGCAGATAAAGATGACTGCTTAATGATAAATGATGAGATCTAAAACATGAAACACCACTTCATCAGGACTAAATAAGGGAAATACATAAATGCCATGAGAAATATCCCACCTTATGTAAGGAATAGTCCAGCAGGTCCCACAGTTCTCTAATACCCATAAAATCAACTTGCAGACTTTTTCTGTGCATTCACAGATTAAAATGAAGCTAGTTTTAAAACATAATGCAAAGAATATAGTGGATAGGAGAAAAAGTAGTGCATGGGAGATGGGTTCTCCTGTCACCACTTTGTGTCAGGAGTCTTTGGGAGATGTCTGTATCATTTTACCTCACTTTGCTGTAAGCTAAAATACTGATGATGACCTTTGCAAAATCCTTAACAACTTATTGGAGCCAGGAAGCTCTATTATCACTATTTGTTCCAGTAGATCTGAAAGTGTTTAAAACTAGGACAAATAATAGCCAAGAACCTCACACTCTTCTTTCAGGAAGTGCCTCAAGTCTGCTGGATAAACTTAAAGAGAAAAATCAGTTCAGGTCATTGCTCAGGAACTTAATACCATGTTTTGAGGTTGATCTTGGACCCCTTTGGTTCTGCAAGGAATACGCTATACTAGTTTTGATGGGAGCAACACAGCAATATGGAACAAGGAGTATAAAGAAAACTGAGTGGAATACAAAACACTGCTAATAGGATTAAACCAGTTATTTGTTTGTGGTACTTAGTTTTATTTTTATGGTAACTTCTGATAGATGGCCTGTCAGGCTGATAAGGTGACTTTTTAAACTTTATTTTGCCCATAATGTATTCCAGCAGTTTGGAATATGATTGAGAACTTCAATGTGTAAGCCCTTGGAAGACAGTGAAGAGTGAAATCATATGGAAAGGTGTAAATTGTCTCATGGATAAAGCCCAGGGTGGGACCTCAGGAGACCTGATGTACTTCTAGTTCTGGCACAGTTCTCCTTCATGACTCTCAGAATGACACTTCATTTATCTGTGCTTCAAGTATGCATTCGCAAATGGAAATAATAAATCTCACATCAGTCAAATCCTTCTTCCTTACAAAAAACATTAGAGCAGGAACATGTTTCAAGAAGTGTTTGTACCTCGCCTATCACAGAAAGTCCTTCAAACACTTCTGTGATACAAGTACAAATTAACAAATACATCCACCACAGTTTTCTGGAAGTGATCTTAATTGCAGCATTTTTCAGAAACCTCAGTATTTTTCATTGGTTAGTTGCAATCAAGCCTTAAGAACAGGAAAAAAGAATGAAAATAGAGACACTTTAGAAAAAGGCATTGAAAACTAAGTGGTGTTAAATGAAGGCATCTTTACTTAGGAGACGAGTGAAATTGTGACAAGAAAAGGACTTTAGCGAGATACTTAGGTTTCTTTTTCCTTATTTGATAGCACTTTTTCTTGAGAGTTTAATTACCAGGTTGATTAGAAGGAAGGAATTTGTGTTCATAAATGACACTTAAGAAAATCATCTTTTCCTTCTTGGACTCTGAATGAAAGATGGTCTGTGATGTCAGTGTAACTATGAATAATTGAATAAAAGAGCAACATATGCTACCTGGTAATGGAATCATTATAGTCTACAGAGCACACATTAAAAATTAGCTTAAATATATTTCTTATGCTCAATGAAGCTCTATATAGCAGTGTTACAACAAAAGCTCTGAAATCAACAATAATGTGCACTCTTTAGTAATATGCAGTATTCTGTAAGGGACTCTCTAGGAGAGTTTCATTCTTTTAAAAGTAGCTTTCAATATGCAAATAGAAAAAGTCCCCTCTACATCAGAACGGATGCACTTACTGCTGCTAGTTACATACAATTCTTTTTCTGCATTAAACAAAAGCAGACAGGTTAGGAAACAGCTGAGCTTCTGATGTGAGGAACACAGATGCCTCCTTACGCAGAACACGTACAATATGTTCAGCAGTCTTGGAACAGACTCTGAGGTTTTGAGATAACAGTGATTCAGCCAGAGCAGTCCAGATCATTGCAAATTCCTAAAAGTGCAGAAAACGGAATCATTAAGCTTTTTCTATATCAGTACATTGTTATCTCCACAGTCAGCTTAAGGGAAGAAGAACACATTCCTTTTCCTCTCTCTTATGCAACTTAAAGCTATTTTTTTCTTTAAAAGACCATGTGGTTAGTGACCAGAGGAGACAGTCATGATGATTTCAGAGACATATATGAAAATCACAAAATCCAAGTCCAAAATCTAGTGTAGATTGATAGACTGACTTTTATTTTGCTTTATGGTTCATGCTTTCTCATTACCTTACTGTTTTCTTCCACTAAATGAGTTTGGTGAGTCAGTGTTTTTCTCTTTTTGGCACAGTGAGATATTGTTAGAGCCCTTGATTTGTTTTGTCTTCAGCCTCTCATTTCTTTGCTTTCTGATTGCCTGTTCTTGTGTGTGCACTGTTGGTTTTCCTCCCTTTTCTCTCTTCATTGTCTTTGCCACGGGTATTGTCTTTCTCCCCGTATTTTCTCATCTTCCTCTTTTCCCTTCTTATATTTAAGCTGTGTCTGTAATGCTATTCAGTTTTTATCCTGTTCCACATTGTGCCAAATTTCCACTTCTTAAGAAAACAGTGGCCCCCTTCTGCAGGCAACCATTGATTTTATGTACACAGAAGAGAAACTCTGCTTTCTGCACAAGACAGAACCTGTCTTTCTACCTTGTGGGACAGCTGGTGTAATATTATGTTAGATGGCACAATGCTGCCTGCCTGTCCAGTGGCAGGCACTGAACAGAAATATTTATTTCATTCTTTGGAGGAGTCCCCAGGCAACTTTACCAGCCAAAGCAGAACAAGAATAAGAATGTGAACAGCCCAGGGAGCATTCCTTTTCTGCATTCACTTCTGAGGAAGTGCCTTCTCTCTTGCCCAGTCTTGCTTCTGAGTCTGCAGGTTGGTGAGATAAAGGCTCAGAGTAGTGGCTCACTGACAGGAACAGTTCAGGAAAAATATGGGTGGCTTGATGAATGGGAGAAAGAATCCTGTGATTCACAGTGTAGAAAAGCCAGAAATGAAATGTTTGTTTTGTTTTGTTTTGTTTTGTTTGGGTTTGTTTTTTGGGTTTTTGTTTGTTTGTGTGTGTGTTTGTTTGTTTTGGCTTAGTTCTTCCTGGCAAAGCCTGCTCCAAGACACCTCAGCATATCAACAAGATTTGGAAAAGGGACAGCCAGAGCAGTGAGAACAGATTAGTTACTAGCAAAGGAAGTGGAACATGTTCTAATCTGTGGGATGCTGAAAGAGTTGGTTAGTGTGATCAGGAGAAAGATCTCCCTCATTCATGAAAAAAACAGCAATCAGATAAGGAGAAAATCTTAGTTATACTCACTTTATTTAAAAATTCAAGAAAGAAACATGAAAGAGAAGAAGCTAATTGAAAACATTGAACACATTTTCCAAGGACAGCCTGGGCCTGGCTAACCTGATCCCCTTCTGTGATGAAATGACTGGCTATATGGACAAGGTTCTTCATCTCATATTTATATGCATGTATGTACATGTGTTTTATCATTGTACGTGTAGTCTTAAATGCTTGGATGACTATGAAGTCACATGCTGGAAAATGAGTTGCATAACAGTTTTATTTAGGTTACCTTTGAAGGCTTATTTACTTTGGTGTATATATTTTGCTTGTTGTTGCCTTAGGGCTGGCTGGAGTTTTGATTAGTATGTTTACTTCTATAAAGCCTTTGCTAAAATGTTAATCAAAGTATACCTAATGGAAATACTGACCAACAGTTGAATGGGTTAAGAATAATATATTAATGAAGCAAGGAGAACAGTATCACAGGTAGAAGGAGAGAATAAGTGATATATATTTATCGGAAATCAGGTGCTCTTATGACCGTGAGATAGATCTTTGTGAACTTGCCAGCTCAGTTACAGATGTAATGTTAATACAGAATTATGCTAACTAACTACTGTTTGTAAAAGAAGTCAGAAATTTCATATATTCTGGATTGATCTGGCAGACACAGTTTTCTGCCCATGAGTTCTTACATGTGTATACAGGTACAATAACATACAGGTACAATTATGTACCTATTAGCATGTAAGGGCTATGCCTTATGATCAGACAGGTTGAATTTGTGCTGCCAAAGCAAACTTAAAAAAATATTTTGTGTTGTATGACTAGCACTGGCATCTCCGGATACCACCCGCACTGGCACTGAGGTATTTAGGATGGCGGCATTGACAGCACACATGCACCAATAGCAGAATGGACCAACAGCTGATAAGCACAACAGCAGCTGCTGACTGTGCCAGGGGCTCATTTAACCTGTCAAATGCTATCTGCCCATAGAAATAATCATTGGCCCTCAGGCCAAGCAGAGGAGTGCTGTGTATTCCCATTGCTCAGGGCCAGCCTCTGCACAGAGGACTGCTGCACTCTTTCAAACCATTACCACATTGCATTGGCTGGGTTTCGTATGGGCTCCATGTGGTGGCGCATGAACCCAAAGATACCATGAGAATTTTTAATTCAAAGTACCTAAGATAATACAAAGTGTGTGTTGCAATTCAGCAGCTCAGTGCTTTCATGTGTGCCATTGTGACTACCATGTAGCTTGAGGGCACTGGGGACATTTTAGGGCAGAAGGTTAGCTGGGTAGATTTTGGAGACAATCTGCTATTATCTACATCCATACTCCGCTTGGAACAGAGTGTTTAGAAAACAATTTTCTTTGCTCTGTCTAGGTTTACTCTTGGAGAAAACTAGCTGGTTTCCCAAGAAAATTAGCACATATGCCACCCAGGTGATCAGGACACCCAAACTCAAGAATGAAATGGTGAATAAGTTTCCCCAGTGATAGTGTAAACATAGCTGTGAGGATATCTTCCAGGGGAAAACTGATTTGAACCTTGCCTCATTTTTCTATTATAGCTGGAAAACATTGCTAATACAAAACATTTGGCTCCAGATTCTTTCCTGAGACCACCAGATCACCAAAACACAGTAGTAATACAGAATGAATTTAGAATTAGTTTCTTCAGGCAAAAAGCATCATGCAATCCTCTTTATAAAAAATCTGTTAAAAAATTAGTAGAACAGCATTCACCTACAGGACCTCCTATTACAGCATAGCCAGGTATTCTCAGTTGTGCCACCTAAGCCATGCCCTTGTCAAGTCCTTTGAAGGCAGAATACCACATGGTTGCCATGGTACTGCAGGGTGATATCCAGAAGCATGATTGAAGAAATGCAAATCTGGATGTTCACACAAGACTGAGTTACACATTGCTGCAGCTTGTTACTGAGTTAAATCAGTTGCTAATTTAGCAAGGGAAGTGCTATAGGTGGTGATTCTACTCAGTGTGTTACGAATTATGGATTGACATTTCTTACAAAGTCTTACTGTTGACCATGTTTTTATTTAATTGGAATTGCCCACAGGTGTGACTGAAGTCAGTGTAGCCTGTGGACCATGCTGAAGGGTAAAATTTAATCAGTACTTAATGTGACTGTATTATAAGTTTCTACATCTGTCAAACAACTTGTTTCCTTCCTTAATGCTTCTGCTATTTTAAAGCTTTCTATATGATCTTTGCTTTGTTGCAGAATATATTAAAGTTTTTTATTTCCCTAGCAAAGGAAATAGGTTGCATTTCATTGACATCAGCAGCAAAAATGGCCTATATTCATTCAATGGCACTTAGTATTTACATAATAGTTTCTTCAACAGACCTTGCTGTAGCTTACGTAGGAAATAAGTATCACAATCTTTAATTAATGGCTGAGGAAAATGAGATGCCCAAAGGTTGGTAGCACTTGTTCATAGTAAAAAAATAAACTCCATTTCTCTTGAACCCTAGTCCCTGCTCACTGGCATGTACCTGCATATAGTGTAATTATTTTAAACCATGATTTATAGTACAGTGTACTATACTTAGCGCTAGAGCCATGTGCATTAATAAACATATTTTTATTCTCTGTTTATCCCCATTTGTTACAAATATACTCACAGGAGTTTTGCTCACACAGGTGTCTAAATTGTTATATTATTTTATTGGTGTACTATAGTATTAGCACATTATAATAAATACAAAGTATCATCTGGTGATAAGGATTCTTCTGTTTCCTTTTTCATCACAATCCTCTATAATAGATGTTATATCATTATTCATTTTACACAAGTTTTCTGTGTATAAGTGATATATCTAACTTGTAAGAAAGCAGTCCGGGCTCTTTTTATAGCTGTTTCCAGAGATGGGATTATTTGGATTGATACAGTGAATTAATTCCGTTCTGAAATAAAAGTTTAAAGTAGGTAGGTAGATAATTTGATGGCTGAAGCTTGATCCAAATAATTCTATACGATGACTTTGATAATTATACTAATGTGTATATAGACCTGATCAATAGCATAAAAACATATCTAATTTATAGAAAGTAAAAGTCCATTGAGAGAAGAACCTCTTCCTCATATTAATTTGTAGTGAATTTCCCTCTGGAACAGCCCATATTTTTCCCCGGAGTGTAGAAGGAGTCTGGGAATATACATAAAAGCGAACAGATAAAATGGTCAGAGGTGAACACCACCCTGAATCTCTAGTATGAAAAGGAAGACTCTGGTGCAAGGAAATAATATGAAATATTTTCTTACTGTCTTTATATGGTTTATTGTATCATGAGGTTCATATTAAATCTTTATGCACAGGTCTCATCTCACTTTCACTCTATTTAAAATTTCCTCAGATACATTCTATTTTTTCCTCCACAATTTTGTCCAAGGCAGAATTTATGGATTTTGTACATTTTCTGGGATTTCTGGACATCAATCCCATCAGACACTGTGGTCAGACTGCAGGAACTCTGGAAACTGTTGATCTAGCTGCTACATATGTAGCAGTCAGCCCAAAAGAAGGAGATTCTCCAAGCATTCCCTGTCAAAGGTTAGCTAAACTGGGAGTGCTGTAGATTTTGAACTAACCTTGTTCTTTCTGCAGAAAAGGTGGGAACTGGTTAAAACCAGGTCGGTTGTAGATCCAGTCTAACATACACTCACTTTTTGCTGCTCCTGCTGGAGGCAAGCTGAGTGCATGTCAGAGCAAACCTGTTCCTCCTTTTCTTTCAGCTATACAACAGCGATCACCTCCCCAGTCACCTCCTTTGTCATTATAAAATCCTTCTCCATACAGCCTTATTAATACCCATATTAATACTCTGGGTACCCATGAAAACTGCCTACCCTGCTCCTCCCACCTTAGATCTTCCAGAATCCTCTGCTGTAAGAAGATCCTTGGATACTCAAAGGTGTTTACGTCTGTGCTTTTGATTTGGGATATCTGATCAGAAGTGTGATATCCCCACCTGTCTTGCTAACATAATTTACTACACAAATTTCTTCTCCCTCCCCTCCCCTCCCCCCTTTTTCTTTTGCTTCCCCTTTATCTTTCTCGGTTTTATTAGAGCTATTGGATTTGATTATATCTCCTATGCTCGACTGAACAGAAACAGTTTGTGAGGTATTCCCCAGACATTAATCTGCATGTTGTTCTTCAAAGTTTGCATTGTCAGAGCCCTTTTCACCTTCTGTTTCTGAGTTGTCAGAGTTTCCGTTGGGAATTTTGGGTCACAGTGACAACATTGCAGCTGTCTTCAGAGCTAGTGAAAATATTCTTAGCTCAAATGTTCCAGGCAATCACATTGCTCCAAGGCAGATGATGCGTCGCAGGCAAATAGTTCCCGGTTTTGTTGGCTTTATCTTTTGTGGGCTGTTCACAGAGATAAAACAACAACAAGCAGTATATGGATGGAAAGAGAAAAATAAAAGTGTCTTCTTTTATGGACACATCTCCTCTTGGATTTTGTTTGCTGGTTGTTAAAATAGTGGTGATCAGTGATCCATGTAGGTAAACCCTGGCCCAAGCCTATGTAAGGTATACCTGGTTAAGCCTGTATGTTTGCTTTTATCTCAGAAGAAGCCTTAACTGCACTGTAGAATATAAGACTCTTTTCTTTCTGCTCATATACTGGATGATTTGATTACTGTGGAATTTAGCCAAGAATGGGCTTCTCTGTGGCCTGGAGCCAATTTCCCAAGTTCTTTGTTCTTAAAACTAGCTCCTTCCTAAAATACTACCACAGCTACTTTGAGGAAGCTTACTCTATGCAATGGGAGCAGAGACATTCAAATCCCCAGTCATATGCTAACCCAAGACTAGGTGACAGCAGCAGGCACAATGTGGATATGTCTATGCTTCTGGGAAGTCTCTGTATTTGCAATGTGACAGCGACACAAGAGACTAAGTGCCGGATACAGCATCATGCTAATGTGGCTAATAGATGCTAGACCTAAACTGCCTCTTTCGGCTGTTTACTTGGTGAAAATACCTGTTTGAGCATTTGGAAGCTTTGGGATTTCTCTGTTGTGCAATGTAGAGTGCCTTTCTGTACTTAACATTTCACTTGACATTAATAGTGCATATTCTGAACACATGGTGGTTCCTTTAGAAACTGCCTTCTTGCATGATACGTGACATTCTACTAGGAGTGTAAGATAAGGTTTTTGTGAGATAAATTTTCTGGTCCAAGTGGTACTTCTAACTTGTAATACAGGTCCAAAACAGTCTTGCTTAGAGAGTCTGTTGGATGGAGGCCTTAATGTGCTTTTACACTTCCCTGGCCAAAACCTTCTTAGCCAATATTTAGAAGGCAATTCTACCCCATTCCAATTACTTTCTTTTTAAATGCAACATTAGTGTACATAGCACCACAGTATCTAGTTTTTCAGAAGTCTTTATGGTTCTGCAGATCCACTGGACACCCCAATTAACAAATGAATAGCAACACATAGAGCATAAGATGGAAAAATATCCATGATGGTGAAGTAGAATACTACCTTTTCTTTTATGTTGTGGTACTTTTTGTCATGTTTCAAGTTGCAACCATAGTTCATCATGATATTATAACTTTAATAACTAACTGAAGTTAAATTGTTAATTCTAGAAATAGACCTTTTTACTGGTCTTATATTCACATATACAGATTATCTGACAAATATGGTGTGGAGCATCCTGAGTGACATTGATTCTCAAATAGCTGAAAAACACAAATGCAAAGTGCTATCAGCAAATTCAAGTAGGCTATGGGACTGAAATATGCTTGAACATGTATTCCTTTCTCATTACTAAGTCCAAAGCCTCTTGTAAAATGAAGCAGTGCTCCAGGGAGAGTTCCTTGGGACAATTCCAGTTTTTCACAGTGTATTCTAACTGTAGATGGTGAAAACTCGTGAACACTCGAGTGTTCTCAATCTCTTCATGGTTGCTTTGATGTGTAGGATGCTGAAGAAAACCTGACTGCACCAGCAGCAACTTCTCTGTGCAGCTTCTAAAAAAGGTGAATGGAGGAAGACAACAACAACAACAACAAAAAACCTCAAACAAACAAATAAAACAGAAAAAAATACAGAAAACCAACTGTCCCATGTTATTTCATACTTACTTATTTTAGCTATATGAAAAGATACTGCTTGAATGATACAGGGAACTGAAGATGTCAAGAAAATTTCTGAATATCTGTTAATATAGAAACAGCCCCTCAGTTTTCCTTAAAGAGTTTCAGAGGTAGGAAAGACATTTTATAGGAATAGCAACAGAAGCAATGCCGTGAAATAAGCCAGTTTTCTATGCACAAAGTTTTGTGGTCAGAACAGCGAGTGAACAAAAACCTGAGTGACTGCTGAAGCTAATAAGTACTATGAAGTCCCATTTATTTTACTTGTTACATACAGCAACAGCAGCAGGACTGAAACCTTGTGCTGCATTTGAAGTTAAAGATTAATTTTTCAGGAGAAAGCCTGTTGATGATAGTTCTTCCCACTGTGAAAAATATTGTTCTATTGGTAAGTTGGCTTTGCTTGTTAACATTTTTGGTGTATCAATCACCTTTATTATTAAGCCATTACTTTTCTATCATTGTATCTGATAGTTAGAATGAAAATTTTAAATGGGAAGTATATTTAGGTTAAAAGTGAAGATGTTTAATCCTTGGAAGAAACTAACAAGTTAAACAGCGGATTCTCCATGGCCTGACAGTCTTTATATTCAGATTTCATTGTATTCTGGATACATTAGATGCACCCAAGCAATGTTTCTTCACTGAATTGAGTACAAGCACAAGGGTGAGGCATAGGTATTTGAAACATATAAGTGATCAAAATAAATTATCAGATTATTTTCTGTGGCCTGTGTATCCCCGGAGGCACAAGAACTACTAACAGTATCTGTATGCCTATTCCAAATACTTTCATACAGAATAAATTCCATCCATTTGTGATTATGATTTGGTAAATAAAACATTCTGGTCTCTTGGTTTCTTTTGCATAATTCAACTTCATGCTCTGATTCTTTGTCAATCTCCATATAACTTCCTTTTGTAACAACCAAGTATTAAAAACTTAATTCTGATATATGAGATATTTTAAAAGTATTTTAATATTTATGTCATCACATACTCCTGTTCGTATTCATCATACATTGTGACACGTTTCCACAGTTCAGCAATGTACTTAAGAATGTGTTGAACTTTAAACTCTTCAAGAAACTTGAAACAGATGAGCATGAATTCATGCAGAATCAGGATCATGATCATGTTTACATTAAAAGAACATATGCTCTCACCTATTCTGCTATATAGGCATTAATTGCCCATGAAATCTTTCCGTTTTCCTCAGCATATGCTTCCGTATAAGTGTCCTGCATCAATTTATAAGATGTTCTCACTGCCTTGTCATAAATTCAAGGTAATTTCTTTGATCAGTAATAGCTTCTTTACACAGTTTCTACCTTCTATTTAACTGAGATTGATTACATTTGCAAAAGGTCTGCTTGACTGACCAATTTCTTTTCATATCGTTTACAGTCTTTTCATATTTTCAGACTTGATGGGTTCATCCTTATCATTCATCTGCACTTACAAATTTTCATCTGATGTGTGCTATGTAATTTTTAACTGGAAAATGTCACTACCACAACAACTCCTGCTTGTATGTATAAAGCATAATTATCTGGTAGTACTTAAATTTTTGCTACATATTTGGTAACTAATGGTTTAAAACTTGGTTTTTATAAATGTCTCTAGTCTAAAATGTCATCTTTGGTGGTTCACATGAGAAGTGTATTTTTTTGATTGCCTTAACTTACATTTACCTAGTAACTGAGAAATCAAAGTTAAAATTGAAAGTGACTAACTGAAGTCACCAAACTAACCAGCTGTGATTTGGAAACACTCTTGATGGAAATGAATATGAACATCACATGAACATGAACTTTTATGTTTACTGTAATATGTAGATATATATTTAAAAGCAATAGGAACTATGATATTCATTTGGAGAAGCAGTTGAACAGTGCTTCTCTGGACATCTGTCTCTCAAGTATTAATTCCTACACATGTCATCTAGAGAAGCCATTTATACAAATGTCTAAATTGGATGGAATATTCCTTTTCCATAAGTATTAGAACTCCAAGTGCCTCCTTGATAGAGTTATTTATCGAGAGCTCCCCACTACTACTACTTTTGCATGAACAGAATTAAAACCAGAGATTAGTAATCACCCTTTTTAATGTGGGGTTAAGAGTTATCTCAGAGAACATGATTTCCATCAAAATCTATTTGATTATAAGTCAGAAGGAATAGAATTTGATGTTATAGTTTAAAAATTACTAAAACCTTGTTACTTTCTGTTTTTCATACAAGATGCCTTCATTATCTTCACTGTCACAGAGATACATAGCATACAATTCATATCTCTATAGCTATGTGAAATGTTTAATAATTCAAAGCAGAATGTCTTCTTTACCTCCTGTTTTAATACAAGGTACTTAGCTAATCACCTATTTGTCTGGACATGTGTCTAGCACAGTGCTCCTCCCAGAATAGTTCTGAGGAGGTTTGAAACTGGAAGGATGGCTCCAGTCCTGTTCCAGTAGCTGTGATCAGCAAAAGCACGAGTGTGTCTATACCACCCTCAGAAATTCTTTCCTGGTGCCTGATAAATGATTTCTTTCTCTGTCTCCCGTTTCCCTCCTGAAGCAGCTCCCAGGAGGATCATTGCCAAATATTCAGTGTCATGTCTGACCAACACAGGATTTATTCTGATGGCAATGCTAAGACACAGAAATCACTCAGGTACCACACTGATAACTGAAGCATACAAAAGATTGCAAAGAACTAAAAAATGTTCACGAAGCTGAATATATCAGGGCACTAATCTTTTGTAGATTATAGGTAACAACTATAAAAGCTGTCTTTGAATATACAAATGCAAATTTGGTTCACAAAAATACCACCTAGCATCCCCTACAATGATTCAACATCAAAGTTCAGCCTTCAAAATTTAACACCAGTCACAGAGCTAAAAACTCCCAGTATGTCTATACTCTTAATTCCTAATATGATAATTTCAAACAGGTGAAACTCAACAAAAGACATCCAGAGAGAAGTGCAGCAAGTGGAACTGTCTGATCTTACCTTTGCCATTACTAAAAGAAGAGAGATGTTAAATGGTTATGTCTTAGTATTTTTTCACATATTGCATGAACACAACTGATTAAGCTGAACATAGGTACAGAATCCTAAAAAGGATGAAAGTACTGATTGATGTAGGATAAGAAAATACTAACATGCTAAATTCAATTAATAGTTGAGAAAATAAGTGCTGGATATGTTCCAGAGCACTAGCTGCCTTGGCTAGTAGCAACCGACAATTTACTTTTGGTTACCTCCTATGGTTTGTATTCATTTACTGATATTTTAATGCAATTCCTTAATTGTAATTTACTGTTGACTATTCATTGTTAGTAACTTTATTCCCTGAAAAAAAGTAAAACTTAATTACATTTATTCAAATGAACTACATAGTAGTTTAGTTGTGCTTGAACCTGTGTTTGCATACATGAAAGGATTAAGTCAGAACTGGCTTCCATGGCGATCTCTAGATAAACAGCCATTTGGCATATTTAGAGATTCGTACATTTTTTCTTTATGTGATATTTCCCTGCTTTGCAACAAAATTCTCATTTGTTGCTGTTATTATTTTGACTGACTTGTATGAGCTCCATGTCCACTGTTCACTTGACTGGAAGGCTGGCAGCATATTTTCCTTATTATAATAGAGGAGGTATATCCAAATAGATACTGCTGTGAGGTTCCCTATATCTTGAAATTGTGTCTTACTGGATTTGCTGGACTCATTTATTCAGTACTACAGCTTGACCACCTCAGTGAGCTAATGTGTTCTTTTCACACCACTTACAGAGGTGGATTGCAATATCTCAGCAATGTAAACAACAGGCACAGTAAGAAATGATAAAGTTGTCTGTTTTCCTTAACTCTAAAGACCTACTTTAATTTAAAATAAATTGGAAGATAGGCTTGTTCCTTTGTCTAACCATCAAACTGAAAGTCAAAACCTGTTAATACTGTTCAGAGCCTTTCCGTTATTGATTACTCATTGCATAGCCTCAGACAAGTTTGCTTGACCTGTTTGCATCTCAGTTTGTCTTTCTGCATAACTAAGATAGCAAAATCTAACTAATACATAGGAGTGTTAATAGTTACTGGTTATTTGCCAAGATGCATGAAAATATACAGAACTATGAAAGTAAAAACTAGGCATCTTCATAATAAATCAAAAGAGCAAAAATTATAGTATAAGGTTTCACCCAAGAAAGGGGAAAAGATGAGAATAGTGCTGAAAAAAACAAACAAAAGAAAGGCAGATGAATGGCCAAAAAGATAGCCATTGAATATATCATGAGAAAACTTCCCCGGTAGAAACAGTAAGGATCACAGAGCATTCTGACAAACTGTATGTGGAGGCACACCATATACACATCTGAAACATGAAGTTATAGGGTGTTTTAAATCAGGCTTATTGTAATTATTAATATCTTGCTGTCTGGTGTCTATTTTAGAAACACTGAACATTTTTGGGGGTCTAACCACAAATTCTCCTGTAAGTGTAATTAGTGTGTTGGATCCGTTCCTCACTTTAGGTATAATTGTTATTTGCATTTTAACTTCTAGTTAGGAAGAGAATTTGGATGACATTAATTGAAGTTTTCAGAGATGCTTACATATTCGTGTTTCTTTTGAAACCTTTAGGATCTGGAGAGACAGTGTTAGAGAGATAGGTAACTTCAGTTGAAACAATAACAAACACAAAAAAGAGTGGAAGGTGATTTTGAGATTGTGAAGATCTGTGGTTTTTTACTAGAAGTTTAGTTCATCTGGCAGAAGGCAGCATTGGTTTAAATATGGGTTCAGGAGTTCTTAATTCAGCTCATGCTTTTCATACAGATGTCTGCGATTTCCTTAGGAAATTTACCTATTCCGTGTCTAAATATTCCTCTATAAAATGTATATTGGTTATATTCTACACACGTATGCATGTCGTATTTACAAACATTACTAGAATATACATGTAAATATACAAATGCATATGCACATATGTGCAACTTGCAAATTGCAGCACAAGCACTGGAATTCAGTGAATTTCAGTGAATTTCGGTGTATTCGGTGTATTTTATGCAACATATTGCATGTTTCTGTGTTGCAAAACACATGATGGAACAAGGGAAATTCCTGTTTGTCAGGGAGGAAAAAATTCTTCACTTTGAAGAATTCGCACTAGAAAAAGTCCACAGGAATTCACTGCTTACAATTTTTAGTTTAAAACTCAGCCATTTCTTCTCCAACTGTATAAATAATTCACCTCTAGTGTAGAACTAGTGTTGTACCTGTGTTTAAAATATCATCGTTGTAATTCATGAAAATTCTTTGCTTCACAATCCTTAAAGTAAGCTGACTCTTCCATGGACACAGGACTGTATAGAGGAGAGAGAGTGAACCACAAAATCAGGATCAGAGGTCTTGGAGGTTTACAGTCTACTGCACCAAGATGTCTATATAGAAAAGACCAAACAGGGATGCTCAAACTAATGCAAGCAAACACTGTGGAAAGTGCAAATGTGACATTTTTCTTAATGAAGTCTTTTAATTTGGTTTGAAGAGATGGATTCCATTTTAACATGTACTTACGTTTTAAAAGGTGGCAGAAAACAAACTTTGTTTCAGAGCGTGCATGTGCTGGAAGGAGCTAAAAAAAAAAAACCCATTTATTTGATAACATATATAAATTTCTATTAGCCTAAGAATATCAATGAAGTTTCAGTTCAACAACAATTATTTTTTTTAGCTAAATTTGATTGGTAAACAGAAAAAAATTAGTCCTCATCCATACTTTCTAATCTGGTGTTCCCACCATACAAAGACAATTTCTACTATCCATCATTGAAATGTTTACCTCTGCTGTGTTGTAACTAGTTCACCACCTGGTAGTGATTGTTACAGGTTTACA
Source organism: Falco naumanni (assembly GCF_017639655.2). NCBI lineage: Eukaryota > Metazoa > Chordata > Aves > Falconiformes > Falconidae > Falco > Falco naumanni. The sequence goes on along the minus strand of NC_054054.1, from coordinate 42,731,769 downwards.
TGTCACAGGCATTTAAAATCTTGGCTCACATTCTAGAACTTGAACTAGCTGCCTGTGCTAATCAATACTGAAACATTTCAAATACTTGTTCCTGCTCAGTGTAATAGCCATGGTACTTACAGGAAGAAAGTCAGTCCTGGCCTTTTTAATAGATTACACACAGAAAGAATAGGACAACCTGTAAGTGGGTGACCATAGATTTCACATTTACACAATTTCACTAAAATGTATGTATTAATTAACTGAAGTTGGAAATGTGGGGATTTAATAGCAATTACATATATTTAAAAAAAATTCAAGTTCATCTAAATCCTGGCCAAATTACTTTGGAAGTCTGGTCTTTCATAGTAAAAATTTCATATGCTGCTACCCAAATGCAAAATGTGATGGTAAGTTAACAACTAAGTGAACTCATACAAAACTGCAATACTAAATAATGTGCACTGTAATATTTAAGTCTGTAAGTCTCCATAATAGCAGACTATTTGTGCTGGAGATGGTTTGATGCTCTCATCGTGGCCATAAAGTAGTACAAAACATAAGCATTTTGAATATAATTGTTAACAAGGCAACAGCAAAACTTCAGGAGAAATATTTTGGAATGTAACATCTGGGAAAATACATATTCAGAAAGATGTAGTTATAAATGCAAGTTTCAATATCATTTTCCTCTGTATCTTGGAGAAAATCAGGCTGATAAAACTGGAGATAGTTGATGATGTGGGAGTATTACTTCAGGATGAGATACTAAACAAATTAGAACAACATATTTAAGCAGAAATATTCTAATTGCTTACTGCAGTTTTATGTTATTGGAAAGAGTCTGGTCATTTCAGCACCAGACTTAGCACATAAAATTTTATTGAAGGTTTTTATACAGCTGGTGTTAAAAAGGGAGAGAATTTATTGAAACCAATGAAGTGTACTCCTCTGGATGCCTTTTCCCCCCCTTATATACACCAGTTTTACATCATTGTAATTCCATGGATGTCAGTGGGGTTTCTCTTGATTTCCACTAGGATAAAGGTAGGAAGACTCATGCTCCTTCCATTCCTCTCTGTATTTTTATATAGCTACAGAAGTCTTGCTATTTAAATGACACAATGGAAAAGAACAGAACAAGGATTTTTGTTTGTTTGTTTGTTTGTTTTTTATTTTTTTTATTTCATTCTCACATATATATATGTATAAAAAGCTTTTTTATGGCTTTTTTGGGGGGGAGTGGGGGGGTGTAAGAATCTAAACCAGTCAATATCCTTGTTTGGCTTTTGGAATTTTGTCCCATTTTAGCCCTGAACAGAAAAGAGACTTTCCTAGCGTAAGAAAAAAAAAATAGTGTACATGTCTTAGCATAGTACTGAAGATGCAGAATAGGTCTTCCAAACTGTGGAAAATTTTGTTGTTTGGAAATAATCATTATATATTTAACTGATTTAAATTTTTGTGTCTTAGTTTCCAGCTGTGATATGGATGTAATATTTAACAACAAGCATTCAGAATCTTTATTGGATGCCCTCTTTTAAACACCTTTATATCCTCATGCTACCCAATGATTGCTGAATATTCCTCAAGAATAGGAGAAAACAAGACTGCAAGATTGCAAGAACATCTGAACTAACCTAGCTAAGTCAGCATCCATGCTGCTTACACTGGTTCTGGTAGATGTCTAAATCTTAAAAGCATCAAAGGACAGAGGTTCCACACCCTTTTAATTCTGTTGGACTAGTGCTTCACTCCACTTAGCAGTGGATTTAAAGTAAAGATGAAAAATCTATGACATCTTGTTTTATCTGTCCACAGTGATAATGGAGAATAATTTTATTCCTTTCATTTTTGCAGCTCTTCTTTGCATGTTTTTTGCAATTGAAAATCAATACTATGTGTCTTGAAAGTATTAATTTCTTTAGGGATTCTATAAAACCTTTCCTAGGTCATGTTTTCTAGTTCTTTAGTTATTAATGTAAAAGCTTTGAATTCTCCATCATTCCAGAATGAGAATGGAATGAAATGGAATTTCTCATAGATACTTATCTTTTTGTATCTATCCTAATGAAAGTCTAAGGAGTATATTTGCTGGTTAGGCAAGTGTTAACAATTCATGACTTTTTCTCTTGAGTTATGGCAAATACTTTCTTGATTTTTAGAACTACTGATTTAGTTGGGTTTTTTCCCCAAGATATTGTCAAAAGTGCATGCAATATATTACTGCTACTGACACAGCACAGTACATATTGCTCATATGAGAATAAATAAGTGCACTTTCACCTGGGACAGTTTGTCGAGACAAACACTTCATATGGAGGACCCCAGAGATAGATGAAGAGAAAATATGGAAAAAACAAAATGGTTTTTACAGTATTCATTACTATGGTTTTTGGGGGGTAAGTCCTGAATAAGTAACAACTTTTCCCACCTTTTTATCTTATCAGTACTTGCAGATACAGTCATTCAACTATAACTGTCACTAATAAAACCAGCACAAGTGCATCGTAATGTCATTTCATCCAAAGCCTTTTACAGACGTTAATTCCTTTAGTGATGAGGTTTGGGGGTTTTTTTCAAATGTTCTCCACATTAAATAATAGAGGGTTGTTTTTGTGTATGTTTATTTTTTTCAAAGAGTTCAGGATTTATTTTGGCAGATTTTGCAGGGAAAAATGGATTAAGTGATTAAACTTATATACAAGTGTCATAATTTACCTGCAGTTAATGACTAAATAGGTGGTTTGGAATCAAGGTACCAGCAAGTGTCAGGCCATTGCTTGGCTCAGTGCCACTGATCACTGTTGTCTGATAAAGGGACTGTGTAGCTCCAGCAAAGAAAGGGAGATGGCAGAATGTGCTAGTCTTTCTTCCCCTTGCCCTCCGACCTCGAGCCCCCATCCCCCCAGTTCTTCAGGTTTTATTGTATTTGGGTCAGGAACAGGAACACTGTTCTAGCAAGCATACTGCTGACCAAGGTCTTGGCCCTTAGACCCTTTTCCTTTCCTGGTCCAACATGCATTTCTAGACAATGGACTAGAAACTCTTATGGGAAAAGAATAACTTTGTCCCTCATGTCTCTGATGCTTTATCACTGAGTAAGAAGAGCTGTATGTCCAGAAACAGCATATATAATGCCTGCCAGAAAAAACATCTTACCAGCTGCAATCATTTATGAAATGTTTCCTTCCCTTTCCCTTTCCCTTTCCCTTTCCCTTTCCCTTTCCCTTTCCCTTTCCCTTTCCCTTTCCCTTTCCCTTTCCCTTTCCCTTTCCCTTCCCCTTCCCCTTCCCCTTCCCCTTCCCCTTCCCCTTCCCCTTCCCCTTCCCCTTCCCCTTCCCCTTCCCCTTCCCCTTCCCCTTCCCCTTCCCCTTCCCCTTCCCCTTCCCCTTCCCCTTCCCCTTCCCCTTTCCCTCTTTCTCTTTCTTCTTTCTTCTTTTCTTCTTTTCTTCTTTTCTTCTTTTCTTGTCTTTTCTTTTTTCTTTTCTTCTCTTTTATTCTCTTTCCTTTCCTCCTTTCCCTTTCCCTTTTCTTGGATTTTATTTTATTTTATTTTAATTTATTTTATTTAAATTTTATTTTATATTATTATATTTTATTATCTTTTCCATTTTCTATTTCTTTTAATTTCTTTTCCCCAAGTAGAAAAATGTTTCCATTAATTTTACCTATTTCCAGAATTTAGATGGGATCCCTTATTAAGAGACGTGCCATTTGCTGAGAGGCAGAGCCAAGCAGTTAGAGGGCTTGGTTTCAAGCCTAGGCTGTTCCTCAGCTTGTTCAAGGTACATTTTCTCTGTGTTCCCTGAAGACTTTTGAACGGTGGTAGTTCTAAACTAAAGTTTTGAATCTGTAGCTCCCTGTTTCAACAATTGTATTCCCTATTGCTTCTCCTCCTCAAACATCTCATGGAGGTGAAAAGTTCTCTCATCCTGCTCTGAAGTGAAGATTAAAGGATGACTGGCATAGAAATGATTAATTATGATTGACCTAAGTTTCCCTAGAAAGCATCTTCCCATATCAACATCTTACCAAAAAGATGTTCTGTGCTGAATTTGGTATGTACATCTATTCATCATAGATGGCCACACTAGTATTTCTTCAAATAGATGAAATTTCTTGAAACACCTGTGATTATTTTGAGCTGACACCACACTTCTATGGCACTGATTTCTCTGCAGCGACTGGCAAAAATGACATGAACATTGCAGCCCTGCAGAGGACAAACAAATGTCTACTTGCTGTGCTCCTACAGCAATACAGCCTCCCCACCACTGCTTGAAAAACTGGTGAAGCTGTGCAAATTCAGTAGGTCTACAAAGAAGCAGCGACTGGTGTGTCATATATAACTCCAACTAGGGCTAACTTCCCTGTCTGAACCTGGCTCCAGACTTTATCTTCTCTTTGTAGTCATGAAGGACCCAACATTCAAATACTGACTTCTCAGCACCCAGGCAAATAATAGTTATTTCATTTTTCTCCCCTCTGCTCACACAATGTGTAAAAGAATAGTGGTATTGGTTTGGATTTCTACACACTTCTGAAACAGCAAATTATCACATTCATCAGATTAATGTTCCATATTTATAGATCCATCAAGGAAACCTCTTAATCAGCAGTGGGGAAGCCCAAACCTCACAATACTGAGGCCTCCACAAAATTTGCATATTATATTTACATAGTATGTTTAACAAAACAAACATAAATAACTATGATATTTACTCCTGCCAGCTCCTTACCTGACAGCTGAATGGTAACTCTTAGGGTTTCCCAGTTTTTCTCCTCCTCTCCCCTGCTTGGCATGTATGAGCTCTCAAATCCAGAAGTACAGTTTGGAGGAAGGGAACAGGTAAACACTGATGTTCAGAGCACTGCCTGATATCGAAAACTCAGGTCCTATTTCTCAGTGTAAACCTCATTTGGTGATTTTGACAATTTGTCTGACCTACCTGTAAGAATGTGAAGGCTATTTGTTTCGTGTGGCTGTCTTGAGCCAAGCTGACCCAACAATGTACATAGTTTTCAAATGAGAAGTATTGAATAAAATGGCAAACTGGGTCAGCTTGCTACTGCTAGGTTTTGTGTCTTCATGCTGTCAAATTATTTTCTGCCTTTGATTTTCCTGCAATCTTCAATGAATTTGCTGCCCTGTAAGATGTAAAATGACACTAAAACATAGCTTTAAGTAACAAAATATCTGAAAAGAGGAAAAGTGGAAATTAAGAGCCATTCATTTTACCTACCCTGGACATCCACACACAGAGTACATAAATCATTCTCTGGAGATGTCTGTCTTTCTCTACCATAGTCATAAAGTTTGTTTAGAGTATTAGATTGGACAGGTGGATTGGATTTACTAATGCATAGAAAGCACTTCTGATTCAGGAAGTCTCTGAGCTAGAAGCAGTTGGCACCTGGCAGCACACAGCAAATTTGTGTATTTTCTTGCAGTGATACTTATTAGGAATCCATTTTAGGCCATTGACAAGAGACAAGTTGCTAAGCTAGGTAGACCATCTTAAGTCTTTATTAACTCTTAGATGGCAGAAATTTGCTGATATAATTTGGACATTTAGCTGGGAATACCACAGAAATGAATTGAAGTTTCAGCTAAACTAGTTCTACCAGGAACTGATCCTTTTTTTTGACTGAGTTTCACTGAAATGGTTTGGATGGGAATAGAAAAATAACATTTAAGACTTGTCTGCCAAAAGGGTTATACTTGCTAGGTTCAAATCTACTTGGAAGTGATCTGCATCTCTATCAAATTCTTTACTAAGTGTGAAGGTAATACAGTAAGAGTGCTATGTAACTCTTGTGTGACTGCGTTTGTACTACACATTGAAATGGCAATCCCCAACTGCTGTTCTATGGAATTTCTACCTTTTCCATCTTTAACTAGTCTTTTTTACTCAAGTGACTTTCATTACTCTCATACTTACATAAACAGTAATCATCTTGCTAATTATATGCTGCTACATATCCAAAAGTCATCACAAGTCAGCATCATTACTACATTGTGGTGCTGCTTCTTATGATGTTGCACTGCACTTTGAAGACCTACCTACATAATGACTACCTACGTTTCTGCCTGTCCTCTATGAAGAGGAAAACATTTAATGAGATATGCTTCTGATCATGTTGCCTGATAGAATTTAATCACAACCATGACCCCATGGTCCTCCTCCTGCCTCCCATTAGCACTTCTTCATTTCAGACTGCCAGGACCTATTCTCAGTAATGATCTTTCTTGAAAGACGTATGGTATGCATCATCATTACCTCAGTAATAATGTCATGGTTTTCTGTAATGTGGCTGTCTGCATGCAAGTATTTACCCATTTATTTCTCTTTGTCACTATATCTACCATTTGCAACAACCTTCCTTCTTCCATTGGCTCAGGAAAGTAAGTACTGCTCCCTGCCCTACATTACATAGTATTAATCCATGATGGCATGGCAATGCATGCTTAAAATTTAACTTTTGAATGCTGTGTGTGTAAACATATACATACTCTCTACTGCTCTGCCTACAAAACATCAGCTTCCCCTCCTTCCTCCCAGTGTCCTGCAGTCACAAACAGCAAACAGAACAAATGCAAATTGGCTTCTACAATGAATTAGTATTTGTACACTGCACTGGTCTGCGGAGCTGGGAGCTGTTGGAAAAATCTGGCTGGATGGGTCTGAAAAAAACTCTCAGATGTGATCAATGCCTGTGGATTTCAATGAACTAGTTACCTGTGCTAGTCAAGGGCATTTTTAGAGGAGTTTTAGTGAAAAAAGGAGAGTTTAACACTATGGGTAAGTTAGAAATACATTAGTTAACATTGCAGTGTATTGAGGCCTGAGGATCTCAAAAATAATAGCTGGAAGAAGACTATTGAACCACTCTTTCTACCTCCACCCCAGTCCCCCATTGCAAATATGCTTAAAAGAGATCAGCTACGATAACACATCTACCTATAGATTATAGCGCTACCTATGCCAGGCACAGCACAAGCAGGAATGCTACATGAGATGGGACAAGCCAAGAGTGACCACAGCCCAGACAGTGCCTTCACTAGCCAAGGTGAAGTCCCACAGCATCTGAACACAACCAGCAGGCCAGGGTGCTGATATCGGGGTCTACTGACAGCCTCAGAAAGATGAGCTGAGGAACCAAGTTGCAGGTTTGCAGGTCCATCCAGGGAGTCCCCAGCTCAGGAGCAGCAGGAGATGGGGCCAAAGACAGAACTGCAGAAAGGGCTAAAACAGGTCCATCTAGGAGGCAGTGGCAGAGACATGACTGGAGATGGATAAAATTAACAAGGTATAGCCAAGGTCCATTCAGGAGACAGAAACAGGACTAGTTTAATGTACAGTATGGATCAAACAAGTGTTGCAGGCCCAGGATGAAGCTTAAATGGAGCTACTGAACCCATGGGCAAAGGGTGGGGGGTAGGGGTCCCAGGTAGGGCTGGTCAGGAAAATTAAGACCCATAGCCACATTTATGGTGCTGACACTGTTACTTGCTAGCGCCCTGGAACATAAAAATGCAAAGAACAGACCTCAACAAATCTCCTTTTCATCATTTTTGCTCTCTTCTGGCCTTAGGACATCTCAGTCAACTCTTTATTTTTCATACTCTGTGATGTAGCTAATCTAGATATTTAGGTTGCTCCCACCACTGTAACACTCCATTAGCATAATACTGTTGGTTTTAGGTTTCTGATTTTTCATAAGACCATGATAAGGACTCCAGTATATGTGACACTGTTCTCTTCTTCACTTCAATGAGTGTTATAGAAGCAGATTGCTTTTGGCAACAGGCTAGCTTGTTTTCTAGTGCAAAAATAAAAAGAGCTTTTAACATAGATCTAGGGAAACCTTTCCTTTCATTGAGCCATTTTTAGGATTTTGTGTTGAGTCATTCTCTATTATAAAAAATTGGTGATGCAGGTAGTTAATAAATGGTGGTCCCTCGTTTTTTCCTATTCCTTTTAACTGCCAACATGTAGGAGATGAGAATGAGCCCTTGATTTCAGCCATTTGTATGTTTGTATTAGGGTAAAGCCCTTGTGTAGACAAGGAACCCCACATTCTGTCTCAATGAAACTTGTTCTTGCTTAAAAATAATGATAGGTCTATCAGCCTGAATCATCTCGAAGACTTAGCTGCAAACACACTGGTAGTTGAAATGCAAGAGAGATCAAAGCACTGGGTGGAAAATGGATTGAGAGCAGCCCTGAGGAGGACTTTGAGGTGTTGGTTGATATAAAGCTCAGCATGACCCAACAATGTGCACTGGCAGCCCAGAGAGCCAACTATTAATAAGACCTTTTTGCAGTGATTAAGAATCAAGTTCTAGTGAATTCACCTTCTGTTTCTCTATCAACATTAAACGAATGTACAAAACAATTTTTTTATAACCTTTCTGAGGGAGAAATATTCCAAGACACATAGTTGTGGGTTTTTTCTTCTTGTAAAATAATATCTCTCAGTGAAGTTGAAATGCCAGTGACTTGTTTATGGACAAAAATAATATATTATTACATGTTTAAAGTGGGATAAATTTGCTATTCAAATGGCTGCTGCAATCAACCTGTCTCCCTGGATATCAAGTGTGGCACCTCAGCCTAATCTAAATTTTATGTTAGACTCACTATTTGAAATTGGGTAAATCAGATCGTGAAAAATTGAAATGTTGGAAAACCAGAAGGTATTCTTCTGTGTTGTTTTTTAAAAGTCAGATTTCACAGTGTGTCTTTTGTAGCACTTTTCACATGTTCAAGATGAAAACAAATTAACCAGCAGTGGTATGTAATACTTTTTTAAATGACAAAAAATGTGCAGTGCAATAGACAGTCAAATTCTAAATGCATATTGAGGTAACCTGGTGATATATCCCTGGGATTGTGCAGGAAAATTATATGCTAGTAGTTTTATTACTTAAAATAATAATCAATTTCCGTTGTTAAGCCCTCTAGGTCTTCCCTTTCCCACTTTTCTAAGCTCAGTGTCTCCCCTTCCCTTTCACCCCTTTATCCTTACACATACAGGTTCTGTAACGCCTTTTAGCATTGCTTTCTGCCAGCCCTGGAGCTCTGCTGGAACCAGGCCAGTTTATACCAGCTGGGAATTTGCTCTAATGGCCCTTTTGGGACTTTGTTTGCCCTTGCTACCAGACCTTATACTAAGAGCTATGACTGACTGGCTGTACTCTTCAGTTGCAGCGAGCTCAACTGTCTCAGTTCCATCCCATAAACAATACAGCCGGTTTCACTAGGATACAATTGCTTAACACTGAATGTTGGGTATCTTCTTTGCTTCAAATGCCCAGATCCTCTTGCATTCCCTGACAGTGCCAGGGGACACTCCATTTTATTCAGAGAGAAACTCAAGCCAGCAGGTCAAAAGCATTATAACCAGATGAGGAGGCACGGTTCTAGTCGGTTAAAAGCAAAATGCGCTGTGGCTGGCTTTCCTTGGGGGCAAACACCATGGGTACCGAAAACCTGTGCTTCTAGAAGATGAAGTCTCAATAAATATCATAGACATTGTTCTGCACGTCTCCCTAGTAAATTGACTTATTCAGTCCTAACCAGGAGGAGCCAGTGAAAACCCAGAGAATCCACATGATAAAATCTCAGGATACAGGAATTTTTTAAAAAAATCCAAGAAGCAACAATAAAAACTTTTGTGAAGTTCTAAATATCAGTGGTGCATACGGTAGATACTTCAAGTGCACTCAATTATAACACATGCGTGAATTGGCAGTGGAAAAATCCGATTCCAGCAGCAGAGATGACTTGCAGCTGCAGCTAATAAGAGTGAGGGATGTGAATACAGAGAGCACTTGTATGATGAAGGCAACACCAGCAATCAGTTGTATGCTTCAGAGCAATAAAGCACAATCAGTCTGACAACAGGGCCGTATTGTTAACTGTGGCTTTCTGTTGAAAGGAGTTGCACAATGGAAGAGCCCTGTAAAAGAGCAGCATTGCATTGCCCTCCGTCCTATCACATTCTTCTCTCTGTTGCTTTTTTTACCTTTACCCTTTCTTCTCTCCATAGCTGAGATTTCCTCATTAAGGGGCACTTCCTTAGCATGGTTAAAACATTATAAGGTGCCTTACCTTGCTTATGTTTCATTCTGCCTTCACTTCCATAGTTCAAGTCGCAGAAATTTCTCACTGCAAGCTATAGCTGATCACCAATAAAGCAGGTGCAACTCTATAACATGCAACAGCATAATGCTGTTCGTGTACACTATATAGCAACTAGATCAGCGTGCAATAAAGCAGAAGACACAAGCGTACATTTCGTAGGTTTTGGCATGTGTATGTTGAACAATGCAAAGGCCACTGTTCGGTTATGTTAAGAAGAAAATGTTCTTTTCTTCCTCAATCAGCTGTTTTTCTGCCAAAACTCTCTTTTGCTTCTGCGTGCCCCCTGCCCTGTGGATGTCTTAATACTAACGTTCCTGGGGAGACCTAGCTCTTTCCAGCAGATTAGCTCTTCAGAATAGTACAATCCTGTCCCAAATCGTTGCATAATTCTTAGTTTCTAAAGCCTTTGAAATGTGTCTTGTCTTCTTCTGAAAGACCCATCATTTAGAAGCTTCTTAGAACTGCACTTTCTTTTAAGCAGTCTCCTGTCCCAAGCACAATGGCTACCTGACTGATACCAGATTTCTTTTATGAAAGCCTTGACTGGTTTACATTAGTCCTGATTCCATTTTTGCAGCACATAGAGGCATCCCGAATGTTTACAGCAAAATAATAATTAACTGCTAGCTCCTGAACTGAGCATCTCACTGTACAATTTAAACATTAATATAACAATGCAAAGACAGACTTGATAGGGAAAGAAAGAGCACCTAACAATCAGGGAAATGATTGCAAGAAGTTGAAATCACAGACAAGATCGGTCCTTATTACACGGTCTGTGAAGTAACTTAAATTGTGGTTCTGCTCTCACTGAAACCAACAGCAAAATCCACAGTCTTTAATTGCAGCAGGATCCAATGTGGGGGGAAAAAAGGGTTTATGGAAAAGGCAGTGCACATGTGAAAGAAAAAAAGGACATATAAAAAGGCAGGTACTACTATTCTGATTTGATAAACTTTGTAATCTGATTTAGACTCAGTCATCTTGCAATGACACAGGTAGCCACGCTGAATGCAAAGTGAGAATTAGCTAAGCACTGTTACAGCAAGAACCTGGATGCCTTTGCCTACACTCTATGTCTGGAGATGAGAAAGTTCCTCTTTGCACTTCAGGAGCCTACAGAATTTTAGAAGTCTTCATGCAGCTGCTGTGAAAAAGCATCCTTTAATAAGCAAGTCAGGAAAAGTGAGGTGCAGCCAGTTGTGGAGACACCCTCTTTGCTGTGAAATGCCCCCCTTTGTTCGATGCATTGTGGAAATCAGGCAGCTGATTTTCTGACCTTCAGAGATATGACTCCATATGAAAAGGAAACTAAAGGCAATAAAAACCTGTGTAAGGAGGTTGTTTCACTGAATCCGGTATGTCATAGTACAGAGGTAATAGAAGCTATGCAGACCCAGAAGGAAGGACGGATCAAAAATGGCAATATTAATACCCATGTATGTATCTATGCATATCTCAAAACTCATCCAGCTGGGCACAAAAATGTGCCCCAAATTAAAGCAACTGATGATTGATAATCTCTCTTTAGAATAGTAATTGAACAGCACAAAATGCAAAGCAAAATGAAATCTTGTTATTAAAATCTCAAATTGAAAGCAAAATCTGGGAGTATACACAAGGAGATATCTCTGTATGTGTCCTGTTCTATACTCTGTCCCCAGACAACTGCTATTTGTCACTAGATATGAAGATGTTTGTTTTGACCTGGGACAACCATCCTCATTTTGTCCTTTGGATTTATATCATAACTATTTGTTTAAATCATGAGACTGAAAATTAATAATTTCAATTACAATGTTTTCAATCATTCTCTGTGTGCAACTACGAGGACCAGACCTCCGAAATCTGTATTTATTGGCTGAACATACAAGGACTTTGTTGCAGAACAATTGCTTTGGGCATAAAAGAAGGAGAAAAAAAGGTGTTTTCACTTAGGAAATTGTTTTGCTCTAACTCAATCTGTATATTAGTATTTCTTCCCCTTTTTTGTCTTGCAAACCATAGGTAATTATTTTTTTTTCTTTCCTTCCAATTGCTATTTTAGACTTTCAGAGAAAACTTGAATTTCTTTTGTTCAGCTAAGTGGGATTATGCTAAGTAAAATCATGGAACCTCAAAGTAAATAACATATGCCATTGGCATTTTACGTATATTATTTGCACAACCGGGCAGTTTGCATTAGTCTTCTTGTAATATGCACCTGAACATGGTTTGTATAGATTGAAGGAAAATTGAAATTCCTCAGGAATGATTGGTGCACTGTAGATCAGTTAGAGGTCATCATGTTATTTAGTATTTTATGGTGAATAAATCAGATGCTCCCTTCAAAATCCCCCTTTATATGAGCTATGATACATCAAGTTCTTTATGGCAAAGGAGTGAATTTTTATGAACTGAAACTGAACCACATTATCCTGTAAGGTAATGGGGTAGCTACATATATAATGAATAGGACATAGCCCACTTTTTTGTATTGTCTACATCACACTGAGAGCACAAAAAGTTTGGACCAAATAAATTGCTTCTCCGGGTGTGCAAACAATGGGGCACTTGAGGCAGTGGGGGTGGCAGTCTTCATACTTAGTTTAAACATCTTGGTTAAGAAGATTGCTTATATTCTTCATAAAAGGAGAGTCTTCACAACCTTCTAAATAAAACCCAACTTAACAATAAAGCAAGATACCACCACCAAAAAAAACCAAAACCAAAACCAAAACCAAAACAAAACAAAAAAACCTGATCAACTTTCTAAAGAGAGGCAGGTAAAATAGCTATTTATTGGTGCCCAGACAAGCTTCCTATGAATGAGTATTGAGATGGTGAAGTCCTGGTCTTCAGAGCACATGGACAAGATCCTTTGAATCTGCCCTTTGATTTATGTCTCAAGCTTTTCTGTTATGTTGTGTGCTTAATACTGTTTGCTTTGGATTGGTGCAACTGTAAAAATATTCTATGAATATAATATATTCCAGACCAGTTATAAGTGACTCACAAAAGTAGAGAAGTCACATTATACAGCTTGATTCATCATACACTTCAACTACTACAGGTGTTCATCCACAACCATTAGGTAAATGCAGAGCAGCATGTGGTTTATAAAAAGTTTCCATAAAGTTATTTACTTGTCTCTTTGAATTGGTCTCGTAATTTTCCAGCTAAAATAGGTAAGAAAAGGAGGAGAATTATCTTAATTCTTGTAATAACTGTGGATAACTTCTTTACCCCAGTTTTTATTTATTTTTATTTTGCTTTGTGGTAAGATGAAAAGCTATTAATGACTAGATTTAATTCTTATAAGTAATATGACATTCTGTAGGGTCTCTTATAAGTAATATGACATTCTGTAGAGTCAAGGATTCTCTTCTGTCTGAGATTTATAATATGTTTTTGATGGATTCTGAAACAAATTTTGGATTGCGTTGTAAGAAGGCTATTAAATGACTTGATTAATTTTCCTGTGCCCATTTCAGCCTCTTACCATTGAAGAGAATGAACATACGATTACCTTCATTAGCAATATAACAGCTGATTGTTGCTTCAAATATGCATTTTGTTGCCATTTCTTTTCCCTGAATTTGCAGCTCTGAAGCGACAGGAAGTTCACAGTACAAATTGATCTGATAAAAAACTTTAATTTTCTAGCTTGGTCAGAAAAATTTCCAACCTTGCTCCCTTCACATTCAAAGAAGGAAGAATGACAGTTTTGTATAACTTAGTGTGAAAGCAGTTAAGGGTGCAGACTAAGGGGGTGATTCCTTTATCTTAAACTTCAGCTATCTATCTGAAATTTAGGTGTTTCATCTAAAGTATCTGTCTAGGTATCCTGTCAAAGGAATGGAATCAGATAGGCAATACATCTTCTCTGGGCTGAATAACATCTCAAAATGGGCCTATTTCTTACTTCACTCACTCGAGGTGCCAAGGCATCCGATTAGACTTTGTATTTAATTGGTCTCCAAAAAAAGTTACATTACTTTAGAAAATTGTAAATCCTTTGCTTTCAAGCATTTAACAGGTAATACCTAAGGAACCACTTCAGGAAAAAAAATGTGGCTGCTGTAAGATTTATCACTTAGCTTTTTAACTTTAATACTATGTCAATGCTGGGGTTTAAAACAAAGAAAAAAAAAGATATTTTATAGATCAAATATTACTTTAAATATAGGCCTTAACTTGAGGCATTGTGAGAAGCAGATGACAAATTAATGTTCTGGTCTTTTATTACCTAAATTTAAAATAAAATGTTAATATTGTTTCAGCTTCAAATAGGTTTAAATATCATTAGTGTTGAGAAAACCTTGCATGGGACCTTTAATGGAAGTTTTTACATTTAAAGAGTCTTGTTTTTTCCGTTGTTCTTTTTATCTTCCTGCTGGCTGTGGTTTAAGAATCCATCCATTAATAATGTCTGGTTTTCTTTTCCATCCTATGGGAGATAGCAGGATAAAATCACATTTTGTCAGGATCTTAGAGAAAATAAAGGCATCAAAGGGCTAAAAATTTGTTTCAGAGAAACAGTGCATTCAATATAAATTCATTCCTGTGGTGTTTTAGACAAATATTTTAGTGATTTGAGGTTTTATTATTACTGCTGCACCTGTTTTACTTGTAACTGTTTATGAGCTAGGGTTTTAGGTGGCATCTCTGCTCATTCCCAAATCAATCAAAAACCTGAGCATAAAAAAGCTCACTCAATGAATACAAATATTATAAAAGTAAATCAGTCAAAACAAGAAAGCCATAATAAGATCAAATGCAGAGCAAATATATATTTTTCTTAATTAGTCACTAATATTTTCCATAACGGATTTTCCTTGTTTTCTTATTTCAGAGCATCAGTGATGGGCTCAGCATGAATGTTGAGTCCTGATCTACAGGTCTTAGTGTCTTTTAACCTTTTTAGTCTAGGTGTAGTTGTAGACTGTAGGATATAGGTATTGGTAGAGCTTCCTATGTAGGAAATACCTGTACAAAACTGGTAGGAAGCATTGACATTCAGATAATATTCATGGCCTTCCCAAGAAATTTGGTTAGATATGATTACAACAAAGGAACTAAAGAGCAGCTGGCCTTATAACAAAGAGTATGTTTAAACCTGATTTATCAATAGTATAAACAAGTATAAAAAATATTTGAAGACTAACGCAGATAGAGGACATCAACCTCTCTGGCAGATATGCCGAAGTCCCTGAAAAGGCAAAAGAAAATATTTTTGCCTAACAGGAGCTAATAAAGGATGACTCATGGGCTGGAGAGCAGGGGAAGAAAAGGCTGGAAAAGAGCTTTCAACCTGAGTAAGGACAGCAGAAATACCAAGAACCACCAGAACCCACACTCTCCTATGGCAATCCATAAGATCTAATTAAAACTCTCTTGACAGTAACTTCGCTCATTTATGAAAGGTATAGAGCTAATTTGACATAACCTGTAGGCTTTGGTATTAAAATCACACCTTAGCTGATACAATCTGTCACAGTATTTGTACTTTGAAGTGGTGTGGTAGTCTGTAAAGTCCCTGTAAAAGAGATTCCCCTGCTCACCTCCTTTGAGGACCAGATGGTGAGTGGACTAAATGGTTTCCCTCCGCTAACTGAGCCCAACTTGCCAATGTCACTGGCCCTTATCTGGCTTCAGTGTGCAGCCAATCACACTCTGCAGTCATGTTTGCAATATTTTCTTGGTTACCTCTATCTGTGATGTGAGAATTCACAGTTCAACTGGGTCACCTCTACAGCAGCTACAAGTGCTAACCCCCAAACTCCAGCTACCTGAGCAGCCTGATCTTTGGTGTAATTTCACTCTCCCAAGGCAGATTTGCTACAGGATTACATATAATTGACAGAAACTATGGTAAACAAGAACAGAATGTGGTCCTTTTTCCAGTAACGCAAGAAAGAGAGCATTTTTTAAACCTGACTGCAGTGGGTTTTGATGAACACTCTTTGATGAGCACTGTTGTTGGAGTCCCTGCCAAAATCCGTTAGAGGCAAATTAGTTCCCCATCAAATTAATTGATTTGAACTGATGAGGTTAGGTGATGAAAAACATAGAAATCAATTTTCAGTCAGGACTCTGAAAGTATCGAAGATACTTAGTAATTTTTTTTATAGTAGAGTATGAGCTATTTATTAACTCTATCCTAGCCAAAACCAGTACACCCCTATTTTGACAAATTGTTCCTCTTAATGTGGTACCGGGCACTTGGGTTAAGATTCTGCATTTGGTTTAAGATTTTGTTTGTGTTTTAGAAGATCATCCTGATTTAACAAGCCTCGTCTATCAGTCTTCATGCAACCTTGAAATCTTCAGTTGAACAGAACATCTGAGAAGAAAAAGAGCTATACATTGAAAATAGTGTTGGCAGATTGATAGAGGCACATACAGAGATATCTTTATTTCATGAGTAGCCTAAGGGAGCACAAGTTGGTATAACTTCTGTTTTATCGAGGTCTGGAGGAAGTGCAAATTGCAGCAGCTTAGATCCCTCTGATGTTACCCACTGTGTCTAGATATAGTTCCAGCCTTTTAATATAGTGATGCCTGTTTCATGCAGAGTTGTGAGTGCTAATTGTCTGTCACGATATCCAAAGACAACATTTAGTAAAATATCTGTGGTGCTGTAACAGTGTTCTCATACACATCACCAGGCCGTTCTTCTGTGTTCACAGATAGACAGCCACTGACCTCAGCAGCTATAATGAAGGAACATGTCTGTAAGCGTGAACGTTTGAAATGGAAGTGTAGCAAATCTTGGGTCATTGTGGTTTATGTAATCTAGAGTCCTGAGATAAAATTTCATAGGTATCTTTGTCTTTCTGATAGCATTTCCACCAGAAGAAGATGTCTCCCATTCCCTTGATCTTCCTTAGTTCTTCTTCATGACTCGTTGATGAGCTCCCAGTCCTGTCTCCCACTTTGCTCCAACTTCAGTGTGTTGGATCTTCCCAAGAAGTCACTAGCATGCAAGAAAACAATCCAGCTTTTTTTTCTCTATTTAGTTTCTGCTAAATTAGTGGCATAAAGCAGCTTGTGGAAGGGTTCAATATGTACCAAAACCTGCTGCTGCCAGGAGGAGGTGGGGAGAGGGATGGATAAGAAGGAACATCCATTTGTGCTGATAGAGTTACTACATTGGCTCACCATGTTGCATGGAATGGCATACTTAATGCCATACACAACTTGCAGTGTATATTACTTAAGATATAAGTTGTAATTTATAGCATGCTTTTTCTAGGAAGGACATACTGTCTCCAGCTTCTGGCTGGGTAGGACAGCTACTGCTGATAAGCACTTTAGGCAGCAAAATGCAAACATGTGGCAGAACCAACAGAACTGATGGCCACAAAGGAGTGAAGCACCTGAGCTCAGTGCTACCTGGGTAGGTTAAATTTATTATTTTAAGTACAGCAGCAAAGGTTTTAGTTCAGTTTACAAAAATTCTCTGGAGTCCAGGATGGCTTAGTAGATGCTGATCACCAAATAACACATACATTGTTCCTTGGGTGTGAACTACTTGCTAGAACTTGGATTAATTATCTCTGTTTGTCACTGCAGGGTTTTCCCTGAACATGTGACAGACACGTCCTTTGAAATGTTAGGACAAAATTCAAGACTTTGAATTTAAACTACATTTCACTTTAAGCACCTTACTGACGGTTATACATTCTGCTTTTTAACCAATGCTTAATTTTCAGACACTTTACAACTCATAACCCAGTCATGAACCTCAAGTCCAGTCTTTGGGATAGGCATTCTGCCCTGCTGCTCTTAAAATACAGATGTGGGGGGTTCAAAAAAATTTTTAAAAGGATAAGTTCTAGCAAAAATGCTTAAATTTAATATCCAGAGTTGGAAAGCATTTCACATTTTGACTTTCAAACACCTGCTAACAGAGAATTGCTCTCTACAGTATATTGTAACTGTCAACATCAGACTGAGTGTCAGTGCCAGGCAAATTGTGACACAAACTAGTCTCTTAAGTGTGAACTGGAATCCAAACTAGAAAATTCTAAGATGAGGCTTCAAACTCACATTATAGCTCTATCCATTCATTTATTATTTAGAACAAACAGTCTGTAATGTTTTATTTCAGTAAACTCAACTGATAGCTTTCAGCATTTCTGGAATAAATCCATACAGGGCTCTGTTCCCAGAAAGGCACAAAAGGTTTTCTTGATTAACATTTCCAAAATTCTTGGTCCACCTCTTGTATTATTTAAGAAACATTCTTAAACTAATGATGTGTGGAGAATCTTTTAAGCAGGCTGCTCCTGCAGGTTGATCGACATACCTTCTTCTTACATTGTCATGCCTTGAGGAATCTGGCAGCAGAACCGTAGTAACAAATGACAGAGAACAACTTGTGAACCAGGGAGGAGTGCTTTCATTAGGGAAACCAGGGTGTATCTTTCACCATTCTCTACATATTTTGAGCTGCTTTTATTCCCATCATTACCTATTCACACAGGCAACAGTCAAGCCAGATAAAGCATTTGGGATGATCTTGGTTACTTTACTTATGCTTTACTACAAAAGGAGAAATTTCTGAACTTCTAGATTGTTGGGGTCTGCAGCAGGTCTGCAGACAAGTTAGTTGATTTCAAAGACTTAGCCGTGTACCTTTAAGACAGCCACAAATTGTCAGGTGTGTAAACAGGGTGTGGAGAACCGGAACTTAGAACTGCAGCATACGGGCACCTACAGCAACAGCAAATAGCAAGCAAGAAGAAGAACACAAAAACCTGTCAGGGTCTGACACATGTACTGTCTAAGATATATAAATAATTTGTATAAACAATAAAGGGCATTTTATCATTTTGTCCGAACCCAGCCAAGCAGATATAGTGTTTTTTCAGTTCGCCTTGACCTGCGTCACCACACTAGATAACTATTTCAGAACAGGAAAATGAAATAAAATTCCGCTTTTTGAGCATTGAAAAAAGGACTCCTCTGCATAGTTCTTAATGCTGTTCTTGATAATACAGCACATTTCATTGGCTTCTTTGGTTTCCTTTGTGCACTGATTCACTGGTTGTAGAAAACTTCAATATTTGGCATCATGTATACATGGTTTACATTATTGTTCTGTAGAAGCATTACTTCTAACTACATAAAAGCACTTCTGTGACTTTTTTCATGATTCATTCAGTTTTATAAGGTCTTTTTGTAGTTCCTAACCCTCAGTGTGACTTTTGGTTGCCAGAAGGAGGTTACAAGCATCGGCAGATGTAAATATTTTGTTTTCTATACATTTCTCTCAATCAACGAGTTTAATTGATGAAAACTAACTTCGGCAGTGTTTCCTTTGGACACCTGGTGTGTCTTTTGGCTTTCTCCCATTTCTAGTTTAAATATGTTTTCTATGGCCTTGCATGGGTCCATTTGGATTGAACATAACTCTTCCTTCCCATACAGGTTCTTCAAATCCCAGAAAATTCCCCAATTCATAGTAATTTTGTCTCTCTTCACTACACCACCCTCTTATCACTGCATTGAGACTCTGGATTTCTGCCTGCTTTTGAGGCTTCACGTTTGATAGCAGTGGTGAATACTAGCATGCGTGGAGGCTGTAACAGTTTGAATATAAGTCTAAGAACTGCTCTCGTCTACTTTTCTGCTATTGATGCCAATACAGACCTCAGACACTGCCTCCTACACTTTATATCTGAACAGCTTATCCTGTGAGGTCTGGTTCCACCTTTTTCATCCCACAGTAGGTAAATTACTAGACAGTCCTCTCACATTGCTGTCTATGTACCTCATAACTGAATTTCCCACTCTTACTGCCTGCTGCTTCCCATCCCTGAAAATCCACAGCAGCAATATCCTAGGTATAAGAGGGCACCCTGACACCAACATGTCTCTCCTCAGATACTACATCTCCTTTTTCAGTTGAATGCCTTCATTCCCTGAGACTTAATGGGCTGAGTGTTTTCAAGTTTCACCAGGTAATAGCTACAGGACAAATTTTAAAACAGGACACCTTTTCCTTCAGCTGTGCAGATAATGTTTCAATTATCAGTTGGCTGTGATGTGTTGATAATACTGTGTAAGTGATATCTTGCAAGATCAATTCATCTTTCTCTGACAGATTGCATAGATTTCAGAAAAGAGTTTTGTCTGTCTCTATTTTAGGAAGTGTACAGCTTGCTTTAGGAGATATCCCAAAATAGTATTTGCTCATATGCATATGTTTACCTGTCTGCCTAGTGTTTTCCATCTCTTTGCAGGCTGTATGTCTTATGCAGTAGCTACGGTGCTTAAAATAATGCAGGTAAAGCTGATGTCGGGGGGATTAACTAATTCTTCACATAATTGCTTTCACAGGTATAAGGTTAAAAATTTTTCAGTGCTAAGCAACAAGAACTACAATTAGTTATACCAGCTGAGGGCTTGTTATATTAACTTCTGTAGCCTCCAGTATATTATTAGTTTTATTTTCCTGACTAGTTCTAATGAATAAAAGAGCCTTGAAGATTTCTGAACTGAGAAAATAAACCCAATATATGAAGAAGTATTTTTTCAGTGTATCAATTTTAAATTTATTGCTTATGCATAGTTTTCATATTACTTGTGAGTTTGCTGTGTTAAATACTGAGTACACACAAGACAAAGAGATGATCACTTAGTGTACGATTTGAATATAAAGTCAAGAATCCTATAGCATGTGACCTGTTGACTCATTTGCACAATATATTCTTACCCCCTTTTAGAGCTGAGAGGAGAGAAATAAGCATGTGCAAGATGTAATTAATCCTCCTGCTCCCATCCAGACATGGGAATGCATCACATAAATAAAGCATTGATGGAAAGCACATGCTAAAATAATAGTCAAGATCATATGTTACTTTGTGTATACTGATTAAATGTGGTATGTACTTGATTTATTTACAGTCATGTGCATAGTTTTCATTTGGATTGTTAGATAATTTTTGGTACATTAATTTTCACTGGTTATAATTATCTATTTATCACAGATGATACAGTGGGATCAAATGTACCATAAAGTCTACAAATAAAAAATCAATTCTATAATATTAATTTTGTATTGTAATGTAAATGTGTTGTAATGTAAAAGGAAAGTAATTTCCATAGTCAACAGGTTGGGATGTTAAAGGTGATGTGTTCTCCATCCTGGAATACTTAGACTAACTTGGTCATCATATGTCCCACTTCCCCTAATGCTAAAAAATAATAAAAAAACCACCTGTATGGACTGTTCAGTTCAGGTCTTTATGCTCTCACGCAGAGGAGGATCTAAAACAGTCAACATAGCCTTATAATCTTGAACCACACTTTTTCTGAGACTGGGAAGAGCCCAAAGGGATGTGAAAGCCAAGGATTAGTAACTAAGAGCAAGGTTATGCTACCTACAGTGGGCAAGGGTGTATAATGCAGAGAGCTCTGACTTAGTTCCAGGTTGTCTAGTATCTCCACATGGAAGTGCAGGACCAAGAAAGGATTAAAGATTTCTGCAAAGACCCAATTTATATACTTCTTTCAGTTTTAAAGCTAGGTTGTTTGCTGGTCCAGTCCATGTTGTCAATATGCAGTGATACTGATAAACCTTGTGACCATTCACTGTTAAGGGTAGCTATTACTAATAAAGATGATTGCTGCTAAAAAAATTTTACAATAATTTCTAAGTCAGTCTCCACCTCTTAAAAGTCTGAGGTTCTTCACTTTGTGGCAGGACACAGTAACTTTCAAATCATTATTGGCAAGAAAATCTCCCAATATTAAAATATGTCCTGTTGTGCTGGGTGGATTTTACATACATGCACAGTATGCTTTTGCATGGAAAATCTTCAGTTATAGATTAAGGGAATGAAAATACAGAAAAGAGCAAAAGCTAAATGCTCAGACACAGGCTACACCTGAAATTCAAACAAAATGTCAATGGGAATGGTCCTTATAAAAACTAATCAAACAATTATACTTACTGGAAGTCTTAATTGTCTCTGTGCATCTTTTAAAATTGTAAGCCTTGTCCTCCTCTATTTGCTAAGTAGGTTAGCAATTAAAACACGTGTATTTAAATTTTTGTAGTGAGTGGCTGAGGAAAAATATTATGCATGGCATTTACTCTATTCACTAAACAGATTATTTTTTCTCTTTGAAAAAATAAAAAAAGCAACAAAATCAGTATCCTGAGTTGAAACAAATTGCAATTAATACTGTGTGGATGAAATCAGGCTTTGCTAATCCAATGAAAGGCTTCTTTAATGGGGATTTAAAACAGAAGGAAGAAAATATAGCCTTTCTTTCTTAATATGCCCCACCCAGCAAATATTTAAGCCCATTATGCAGGGTTACATTTTTAAGAAGCTGGACTCCTCCAGGCTTATAAATATCTTTATATGAAAATACATTCTAGTGGAAAACATGTGGAATCTAGTGGAAGAAGCATAAAAATACAGATCTAGGAATTCCCATTTTGTCACTAGCAGTTGTCAGTCCAAGGTAGTTCACCATCTAAGATATGGATATTTTCAGATCCTGTGCTCTGATTTTATTTTTCCCTTAGTCAAAGCCTTAAAATAAAAAAAAAAAATACAAACGATTTACAACACTGACATTGACTTTTGCTACGTGATCAAAGCATATTCATCTTCCTACCTCAGCCTGTGGGGTCCAAAAAGGGCACATAAAGAACTTTTCTTCTCTGAGGTAAGAAACCATATCAATTCCTGTTTTGGGAATGTTCATTGTTGTTAGAAATACCTTAATACAAATAGAAATACACTATCAAACTGTGGCTATGTCATATCCTCTGCTAAACAGCTAATACATCTGTACATAGAAGAAGGACCATGCGATACCTATTTCAGAATTTCAGAAAAGACTGTCACACTTGCAAGAAACTAACTCAGGCCTTGAGGACCAGCAAACCAATGGGGTGGCATGGACAAAGGCATGTGAGCATGCGTACTACAGTACATAAAGCCCTATGTTGATGTGATTAGAGGTAATACATATGTGTGCTATAGACTACACAGATACTTTGTCAGATCTCATTGGGGAAAAAAATCCGACTCTATGCACAACAGTTATGGAAGTAAAATAAAACACGTATCAGAAAATCTTGAGTTAAAACTGCCCTTGCTTGATGGCTTTTTTTCTAGTGTTGCTCAGGTCATGCACAGGAAGATCATAGTGGGTTGGATTCAGTCTGTGGATCAAGACACGTACATTTAGGTGTCTATATGTAGGTGTCCATATGTGACATCCAAGCTACCATCGCAGTCAAATGCAATTAAGTCACTAGATCCTTAGAGACCCTTGATTACGTATCTCTTTTGACTCTAATGAGAGCATAGACAAGTATTTCACATGTAGGACATTTCCATGAAAATACCTAATTTGAGACTTTAAATGATATCACACACAATACTAAGACTAAGATCCCTCATTCCAAGTTTGCAGAAAATAGGCATTCATGTTAACTGGATGATCAACACTTCTAAATATCATGTTATTTTGTTAATGTTCATAAACACAGTTCTCAGTGAATTAATTGGCTTCTTCATCCAGCAATTTGTAAAGGGTTCCTGTGCATATGTGAATGAGTATCTATAGGTAAATACAGGAAAGAGATATCTCTTGAATGTTTAATGTATATGCCATGTCCATACAAATGTCTAAACTGGTCCGGTGTGTGGTCTTAAACATTGGTATGTTGTACAAACTGCTTAATTATTAATATTCCCTCTGAGACACTTTTGGCTCATCCTCAGTCTCCCAAAATACACGTGGTCACAGTCTGGTGGGCAGCACAAAACCTGCTTTCAAGTAGTCACTGTAGCTGAAGCAGCCTGAAAGGCTGAAAGGAAAGTGCTCAGCTCTGAGAATGCCGTGAATCTTTATTTCTGGCAGGGCCAGAGAACAGGTAGAAAGGCACTGAACTGTTTTAATTACTGATATAGTTGTAGCTAATAAATATTTGACCTCACTTTTTCTCTCCCTTTTCACCCAGCATCTTTCAGACTAGGTGTACCATTCACACAAAGTTTGAATTTCTATGGTATCAGAGAAAACAAGCAATCATCTATAGTCTACCTATATTCCATGTGTTAAATACTCAAGGAACAATGCTAGGTACTTTAAGTCATTAAAGCTACAGTATATGTTGTTTCTGAGACTGAACAGGGTCTGAAACAACTTCAGAAAAAGAGGCAGATCACCACTATCCCTAAACGGGTGTACGATCTATTGTGGAGCTCATCTGCATGTCAGAAGGCTGTCTATTTCCCAGCTGCACCATGCTGACAAGCCTGAAGAAGTAAAATTAAAAAAAAAAAAAACACAACAAAACACACACCCCCCCAAAAAAAAACCACAAAAACAAAACCCAAGCCAAAAAAACCCACCCAAACCAAAAACTAAGGAGTCTGCTTTCTCTGTCCTTGCTTTTTAATGCAGTTAATTTAGAGAACATTTTTGACAGTTTTTGATCAGAATTATAAACACTTCATGATATGAAGTTCATCAACATGAGTATACTTCTCTTTATAATGTCAGTGTCTTTCAGAGAGGGAAAGTAAGTGTTTAACACTCTCAGGGTACTCATCATTTTTACACAAATGTGAACACATACAGAACATGCATTTAAGATTTTGATGTAGAGGCTAAACAGCCTCTGTATCAAAAGTCTACTAAATACAGATATACTGGAGTTGTTCTTAACCCAAGCTGTCTCTCTGGCCTTAATAGAATAGCCTGGAAGTCTAGTTTTCAGAAATTTACTTTTTAGTGGCTTTCTGTTTATTTATTCATTTGTGCTATTTAGCACAAATAAATAGAGAGAACCAGATAGGTCTAACTGCACCAGCCCTCTCCTGATTGCTGTCTCTCCCAAAAGCTTTTCTGTTCTTTGTGCCTCACCATGTGAAGTGATAGAGATGTCTTTTATCCTCTGCAAAACAGTGGCAGCTATTGTCCTGGCACCAAGACATTATATTGAAGGCTAACCCTGGAGGTTCGCAAGGAGGAAAGGCCACTTGCATTGTGCCACAGGTCAGCTGATCTACTTTCAGGCCTTTCATGGACCTCAGACTGTAAGTTAAGGAAGGTCCCTGCCCTACTGGTGTCTCTTTGGCTTATTGACACTTTAGGAACCACTAGCTCCTTAAATATCCCAGCTTGCTATTACACTGCAATATTTATTTGCTCACCTACTCACAAAACCTGGACTGTTTGTATTATTAATCTGTCCAATACCGTCTTGGCTCTGGCCACTGGATATTATTCCAAATGATTTCCGGAAGAGTATAGGATTAGAAAGGGCCAGAGATCACTTTCAACAGCAGCTGGGGTGCATCTACTTTGATTTGAGGTCCAAAGAGTTCACTAGCACAGCTGTGGATTGTACCATGACTGCTGCTCTGTCTAATCAAAGAGCAGTCCCAAGGATGTTTAATTTTCTGTTACAGATATAGCCATTCTGCATCACTGATCAAACAGAACAGAATAGGAAAAATTGTCTACCAGCTTGAAGCTAAATAATCCAAGCCATGACTTTTTATAATGCATATTGAATCACTCCCTTATGCAATGTATTGTGCATCTTCTAATGGTTTTCATCTTCTCTCGCACAGTTTTTAAGCAGTTAATTATTCTACCTATGCAATCAACATGCACTCAAATTCCAGGCTGCAGTATCCACATCTATACAGTTCATGCTTTTTAAAATATATTTTAGTGACATATTTGGGCATTTTCCAGTTTGTGTGTCCTTTCGCACTGAATGGCACATAAATCTTTTCTCTCCAGTACCCTGTGAATCTTATGAAGACCTTCGCAAGTTCTTTGATGCATTACAGACATCCACCTTGTTAGTCTAATATGCAGCTTCTTCTCAGTTACTGTGTTAAGCTCATTATTTCAGTTGCACAGCTATGACAATTAAACCTCTCATCTGATAAGCTTCCATGGTACTTATTTCTCCTGTGTGTCCTCCCTGTTGTGTGTCTCCATCATCTACTTAAAAAAATTGGAGTATTTTTTTAGTCTGATTTTGTGCTGTGCCTTGCTGACTAGAGCTCTCTTTCTGTTTGAGCTGTATACCATATAGTAAAAAAAAAACAAACAAACAAAAAACCAAAAAACAACCACAAAATATCTGAGAGTGATGTTTTGTATTTTTAACATTTCAAATAAAACAGAATTAAGTATTCAGGTCTTAACTGTTCTCTCTGCCTTAACACTGCCCACTGTCATTTGTACTTCCCTAAAGATTTTCATGCTAATACTATTACCCATTTCTTCTGGACCATGGACCAAGGAACTGCATATCCCAGTTATGCAAAAAATTACGTGTTAAAATTTTCTTGTATCAGCAGCTATGCAGTTGACTTATTTTACAGCACCAAGTTGTAAAACAGACAAGCAAATGACAAGGGAACAATGTACAAGAGACTTGTATTCAGTTTAGTCCTCAAGTGTGAGATTATCCTACAGGCATTACTGAAATCATGGTGTAACAAATGTCCTGAAAAAAACTTCCTGTGTCTCTGTATCCACTCAATATAATGTTATTGCATAATCTTGTTAGTAATTACATGAAGCTTTCTTTTAAAATATTTACATTTTTTAACCAAATATTTCTGCTCTGGGACTTCTCTGGAAACACATAGTTTCAAAGACTAGAGAGGTTTTGTTTCAAAGTAAATGCAGTCATGGTCGGTTTATTATTTTCTATGCCAACACAGTTGTTTAACTTCTTTCCATATTTTTTACAGCTTGTGATTTTGTAAACCACGTTTTAGAGAAAGGCTATGTTTTACTAAAGTAAATAAAGCAAATTGTGGTTATATCTCAGGATATTTTATGACAATTCTAGCTGTTCTTGTGTACATTTGTCTCAGTGGACAAATCTATGATGACAAGTAATAGGTGGGGGAAAATGTTGCAATCAGGACATGAACTGTTAATAAACTGGTTGAGAACGATAGAAAATGATATGTGGAGGTGATAGGAGGATAATAACACCCGGAGTACAGGCTCGATGATCCAGATGATTTTGATTATATAGGAGTAGAATACAAAAGCAGGAGTAGTAGGATAATATTTCAGTTGTTTTAACAAATACAGAAAATCAGTGTCAAGGAAGAAAAAGAGGAGGCTGTAGCCAAAACCCTTCAAACACTAAGAAGAGGAGAAAGAAGAAATAAAGGATCTACTGACAGCAGAGAGCTGTGCTGAGGGAACTAGAGCAAGCATTGTAGTACAAGCAGTAGTATCAAAAGAAGGAGAAAGAAGAGATGCATTGTCAGTGTAAGTCAGATACAAATTTATAATATTATTAACTTAAATTTTCAATACCTGTATATGAGGGATTACGAAATAGCTTTCTGAGACTTTACGGGGAGAAAAGTATAAAAGCCTGTGCAAGGCAGTGCAGAATCAAAGTGAACTCCACCCCCTCCAAACATACACCCCACCCCCCCACCCCCCCAAGCTCTGAAATAAAGCACTAGTAAAATACATTCAATAGCTAATACAGATATGTGGCTCTGTGCAAACTGCACTTTGCACTAGACAGTAAATTACTTCCGTACCAGCACAAGACCAGAGCTTGTCTTATTACAAAATAAACACATTTATTAAAAAAAAACAACAACCCCCCCAAAAAAAACCCCAACAAACCAACAAAAAAAAAAAAAAAAAAAAAACAAACAACTCAGAGCAAAGCACTGAAAATTCAGAGCAACACTGAGTGATAAACATCACTCCCTCTATAAATGACTGGCCTGTTGCTAATGGCAACAACTCTGTTCCTAAAGTTAGCTGCGCTTTTACTGTGGCAAATTGAGTGTCCTCACTTAACTTGTGGGATTTAGCTCGTCAGTTTTGTCAACTCCTGCAGCCCTACAACTACATTAAGCACCAACTTTTCCTTTCTCTTTGCATGATACTTATCAAAGAAAAATAGTTAAGCTAGAGCCTGATTTATAGTATCCTAAATATGTAAATGGCTTCAATATTTAGTCTTGCCATTACGTGATGCCATTTTATCCCAAATGAATGCTTTTTTGTTGTTGTTTTAAATAATTTCCTACAAGACAGTAAGACAGAGCCTTTAATTCCAGATACAGATGGATAGAAGCAATTCATCCAAATTATGGGACACCACTAAAAGGGGACTTAGGACTAAACCATGTGTTGCTTTGGGTTTCAAACTGTGATTAGCAGGTGTTTGCTGGGATGATGTGCTGTTAGAGGCAAACATTGCATTAATTTATGGTTGAAGTTTTACAGATAGATACACACTATATCCAATCTCTGGGGTAAATGAGGTGATAAAAATAACCCCTTGTTCTGATCTGTGAGCCTTCCTTTTTGGTTTCAGACACCCTTTCATCAAGTCAATGAGGAGAACAAAAGTATTTACACAAGAACTTCTTACAGCAAATTTGGAATCAGTTTTGGAAATGTCTGATGTTGTTTGGACTTTGGTTTTGAATTCCAGTGGTTCAGAAAACTGTGAATTGTAAATGAGATGTCTACATTGTATTAAAAAACACTTAATATTTGGTTTTAAAATTTCATTTCAAATTTAATTTTCATTTTTTAAAAATGAAAAAAATGTATTTCAAACAACAATTTTCCCCTCATAATTCATTTGCAGCCATGTGTTGGTTGCAAAAAAGGTAGAAGGAGAAAATGTCTTAAGTATCAGTTCATAACCTTTACATTACTGCACTTGAAACTTCTGAAGCGATAAAGTGCAAATGATTACTTTTCCTCTTTTATGGCTTTTCAAAGGAAGGCATAATTATCTGAAGTCAACATGGACTGGCCCACAATTAAAATTATTAGAGTCACAACCTGAAGCCCCAAAGAGAATCAGGATCTGGAAGCATAATGCATTGTAAAAACACAGTACATAGCTGTATCTACTCAGAGCTGCATATCACCTAAACTGATTTCAGGAACAAATAAGTCAATGAGCTTGGGAACTCTAGGTTGGATCCATCGATTCCATTCTGTGCAGGTTCATGTCATAGTCATTGCAAGAGTGTCTGGGACTCAGTTTTGTAATGATATTTAGGCACCCATCTCCAGTTTCTTTTTCCGAGTATTAGACAAATAGATAAGGGCAGGGAGGAAGGTGAAAAAGATAAGGACATTTTTTTTCACTGATTTACTATTAACAGGGAGTGATGAGTTTTATGCTGGTTTTACACAGGCTGAGATGTCAGGACCAAGAGCTGAAAGAACTGATGAATCAGGTCATGGATGCTACCAAAAAAATGCCTGAGCTTCACAAATTTTACATCTCTTTTCTCTGAAACATTTTGTGGTTGTTACTGCATGTGTAGCACACTTCCCTGCCAGGTAAATAGAAATCTGCTTCCTGTAATGCTTTACAAGCATTATTTGTTGCCATACATTATGAATAAAAGCATAAAATATTGAGGAAGATATAATTTTATAGTACATTAAAAATAAAAAAAAAATTAACGAGCGTGACAGGTTAACATTTTACAGGCTTCAAAGGAGTAAGTGAATTATGGCATTATCGGTAACAGAACAAGCTATCTATCAATTAGCCTTGGAGTACTTTAGTTTTCTAGACCATTTCTAATTAGAGTATTGAAATGAGATCCTGTTAGCAAACCCCTAAATTACAGGTAGCAAAATGGGGTTTCAATCCAAATATTTCTGGTGTTGTACATGACTGTAGAGCCCAGCACATGATGTTCTGCATACAAAGCATTTGAGTTGTACGTGTACAGAATGATTATTTGGAAAACTGGGGGCAAAGGAAGGTTGCAGCAGGGAGAATTAAAAATAGAAAAAGAGAAAGTAAGAACTTGCCATGCAGGTGGCCTTTGTGGGTACATTTACCAATGGAGGAATTGCTCTGTTGTGCATAGGGACAAGAAAGTTCAAAGGTATTTTGCAGGAAAAAGGGTGAATTTCCACATCAGCATACTTAAGAACTTAGGTACTCAAGATCAAGAACCAGAAATATCACAGTCTAAAGCAGGAAAGGGAGAGGGAAGGGGAAAGGGAAAAGGAAAAAGAAAAGACTATCAGGGAAAACAAACAAACAAACAAACAAAAACTTAGTATCACAGAATCAGTTAGGCTGGAAAACACCTTTGAGATCACCAGCTCCAACCATAGAATCACAGAATAATTTTTTCTTGTGCTTACATGCATGCAATAAAAGTCATGAAGCCTTAAAAATATAACATAGAACAATATAACATTGCAAGCAAAAGGCAATATATCTTGGACAAATCTTTCTTTTTATTGACGTATCACATAGAGTGTAAAGTGTGTATGTAGGTGTATGTAAAGGGTGTATGTATGCATATAAGAAAAAAAAAACATCTGTATTTATGTTAAACATCACTACAGATTCATAACAGCTATTTGATTTATATGACTGAACTATATGCATTTTAAGCTTTAAAAATATCTAAAATTAATTATCTATCTATTATATAAATAATCTAAAATATAAAATGAACTAAGAGTCCCAAGTAGGAATCTAGTATAAACAAACAGAGGCTCTGATCCATGGTAATTGCTTTAGGAACCTAAGGTAGATACGGATGTGACTAAATATTAGTTTCTTAGCAGAGTACACAGGAAGGAAACCAGTGATCTGAAATCAGTGGCACAGGTTGCCTGTGTGGTTAGTGAAGTGAGACAGGTACTTTTGCAGATTTATAGGGGGTTCTTTGCTTTACCTAACCACCTAATATCTTTGCAATCAATGAATTTACTAGTGCCTGTTAGAATATGTAGTATGAGTAGTACTAGAAAGAAATGGTCGTCTTCACTGTCAAGATAATTTTTTTGGAAAGTTAGCAATATTTTCCTACTATATAAAAAAACCAAGGAGGACAAGAAATACTGGACAAAAAGAGTAAAAGGAAAATATGTTACTCAAAACCTAAAATATATCATTTGGAAAAGATATCATAGGTAGGGAGCTCATGAAGAGCAAGTTAATGACTGACTTTTGATTGATGCCATCCAAGAAACAAAATAAATAGTAGACTCTAAGAGCAACCAGAAACATGAAAATGTAAAACAAGGGAAAACTTGAGGGGAGAAAGGTCCATGAAAATTTTGTTAACAAAATGGTCATTTCAGTACTGGAACAGAGATGGGAAATGGTTCTTGGAGCAATTTGATTTTGGTATTTCAGACATCTAGCTTTGCTGAATCCAGACAAGATAGAGGAAGGTTTCTGCTTTAATAGAGAACAGCCCAATAATAGTAGATTCTGACGTTTGTCAGAATTGTTCTTACACTGATTAGCTATATGCTCTGAAACTGCCAGAGACAGAATCAAATCGCAGCAAAGAGAAGCTTTTGATGCTCATTTCATAGGAAGAAATGATAAAATTTATGAAAGGGTCGTATGTAACAGGAGGTACCATGTCCCAGAGGAAGCAGCTTTTATTACCCTGGTCAGCCTAACTGAACACTGCAAATATGAAATGGTAAAAGGACATCTAGTTAGGAGGAGGATAATTCCAGTTATATCTAGAACTCACTTTGGTAGAAGATTCAGCAACAAAAATAAATAAATAAATAAATACATACATACATACATACATAAATACATAAATAAATAAATAAATAAAGTGATATGACTTTTTTTTTTTTTTAGCAGAAAGGGAGATAATCTCAGACAATATTGATTGAATAAAGAATGAAGACACACATAAGGAAAGAGTTCCATTGAATTTACTACATGAAGGATTGAAAGACCAAAAAATTTCAGCAGGGCAGGGAGATGGAAAATCTGTGGAAGATGTAGTAAAGCAGAAAGTACAGCTGATAACTGTGTTTAACAGAAGAAAGGGGACACAGCTCACACCAGAAGGCAAAGCATTGTACATCAACATACCAGTTTCCCAGAATAATAAAAATTATCTTAGGAATTTTAGCCTTAGGTAGTAGCAATTCCTTACTTCTGTTATAATAGAAAAAACAACATGAACAGAATGCATAAATTCTTAAACAAAAATGGTCATTATAATTTCAATAATAATTTATAGTCAATCTAATAATGGATATTTGTAAAGGCAAATGAAAATATATACAGGAATTGTTGCATGGAATGCAACTAGGATGTTTGTAGTCAGTAGCCAGGTGAACTGAGGAAAAATACAGTTTAGAAAGATAATGCAAAGGCTGATGCTTTCCCACTAGGTGACCAGTAAAACAAGGTCAAGGATGCATCAGTAGCAAAAAGGCAAATAACTGAAGAGATGTAGCCACGTGTCCACAGGAATAGATGAGTTGCCAAGAGAATATAAAATCAACCTTGTGACATCAGCAATTCTAACAGCAGTTTCTGACCTCTGTATTTTCTTGCTAGAGAAGGTATGAAAAAAATAAAAGAGAAAGGAAGACATGAGAAGTATTTGACATATGAAGTTACTTAAAAACTTATATGCAATGAAAGTCCCAAAGCTCAGCAGAAAATTATCATATGTATGTGGAGAAATAAAACACTATTAGCTTGCTTACCATAAACAAAATATTCTCAAAGTTATATAATTTGAAAATCTTGGCCTTTCTCCTCCCTGTTTTTTTCATGAAAGAATCTAAGCATTAACTGTATTCATCATTATATTTGAAAGGTACTGTGTCAGCTGGCTCCCAGTCAGTATCACTCTAGCAGCAGAAAATTTCTGAAAAAGAAATCTCAGATGGTGCCAGGGTTGCTTGGCATCCTTTACCATGCAGAAGATGTGTTGGTTTATGAGAGAAATAAAACTGAGCATGATGAATTTTGAGATACTTTCAGCAAGCTGGCCTTGCTCTGAATGAGGCTACTACCTGTGAAAAGGAGCAGATAAAATGTGTGCTGTTCAGTCTTAAGAAATAGGAATTTCTGAACCATTATATTTCTGCAGTTCCAGAGAAAGCCAGCAAAGTTTGTGAATGCAGCAATGTTGCAATGGTCTGAAAGACCAGATTTTGGAAAGCAAGTAACAAAGCCAGTTAATATAATTAAAGAAGTATTGACACATCTCCTCTTTAGCACAATATTCTGTACTGTGCCTGTCATCCAGAGATAAAGACAAGGGATGCATAGTCGTTTGGAGTGTGTGTATATCTGTAGATCTATATACATATCTCCTCATCAAAGAAAACCTGTCTGGAGACCAAAAAATCTCACCCTGTTGTATTAATATAAAAAAATTGCAGAAAAAGCAAAAAAATTATATGTTCCAGCATGTAGGCTTCTAAGAAAGCCACAGACACTTGCAAAAGCCTAGTGTTTACATACTTGGCTAGTTTGATAACACCAAAACAGATCATAGCATCTCTGCCATTATAAGACTCACATTCAACAAATGACCTTTGCTTTTAGACTGAAAGACTGTGATCAGAAATGGTGCTTTCTTTTGATCTTTGATAGCAGCAAATTCTGTTATGGAAAGTCTTTGTCAAGTAGAAGCTAATGTCAAAGAACAGACTTTTGAGGAAGATGGCCAGCTAGGTATATGTTCATATTGACCTGAAAATAATCATACTCTGTAAATCAATATAAATCATTTTTTTTTCATTATTTATTCAATATAAATCAAATTTATTCATTGCTGCCAAAGATGCAAGAGTCAAGGGGATGAAATTCCAATGAACCAATTGCCACAGTAAACACAAGTGGACTTTCAGATTTCTGACATTGGGATTATGGAATGAAAGTATTTTTAATCCTCTGAGACTTCAGAATAGCTGCTCTCCAAAATCCTGAAGAGAGGCAAGAGCACAAAAAAGGGCATAGCACCAGTACAGCAGTTTGTAGGGTTTGATTAGGATGGTTCAAACCTAAGTAACAGCTGTGAAGAATATAGCATGGGAGGAAAAATAAACAAACAAGAATATCCAAACAACCCCTCCCAGGAAGCAGTAGCTAATCTCATTAATCTCTACAAAGCTACCTGACAATCCTTGGCAGCAGACAGCAACACCTTTTTTTTTTTTTTTTTTTTTTTTTTTTTTTTTTTTTTTTAATTTCTGGAAAGGACACACATATGTTATTGTGGCTGATTATTTCTTCATATATACTGACCTGGCTGTACTTTCACGGATGTTAGCTGCACATGTCATCCAAAAACTAAAGCCAATATCCACAAGAGGTGAAATTCCTAAGCTCTTCACAGAAGGCTGTGGGCCTTAACACCTCTGATGCATGTCCTGTATTTGCTGAAAATGTTGTCTTGGTTTTTTACACTCATATCAGAAGTCACGTTAACTCCCCAGCAAAGAGGAGGAAGAGTGGTGGAAACTTAAAAGAAAACAAACTGGTAAAAATAATGAGAAGATGTGTATACAACAATTATGATGTATTGATCACTCGCATCTGAGTTCTCTCCGGTAGAACTGTTAATGAGAGGTATATTAAGAAAAACTCTGCCTGAAGCACTCACTACTCTTAAACCTCAGAAGCCCAGCCGGAAGGAACTGCTAGAATAAAATCCTAAGATTTAAACTTGGCAATCATAATGATCCAGTGTACAAAAAAAAGGGACAAACATACCTAGAACAAAAGGATAATTTCCCCCCCTTAAAAATCTTAGAAAACTTCTGGTGCTCTTCGTCAGAGCTGCTACATGTAATGATTGAAAAGGCATGCCTTCAAAGCAATGAAGTGCTACATTCATATTTGTTACTGCAGCAAAGAGAAAATAGGTAACTCATACTGGTGACGAAGTAAAAGCAAAGAGGGAAGTCCTCCCCCCAGTCCCACTCTCAGTCTCAGGGAGCTGCACATAAAAGCATCAGGAGACCTGATCCAACCTAATCCAAGTTCAGAATTCAATTCAGATTTAATTCTATGGACTGAATGAGAAGATATATCAGTGGAGACAGCTTTGAATCATTTGAAAATGTTTCAAACTCTTGATCTAAAGAGACAGAACATATTTTAACATGGAGGGAAATAAAAATAATCTGAATTTACTTGATGAGTGTTTCAGTTAATATTATCAATGACTGCTATCATCCATTAACACCTTTATAAATTAAATTGCTTAGGCTTTTTCTTTTAGTGATAAGATATAAAATAACTGTTCAAAAAACCTGTCATCTTCTAAAGTAAATAGAATGGTATGCATTTGAATTTAGAACAGCATACAAAATGTCAATCATTGAAATTAGAGATATGTTACTTTCAAAATGTTATGCATGAAAAGAAACAGTTCTGAAGCTGTGGATGGTATAAAAGCTTCTCCTGAATAGTCGTACAGTAAGAATTTTGTGATTAAAATATAGTGTTTCATATTTATCTCTATATTTTAAGTATCATATTCAGACTCATTCTTATGTATTCAAATTTTGATTCTGCACTGGTTTATTAATATCGCTGTTCTGCTTCTCGGGAATTTCCTCACAAAGACTGATACAATATATACCTGCTCTCTGAATATACTAATTTCTATTCTTTCTTATGTCAGAAATTTTATTTTATACCTTTTTGCTTAGCTTTTAAAGTGCGTAGGCATGACTTTGCACTGCTCCAGGGTATTGAAGAGTATTTCCTTTGTAAATTTTGTAACTGTTGATTCTGTCTCTTTGGGAATAAGGAGAGACCACAGAGTTCTTCCAGAGAAGAAAGTTGTATTATAAATGTTTGGCATAGAGACAGATTGATTTGCTAAACCATTTGCTTGCTTGTTAAAAAGATGCATATCTCCTCATGTTTTACTTGCATTCCACCAGCACCTGCAAATCCCAGTCCTGAAACAAGACCCAGTGATGTTTGGCAATGGGGAAGATCCCGTTTGCTCTCTCTTGGAGAACTGCTGTGGATCATACTTATTTATCATGCTCCATCACAATTTTGACACTTGCCAACTAGCATTTTGCCAGCAAGTGCCCTCTCATGGCTTGTGTAATAGCGTGGCTCTGGCAGCTGTTACATGTGAAGCCACTCTTTAAGAAGAATATTTAGCTATATACATCCATTCACCTTGTGCTACTTTCCCTGAAGGCCAAAGAATGGACCTTGGCTCCTGCTCGTCACTGTTCAGACAGACCCTACAAACCTGCAGTTCTTGGGCAACTGTGTACGGCTGAGCTGAGCACAGAGCCAGCTTTATCCTCCACAGGGTTCTAGTTGCAGCTCCCTACCTCAAATACACCAAATGTGGCTGAGTCAGGAACTTCAGATGGTAAAGAAGGGTCAATTGGGCTAACATGGCACAGGACAGAGGCGAGTGGCTCATGCTCTGACAAGGACTATAGCTGATGTATTTCAGAGAAAGGCTGAGCTGGGGTGGCATGGCTGTCCCCAGCACACCACAGAGCACCTGTAAACAAACTGATGCTTCTAATGTCCTTTGGTCAAATGTTTGCTTTGTGTGCAGTCACTGTATCATATTTACTTTTCATAATATTCTGATTTTATGTTTTCCAAAACACTCAGCCAAGGGTTACTCTTTGCTTAGCTTGATTTCTTTTTTTTTTTTTCCCACACCTAATAAACACATTTGCTATTTCTGTCTCCCTTTATAAAGCTAGAAGGTAAAGTGCTTCTGCCCCTGAATTTTCAGCAAGGTGACCATCCTCCAGGTCTGAATGCATTATATTGCTGCTAGTGTCAATTCAGTGTACCCACAGTATCAGGTCTTGCAGTTTTTCCCTCTGAAGCACTGGTAGACTTAGTGAAACTAGATACCTACTGTTCAAAAACTGCAAATGCCAGGATTGCTGAAGAAAAAAATTCTCTAGCTTCCTCTATGTTTCTATAATTCAGTTTGTGTTTTGTTATTTCCATAAATATGTTCTTTATGTTTTCAGCATTTGGTGTCTCATAAGTAGCATTAGGGAGGAATGAGTGTGAGTTATTTTCCTAATATGGCAGTGGAAGAATTTTTTTTTCCCTTGACCTTGTTAGTTTAAAAGATTTATAACCAGCAGACTAGATGAATAATTCCTGTGAACAATGTCCTGTAACTTTGGGAAAAGATAAAAAATCTTCACTTAAATTAATTGCATTTTTGAGCTCAGCATTTTTTTATTTTATTTTACCTGAAGCAATCCATTTGACATTTAATTGGAGCATTGTTTAATTAATAGTGGAGAAATGGAACAATTGCAGAAATTGTTCCAATCTTTAAAAAATACATAAATACATTTATTTTGTCGCAACAAAGCCAGTGAGAGGGAGTTTCAAAAAACATCCTCCACACATGGCTATTTCCCCTGTGCAACTAAATGGAAGAATACACAATCAAAATGTATTCATGTCTTTGAAGCTGCACCTCATTTTTCACCTCAGGTGTCTGTATCAGAAGCCAGTGCCAACAATAAGACATCAGCAGCTCCACAATATTATCACATGTGAAACCTGATTCTCATGTGCCTGTGCATGAAATGCTGGCTGCCACCTATATTGGTTGGCAGCTATAAACGGGGACACTGTAATGGAAAAACTTTTGGGGACTCACAATTCATTTTATAAATACATATGCATTTACAATGTCTATAAGAGACAGTTCTTGCATTTTCAAAGTGCAGTTGAACCTTATCCTCATAAACTTGGGTTCTCCTAACAGGATTCACAGCTTCGGACCTTTATTTTCTTTAGAAGCTATTATGCTTCTGCTGTTGTAGCATTGGAGTACATAATGATTTTTAAGGCAGTTATTGTCATTATACCCTGTAAAGCAGTATAATCTAATAGCCCCAATTTATGGTTCTAATCTATGGTGGGAAAGTATTTTTGTGTTTATCTTCTAGTGAAATATATCTAGGCACCACAGCTTGAACTCACTGCAAGCAAATGCTTTAGATATCTCCTATGGAAGCTCAGCAGATGTGGGTCACTTCAAAGGGAAAACTACAGGAGTAGGGAACAGCATCAGATATGAAACCCTTTCTTTCAGGAAGATACACAACAAACTAGTGGTGTTCTAGTACTGAGTCCTCCCATTGGAGGTCATTTGAATCCTTCCATCTTTCAAGTGCATTCATTAGCAGAAGCAATAACCTCTTTCCTTTCTGCCAGATTTGTTCCACTTTTAGGAAATAATTTAAAATTAATTCTAAAGAAAAAATAGCTTCATATAAAATTAGTATTTTATATTGAAGGCATATGCAGATTGGATGGGACGTCTGAGTACAAGTCTCCATTACACATAATTCTTAATAAATGGAGCCACTGGACATTTTAATGTTTCTGGCAAATATCTTTTAATTACTCTTCCCTCCCTACTTATTTACTTTGTTATGCTTTGCTGTCACCTTTCAGCCTCTGCAGTGATTTGTCAAAAAGGTCTCTCATCTGCTAGTCCATGCAGAATACTGATTCTGTGTTTAACTTGCTCAGTGAATTGCAAAGGGCAAAAGTTTTTGTGTGTCTTGCATCAAAACTGACCCTATGCTAAGCTTATGATTCCTACTGAATAGCCCTCAAGGGACAGATTGCCGAGGGATATAAACTCCTGAAAAGGGGAGGCTAAATAAACAGGGAATAAAAAAAAAAAAAAAAAAAAGAAAAAAAAAAAAGAGACTGATGTTGCTATTTTGTATAAAGGAAAAGCTAATTAGAAAACAAAAGGTTATGAAGAAATACTGAGAGGGGATAGTAGCATAGATGCCATAAAGGAAGAACTTTGACTTGGAAAGAGATAAGGCAAATGGGAAATAATTTGAATCCTATATACAAAACAATGAAATTGAGGATGCTTATCTTTCTGGTGAGGAGAGTATCCAAGGGTTATCTGGTGGAAGAGGACAGCTCAGTTTTCTTTTTCCAAGAGAAAATTACACATTTACAAAAAGAAAGTCTTAGTGGCATATGCTACAGAGATTTGTTGCCTCTTTTAGGTTTGCCATAGATGGATGCTTTTGATGTTTTTGGAAGCCAGAGCATGTCTCATCATCAGATGCTGAGATTATTTTGTACCTAAAATAATAGGTATGAAAATAGCACCTGATACAGTACAGACATCTTTTTCACTCCTACACTCAAAAAGGGTGGGGAAGAAGCAATATCATGTCTCCAGCTGTAATGTGACTGCTCCCAAAAGCTCAAACACATTCAGCCTGCACTGAAGAGCTACAGAGATCCATCAGTGTGACTCAGATTTTAAATTATAATGCTGCAGTTTGCACTTGCAATGTTCAAGTGGGCATTTTAAAGTCAAACCAAGCTTGTAAAATGTCCAAATTTGTATATTTAGAGCTGTCTTGTATCATGTACTTTCTGCTATCTTCAATTACAGTAATAAAATTTTCATTTAAGGAAAGAGGTTGGATATGAAACTGGATAAATTCTTTGAGTTCTCTTTTCATTTTAGATTATTTATAGTGATAACAACTAATGCACTGCTTAAGGGTAATGAATCTTATTAAATACACTTTAAATTATCTCCTAAATTAATACAACAATGCAGTTCTAGTGCTTAAGACCCTCACCAGACTGGCAAAAAGAACTAATATTTGCTTCTTATGAAAGATTCCTTATTGCTTCCAGCTAAATTATGTATATCCAATCAAGTTCTTTTCCCTAATATGTACCACTTACAGAAGTTGTCTATAGATTTCATTCAAAGAGTATGCCCACTTCTTGCAATGACTGTGTGGTAACTTGTTTGTGGCTATTTCTCAGCATGTTTAGCAGACATTATCAGTAAACCAAATGATTACTTAATCTATGATATGTCAGTGTAATCATGCTACATCAGTATGAGTGAAGGGATTTTGTCTTCAGGGATAGAATTACTTGCTTAAAATACAAGTTTATTCTGGAGGTGAAAGTCAGCTTTCTAAAAATGTAAGGAGTGTGCACACATAGCTACTTCAAGAAAACATGACTTTATTCCCCAGCTTCTCCAGCCAGTTTAGCATGGTACATGGCTAATTGCCAGTTTCTCCTAACATACCTTTTCTTCTTCTCCCCCTGCTCTCATGAGCTTTGCTTTGGCTCTAAGGAAATATTAGATGTGACTATAATAAGAGAATACTTGATGCAAGCAGTTATTTGCATTCCCTTTAGCCTGGAAATTCTATTAATATTCTGTCTTTCAAACACAATGCCAAGCTTGAATTTAAATCCATCTTTGTGGCTCCTGTGCACTATTGGAGACAAACTACCACAGAAAGTCAGTCTTATTTCAGCTCCTGAACATGAGAGAGAGATTTAAGGAAGGACTATTAGCAAAGAACACTGAGGAAAAAGCCTGAAATAGAATGAGATTAGTTGTCAGTTTTTATACTCAGTAAAGTCTTCCTTTCCATAATTGTGGAGTGAATAATCTCCTTCATCTCCCACCACACATAGCTGACCTGTTTGACCACTGGAAGCAATGAATTTTTTTAGCCAGCATCTCAGCAGCATGGAGGTTTCCCATTACTCCTCCCATTACTATGCCTGCTGCCCGTCATGCTGCTTGGTCTCCTCTGACACTGAAAAAAAATTTCAAGTACTGCAAAGGAAAGGTCATCAAATTGGTGAACACAAACAAAACTGCCAAAACTACACCAGCTGCAAAAAGACCCTAGAATTTTCGTTTCTTCAGAGACCAGAATGCTCCAAAGCTTTGGTGTAATACAGAATTTTTATACCCATTTCAAAACTAAACTAGTATCTTAGCCATAAAATGCACATTAGCAATTCACTGAACTCCTTTCTGTATTGGAGTAATTTGTTTATTTCTTATTAACTTTCTGGAAAATTAATTGAGTACATCTTCAATAAGAAAGTTGTGGAGTTTTGTTTGTTTGTTTGGTTGGTTGTTTTTTCCCTTTAGCTTCTTTGCATAGTGTTAAAGCTAAAATCTGAATTTGACAATTACTTCATTTTTAATTTTATGTTCTTGACCTTCTGTATAATTTCTACTTTTTTTTGATGTTTAAAATTAATCTTTCCCTTGAAGATTTCAGAACCAGGTTATTACCAACATTCTTTGGAAAGAGATCTAATTTTTGAAAAGAAATAATAATGTTTTCTTTCTTTAAACATTCTTTAATGTTTTTGCCTTCTTGTTTTCAGCTGATATATTCAAACCTCTCTGTCTTCTGAACCTCACTGCCAGCTGCAGCCAGTGTATTGGTCTGTTGTTTTTCCCATCCTAATTAGTGCACAGGGAAATAATATACATCTTGAGCTGTATAGCACTACATATTTAGAAACACACTATTTAGAAACACACAGGCAAAGCAACTTGTAACCAGAGGTCTCCTATATTCCTTCCTTCAAAATTCCGTGCTTCATTTTGCATGATGTATTTTGCACCAAATTAACAAGACTGTGAGCACCTACTGTAACTGTTGTGGTGCACTGCTTTCTGAGCTGTCATATCTGGTCAGGCACAACCATACCCCTCAGTTTTCATGGATTCTTGGTGTTCTTGACTGCCTGCCATATAAAATTTTGTCACTTGGCTACCTACTGTTAAAGGCTGTTGCAGAAGCACAGTGACTAAGGCCAGGGAAGATCATTAGGCCATCTAGAATGGCCTTTCTGTAACAGAAAGCAGAGCTATACCCAGAGATTCCACTGCAGGGCTCAGCCCTTCAGAGCTTGCTCTCTGAGGTAAAAACACTTCTGCAGAACTTAAACTTACAAACAAGCAGACAAGGACTCACTTGGTGATTTGTGGGGGTGATGGGAATCAGCAGTTTCAGCTGACCTCCAGCGGGACCTGTCCATGTTCCACTGTTCTGAAATCGGGGTTTGTTTAATAGAATTACTCCCATGGAAAAGTAGATTTCCATGCACAAAGAAGTCATCAAAGGTCTGTGAAAATTGATAGACAGATTCTATAAAACATTTCTTGTGTAAAGCAAGATAACATCTATCCACAAAAAAAGTGCCAAATGAATGTCATGTCAGTATCATTAGGAGATAAGAAGCTCTTTTATTTGTTAACTACGTGCCTTTGCACTGATGGGTACACTTATAATATTGTTTTATAGTAGTGTTATCATGCAGTTGGAATAATACTAATTTATTAAAAGTATCCCTTAACTAAGACAATACGTTAGAAAAGAAAAAAATCTCCCAAATAAAATATACCATAGGTTCCCCCTACTATTAATGGTACAAAGGCCTCTTTTAATGATTTAATGATATGACTATTATAATGATTTTATCAATAATACATCAATTAGTAATTAAAACTCCATTAATAATAAACTGGAGATTCAATTATGTCTTTCTACAGGGTGTAATGACACTTTAGCAATGGAAGGAATGCTAGATGGAGAATAATGCTTGATCAAATTGTTGAAATTGTGAAAGTGGATTAGAACAAGAAAACAAGATGCAGCATAATTGCAAGGGACTCACCTTGTAAACCGCTACCTAGCCTTTGTGCCTTGAGATGAAAATAGTAAGAATAATAGATATGGTCATAGTTCTTCCTCAATAAG
Source organism: Falco naumanni (assembly GCF_017639655.2). Classification (NCBI taxonomy): domain Eukaryota; kingdom Metazoa; phylum Chordata; class Aves; order Falconiformes; family Falconidae; genus Falco; species Falco naumanni. The sequence continues at coordinate 42,689,269 of NC_054054.1, read as the reverse complement.
GAGGTTTCCAATTAAAAAACACTTGACTGTTTTCTTTTTCTATGCCATACATTTTTAACTCCCCTGCTACTGTGGACCAAATATTTACAAGATGCTCTTGTTGCAGATTTGCATATGAAATGCCAAGTGATGGCTGGGAGGTTTTTAGTGTGAACAATCAAATGAATTTATTTTTATTAAATAGTAAAATGGTTCTCTTTAAATATCAAGTTTGGGAATATAAAATGATTAACAGCAGATAGCAGTAAAAAGGGAGGGGGGAGGGGGAGGACAGGGAGAGATGCCCTTTTATAGCTTGATTAACTGGGATGGTGCTCAGTGGGTTGTGTCTGGACACATGCGCTGGCTGAACATTATTTTCTTCTGGTAGATCAGTTCGTCACTTGTGATAATATTTATGATGAATTATTACTATATTAGCTCTGCACACAGCGTATTTCTCACTTTTCATGGACTGTGGAGGGAGCCTCAATCATTAGCTGAGACTAGATGCCTAATACTAATGGTGATGGGTAAAGAGATTAAATCCTTAGAGATAAACACCACTGGTTGAGGAGCTTTTCACTTCTTTGTTGTGGCTCACAATGGACTTAGGCAAAAGAAGGCCTGCAGTTCAGTGAATAGTTTTCAAAATCCTGGCCTTTCCTAGAAATGGATAGGTAACAGTGTTTGCCAAACTTATAGGAATGCTTTGAGCATCTCGCTAAAGACTTTGAACACAGAATGTAAGGCCTTACTATATGCTAAGGCTCCACTATGTCTGTATTTACAAGAGATAACAGCACTGTACATATACAGTGCCCTACAGGTTTTTCTCCCTTTATGAAATTAGGCAGTTTTTCAAACAAAGCATGTATTATGTATGCAGCAAGGGAAATGTCTGCTTCACAGAAGCTGACGTCTCGAAGGTAAACATGTATAAATGTTTATACATTTTTTAACACCTATTATTTACCCAAAAGATCACAACAGCTGCTTCAGAGTTGTTCTGGTCTCAGTGGTAAATAGGTATTTTGGCAGCTGCTCGAAACAGAAATGATTCTTTGGTTCCATTCCATTGTAGCATCTCCACTTGTTATTCTAATGATTATTCCAAAGGAATCAGGTGTCAGAGTAGACTGATTTCACTTCACCTGAGGCTTCCCACAGATTAGACTGGTACCTCTATGAAAAGCCCTAAATAGAAGGCATCTTTTATTTTTCATTCTCTGAGCCATAATTTAGTCCCTGCTCCTCCCCTGACCTTATGAACTGTATGGCCTTCAAATAGACATGAATTCTTTCCTCTTTGGTATCACCTGTGAGTATGTGTACAGTTTAACATGTGCAGGTGTTCACCAACTTGCCTCAGCCCAGCTAGCAGTAGCAATCCAATCACAATGGCACAGTACTGTCTAGATCTGACTACTTGCCCATGTCAGTATCCAGAACACCAGATGAGATTGAGAGGAACCTCATTGCTACTGTCAGCGCTGAGAGAGAAAACAAATGCTCTCACACATGCTGCAATGACTTTACTGATGGCTGGAGAGACAAAAATGGGCTAGACACATTGAAGACACAGACAGATACTTCTTCAGCCTGCAAGAAAGCAGGAAGTCGCCCCGTCCAACCTGTCTCTCCCAGCACTGGGATCCACGGCTTTACCAGTCTCCCCAGTGGGTAGTTTGCAGATTTATTTTTGCATTCAGGCCTACAGCCAACCACTAATTAAGCCCCAAGCGCACACGTCATGTGCATCACTAGTGCATCTATGGGTTATATTTTGTAATTCTTCTGGCTATGCTAATTTCTTATAACACCATCTCTCTCCCTTAACTGAAATCCTCTGCAGTACTAGAGAAGATTGTTAGCTATGATTAATCCTGTTGTCATGTATGCCCTGAAGTTTATCACCCAGATCTAATTTCTCTGGTCTGTGGAGCTGTTGCAGCTGTTTCCCCACATCCTCATGGCTCTAAATGAACCATTTGAACTAATGGGAAAGAACATATCATACTACCTCTGTTGGCCTATGTGTTTATCTGTGCCAAACACAATTATTTTTTTTTTTTATAGAAGAATGATTTTCTGACAGTTTGCTCCACTTCACAGACTGCCACATCAGTGCAAACCCATTTTCACTGTGATTATAAATTCAGCTACTGAACAATTAAATGCAGCAGCACATACATTGGGATGTGTTTTCTTAGATTATGTTAATGCTGTAATGAACTCCAGTAGTTGGATGTACAGAGAGCTGAGGGCTCTTATGCATTAAGCTGCCACAGAAGATTCTCCAGAGCTCATCTGGAGAACTCATCTCTAAGAATAAACATGATTCACTAAATCAAACACTAGAGTAAATGTTTTGAGATGACCTATTACAGTAAAGTTGCTTTCTTACATACCAGGACATAGAGGAAACAGAAATCTCACTGAATTTATAAAAAATGCACTTTATTACTATTTATTCATGAGCTATGTTAATGTTCAGTGCTTTACTTACAGATTTGAATTCTGTTAGGTTTTTTTTAAGTATCGTGCTGGATATGGCAAATAATTCATGCAAAAAAAATCATAATGTTAAAAGATTAGATGGCTCACAGAGTTGGTGATGGGCTGAAGAGGTAATCATTGTGAAATCACAGATTGAACTGGAAGCCATTAAGGATGTGCTTAAGCCAACTACAGTTTCAGTATATAGTTTAAGTTAGTTTTGTAGACTTTATCTGTTGTCAATGAAGAGCACTAGTCACCTCCAGAAAGTAATTCATCTCACCCATCATAGATACTAAGAATGCATGATTTTTGTCCCAGGAGGTGAATGCCACTCTGAAATTAGTTTTCCAATCTTGAAGTTATTCAGTAGTCAACTGATATGAATTTAGTGTCTTCAGTGTGAGTTCGTGCAGTATTCTGTATTCACAAACGAACGTAACACTTGCTGACAGCCTTAGATTAGATGAAAAGACAGAGCAAAGTGAACAAATTAAGTATTTCACTACTGCTAGAAGATAGAGATTAGGAAAGATTAGTTCCTCTTGCTCTTAAAAGAAAGCTGTAGCCCTGTATGCAGTTCTTGACAGGGTAGCATAGGTAGTTTAATCAATGTTCGTGTTAGCTAGAGAGATTAGTTTATTAGTGTTGTAATTTCCCATGCACTGGCATCACATTTACCCACAAAACAATATTTGAAGGACTTTATTTAACAGGGTGGTTACTGGAAGTTGGCAAACAAGTGCAACATTCATCAAGTGCACGTGGGTATCTAATGACTGAGCTGCATTTCAGAGAAGAATGTTCACTTTATAAATGCTGTATGTATCTGAATTCAAGTGATAAAAATCCATCTAGAAGGTGATTTTTAGATAGGAGGTGAAGGAAGTGAGGGTGTTTAGGTGGGAGCTGCAGTAAAGTGTCTGCATTTTCTACACTGTACCAGCAGCATTAGTCATCTAGAGATGTAGTTTAGCCTGCTTATGACCATCTCTAGTTGTGATTTTATTGCCTTTACTGTCTTAGCTTTAAATGCCTTCAGAATCTTTCTGATATATTCAGATGTTTTAAATTGGCCTTGTCTCAATGCTGTCTGTGCCTCTTAATTTCTTATGAAACCCTAAAAATTATTTCCATCCATATCCAAAAGAAAACTCGAACTTTTGCAGTCTCAATCTACTTAAATTTGCCACATTTGGCTCCTGCAAATCCCTATCTTGATACATTCTGTTCTTCTCTGTGGAACAGCTATGCTTCCTATGGCTATGAGGGGATCACAACTTGCTTATCAAGCCCCAGTCTTTTTTACAATCTTGTGTATCAGATCAACAAAATGGCTGGACCTAATGCAGTATATTAGATGACATGTCTTCAGTGACTAATTTTTAGTTATGGTTCTTCTCTTCCATGTCTGTACAGTTGGGATTACTGAATGTTTTCCTAGGCAAACACTGGGTGGGACCAGTACTCTAGTTTCAGGAACAGGTACCATTAGATACATTCAGTCTCCTGTACTTAAAAACCTTTTCTTTACTGGACTCCATTATGTCACAGACAACTGATCCTTTTTTCCCAATAACTTCTGCTCAGCTAACTTGTACCAGTGTTATTTATCAGCCATTCCATGAATTCATTAATCCTAAAGCTCCCTCAAAATATCTAATCTCCTCTTCTGAATTCCTTTCTAATGATCTGGGATCATGATTACTGAAAGATTTACTATGGACCTCTGACTTTTGAGTTCTTCATCCCTTCCCATACAGCTCTTTTTCTCATGTGTCACTCATTTCAGCCTGTTTTGTCTCCAAGTACTGTCTCCTTTGGACCTTCTGGCATGGAATTAAAAATGTTTTCAATTCTTTAAATATTGAATTAGCTCACTTTTATATAAAAGATAGGAAAGATTCAAACCTTTCCTCATTTAGAAAATTTAGAAGGAAAAAAAAAATGCTACTCTGTAGCTCAAGTCTAATATCTGACTGCTGGTCATTGCAAATTAAAGTGAAGACATGGGCAAATTTCCCAATAGTCGAAGAAAAGGACAGTGTATGGCTCTCTAGACTTCATCTTAATTCATCCCATTCATTTAATACTTAGTACTCGAATCTGGCTTTTTATAAACATTCATCAATCACAAGGCTTCCCTGAAATAGAACTCAACTATTTCTGCTTTACAGGAAAAGATTCTTCAGAGAAGTTAAATGAATAGAACAAGACAAGTTCGAGATGAAAAAATCAGGTTGACCAACATTTCCAGTCTCTCAGTATCTAGCTATTTCTGTTCTAGCTTTATGGCCAAGACAGACATTACCTTGTATGCTATCATGCACCTGGTAGCTGCGTTAGAAGAAAGTTTAAATATTAGCACAGCTACTGTTTCATAGTGATTGCTGATACTCATGTCATCAAAGTGTTGCTTTTGAACCTTTTCCAGACAGAACATTCATTTCATTACTTCTGTCTTTGTGCACGAAGGTCATCTTCTGCATGATGAGAACCTGAGCAATGATCGAAGCTGAGCAGATCAAGGCTATAACTGTATTGACACATGATCACCTCACAAAAGAGATAAATCTATCAAAAGGTATCATCCTACTCAAAAATCTGGCCTTTCTCATGCTCTTACTGCACGTTCTCTTTTTCCTCCAGACTGAGTGAGTGAAAGAACTGATGAATCTAAATGGAAGAGAAGTCATTTCACATGCTAAGGGGTAGAAAGCAAGGAATTGTTTATGGAATTAAGATACTATGTCAAATTCTGTATGATGGAGTACTGCATTCAGCTCTGGGGCCCTCAACATAAGAAGGACATGGATCTGATGGAGCAAGTCCAGAGGAGGCTGTGAAGATGCTAAGAGGGCTGGTGCAGCTCTGCCATGAATACAGGCTGAGAGGGTTGGGGTTGTTCAGCCCGGTATAAAAAAGGCTCCAGGGAGACCTTAGAACAGCTTTCCAGTAATCAAAGGGGGACTGCAAGAAAGCTGGAGAGGGACTTTTTACAAGGATGTGTAGCAATAGGACAAGGGGGAATGGTTTTGAGCTGAAAGAGGTTGAATTTAGATTAGATCTCAGAAAGAAATTCCTCCTTGTGAGGGTGGTAGGACACTGGCACAGGCTGCCCAGAGCAGCTGTGGGTGCCCCATCCCTGGCAGTGTTCAAGGTCAGGCTGGACGGGGCTTGGAGCAACCTGGGCTGGTAGAAGGTGTCTCTGCCCATGGCAGGGAGGTGGAACTAGATTATTTTTAAGGTCCCTTCCAACTCAAACCATTTTATGATTCTGTGATTCTGTGATAGGCTTGTGTTATTTGCAACAACTTGACATGCCATGCCATGGCACTAGATTTCAGTCTTAGAATGATATTTTTTTTAGAGAAAACTATTTTGATCCTCACTATCAACCTTCTGTATAATATTGATATTCCTCTGCTCTGCTTCAAGAACACGCTGTCAAATGTCTGACTTGTATTTTATGCGTTGAAGTTGCTTGACTTTCTCAAGATTGGCCTTTGTTGGAGTATCCTACTTGACTCAGTGTTGGCTGTGATAAATGCAGCTAAACTGCAATAGTAAGTAAGGTATCACAGTGGGATCTCCAGTGACTATTTTATACATTGAGAAGGATCGATAACTTTCGAGTTTAAGCCTTGCTTTTGCTCACATGTGTTCTTGGACAAATCAGTTCACCTTTGGGGAATAATCCTTCAAAGTTACAGAGCTGGCAGTGGAGTAAGGGCTTTTGCAGGAGTTAAGCATAGCTGTGAGCAAAAACACCAGGTTTATTTCTTTTCCTTTGTTTCCTTGGTAGGGGTTTCTCATTGGTTGTTTGGGCCTTAAATTCTCATTACTTCTTTTATCATGCACTCTTCTTTGGTCTTTCCAAGCACAGGAAGCTACAGAGGACCCTGTCTAGGGGCCTAGAAAAGGACAGCTGGAAATGAGTGTCAAAAATGCTGATCCTCTCAGCCCACACACCTCCCTAGTTATTTCATTGGAAAGAACCAGTCAGAAAATATGATTGTTTTATAGTCTTGTTAAGACCTTGTACAACTCACTTTTTTCATTCAATCTTTTATACCTAACAAGTCTCTTTTTTAAGGAACGTGCTGTTGCTACGCAACTGTGAATGAACCATATAGAGAAAGGGAGCAGGGAAAGATGAAGGCAAGAGGGAGGTAAAAAAAGAAAAGATGATCTTGGAAAAAAAAGAGGGAAGTCATAGGCTATGGTTTGAAAATTAAAGATAGAAACAACTTTTTCTTTAACTGTATGAAGGCAAGAGGCAGAATTGGAGGAAATCTCCCTTGCCCTCTACTCCTTTTCTTCACCTTGTCCATTCACCTCCAGTTTGTAGTGTATGGCCAGATAACTGAAAAATTTAAGAAATAAGAGTTTATATGGTTGAGGTGTCTGACTGGGGTTCAGGAGGTCTGTTAGGTATTCCCTGATCACAAATTGTTTTTCTGCATCACCTAAGGCAAACTGTTTAATCTCCTCTTCTAATTTCATTCCTCTAAATTAGGGACAATGTCTCTGATTTCTGCCTTCTCCGTTTATACTATGGAAGCTTCTTAATAAGCACTGACTCAGAATCCCAGTGAGGTCTCAAGGTCTCTTTGCTTTAATGATAGCATAGAAAATAGTAGTAAAAAAAGGATAATCATGCTTTTCTTACCTTCCCACTCTGATGGTGCGAAACATCTTACAGGTCTTGATGTTGCGCTACTGCACATTCCCATTCTATCTCATCCTCCACACTTCAGGGCTGTGTTTCAAATGTAGAATGACTTAACTTTACCCTATCTAATCCCCCTGCTTTGCAAGAAAGTTTTTATGTTCCTTGGCAATCCAGGCCTCTTCTGTACTCAGTGGATATACCTCTAGATCTAATTCACACTTCAGAAATGCCCATTTTGCTTTCTTGTGAACATTTTCTTCTAGCAAAAGTCTAGGGTAAATAGGTGCCAAACGTGTGCCTGAGTTAATTCTCTAAAGCTGAATAAGATGTTTTCAGGCCAATATGGTTTTCATCTCCTTTTTGTATGTATTTTACTGTGTGGTTTTCACACAGTGGAAATCTTCCCTTCCCTCCTGAAAGGTAATTTCCAGAATAAAAAAAAGTAGTAGAAGGTAGAACTAAGTCCTGCAAGAGAAATAGCAGGACAATGCTGCCTCATTTAGAATTAATTTGCTTGTGCAGTCTTGTTAAAAAGTAAAAGTGGCATTTTACTTGCTCTGATGAAGACAGAATTAATTTTGCTACAAGTAACATTTCTGCTTCTTAGAGATATTCTCTGGTTTTCAGCTTTTTTGCCTGTGATACAGGATCATTTAAAATCACAATTAAAAGTAAAAGCCCCACTGTCTGTACTGACATGACAGTGCTTCCAGATATTAAGGTCTTATCTACTACTCTGAAGTTTTGAGTTTTGTTTTAAAAACTGGTGTGGCTGATGTGCTAGTCACTGTCCTTCCAAAACGAGGAGCAGTTGTCTTTGGCCATCAAATAAGCTATCAACAGTATTAAAGAAATTTCTCCTCACTGTATCTGGCAGTGTATCTGCATGAGGCAAGTCAGCTCACTCTTGTGTACCTTCAATACCCTTTGTCTATCTCATCTCTTCAGATAATGAAATCTTCAGTGGAAGAGCTCAGCCCTTAGTCAAAAGAATTTACAGTGGAGCATCTAACGCATTTTAGATCAGGAGTTTAAGATTTGTTTCACATTATCTGTCTATAAGTGGATCCTATTTAGGATGCTGGTTAACCTTAATCTTGCTAGCTTAGTGAAACCCTTCATACTGGACAGATCTAAGATTCAATTGATCTTGACTGTGTGTTTTTGCATTCTCTATGATAATGGAGGAATTTCATTTCCTTTGTCATAGTCCCGCTGAGCAGCTAGAATCAGTGTTGGCTGTGGAGATGTTTCAGTGGCCCTTTCAGCTAAGCCAGTGAATTAGCAAAACCCTGTAACTTTCGGCCACGACTGATGTAGATGAACTTTATCCTACCATAGCTTGAGAAAATGCTCTGTACCCCCTCAGTGTTGCCAGGAGCCAGAACTGAATTGGAAATGTGTTATTTGCATATGTATACTAACTATTTTCTAAAACTGTTTATGCTTTCCTTTTGTTTTGTTTATTTTAGTAATACCAGCAACAAACTTCTCTTAATTTTAGCTTTTCCAACAATTTTTCACTATAAACTTCTGTTCACCCATGACTGTAGTCCTCATATCTTGAACTGGGACTTTGTGGTCTGTCCAGTGCAATGAGGCAGTAGCACAGAAGTACTTTTCCATGCCGAGTTCTGATGCTGATTCCAAAGCAGTCGTGCTGGTTGAGTGCTGTACATGCCTGGATGCCTGGTGGAGCAGGAGTCTGATCTGATTCAACATACCTTCCTTCTGACCTTCTAATGGCCATGTGAAACAAACAGGAAGGTTCCTTAGTTTAACTTGTAAGGTGATACAATTACTTTTAAAATAGTAAATAACTTTGTATGTAGAAGGTCTGATTCTTTCAGGTCATTATTAGACTGGATTATCAGCAGTAAGCAGGTCATTTTAGTGCAAGTTTCAGGTAGCTGACATTAATTTTTTTATTAACTTTCAGTGATAATTTAGTGTGGTCCACAGCCTTTGACTAAACAGTGGAAACTCTGGAGGCTGTAGAACCATGCTCCCCAGTTTACATACTGTATTTTCTCCATCACAATGAGATTTTAACAAAAAAATCAAAATCAACTGTCAGATGCACCTTGTACCTTGCAAACATGTGATACCTCATGGAAGAGGAAAGAAAAAATGAAACCTCAGACACTTTGTCCTAAATCTGAATTGCCAGTTGCTTCTTTTGGGCAGTGGCGTGACCACAGAATGCATTTTTTTTAGATATACATTACCCAGTTTTTAAAGGTATACATGATTTTTTAAGAGAACGAAACCCTTCCCATAAGAACAACGAAGTGTATCATATATTTTATGTGACGGAAAGAAGATTGAATTGCTGCCAAGCTGTTGTTTAAATAGCTGCCACCAGCCATGTCTGATGAATGTATTGCTATAAATGATCTCACTTTTCACATCCTTCTGCAAAGACCTTGTTAGACAGAGTTAGCTAGTCTCCGATACTGCAAAGTTTTTAGCAATATCTTAGTCACATGTAATACTAAATCAGAAAAAAATGTTCATTTTGCTAAATATTTAGCTTTTACAAAGTGAGGGACTAAGAAAATTCCCCAGTAGGTAAAATAGTATGTACTTTTGATATGAAAAAGTATTTTTGCTATTAAAAAAATAAAATAAAATATAAAACATGGCCTATATTCCAACTGTACATTTATACTGTTGGATGTAGAAGGAAAGTTCACAAGCAAAAAATCTCTGATAACACTGCTCTTAAATCTGGACTGTTAAAAATTAAAATGCTCTTTGTTAATAACTAGATAGTCTAAGAGCAATTTTAACAGTGAGATCACCAAAAATTCTTTGCAAACCAGCACTTAGACTGCAGGGGAGAACTTGGTTTATGTACGTCAGAGCTGCAACAGTCATGGCACAAGCAGGTGCAAGTTGTACTTATTATGAAGTTACAGAGCTGTGGTGGTGTCTTTTCTGTTAGTTGTTTTAAAACTGCATTAGAGAAGAACTTCTAGTTTATAATTTGTTTAGCTGGAATGTAACTTCCATAAAGAAATGAATCCACTTACAGTTAGGAATACAAATATGAAACTGGAAAAAACCCAGACACTTGTCAGAAGGTTATGTCCCTTTTTCTAGCAAAATTTGTAGGAAGTCTTGTTCGGTTTTTTGTTGTTTTGTTTTGTTTTTTTTTTTTTTTTTAAGTTCAATTTGTCTCCTATTTTGTAAGGAGTTTTCAAAGCCCTATATAGATACTTATTTTTACCCAAAATTAATGTTAATATTACTTTCATAGTTCTGGCATTAAAATTAAACAATGCCTGCAAGATACCTCATTATTCAAAGTAAATATTTGAAACATTTTTATGACTCATATCAGACAAAGACATCAATAGTGATACAAAACGAAACAAAAGAACTTGAGAGAAAGTATAATAAGTTACCTCCTTTAGATCGTTGCAGACTTCAGTAACTACAACAGATCCTCCAAGAACGGGACTGCAAATGTAGGCAAACACTGGGTCGATAGTCAAATAAGCAGCAAAACTGTGTTATCCAAACCCAATAATTCTTCTACAGGACACTATTAGATATTTATTCTTCTTCCAAAATAAATATAAATAGTAAAAATGAGGAAAGGTGACTTGCAGAGGTTGCTATAAAACCTGTCAAGTAATATGCAGGGCTTTCTGAATTTTCACAAACATTTCTACCTTCAACTCCATCAAAGGTGCCAGGGACGTTATTACTGAAAGTACTTTCCTTTGCAGTCCAAATATTGGTCCCTGCCATCATGTTTGATATAATATATATTTTCTTGTCTAATAATGTGAGTCTGCATGATGGAATATTCATCTCACCTGTTATGGTGAGGACTGTGTCTGTAACTTTATAAACACTCAAAATTCTTGGAAGTTGCAAAACCTTACTGATTCAGAAGTTCTGCACAAGACAGTTGCCAGACTCACATTTCCTCTGTAGTGTACAGTGCCTGCTGTTCTAGAACATTTGAGATTACAAACTTCTTTTATAAAATTTAATTGCAGTTACATACTTATAGCATTATACAATAACAATATCCTTCTAACACTTTCTTATGTGAAAAGTGATCTAGCTTATGCACTGGCCAAGAAGGTCACTTGAACAATAATATAAGATAAAAAGTTCTCTAAGTATTTAAGGTGTGACTATTAATTGATGAAATGTGCGTGGCAGCACATTATCACTTGCTTCATCAGAGTCAGAGGCTGTGTCTATACTAGTAAATCAAAGAGAGACAGGGAATATCTCTGAGCACTGGGACTTCAATCTTTCTACCCTTTAAAATTTTAGGACATACCTACTAGTTTTCCAAACAGAAAAAAATCTCCAGTTAGAGCAAAGGGAAAGAGACCTTCCCCTTACAATATGCCATTTGGATATATATATATATATGTGCCTTATTTTAAAGACAGGTGTGGTCGGGCTTTATTTTCTCTCCTTATTTTAAAGACTTTGAGAAGGAAATGTTGGGGGAGGGGGGAAAGACTATATGAGAGGTTTTGGGTTTTGCTTTTTGTTTTGTTTTGTGGGGTTTTTGGTTTTTTTTTTGGTTTTGTTTTTGTTTTTGTTTTTTTAATAGAAAGAAAGCTAGTTTGGAATCCTTGAGAGGGGTTTGAACTCTTTTTCGGCCCTTCTAATTTTCTTCCTGCATAATAACCTCACAACATCCTTGTAGTCCTCCAGAGTTGCCTGTCCCTTCTTCCAAAGGCCATAAACACTCCTTTGTTTCCCGACTTCCAGGATGTTAAGTTTGTTTTTTTTTAACATGGAAAATCTCATTCTCAAGTGCTTTAACCAGATCTATGTAAAAATACACTCAAAACTTGGTGCCCTGGGAACAAGGATGATCTGCATATACACTAAACAAGCTATGTACTCATGAGAAGAAAGTGTTACAAATATTGAGAAGGTACAAAGCCAGTACAAGAAGTTGTTAGTATAACATTTCAAAACCAATCAAGAATGAATCACATGGCCTTGTCTGTCTCCATAAGGTTACAGAGGGAAGGGAGTAGAAATCATAGGAATGAAACAAAAGGCATTTATTTAACAGCTGTATGTATGTCTTTGGTATGCTTTACTGCTATTATCTTGGCTGCATCTCTGGCATCTGTCAAGCATGGAAGAGGGAATTTGCCTCCTACCTTTTCTTCTTTGATCCATGCCTTCAAGTTGGAGCCTTTCGTCCTGATTTTTGTATGAAAGAGAGGTATTTCCCTTCATGAAATTTTCTTGATATGAGCGACTGTCATGGATTAGCATATACCTTCTGCATCTAATGTTCAGCAAATGACCTTTCAGGACACTAATGCATTCCGATGCTGATAACTTTTGAATGCTTCATTATACTGCCTGTCTACCAGATGCAACACATGCACCACTGTACTTAAAGGAGGTATAGGGGAATGGTAATTGCTGAAACGTCAGTTTACAAATACTTTTCTTGAAATCTTAGACCTCTAAAAGCCTGTAGAGTGTGAGTCAATGTGAGAAAGGTAAGTGTTGTGTGGCACAGGCTCATGTAGGTAGTTGAGAAAAGAGACTTACCTTTCTTGATGCAATGCCTTCTGAGATTAAAATCATTCTTCAGGACTAATAATTTAACCCATTTTTTTCTGCTGTGTAGTTTACAGTACATGTATTTTGCTGCAGTGGTCTAATATGTAAATGCAAATGAGGATCTAGGCTGTAGTTCCCCATTTCTTAACTAAATAATTAAGAAACTTGCTTCAGTCCATGCTTAATCACCTAAGTAACTGTTAAAAGTTTCAGAGACTGCAAACACTTACCCCTTCCACTAATTAAACAGAACATGTTCTTGAACAGGCCTTCTGAAAATCAAAACATTAAATTACCTAAATTTGGAACCCAAATATGACTGATATGTCATAAGCTAATTATGTCTCAACTCACCTCTTAATCTACAATACATAAATAAAAATAAATGTATTCACTAATCTGTTTAGATGCCTTCATGATGGATATGACTAACCGTATGATTTTGTTCCAGTCCTTCCTTGCCACTGTCCTATTTATTTGGTCTGTTCATTATCTTATGCCTAAAATTATGAAAATTATTTAGTACAAGCAAGTCCAAGCATATATTTGGGTCCTGTGAAATACTTGAAAATGCTAATGCAGTGCTAATAACAAAAGTGGGGTGCTGTGAAACTCAATGAATTATTTAATTTTTATAAATTATTTCAGAATACTGAAATGGGGACTGCACTGCTGAAATAATGTTTCTTGCAGTTATGCTATTTTTAGATTTCAGTGGTCTCAAAACAGTCTGATAAACTTAGGAGAGGGATTACTCTTATCAACTACAGAACACTGAGGGTCAAAAATAGCCACGGAACATGCTATTCAAGAAGAGGGAACCCTAGTTCAGATGCAACTGTTGCACTCAAAGGCAGATCCTGCTTCCAGGGGATGGTTGTTGTGGTTTAACACCAGTAAGCACCTAAGTACACGAAGCCCCCTAATCCCTGCAGGGGGATGAGAAGAATTGGAATGCAGGTAAAATCCATGAGCTGAAGTAAGAAGTGTTTAATAATTGCTACTGCTGATGCTGCTAATAATAATAACAGCAACAACAATGACGATGATGATGATGATGATGAAAAGGCAGACTACAAAAAATTCATGTTGTGTGCTCTGAATAGAAGTGCAATCAAGTGGATCATCAGTTCAGATCAGATCTGTGTTGTGGATGATCCAACATAGCACTACAGCTTTAGGAAAACATAATTATGAACATAAAAAGTATCTTTCTTAAATTGTAGATAATTTAGCTAAATGCAGTGGGACACAAATTAAAAGCTGACTGACTTTATGAGCTAATCAGGAGTAATATAGTATCATCTATGAGCTCAGTGAAGTTCCTCATGTTCTTGATAAGTATAAAACTTTGTCCATCTTTTAGAACTACTAGTCTGAGCACGGGGTTATTTCTTTTACATCACCTATTATGTAGAAAGAAAGACTCCATTCCAGATATTGTAGCATAATATACATATAGTTGTCCACATTACTCTGTGAAACAGTGACTGGAAGCATTGAGCTGCAAAATGTGTATTGTTAATCATTGGATCATTAACCTTAACAATGTCAATGCATTCCCCTATCAGATTCAACTAAATGACTGCCTGAGGTAATAGTTAAGAGAACATTTCACACAGATGAACATATTAATGCTTTATTTGGTTCTAAATGCAGTGTGAAGGATTAAGGTAGGAGCTAATGTATGTTAAGAGGAAAAAGAAAGAAGTACAATTGAAAGAAGAAAGTTAATATTTCCCTAAAGGAAACTCTGCAGTTTTCTGCAGCTGGGAGCTGCACACCTATCTTACTCTATTTTTAGTTGCAATCATTCAGATTAAAAAATATGCTATTTTGAGGAGTACTTAAATCAAAGGCCTGAGGTTTCATTAGAAGCCAGAGACTTTTTTAACATCTAATCTCTGATTTCCATAACTCATGTGAGTTCTCTGATCTGGTGTTTCCACAGTAAAATGCAGATGATAAGATCACCTTTATTTGACTACCGCTGAAACTGTGCTCTCCCCACATCTGATCTTATACACACCTCTGATGTGACAAGATGCCACTATTAGCCACAAAAGTGTTTCTGTTGCACATATGCAATACAGTTAAGCACACATGCATAAATCAAACACTGCACAAACCCCATGTTCGCCACTCTCTTTCTATCAGAGAAGAGCCCAGAAAGATGTCATCCAGCAACAGACTTCTACCAGAGTGACTTACTTTGCAAGGTGATCTTTGGAGACCTCTGTCCAAGGCATTCTACAAACATAGGCTAGAACTGGGTGGCAGTTAGTTTTCCTGGTACTGCTCCTGGGTACTATCATTTCCAGGGATCTGAAGGAAGCCTTTAGTAATTTCCTCTGGATCATTTCCACATGAGCATCTATTACCTTGTGGGGCAGCTCAGAAAGCCAGTGACACAGAATAGCCTCTTGCCATTGCCTGAAAGAATTCACATAATCAGCAGCTGTTTCCCAAGTTGCACTCAGGAAAAAGGCTATAATAATGCACTGGAAATTGGATGATTGGTCTGCAAACGGTGGTCTGTAAATGGCCTGGAAGAGGTATAGAAAAATATTCAGATCGAAGGCCTTTTAAAACAACCGGACCAAGCTTTCTCATTGTAAGTCCTTTCAAAAAGCCTTAGTTCTGGGGCTTCCACACTTTACTTGGAAGATTGAATACACAAAATGACACATTTCAAAGTCAGTTCCTATTAAGCTGTTAGATAGCTTAATAACTTACTTCTGTACACACGTAATATTGAGTCACATTTGCCACTGAAACTAGTCCATTAACATTGCTTCACTTAGCAATGAGCAAGGAAGAGATGGCACTATAAATATCTGAGGAGTGTTGTCAAAAAACAGAGAGGAATTAATTAGGGGTTCTCAAAATAGGAAGTGTGATATTGTTTGCTGGGTGTTTTGAGGATCAGGCCACTGATTTTTCTAGTTTTTAATTCCATTCCCTTACTTTCAGTTATGCTCCCCTGAAGGACCTAAAATTTCACTTTGTTGTCCCAATACCCTTTGCACACTGTTACCATGTTCTCTTAGTCACCACTTAGCAAAACTATACTATTTCAAATAGCTACTGAAGCTGAAAAGCAGAAATTATTATTACACAAAGGATTTTTTTGTTGATAATACTATGGAATAGTTTACCTGGGAGTCTGTTGTTTCTCTCATATGCATGGATATAAATCAGCTGTAATTCCTAGTGAATAAACACTGGTAATGCTGCAAGAGTTGGCCCTGTGTGGTTGCATGGCTTAGAAGGAAAATTTTGGTAGTGTTAATTCTAAGGAAGCTTTTTACTGTCTTAATCCTTTTTTGGATTGAGGATTTGGATGTTGATGAGGGGGAATGCAGTTTTTCATCAATTTTAATGAGACATTTTTAATCTCTCTTGATTGTATTTAGGTTTTCTATTGTTGCTTTTTTTTTTTTTATTTCACTCATTCAAGCAGTCACTCTATGAAAGCTTTTTTTAAGTACTCCAAATCTATTCTGGTAATGAAGAAATGAATGTCAAGCAAAGCAATTTTTTCTAAATTTACAACTAATTCTCTTAGACAAGATCAAAACTGACATAAAGAAAATATACTTTATATATATAAAACCAAAAAGACCAAGATGAAACTCCCCAGTTACATCTACTGGCATATAGTAAGGTGGCATTCTTAGCCACTAACAATTCACCACACCTAACCCCAGTCACTGCATGTCACATTTGTTTATCTAAAAATGAGAAAGCGTCAGTAATAATATTTTACAGGAATGAAGATTCTGCAGCTGTTCCTAGGTCCAACAAGATTCAGGTTCTATTTCTGTACATGTTCTTAGCCTCCCATCCCACTCTTCCTCTCCAGGTAATTGGAATTTGGCCCAATGAAGCTAAAAGAAATGAAAAGCAACTTAGATAGTAAGATATAAGCCAAGAGCCTGAAAGCAGAAAGCTATTGCAGCAGACCTAGCTGGGTATGGAATTGGTATTTTATTCTTAATATTTATGTGGACCACTGACATAAGATTTGTTATATCTGGGACAAACTCTACCTTCTCTTTCAGCATAGTTTTGATTTTTCATTTTGTTTCCGGAACATTTCTGACTCTCATCAACCTGACAGCATTGTGCAAACAGTGTAACCTAGCTTTTATAGTAGATCTGAAAAATCACTAGTTTATGCAAGGCAAACCTTTGCCCCACTAGACACATTTTCCTCTCTTTTTGCAAGAAGATACTCAAATTGCCTATAAATTCCACTTGCATTCTGGAAGTTATCATGCTCTAGAAGTGTAGTAATAACCAGGACTGACTGTTCTGGGATGAGAGCAGCTTGGCCTGGGAGTACTTCGTTTTTCTTCTCTTCTGCTGTTTATCTATCCCACAGTGGAAAAGAGAAAGCTGTTGCAGTAGATTTAAACTTGCAATCCTACTTAGCCTTATGGATAAATCATTAGGGCCTTATTCCAAATCTAGTTTTGCTGCTGAAAATCATTTGTCTGCATGCATGGCAAGTCTAACTCTTACAGATGATCTCAGATGTGCTCCACATGGAGTACAGACATACTCGAGCAGCATAATAAATTAGGTTGTGACTGGCAAACAAATAAAGGATACTACGACAAGCAGCTACAGCTATATCTACACCATACTACCAAAAATAAGCCAGAGGTAACCAAGACAATGCCTATGGGCTGATGTAGAAATACAGTTGCATCTGCAGACTGTTGGCATTATTTTAATGGGTGCTGAGAAACAGAGTTTGTTGCCTTAGACACAGGTTGGCGTTTAGTGCTTTGGGATGTTTACTAGTATCTTCTTGTAATACAGCATTGTACCGTGTCAGCCGACCATCTCAAGTCATCCAGAGCTTCAGGGTCCTTACATTTTAATTTATTCTGTAGCATAAACATGTCCTGCATGTTCGTAACTGGGAAAATCAAAATGCCTATAATTGCATCCTCACACAGATATTGTTTTCCTCATGATGGAAGTTTAAAATGTGTTTTATCTATGTGGTGGTTAAGCCATTAAAATGTCTTTGTCTAAAATGCAGTTTTTCATCAGCACTTACATAACCTGTACATACTTACACTAACCCTTCTTCATTGCCAATGCTTTGTTCCTATTTCTCTAGTAAGCAAACAATTATGATTATAAAGTTTTGCTTTCTCTATATGAATATTTATATATATAATGATCTAAGAATGACACTGCAATACTTAGCTGATAATCTGATGTGCTGTTGATTAATTCCAACTGCTTGAGAATGTCTGGGCTGACAAATTCATATTCTGCATAGGTAACAATTTTATTCATTTCTTTAACTTTAATGGTTCAATCTTCTTTCTAAACAAGAACTACAGCATCCAGGAAAGTGAGTTGGTAAATCAATAAATACCATTGCAATGTTTCTATAGTTACCAAAGAAACAACAATGTTCTAGGCCACACAACTAGGATGAAAGTGTCCATGCTGTTTTTTCAAAACATTCCTTCCACCTATACTTACTTCCCTCTTGCAGTAATGCTCCAAAACTACAAGCATTTAATTTTCTTTTGCTGAAGTTAGCACTTTTTGCATTGAAGGCCCTCAAGGGAAGTAGAAACTCTGAAATATGAAATGCAATTTATGCTTGCCTTGTAAAATGCCAAGGAAACTGCTTTAAGACCATAATAACCCTCGTTGCTCATTCCATGAGCAGTGCCAGAGCAATGCCTATAGAAAATGTTAATTTAATCAACAAATTATAGCTTAACACAAAGCAAGAAGTGTGGAAATACTGGCAGAGGAAGAGGAAAGGTCTCTCATATTTTTTATGATTAATTATGAATTTGAGACTCTCTATTATTCTTGCATAAATGAGGAACTTCTCCTAAATTAATTATGTTGCACTTCCATTCATTTAATTTCCTGATTCACATCTACATACATGTGGCATCAAAATTTCTGAGAACTCACTTATGCTAACATGAATGCATTTTAGTGAAGCTCTTGATTTTTTTTTTCTTTTTTGCTTGTCAGAGATGTTGTTTGAGAAGCAGATCAAACAGAGAGCTGGCACTTTTTGAGGAAACCCTGCAGTTTTCATGCTGGTTTCTACCAGCATTTTTAGCCCATGGATACTGATCGTGGCATGCCTCACACAGTCTAAGTGTTCCCTGCCAAATGTTGAAGCAATGAAGTTAGAAATAGGAATATTGGAATGAAAAGGAACAGAAAATGATTTCTACAAGTCAGTTTAAATATGCATTTGCAGTTGGCAATATTACATTTGTCAAAGGCGTGTATTAACTGATTAGATCACCTGCAAATGGAGTGTTAATTAATAATATTTGTAATACAGTGCAATACAATTACATTAGCAGGAAAAGCTGTCATATCTGTTGTAGCTATGTCATTCAGGCATTAATCCTAAAGATAATCTACCAAATTCTGCTCTGTTTCTTTTCAGCTTATATGTAGAGTAATTCCTGTGATGCAGGCTGGCTGTACTTTCATGTGACTGAATAGTGAATTTGTCCCGTTAGCCTTTAATGAAAAGCTTTCTGAAAATACCTGTCACTGAGGCATATTTGGCAAGACATCTTTTTGGCTGATAATAACTCAAAAGACAAAATATTGAGTCTCAGCTCTGCAGTTTGAGGTATACATCGAGGAAGGCCACGGAGGGAAAGACAGTGGCTTACAGTCAGTTTTTTATCCCCTAATGTTAAATACAAGTGATCCTTACTTCAGTTCACCTACAGAAAATCTGCACATAAAAATTTTGCACCTGCAGTAGGTGTACTTCCAAGGACAAAAAGCACAAAGCTTAAATTTTATAGCTTAAATCTGTTTAGGAATCCTTAAGTATCAAAACAGCTTACGGTTTAGCCAAACTTTTTCTCCAGCACAGCAAAAAGAATTGTATGGAATGATATCCTGGCCCTTTGCCTTTGTATTTACACTTTCTTCTCTTCCTATCAAACTGTTCGAAGAATTCCTTTTGACTGTTGTGTTTGCACTTTCTGTGATCTGGGTATCATACCACTTCATGCAGTGGACATTGCTGACTCACTATAAAAATAGTAACAGTTGAAAAAGTAATTGGCATGATTATTATCCTGCCTTTAAAACATATAGATTTTAATTTAACAGCTGGAGGTGAAAAAAAAGAAAAAAGAAAAAAGAAAAAAAGTGTAGTTTGTAATCAATTTCATTTTCAAAAATACATTAACAAATTAAACCCCAAATATAGACAATTATCAAGATGAGATGAAACTAAAAAACAATTATATTCTGATTGCAAACAAGCCCATTTCCTTATTCAGAGATATACTGTCTACAGTCAGCAGAGAATTATCTGGTTCTTGTGAAAGAGGAATTTCGATTCATGCAGCAAAGCTGGAGTCAGGTCAAAGTCCATCTGACTCCTTTGATATGTGAGCTGCCACCTCGATTGACAAAATGAGAATATAACAAGGCATATTTTTAATGAAAAAAATTATTTACTGCAGCTGGAGTTTTTTATTGGAATTGTAAAGGATTCATGCTCTCTGTAATTGGTATAGCAATAGATCCAATATATGAAGAGGATCCTGCTGCAAGGCCCATGTCTGCTATACAAAACCACACAGAACTAGATGTTCTAACTTTTACTATGCTTAACATTTAGACTAAAGGGCTGTGAGGAAAGGGAAGATGGAATAAATCAATAAATATAACTATTTTCCCAAAATAAATGTGTTTAGATGCAGAATGGATATATAGACTGCCTAACTCAGGAAAAGGACTCTGCAACAGTGCTGTGAGAGTAGGAAAGGTCAGAGGAGCAACAGGGCCAAGCGTGAGGAGGCAAGAGATAAAGCTACCAAGGGAGTAATGTCTAGTGGCCATAGGCATATAGTTTCACATAGTCAATAGAAGATATTGATTTAATGTACTCTGGAGGCTGCCGATGGCAGAAACACTGCAGTACAACACTGGAACTTCTTGGTCATCAAACATTTATTTCAATACCCTTCAAGGTGTACTGCCAACAGCACTAGTAATTAGTAGTTTTCCGATTTCTAAATTTTCATTACAATCAATGCTAATTAATTTTTGTAATTCATATTGAGATTGTCTGTCTTATGGATCCTCTTTATTAGCATCATGCTGAAGGGACAGAATGGACCTACGCTTTGCAATGCAAAGTAAGACTGTCTCTTCCCAAGAGTTTACAGACTGAGGCCAGGCAGGATTCAGATAATAAAGCCAATAAAGTTAATAATCTGATGTCATCCAGCATCCTATCTGGTGGTAGGAGAAAATGGGGAGATGGGAATAGAAAAGAGAGGGAACAGAAAGTGGAAATGATATGAAGGGTGCAAAAGCAAGACATGGAGAACTGGAAAAGAATTATCCTAAGGTAAAAATACTGGGAGGGACAGAGAAATAGAGATAGGGAAAAACAGCTGTTCAGCATAGGATACAGAAAACCTCAAAAAATTTAGGCAGTTCTATGGTAAGTCAGAGGTCCCATCTTTGGCTGTTACCCTCCTGCTGCCCTCTGGGCTGCATTTACATTAAATTTGCTATGTAGTTCTTCCCCAACAAAGAAAGGTGTGGAATATCTCATGTTATGCATGGAACTATTTAAATGGAGGAAACATTATAGTTTTTTATCTTGAAAATTCCCCAAAAGAATGCATTCCTCACTCTAAGTTATCTAATTAATGTGTGCTGTAATCTGATTTTCCTATGACAAAGCACTTTCACTACTTTTAATGTATGCTTTGAGTGCACACACAGTATTTCTGTGTAGGACAATCATTTATGAGATATGTATTTCAGATGTCCACATCCATAAAGATGTGAGAGTCCAGAATGGACAGTTTTCTTTGTGTTTTAGGGGAATTTATAGCTCCAGGATCTCCTTGGAGCTACAGTTAACTTGTGACCAATATTAATTTAAAGGTAACTCATGTGCACCTATGCATTACTGAAGACTCAGGTAGCATCATTTCAGACATATCTTTGGTTTCTTTAACTAACAATCTATACAGTGAACTACTGGAATTGATCTAGTAATTTCCATATCAATATCTTTAGTTTGGGAATTCTCTTTCATCAAGGATATGTTACTCCTGCTTCTTTTCCTATTTGAGCTCTGTGGAGTATGTAGTCATGAAGGGTGTAAGGGAAATGTGATTTTGTTTACTGTATGCTGCATTTTTTAGTTTAAGCAGCTAGGTTGGAAGTGCCTTGAAGCAACTTAAGATAAAGCCTGAGAAAATGAGTACCACATTGTGCTAACTCAGACCCATGTCTGTGTTGATGTCACATTTTAACCTTTTTGATGTTGTCTAAAGAGCTTTATGTGTGTTCCTCTCTCATTTTTCCTCCAAAAGAAGGAAAATTCTCTACCTCAAAAAGAATATGTACTTTTCCTGTAGAGCAATTAATGGCATACATGCTCTGGCAATAAAAACTCTCATGTAACAAGAGCAATTAATGGCATACATGCTCTGGCAATAAAAACTTCCATGTAACATAAGGCATTTGCCTGAGTTATTTGCATGAATCCAGTGACTAGCATGCTGTTGTCTCTGGTCTGCTTCAGCTTCCTGGAATTTGCAGTTCTTTTGCATTTGCTTAACTTAGAAAAGGAAACATATATTTTCTCTCACATGAAAGGAACAGCAATCTTTTGTTATTTGACAAGCACATCCCACAGATCTGAGTGTGACTCTGTTTCTGAAGTGATATTTGATCCACACATCTTTAGCTTCCCCAGTGCTTTTACTGATGTACCTATCTATTTCTTTATTTATTGTCTCAAGCAAACAACCCAAACCTTTCTTTTATATGTCCCTCAGCTTCACCAGGGGATTCCATGACAGTTCCCATTCCTACCAGGATCTTTTTCAACGACAGTTCTCAGCTTGCTTTAGTCCATTTCTTCTTTTCTTCTTCCAGTTGCCATTTTTTGTCATACCCTGCTGATCACATCACAGCTTCCCAAGACAATTCTTATCAGTGCAGCTATACAAGTAGAGGCTGCCAGACCGAAACTCTAGAGCACAGTCTCCTTAGCAGCAAGGCGATCGCGTGGCCGGGCCCTCCAGAGGATAGATGCCAGTACTCATACTGAAACACAGGCTTTGTGTTCAAACAGTTGTGGAGCTGTAAGGAGTGGTGCTATGGCTTCGTGGATCATAGAAAGGAATAAAAGTATATCTAGTGAGTG
This sequence comes from Falco naumanni, assembly GCF_017639655.2. Classification (NCBI taxonomy): domain Eukaryota; kingdom Metazoa; phylum Chordata; class Aves; order Falconiformes; family Falconidae; genus Falco; species Falco naumanni. The sequence continues at coordinate 42,666,335 of NC_054054.1, read as the reverse complement.
ACTTAGTCTACTCATCAACAACTACGTTATTCCCGGGGTAGCTATTCCACTCCTTGAAGCAGCTGAGGTTGAAATATCTAAGGTAGCCAGCCGGTCTTCTACGAAAACAATTAGGAATTTCTGTTAAAAAATCACTATTCCAATGCTGTTATTAATATTAGTCTTAATTACATTGCACGAGCCTTGATTGCTCGTGTAGCCTTAAAACCTCTAATCAAAGGTCAGTGCATAGGAAGGAGCTGTACAAGGGAGAAAAAGCCTATTGTTTACCTATGGTGTTTGTATTCTTCAGATCTACAGGGCGCAGCTGGTGAATTATCCAGCATAAATACAAAGATGCTGAATTTAAAATGACATTGAGGAACCTGTGTGAAAAAAAGCCTTCCCTGTAGCCTTTTCAAAGCTAGACGGATAGGTAGCCTGAGACAAGGCAGGTTTAAGGAAGGATTTAAAACTGATAATAGAATTCCTCCACAAATGTTTAGAGTGACTCTTTCAGCAAAGGAAGTAAAAAGTATAAGTGCTGATAGGGAAAGCAGATGATCAATAATAGTGCAAAGTTGAGAGCTGATATCTTGTTCACATCACAAGTCTTACAGGTACGAGGTAAAGTAAATGACTTTTTAAAGGCTAGCACTTTGAAAATAAGTTTGAAAACTTGCTTTGGGTATGCAAAGGTTCAAGCCACACATCATGGAGGGAATGATGCAATCAAAGCAAGATTCCAAACCCAACAACCTGAATAGTGATGTCTGCATGGATTGAGATCCCAGGTGGGTGGGTGGTTGATTAGTATCAAGGTGAATATGCAACCATACTTTGCGTGTATTTATTTTTAAGTCTTAGTGATGATGTAGTAGTCAGATACCAGCAAAATTTGTCAGAGTTTGACATAGGAATGACAACCTGATGAATAGAAAATATGTGAATTTCCTAAATCCTAAGTTATTCCCTTATTTAAAAATATGTGTTTCTTCACAGGGCACTGTCATGATTCTGAGTCTAGCTAGTTTTTCAGGATTTAAGATTCAAAGTTCTCAATTTTCATAGCATTTTTGTATGAGAAAAATGTTTGTAATGGTTAGGTGGTGTCAGGACCAAAAGGAAGACTGTCTAAGCCATGAGATACAGGGACCAACATGAACCAGGGTAATTAACTTCTACAGAAAGCATATCATTAGGCTCAATTGACTGTGTCATCAAAATATGGACTTTTCTGAAGCAGCACAATACATGACGCATTAGGAGGATTTGGATGAATTAGGAAGAAATGGAATATTGAGCAAACACTGAAGCAACAGGTTGATAATTTTTAGGGTTTGTGAACTGCTAAAGCAACTACTTCAGCTATACTAATTCAATAGGAAAAGCACTGAAAGTAATGAAATTACTGGATTATAATGTAATATCATGAATACAGAGAACACTGAGGTCAACTTCTGCAATTCATCTGGAAACCACTAGACTCAAAAAGAAGATACAGAGAACACAGGCTAACTTTTGAGTGAGAGGTCCAGACCTCTTGCTCATCTTTCTTCAATAACCATCCAAAATACTGACTGAACAAGGCTGAATTCCTGCAGTGAAGAAAAAATAATAATCACATTGTTAAAGATTGTATGGAGGCACAGAGGAGCAAAAAGATAGGATTTAGATTGCATAGGTCACCTTAAATTTGGCACACGAAATGTCTGCATATGTAACTTCAGAAGAGTTAGATAACGTATGTTACTGATATGGATATTCCAAATGTGCATTTTTAAAAATAAAAATAAGCTAAAAAAAAAACTCAGTGCTTGATAAGCAGAACTATTTACAGGTAGCAGGCAATTACTATCATTCATTTATGTGTGCATGGTAAGATGATTCTATTACTCAGAGAGATGTTAATAAATGAATGACTAAAATGAGAGCAGAACTTCGTAACGTGTGGAAGCAATTGCTTTTCCGTAGGCACAACAGGAAATAATTGCAGTGATTTATAAATTATATGTAGGTTTTCTTTATTATTTAACTTTCTTACATAAAGAAACCATACACTTCTTGGCTGTAATAAATGGTCTTCTCCATCCACAACTGTTGGAGAAAAATTGGTCTTAAGCATTTTCAGAACTTTTTAGCAGTTTTCAGGTTGCAGATTTCAGTTACAGATTTTTTCCCTCCTCGTAGACATGTCCCATTAATCAACTACACATTGTAATTTTGGGTCAAAAGTGGTCCCAATAATTTTTCATTTGATAAGAGGTAATTCTTCCAATACTGTTTCCAAACTAGGTCTGAACAATGTGTTGTACATGTGAAAGAAATTTCAGTTTCTTGTACAGAGAAAGAATTTCTCCAGGACTGTAGGCCATGCAATTGCTTTGTGAACTAAGGTGTATTGCTCTTTGGAGTTTCTTTAGAATTGCTTTAACAAGAAATTAATGGTTATATAATTTTGCCACCACTGAAACCTACTATGGTATCTATACTGATAAAACTGATTCACTCCCTGTTTACTTCCAGGGTTCTAGCTTCTAGATTATTGTACTATAAACATAATTTAATTCCCAGGGTCTAGCATGTAGGAAGTCAGTTAATTTCCTTTGCTAGGAAACTTGAGAATAGGATAAATGACAGGTGTAATCAAAAAGGGGGGGGGGGGGGGGGAGGGAAGGGGGGAGAAATAAAGAAAATTATTTACAAATTAAAAAAAATAAATAAATGTTCTTCCCATTGACATAACCAGTTTACCAGTTTCAGTTTTTATTAGATAAGTTTTAAGTTGATGTTACCATTTGGGCTAAGGAAGAATGACTTGATTCATGAATGAGAGAACCTCAACTATATCTGAATCCTGCAGTCTGGCACTGTTTGGTCAGTGGGACTCTGCATGGGCCCAGGGTGGTTGGGTCACGGTGAACATGAATGTGCATCAGAGAAGAAAGCAGAGCGTTAGGCAGCATCACTCCCAATAGTCTCAGTAAGGACTGATGCAAACAGCATCTTTTCTATTACAGTGCATATTTTATGAAAGAAATGTGGCCCTAATGTACTCTGTGAAGGACTCCCATACTATTTCAGGAGGGTCAGGATTTCAGTTGTGTATTTTGAGATGGATGCTTAAACCCAGGGTGACAACCTGTAAGTGCTTCTCAGTATGATAGCATGGCTGTGTTTGCAATGGTTGTGTGGAAACAAGGCATGAGGCTGTCACATCTGTGCTTTGCTGTACAGAATAACAGGGCTTACCTTTCTATCACTCCGTACTCCAGCTGTACTTGTAAGAAAGGAAACGGCTACTTTTTTAATATCCCCTGTTATAGAAAGGGAAGGCTTTATGACTGGTGGGAATAGGACAATGGCCTCATGATTCAGCAGCCAGACTAGCTGAGGTAAGATATTTTTTTTTTTCTAAAGGCTAAGTAATTTACTCACTACTCTGAAAAAGGAAAGTTGTTGCACAGGCAGCATTCTTGTGAAGCAATAATGAATCCTTCTTTTCTTCCTGGGACAGCTGCTTCTCAGGGAATAACTCCTACGAAGGTAACAGCTGCTGGGAGCTCCTATGCCACTAACTACTGCTGCCCATCTAAGTCTCATATTGCCCAGCACTAGACTGCTTTGGCAATAAACAGGGACAGATCTCAACTTGCCTCAACTTTGGTGGGAGCTGAGGGTACGTACGGGATGCTCTCAGCACCTCACTTTCAGATCCTATTGCATTTTTACTGCCATCCAGCAGTCTCCATGACAACCCTCACTGCAGCACAGTATCTTACGCATTGCATATGTGCAGCACATGCTTTCTTCACCTCCTGCTTTTAAACTCCTGATTTGTTTCTTTAGTTTCTTTGTGTTTGCTTTGTTTTCTACAGAAATAATTACTTTAATACAGATAGTGAACCTCCTGTGTTGTCAGATGAACACTTGGGTAGCTTTCCAGCAGCCTTTTCTGGGTCTAAATCATGCACTAATCAAATGTCTTTTTTCTACACTGTTTCCTGAGGCTAGTTTATAAATGCATGTTGGTAGTGCTAATGGTACAGCACCAGTGTTTGCACTGCTAAATCTACATACAAACGAAGGACAATTAGGATGTATGCAGTCATGCATGATCATTTTTGAAGCCATTGTGCAATATTTATGCTGCTTTATGCTTCATCTGTTCTGAATTACATGTCTCTTTCAGCTAGAGCCCTGTTGAAAGCCTTGTGCAGAGGGTAAGGCTATTATTGTGCAGTTTATTCAGGAGAGCATGAATTTTGCAATGTTGTTACCAACTTCAAATCTTCATGAACTGTATCTTCATGAATACGGTTCACCCAGTACCCATGCTGCACTGTCAAGGATTAAAAGAATATCACAGGGCAGCCTGAAGCAACCACCATCTGCTTTTGGACATCTCATATTAGCAGTGACATTGCCCACAGGAAATCACTTCTTTTCTACTGGTGGAACTGTGTATCTCTGGTTTCTAAGAAGTGCTTTTGCAAGAGCAGAAAAGGAAAAGAAGAGGAAAAAGAAAAACAAGAGGTAGAAGAAGTAGAAGAAAAAGAAAAAAAACCCAAAAAGATAAGAAGAGAAAGGTAAAAAGAAGAACAAAAAGAAAAAGGAAGAAAGAAAAAGAAAAAAGAAAAGAAAGAAAAATACTTCAGAGGGATAAAAAGCCAATTGACAAATGACTAATGGAAAGTCCTTGGAAAGCAAATAAAAAGTTACATCGATGTTACCATACTGCTTCCAGTAGCACATTTAAAGGAACTCAATCAAAGTGTGTAGACCAAGCATTTAACCTAGCCTGACCTTCTTGAAATCAGTCCATATCTTCCCTTCTCTGATCTCTTGATCCTGTCTGAGTGTTGAGAATACTGTTTCCAGGAACACATAAAGGAGAAGGATCCACAAGTGTATAGTGACAGTCAAGGACTTAAAAGAATTGGATATTTTCCATCTCATTTTGTTTGTGATGTTAAGTAAAACAGTTTTGCTCATGTAGCGCTGCAATGGTTTATATCACAGAGATTGTGTGAGGATGAAATTCACTGAAGCTTATGAAGCATTCAGCTAATAGAGTCATCAGTAGAACAGCTTGGAAATAGTTTTACACTACAAAATACAATATTATTGACATTTTAAAATCATATAAGTTTTTTGGTGAAATTTTCAAAGAGAAAAAAATTTTTTCCTTTTAATTCAAAGTGAATGGTGAAAGTAGCACAAAGTTTCTCATGAAGAGTGCTTCTGTGGAGAGAGGAAGCTGGAAATCTGAAAACTCTGCAACTGAAGAAAGCCTGGAACAAATGTCTCCTGTTCCTGGATTCATAATCCAGTCTCTAAATGATACCAAATGATATATCCATATGTTAAAAGAAAAACCCTAAATGAGTCAGTTTTATCTAAAAGGGTGTCTTAGAAGTTTATGTATGACAGAAAATTTTACAGATGAGTTTCCACCTGATCCTGAAACTTAGGGTTATAGATAAATGCAAAATGTCCAGCAAGAGACAATGTCGCTTGAGATCCATCCCATCTTCCATTGTTTCATATAGCCTAAATTTCATACCCCTATAGCTTGAGTGCAGTGGGTGTTGCTAAAGCCATTCTTATGCAAAGGAACCTGATTATTTTGAGGTACTGGATAAGGAACTAACTCTGTTGTTTCCATCCCACCCCAGAAATTTGGAGTCATTCTGAGCCATTTTGAAGATCTGGTCTGAAATAGCTTGCCCAGTAATACCCAAGAAACTTTGCTAGAAAAGGAGGTTGAGCCTGGATCTCTGACACCCTCTGTTTGTACGTTGTACAGAGAAAATCCTAAAGCTGCATCAAGTGACACTGGCTGCAACATTTACCAGGGTGTTTTCTGTAGGAAGTATTTGCCAAATAAGTAAGCAAACTAATAGTGTAGAAAGGAGTTTTGGCTTTTAATGGGGACCATGAGGTGAAACAGCACCTGCCAAAGAAAGATGGAAATCCCCCTGAATGCTTCTTCAGTTCCTATTGCTTAGAAAGGCATGCTACTTTGCAGAAAGCCCATATTCAGGAATTCATTGTACTTTTTGTAAGAAATGAAGCAACAAAAATAGCAAAAATCTTGAACTGGAAAAGTTACTCTTTTATCTCTTTGATTCTGTCCTTAAAGATAAAAGATATTTGTACATAAATTATATATTAGTGAACATGGGAAAAAGTAAACTGTAGATACAGAAAAATAAAGCCAGAAGACAGATAAAGCAAAATAATTCACAGAAGTATGCTTAACAATTTTTCCTTTTGTTTGTTTTCCTGAAAATTCATTGCATGCCTTACCACAGTCAAGTAACATAAATGTTCTGGTTCACTGCTAAGTCCTCTGACTGTTTGCACAAAAAGTATTTTATTTTGTTACTGGAATTTATTTTGCAATGAGCCAATGGGTTTTTTTTGTGAAATGAAAGCTGAGTACAGTTCTCAGGCAGAGTACTCAGGAACTTTGATCTATTGAAAAAAATATTACCTTACTGTCCTGAAAGGTCTTGCATCCTCAGTTTGGCACAGACCTCACACTATTCCATGTATTTGAACTGGAAAAAAAACCCTAAAGCTTTGTTTTAGCAGAAATAATCTAGGGCAAGAGTCAAATGAGATCTGGGTGATATCGGGAATGGAATCTGGAGGAATTTTGAGATGCTACTGACTCTGTTTATTAGATCGCCAAAGAATATAAATGGAAGCTTAGAGAGCTACAATGCCTGCAGACACTGACATGCAGGTATTTAAATCTTGGCTTCATTAATTTGGAGCTGAATTTTACCTAAGGCACTCTCCTCTGCAGAGCAATAGACCTCAACCAGGCGACCACAAATCACTCTACTCCTCTCGGTGGGATGCCCTGGGGAGTCCCTGGGCATGGCATGCCTTACCTCTGCTCCATGGTCACTGCTCGTGGAACAGTTTTGTCACGAGGTCTTTTAACAGCTACAAGCTGTATTCGTTCTTTCCGCTCCCCGCAACACCCCAACATTCACATTCTCATAATGAGAAAATCCACTGTTTTTTTCTGTTCTATAAGGATTTCCTATGAAAAATATTATTTTGGTGTGAGTGGGTAAGATCTACAAAACCAAAATGAACACCTATAGCTATAGAGGACATCTGTGATCTTTAACTTTGTTATTACAATGATAACAAATTTTCTCTCACATCAGTAACCTTTGTTTAGGCAGAGGACAGAGCTTTCTCTGCAAACTAAGGGTCATCAAAGTCATTATCACCCTGTGCTTTGAATCAAGTTAACGCCTTGGAGTGCTTTCACCAACACAGCAGACTAAATATTTTCTAAGAGAAAATAAAATAAAGAAAAAAATAAATGCAAATAAATGCCTTTAAAGCGAACCTTAGGAAACAAAGCATTCCGCAATGCAAGCACATTTTATCCTGAGGAGAAAGGAGGGGAATGAAAAAGTACTGTAAATGATGTGTTTTGTTCAAGCTGCTAATTCTTGACTCTTAATTCAGGTGCTATCCCAAACCCGAGTTCTTCACCGGTGTGGTCAATCCACACAGCTAGCACACCTCTTAACACAGCCTAAAACATTTATACATTTTGAACGATAGTTTATAATTATGTTTAGTCACACTTAATTCTCATTGGTTCTTACAAGCTTCATCTCCATTTCAAGGTACAGAATGCTTTTTTTTTTTTTTTCACCAGGCATATTCTGGGGAATGGGGGGGGGGGGGGGGCTTGGTTAGCAGGGGGCTCTTTCAGTTAGTGGGATGGATCTTTTAATATGCTAACTAATATAGTTCACACATAGTTCAAATAATTGTCTGTTTAGTCTCATTAACCGTTTGCTTCTCCCTGAGCTCATCTTGTCGTGTCCCAACTTGACATATTTATGGTGTCTATTCCTTCCCCCAAGGCCATGTTTTGTGAACTGTTTATAAGGATTTAACTAACATCCTCTGTTTTTCAGATTCTTTCTTGTTTTACACTATAGATAATTATTTCCCCGCCCTCTTTTTCCTTTTCTAAAGTAAATAATTCTTATATCACAAGGGTTTATCTAGACCAATGAGAAAGCAAAAATTTTGAGAGACTGGTGAAGAAAGTTAATCACCACATTTAATTCCCCTCACTCCTACTGAACGATTTCTACACCTTTTAAGGCTTCCTTTCTAATCAAAGAAGACAGAAAGGCTTTTTAGGTGCATGATTCAAAGCTCTTACAGTAGATTTTTCTTTGAACCACCCTGTAAAGGAGCCTGTCTCAATGGGCAGAAGCACAAGGAAGGGGTCTCCAAACATGACTGTCTGAGTTGGATGTCACCGGATAGTACAAAGATGCCCCAGTGACAGCATGAAGTATAACTTCCACACTGATGAATGACACAAACTATTATCCAATTTTCCTGAGATGAGTGGCTAATGTATTATATTATAACACTGTTGGATATCTGCCCTGTGTGGTGCCATATATTTATTTTTTTGTTTCAAGTCAGATAGTGTAGTTATTGCAGATAAGTGAGAAGTCTTTGAGTCTAAGTGCCAGAGGCTAAAGAGATTTTGCCTCAGGATAAAATAAAGGAATTATTTAAGAACTGAAAAGTATTGTAAATTTAATAACAACCATGAATAAATTAAAAGTCTAAATAAAAAATAATAAAATTATAGGTTTTGTAAGAAAAGCCTGACTGTGGAAAGTGTTCTGGTCATATGGAACCATTTAACTTCCCATCCCATTGCCTGCCTTAGAGATATTATCTCTATTTTTTTTTTTATTGTGCTAACATGATGACTTTGTTTTGCATCCTCTTCTCTCATGAAATGTCACAGTTATACAGTTCAGTTTGAATTATGTATATATTATACCTCATTGCTTCACCTTTCTCTTTATGACACTACAATCACAAACAAGGAGCAACAAACAAAACCCCCAGGATTTTCTTCTGTTTCCCAGGGTCTTTGAATGGCCACAGATGGCATTCCAGGAATTTGCTCATGTTTTCTCATGTAACTATTTCTTCATTAACATAATTATCTCCTCCAAACTCTGTTTCTGACTTCATCTCCTTTAACTGCTTATTTACTCTGTCTTGCTGAGACAGAGTTTCGCTCTATGTTGGGTTCATTACTCAGAATACTTTACTACTCTGGCAATAAGTGTAAAATGATGTATTGATGATCACATACCATAATAAAGTCCAGCTGTTTGGTAGTTGAAATCCAGAGTGCGTTGTGGTTCTTTCCATACAAATGTATTTGGCCATTTCCTAAAATTGCATCTCACATTATCCTACATTTTATTTGCCTTCTATTGTGTATTTCTCATGTATCTGCTATTTACTTACATTCTGCCATCACACTTAATACATATTCTTGCCCAGCTATTAAAGCTCTCATCCTTGAAAGCACCCACATGCCATCTGTGAATCAGCTGAATTTGGTGCTCCTTTAATAATGATAGAGTGCACCCAGCAGCAGCCAGCACCATAAACTGCCTGCTTGCTTGTACTTGGCCCAATGTTAGAAGCAGAATCATCTTGTTTTTCACATGCAAATAGATTTTACCTATCCATCGTTGAAACTTCAGCAGCTCATTTGAGACTCAAGTTAACCTATGAACAACATTTATAAAGGCAAAGCAGAAATGTGGCATTTAAATGTAAATAAAATGTTACTGCTCTCTGTCCAGGTTTTAAAATTCCGGCATGTAAGGGGTTGCATAAGTTTAAAACTTAATGGCTTTTTGCATGTTCATATGTTACATGTTTTTCTTGATATTTTCTCCTGTATTTCTGTCTCATTCTAGAATTTCCACTAACCTCCACTAGAAAGGAATACATATCCACACATGCGTGTAGTGTATATATACACAGACACACATATATATGTGTATCAATAAGTATTTTCTACAGAAGGTAATTCCTGAAGAAAACAAAAAAAAAGTTACACAAACAAAACCAAGAAAAGAAAAAAGACGTACTAACAGATTCAAGAAAAAGAACTTGGATGGTATTTTTAAAAGATGAGATGTGATCTCTACTTAACTAAAAAAACTGAAAGAAAAACCCACATGTATTTCACACAATGAAAACTGAACAGTTCCACAAACCTCAGCAGATTAAGAATGTAACAAAATCTCACATTCTGTACGAATGCACAGCAAGAAAGAAGGTGCTGAAGTGAGGGAATCCTTTTTCAGTTGTCTCAGGAAGACTATCCTCAACACAAGTCCCTATTTCCCACGCAGGTGAGCCTGGGCCCTCTTATAGCAAAAGGCTGCTTCCCTGAGGGGCTCTCACCTGCACCAGCTCTCCATGAGATGAATGCATACAGTTGGACAAGACTGTTCAAGAGATTGGTAAGATAATGTCCTCTGTGGTAATTACATCTCTGTCTTTTAGGAAGAAGCTTGATACACCTGCTGGCAAAAGTCTTCATAGACTCAAATGTTTTTATCGCTGATGAATAATTCTCGTATGATACCTACTCCCTCAAATTAAAAGTAAACATTTTATGCTAAGGAACAGATTATTCTTAAACTGATAATTTTGCTTATATACCAAGTATTCTGCTCTTTGGGGCTGGTTTTTAATGTTATTTTTTTATTAGATTCAGGTTTGATATTTTAAAAAGTCATATGTTATCATATGTGCTGCTGAATAACTCCATATATGCACACAATATATAGTTATTTAAGTAATGTAATGTATAATACTTAGTGCAGGCACTAACTTCTCCATCTAGAGTCCATTCCACCTTTACTGGGAAAAAAAAAACCCTACAAAAAAAAGAGAATGTTTTAACTCTTTAACTCCTGTTTGAAATGTATTTAATCCCATTATAATGCATTTTTAAGAGAAAAAATGCATTAATTAATATTTTGCTACAGTAAGTCCCTAATGTCATATTCCCTAACAAAATTGTTAGCCCATCGATTCTCTGAAACAATCAAAGTCTTCTAAGATGTAGCTGTACTACCCAGCTGGGGCATGTTTTTTTGGCTGGCTTGCTTTCTTTTCTTTCTTTCATTTCTTACAGGTAGAGAGATGGAAGGCTGATAAGAGGTCAACATACATCATTCATTTTCAAAATTATATTTTGAGCAATCTCTGGAATGGAGGAAATAATTATTGCAACCTTTGGATGTAGTCTAAATTATGCCATAGGCTATGGTTCCCTCAGTGACCATACAACATCTGAAAACTGCACATTCCTGCCATTATTTTCTTATTACTCTGATAATCCCATCTTTTCCCATATTTCTGATAGGTGGTAGCCTGAAGGGCAGAAAGGGCAGGAGATAAGATCAGAATTTTAGATTTTGATTTTACAGGAATTATGTTCTATGTTTTCTTCAGTCCTGTTAATAAAGCCACAGGAATTTCTAAGTAATTTCTAACATATTCACAGTGAGGTGTTTCACTGGTTTTTTCCAAAGTCCATTCCATAGATACTTTTCTAGCACAGCTGGAAGAACTTGTCAATGGAGGTTCCTTCCTCTCTTAGCTTATGTTCCTCTGGGACAGGATTGCCTTAAGCAACAGCAGTCAGGCAGAGATGCTGTAAGGAAAGCAGTGACTGGTGCTGTTATTGACCTTTGGAAAACTGCCTCTGGAATGCCAGTCCCAAAGCCTACAGCAGCAAAATTTAGACCGCCTGAGGATTAGTGAGCTGTATCTTACCACATCCATGCGGAAGAGATAAGTGCAGTCTGAGCAACTGAGGTATCTCCAAGATAGGAACTTAGAGGATAAGGGAAAACAGTTCCCACCACTGACCCAGGCTGGTCCAAATGAGCCCGCTGGCTGTGAGAAGCTGGTTTATGTTCTGTTTTTTCACTAGAGATTAACCACCTTTTCTTCAGGTAGTGACACTGGCTGTGCTGAAATGCCTGCACAAGCCTGTTAAACACACGTGTACTACCTTTATTTATAAAGTAGATGCCAGGTTTTGCCAGGCACCAGCTGCCTCCTCAGGCAGAACCACTGGCTCCCCACCCCACCCCCACCCCCCCTCCTCCCAGCTCCTGTTAACTAGTCTTAGCCCGAGTTAGTCCAATATTGATTTCCAGTTGCTGGATTTTGTTATGCCTATGATTTTTACATTGTGGAAACATTTAGTAAAAGAGGTCTTTCCCTGCATAGGTACATAGAGATAATCATAAATTGTCTTCTTGTCTTTTCCTAAAGCAGATTAAGCAGACTGAGCGTATGTGATCACTGTTCATGAGGCATATGTTGCAGAATACAAGGCAGCTTTACACACTTTCTCAGAAATACCTCCAATCTTTTAAAAGGTTAGACACCAGAACTGGGCATGGTATTCTAGTAACAGCTAACTGGTGTCTTCTGCGGACATGTCCCTCTCCCATTCCTGTAGGTGCCTGTTCAAAGCTCTTACTAACATCACACACAGCACTTCCATTCAGCTAAGATGCTTTAGCTGAGACAAGGCAAAATATTAGTAAGTGTATTGAACAGATTTGCATCTGTACTGCAAAAAGCTGAATGGAATTTCTGATTTACTAATTAGTTTTACACTAATACATTTATTCACAAGCATTAAAGCCACTGTAGCGCAAAAGTACTGAAGTCCTTCCCACTCATGCACACAGCATGCTAACATGGGTGCTGCTCTACTGAATTCAGGTGATGTATGGAGGTGGGTATGCTGCACTCAGTGCCTACCACGCATTGCAATTTGCTTGCTGTGTGGGTGATTTAAACCACTGTTTGAACTCTGGCTATTTAAGTGTGACATTATTTGGGGTTGCAGGAAGAAGGCTTGTGGTTGGAAGCTCTCTACTCTGAAGCAGAAGGAACCAATTCTCTTGCAAACAAATGGGCTAAGTGAACTGGTTACGTTCCTTTCATCTAACCGATCTAACTCTGCTGCTCACCGCTTCCTGTGAGAGATGTAATTACTTTGATTTTGCTTCAGGCCACTACTGCTCTTCCAGTGATACTCTGATACTCTGCAGCTGTTGAACTCCTTCTGTACTTGCCCTGTTATTATTTTTTTTTTTTTAATACCAGCAATAACTAGCATATTATGTTAACACTGATTTCATCTGATGGGCAGGTCCACGCGAAACACAGAAGCTGTTACAAGTCTTGCAGCCACATTTCAGCAGAGACATGGATATATGTGTGTCCTGCTTTTAGCTGGAACAGAGTTAATTTTCTTCCTAGTAGCTGGTGCAGTGCCATGTTTTGGGTTTGGTGTGAGAACAATGCTGATAACACACTGATGGTTTAGTTGTTGCTGGGTCATGGTTATACTGAGTCAAGGACTTTTCAGCTTTTCAGGCCCTGTCAGCCAGAGGGCGGGGGGGCACAAGATGTTGGGAGGGTACACAGCCAGGACAGCTGACCCAAACTTCTTAAAGGGCTATTCCATACCATGGAACATCATGCTCAATATATAAACTGGGGGAGCTGGCTGGGGTCTGTGGATTGCTGCTTGGGGACTGGCTGGGCATCAGTCAGCAGGTGGCGAGCAGTTGTACTGTGCATCACTTGTTTTCTTTTCTCCTTTCCCTTTGGATTCCATTCCTCTTTCCCTTCCCTCCTTTTCATTATATCTGTTTTATTATTACTCTTTCATTTTTATTTTATTTTAATTATTAAATTGTTCTTACCTCAACCCCAGATTTTACATTCCTTTCAAGTTCTCCTCCTCATCCCTCTGGGGTGAGGGGGGAGTGAGCAAGTGGCTGTGTGGCACTTAATTACTGGCCAGGGTTAAACCATGACAATGTGTGATGACTTTGTCTTACATTTACAACCTATCAAAATGCAGGTGATGAAGACAGGAAAGATTATTATTTTTCCTAAAACTCTAAAGTTTGCCAAGTTTTATACAGCATTTCTATAAATTATCTGCTAACTGATAATGCCACATAAAGAAAGGTCCAATACTTATCTTTATAATGTATTCTGAAACTTAATATGACTTGCAAGGACATGTGAAGCCACAAGGCAATCTGAACTAAAGGAATGAAATTTTAGGTTGCATATCACAAACACACACTTAATTGTGAAAATTATATCTTGCTTTAAACTTATAAATTTATAAAAATCTTATGATCAAGATGATCAATGATTCAAAGCATCTCCTGTAATTTTGCGTACACTGTCCTTTACAACTCAGCAAAGACAGCAGTTTTACTCACAGGATTCATGCATATGGACACAGCTATCTGTTTCCATGGACAAACCAGTTCTGCATGCAAATATTAGTCTGTATATGCTCATGTTTATATCCCTGATGGGTTGAGGTCAGGTGGAATTATTCATGAAAGTGATTTTAGGTGGCTTTAAGCTTATCTCTTTCATTAACTATTCAAGGAACTTAGGTCTTCTGAAAGACACTTAAATTAACTTTCAAAAATAGCTTAAAGTAGATAAAACAAACATCCTGGCTGTCAAATGTAGTTATGAATACATAGTTTTCCAGTGACATGTTTGGTTTTTTTCAATCTGGATCTGTGATCTGGAAGTTAAAGTATCTACACAACTCCAGCTTTCAGGATAATTAGCTTCAGTTTTATGGTCTGAATGAACTTTTTCTATGTTAATTGTGATTACATGCTCATGAAAATGATGCAAGCACTTAGGAACACCTTGTTAAATTTATTCTGGCTGCTCCACTAAAACACAATTAACATGAAGCAATTGATAACCCAGGTAAATTTTTATTTTGCTTTTCATAACTGAAAGAGTAAAGCAACCAGTGCTTCTTAAAAAAAACCCTCAACATAGAGACATGAAAATAAACAGGTCCAGTTGCTATAAATCAAACAACCTCAGGAAGGCAGACAACAACATTGCCTATAGGCAGGATACTTCTGTTCCAATCTTTTACCTAGCCTGAGGCAAGTCACTTCACTTGCTTTGCTTTGCTTCCCATATGCAAAACATCATAAACAGTCTTTTTGTTTTCTTAGGAGTTAAGTCCTAAGCACGCAGCATAAGTGTATAAATTAGAAGGAGACTTGTACGTACTGTTATGAGCCCTTTGCCATGGACTAAGACTTTAAAGAGCATGACTGCTCTCATAGTATAGGCATGCACATACAAATCCTCACTTAGAATGCTTCAAGGTCAATACACAAGATGTGCTATATGAAAGCTACAGAAAATTACCCTTAACCTCTAAATTCTAGAAAAAAGTGGATTAAGCCTTCTGTTTCCAATGCGACAGTCATAGGTTAGTTTTACTGGCAAAATACCTGACACATTTTAAACAATTTTTAACATTCAGCTAAATTATCACCTCTGTATCTGGCTAGTAAATAACTGACCTGGTAAATTTTTCATTTGGTCCCTTTCAGTAAGAAAGAAAATACATTATTTAAAATTTGGTTGAGTGTCCTCCAGGAGCAAATTGATACAGGGTATTGCCAAACAGCTGAGTCAGAATGGCTTCCCAAAATGTAGCTGATGTTTCATACATGATGTATATTGCTTTACACTCAGTTATAGTCTCATTCTCACTTTTCATATTTTTCCCTGCCCATCACCCCCCCCCCCAAAAAAAAAAAAAAAAAAAAAAAAAAAAGCTAAGGATTTTTATTTATTTAAAGTACACTGGTGATGTGAAGTAATCAGTAGACACCAGTCATGTTTATAAAAGTAGCTATCTAGCCATGTTTGCTTCTCAGCGTACTTTAAAGAAATATGTTTCATTTAAAAATGAAATTAACTTGTGAAATCACTATGTACAGTAAGCCATTGATTCTGCTCAGTACTACATTGCTATTAGACTAGCTGAATGCAATAACTAACCCAAGGCAAACATACGGCAGAGAAAGAAAATGGTTTTATTTCAGAGGAATTTGAACAACTTTCAATTTCCAAATGATTAGAGTAAAGATGCTCATTGTAAGGAATTGACACCATTAGTCATACATTTTGATTGCTTTTCTTAATAAGACTCTTTGTAGTGCTTGGATTTTTTCCTTTTCTAGAGAATGTAGAAATAATTTAGGCTCAGATATGACTTGACGTGGATCCTGTTCATGAACATACCAATATTAATCCAACAAAATCTTATTTATTAGAGCTGACAAATCAGGCAGAAGAAATATGTAATGAAAAACAGTGTTAAATTTTATGACTATGAAATCCTCTCATAAAAATTTAAAGGCCAAAAAATATAAGGGTCAATGGTGTCATTAATTTTATTTTTATATGTTGCATTGTATTAATTAGTACTAGTAGGAAGGTCTAGCTGCTACTGACCAGAATTGAGCAGAATGAGTAGGCAGTGTAAATCTTTACCTATTTATATACCTGTGAACCCTGCAGGGTCTCTCTCCTTTTTATGTAGCTACACACACTTATACGCATAGGTGTATATAAGTATCACAGTTTTTTCAAGTAGAAATCTCCAAATCCCACATTTCAGCAAATTCAGAGCCAAAAAAAGCATCTTTTTCTCTCCTTCCAAAATCATGTTCACTATTTCTTGGATGTTTAAGAACAATAGTCACAGCCTTCACCAAAAACCTGGCTCCTGTATGTGTCACAAAAAAGACCTGTTGGGCGACATTCACCCCCACCTCAGTCACCAGATCTACCATAGATTCTAATGGTGAGAGAAAAAAGACAGTTTCAAATCACTTATGGTCCAGGAGGACTGCATCCTGCCCGCCTAGACGGAAAAGTTCTTGCAGTGAATAAGCTGGTACGTCACCTACAGCAGCCACCCACTCAGTTACCCTGGCTGCTTCTCCTCCCAGAGTCTGCAGAAAGCCGAGGTCTGACATCCCTGGGTCAGAGAGAGTGAGGGTGAGTTGCTATTTTGCCTCTCTTGACATAAGACTTTGTGATTATTAAAGCATTTGCATTGGGCATGTATAGGAGATGATGTGAAAGCCAACCCCACAGGTTTAGCCTTAGCCTGCCACGTTGCTCAGGAACCTCAAACAGTAGTGTCCAATGTCTGCAGATATTTTTTGATGAAAAAAGGATTTGATTCTTTCTTTCTTGAGCTGGAAAGAGTTTGGCTTTTTGTTTCAGTAATGTCTCTGATTACTGCTGGAAAGCTTTTTGAAAAAAAAAACCTGTTCATTCAAAAATGAAACGCAACAATCTATGTTCTGTTTCTTTTAATAATTATTGGGAGGAAAATTATTTTTATCTTTGCATATACATGTGAAGTTCTTCCCAGTCTTGACATCCACCATTCTTGCAGACTTAACTTCACTCAAATGCCATTCTAAGAATTGAAATGGTTCTTAATTGCTGGGACAGGTTCAGGCACCACTTTTGAAAAGAAGTGGGAGGGAAAGAAAGTGGCTAAAATAAAACTTGCCAGGGGTATTATGCTATAATATGACATGTAGTTTTACAAATTCTGTATTTCCTAGGACAATAAGCATACTATAGAGAGGTTTGCTAAAATCTGAAACAACAAAAAAGTTAAGTCGCATTGTGACTTCAAGCTACAGCAAGTTACACAATCTCATCATTTCTCAGTAGTCCAGCAAAGAAAGACCGATGCATTATGCCTCCACTACCTTCCTGATTGCCAGCTTGCCACATCCCACTCAGAGGTCACAGCTTGCACTCCTTATGATTAAACTGCCTGACATGTATGAGTTAGAGTCTTTACAAGTCATTTGTTTCTAACCATATGTGTTTTATTGGTTCCTCATCATTTGCTGCTGATCATTATGCAATTGATTATCTAAAAGCCTAATCAGTCAGGTTTCAACAATTTGCAATGGCCAATCAATCATGTCTGTGAAAAGTTAACAGTTCTATTTAAGTCTTAGTAGGGTTTGGATTTTAATAGCTTTCATGCAGCAAAAGATTGTTCAGATTTTATTCTGTGCTGAAAAAATATATTAAAGCCAATATATATCTTCTCGGTTATGATAGCCTTTAATTATGCCATTTGTATTTATATTAAACAATGAAAGCTGTGGGTCACAACTTCTTGCTACACTATGAGAGTATCACATTTTTGAATCACAGGAAGATCAGAAGGAGCAGAGTTTATAGAACATTTTTCTGGACAAACATTCAAAACCTAGCCAAAGCATTCAAAGAATATTGTTATCCACTTTTGGAAGACTCCTGGCAATTTAAAGATTCACAATATTATGTTTTTGCCAAATTTGGATAAAATTTGAATGTGCAAGCTTTCAGCTGAATTTGATTTTGTTTAGAGCTAATTGAGAGCTATAGTCTGTTGTGGAACTTAGTGGATCCAAAGCAAGACAGATGAAAGAAAATCACTGCTATAATTATCAAATCCACCTCTAGGTTTGATTCGTAACCTCTTGAGAATGAAAACATTTTTTCCTGTTTGTATATAACACAGCCCAGGTTCATAACTAGACCTGAAGATACAACTGCCACAGAAACAGAGATAATACTAAAGACAAGATGAATAAATAAAATACAGTAGAAAGACCAGAAACAAAGTAGTACATCCACCCTGAACCAAGTTGGGCAGAGGTTGGGGTTTTTCACCAGTTTTTATTGTATCACAGTTCTGGAAATCACATTAATCCAGCAGCTTTTGTCACACACTAGTAGCAAGGATAAGCAGAATGATGGAGAACTTTCTAATTAATTTTTGAAGGGGCAAAGTTACACACTTCCATGCTGCATATGACTTCCCTTAAGTCCCTGCCTAGGGATAGACACTGTGGGTTTGTGGATTATTATTTTTTTTTCCATCAAACTCACCTCCTTTTCACTTCCGATTGCCATCATGGTATGACTGTCACTGACATTTTCAGTACCAATTCCACCAGCGTTTACTTCTCAGCAACTTCAATTAGAATGAGCTGCAAGGTACTGTACTGATGGATGGACTAGGAAAAACTGACCCATGTCTGAAAAGTAACTGTACTTAAATTTTCCAGTCAAACTTTGAGCAGTGAAAGTTCAGAAATTCAAGATGTGAACTGAGTATCAGTGTGCTCACTTCACTAATGAGCGATGCTCATTCACATCAGAATGTCTCACTTCAAGCCAGCATGACCGTGCAGTGGCTTCAGAGCCTTTCAGAGAGCTCAAGCCTTTCTTTGCCATTACAGCCACATCATGCACCTTGTGGACAGGTTGTGCTGGCACAGCGGCTACAAGGTAATTGAACCTCACAGCTGAAACAGCCCAGACTACTGAAACTGGTATTGGTGAGGCCCAGTCTTGGTGCCTAACTTGGGGCCAAGTTCCAAGATCTCCTCATTCTCTCAGTTCCCTGAGAAATGAGGTTTCTGTCTCATGACCTGCAGGCATGAAGATTTTGTTAGAAGATGAGGAAATGCATCCACCCCTGTGCTGTTGCCTTCCCATGCCATGTTTCCCCTCCTGCAAGTAATAAAGTGTAATGCACATGGGACTGAACCAAGTTTTGGAGAGAAACATAAATTCCCCATGCCATGTCCAAAGCTGCCCACAGGCATCCATAAACATGTTGGAATATTGATTTTGATCAAATCAGCCAAGCTGGCAACTAGCAGTGTACACATTCAGAGTATAGGCTGTATTTCCAAGTTAGTGCACTGGAGTACAGCTGTGATGGGTTAGCATTGGCTACCAGCTAAACTCCAACTCAGCCGCTCGCTTCCTCCCTCCCTCTCTCCAGTGGGACAGGGAGAGAAGAAAATAAGTTGAGAAAGGAACGAGAATACTTGCAAGTCAAGATAAAGGCAGGGAGATCACTTACAAATTATTGTCCTAGGCAAAACAGACCCAATTTGGGTACAATTAATTTATTTAATTTATTGCCATTTGGGTAGCGAGAAACAAAAAGGACAAATATATAGAATAACACTTTTTCTCCACTGTTTCCAAGTCCAACTTCACTCCTTCAGTACCAGCTCCTCCATCCCACCCCAAGCAATAGAGGCAGGGAGTTGAAAGGGCCCTTTCTGAGGAAAGGCTTTGTTCACTGTCTGGGTGCCAGGCTGCAGAGCGATTATGCCTTAAAATGTAGTGAGGGAGCAGCTAACACTAAATCTGGCTCTGAGCTCACCTGCAAATCAGCTCTGTGCACACCTGTCTGCAGGGAGGGGCTGCCCAACGCCTCTTAGTGAGGGGTGTTGCCAAACTCTCTTAATTAGGGGTGTGCCCAAAGCCTCCCGCAGTTTAAATCCTCATCTGGGAAGAAAAGACCTCCTCAGATGAATGTGGAAGGGGTAAACAACTTGGTGGAGTGTGAACTGGCTGTAAAGGTGCTTTGCTGCATGTAGGCAAGTTCCAGGGCAGAACCTGATGGATAAGCAATTGCATATAACCAGTACATCTGTGTGCAATAAAGGTCAGTGCCTTCATATGCCACAAATAGTGCCCAAATAGGGACTTGAGGAATAAAACCCAGTGGCATAGCCCAGCTGAACCAGGGAAGGCGGATATGTGAGTGCTCTCCTCACCACTGCAGAATGTCAGGTGAGTGCCTGGGAGCCATGGGGTGTTAGTATGGAAGCAGAAAAATGATGTGGAAATAATGGGTCTCACCTGGAGTCTATGCCTTCATATGCCACAGGGAATAGTTGGTGCATGACTATATATCTCTTCTGCTTCTTCCTTCTCATACTTTTTTCCTACTCCAGTAAGGGCACACCCCAAACTGAAGTTCCCATATGGATAGCCGCACCAGCATGGTCTGTGTGTAGGTTACAGAGAATAACCTGCTTCACCAGTTTTCTGCCCTTCCTTAAACACACTTTCTCAGAGGTGCCACTAGCTTGGCTGATGCTAGGATCAGATGTGTCTTGCAGTGGGGCTGTTTTTGGACTGACAGGACCTGGCTGGAACTAGCTGGGAACTGTGTGTGTCCAGCACGAAGCAGCCCTAGAGCTCTCCTTGCCAAGGCTTCCCTGCAGACCCTCCTAACACCTTGCCACTGACACCCCAAAGAAGGAGAATTACTTTGTACTAACTTACTAACTGCCAGTGGGTGACAGGTTTGTGGGAGTTGCTAGATCCTTCTTTAAAGATTTAATCTTTAGCAATACATATTATACACAGTTGCTCAACCTGATCCAAATATTATTTGTAGTGCCAAGGGAGGAATACTACTACTTTTGTACAGAAATCAGAAATAAGCAGCCATGCTTCTAGATCAAAGAATATATATATTTCTCCTAAATTGAGTTTGCAGTTAAATGCAGACTTTTCCTGAGGCCTGGGGGAAAAGAGGTGTTGTTTCTAGTGTCATCAGTTCATACCTTCTTGTTAACATTGTCATGCTTGCAAATATTTTTCTTTGTCTCCTGGGGAGAAGATGAGGGGCAATACTACTGTTTTCTAAAAGACAAATTTGTAGCCTACGTGCTCCAGAGGGAAAATGCTCTGTTTGTTCATTAATCTACCGGATGATTACAGTTGCATGGAATCCCAACTAGATTTCATTGTCTCTGCTCTGTTTGTCAACTTGATGAGTATTTTACATGAAAATTCCTAGCTGCTGTATTTAGGAAAAGCAAATCCTCCTAAAAAACACTTGTCTATACAGTGAACAATCTAAATCATATTCTCCCTTAAAAAACACAACTTGACTCATTGCAACCTTCAGATGGGATTTTTGGAGGCCGCTTTCATGGTTGCGTGGAAGATAAATAGTTTCTTTGATGTATAGGAAATGTCTGGTTTCACTAGATTTATTAAAGGACAGGATGTAAAAAGTTGGCTAGAAACAGTAACTTAAGTTTCTGTTGTGGAACAAAATGTGTTGTTTGGTCTACCTTAATCTGAGGAGATGCATGGCTATTAAGGATTTGAATGGTTTATTGACAAGGAAGCAAAGTGGGATCAGCTCTGTTGAGATTGCTTGAACATGGTATATCAATTGCAATATATTGTTTGCATTTGTTAGAGATGGATATTGCAGAGGAAAAAACACCACACAACTGGTTGTTATGGGGTTCCTTGGTGAGAACAGCTAAATGTAGCTTAATGCTTTCACATGTAAGACTTTAAAACAGGTTTATAATTTTCTAAAGCATATGCTGTTCAGGATAATGCATCCTCTGTCAGATGTCTACTTCACAGTACGTGTGATTTTGAGTTTCAAATGATACAGTTCAAAATTCTCCAATAAAAAGATCTAGACAAACGGAAGATTTTTTAAAAAGTGCTTATAGCCCAATCACATAGAAATATGAGTGCTTTCAATCTTTGAAATAGGACTAGGAGTCTGAAAAGTGTCCAGTTGTGAAGGGCAGTGGTAAATATCTTTACAATTTTGTAAATGCAGATATATACGCATATAAAAACATATTAGAAAGTTAAATATTGCACATGTTCTGAGTAAGCTTTGGGGAGTTTGGTAAGATGTACAAACCGTTCTTTCTACTCTGGATAACATCTTACACAGATTCTGATGAGCCACAATTCATTGTATCTACCACCTTATTACAAAGCTGAGAGGCTCTGTCAGCCCAAGGGTTACTTCTGTTGCAACTAACCTTTATTACAAGAATCACTGAAATTCAGAATTAGTAGTTTATTTGCAACCTAAATACTCAAGAAGCATGGAGGGGGGAATAAAAGCACAGTGACTGGCTTACTAAGAAGCAAGGAACAGAAGCATGAAAAGCATTTAAAACAAACCAGTGAGAAAGATTACTCAGTGACATGCAGAAAGATTTTTTTTTTTTTAAATAAAGGAGGATTTATAATAAGAATAGGTGTAGCCTAGAAAAGGTATTGAAGACTGGGAATGGAAGAAGAGACATACGCTGTCATGACCAGGAAAAAGTATAAACACAGACAGTGATAGCAACAGAGGTGTTGGGAGAAACTCCCAGATACCTTTTTCTTAGCCTTCATTTCTTTGTCAGTCAACATCAGTAAATCCCACCATCAACCTATGTTTTTCTTCTTTCTCTAATCATTGGCAATGTGATGGGAAATTACCTCCTACAGCTGTCTGTCACTGAGGCAGCTGAAGTGACAGATGTTTGTTCTATGGATCTGAGGTCTCTAGTCTGTCCAATGACCCAAACTGGAACCATTCTGATGCCTTGTGGTGTAATAACACACAAAAAAGCCCCTTCATGTATTTCATGATGAAAAACTATTTTAGAAGATATTCTCTAAGGCTCCAAATCTAGGTACTTAAAGCTTCCTGAATGCCAAAACTGACAGCTGCCTTTGCATCTAACTCTCTGGAGTGCTCACATTATGGTAGTGTCCCAGCAAAATTCCATAACATTTTTCTCACAAGATATTTTCTTCTATTAGGTAAAAAACTGAAAGGAAATAATTACAGATTGTTAGTAGGCATTGAGGTTAAATGTTAAAAGATGTTGAGGTGCTGGAGCATGTCCAGGAAAGGGCAATGGAGCTGGGGAAGGGTCTGGAGCACAAGTCTGATGGGGGCAGCTGGGGCACTTGGGGGGGTTTAGCCTGCAGAGAAGGGGGCTGGGGGGGACCCGGTGGCTCTGCAATGGCCTGGCAGGAGGCTGTAGCCAGGGGGGTCGGTCTCTGCTCCCCAGGAACCAGCGACAGGACAAGAGCAAACGGCCTCACGTTGCGCCAGGGGAGGGTGAGATTGGGTGTGGGGGAACATTCTGCACCGAAAGGGCTGGCAGGCGCTGGCACAGGCTGCCGGGGATGTGGGGAGTAGCCATCCCTGGGGGTATTTTAAAAATTTGTAGCTGTGGTGCTTAGGGACATGGTTTAGTGGTGGCCCTGGCAGTGCTGGGTTAATGGTTTGGCTTAATGGTCTTATAGGTTTTTTCCAGTCTAAGCAATTCTATGATTCTATGTTTCTATAATACATGTTTTTAATTCATAATTTACTGTGTGATACTTTAGCATGTATTTCTAGAACAGCAAAAACACTATATGGACGTCCCCAAAATTATCTTTAAAACATTTATTCTCTTTAAGATTGATCCGCTTTATTTGTACCCTTTTTTTTTTTTTTTTTTTTCGATTTGCCATCTTTTCTTAAGTCCTTCACAGGTCATTTAGTATGGGTAAGGAGAAATAATTGCAAGTGAATGAGTTACTGTGGCCTAATGAGTGTTACTCTAATTCACCTAAGTGAAGCCTTTTCTAGTTTAGTGAACACATTTAAAAGAACAACAACGACCAAACACACAAAACAACTAAAACCTGTATTATTGTAGTGGCTTGTGAAGATAGTACAAGCTAATACACTGCTTGCTTTTGAGATTAACTGGTTTATACAGTTTTGTTGCTCAGTTGGTGGTGAATCCTAACTCCTTTAGAAAGGAGAATTCAGCTGCTGTAGAGCATTTGTCTTTCTCATCTCACATATCAATCTGTGATGAAGAACAGGTTAAGGGAAGTAAGAGCTCTCTGCAATTGTTGCCATCTTTGATAAATTCAACAAACTTTCACAGCTGTTGTTCAAACAAAAGTTCTACCAAATTGTGTATGCTGAGCTGTAATTTTTTGTATGTCAGTTAATTATAATGACAAGATTACATTTTTAAAATAAAATAGCACAAACTTCTTGTAAAAGCAGAAAGTATCACTTGGTCAGCTGTTCATTCACACATGTTTTGTCACAAATGTATTTTTTCCTTTTTTTTTAGCATGTTCATGCGTTTCCTCTCTCATCTAGACTTTCTGTGGCTCTCAATTTTGCCACGTGTGCTCTCTCATCTCCCCTTCTGTTGCTGCTGTTGATGCTCTAACAGCTCTGGTTCTCTGTGCTGCTGAGAAGTGAACCCAAAGCAAATGCAGAGCCCAAGTCCCTAATCAGGAAGATCAAAGAGGTAGCCCTGAGCAAACCCACATGAGGCTGACCCTCTGTGGCTCCAAGTTACCTTTATTCCCTTTGGACAGTGAAACTCAGCTTGACTTCCATATCTGGCCTCTTTCTAGGTGACTAACTGATATTTATTACCTTGTTAAAGGATAGACACAATGGAAACAAGGGAGTTACACTCTACGCAGAGTAGTAGATTTTTGTATCCTATCAACTGAAAGTGTTTAATGTGTTCAAGAGGGGAGATAAGATAACCTGCACCTTGGACTAAAAAAAGAAACTGCAAGTCTGTTTGCAAGGATTGTTCTAATTAACAAGAGAATTCCATGTAAATGAAGACTTGCACATGTATTGTCTATAAAACATGAGAAAAAATAATTCATGAAGTCTTTACTAGCCTGTTAATGTGATCTGGCTGTTATTTGGAAATAACCTGCAAGTCCAGATGTTTGACCAAAATATACTTGATTCAGTAATATTGTTCTAACATTCTTAGCAGCATGTATACCCATTTGGAAGTTTTTAGTACAGAGTTTGTGTTGATTGAATCAAATCGAAGGAAAAAAAAAAATCACCCTCATGAACTGGCAATAAGCCATATTATATTAAAGTATCTGATCCTTTATTAAAAATATATACATACAACCTTCCAAAAGACCTAACTTTACCACAACCTGCAAGTTCTCTCTCTAACTTCATCAGATCAGGAACTAGAGCTTTGTTTTGAAGAAAGCCAGCCTAAAGGCTCGGCTCAGAGCCCAGATCACTGAGCAGGATGTGTTATTTACATTGGCCTTACAGAAACAGTGCATGGGTTTGCCTGAAATACAAGCTGGGGTCTCTTCGACTCACTGTAGATACTATGTCCTTTGTGTACCTTATTAAAAATTTCAGTGTTTGCTTCAGCTCCCAGAAGCAGTGCACTTTGAGAGTTTTTTTCAAAGCAAAGAATACCCTACAGGTAAAGAGATAAAGCAAGACCCAAACAATTTCTGTTTTTCTTTGTGAAACCATTGAATTTAAAGCAACTCAAGGCTTTTACTTGTGTTGTGGTTCAACCCCAGCCAGCAACTAAGCCTGCCACTCAGCTGTTCACTCACTGCCCCCGCTGCCCAATGAGATGGGCAGGAGAATTGGAAAAAAGGTAAACCCCATAAATTGTTCTTATCTCGATTCAATAATTGAAATTAAAGTATTAACAATAACACAATTATAATTAAAAGGAGAGAAAAAGAGAGGAATAAAACCTAAGGGGGGGGGGGGGGGATAAAGTGATACACAATACAATTGCTCACCACCTGTTGACCAATGCCCAGCCAGTCCCCCAGCAGTCACCAGTGGCCCCTGGCCAGCTGTCCCCAGTTCATGTACCGGGCATGTTGTTCTGTGGTATGGAATAGCCCTTTGGCTAGTTCAGGTCACTGTCCTGGCCCTGCTCCTTCCCAGCCTCTTATGCTGGTAGAGCATGGGAAACTGAAAAGTCCTTGACTTAGAATAAAAATTACGTAGCAACCACTAAAATATCAGTGTGTTACCAACATTATTCTCATCCTAAGTCTAAAACACAGTGCTGTACCAGCTACTAAGAAGACAATTAACTCTATCCCAGCTGAAACCAGATCGACTTGTATGAAAGTCTTTTCAACAGCAGTGTAAATACATTCTTATTTTATAGATCTTGAGCAGTTTTGTGTAGGTGATTAATGAGATTTGAGTCAGCTGCTTTAGCTGAATGTGTTGGTGCTTTAGCATGAGCTAGTCTATTGGGTTTGAAACATTCAGTTTACAAACCTGAAGAAGACAGTTTTATTCCAGATACCTTGAGGTCTCCCTTTCTTGACACTAGAAGGAGCCTACATGACTAAATTCTAGTAAATTCTAAATTTTAGCCACCTAATAGCAGAGGAATTCCAGAGGCCACCCAAAGCAGACCAGTTATTTCAATTAATGGATTTTTTTTTTAGAGCAAATCGGTGGTTTTTACTTTGTGACCCATGAAACATTGGAGCTTTTTCAGTGTCTCTTACAGGTTAAGAAAAAAATCAAGACTCATGTCTGTAAACTCCTGCAAGTAACTACAACTTCCTCAGGAAATGTTTGAGAGTTCAAAATCTGAAAAAGTGCAATACCATATGTGTTATCAAACCACCAAGTCTTAGTGTCATTAATCTGACAAATGAGTCAGCCATTTATTATTTGCTTTCAGATT
The DNA here is from genome assembly GCF_017639655.2 of Falco naumanni. Classification (NCBI taxonomy): domain Eukaryota; kingdom Metazoa; phylum Chordata; class Aves; order Falconiformes; family Falconidae; genus Falco; species Falco naumanni. The sequence goes on along the minus strand of NC_054054.1, from coordinate 42,639,444 downwards.
TCTGTTTTATAAAATATAACAAAAAGACTTGAAAGGAATACAAAATACTTGACAACAGGAAGCATAAATATGTTCTCACTGGTTTTCTTTAAAGTCTTTTTCACATTTGAAAATTGAAAATTCCCTAATATTATGCCCCATCTAAAGTACCTAGTGGTCTTTAAGAATTCTTTGATCTTAATTAATTTTCTGAAAGGTGTTGTCATTGATTTGCTCCGTGACACATATATAAAATTGTTTAATTTGGCTGGTGGCTGAGAAGAGAACATGGAGACATTTCACAAGTTAAAGCTTTTCTATTTGATTCAGAAGATACTGTTTACAGCTCTTACCTCGAAACAAGAAAATACTTAAAATTCAAAACTCATGTGCTTCAGAATGGGTTTGGGAATTCATTTTGTTATCGTCTTTGATTCTTGTTGTTAAAGCAATCTAGGAATTGAGAAACACATTAGCTTAACCCTAGGGAAATGTATGTATATGCTAAAAGCTGAAAGAAAGCAGAAGGCTAGAGAGATAATGAATACACTAAAGGGCATATTTTTTTCAACTACATCTCAAAAGTTATTTGGTACTTTGAGAAAGTAACCCTTACCATTGGCCCAGCTCACGGATTAAGCTGGCCAACAGACCAGCTTATGTGCAAACCTGTCAGTCATCCACTTGCTGGTACATACTTTGTGACAGAACAAAAGGGGATTCAAAACACCTGTTTAATACTATTTTGTCTATGCTAGTTGTCATGCAGCTGGGAAAATGGGAAAAGTAAGGCAGTGATGGTCTACATTATTTTTTAAAGACTTGTGCTTGTGACACCAAGAACTTGATCATTAATTTTTAACACTGTAGGGGAGTGGGAATCGTACTACAACTTGTATTCAAAGGGCCTAATAATACCTGTTAAATTCAGTGCTGAAAATTGGTAATGGCTGTTCTTTGTATCTCTTGAATGCCATTGAAGGATAACGGGGGAGGGGGGTAACACCAACCAAAATCCAAAACAAAACAGCTCACCTTCAGTTTGATTGTGTAAGGTGACAAACTTGAATTTCTTTAATATTTTATGTCCTTACAGATTTTCAGTAGGTATGTAACTTGGTTCATTGTCTGTAATGACACCCCCAGTCACATTTTGCTCTGTCATCAATTTTTACTAGATATTTAATGTACCAGAATTTTAGACTATACTGGTATGAATCTTTTATACTTCTTGGTCTGGAAACACTAAAAGCAACAGCACTGCAGTAAACAATTAGAAGCCCTGTCATGGCCTGTTATGAAATGACCCATATTTAGAGAGCATTTCTTCTGAACCAGAAGATAGATCTCTAATTTCAGGTCAGCTTGAGGCTTCCCAAAATTGTGGTGAAGCCACACCTATAGTGAAGTGTAAAAGCATTGTTTCTAAATTCTTACTTACATGTTTATTCTAAATGTCTACACACACTGAAAGAAAAAAAAAAGTCCTAAAAATGTTTCCTCCATATGATTAAAAAGCATTGATTTCTGGCATTAGGCTAACATAATTTGATGGAGTCATATCTGAGGCAAACAGACATCTACCCAGCATCAGTTTAGACATTTGAGGGTTTTTTAATTGCCTTTAATAAACCATCACCTAAAATCAATAAATATTTATAAAGATGATGTGAATTTGCATAAAACATGAAAGTGTTAGGTTGACATGCATTCACATAGTCTTTTTTCTTAATAAGACTGCACGATTTTATTTAATACCTATGTAAGATTTGTTAATGGAACAAATACCTTTCTGCAATGTGGTTCATTCAGATTTATGTGGCTTTTTTCTGGCATGTTTTAGAGAATAATCTTTCTCACTCTGTGACTTTCTTTCCAATCTCCCTGTTACTAAGCACTATTTTTTTTTCAAAGCTCTAAGCATTCAACAGTAAAGTAATTTACTTTGGGAGGACATGTTTTCCTTTAATTTCATCATCAATTTCTGCTTGTGATAGAAATCACCCCAGCATTTTCAAGAATAAAGTTATGCAGATATCTGGTGAAACCCTGTCCTAGAGAAGTACAGGAAAAAATCACTTAAACTGGAAGAGAATTTCATCTATTGAGTTTCATTCAACATCCATTGCCATAGCCATAACCTAGTCATACCTCAAACAGACCATGTAATTTTAGCAATTCCACACTAGATGTGTATGGAATTAAAGCATGTATTTTAAAAATATGTCTAGTATTGATGCAAAGACTTCAAGTAACAGAATCGCATTCCTTGATAAGCTGTTCTACTGGCTAGTTACACTTGTTGAAATAAGTGCTTTGGCTTGAATTCTGCAAGCTTCATTCACCCACTGGATCCTGATATCCCTTTATCTAGTTGATTAAAGAGCAGTGTAGGAACAGACAATTGGCCCAGTGTGTTAGTTTCCTTCCCCCCACCCCACAGGCATTGATCATTGCCATTAGTAATGGCAAGATATATTGTAACAGATCTTGTTACCTTTCTTCTGGCAGATACTTCCAACAGTGTTGTGGGAGGTCCTAATCAAACTTCTTTCAGTCTGTATGCCATAGTTAAAGGCAGAGATGCTCCAAGGACACGCTTTCTTTTTTTCACCAAGGAATTTTTCTACTGTACTTTCAGTAGCCTTGGATGGTTCTGCCACTACAGCAGTCTTTTCCACTACAAAACCTGTCTTTCTACCTCCTGTCTAGAGCTCCCCATGGTGCCTTTAATATTTTTTTTCCTTTTAAAAGTCTTCCTTTGAACGATTATACTCTCCACATATCACCTTAATCCCTCTTCTACTTGAACTATTTCTGGATCTCCAGTTCCTTCTTTTCAGGGTGGTAAGAAAAATACACTATTCCTGGCTTGTTTCAGGTGCAGTTAATGACTGGTTAAGATTTAGTGACCAGCTATTGCCACTAGTTTGACAATAGCACAGCCATTATCAGGATTATTTGGCACATACTTGCATAGATGTATCCAAGATTATAATAGGCCCATATTAGTAGCTTCAGAAGACTGACTAGAAATCATTAATGTGCAGTCAGAACTTTCAATTGATCATGGTGGAGCTGAAATGGGAATTTTGTCCCCTGTTCTGCGGCACATGGTTGGGTGGATATATCTGAGATTCTTTCAGAACAACAGCCATTCTAATTCTATCACAAAACTTGTCCCAGCTTTGTAGCTGCAGTGACTTGGAGATGTAAATCTTGTAGTCCTGTAAAAAAATACACGCTTCCCTTTGCTTTGTCAGACATAGTACAATAGGTTGAGAGGACTGGATTTATTTTGCCTTAAGAATGTAAGACTAACAAGAGATCGTACTGTTGTTTTCAACTACCTGATAGGAGAATATGGAGGTAACGGTGTCACACTCTTCTTGGGTGTACACAGGGAAAAGGCAACAGACACAAACTGAAATCCAGGAATTTTCAGATACAACAAGAAGTTTTTATTCCATGACAGGCTGTCAGTTCTCTATCTTTTCAGATATTCAAAGTTTGGTTGGACAAGCCATGTGCATAATTTGGACTTCCTTTCAAGGGGACTGGAGCAGACACCTTCACATATCCCTTAAAAACTAAATTCTTCTGTGATTCAATGATAAACTTTTTCTGAATTCACTTTCCTATGCTATTAGTCTTTTGCATGATCTTTTTGTATTCAAAACTAGCTACAGTATTTTTAAAGAGTAGACAGTTCTATGCCTGTTGGTGCTGTGGAAGGTGCTCAGTAGGCAGCACAAGGCACTGCTGTTCTGTTTACTTACAGAAGGGCTAGTTGTAGGTCCTAGTTATCACACCTACCTCACCTTTAGTAGACCACCACATGAAGTGCAGTATACTTACTTCAGGCCAAAGATTATTTTTACATTTAGATTTCCAAGTAATGTATTTGTATTTCCCATTAATAAAAGGTTTAATTCATACGTATTGATCTGTTGATGGCAAAGCAACTTTATAAAATTCTGATTTCCCTACAGCTCGCTCTATTGCAAGACTCCTAACTCTAACTTACTGAACCATCTTACCAATGAACCAACAGTAAACATTTGTTTTCGACCTTTTTATTCTCTTGTTTAGTGTTGTGCCAAAGCGCTTTGCAGATTATTTTAATCAAATACAGAAGCTTGTATAATTCTTAAGATTAATAGTTTGCATTTTGCAATACTGTAAGTGCCATTATGTTAACAAACAGTGAAATGTTAATTACAAGAATACATTACGTGACTAAGACCTTAAATACGTATCTCACTGAGTAAATATGTAGGGCTTTTTTCTAGAATTATGAAGCAAGGGACAAAGAGTGGACAATAAATTACCAAACAGAGTAAGCACAAGGCAGCTTTTTTTTATATATTCATAGATTTTAGGCACAAAAGAGACAGTATCATCATTTCAGTTGGCCTGCAGCTTAAGAGGCTTCATATGTCACCTATTGACTCTTGCACAGAACCAACCACTAGGTGTTCCAATAAGCCATATATATATGTTCAAATACGACAACATTCTCCCTTCAAAGAATATCCAGGCTTCATTTCAAAACTTCATGATAGATAATCAGCCATATCCCTAGGTAAATTCTTCCAGTGGCTAATTATTTTCATAATAAGAATGTAGAGGATTGTTTCATGCTTGGATGTTGACAGCTCTCTAGCAAAACGATGAAGGGCTTGTCATAGGCACTTTTCCCAAAATGGAAAATGAAGTAATACTGTCTGACTGCCTGTTACTGCATAGCTCCATCATTGAAGCTCTCACCTGGTAATAGGAGATCAAGGTTTAATATTCTCATATTGCTGAGAGCACTTTGCTCATACAGTAAAGCATATTTCACTATAGGGCATTCATAGTCTTTTCAGTTGGTGGTGTTTATTAAGCCAATGTGAGAGAAAAAGGGAAAATAACTTCAGAAATTAGGAATTAGTAACTAATATAGAATGCTTGGATTTAAGTCCTAATTTCAATGAATATGTAAGCAGCATGAAAGCAAGCGGAGCACTGTCAGTGGGATAACTTCAGAGAAAGGCACAGCGTAATCGCATATTGGAAGTTAACTGGGACACACTTGTGAGTAATGAGAGATCTAGGATTGAATCTCCACATGTAGAGAAGAAAATTGAATTACGTGCCCTACCTCTTGTTTGAGTGCCTGAAACAGTGTATTACTGACTAAAAGGCAGCTGACGTTCCTTCCTTACATGTGTCCAACTGGTGTCCCCAGAATTTAAAACAGGTTTGGACTGCAAATTTCACTTGAAACTAGCTGGCTTCTTTTTGAAAGTAGTGAAAGTAAGAGCTTTCTTTTTTTCATCTTTTTATACTGAAATATGGAAACTCTCAACATGAAGCAGAAATTACAGTAAATGCATCTATTCAGCTGAAATTTAGACCAAGTTTGGTAAAGGGTATTAGAAAGTCACATAAAGCAGTTAAAATTTTGATAACGTGATCTGGGAATGATTCTTTGCTGTATTATTAGTAATATAGATTTAAGTGTGAGTCTGTGTTTTTTCTTTTCTCTCACTGACTTAATTTTAGCACAGTCCATTCTATTTCAATCTCATATGTCTACGAGGCAAAGGTTTTCTTTGCACACAATCTTCAAATTGCAGGTGTATTCACTGTTTCTGAATTGATACAGGTCTCAAAGCTAATATACAAATTTGTGCTAATAATTTAAAAGAAACCTCATATAAACTTAGCATAAAGATCTTATTTATATATGACAGAATGACAACACCTCTCTTCCAGAAATTTGTCTGTTTTCAACACATCTGTAAAAGAGGGCTCAATTGCACCACTTATTTACCAATCTCTTTTCTAATTAACATGAATATACATTAGAAGCTCAATATATATTTTTTTATTTGAAAATAAAATGTTTCCAACAGAATTCATATGTTCTATGGGACTAGAAGTGTATACATTTAATGGGCTGAAATGACAATAAATAGTAAGAATAAATAACAGAATCTGCTGTGCCTTACTGTTGTATAAGCTGCTCAAAAGAAGTATTCTGGACTGAATAAGCTTTCAGCAGTGCAGTGAGCATAGAATTCATAAATAAGCAGGATTTCAGAACTGTATGGAAATAAAGGGGAATATCTATGATTGATGAAGATATATTAGATGCTAAAGTAACCCACAATTTGACCTAACATATGTACATGTGTGCACACACAACCTTTTTTCTCTCTGCATATACATATATATAGTGAAGTCCAACTGAATGTTGTAAGACTGATTATCTTTCTTACCCTAACCACTCTATAGAATATGCTAATAGAAATTGTAGCTCTCCTCTAGAATTCTGAAAGGCCTTTTTTTTTTTTAAGAAAACATTACACTTGAGATTTTTAGAGCATATTTTCCAGACCCTCAGTACACTTTGAAAAGGGCCAATTATTTTTTCCACAATAGGATACTGACATTGTCAAATATAGGAATAGACAGACAATGGGCCACAGATTACTATACAATGAAACTAAAATGTGGACTTCTTTTAATAAGAAATTAAAAAAAAAATATTATCTGATTTTCATGCAATTTAAGACACTTACAGTGCTCTCCTAATGCTAAATGTAATACGAGTTGCAATTATTTAATTCCTCTGACCTTTTCAGTAGTATTTAGTGATGTTATAATTTTGACACATTGGGGCAGCATAACTACAAAATCATGTGTCTTTTTACAAACAAGAACAATCTTAAATTAATTTAGCCAAAACAAGAAACCTGTGTTTAGAATTGTAGTGACAGAGACAGACAGGGAAGCACCTTGCCCTCAGTGAAGACCCAAACAGAGCAAGTAGGCATGTTTTCACATGAAAGAAGCTAGGTCATTAGTTTCAGTGGTTCTAAATTATACAGCCAAGAGGGAAGTGGGACAAATACATAGGGATTTGTTCTGTTAAATTGTAAGATGTTTAGGTCTATCATACGGTCTCTACCTGTCTGCAAACAAATGACTATATTCCTCTACACAGGTGGAAGTGTGTGCATCAACAAAAACCAGCATATTCACAACTTCCCCCAGAAAGTTTGTACTAAAAATTTCAGTGAACTTCAATTAGTAGATCCATTTTGGTTAAACTTCTAATATGAAGGCTTTCACATTACGGAGGACTGAGCTGTTCTATCACCTTACACAAGAAGGTATTATCTACTTAAAACCATACAGAGGTTGAGTGAAGCACTCCCCCCTACCTCCTATTGTGTCCAAGGGTTTGGTGGGGGGATGCTTAGTGCAAATAAGTACACTGACAAACTTTACAGTGTTTAAACTTATTTAAAGCAAGTTGATATCAAAGCAGTGTTGATATTGCATACTATGTAATTGGGATATATTTGTAGGCAGAGACTTGAAACCACAAGTGGATTAATATCCTACCCTTTCACTTCATGGTTCTCTCTTCCTGATATAATAAGCAATGCTCCAGATGTCGGCTGACTGGACTAAGTAAGCTGATTTTCATTTAGTAAGGTTTGTGAGTAATTTTTCTGTGTAGACTCAATCAAGCATGTTTTACTTCGATATCAATGTATCCTCAATTTTTTCACAAAGTATTTGCTTTATACAATTTATATACAAATGCTGAGATAAATATATTTTAAAATATACCTTATCTGATCAGTATATTAAACCTAATCACAACTCATCAATTGATAACATAATTACTGCACCAACACCCCAATTCATTTCTCTGCAGAGTCTCTCATTGTAGATTTCTTGGTGGATAAATTACTGCATAGAAAAACTAAACAGCACACAGCAACACTAGATTGTCATAAGCAAAGAAAGCTGTGATGGTCATTAGCTGTTACAACATTTAGTCTTTAAAAAGCTAGAAAAAATAGTGTTTTTTTCACTTTTTGCTTAGTTTGATGGTTGTTTCATTTTGTAAAATTTGAAAGATGTGTTTAAATATTACTAAAATTGAGTTTCTTACTACAATAGCCTAATAATCAGTTAATAATTTAAAAATAATTTAAGAATCTGTAATGATTTTAGTGAAAAGAATCATGTTCAAATTCCCAGAATTTCAGCTGGTACTATTAGCTGTTACTTGGTTTTTGGAAACCTCAGCAATGCAAACCTTCAAATGTTTCCATGCATATTATAGACATGCACATTCAGCTTTTGTGTGAGCTCTTTAGGAGAAGACAAGTTGATTTAAGTCACACTCAGGTAGCCTCAGCTGTGCATATTTTGCAGCAGGTCCTACTCTCCTTTCAATCCTCAGTCTATTGAATCTGTCCTCATGCTTGTTCATGTTAAGTAAAATACAGAAGGGAGATCTTATGTCTGTATTGCAATGGCTAAGCATATAGCTCAGATTATCATCACATACCTCCATCCTACAAAGTATGTAATGATTCACATTTTATGTGAGTTGAGACAAATTAACTTTTGTTGGGCTGTGTCTAGTCATATTAAGGCTATATGACTATGAAGTTTAACCCTACTGATAGATATACTATTTATATTTAGTTCAGAAACCTCTGGAAAAAAGCTTTTAATGCTTCTGCAATAATTAATCCTGCTGGTCAGTCATCCTGAAATACTGAAGAGCTGAATTACTTGATCCAGTATCACTTGCATCAATGTTGAATGGAAACCTTTTCTGTTCATCTTCTCCTGGGCTTCAGAATGGGCACATGGTTTTCATCACAAGCTGCCTCATAAATATGGAATCTCAGTTATCAAAATCTCTCAGGCATGTCACACAATCTGCCTTATCTTGTTGAAATATCACATACCATGGCATGTTCAAAGAACATCAGCACCCATTCAAAATTTCAAATTGTTGCACAACTTTGTGTTATGTCATTCTAAAAGGTAGCTGGAATTTATTGACCTACGATTGCTTCATTTTTGCAAAGGACAGTTTTATCATTCTCATGATTTGGCAGAACCATTTAAGAGGAAAAACCCACGAAGATGTTCATAACAGCCTTTTTTTTTCATTCAAGCATCATGCAGTGACTGCTTTTCCCTTTCCATGAACAACTGGCTACTATAGCCTGTGATCATGGTGCAAGTGTAACAGCCTGGGCATCACTGATTACATTCTTATAGCACAGAAGTAACCACCCTTGGCACACTGAGCAATTACATTTGTTGGGTTTGTCCAACAGCATGTTTCATCATGATTGTACCACAAACTTCTCCACTTGCATTTTTTATGTGACTGAAATGCTTGGCAATTTTGTCTAATGCCTTAGAAATTACAGAAGCTTGTAGTAATTTATTTCCTTTATTTCATAGACTCTTTGTAGAAGGCTATTCCAAATCTCACAGAGTCTGTTTTACTTCCTTTGTTAAGGCAACATTCAAACATCAATCAGAGAATTGGGGCTGGAAGGGACTTTAAAGATCATCTGGTTCCACCCCTCTGCCATGGAGAGGGACACCTCCCACTAGCCCAGGTTGCTCCGAGCCCTGTCAAACCTGGCCTTGAATACTGCGAGGGATGGGGCACCCACAGCTTCTCTGGGCAGCCTGTGCCAGTTAATTCAGTGGTGGAGCAGACCATCAATCTGTATGCTCAGTACAAATACAAAAATTTCAATTAGCTTTGGGTGTGCTTTGCATTGGTATAATTTTGTTTGAAAATGCCTTTGTGTAGCCAGTTGCTGCAGCCCAGGAATAATTTGCTAGTTAAGACCTTAACCTACACACCACTTGGAAGGAGAGAGAAGAGTACAGGACTCAAGCTGTGTGAACAGCTGTTGAGCATGACTGGTCTCTTCACTAATACTGGTTAGCAGTAAAGTTCAAATTGGATGACATTATGGAGTTAAGGTGGGAAAGTTGCACAAAATCTAAAAGCAATGTAACACTGCAGAAAATGGCTTGACCAAAATGACTGAGACATGAGGCAGAAATCGTTAAGCAAATTGGAAATTTTGAGTCATTAATGATGCATATTGTTACATTTACAAATTAAATTGTGATAAAAGTTCGTGGTTGTGAGTCAAGTAATTTTTCAGAGTATGCATCATATTTAGAATCATTAAGGAACTTCTATGGATGGAAAATGAGCTGTTATTTGATGATTGTCTCTTTCCTAAGAACCCCAAATTAAATTTTTAAAATGTCAGGCAAATTACCTGTGTGTGCATTTCTGAGGCACAAAAACCCTTTTAAGGATGTTATTTCTTCATCTGGTAAGATCCGCTATGCCTGAATATACATAGCACAGTAAAGCATCTGGCCTTTTAAGCATTAAAAGCTTCTGAAACTTCTCAGAGGATAAAGTAATTATGAGGTGTATTTTAAAATTAATCCAATAAATTAAGCAAGAGCTTATTCAATTAAATTTACACTTACATTTTTTCTGGTCCACAACTATGAAAGAAAAAAAAATCATTGCTTTTGTTCCCTGTTCTTTAACTAGTGCACTGCAAGTGTCTAGATTGTATATAACTTATTATCTTAACAGCTTCATTTTTTCCAGGCATTAATTTGTTGGGGTTTTTATAGCTCTTTATTTTTTTTGTAGACCAGTACCAAAAGAATATAGTCTTGAATGGTTTACCACTTTACTCGTGTGTTTACATTTTCTCCATGCAGAAAATATAATACATGATGAAAGATCTTACTTGAGAGAAATGCGTATTGGTGTGTTCTGCTTTTGTATTACATTTCACTCTGTAGTCCTGGTTGTATCAACTCCTTTTAGGTGATGTGATAGTTTCAGTTTAGAAGACAGGTTTTCATCTAGAAGCTGAAGAAAGCTTTCTCTCTAAGTTCATCATCTTATTTCTGCTTATACAGTGAAATTAACTGCCAGAGGATTTCGTGAAATTGCTTTCATTGGAAGTATTCTGAACTAAACTCAACGTTAAACTGGGGAAGTTTGCAGAGACTGAAATCATTTATATGATTAAGTGGCAGGCAACTGGGGAGATGCAGGAAGATTTCTCACTAAGGTATACCACATAGTTCACTTCAGCTGGTGTTTCTTTATGGTCACCAAGCTACAGCCTCTGTGGATATTCTCTGGTACAGAAAGGCAGTGCTGCCTTTACTGATTTGAAATCTGCTTCTATTCTAACTTAGCTGCCAGCATGCTGATGGATTTTCACTCTTTCCTTCCCCTATAAGCAGGAGTCAGATGTAGGTTTTTGTAAGTAACAGGAGTAAAATCAACTTTGCATGATAATAAAAAGTCAAAACAAAAGAGAAATCCTGCAAGCATTCCAGTGTGAAGACTCCTAAGGCGAATGCCAGAGGAGCAAGGTGGAACAAGAAGGACCTTTATGATTAATTTTAAATACAGTGAGGATGAATTGCCTTTGAAATCCATTAAAACCTTTTCAAATGTAGACACCTCAATGAAGTTAGTCAAGTTTCCTGAGCCTCTAAGAAACCCTCTGCTAATGATGTCCAATGTTTATGGGCCTATGGGTACTGATGTTTAGCAATAACAGCCCTGCAAGAAGCACCATACTTTAATGCTTCTCAGTGGCTTTTTTAAAAATAAAAATCTTTGGCCCGTGACTGAGCAGCATTGGCCCACAAGCCATGAGATGGTAGCATCCAACTCCTCACTACAAAACTGGCATTTCTTTCTACGTGCTAAGTGGCTGTTATTCCAAAGCAAAGATTTCTGTTTTGCAGGAGTGACTTGCAGAAAACAGTGGGTGGAAGACTCTAAATATTCATTCAAAAAATGCCAGAATATGTCTGTCTCACCAGCCTGCTTCAAAGTTAAAGCATACTGCTTGTATTGAAGAAGAGTCCAGGATGGTGGCTAATGAAAGCTTCCCTCATGTTTACTTAGAAACAGCTAAGCAGTCACTTGTCATGCCATTCTGATGTGGAGACTTAGAATTAAGGTGCTTCACCTTAAATACATCTTAGGATTCTTCCATGTCAAAAATCACACTAGCACATGTTAAAATACAGTGGTATTAGCTGTAACTGCATGAATAGGGTGCTAGGGTGCTATTTTTGATTCAGTCTGGCAAGTGAGAAAGACAGATGCAGAGTTAATGATCAGTTCCAAGATTAAGTACACCTCTTAGCTTCATATTGGATGGCACAGTCATGTTTTATAAATTCCTACTGTCTATATCTGGGGAGTTGTGGATTTTTTTATTTTCACCCATGTCTGTTGTAAGTAACTTAATTGGAAGACAAAACCATTTATTTTTCCTATTTTTACTTCCAGAAATGATTAATTAATTAAAAAAAAAAAAAACCACCAGCTACAGGCAGACTTTAACTATAACTACTTCCAAAATTCGAATAACAATTAAAATGTTGGTGGTATTTTGGGTGGTTTGTGCTTTTAGTGCATCCATAGATATATTTTTACAAGTATTCTTACAGATGATATTCTTTCTACAAAAATTAGTGTTATAGTGGTATTGATTAGTAGGAAATGGAATACCATATGCAAGCAGCATGCAGACTGCTGCCAAACAGATAACTCTTCTCTCCTCTACAGGATAATTATAAAAGATAAATTTATCTAGAGTAGTGCATGACTGTTGATGCTCCCAAGCTTTGTTGGTGTCATTTGGGTAGAAGAAAAACAAAGGAGGGTCTTAATATGTGACAATTCACCAGAGTTCCCTACTCTGCAACATATTTCCTGGATGACCTTGGCATGTCATTAAGCATCTTTGGTCTCACCTGTATGGTATAGTGGGAACAGCCCTGAGGCCAGCTGTGCAACAACACAGCTCATACAGTTATCTTCTGTATTACTAATATTATCTGGAGGAAGCACAAATTCTACAAAGGTGCATGACAGTATTTTTCCTGTTGCTCCACACACACTGTCGATAGCTTGTTTTCCCAGGAAGAGGATGAAATTTTCAGAAATTGGGATTTGGGAGCTTACCCATTTTTAAAAAATAAAGATGCTTATACAAAGGAAAATAGTGTGACATTTTGTCACACTCTTTCAGTAATCACTAGTTTAAGTGAAAGTGGTTAATGGCATTTGAGAGCACAGACTCACAGCATGGCTGGGGTTGGAAGGGGCCTCTGGAGACCATCTAGTCTAACCCCTGCTAAAGCAGGTTCCCCTCGAGCCGGCTGCACAGAGTCAAATCCAGGCAGGTTTGAATGTCTCCAGAGGAGACTGCACAGCCTCTCTGGGCAGCCTGTGCCAGAGTTCTGCCACCTTCAATTTTTTCCTCACATTCAGATGGAACTTCCTGTGTTGCATTATGTGTCCGTTGCCCCTTGTCCTGTCGCTGGGCACCAGTGAAGAGAGCCTGTCCTGTCCTCCTGACACTCGCCCTGAAGGTATTTATATGCGTTGGCCTCAGTCTTCCCTTCTCCAGCCCAAACAGCCCTTGCTGGTGCGTGGGGCTGTCCCTCCCCAGGGCAGGGCCTGGCACTGGCCTTGGCTGAACTCCATGAGGTTCCTCTCCGCCAACTCTCCAGCCTGCCCAGGCCTCGCTGAGCAGCATCAGCCCCTCCTCCCAGCTCTGTCACCAGTCAGCTCACTGGGGGTGTTCCCTGCCCTTCACCCAGGTCACTGGTGAGTGGGTAGGACAGGGTCGGACCCAGCAGTGATGGGAGATGCCCTGCAGATACCCTGTGTGAACTCCAGAAAGACAGAGGGTTCATGTCAGCTCACACCAGGCAGCAGCGCTTGGAAATCTCAGATTCCCTACAGTGTCTTCAGTGGCCATACCAGCCACTAAGTGGGCAAAGGAATTTAATCCTCAGATTTAGGAACTTAAACCAGCTGCTGAGAAAAGTCCTTTACAATGCCAGCGTCATATTTGTCAAATCTACATAGATGGATGTTGGGTAACTTGATTAGAATTAAACATCTGTTTAGGCAACGGAGTTGCATGACAGCTTTCTAATATTTAGTAGTGGGATTCAGCTTGCTATTTTAAATGCCTGAATATGGGAAGCTGTATGTGGGTTGGGTGATTACTACTTACAGCGTATCCTGGTAGTACACTCAGAGGGGGTTACAGAGCTATTCAGCTTACCCTGAAGTGGACTTCAACATTCGTTCAGTCAGATGAATTTTTCTTTACATGTTAGTAGGTAAATCAGTCAGGGGCTTGATAACATTGCTGAAACATCAGCTTCTACTGTCATGTAAGATTTCTTAGAGTTCCTGAGGTGTTTTCTCAGGCTGGTAGATGTGATAACAAAAGCTGTTAATGAAAACTACTTCATTACCTTCAGAGATAAGACTCTGTTATAGGCCTGGCAAAGAAGAAAAATGGAATTTTTATTTCTTCCTTACACCTTACTAATAGTGGTTCTCAGAGATGATGGGTTTATAACTTAGCTTCATTGACTTCAGCTAAAACTATTTATACCAAGTAAACCTACAAAAACATGATAGTCTCTTTCTGTCTCAAAAAATGTTAAAAAGCAGAACTGACACTAAAATAAAACTTAATATTTAAAATTGTTAGGACTATGCTGCAGGTAGCAGTAAAACCTGGATAAGATGCAAAGGTCTAGAAGTAAAAACGCATGGATGCCAAAATAAGCAGTACTCTGCTAATGGTACTGGTCTCCCTGGTATAGGCTTACACCAGCCTTCTTTGAACTCTCCCTGAAGACAAATTATTCTATGGCTTTAAGACAGTGCCTTCAACTCTTACTGAGGGTATAGGTACCAGGCATCATTGAATACAGGACACTAATTTAGGGACAGAATTCTCAAAGGTATCTAAATTTAACTAACTATTCTGTGATTCTGTAAATGGCATGGCACTTCAAAGCTCTTTTCTACAGGACTGTTTGATTCCTTCTCATTCAGTTGTACTGACCTTTTTTTCTCACTGTCTAAAACACTGGTATGATGTGATATTCTTGGTTGAAATTACTGCTCCAACCACAGAGAGCTGTATTTCTACCTGACTGCATTAAGCAGACTCCTCATTTAGTTAAACAGGTTAAGGTTTTGTATAGATGCATTTCTACTTTGCATTAATTTGATTTTCCCCTACCTGACATTGTAGACTGAGTGTACTTGTGTGTCATTGACCAATTTATTCACTACTCCACCTTATAGTGCTCTTAAATCTGTGTTTAAAACCTTGCTTGCAGTTCAGTGTTGTTATTACATGCATTGGACCAAAAATGTGAAGAGCTCCTTGATTCCTGGGGAGAGGTGAAAATATAGGAAACTCTAGGAAAGAACTGTTGGAATATAACAATAAATAAATCCATTACTAAAGGAGCAGCTGAGAAGTTAGGCCTGGGAAACAGAGCATTTCTAGTTCAAGGAGCTGAAAGTGGATTTTAAGGAAGTTGATGACCAAAGGAGAAAAATTGCATTTCTGGCAGTGCATCTGCCAACTTGCCAACTATTCTGTCAAGATTCTGATTCAAGCTGCATTTCACTGAAGATAATGCCAAAGGCAATGAAGGTGTGAGATTTCTATATTCATTATGAGGATGATGTGTCTCTTGTTACAGTCTCTTTGAAGAGGGAGCAGGAGACAGCTGGAGACACCAGCTTGAAGAGACCAGTTGCTACCTACCCTGGAAGCCCTGAGGAGGGCACATAGAAAGTATGTCTCATGTGGCCATTAAATAGAATTTATTTTAAGCATTTTTTAAATGTAGATGCATAGATAATGTTCTGTTCTAGCACCTTCAGCCTTGGGGCTAATACAAACAGAAAAGTTACTTCCCCAGGTAACTTGTCCAAAGTTTTTATCCCATTGTACTGGGTTGACGCTGGCTGGGTGCACCCAAGCCACTTGGTCCCTGCCTGGGGCCCTCCCCAGGCTGTGGAGGAGGGAGCTGCTCCTCAGCCCAGGGGGCACAGGCTGCCTGGCCGGGGGCTGCCCCGCGGGTGGGGGGCACCTCTACTCCAGCGCCTGGCGCTGCTGCAGGATCTGTCCCTTGTCCCCGGTGTAAGGCCCGGCTGGGAGCCGGCTGGCGTTGGTGCCATTGGGCACGGGGGAACCTGCTGGCACCTGCTCACAGGAGCCGCCCGGCAGCCCACAACGACAGGCCCCAACACGCAGACTCCATACACCTATTCTTGCCCACATGAGCCACATGCTTAAAACAAACATGCCATGTGCCTCAGCAGCAAAAACCACTACTGCTTTGAGAACAAGCAGTTCAGGAGCTCCTCACAAGTCCTTCCTGTTGACCTGCTCCATTGCACATACATCTATCTTCCAGTCTCCTGTCCTACTACTGCCCACTCCCTCACTGTCCCTGCAAAATCTAGTGATAAAAACGTAACCAGGAACACATTTACCAATTACTGTAAAAACTACACACCATCCAAATTAATCTACCTTGTCACTTGATCAGTGTTTTGCTTGAGGTAACAGATTTCATAGAATTTCTTTTTCAGATGTTCAAAGTATCGTATCACAGAAGCATGAGATATAATCCGCAGTATTTTAGCTTTGTGATAAGGTAAACTTCATATGACTGCCTCCTATCACTGTGTTGGGTATACTTGATAGCATTTTATCATACTGTTCAACATATGTATTTTAAGGCCATTTATGTACATATTTAGTCCAGTACAAAGCATAGCCTTTTAGCAGCAGGTGAACTCTTCAGGGGAAATATTTCAGTAAGCTGCGACACATGTGAAAGTACAGGAATACAGTAAAGCAGAAATCAGGCAGGAATCTGAGAACACTGCTAACCCCTCTGCTTCTGACAATATGTATTTCACACCTTTGTCTACAGGAAATATGAAGTACGATAAAAATGATAGCTGTTCTTTGCAGTGGGTGTTCCATTGCAAAGCACAAGTGTCTTGACTGTTTTTCCAGCATAGACAATTTATATCCTGGGAGCATCTCATAAGGGACTATTCTGGTTACTGGCAGCCCAGGTAACTGTTAGTCATCTCTCTGGATTCTTTAAGAAAGGAAAAAAAAAAAACCCCAAACAGCCAGTGGGTTTTTTGGTCCTACTGGTAAGGGATTTTCTCTGCTACCATGAGAAAGGCTTACAAAGGTTTACTTTTCTTCTGCAGGTCCCAGCTGCCATAGCCCAAGATGGTCAATTTAGCTCACAGCATGTAAAGCATCTTCTCAGCTCCATTCTGCCCAATTCCTGGTGAAAAAAGGTATAAAAGTTGCATTTCAAAATTGATGGAGAAAAATGTTCACATTTTTACTTTCTGTTTTTCTTGATAAACGATACCATTTTTGACCTCTGAAGTACGTCTCTAGGCAACATGTGGCAGCAGAGCTGCTGAGAAAGCCAAGGGGAAGACACAGTCGCTTGCTGGAGACCTATCCATAGGTGTCTAGTCTTCAGCCCTGGGCACAACCCTGGCTAGCAACATAAGCAGATAAGCAAGTTTAGAAATCATACTCAGGTTTTCAAGTATAAGAAGGAACCTTTTACTGCAGTGTTTCAACAATTTACCAGAAGACAAACAGTGCTGAAAGCTTAGAGCTGTCAGATGAAAATATGAATGGGTTTGCTATGTTGTTGGATTGTTTGTTTAGCTATAGTGTCCGTTAAAACTTAATGGGAAGATAAATAAGATAAAGACAGAACTAGAGAGTAGTTTATATTAAATACATGTAAATTTTCACTTAAATAGTGTTTATACTGAAATGTGAACAGTTGTTTTTTATGAATGCTTCAAAGAAAGTGTCTTATACAAGCATATTTCTGAACATAGAAGTAGAGTTCCATAAAGTTTTTGGTTTTGTTTTTGTTTTTTTTAAAATAAAAATTATAAAAGTAATGATGAAATAGTTCAGGAAATACTCAAGAAATATCCTCTTAAATTTTGATGGAATATTACATAAAGATTAAAGAAATTATTCCAACCATAAGTTTAATAAAATATAAGATTAAGATCACAAAAATGGTCCCCTTGAAATTATCTTGAAATACATCATGAACTATTACATTATATTGCATAGAATATTAATGAAATTTTATTCCTCAAACATTATAATATTCATGAAGTTTCATAGAAATATTATCAAAATGTCAAACAAAGCATAAAGAAGTAATCACTGCCACACACACACAAAGACATGAAAGTCACTTTTCCATACATGAAAAAATGTCCTTTAAGATTGAACTTCTTAAATGCATATATAAATAGTATACTTGGATTTTCAAAGAGTTTTTGAAAACACTTCTCTTCAAAGGAAACTAAGTTGTCATTGGATAAAAAGAAAAGTCATCCCATGGATTAACTACTGATTAATGACTAGGAAAAAAAAGGTAGGAAATAATTACAGTTTTCACAATGAAGGGAAGTTGCTAACATAATCCCAAAGGATCTATGCTAAAACCTGTGCCTTTCAATGTGTTCATATGTAATCTAGAAAAGGATGCAGAGGCTGAGCTGACAAACGTTACTGATGCTTCTGACTTAAAAGGAAAGTGAGACTGTAAGAATGGCAGGAGGATGTCATGGGTTTGAGTGACTGGAAAATAAAAAATGAAATTAGATGTTGATAAATGAAAAGCATTATAGGAGAAAAAAACCAGCCAAAAGTATGCAAATCAGAGTTTCATTAACATTCAAAACAGGTATCTTTGAGTTATTTGAGATAACTCTGAGAAAATATTACTTAATGTTCAGTAGTAAACCAAAAACCAAAACAATGCCAGGTTACTAGGAAAGAAATAGAAAATAAAAGGCAAAATGTCATTAAGCCACTGTGTAGATTCTTAGGAGTGGTCACGGCTTGACTACTACTTCTCCTTACATCAAAAACCATGAAGTAAAACTTGAAAAGGTACAGAAGAGAAAGCAGCAAATGGCCAAATGCATACAGCGGTGTCTATGTGAGAAAGCAGCATGACTAGGAGTTTACACTTTGAAATGGAGCAGTGGAAAGTGCTATGGAGAGGGATCCTGCAAATGCAGGACTTCCATGGTGATCCATTAATCCATAAATGATTTCTATCAGGTAAGGATTTAACCTTAGCTGAAAATAAGGACAAACTCATTTGCAAATTGATATTTAGTGAAACAGAACAAGGTCTTAAAAAAAAAAAAATAGTCAGGATGGGTTTGGTACATCTGGGTGATGTTCTGTTTGTGTGTTGAGAAAGGAATGTACTCTGAATAATTAGAAAAGATAAGGTGGGCACCTGAAGGAGATAAACAGACCATCAAGTCAGGAAATCGTTGAACAAAGAAAATGGAAAGGTTTATTGCACCTAGATCACACCTATTATGAATGGAATGACTGGGTGTCAAAATCAAATGAATATGTATGTAAAGATGTTGTAACCTCTCATGAAAACTGTATAAAATACCTAACTTCTCACTGAAAACTTCAGAGCTAGTTTGTCCGGTGCGAATTGGCTAGCTCCCCAATGTTGCACGAAATAAATACCTTTGCTGCTTAAAGATAAAATTCGTCTCTGCACAACTACTCTGTGCTGTTTTGGCATCATTAGGAATTGCCATGCTCCTCTGTTTCTGTGACCCTCATCACTGATTCTCAGGATTATACTTATTTTTGCAGTTGTTAAAGTCCCCTCATCACTGAAAGTTTCTACATCTTTTACACAGTGAAATTTATTATTTTACTTTTACCTGGAGAAAAAACAAATTTTAAATACTGCAACAAAAATTATAGATCCAGCATCTGGTCTTTATGGAATGAGTTTGCAGAGCTGTAACTTCCGCAATGTCTTTCCCACCCAGCATTCACACAATGTTATGAAATATAGATCAACTTGCAAAAAAAATAATATCTGTGCACCACTGTTTAGAATTCTTTGAACCTGGAGAAGGCAAAAGAAAGGGTAATTGCTTAGCTGATGCAAAACCAGGCTCAAGGCTACAATTATTTAAACAGTGATGGCTGCTAGCCATGCC
Organism: Falco naumanni; assembly: GCF_017639655.2. Taxonomy (NCBI): domain Eukaryota; kingdom Metazoa; phylum Chordata; class Aves; order Falconiformes; family Falconidae; genus Falco; species Falco naumanni. The sequence continues at coordinate 42,619,664 of NC_054054.1, read as the reverse complement.
TTCAGCTACGAAACAGAACTGCTTTCCTTCCTTATATCAAGTAAACTTGCAAAGGACTGAATATATTAGGTACAAAAATATGTCTGTTTCATTCTGAATAGTTATAGTTACGTAACTGATGAAAGAGTGACTTTGTAAATACTGCATATACAATAGAACATTACTCATATTAGAAACAAATCTGAAAGCAATGTTTCAATCTTTCAGATTACTCTGCTATTAATTGCTTTTTTTGGTAGATTTTTTTTCTGTGTGGTGAGACTAACTATCCTTTAATCATCTTTGTGGAATTTCACTGGACTCAGTCCAGTATGTCTGTGTCTCTCTTGTACTGAGAAGCCCAGGACTGGACGCAGCAGTCCAGGTGTATCACACCAGTGTTTAGTGAAGGGGAAGGATCACCGCCCATGATCTGCTGGCAAAGGTCTATCTAAAAAAAATTATCAATTTTTAAAATTCTGTGTTGTTTATCAGGATTCTTATGAATACAGAATTTATAAATGGTTCTGGATCATTATCTAGATGCACATAAGCAATAATAAGCACTGGTTTCTTTAGAAGATTCTTGTCAAATGTGTACACTGCCAAGAAACAGGTTAGCACCTAGACCTCCTGAAAATTTATTCTAAAATGTTTTTTTAATTTGTTACTCCATCTTCCCCCATTCTCTTCCCAATGAGTCTAACATATTTTTGAAAAGTGTATATTTTCAGAAATTTAAAAGCACAATTTTCCTTCTTTGTTATTAAGGAAGATAAATAGCACAGTACTATATGAGATGATGGGAACAGTATGAAATTAAACAGTAGAGTAATAGTCAACATGGTAACATATTCGATTTACATACCTGAATTGAAATGAGTGCTGACATAAAAACCCAAAAGGATGAAAAATTCATACTATTCATAAGCTATAATCTTTACTTATTTTGGTTTTTTTTTTGGTATCACCTAGGATTCTCATTGTGCAAGGTGCAGCTCAAATGTAAGACAAGAGCATTCTGCTCCCAGATAATACAGATCATGTTCATTTGCAATTTATGTGAAGGCTTTGTTGTTTTCCAGATGTAGTTAAAATGTGTGTTTATTAGGAGATTTCTTGTAATACTAGTGGAATATGTAAAATCTTAATATATGCAAAATAACTTTGATTATAAAGTCCATAAATTCTCTTCATTGTGATGTCTTACAATTACAGTCAGTGACTCAACAGCTATTTTGAGACAAAGGGCAGGTACTTTCAAATCTTCATAAACTTTAAAGCTGAAGAAGGAAAAATTACTATCATGTAGTCATCCAGAGTGACCTTTCTTTGTTGGCCAAATCACTTCTCCCGCTGAGAGAAAACTATACTGATTCCAAAGACTTGAGAATAAATAAGAACATCTGTAGAAAAACACTGTACCATAAAATTATCTCAAAGGCCTGGAATCTAACTTAAGCTGTCAAAAGGACATCTAGTATAAGCTACACAAATATGGGCTCCTTCTCACTATTAGTGAAGTTCGGTCATTTGAGAATAGCTGTCTAGTGTAGATGGAACAAATAATCCCAGAACTACCCATTTTTCTAAATAACTAAATTTTTGAACATTAAAATTAGGTGAAGTGCATCCCTCCAAATACGAATTTTTAGCAGCAAAGGAATTTATTATCCCCCTTCACCCCCCTGCACAGAGTGAACCAGAATAATGAATTCCAAAGGGTAACTCAGCTGCTAAAATACACTAGGTACAAAATTTCTCCCATCTCTTCTCACTTAAATTCTTTCTGAAGATCACAGGCAGAAAAATTGCTAGAGCTGGGAAGGAAACACAGATTTTCTTTCCTGCACTCCCCTATGTTACTTAAAGCTTTGCAAGGTGGTATAACAGGATGCAATTGTAGTCCTCAATAGCTGCCCAGACACACAGATAGAAAAGTCAACCCTACTGCTTCATAGTTAGAAAAGTGGTTTTTGCAACTCAATGACTACCAGCAATTGTGCTTTACAAGGCAGTTGTTCCCAGCTTCCTTTCTATTTGAAGTCCAGGAGCTGGAGACATATTATGATTGATCCCACAGTCTCTCCTCTGCCAGCTCCCAGACCAAGATTCCAGGACAATATGCTATTCAAAATCATCCCACAATAGTTTGCAGATTCCATACTGTCATACTCCAAAACTGACCACTACATATAATTAACCAGCAGATGATACCACAGATGTGTGAGTGAATGCATTCAATATACAAGGTTAAAAATTCAGTAAGCAAATAGCTACACAACAAGTGTATGCATACAGCCAGCTAAGCAATCAAAAGCTACAAGTAAAGAAGCATCCACAGAAGTTAGTTTGCCTGAACAGTTGCAGGAGTGGAGTGGTAGGAAAGGGTCTCCAGCATCTGCAATCACTCTGGCACAGGCTGGCTATCAGAAGCAGAAAGCTATCATATGACAGAGCACTCTTCTGAATTACTGTGATGTTGTTTGACCAAATTCTGTTAATCTGACCAGATTATTTTGTTAAATACATGCCTAGTTTCATAGTGAGTATTCAAACTGAATAAATAATATGAGATTTCTTAAATTTTAAGAGTTGTAGGATAGTGCAGCAAGAAGTATGGGACAGTTTGCAAAGATACTTTAATTAACCTCAAACTGTGTCTGGAGACATTTCTTCCTTTCGTACAACTTCAGGGATTTAATTTTTTTTTCATTTTATTTTATTTTATTTTTTAATGCATGAAACTTAAATAGCTGTAAAAATGTTAAGGAAGCCTAAACAGAAAAGTGATTTTGTGTTTTAATCATTCCACTGAACACCTGTGAACTGTTGAGTTTAATTGGGTTACAGCTGGTGCTGACTGTGCTTGGAGAGACAGAGAAATGTGTGTGAGGAGGTGTTTAATGACTTGGTTGCCACATATTTACAGTGTGATGTCTTGATTGTTTCTAGCCATGCCCTCTGTTCCCAGCTTCCACTCTCACAGCAGCAGATTAGAGCAGCCTGAACAGCAGAGTAGCAGTAATTTAGCTTGCATAAACATTCCCCAGCCTTTGCAAAATAAGGACTTTGCTATAATAATGACACTCATTTGTAGCTTGGAAGCTAAAGTGGGTTGGGTGCCTCTAGTGGGACAAGAATAGGGGTTGAATTGTAATGTTAATTTTCCCGAGCCTGAGGACCTTTTCAGGTTGTAGCCTCAGATAACAGCAATTAAGGTAAAGGGTAACATGTTTCAGTTATTCCCACATGACTGGACAGCACCTATCTGGTTCAGATGATAGCATGCAACAGGGAATGAGCATATCTTCGAGGCCTGCCTGGTACTGCCCATCTCCAGAGCTGTATGCTGAGTGCAGCCCTATCACACCATCTTCAAGCTTTTTACTCAGCTAGTGATTTCCCAGTACATGAGAAAGGTTTTCATATGTTTCTAGATGCACAGCTTTCTAGATCTGTAACAATGATGGTCCTGAGGAAGTGCAGTACAAACCCAGATGAATTTATTAATGCAGTTCTGAAACACCTGATATGTTCTATACCTATTCAGAGTTTACTTAAATTTACAAGTATTTCTATATACAGTCTTAACACCAGAACAATTGTGTGCAAAAATAAGTGCTACACAGAATGTCAGCTTAAATAACATCACGGAGCTTCCTGATCTTAATGGAATACTAACAAAATGTCTGCCAGAGGCTTTCAGTACATTTGCTACATCAAAAAGTCAAGGCAATTTCTACAGAAAGTCAGTTAGAAAAGACCATCCTGAGAGGGTACTGAGAGAATACACCTTATCGTAACCATACATCATAGCTTGCAAAAGCCAAACACATCATGTTGCTTGGCCAAAAATCCAAGTAATACTATGATGAAATATGTGCTTTTGGATTGCAGCAGAATTGTACAAAATACTATTTAACTCCTTTATTCATAACGACAAGAAATTTCATAATAAGCTGCTTTGCTAATCATGCTATGGCACAGAGAAGGATTTTCTGAAATAGGCAGACCCCACGAGACATTTAGGAAGAAAACTGACATGCAGTCTGCTGTAGTTTCAGTTTCTAAAATCATTTGAGGTCTAAGCCATTGTATGCAGAACATGCTACAGAGGAGTATCTTTCAAGTACAAGAACACTGTTACAATCTGCCAATTTTAAAATGAAAAATAAAACGGCCCTCCTGGTAACTAGATGAACATCTAACAGAGGTGGAATTTCAGTATATGCAGGACATAATACTTATTCCTATTTTTGTTCAGAGATAGATTAAATCCTCACTTTGTCCCTGATTGTTCCTTCTGATTTGCTGGTTATTTCCAGTTTCTCACTCTGAAGTTTTAACTGCCATTCAATTCAATCTCCACCGTGCACTGAGATGAAATAGCCATAGTTCTGATTAAATTCTTGAGCTTAATAATTGTGGGTTAAAGTTATCCGTTTGTAGACTTGCATACCGTCTTAGTTGGGAACTCACACATTCAGCAGACAAATCTTGAATAAGCCAATATAGAGGCATTTGGCTATGTCTTAAACCATGTTTATTTGTGAAAAGTCACTTATCCAAATGAAAATCTAGCACCTTGGAAGACTCTGTCTATTTCACAAGTCTTTTTGGATAGCCTTGAGAACATTTGCATTCAGTTGCAGAACACATACAGCAATGAAGCCATATGTGTCGAAACACTGACATGTCTTCTCATGTCAAATGAGAAAACATCAAATGAGACACATAATCTGTGTCTTTATCCTGACACTTTGCAATCTCTAACTCTTTGTCCTTTACTACAGCATCACAGAATGATTCAGATTGGAAGGAACCTCAGGAGGTCTTTAGTCCAACATTCTCCAGTCTGAGCCTTCCTTATTTCATCTTATGTCTGTTATCTCCCATCCTCCCACGGTATTTTCTCAATGAACTGTGCACTGGTACTGGAAGGCTGAAATTAGGTCTTCCTAGAGTTTTGTCTTCTCCAGGCTGAACAAGCCTACTACCTCAGTCTCTTGTCATAGATCTTACTAATGTCAAAGATACCACAAGTGTAGCTACCAAAGCTACTTCATCCTCATCCAGTTTTTCCTTCTTAGTTAACAGCAGATAAGCTATGCACCCCTCTTGGCTGGCCCATTCAGTACATGTGTGAGGAAGTTATCCCTAACTTGCCCCAGAAATTTTTCTGACTGCTTGTGTCCTGCCGTGTTGTCCTTCCAGGAGATACCATGGAGGTTAAAGTCTCCAATGAGAACAAGATTCTGTGATCTGGATTGTCTTTCTTGAATTGTTTAAAGAAGGATTTTGATCCTGACCTACCAATTCTCAACCAAACTGTCATCTGTTCTAATGAAGAAGTCCACATAGGCACCATTCACATCTTCCTTTCCTGTCTTTCTTGAAGAGTTTGTATTCACCTGTCCTGGTTTTGGCTGGGATGGAGTTAATTTTCTCAGCTGCTATCTGGGGTTAAGCCACAAGACATCACCTATCAATATGTTTCTGCTAAACATCCTAGTGCTTCTCAGTCATTTGAATAATGTCATAGCTCAGAGACCACAGGTAAGGCTTTAGATCCTTCTGCTTGTTTCTGAGGCCATGTGTCTTTGTGTACATACACTTGTAGAGGATCTCCTTATGGTCTAGTTTGTCATTCCTGAGGTTTCTCTTGTTCTAACCCTCCTGCATCCTTTGCTTTCCACCTCAGCTTCTACTACCTCACTTAAGTATGCTCATTTTCTGCCCGGTCCTTTGTCCCGAGTTTAAATCCCCCCTTGCTAGGTCAGGCAAGCAGTTGGTAAAGATCCTCTTGCCCCACTTTGTTGGGTGGATCCTTTCTCATCAACCATCCTCAATCCTCAAAGAGGGTGTTGTACAGCAGATCACCTCTGTTCCCACACAGACAGTTTCCTGCAAGATATATCTTCTGCAGTGCACTTACGCTTCCATGAAAAAGAGTGGATGAGCCTGAGCTTTGAAACTCAGCCTTGAAAGGGTAAAGAAAAGATCATGAAATTAGTCTCTTTCAGAAACTGATAATTAAAGTTTTAATCTATACTTTTTATAGAGTCATAGAATCATGGAATGGGTTGGGTTGGAAGGGACCTTAAAGACCATCCAGTTCCAACGCCCTGCCACGGGCAGGCACACCTTCCACTAGACCAGGTTGCTCCAAGCCCCGTCCAGCCTGGCCTTAACACTGCCAGGGATGGGGCACCCACAGCTGCTCTGGGCAGCCTGTGCCAGCGCCTCACTACCCTCACAGTACAGAATTTCTTCCTAATACCTAATCTTAATTTACCCTCTTTCAGTTCAAAAACATTATCCCTTGTTCTGTCACTACACTCCCTGATGAAGAGTCCCTCCCTGTCTTTCCTGTAGCCCCCCTTTAAATATCGGAAGGCTGCTATAAGGTCTCCTCTGGCATCCTCCCTTCTCCAGGCTGAACAACCCCAGTTCTTTCAGTTTGTCCTCACAGGGGAGGTGCTCCATTCCTGTCATCATCTTCATGGACCTTCTCTGGACCTGCTCAAGCAGGTCCATGTCTTTCTTCATGCTGGGGGTCCCAAAGCTGAATGCAGTATTCCAGGTGGGGTCGCACAAGAGCAGAGGGGGAGAATTACCTGACCTGCTGGCCATGCTTCTTGTGATGCAGCCCGGAATGCAATTGGCTTTCTGGACTGTGAGCACACACTACCAGTTTATACTCATTTTTTCATCCACCAATACCCTCAACTCCTCTGCAGGGCTGCTCTCAATCCACTTGTCACTGAGCTTGTATCCATGTTTGGGATTGTCCCGACCCAGGTTCAGGACCTTTCTCTTGGCCCTGCTGAAATTCATAAGGATTGCACAGGCCCACCTCTCTAGCCTGTCAGTGTCCCTCTGGACTGCATCCCTTCCCTCTAGAGCATTAACCACACCGCTAAGCTTAGTGTCATCCACAAACTTGCTGAGGGTCCGCTTCAGTCCACTGCTCCATGTCCCTGATGATGCTAAACAATACCAGTCCCAATATGGACTCCTGAGGGACACCACTCATGCCTGCTCTCCACCTGGACATTGACCTGTTGACTTGAACTCTTTTGAGTGTGACCATCCACCCAATCCCTTATCCACTGAATGGTCCATCCATCATGTCCAGGTCTCTCAGTTTTAGATACAAGGATGTCGTGCGGGACAGTATCAAATGTTTTGGACAGGTCCAGGTAGGTGATGTCAGTTGCTTGTCCCTTATCCAGCAGTGCTGCCACCAAGTCTGTCAGGCACAATTTGTCCTTAGTGAAGCCATGATGGCTGTCATCAGTCACCTCTGTATTTTCCATGTACCTTAGTACAGTTTCTAGGAGGATCTGCTCCATGATTTTGCCAGGCACAGAAGTGAGACTGAGTGGCCTGTAGTTCCCCAGGTCTTCCTTTTTTTCCCTTTTTAGAAATAGGAGCTATGTTTCCCCTTTTCTAGTCAGTGGGAACTTCAGCAGTCTTCCATGACTTTTCAAATATGATGGATAATGGCTTAGCCACTTCCCTCAGGATCCTCAGATACATCTCATCAGGTCCCATGGACTTGTGCATGTGCAGGTTCCTTAGGTGGTCATGTTACCCATGAGTCATTAGAACACACAATCTTTCCGAAGGGTGAAGAAAAAGCAAGGAATGGCAATAGTAAGGAGCCATGTTTAAGTCTTAAAACTGCAAACTATCTCACTGAGTGCAGTGCACCCTCTACTTCTGTATGCAATGACTGCTTAGCTGAGCTGTGCTCTTTCCCCACATAGCAAGACATTCCATAAACAAATAAAAACCCTATTCAAATGATTGAATAGAATGACAGAGTTTCTATTTTGTCAAAAGAGAAAAAAACAACTTAGCTTTGCATTTGGAGATACATATTGATAGTAAAGATCGCTTAAAGAAAGAAATTAGCCTACACTTCAGACAACTAATTTGAGCCAGGTGAATGTGACTCTTTTCAGAGCATCACATGCCTTTTTAACAAAGGGTACCAGTTTCATTTACATGCACAGCTCTAGTATTAAGTGAAATTGTAATGAAAACATCTTGATATGCTCTTCTATTCTTACAAGATGCAGGACACATTCATGACATTTCTTAACACTCAAAGGAATTTAATTGAACTTTATCCCAATGGAAAGGGATTTAGGTATTACTGAAGTAGATCAGTGCAAAGTAGGAAGTATTTGAAGAAAAAAACACATAATTTACAAAGAAAATAACAGATAGTGACATTAATTGCTAGGTTCTGTTCTGCCTATTAGAAGTTGAATGAGGCAGCTTGACAGATGATTTTATAATGATGCACATGGGATTTTTGGTGGTGGTTTTATTTTTGATATACTCAGGATCTTGTTGGTCTCATTTGGTTCAAACCTTTGTAATGTGCAACATGGTATCCCAGATCAGACCTACTGCAATAACATTTTATCAGCTGCCAATACCTAGCAGTTCAAAAGAATGTAAGAATTAGTGCTAACAGTGATGTAATAGTGAGCCAGTCGCATCACAGGCAAAGGCAAAATAGTTCCTATCTGCTATGGCTGGAGCATAAAAACCATTTTGCTGTGGTAATAACAACAAAAAAAGATTACTAGTGCTCTGACAGTGTGCTGATACAACAGACAAATATACTGATGAGCATCCTCTGGTGGTTTATTTATGCTCTCCATCTTTCTGATCTTCCAATTCTTTTCTCTTATCCTGTACTTTGAATACATGGTCTTTAGAGACACGGTTAATTGAATATGATAGGAAAGGATTGTATTTAATAACTCAAGGGATCCTTCTCAGTCCCATGTTCCTTCTTTGATGGTACACAGGACAGTTTTGACCTCTTTTTTTATTTATTTTTTTTTTTTTTTAAATGGAACTTCTGAGAAATAGCATTTGTGTTAACATGTCCGTCAGGAGATTGTTCCTCTTCCAAGTCATTTACAGTATGAAAAAGATAGATGCTGATGTGGGAGGTAAGGGGGCACATGCAGGGTAACCAATGTAAAAAACCCCAGTTTTAGTAGGATTATAATGACTTACTGAAGTCTCTGTGCCCAAGATTTCTCTTAGGACTTGATCAAAATCCCATTGAGGTCAATTATAGTCCACATATAAACTGAACTGTAAATAGTAGCTTTGACATCAACATAGTAAGAGCTTCCACTGAAGAGAAAAGAGTTCACATCAGCCTAATGCACAGATTGCCCTACTCTTCATCAGAAGCCATTAGAAAGATTTCAATGAAAAGCTTGAATTTAAAATACCATGAAGTCCCTAAAAGGAAAAAAAAACCACCCCAAACTACAAACATAATATAGATGACAAGCACATAGGAAGAATGTAGTTAAAATAACACCTAAAGGATTTTCTGTACAGGACATAATTACATTTTTTTAGATCATAAAAGAGTTTTGACACTGACAATCTTCCATATGAAGCTATTTTGATATTAAAAAAAGGCAACACAAATGTTGTTTATCAGGAAGAGTTTTTAAGTAATGACATGAGAAGGTGTTTGCTACACATTTCCTGTCTAAAATGCTTTTAAAGATACAGTTTTTACATGTAATGGGTTGTAGGGGAGTGAAGAAAAACAATTACTCTGGAAATCAGTCTGTAAAATATTTGTATTTGTTCACTTTTTTCCTAATTTTATATAACCCATGTTTAAGTCAGTCTTTAACAATTGGGAATTCTTAACACTGCAAAAGCAAGGAACTTAAAATGATCCCATAGCCAAATTCACAGTTTTAAGGCTTATCCATTTGTTTGTGATCTTGCTCCCCCAAAATATATGTTTAAAGATGTGATCTCCACACAGGAAGGATTATACATCAAAGAAGAACTTCTTCAGGCTACAGTTCATTTAATTAGAAAACAAAACAAAACACCAGACAAAAACAGCACAAAAGAAAGCCTAACCTTGGACTAGGACAAGAACCTAAAAGTTTTCCACCAAGTATCCAAATTGTCTGCACAATCCCTGCAGTCACAGACAGAGGCTCCTCTTTCTGAGTCTCTTGCAACTATGTTCTACTAACTTTATTTAAAGACATGGATATAAATAGTAGATATTGAAGAAATTTATCTAACACATTAGAGGGATGACCCACATAGAGGAAAATAACTTTATCAGAGTTCCTAAGTTCATAAGGGCTCTCCTACATGTGCCCTCAGTGGAGAAGCTTCAGAAACAGGCACAATGAAGTTGTTCTTGGATAAAAAAGACACAGTACTCAAAAATTCATACTGCTCGGGTTTTCTGCCTGCAGTGTTTTTTATCTTAGTGAAATTACCTGGACTGAGAATATTATACTTGAAAGTCATTCCTATGTACATGATACTACATGACACTGTACTAATGGTAAATGCAAATTTGCCTCAGCTCTACCACACAGAAAAGTTTCACTGAGGGAAAAACAATGTGAATTCAGTTTTGATGTCTTATCCCCAGCAAGTTCACAAGTGCAATCCCTCACAGAAGTTGTGCTGTCTGCTTCCCTCATAGCGTTATATCCCAGCAGGTGGTCCCAATATATTTCTGTCCATTTGCCCCTCAGTTTCATCTTCCCAGTGCTGGTTATCCAAATTCCATTGATGTCTCTGAAACATTCCTCACTAAAACCTGCATGTGAACACTACTGCACAATGATGTGGCGGGGAAACATACAGGTACCTTGGTTCTCCTGCAGCTCCTCTGTCGTATCGCCAGCCAGCCTCTGCGGATTTCTTGTCCACAGAGACTTAGGCTCCTGTGCCACCCTCTGAACGTCCTTTGGCAGTCACTCATGGCAAGTGTGTCCCAACAAAGAAAGAGGAATCACTGGACAGGTACAGTTTGGAACCACCTTGAGTGAGATTTACATTTCTCTAAAAAATGACAGAGTAGTCATCTACTGTTCAAGGACTGAAATATGTGTTCAAGAAAAATCTGATGCCAAGATATCCTAAGTTCAACATTTAATCATTACATTTAGCAATTAGTGAGTTAACTACACATAACATTGTTGAAAACATGGACTTCCATTTGAATTGCCTTCAGTGCTCGCTAGATGTCTGCACTAATAGCACTAAATACAATTAGTTCTGTTACCACCTGTAGTGTACTAATTTAATTTTGGTCCCATCCCAGCACCCATCTGCTCATAAACGTCAGTTACAACAGCCTGAAGGCTTCTCTGTAGTGTGCCAGCTTCAGGTGTATGTATCCATGACTGTATTACAGTAGATGCAAAATAACTGAGAGAATATTTGTCTGTGCTGGTATGAGGTGGCCACAGTTCTCTCTGAATGAATAAAACTTTGCAAATGGAAAGCACGTGGTTAAGTGACATGTATAATCACATATATGTTTCTATTAAACCAAAAGACAAATGGTTGCAGAACACCAAAAATTATCATGTATGGTGTGCAAAACCAACTTATTTGCAAGAAGGCTTATGCTGAATTACAATGTAAAAGTACAAGTCAACTTCTTGTTTTGAAAAAAGAATGAAATGAAGTGTACAAGAAAAAATGCTTTAGGGTGTCTCTCTAATTCTGTAAAAGAATCATTCCCAGATAAATTCTAGAGTTTTCATATATTATTCTGTTAGATACTACACAACAACAACAAAAAAACAACAATAAGAAAGGTCCCTGGTATTAATAGAAAAATGAAAGACATGCTCTGAAATTTAATTTACATTTGACAGCAGATAAGATAAAAGTAAAAATATGAAACAAAACCCAGGGACAGAAATTCAGAGATTGAAAATTACCCTGAAAAACCTGCTCTTTTTATTTGGTAGTAAAGCCCTACTTTACTTCTAGCAGGAAGCTTTAACTTCCTGCTAGACACATCAGACAAAATCTGAAATCACAGCTATAAGGAGACTACTATATCACCATGCACACAGTATTTGGGTTTATGTGTTTCTTATGTAAATGTGTTTCCAACTTAATAAACAAAACTGTAATCTTTCCTATTTTTTCAATATAATCCATTTACTTTGAGCTTACACAATGTTTAAAGTGGAGTCAGGTGCATTTCACACTCACAGCACAGCACTTCTGCAAAAGCAAAGATTTCAAATAAATCAGCATAGAGAGACAATCACTCCCTGGTTTACCTTCATATCTTAAGAATAGAGGTATTTTTCTTATTAAAGTGAAAGAACAAATTTGCCTTTAGCTAGTGGCAAGCATGGAAAAGACGACAGATATTGTCAGGCATAATCTATGTCATTTTGGCAAGGGGCAAACCCGTAATGTTCGGACATGCCTGTAATGTCTCAGGGAATATACTCAGGGGAGAATGAAGTAGGAATACAAAGTACTAATCTCAGGCACAAAAAGTGCCATCAGTGTTTAAGTATTAAGTGAACTGTCACTTTTTGATACATACAGAGTGAGTTTTCACAGACGCCTGGAAAACTTAGACAAAATTTTATGTTTTGAATGTTGAGATCCAAGCATCCTTAACCTCCTGCAGTTGTTCACATTTCAGAATCAGTTTTCCAAAAGATAACATTGTTTTATGACTCAGTTTAATCATTTAAATTAGTTACCTATGTTTTATCTGTCAACTCCCATTGATGTGCATTCAGTGCTGAGAATTCTAGCATTACTGTTCACCGTTCTAACCCTCCCTGCAAGAAGCACTGAGTATCTATTTAACAAGTATCATTTCTTTCTCTTCAGCAGAGCTGAAAACACCCACTTCCCTTGACACCATTGAAATAGCTAAATGCTGGAAAGATTAGGCTCTGTTAGTTTTGTGTTTTCTGAATAGAAAGTGAGATCTTTTGGCGGGGATTGTTTTTTAAAGCAACACTCTGTGTTCAAAGGAGTGGATCATGAAATCCAGGGAAGATATAATAGGATTTGTGTTTCAGCTTTAAAAGTTGACCCCATTATCTCCATTAAATTACAGAGTTTCCAGATTTAACATGTGGAAACAGTGAAATTGCAAACCCTTAGTGCATAATAAGCTGCTCACCTTCAAGGTAGTCTTCATGACCAATAGCACCCTTGAGTTGTTGCTTGGATCCTTTCATCATACTATAGATGGCTTGATCTCACCAAGTCTCATATGCCAAAATGTGTTAATCCAATTAATATTTATGTTCCGTAAGAGGTATGGTTAGCAGTTCACTAGATGGCATTCAATAGGAATCAATATAAATTTGTGGTCTAACACAATATTACGTGCAGTGACACAGCCTTAGGAGAAATCTGTTCATCACAGATTTCAATAGTAATCTTTCTTCCCACATCTCTCAAGCCCCTGAGGCTCAGTGCAGGGACTGAGGAAATGAAGGCTTAGACAGACTGTTTCAGTTGGAAGGGACCCAAAAGGATCATCTAGGCCAACTACCTGACCAATTCAGGACTGACCAAAGGTTAAAGCCTGTTGCTACGGGCATTGTCCAAATGCCTCTTAAACACTGACAGGCTTGGGCATTGAACACAAAGGTGGTGGTGGGCATTGAACTGGGTGCCCTTTAGACCAGAGTCATGCAACATGTCCTTTCATCTAATGGAGATTTCAATAATTTACTCCTGATTTACACCAGAGTAAATTATATATGAATCTGCATTTCCAAAAGATTATTGAATATTAGAGACCTTTCAAGGCTAACATATATCTGCATTTTCAGCTGCTGAAACTTTCAGGTTTTGGTGCTGCTTGGTTAAGATTTTGGTGTTATTGTTTGCTATTAGGATTTGATTCCTGACTTTAGTCCTAGAAGATGTAATGTTGGTCAGCCTCACAAAGCAAGGATTTGTTAAGATACAAAGTTATGCTTCCTATTGATAACTTAAATAATGGTCAGTGTATCTTATTTCCACTGCTATACCTTTCCTAACCTCAAAATCCTGAATGCATCTAAAATATCTAAATCTAAAAAGCATTATACATTTCCCCTTTGCTGGAGATGCAGGATCTTGGTGTCTGGATGGCACTCAGTGATGTGGTTTAGTTGTTGGTAGTCCTGCAAGGAGCAGGGAGTTGGACTCAGTAATCTTTATGGGTCCCTTCCAAATTGAGATATTCTATGATTGTATGATCCTAGCCAAGTTTTTCAAATGACTTATGATTTTGGGGAGCACAAATTAAAAATAAGTGTCTTAAACCTTCTGAAAAATTGAATTTCTTGATTAAAGTGTTCTGAAGTTATTAACTGAAAAAAACTTAGGTGTCCAGTGAATACTAGTGACATTTGAGAACTGCCTTCTTACTATCTGGTGCTCACTGCTGTCATCTTTTCTAATTCCTGCAGGAATCTCACTGAAATTAGAATCTAGGCACTTAGTGGGGTCTGTGCCACAGATTCAATACAAACTGGGTTATTTGAGGCAAACAGAACTGCTAAGATCCAGGTTCCATTGCATGCCAGTCAGACCTGACTGCTGTATTAACTGTGGGAACAGTGACAGGGACAATGCAGTCTCCTAGGAGAAATCATGGAAAGGTACAGAACTGTAGTTAGAAATTTAAAAAATTGTTTCTGAAAGTGGTCAGGAATGCACTTAGGAAGCACTTTTTCATGGGCCAAAGGAAAGAATAAATAATTTTTCCCTTCTTCATGTCTCTGTCTGATTTTCTGCCATTCAGAGAAACATGTATGATTTTTTTTCCTGTAGTCAAGTTGCTAGTTTATACAAATTCTTACTTAGATTTTTCTTTTGTTTCCTTTATTGTTTGCATTCCCAACAGTGAATCCCAGAGTAATCATATATACAAAACCAAAACATTTGGGCAAACACCACACATCCCCTTTCTTTGTAACCAGCCTTTTACATATCCTATTCTTTATCATACATGACTTTGTTTTGTTACTTTACTCCCCTAAAAAGGAGTTAATTTAAATATGTAATTTACCCTAAACGTAGGAAATGAAAATATGAAAATTAATATTTCTGCAGGATTGGATGATTATTGTTATTATTGTACTAATTCTCAGAGGTCAAGTGATAACTCTGAGAAATGGCATCTGTTATGAGAACAACTCTGTTTTACAGTATGCATTATTCATTTGTGTCCCCCTTTAAAATCATCTGGCACATAGCCAGGAAGGCTAAGGTCACTAAAGAGACATGCTTTAAAATGATATGTCACCATAGCCCTTTGCTAACTTTGTAATAAATGTTTTAATTAACGAGTAACATGCAGCAATCCAACATCTGGATCAGAATCAATTGTAATTCCTAACTTTCACAATTCAGTATCTTAGCTCTGAGAGAGTTGAAAGACCCTCAGCTAATTATCTCTTGCGATTCAGTATTCTCCAAATACATTACAAACAGAACTAAAATTTTTAAGGTACAGTACGGTTCAGATTATACAGCTAACAGTGTCCTTCAAAATGTAAAAATGCCAGATGTGTTTAAGCATGAAATAGCAAAGTAGAACATGAACCTCACAAAGACCTGTCTTCAGTGATATCTTACAGTCATTTGTTTTCTAAAAAGCAGGTAGATATTTATTGTAGAAAGGACAACGCTGGCTCCAAAATTTAAGGCCAATTTGTTCTGATGCTTTAACTGTAAGCGTGTTGCATCAATGTTGGCCTTCTTTTATGTGTTTCTAAATTGTGTGGAACAATAGGACAGCTGAAGCATCCATGATCTAGCTCAATAAGTTAACCATAATAAAATTAATATTATTAATTATTATTTATCATTATTATAGTATTTATGTATTTATTAATTATTATTATTATTAAACTAAGGATGACTTCTGATACTTATAACTTTGTAAAACTTTACTCTTTTACACCAACTTTCCATAAATAACATCAAGGATCTTTGGGGGAAATCTGGAGCAGAAAGATCTATCTTTCAGTAGGTTTTGGTGATTTTTTTTAAGCCAGATGTACTTTAAAAAAAATGTAAAACTTCAAATGCAATAACCCCTACATTCCTACTTCATTTTACATAAAACAGTCATCTGTATGCTTTGAGATCAGACATAGAATGGTCACTTCAGGAAGAAAATAACAATTTCTCAGTGAAATTTGGCTTTGATACCTTTGGCTGTGCTTTCGTAAAGCTTTTTGGGTTTTCACCTGGGAAAGATATATGTGTGTATGTTCTGTTACATTATGCTGAATTACAGGGGAACTTACATATAACGCAATGAACTGAAATACAACCTGTTCAGGGGACTGAGTGTCTTCTGTGTTCTTTTTGGTGGCCTTCAGCAGTAAAAATATGTCTATATAAGGACAAGTGTCCAATTTCTTGCCTATCTGTAGTATGGAACAAATTATTAAAATGAACTGGTTATATGCCTTTCACCTCAACAAACCAGATCCTAGATAGATCTTGTTGATCACTACCATCACTGCCCCAGTTTTACACCTTGTACAGAATATACTTTAGAAGCATTTTAGAGCTACACCACAGAGCAGAGGATGTGGTTCAGTAAAGTGACACTGATTCAGTACCTAAAAAGCCATGGAGGCACAAATTAAAAATGGGAAAACCCATCTTGTTCTACCCCAGTAACCATGTGATAGTGATCCAACCCTCTCATTTGCCTTCTGTATCAAGAAAAAAAGCAATGGTATCTGTTGCACTGTGGTCCCCTTGGCTCAGCTCTCTCTTGCTTTGTTTTAGACATCAAGTATGTCTCCTACTAAGAAAGTCACTTGTAGTTTTATAATGAAAAGACAGTACGTCTTTCAGGGCAGTTACACAAACAGCAGAGAACCATTGGTCTAGCAGAAGCGTGGGGGCAAAGTTTTGTAAGCAGAGATTTTAGTAATCAGAAATTGTTAATTTGCAAAATCTTTTTAGTTTAGGGACTGGGAAGAGAGAAGAAACTGAGTGTGACAGAAAATTTAAACATCTAGTAGTTTGTTTTAACATCTTGTTTTCACTCTGTAATGACATGTCATTCAGCAATGTGCAGAACTTGATTAAAAATACTCAAACAGAAAACAGTAACCTGAAGACCTGAAGAAAATTGTGGTGTGTATAAGATAAATTATAGAGTGCACAGATTTTAAAGCAGAAGGTTTTAAAAAAGAAAAGTATCACACCAGACCAGATTTATCTTGAGCTGCTTGTTGGCAGAACCAACAGATACACTGTCTAGCCTCATAATTCTTTGGGAACACCTTCAGAAAATAAACCAAACTGGTTTTGTTAATATGACTTCTTATAATTTACCAGCCTTACAATCTAAACAAGGACTTAATTCTCCAGGATTGTCAATCCAATAACCTTCTCCAGGACTGAAACATCACTTGATGTTTTAAGGCTAAAAGCAGGCGTAAGTGGGCTGAGAGAAATTGTATTATTTGGAAGTTTTATTTTTGCATATGCTTTTCAGTCTCTTTTTCCAAAGCACCACGGCAATCACTACTTGCAGATATCTAAAATAATATATTTAGTTTAAATTTCTTTCCTTACTCTCTTCCTTTTTATGATTAATAAGTAGTACATGCTCTTTTTGCTACCCTGTTCCTCCTGCAATTGATTTCAAATGCACACACCCCGCCACCAGTGTAGATGGAGCTACTCCTTTTTCCACTACCATCTCTTCTGAGTACACAAGGAGCTTAATTTCACAAGCAGACTAACAGTTATTGATTTGTATGATAACATCAACGTATATAATTATATTTGTCAAAATGGAGATCTGTGTCCAAAGGGATATCAGTAACATCCAAATGGAGATCAGTAACATGTGGTGTTCCTCGGGGGTCTGTACTGGGACCAGTACTGCTCAGCAGTTTGTAGATGACAGCAAGCTGAGCAGATACACTTGAAGGAGGAGTTGTCATCCAGAGAGGCCTTGACAGACTGGAGAAGTGGGCCCATGTGAACCTCATGAAGTTCAACAAGGCCAAGTGCAAGGTCCTGCACATGTGTTGAGGCAAGTATCAGTGCCAGTACAGACTGGGTGATGAATGGATTGAGAGAAGCCCTGTGGAGAAGAACTTGGGGGTATTGGTAATTGAAAGATTGGACACGGGCTAGTAATGTGTGCTTGCAGCCCAGAAAGCCAACCGTACCCTAGGCTGCATCAAAAGAAGTGTGGTCACAAGGCTGATGGAGGTGGTTCTCCCCTTCTACTGTGCCCTGGTGAGACCCCACCTGGAGTCTTAAACACAAGTCTGGGGCACCCAGCACAGGAAAGACATGAACCTGTTAGAGCCAGTCAACAGGAGACCCACAAAAATGTAGAGAGGGCTGGAACACCTCTCCTATGAGGAAAAGCTGAAAGAGCTGAGGCTCTTCAGCCTGGAGGAGAGAAGGCTCTGGGGAGACCTTATTGTGGCCTATCAGTACTTAAAGAGAGCTTATAAGAAAGATGGAGAGAGATTTTTTTTACCATAGCCTGTAGTGGTATGACAAGGAGTAATAGTTTTAAACTAAAAGAAGCTACATTTAATTAGATATAAGGAAGAAATTATTTACTACGAGGGTAGTGAGACACTGGAACAGGCTGCCCATGGAGACATGGATGCTCTATCCTTAGAAGTGTTCAAAATCAGGTTGGACAGGACTTTGGGCAACCTACTCTAGTGGAAGGTGTCCCTGCCCGTGGCAGGGGAGGCAAACTAGATGATCTTTGAAGGTCCCTTCCAACCCCCAAAATTCTATGATTCTATGATCTGCCACCCGATGCCTTTGAAAGAGGTTTGTATGCTGTTCTAGTTATTCCAAGAGAAAAAGGAAAAGGCTTTAAAAATTCTAGTAAAACACACAAAAGCTGCTAAAACCCCCGTATTTATCACTAATGCAAAAAAAAGTGAGGCTGTTCTTCCCCTTGTTTCATGAGTTTCCTTTACATATTTTAAAACTCTTTGAAGATTTTTAAAAAGTGGAAAGGATAAAAGGAAAAGAATATGAAGTACCAATCTTTCAAATCAAAACTGAATTGATTACCTGATTTAGACCAACATAACATAAAAATATTGTTGCTTAAAGTTATGAGAAGAGGTTTAGATCCTTACTAGGCACATTGCATTTACCAGCTAAATGCAATAACGTAATGTAGTACAACCAGTATGTTCATATCTGCACACTTTAAAAAAAACACCCAAGTTTAAATGTATGTCCTGCATTCAACAGACCACCTTGTAGTCCCTGGAGCCTGTCAGTTTAACCACTAAGAAATTTAAGCTTTCTCTGCAATTTCTAAATAAGAAGCAACAAGGCTTTTTACTAATGTAAGCTAGAACAATGTTCAAAGGGATGCAAAAGGGAAATAAATTCTTCATCCTTTTTAATATATATATAAAAAAAAAAACCAACCAAAAAACCCCACCACCTGAAAAAGTCTCTTCCCTGCCCTATCACTTCATATTTTTCTACCATGTTCCCTCACAGAGCTCACAAAAACTGGTTGCTTAGTGAAAGAAAGCATACCAGAAAGGTAAAATGTGAGCAGATGAGAGGGGAAGACTTCCCTGTTACACTAGACGGCGATGGACTGTGTGTCTTTTTGCTCTGTGTTTAAGCTTGAATAAGAAAAAAAAAAATAACAATGAGAAGACAAGATGAAATAGCTAATAGTCTGCAGAAAAGAAGGCTGAGGGGGCACCTGATTGCTGTCTACCACTGCCTGACAGGAAGTGGTAGACAGCAGGAAGCTGGTCTCTTTTCCCAGGTAACAAGTGATAGGATGAGAGGGAATGACCTCACGTTCTGCCAGGGGAGGGTTAGATTGGGTATGAGGGAAAAAGTCTTCACCGAAAGGGTTGTCAAGCACTGGAACAGGTTGCCAGGTGATGATGGAGTTACCTCCCTGGAAGTATTTAGAAGACATGTAGCTGTGGCGCTTACGGGCGTTGTTTAGTGGTGCCTTTGGCAGTGCTGGGTTAAGTTGGACTCAATGATCTTGAAGGTCTTTTCCAACCTAAGTGATTCTATGGTTCTATAATATAACCTTAGGTTTTGCGCTTGTACTACATTGTATGAATTTTGAATGGCTACATGGAAAGGTATAGAAACATCCTTGGTGTGCTTGCTCTATTCCAGTTTTATGAATTAGATGGCAAATTCTTCATACCTAGCTTTTAACAATGGATTTCTTACTAATTTCTGATGGGTGTTTATCCCAGAAGTAGCTACATTTTATATTATCATTAAAAACTAATTGGAAAATATCTCAGAAGACTTTGGGATAGATCAGGAGATATAAATAGAATATCATATTAATAATCCATTAAATTAATAATATCTGTCCAACTGAATCACTCTTATATTTCATACCAGATTTTAAATACAGTTTATTTTGTTTCGGTGTTTAAATTTCCATTGGGTAGAGCTGTGCTAGTTTTTTTGCTGTTTATCTTGCATTCTTGTAAATGTGTGATGGATAAATTATTGAGCTGGAGGCAGAGGTATAAGAAACAGAA
Source organism: Falco naumanni (assembly GCF_017639655.2). NCBI lineage: Eukaryota > Metazoa > Chordata > Aves > Falconiformes > Falconidae > Falco > Falco naumanni. The sequence goes on along the minus strand of NC_054054.1, from coordinate 42,599,316 downwards.
GAGTCAAAGGCAAAATAATGATTTTGACATTGTGTCGAAAGCATAAGCACGTCTCAGTGAATTCCAGACTCTATCTGATTACACATTCACAGACTGCTGGACTGTTGTTTATCTGCTTTGACAGTGGGTCCAGAGGAGTGTTCAATGAGCCTTAATTGCATTAATTTATATAGATTGGGGGGCTTTTCTGGGATTAAATTTCTCATCAGGTTCCAGCCAGACTTCTTCACACTGGTCACTTCATATTTGCACAGAATATGTGCCACTTCATCAGATACTCCACCAGGTGTGAAGAGTCAAATAATAATAAAGACTAATAAAAAGGGATCCAATTGCTTCCACCTGTAAATAAAATAGACTTAGCCACAACTGTGGTAGAAACCTGGTGGAGGTTAAACAATTAATGTTATCTGGTTTTTTAAATTATTATTTTCATTATTATTGTTATTAAATGCAGATACTTTCACTGTAGGTTTTCAGTGGGAACTATTCCCTTTTTAATAGATGTAAAAAAAAAAACCCAAACACATATACATATATATATACACATACACTAACGTTCCAGGGATGTCTTGTGGACCTGGGCTAAGTCTTTAGTTCTGATTCCCATGGAAGTCTGTAGATATTTTTTTAAAGTTAAAATTGGCAGAAGAGTAGTCTTGGTACCTTCATTCTAGATCAGCATTGCTACTTTTCTTGGCGTCATCTTAATGTTACTCAGGAACTGTCCTGATACCAATAACTGATTGTACCTAATTAGATCAAAATTAAATCTGGATAAATTAACAAAGCAAAGCCTAGAAAGGGAAGAACAGAAACGAGCAGGTATACAAATTGGGAATGATGGCAGAACAGAAATATTTGAGTGAAGCAGTGGTTGCTTTTCTTCCCCAAGTAGCTCATCAGTTCTTTTCTGTGGTTGTTTTTATAAATCAGTATTGTGTATATTATCCATGCACACCACCACTGCTGTTTTGGTTTTTTTTCTTCAGTCAGTGATACCCAGCTAGAAACCTTAATGTTAAAAATATGGAGTATTGTGTAGGGGTTTTTTTCAGTAGTAACTGAAAGCAGTTAAAGCAGATGGAGCTTCCAAAAGAAACCTAGCACTAACCTACAGATGGTAAGCTCTGGCAGGCAGCAGGATTTCAGCTCCTGAGCAGTACTTCCTAGTGAAAGCACTTTGCTCTGGTGTCTCTGCTAAATTTCCAGGGAAACTAATGGCTAAACTGAGTATGTACAGCCTGTTCTATGAGGTGGAGACATTATTTTCATGGTTTCTCAGCTCCAGCTAAAATTTCCTAGAGGACAAGTGAGCCAGAAGAGAGGAGCTTAGATGCTTACACCGGGATTTTGGTGGCTCATGTTAGCTGGTAATTTCCAGCTTTGTCAGCTCATTTGTCTCACAGTAGAATAATCTGAAGAATTTGATGCTACTCTCCATTATCTGGGATCTCTAATATGAGAGATCTTAACATATTTTAAAAAAAACAAAACCACAAAAACTTATGCATGACTTTAAAGGCAGTTTACCATTGTAGAGGGCAGAGGAAATTGTTGAAGGGCAGTATTACTACCACCTGTTCTTCAGTTTTAATGTCAAGTAACGTAAGTTCCAAAGACCCATATCTCTCTAAAAATTAACAGATGTAACTCTGTTCTTGAAAGTTTAAGTCTTATTTTCCTAACTGATATTTTGAAGAGATCATGGAGATCTTGTTCAGGATCATTTGTTGGTGTTCAAGAATATATAAGCAGTATCTCAGTCAGTAGAGTCTTTCCAGTCAGAATGTTTGTCTGAAAGTGTCATCTTAATAATATCGAAAGATCTGAAAAGTCTATTTTATAGCAATTCTTCCAATATATATCAGATAAAATAATTTAGAGGGCACTGGAACACAGTGCATCCCTTAATCTTCCTTTCCAAGCTAGATACCTCAACCATTAGGCTACACTGTCCTGCTAATACTGTTTGCTTGGTAACTTAAAGAAACTTCAATTATTCTGCACAAAGTCAAAGTAGTTCATTAAAGGAAATTCAAAGATATTTACCTCCTGACACACAGGAACAGCACATGTACTGGTGATTAGAAGAAACCTGAAAGCGGTAGGAGTTATGAAGTCTCTGGGCAGTCAAAACTCAATAAATCTACACCCTGCAGGAGATTTCAATCCCGTCACTCCTGGCAGGTATAACAAATCTCAGTTTGTGATTCTGGAAGGGATAAGGCACCTGACAGATGCAAAAAATCAGTTTTATGAAGAATAAGATGGTTTTGGAAATACTCCAGAGGAAATCTGAGACTACTGGGGAACCTCTGTTTCACAAGTCATGTTGCCTGCAGTGACTCAGTGTAGGAAACAGAGAAGAGGAACATCACAGGGAGACATGGCTATCTCAGCTTGGGAGTTATGTCTGGAATGCAAGGGTCAGACCTGACACTTTAATTTCCTTTATGGATTCAAACCTAAATAACTCCCTTTTATGATTAAGCTGTTCTGTTCACAGGAATCTTGTTGCAAAGCAGTGACTTTGACATAGCATGCAGGTAGTAATCTACAGACAGGACTATCTCTCCTTGTCAAAGATGCTGAATACATTAAAAAGAGAGAAAGCAGGGTAAAAAAATGTTCACTTATAATGAAAAAGCTAATTTAGCTTCCTGCCAGAAAGGCCATAACATATGTCATAAAGTTAATGTCAGCAGTAAAGTAACTTACAGCTAGTTTATTACTGATTTAGAATTAACACTGTCCTTCAGATATTTTTTTTTAAAAAGAAAAAAAATAATAAAAAAACAGTACATAAATAACTCCCTGAGCCAAAATTCTCCCCTGTCTGTGATCCACCCACTCTCTATTCCTGTGTTTAGAGTTTTTTGATATTTTGGAGTGACTTGAATATTCTTATGAGACTTGTGTTTTGTCATGCATTCTTTTTTTTTTTTCCTTTTCTGTAATTTACTCTAATATTAGATACCCCAATATCACTGACCTTGAGTCTGTAGGCCAGAATGTAGATCAGATCAGCAACTCTGTGTTCAGAATAACAAAGTTATTAAGGTTAAGAACAGACTTAGAGGAGCTAACCTAGAATCAGAACATAAATTCCCACTGGATGTACCATACTTGGCAGCTTGCTTAAGATAAAAATTAATACATCAACCTGCTTCAAGTATAAAATTATCTGCAGCAATTGTCACTGCTAAAAAGCATTACTCTGGAAATGGGAGTTTAAACCGAAGTGACTGAAGTCTAGTTCAAAAACATGACAATAAGAGAGAGAGAGGAGATGGATATAATTTAATCACGCTGTAAAGTCAATATCTAGCTGCAGGAGCATTTGCTGCTCACTGTAATTTCCACGGCCCTGTTCTAGACTTTTTGTTTTTAAATGGAGACTTGTATAGGTTTTCTTATGCATAAAGTTTGTGAAATAAATGCTGTAAAGCAGCATAGACACTAATAGGGTAGCTAAATTAAGAATATACATATGGAGATCAAGTATACAAATTTATGTTGCTGCTCTTAAAATTATGCAGGATAGCTAAGATTTTTGAATAGACACACAAAAATTTTACCACAAGAGAAAGCAATAAAATAGGAAAATAAGTTTTTGGATCTATTAGTTTCCAAATTTATGGTCCATGAAATGTATTAGAGAGTTCAAGCCATATCTTCAGGTGATTTAAATTGATTAGGTTCTAGGAAAAGGAAGAAATCTGTGCTGAATTCCACTGTCTCAGGATCTGCCTCACACAGAGATGCCAAGTCTGCTTCTTCACATTGCTGTCATAGGTCATGTACAGGGAGAAAAGCTGACCTTCCCACAAAAATCACATTATATGAGGAAGCTGATCTGACTTGACATGATTTGATTTGGGCTAGAAGATTAATCCAGATTTCAGCTGCCAGAGGCTTTTAGATAAATAGCACTTTTAGATATATATTCTATTTATAATAGATAAATTATACTGAATCTATTTTTTACTTTTTTTAAAGAAAGGAGTATTAATTAGAACAGTGTGGAAGTGTATCAGATCTGGAAGGATTCATGTGACAAAGGCTATGAAATGCTGCTGTCTTCATAGATTATCATATTGATGTTTGAAATGAGATATGTGTTTCTGTGATCTGGTTAGTGACTGTACTTGCAGCTTTCTGATGAGGGAAAAAATGTAGTATCTAAAAGCACTGAGGAGGAAACAAAATAGTCTAGCCTGCTTTGAAAGGGCTATGAAGACAAAAGTTTTGAAACTATTTCAAATGCCATTCCTGACCTGAGGCTCAGTAAAACCTTAATCCAGGATCGGACAAACCTTGCAACAACTTAACATTTCCGTGTACTGTTTCATGTTGCCAGCAGTCAGATGTGCTCCTTCTACATGCATTTCCTTCTGATATATCCTGTTTGAAATATTTTTGTTTTGAAGATATCTTTTCCCAAGTCTTTTATTAGAGCTGGTTGTTCCCTAGATAACAGAATCTTCTGCTAGGTTCCCCCTAAATTAAAACTAGCAGACCAAAAGAAGGTAATTTATTATAATTTGGAGAAGTCTGCAGTTTAACATCCTTGGTTGGGAGGGGCAGAGCATGGGATTTTACTCAAAGAAAAATTACAACATAAAGCTTCAGTCAGTTTGGAGAAGGATATCTCCAAATATCAGCCACAAAAAATGATCAGAGGGCTGGAGTACCTCTCCTGTGAGGAAAGGCTGAGAAATCTGGGGTTGTTCATCCTGGAGAGGAGGATTCAGGAAGACCTTATTGTCTTCAATACCTCAAGGAGGCTTATATAAGAAAGATGGGGATAGACTTTTTAGTAGGTCCTATTGCAACAGGACATGGGATAATAGTTTTGAATTGAAGATGGTAGATCCAGACAAAATACAGGGAAGAATATTTTTTTTTTTTTTTTTTATGAGGATGGTGAAACACTGGCACAGGTTGCCCAGAGCAGCAGTAAATGCTCCATCCCTGGAAACATTCCAGGTCAGGTTGGACAGGGCAACCTGATCTGGTTGCAGATGTCCCTGCCTATAGCTGGAGGGTTGGACTAGATGGCCTTTAAAGATCCCTTCCAACGCAAACCATTGATTTGTGTTTCTAAAGAGGTCTTAAAGGAGGTCAGAGGGAAAGAACAGAGAAGCAGCTGAAACAGCCTGTGACAATTCCAAAGAGTGAACTGGGATGCACAACCAGTTGGTAACAACACAGTAATGCTTTAAGGCTGCGATGTCTGTCAAAATCCACTCTGTTAAACTCTGAACAAACACAATGTTGTTCATATATTCTAAAAAGATACAGCACAGCCAAGACCAATGTCAGGGCTTTGTTCCTGCTGATAACAAATTCATTGCGTTTTCTAGTGTCACGCAGAAAATAAGTGTCACTTATTCTGTGGCAGAATAAGTCGTATGGTTTCCTAAAGCTCAAATAACAGCCCATCCATAAAATGCTGAATGACTAATTAATGTTCTTTGGGATTTCCAAATGAGATTATATTAAGAGACTGTTTAAAAAGATAAGATTACTGGCAACTTCTGTAAAACTAAGGACACTGACAACTAGCTTCATTTTGCCCAAACATCAAAAGTTTAGTCTAAGGTAATACTAAGATCTTCCTGTGGAAAATCATTGGAGACAGGTGAACGAAGGACATGTACCCAATTCTGTGTATGATAGGTAAGCAGATGTGGGAGTATGAAAAATGTCCAACAGAACTGTCAAACTTCTTTCTGGATATATTTAAATTCTACATAATATCTGAAACTGAACTTGGACACTAAACCAGAAATCATGCTATTTAGCTACGCTGAGGTAATGCTATACAGATATATATTTATATATATGCACACACATAAATGTTTATACACTGACACCGTGCTTGGACAATATTAATTTGTGCAGCGGTGTAAGTGAATGGAAGTTGCATAGACTTCAAAGCACAATACATTGGTCAGGATTAATTAGATATACTCTTTTGGGCCCTCACCATCCAGCAGAGAAAACCTGCAAAAGCTTGTAGTTGCAAACTTCAGTCTTTAGAAATCTAAATTTTAATTTTTGCAAGATATTTGGTTGATTCACTGTCTGTCAGCTAAGAAAGCTAGACATCTATAAAAGTGAATCCTGGAAGACATGTCTAGGCAGGCAGGTGAAAATTCTTTCCAACAAAATTTCTTCTGCGAGTCTGAGTTCAGTATCATGTTTTACTGCCCAGGCTTTATATTAAATTTACATGAACAAGTGTTGTCTAGCTCCTAGGACATAGAGTTCATTTGGGGAATTTAAATGGTTCTGCCCTGCTTTTACCTGGGACAGAGTTAATTTTCTTCTTTGTAGCTGGTGCAGTGCTGTGTTTTGGGTTTGGTGTGAGAACAACATTGGTAACACACTGATGGTTTAGTTGTTACTGGGTCATGGTTATACTGAGTCAAGGACCTTTCAGGTTTTCAGGCACTGCTAAGAAACTGGGATGGGACACAGCCAGGACAGCTGACCTGAACTGACCAAAGGGATGTTCCATTCCATGAGACACCATGCTCAATGTATAAACTGGGGGGAGCTGGCCAGGAGGGGCCGATAACCTTTTGCTGCTGGCTGGACATCAGTCAGCGGGTGGTAAGCAATTGTATTGGGCATCACTTGGTTTTCTTCCTTCCCTATGGGTTTTATTCCTCTCCTCTCCTCTCCTCCATCCTTTTCATTAGAATTGTTATTATTACTGGTTTGGGGTTTCTTCCCCTCCTATCGTATTTTAGTTTAATTATTAAATTGTTTTTATCTCAACCCCTGAGTTCTACATTCCTTTCCTATTCTCCTCTCCATACCTCTGGGGTGGTGGTGGGGAGTTTGTGAGTGGCTGCATGGAACTTAGCTTCTGGCTGGAGTTAAAACCACAATAGGGTCCAAACCCATTTGTTTGGGCTGTCTCATTCTCTTTATGCAATGGTCACGAACAAAGAATTTACTTTAGAAAATTCAGGTTTTGTAACTGCATATACTCCCTTCCATCTTATACCACTTCCTGTGGGAAGGAAGGGAAAATTTCAATGCCTTTTGACTTACTAAGTGACATAATTCAATCAACTGGTTCCTAAAATACTGTCTTATTTAATCTCAGTATTTATTTATAGCATTAAAGTAGTGATCATTCTATCAGTTCACTGCTTTATGGAAAACTAAAACCTCATTAGCTACTACAAAGGCAGAAGTAACGCAGATTACACATCAGTTTTTATTAATATTAAAGAAATTCTAATATCAATAAAACTCATGAAATGTGTAAGCACAAAAATCCTCCCTTTGCAAAAATAACTCTGATGACTTAATGGCTACACTAAGAATTCAAGGAAAGTTTCTTCACTGGTAGTCTGTTACCTCTTGAACTCATTTCAAAGATGGCTTAGATAAGACTGAGTCTTGGGAATGTCTGCAGTTATTTTGGACCAAAAGTCAGTCAGGGAAAGGTGAGAAAATAATGGAAATAAGTGATAACATACTTGTGAATAAAATTTGGAACACTGGGGAGATACATTTTCTCAACTAAAATTTTTCTGAAAACTCAACTCCTTGCCCAATGGATGAAGCCCTTCTAGAAAGAACAAATTACTATGCAATAAACTTGCAAAGCTGAAATGCACTTTACCTGCATTATGACCACATATTATGCATTCTTCAAAGCTGTCATGGAAAAATTAATCTTTTTCATAACCCTCAGGTGAGATACTAATTTTGTAGATACAGCTTTATCTAAATACATATGCATACATTTGAGACATATATATATAGATACATACATACGTACATATATATATATATAAGTGTTTGGCTGTGTATACAGAAATAGAAATATATTACCTATATTTTTATAATCTATTGATAAAAATGTTGGATAAGAAATATATAACAGCATTTCTTGTCCATAGTCTTATTTTCAGTAGAAAATCCCATTCACACTCATTGTCCTTACAGAACAAAATTTCAGCCATAACATTCCATGGTTTACTGCTCAATTAAATTGCAGTGTGGTATTTTTTCATTAGAATTTGCATGTGAAAGAAACAGTAAAAATTGTGGTTTTTTTTCTTTTCTTTCTTTTTTTCTGGAGAAGAGTAAGTTTATTACAGAAAACATACACTCTGCATTTTTTTCTCCTTTAAAACATGGATGTGGAACTAATAGTTAAGTTTTAAAGTACAAATATCTTTAAGGACAATAAAATTAAGTTTTTAGAAATTACTTTTGGAATGGCTGTTGAGTTATGACAAGCACTTTCTGAAAGCTCTGGCAGACAGCCTCACGTATTTTCTTAAGATGGTTTATGATTAGAGCTCTGTGTGTAAATCAAGAAAAAAGGTGACAATTTTCATGGGCTAGAGACTGTGAAAATAATCAAGGTTCTCTGTGGTCCGCCAAGATAAATACATAGGCAAGAAAACTATTAAACTGCACATTTTCACTATTAACGGTGATTTGATATTTTCAAGCAATAGAAGATAAATGAAAAAAGAAATCTGTGGTGTTCTTCACCATAAGAATAAGTCAGGAAATCATAATAAAAGTTTTTCACATCTCCTGTCTGATGTATTTATAATGATGTTCAGCTACTACCTAGTGTGCTTTTCATCAGTAAACTTCAAAGTATTTTTCAAAGCAGGTAATCTTTAGAAAGGCTTGGAAAAAATCCAGCTAAAGCATGTTTTCATCAGGTTTTGCATAAGAAGGAAAAATAAAACAATTTGATTTCCATCAATTTTCCAAGACATCAGGTAGGCTGTTCATAGAAAGTACAAACTACATCTCAGTTTTATATATTATGATGCTTTGTGTTGGCACAGACCTCGCAATTCCCTGAAATATTGGGAAGGAATTTGTAATTTGTTTACTCCTTTAACTATTCATTCGACAGGATTATATGGAAATAACTTGGTTTTGAAGTAATCAATATACAGTTGTAATTAGGGGTTTACATGTATAATTATTCCCTGACTGCAGATCACTGATTAATGTAGGGAAAGACAAGAGGGGCATGCCCAGGTCACAAAACGGCTTAGAGAGGATAAAGAAAGGTCACTATCAGGTCCCACGGGTAGAGGGGAATAAAATTTCTAAAAGTAAACTTTGGAAGAGGCAAAATCACCTCAGTTCTCAGATCCTCACATAGATCCCAACACATAGACAGCTGTAGCACCAGAGTTATCCTGCAATTAGTGAAATATTGTTTCTTTATTTAAAATCTGAATTTTTTATTATTCCATGTCAGGGAGCTGAAAGGTGAAAGAAACAAAGTGAAGCCATTCACTAAGGTCCTGGCAGAAGCTTTTTCACTAACTGGTCTGCTAGCTGAAGATGATTATTGTCAAGCAAGGAGAAGGAACAAAAACCCACCTCTTTTAGAGAAAGGTTTAAATACGTAAAAGAGATTTCTGTGTATGTGATATAGATGCAGAATGCGGTGTTTGATGACCCCAGGGATGCCCTCTCCTCCTAAGATATATGACACTGTCTCTTACCCTTGTCCTGATGGAGTAAAGGACTGTATTTCTGCAGAGCTCTTGCACTGCAGAGAGGAGATGTATTAATAATGGTGGCTTCAGTGCTGACTGTGTGCTGCAAATAGGAACTGAACTGAAATCTCCATATTCATTCCACAAAGGTTAGTGCACAGATATCATCACAATCCATCTTTTAAGCCTGAGGGATCCAATTCAGTGTTGTATCATTTTAAGTTTATGTCAGTTTAACTCCTCCAAAATCAGGCTGCCACTGAAATCAGTGGAGTTAGAAATGGCATAAAGGTGGAAGAAAGCAGGGGTGAGTCATGCCTTTTTATTTTCAAATATAGGAGCAGAGTGTTTACAGTGGTTTCAGCACAAAGCTAGAATAAATGGGGACATTTGGAGTGGATTTTGATGACTTGTCTGAACCTATAGCTCAGAAGGCATGAATCCATGCAAACCAAAACCAAACTACAGTGCATGCACACATACTATTGAACAAAACCTGCTGACTTTCACACAGCTTTAGCTACAAAGTCACATTCATTTGACATTTTTTCCTTGATGAATTGTTCACAAAAATCTGCAAGCAGTCAGATAGAGAGTGTTTGCAGGGAAGGATGACTTCATAGAAAGAATGCAATCAGAACAGATTTGTTAGTAAATATGGCAAGTAAAAAGAAAACAAATTTAAAAAAAAATACCCTTAAAACAAAAGAAGTATTCTCTTCACCTATTTGTGATTTTAAAAATTGGTCAGGCAACTGCCTACCTTCAAGCTTGAATGCCTTCTGTAGATTGTTGTCTTTCTGGATTAGCGGTAAAATCTCCAGACTCTATGTATTGAATTCATACATTTAGTGATGTGCAGTCAAGCATGCCATTTCTTTGCAATACAGCCCACAGGTATTGTTCCCTTATCAGTCATACAGGTAGTGATTTAGGGCTGAATACCAGTAAGTACTGAGTCAATATCCCCCCTATGAGTATTGCAGTACTGCCATATTACTTGGAGAGTGATGAAATTACAAGCCTTTTTTTACTCCTCTGAAATATAGCTGGGTCCTGGCCTTAAAGGGCTGCAGTAAAAAAGTGTAAGTGTTGGCATGATATACCATACACTCAGGCAATTGGTGAACACTAAGTGTGTTTTAAAGGTTGTGCACTACTTCTAACCATTGCAGTAAATCTGGATCAATAAAGGTAGCCTGCAATGTTTTTTTTGGGGAAAATCACTTTTTCCACACATTTCTAAATGGAAACGCTCTAGCACTCCTGGTCCCCTCATACACCCAATGCACAGAGTGAATTTCAGTTAAAAACAACTTACATGAAATTAACCTTTGCATTCTCACTTATCTATAATTAGTGACTTCAACTTCATCTAGTGTCTGCCATCCTAATATTTTATAGATATATTTTTACCATAGAACTGTTCTACATCAATACTATTGTCACTGTTGTATAAAAGCAGAAACTGAGGAGCAAAAACTTTACTGAAACCACAGAAGACAGCTGGGGCAGAGATAGTTAAGAGAATTCAGAACTGCCAGATCACAGCCCCACCTTTTTTCCTTTTGAAAACATCCAGTGTACAGAGACCACAGCAATACTGCCAACAGATAACTGGAAAGCTGTGAAGGCTGCAGGTATGGCTGAATACCATCTGGGACACAGAACTTGCTCACGTGGGAAATTTTTACTCATTCAGGTAGTCCCGTGGAAGACATTAATAATGTTTAACAAGGAGTGTTTTGGGGAGCATAAGCATGTTGAGCTGGCAAATGTAGAAATGTATGTCCAATAGTTATTTTTGTAAATTACTTGCTTTCACAGTGGTGGCTTAAATTAACTGCTAAAACCCTTAAAAAAAAACCCTAAAACTATGTCAGTACTAATTACCTAATATAAACTTACCTGGACTACTGGGTAAGTTTATATATACTTTATATAAGTTCATATATACCATTTACTACAGATCATTAATTTAAACACATTGCAAAATACAAAAGTTTAGACTCTACAATCCCTATGCAGTTTGTCACGAGAGAGGCTATGAGGGGAATACTGCAATGCAGAGCACCTAAGATTTGCTAATGTGGGTAAGTAAAATGACCAGGATTCAAAAAGTACTTGGAAAGAGGAATCTGCTCCCACACAGGCAAAAAAATGAAGATATACCACTAAAGTAAAATTATTATTAAATGAACTCATGATACAGGAGCTATAGCTTTCAAACTTTGAACTGGAACCAAAGGGGAAAAAAAAAAAAAAAAATAAAAATGGACACATACCTCTACACTGAGAAAAAGAGAATTGGCAAAAAGCCAAGACAGTAAGAGGGTGCCAGAAGCCTCCTAGTTGTATGGATTGTGTGTTCCTTTTGTAGGAACACTTGAGAACAGGTATCTTTTAATGTTTTCTTCCTCAGCAGGTAATGAGTCAAAAAGAAGCTCCTCATGGAGATGGATCACTAAAGGAGGTGGTCCTGGACTGCAAAGGAGTTTGGCTGGCAAGAAAGGATAAACACAAGAGACATGGAAAAAAAATACTTGAGAATAAATTTTATTGTTCTTGCCGGCCTTTTTTTTTTTTTAAAAAAAAAAAAAATCTCAGAAAATTTCCTATTTTCTCCCAGATCACCTAGAAGTATAGAACTATATGGCTGGAAGGGCCAAAAATCATACAGTTTTTCCACTTGCTTTAATGTGTTTGGTTGTTCCTGTCATTCCTGAGAGAAGGTTGTATAAGTTGTTCCTAATGATCTCCCATGTTGGCAACTCCACAGCTTGCCTAGTCAGTATATCCCTGCGTATCGCAGCCCTGACAGTCTTTTTGCTCCTAATATTGAACCTGAATTCTCCTTGCTATAAATTAAATGTACTATTCTTGTCTTACCCTTTCAAGGAGACAGAAAAGAGATAATTCCTTTTCTCTTTGCTGAATTAGCCTTGGCGGGGTTCTATGATGGCTGTGGTTTAAAAGCAACACTGAACTATGAATAAGTACTGTAAATGTCTAAAAAGTGGCTTCAGACAGACCAGATCCCAGGGCAATTTTTTTTTCCCGCTTGCATCTTTGAGGAATACTTTTATTGACATCTATGGCATTTAGATGTCAAATTGCCATCATAAGATATGCCTCTAAGTCAACATGAAAAAACAGTGTGGGATTTTCCTGGTATTGGCTGGGACAGAGTTAATTTTCTTCTTAGTAGCTGGTGTAGTGGCTTGTTTAGTATGAGAACAACATTGATAACACACTGATGGTTTAGTTGTTGCTGGTCATGGTTATACTGAGTCAAGGACTTTTCAGTTTCTCAGGTGCTGTCAGCCAGAGGGCTGGGGGGCAGCCAGGACAGCTGACCCAAACTGGCCAAAGAGATATTCATACCATGGAACATCATGCTGAGTATATGAACTGACTGAAGAAAGGAAAGGGGGGACAATGGGAGTGATGGCATTCATCTTTCCAAGTCCGCGTTACATGTGATAGAGCCCGGCTGTCCTGCAGATGGCTGAGCCTGCCTGTCCATGGGGAGTGGGGAATGAATTCCTTGTTTTGTTGTGCTTTGCTTGTGTGTGCAGCTTTTGCTTTCCCTATTAAAATGTCTTTATCTCAACATATGAGTTTTGTCACTTTTACCCTTCCAACTCTCCCCCATCCCAGCATGGGGGGATCAGGCGAGCGGCTGCATGGGTCTCAGGTACTGACTGGGGTTAAACCACGACACAGGTTCTCATCTATCTGCTCTCTCAGTTTTTATGACATTACTACAATCCTTAATTTATTTCTCTGATTATTTTTCCTTCCTCTTCATATACTAAATCTCTTCTTCCCTGCTGCTGCTAGCTCCCAAAGTGCTGTGAGATCTCAGAGTGTCTGCAACACTGTGTGACTATAGAATAAAAAGCCCATTTGTGCATTCATCCCTAATTTTTAACTTTTTCTGTTTTATTTTGTTTTAAATTAAAATTTTGTTTGCTCACAATCCCTGTAATAGCAAGTAGAGTTGAAAATGTTCACAGAATGAATTTTTCCAGTTTTGTTCCAATTCTTCTGTTTAAGGTTTGGGATTTTTTTTTTTTTTTTTTTTTTACTTTATTTACCTTTCTAAATCCTCATCTATGGTGCTGCACACAATTTGTTGTGGCACAACAAATTCCTCCATGTAACTCAAGTTGCATAAGCTCTGTAATGCAAGCTGTTAAATGTGGGGTTGAGTTACAAACAGAATTGTCTGCCTTACTCTGAAACTTGCTGATATACAGCAAAACCTGTCTTGAGTCCTCTCCTCATTACCAGAGTAATAAAATCGAATGAGAAAACTGCAGAAATAGGCCAGAGAGAAAAAACAATTATTGAGCCTGGGGGTCATGACCTTGCAAAAAAACTATGTGTCCTCATCTCTGGAAAAAAATGAAGGTTCAGCAAGAGGAAATTGTCACAAATAGAGGGTCATGATGGGGAAACAAGTTTTATCACTTGACTTTTGGGGTTAGGGTGACATGGTCATGACATCTCACACTGGTACATGCATCAATCATTCCTCCACAACACAGAAGCAGCTGCAGGCTCCCCAGGGTAAGAGACATGTAGCTGTGCATCACAGGGTAGAAATGACATTTCTCCCCATCTTTAGGAATGATTTCACCAAGAAGCTTCTCTAGACAGCACAATACCAATTTAGCAGCAAACGACTAAGATGCTTGGCAGCACAATACATACTGAAATTCCCCTGCAAGATTTTGAAAGATGGCTGTATTTTTTGCTCCTCCTTTTTCCAACAGGAAAAACCTGTACATTTTGACAGCAGCTGAAACTTTTCCTGTACCAAAGCACATGATACTGCCAACAAATCTTTCTGACTATACTACAAACTAATTGTTCTCTGTGGCTGTGAGAAGGATGAGAAGACTATACTTTAGACGCAAATACTTCTGGTGTAGTATTGATAGTTTGCTCCCTTTTACCATTAGTCTCAGTGATTCAGCCGTATCTTTTTAAACTACATCCAGATAGCAAGATTATGTTTACTACATCCCTGTTTAGACAGGTATTCTTTTTTTCTAGGGAGGTGTTATAATCCTCATCACAAAGAACACAGCACTTGTCAACAAAGATTGCATAACTGAATCAGAAATATTAATTTATACATTCTTAGTTAAAAGGTACTGAAGTAAATTATCTGTGTGCTGACAGACATCTCCTGCTCTCTGTAGCAACCGAGTTAACAGATTCACTCATACCGTAATAGAAAGATCTACTTACAGGCAGAGCTAAGATTAGAATTCTAAGAAACTAAAAGCTGCTGGTTTCAGTCCCAGTCACATTATTAACTGCAAAATAAAGCTGCGTTTTCATCTAGGTATTGGTCTGAGCTCCCCTCTGCTTACATCACTAGGAACATAAGAAACACAGCATTTCTTGATGAGAAGATTACAGAGAAGAATAATAACAATTCCAGTAAAGCAACACCCCTTCAGTGCTGTAAGCTGCATAAGGCAGGGACCACAGTACTGACCCACGACTCCAGTAGTACAAAGAATATTGACAGGGCAAATGAATGTCAATCATACAAATAGCAATCAGAGAATATTTAGACTCTGACATGATTTAGCTACAACACAGTGAGGGAATGTGACTATCAGAAAAGACAAAGAGCTATACTAAGCAGCTGATGTTACTGCTTGATAACACATAGACATTTGTGGCGACGCGAAGATGGATACATATCCCCAAGAGTTTAATACAAAGCTGAGTATTTATGCAGAACACTAAGGGTCAACACTGTTTAGTCCAGTGTCAGGCACAGGTTGTGTAAACAGCTATACACAAAAGCTAGGAGCAGCAAAACAGAGTAACTGTCAGTCAGTCCTGCCAAATGCTAGCCATGTCACTCATGCATTGCCTCCTAGGGCAGGAGGATGGATTGCAGCAAAAAACGGCAACAAGGCAGCACCGCATGGAGCAGCCTAACAGTGCTTAGTTTCTCTTTCTTTGTTTCGCTGGACTCAGAGATAGAGCAAAGGGGTTGTAAAAGGTCATACTTCTAATCTCCACAGCTCTGCCAACCACCATAATTAGTAAGATCCTTGTGAGCCAATTAGCTGTAGATGCAAGATAGGCTCTTAGGACGGAACTAGTTGAACTTTGAAGGTCCCTTCCAACCCAAGCCATTCTATGGTTCTATGAAAGAGAACTGTCTTTTGTTCCAGTGGGGAAACACGGCTGGATTTCTATGGACAGAAGTGGACCACTGCGGCATATGAAGGCACAGACCCCAAGTGAGATCCTTTATTGCATACAGAAGGGCTGGTTATAAGCAATTGCTTGTGCACCCAAGTTCTGCCCTGGAACGTGCCTATGTGCACCAAAACACCTTGGCAGCCAGTTCACACTCTGCCAAGCTGCTTACTCCCTCCATGCTCATCTGAGGAAGTCTCTTCTTCCCAGATGAGGATTTAAGCTGTGGGAGGATTTGGGCAGCCCCGAATTAAAAGGCTTTGGGCAGCCCCTCACTGCAGACAGGTGTGCACAGAGCTGATTTGCAGGTGAGCTCAGAGCCAGATTTAGTGTTAGCTGCTCCCTCACTACATTTTAAGGCACAATTGCTCTGCAGCCTGGCACCCAGACAGTGAACAAAGCCTTTTCTTTATCTCCACATCCAGGGCTTGGGAGCAAGCAGGAGAAACCTGCACAGACTTCAGAAAGAGCCCTTATAATTCCCCCTTTTTTATTTTTTAAATTAGATAAAGTTAAGGCTGCTTGAATTTGAACGGTCATAGCTTGATGGATAGCCCTTTGATTCATGGCTCACATCAGGTTCATCAAACACAGTAGACATAACAATGGCCCAAACCTCTAGCAATAAAACAAACCCACACATCAATATTTTTCAAATCAATAATTTTTCAAGGGCCAGACTAGTCACATCAGCCTGTTTGGCTAGCCAACATCCTAACTTATTCAATGTGGTTAAAGCTTATGTGGTGGCACCAGGTGCAACGAAGAAAGCAGCAGGAAGATCCACACTATTCTGGTTTGTTCTCTGGATCACCATTAGAAGAAGGTCCATGATCAGCTGGTCAAATGAGCCGAGTGGGAAGCCACCAAGGCCCTCAATCTATATTTTTCATGTTCATCAAGTTATCCATTGCCTGCACAGTAGCTCGGTCCCAGTACTCTGTTAATCCAAACTATACTGCATAGAGGGAAGCATCACATGACGCATTTTCCTATTGTATGGGGTCATAACATATCCTTCTGCAATGGCAGTGTACAAGTTCATGATAAACTCCAAACCAAATCCAAAATCTTTAACTAAGCATCTGAGTTCTTTTACAGCTTTGTATAGGAGATGCTCTCACACAGCTTGTCACCCTGTCTGGTACCAGACGGGGAGTACACTGAATAATTCCACCTCTCCCTTTCGTATAGCCTCCTTTCCGCACTGACCTAAGGCACCATAATATACTCTCTTTCTCTTGCTTTCAGAACTGCTTCAGCTCAAGTCTCTCTTCAGGTCTTTAAATAAAATGCATAGTATAACTTAAATCTACAGATCTAGTCACAGTTGCAAAACAGCACAGAAAAAATTCAAGTGTTTCTCTTGCTCCTTGCTGCAAATACACAAATGAAATTCATACAGCCTCTACTGGACACAATATCCTACTGCTACAAGAGGATAAACGTGATTACTAAGGCAACATTTATTTCAAAAGACTATAATCTCAGAGTACTCACTGGAATGCGATGACTCAGTTGGTTTTGTCCAAAATGCAGAATCTGTGTGCGGGGGTGATTTCAGCTGTTTTGGTCCAAAGCATCCATATGGGTTTTCTGTTCCTGTATTAATGATTGTCCCATGGTTCCCAGTTGCTCACCTACTGTCCTGAAGTGGTGATGAGAGCGCTTGTGTATCCATCTTCCCTGGTTCAGCTGGGCTAGGCCACCAGGTTTGGTTTTTTTTTTCTTTTTCCTCAAGTCCCTGTTTGGGCACCGTTTGTGGCATATGAAGGCACAGACCCCAAGCGAGATCCTTTATTGCACACAGAAGTGCTGGTTATATGCAATTGCTTATCCACCAAGTTCTGCCCAGGAATGTGCCTATGTGCACCAAAACACCTTGGCTGTTAGTTCACATTCCACTGAGCTGTTTACTCCCTCCATGCTCATCTGAGGAAGTCTCTTCTTCCCAGATGAGGATTTAAGCTGTGGGAGGATTTGGGCAGCCCCTCACTGCAGACAGGTGTGCACAGAGCTGATTTGCAGGTGAGCTCAGAGCCAGATTTAGTGTTAGCTGCTCCCTCACTACATTTTAAGGCACAATCGCTCTGCAGCCTGGCACCCAGACAGTGAACAAAGCCTTTTCTTTATCTCCACATCCAGGGCTTGAGAGCAAGCAGGAGAAACCTGCACAGATTTCAGAAAGAGCCCTTATAGACCACTAAATGGACAGTGTTCCCCAAAAGTTGTTTTTTTCCTTCCACCAAGAGTAGCATTTTTTGTTCTCCTGCAACATTGCTGTGAAGCACCGAATAAACTCCAGTTAGCTTGGTTCGTTGTTTAATTGTAAGGCTTCTGTCAAGTGAGGAGATGTTTCCTTGAAAATTATGTGCCAGGGAGTGGAGTGAGAATTTTTGCTGGGGGAGTATATAACACATTGTCTGGTTTGTGGAAGGAAAGGTAAACTATTAGAGGTGAACATGAAAGTCTGGATGTTGGAGTAGCTTAAATTGCAAATCAGTATTTCTTCACTTATGATCCAACAGTTGTGAAGATGGCAAAAATACAAAATGTTTCATTCTTCCTTTAGTATAACTGCTAATGCACAAAACCCCAAGCAAAACATGAAAATAAGTAAAACCAAAGAAAATACGTAAAATAATATGAGTGCAGAATACAGTCTACTTGTTCTTATGGCTCTTTGAAGAGATATGGATCTAAATAGCCTTCCAAAATGCTTTAGGTTGACTTGTTGTTTTGTTTGGTTTTTTGTTTTTTGGGTTTTTTTTGTGGGTTGTTTTTTTTTTTTTTTTTTTTTTTTTTTTAATGGACAAGAACAGATATTCCTGACAGATTTCTAAAATTTGTGTCTGTGTAGCTGAAACTGTTTTAAGCATAGGTTTTATTGTTTTGTTCAGCAATGTCCTCTTTAGACTTTGAATGGTCTAAATAAACAAATAAGAAAGACAAAAGCAAGAGAATTAACCAGACTTTCTGAAATCTAAGATTAAAGAAACAGACAGAAATAAAGACTGTAAAGTGAATAGTCTTATCCACCTCATTAATGCTGTATTTCTCTCTGTGGACAAAAATAGGAAGTATTTAAATAGGTTTGTTCAAAATTGAAACACAAACTCAAATTAAAAAAAAACAAACACAAACAAAACAAAAACTAAAAATTGCTTTAGAAAAGAAAATAAATTCTGAGGTTTGTTATTTTCAGGAAAAGAAACGGATGCAGACTGCCTGCTGCATGATGCCTCTATGACGAGCATATAGTCTTGTGGAGTTAGAGACTACCCCTGCGTAATGGAAATAACTTAGAAATCAGACAGCCCTGCATTTAAATCGTTTCCCTGCATTATAGTTCAGAAACTGATGACAACTTGAAATACTAGGATACCTGGAAGGGCCTCTGAAAATTCATTCCTTACAAGTTAAACAGATGAGTGTAGAAAACCTGTTATTTTGGAAAACATTAGTTTAAATCAATGCTTCAATAAAACATTGCCTTTATAGCGAGTCCTCATTTTCTGGTGAATATGCTCAGCATAACGTTCCAGTTAAGCTCTCTGTCTGCAACAGAAACTGCTCTGTTTAGTCCATTTTTTTTCAAATTCCCAAAGAGAAAAAGTACTGAAAGTATGATGAAAGTTATTTAATAGTCTGCTAGGAGAACACATCTCTGTAGTTAGGAGAGAAAACACCAGATGTGTTGGTTTAAAAATTTGGATGATGTGCTACTTGGCAGAATTCTCCCACTAACACATACCAAATGCCTGCCTTGAAAACGGAGTTGCCTTTCTGGGTTGTTTCTATGTTTATACATGGTACCTGCAGGCACACTTGTGCGTGACAGTTTCTTGAGGTGGAGCCTTGGCAAATATGTCATTTGCCCAATTTAGAACTAAAATCCGTAGACAAGACAGAATTGAAATTTCCAGTGTATTGCTTCATCCCCAAGACTACGCTTTGTTTCTCTCTCTTCTCAAACACTCTCTAACATCTGTTGTTGAAAAGGCGGAGGGAGGCCTTATTAATCAGCCACAAAGTACATTAAAGAAAACTGTCTAAGCACCTAAATAACTTGTTTATACAATTGATCTGCTCCACTGTAAGTGGTGAGATCAAGAGTTCCGTTTGTTGCGGTGTGCCATTTTATTGATGCGGCAGGACGCATTGGCAACTGTAATTTTGTCACGGTCTGCTTCCTGTTCCTCCAAAGGATAATCATTCTTGGGCTGTCAGATGCATTGAATATCCCAATGCATGCTGCATGTTTGATAGAGTGCTACCCTGGTCATTAATCATGCATGGAGTTCAACTTCCTCTGTCAATACAGTAATTCTGCAAGGACAAGAACGTGTTATCAATTTTTATTGAAGAAACGACAACAAAAAAGTGGGTCAGTGTGGGTTGCTTTAAAGCAGTTTCTTAAAATTAAAATTATACTGACTTGCTGAGTTTTATAATATGATTTAACTTTAAAATATTTTTCATATCCTGTTACATACCAAGTCTCAAGGATTGACTTTTTCTTTCTCAAAGTGCATCCCTTTCTCAAAGTGTAATATCACTCCAGGCAGAAAAAAGGGTGATTTTAAACATTATCCCATGAAAAGATCATTGGTTATGGCAATGAAAAAAAACTTTCCAGAATCTTGCAGGTTTTGGAAAACATTTTAGAAAAACAGCTGCTCTGACAGGACACTTACCATTCCTCCAAACTTTCAGTAGTCATTCAGATTGTCAAACATGCTAAGACTAAAATAAAACAATATAAAATACGTCAGGCATTTGAAATTTACACTCTTGTCTTCATTCAGTGTAAGAGTCAAAAAGTTTATGAAAAATCAAATTGGCTTCAATAAACACCAGCATTCATCCTCTAGTATTATGGTTGATCAGTATTAATACAAGAAGATTCTGCAGGAAAGAACTTTTTGACCTAGGAGACAAAAGGATAATGAGATTCTATGGCTGGAAGTTGAAGGTAGACATATTCAGAACTGAAATAAGGAGAACATTTCTAAGGATGAATGTAATTAACATATGGAATATTGTGCTTGGGAGCACAGTGGCTATTTCATCACTTGACATCGTGGAATCGGTAATTTTCTAAAAGAAACACATTAGTAAAATTAGAAGTTGTTATGAGCGTGATACAGGAATCACCCTGGTGGGAGGGGAAAAAAAAAAAGGCAGATGCAGAGTATATGTTAGAGGTCTGTGCATAGATACAGTATCCTGCTATAAATCAAATGCATTTTTTCCCTTCTGTATGCTGCTTCTTACAGTGATGAGAACAACTGCCTTTTCTTTTTTTTTTTTTTTTTTTTTCTCCTTACTCTCTGTAATTAATACTGCAACAGAAGAAGGGTTAATTCTATTGAAGATATATCATCATCAGTAGTTAAATTAAGGAGCTGTGGTATGGTATATAGTTATCTGTAGGAGTACTGTTCTGTGATACCAAAAATAGCAACTGACATTTGGTACTGGTGATGATGATACACAGATCTTAGAAGATGTATTCTTTGTTTCCAGGAGAAACTAGCTTGTAGGATAGGTTTGGGAGGTGGGGACATAAATATGGTAAACATCATCTGCAGTAATTAAAATTAAGGAATGTGGATATCATATTAGCAAAATCAGTTTGGAAACCTGGATTTTTTCTCGAAGAATGGTTACCTGGTGAAATTCTCTTCCTCTGAAGACCTTCTGTTCACCTTCCTGTGGAACATCTGAATAATCTCAGCATGCAGCATTTTAATTTGCAGTCTGTGATGTTATGCATGGAAGAAAATTCATGTGAAACAAATAAAATATTTTTTTGATGTTTATTCTTTCTTACATTCTCTCTACTTTTGCATTGAAATACTGGCCAATGCTACAGAGATCCAACAGTTTCTATCAAAGAAAGCACAACATAACCCTACCTGTAGTAGATTTCCCCATGTACAAAGACATATGCATTTTCATCAGGGTAAGAGAACATTAAAAATTGTTGAATTCAGTTTGGTATCACAAAAGACAAACAATATATTATGCTTTATTGGTTCACATATCTGGTAAGAGCTTCAGGTGGCACAGAGAAGAAGATGTTTTCAATACTCTCCAAACACAACAAGAAAAAAACAGATTAGGACCATATCTGGAACCACTTATTTGGGAAGGATATTTTTTTACCTGTTTCTTAGTTCCTCCTATAAACTATTATTGAAACAGAAGAAGTACATAAGAGGGTCAAAGTTTTGAACTGTTTCTCTTTTTACATATTTCAGTTAATGTTTCTTTGAGTGGGAAAAAATTGAGTCTGCCCATCCCAGGGTTGAGCAGGATTAAATTGATACCTCTATTCTTAGTAGTAGCAAGTGGCCTTAATTCACATATTCTATTTATTTTAATAAATTGTATTATTTGCTGCACTAAGTAGAGTAATTTTTAAATATTTATGAAAGAAACCTTTACATGCATACCACTGATGTTTTATCTTGGACTGCTGCCAGAGAATGAGTAGCGTATGGCTTGAACAATGAGTTCGGATTATGCAGTATTTATTGCTTTTCTATTTTATCTCTTTCGTACAATAGACAGAAGCTTTCATCTTTTATAAAGTACAATACTGTTTTCTCCACATGATAGCATTACTGCTTTACTAGAATTTTTTTCCCAACCCACCCTGTCATTTCTGGTTTCAAATCTCTCTGTATGCATCTACACTTTTTTTTTTTTTTTTCCCTAATAGAACGCAAATATTTTACTATTTTCTTGACATACCACGTTCTACTAATATTTTAAGAATGTCATGCTCCATTTAAGTGTCAGGATGAAGACATCTATTGTAATCTCTTCTTCCTGTAAGTGCTTCTGACTTCTTTCTTGTCTGTATAATTCTGTCTTGCAAGGAGCCCTTTGCAAACTAATGCTCTTACAAACACTGTAGATGAAACCAGCTCACCTATGGCATTATAAAGAAATGAAACTGGCAGTGGGTGAATAGCTAGGGAAGCTAGATATTAGAAAGAAAAAGAAGTAATCTAACTACAGTGAAGCAGTCTAAAAGCTCAAAGCTGAAATGTAGGATAATGAATTAAAAATTAATAATATGTATTTCTTCTAAGCAAGCTAAATTCTGGTTAGAGCTACCAGACTGACAGTTCTGAAGAGGTTGTGAAAAGGATGCTAAGGCTAGAAAAGTGCAAGTTTTTTTCCATCACTAGGCATTCCATCTGGTCAAGGGAGGTCTTAGTAAGGCCAAAACACACAGCTAGTCTTCTGCGTGCTTCCAGTCTTTCTCTTGGTGTTTTGGATCTATCAGATATTGATCAGGAATTTCATAGAAAGCCACCTTCAGTTTGTAATTGATGATGGCTATTTCCATCCTACTGCACAGATTCATGTCTCCTAGGTAATGCTAAAGCTTTCTCCAGAAATAAGAACAAAGGGAGTAACAGTAAAAGTAATACTACATTACTTTATCTAGGAGGAGCTTTTGGTAACAGCTTCTTTGTGTGATAAAGCTGTGTGGGGATTATGTTAGAAAACCAGTTTTAACTTTACATATTAATTTTATTTACCAGGCTTGTGTAAGACATTTCAAAGGAATTTATTAGTGATAACATCTCAAGTATTAACATTTCACCATAAAAGTGTCAAAATGCCTGATACACCAAAATAACTGTCTATGAAAAACAGGAGCATAGTAAAGTAGTGATAATAATCACGGAGAGTACCTATATTTTCAAAGTTTAAAGCTGTGGGTAATTATTTCACTAAATTTACAAAATTGTGAGTGTTATTATTTACCAAGGTAAAATTGCTACTGTGAAAACTACATGAAAACCTACAAATATATTTTACAAAATTTCCTGGAAAGTAGTGTATAACCTTATTGGAATGTGTTTGTATTTCCACATAACCCATCAAACTGAAGTTGACAGAAATACCACTTTGAGAATAGTATCATTCATACACTTCCTTTTCAAAGAAAATAGAACAGGAGATATTAAAGACTTGATAGAAACAAGATGAAGATTTTCAGGAAGACATGGAACAAAGCAGGCTTTGAAAAGTTAAATGGAAAGAAATTCTGTGCATGTTTAAAGACTGAGGACAGAAACTATCAGCGAGTTATGGAATAAAATATAGAATGGTTTGGGTTGGAAGGGACCTTAAAGACCATCCAGTCCCAACCCCCTACCACAGGCAGGGACACCTTCCACTAGACCAGGTTGCTCCAAGTCCTGTCCGACCTGACTGGACACTGCCAGGGATGGGGCATCCACAGCTGCTCTGGGCAGCCTGTGCCAGTGTCTCACCTTCACAGGGAAGAATTTCTTCCTAATAGCTAATGTAAATCTGCCCTCTTTTAGTTTAAAGCCATTTCCCCTTGTCCTATCACTAAGTGCCCTTGTAAGAAGCCCCTCTCCAGCTTTTTTGTAGGCCCCTGTTTGTTGGTGAGAACAAGGTCCAGCACGGCACCTCTCCTTATTGGCTCCTCTTTCACCTGAAGGATGCTATCATCAACAAATTCCAGGAAACTCCTGTATTGCTTATGCCCTTCTGTGCTTTCCCTCCAACAGATATCTGGGTAGTTGAAGTCCCCCATGAGAACCAGGGCTTGTGAACATGAGGCTGCTCCTATCTATCTGTCTATAGAGGGCCTCATCTGCTTGGTCTTCCTAGTCATGCAGCCTTTAGCAGACCCACACTATAATGTCACCTGTCCCTGTCCCTGCCCTCCCTTTAATCCTGACCCATAAGCTCTCATTAGCTCCTCATCCATCCCCAAACAGAGCTCCATGGATGCCCACTGGTCATTGACATAGAGGGGGACACCTCCTCCCCATCTCCCCTGCCCGTCCTTCCTAATGAGCCTGTATCCTTCCATGCCAATTCTTCAGTCACAGGAGCCATCCCACCACATCTCCAACCAGATCATAGCCCTGCAGGTGCATGCTTGTTTTCTTGTCTGTTCCCCATGCTAAGTGCAGCTGCATATAGAGGCATTTAAGCTGGGCTCCCAATGAGTTTGCTTTCCTGACTGCACTGGCTGGAAACCCTTTGTGCTGCTCTTCAGGTGCTCTCCTGCTGCTCTGTGATCCCTCTCCAGGCTCTGGGCACCTCTTGCTGGCACTGGTGTCAAACTGGTAGGAGTGGGATGGACTGAGGTTCCCTTCCCCCAGCAACTTTACTTTAAAGCCCTCTTCACCAGCTTGGTAAGCCTATGACCCAAGATGCTCCTCCCCTTGTCTGACAGATGGACTCCACCAGCCCCCAGCAGACCAGGTTTCACAAAGTGAGTTCCATGGTCTAAGCAGTGAAACCCCTGCTGTGACACCAGTCCTGTAGCCACTTGTTGATTCGCCAGATTCGACTGGCCCTTTCATCCCTTCCCTTTGACCAGGAGGACTGATGAAAACACTACCTGTGCTCCAGAGTCACTTACCGCAGCTCCAGGGCTCTGCGACACTTTTTGATGCCCCTCAGACTACTCCTGGTTGTATCATTGGCATCCACCTGAAACAACAGCAGTGGATAATAGTCAGTGGGTTGGACAAGTCTTGGTAACAACCCCGATACGAGCCCCCAGCAAGCAGCATGTCTCTCTAGAGAGCACTTCAGGTCAGCAAATGGGTGCCTCTGGACATCTTCAGAGAGAGTCACCCACTCGCACCCATCCCATTTCCTTGGTTGCACTGGTTGGCACAATGGGAGCAGACTGGCTGCCTTACTCAGCTCCAGCATCTCTCCTGATGTGACGGGTCCTTCCTCTTCAGTCTGCAGAGCAGTGAAGCAGTTTTGTGAGAACACCTCAGGCTTCGGGGGAAGCCTTCTTCTCCTGCAGGTCCTTGCCATTGCAAGCTTCCATTCTCCTGCACTATCGATGGCCCTCCCTTCTGTATGCACCGCTGCAGAAGGTTTTGGCTGTTTGGCCATGGGCTGTCGATCCGCTGCAGATTGCACTTGGAAGCAGCTATCTCACTCCTTCTCAGCCTCTCTGACATTACACAGCCTTCTCACCGCCTCCTGCAGTTCAGTCACCCGTTGCAGGATGTCCTCCACTCGGGCACAGCTTCTGCAGGCAAGTCTGCTGCCTATGCCCACCCCAGGAGAAAGGTCTGGGCACATCCTGCATCCCCAGGTCTGCACTGCAGCCTCTCCCTTCAGCAGCTCCATCTGGGTTCATGCCTTGATAAATAGGTAATATTTGAAATTAATGGAAGACTAGTAAAAATAATTAGATTTTCACAAGCGTTTTGGGAGTGACTGTGATTTTTGGTGCCAAACTAAGACTCTCTCAGGGATGGGGAGAGACAGGTCCTTTTGTCTCTCTGGTATGCCAGTCTTTTTTGGTGTAATTTAAACCATCTTAATGTTGACAGCCTGAGTATGCAAATTGGAAACATTTCAATCAGCGATGTATAGGCCAATATTTCTTACATGAGACCTAAAACCCTCTACTTTTCTTTGACCTCCTACACCACAGCTCTGTACAATCAATTATTATATTGCCAAAAGCATAAAAGAGAAGAGCTGAAGAAACATATATAAAGCTAAAATCTTGCCCCTTCCTCCAGGGAACTAGATTGTCTACAGCAATATATTTGCTACATGGTTTCTAGAACACTGACTCTGACTGATACTGATATACAACCCATATTGTAGATGTTTTCCTGTTCCTTCTGTCTACAGCTTTCTGCTTTTTACCCTTTGGACCCTGGCAGCAGATGAACTGACATCCAGTATAAGCTGAGATAAAAAACATTCTTTTCTTTTAATTTTCCCTATTTCTTCCCTTAGAAAACAAAAATAATTCCTTAGATATTTTCTAATTACTATGAGCAGATAAGTAACAAAGTCCAGACAGATAGCTAATGTCTTTGCTATGTGAAAGAAAAGTGATTCCATAAGGATGTAATAAACATATGTTATAAATAGTGTAGCAAAAGACCAGAACTAAAATTCATGGCTTAGATATTAGTAGGATACTTATTTTATAAAGTTTAAAGCAAATGGCTTCTTTAGTTTTATTTGAAGTACAAAATGAACAATAATCTTGCAGTGAGAAATGGCATAACCCTGCAGTTTGTAAATATCCATTAATGAAATTATAAGCTATTGTTCATTTTTATTTGTTCTGTTTTACACGTTCTTTCTGTTTTGATAGGAACACAATTAATTTAACAATGCAAATTAATTCTACATTTACATAAAATAATTCACAAACATGATTTTTAATCCTAGAAGTATATTTCTGTACATAAATAGGTAGTGTATAAATTGTTAGCTATTTTATGAGTGAAAATAATCAAAAGCTATAAATTGACATTAAAAGGTCTACACAGCAGAAATATTTGATACCTCCTATCCTTGTATAACCTCCATCACCACGCAGTGGTTCAAGAAAATTGCTCGTCATTCTACAAGTGGAGTCCTTTGTTGCAGCTAGAAGAACAAAGACATGTAGAAAAAAATAATTTCCATCATCCCAAATGAAACAAAGTCAAGGTTTCCTCTTCTTATTTATTTGCTTTTTGGTTTCTTCCTAGCCATTAAGTGTTTTTTTATAACCAGTAGTCTACAAACTTTCTCAGAGGTTGCTTTCTGTCTGTAAACTGTCGGGAAGAGAGTAGTAACAGTGCATCCTTGTGCATCATCCTGGGATGACATACCTGGGACATGGCAAGGGGTGATCTGGCCGGCCAGCCAGGAGCTGAAAGATACTTATTGGTCTCCAGTGGAGATAAGCCCAGTAAGAGGAGCAACTGGGAATCAAGGTGTACATTTTAAGATTACGGACAAATGAAGAAGAATCAGAAACTGACAAAAGATGTCTTCTCAGTGGTATTTCTGAAGAAAAATTAAAAAAAAGAATCTAGTCCACTGCAGTGAGTGTTAGGTTAGTTCAGTGTGGAAACAAGGAGGAAGTCTTTTAAAAAATGTGTATAATTAATTGTTTTGGGTTAATCTTGGTAGGTAGCTAAATTGAAATTAATATTAGAGTTTGTGGAATTTATCATTTGAAATGTTTCTATTTAGAAACAATTCATGGTTTAGATAATCTAAAAGCAATTTAAAGGTTACATGCACGAACTGTGCTGAATTGGATATGCTTTTGTTTGTGGCATCCACAAACCTAATCATAAAGTTTTCTTCCGACCTTAAATCTTTGCTGTTTTGATTTTTTTGTTAGTGTGTTTAGTTCCTCTACTTAAAGCAATGCAGTGGAACCAAAAGGAAAAATCCTCAGTATTTCACACTGTGTACTGCAGTCCTACTTGTCTTTACTAATGTAAATGCATCTGTGTAACAGAAACAAGTTCAAAAGTATATTTATTCATATCCCTGCACCCACACTGGTGTAAATCCAAGGGTCAAGACTACCACTCCACCTTTGGGAAGGGCAGGAGGAAACATCCTCCCATCACACCTGTGCCCCACCCAAACGTGTCACTGAGACAAGAATGTCTTTTGTCTCATGAGACAAGAATGTCTAATAAAAGTTAGAGTGCCACTAACTTTGAACAGTTTGCCTAACAATTAAGGATTCGTTTGCCAAAAAGCATTAAGAATGTTAAGAAATTAAGACCTCAGCTTCTCTACCCAAAGCCTGTTCCATACGTCGCTGTGGTTTATTGACTAGAGGCATTACACTAATAGATTTTGAGGTCTCTGGTGGTACTGTGAGATGAATCTTAAAAAAAAGAATATAGCCTGGGTTGATTAGAAAACTAGGAAGGACATTGGAATATGGTACCATACTTACAGCAATATGCACTTCAGACAGCTTTACTCTCACATATAGTGACAATGGGGAAAAAAAAGGCTAAAACCTGGAAGTGGAACTCTTTTTCTCTCCTTATGGCTGATAAGAAATGCCATCACCGTACAGGAATGCTTACAAAGCAAGGGATTTTTAATCAAAATTTTCATAATCAGAAACCATCATTACCTCAGCTACCATAGTGAACAGTATTACTGCAGAAGCAACTATTAAAAATGAATAAGTTGCCCTAAAGAGAATAAGCAAACCTTACAATTCCCCTATGATATGCAGGATTACCATCCACACATAAATATCCTACAGGGAAGCACAGAGTGATCTCAGTCTGATCACGTTTTATGGATATGCAGCATATGGATGAAGGGGAAATGTCTACAGTAACAATAGAAACCACTGAACAAACAAAATGTTATCTCTGGGGCCCAAAGACAGACAAATTTACATAAGAAATTAGCTGCACATTTAAAAAAGAAGGTTAATTAACCATTTCAAAACTTTATCTAAGAACATGATCAGTTCCATCAGCTAAAGTCTCTACATCAAGATTAGAAGCCTCCTTAAGTGATATTAACAAGTTTAACCAGAAGTTTTTAGGGAATTAATAGGGGCATCACCAGATAAAATGTTATGAGCAGAGGATTCAGGCTTTGGAGTCTATAATTATAACAAAAAAGACTTAACAATAGTGGATTATTTTCAAACGAGACTCTCACTGGTATGGAAAATGACCCCAAGAGCTAAGAGCAAGCATAAAATACTTCACAGCTCTCACCAAATATTTGCCTAAGTGGTGTCTTTGCTTTGGAAAGTCTGTATTAAGGTCTCCTCACTGTGCTGTCTTTTACATAAATAAGTACTCATAAGCTACAGAAATAAGGATAAATTAACCAAAAATTAATCTGAATACCCTCAGACAGAATGAGTAGGCTGTAGCTTTTCATGTTTGCCTATCTCTAACTATGATTAATGTTATAAGTGAATCTGAGAAGTTTTAAAGGCTTACTGATGTAAGCATGCAAAAACATCTGAACCTAGTTGAAACTATCCATAACTATCTGATCCATAAGCTTGGCTGGAACCACTATAAACAGGATACCCCATGAGAGCTTCAGATTTCAGTTTCCTAATATATTTTGCCATGCCCTATTTAATATAATTTTCATGCTTAATATGGAAAATATTTTCTTTTCTTTTTTAACTTAGTACTTCTAGAGAGTATTTTTTTCCTGATATATACTAACAGACACTAACAGTGTCTTTAGACATGGAAAGTGTATTCCTCCCCCTGGTATTATTACAAATGCGTGACATAAAGCTTTAGAAATATAATCTAAGTCTCAGAGGACCATCTACTCTGGTTTCTTGAGTCTATCTGCTCCTGAAAGAAAGTCAAATTAAGATTGCTAGAAGTGATATGTACAAAGAAAGCAAAGAAACTGGCAGGGTCAATAGTCTTAGCCATAAAATGTGTGTGAGCATTCAGCAACACTTTCTAGCACTCATGTAGCAGCACCTTGGCTTTGGCATCAAGGTCAAAGCTGCTTTTGTATTCTTAGGGATCTACATGCTTGTTTCAGCCTTCCTGAGGCTTTGGTTATGCTACCAATTTTCTTCGACATCTTCCATATTTCTCAGCACAAGATGCCTTCTTGTTCAGATTCCTTTACTTCATAGTATCCTACCCAAGAGCCTACCCAAACTCTTTCAATAGCTTCAAAAATTTCAAGTTATGAGATCACCCAGTCAGACTCCTATATAACACACATCCCTTAATGTCAGTGAATTGCCTTTTAACTGACAGCAGTCACTTTTTATTCCATGCATTTGTACCGTGTTGGGGATTTCAGGGAACTGAGAAGTCACCACTGTTTTTGTAGTTTGCTGCAATTATTTTCCATGTTACGGATATGTGCTTTGTTTTTAATTTTTTTTTTTTTTAATCTGTTTCTAAATTCCAACCATTATACCTGATTAGAGTAAAGGTCCTTTAATACTTGGCATTTTCTTCAATGAGTGTATTTATATGCTGTAATGAAGTCACTACTCAATCTCCTTATGAAAAACCAAATTATCACTCTTGCATTTCTTGAGTCTTCAGAACCCTTTATTTGTGCCTCCTGTCTGCACATTTTTAAACTTTTTAATATCCTACTAAAATCACCGGGTACTCACTGAGTACACAGTGTTCCAAAACTGGGCTCACAGATGCCACATGAAAGCTACTGTTAACCTTCATTTTTAACAAACTAATCCCTGCTTTGTACATCAGGAATCACAGTCATATCATTGCACAAAAACTTTGATTTTCTTGACTATTGTAACTCTTAAATCCTTATACCTCCCTATAAATTTCCAGCACAGAGTCTCCCATTCTGCGTGACTGGCGTTCATTGTTCCGTGATCTCTAATGCTTTATTTGGTTGTGCTGACATATACTCTGAGAGATCCAGTGTTACCAAGCAAAACAAGCTTCTTTGTGTGATTGCTGCACCCTTTTTTATTTTAACACAACACAAATATTTGGGCCATCTCCAAAGTCCATCAGTAGTTTTAGATCTGTCTCTGGATGTTTGATCAACATATGCTATATCACATAAGAAGTATTTTCTGTGAATGTCTCCATCTCAGTGTTTCTTCAATCTTTTTGACTGTGAATTTAACCTGGGAGACATTCAGGAATTCCTCTTTACTCTGACAGGAGAATAGCACAAGGGATTAAGCATTTGTTGTGTTCTCTAGATAACACCACAATGACTGATAACATCACATTTGCATTTTTATAAAGACTAATTCTTATTAGTCTTTTCCACATGGGACTCCTCTCAAGAACCAAAACAATCAAGAGCCCCTCTGGATAAATAAAGCTGGAAGTTATGCATGAGATCAATAAATACACATAAGGATGTTATAATTTGCTTCACCATTGTAACCTTTGAAAAGGTGGGAGAGAAAAGTTCATTATCAGCAGCTGACAACAGGTAAAATCTGTTGTCAGGCACAAGTCTGCTTCTGAATAAAATTTAGTTGCATTAAAAGTTCATCTAATGCTGTATCATTGCAGTCACGAGGCAAATTTCAGGTCTGATATAGATTTTTTTTGTTTATTCCATAATTTTATCATTTACACCTCAGCTATCAGAATGCACAAATGACCTACAAATAGGCAAGTCAGAGAGCATCTGGCAGCTTTGTGCTCAACCACCCTTCACAGCATGCATCATTCGCAAAATAATATAGGCATACCTTAGGGCACTGCTGTTCGCACCAGCAGCTGCATCAATGTTTCTGTAAGGAATACACATTTTCATGGATTTGAGTTTGCTATAAAACTTGCTTTCATACCCATGCTGACTGACATGAAAGATTTTTTAAATTTATTTTTAAAAGAAAATAAAATCGACAGATTTTAAAGAACAAGAGCACCAGTTGTATATAAGTATTGGTACCAGACAAGTTCTTAAACACAATACACACTACAAAGCCTGAGTTACAGGGCATTTTATCAGTTTGTTTTCAAGGCATAGAGATTTGTTCATGTTTTGCTGTCAGCTCTTCTGCAGTCACGGAGCAATTCTAAATTAGCTACTGTGGAGTGGTTTCCTTGACTGCCATGGCACTGGTTTGTCCAGCAAAAGTAGGGTCCAGCACTCAGCCTAGCACACCCTAATTTACCCCTGTATATGCAGGTAATTACAATGCTGATGAGATCTGCCTTGGCTGTGGGTTTAACACAGCCTTGAGAGGTTTTTGGTGAAGGTTTCTACTGAGCAGACACTCTAGGACATCCTACATGGCCTGCAACCGCCAGTCCAGAGGACACTTATTTTTCACCAGCCATGTGTCATACCTTCCAAACTTGAAGAGATGCCGTGGATCTGCTGCTGTGGTTGAAGTGCCCCCAGATGGCTGGTTTGCAGCAACCGGACTCAAGACTCGCACATTTAGGCATGTACATTTAGATGTATCAGAAACGGCAGGCTGAGTCCCACCTCAAATGTTCATCTTTCTCTGAAACCAGGAGAAATAACAAACCGTACAATAATAAAAATAACAGGAGCTTTTGGCCTAATCCTGGCTGCAGCCTGATTTTGAAGTCAGGAAATGTTTCAGTGTTCGTTTTTTCCCCATTGAATATATGAAACGGGATATTCCAAACATGGAGTGCTATTTGTTGCTTAATCTTAATTAAGAAGCTCCACTTCACAGTGGCTGTGTGTCTGTACATTTTGTTCTGGTTGAAGTAACTAAAAAAAAGAAACAAAACCAACAAACCAGTAGATAGAAAACACAATGTATTTGATCTCCTTAGATGAACCATCTTCCTGGAACATTTCTGAATAATCAAGTAGTCACAGCCTGTCATTGTGACTAGTATGAAAGCTCAAGGGAACTTTCATTCAAAAATACCAGAGTTATAATTAGCGGTTTTATAAGTGAGCCTTTTTTCTGGGCTGCTGCACAGCTAGGATTTTCCCCAGAAATTCTTGATAAAAATGACCTGCAAAGTCACGTGTGAATAAAGAGATGACAGACAAGGTCATTTTGGAGATTCAAAAGTAGTGTATTGCTCTTCCCTATATAAAATCACAGTTCAGCAAATCAGGTTATTGGGGTCTGCAAGAAAAGTCTTTCTTTTCTTTCTCCTTATTCCCTTCTCACTCGCCTTTCTATAAAAATCCTCCAAAACTTCACTGAAGTTAATGAAATGTCACCAAAGTAAAAGGAATCAATTTCAGGCCATTTATGTTGTCTCACATTTGATCTTCTTCTTGATGTTTTACTTGTCTTTGTCTTCCTTTCTTATTTCCCAAGTGAACAAAATAAGCAGGATCAGAGCCCAGTTCATCACTAGATTTTCATGCCAGTATAAAACCATTTATTTGAGTGCTTTATGCAGGTGTGAAATTTGATTTACACTGTTCGGATGTGCACATCCACAACGTGGTAAGTTACAAAGGAAGCGTGTCAGAGAAGAGTTAATGGTCTGAGGCTCACAATGTTATTTTTCAACTTAAAGTTTGTTAAGTGTTTCTTTTCCTTAAATGTCTGAGACATAAGGTATCGAATTTAAGATTTCAGAATTGAAATATAGAAAGATCTTTAGCTGTCATGACAACGGCAGATAAAGTATCAATAATTTCTGTTTTGAATACAATCTGAAATCAAATGTCTTTCATTCCTTGACAAAGTTGATAACAAAGCAAAATGAAACATTCTAATAATGTACATTCCATACTTCTGAGAATAAAATTCTTTGATAAGCAACCTGGAAATTGGCTCATTTCACATACAGAGACATTAAAGTACTAAAGTAAGCAATGACTTGCAATCAGAGAAAAATAGAACTTCAAATTAAAAGTACAATATTAATACAGTCCATTGCCTCTACCCGTTCCTTACATCATTGCCTACAAAGTTCCAATTTTCCTTTGGTTTTATATAGGTAGTTTTTGTTCATGTTTAGGTAATTTAAAATATAACTTCAGCAACATATTCCAGACACAACCTAGCTTTGATATCCCTCCGATGCAATACTCCTCCGAAATGTTTTTGAATCATCTGTCTTCCTAAAGTACATACAAGCAACATCCTATCTACTGATGCTGGCTGTGCCAGTAGTCACACTCAGCATTACCAGAATTGTATTCAAAGTCATATTTAACCTAAGGAGGACAGCAGTATTCATCTGCAGCCATAACACATAGCTCTGATTAACTTACAGAAACAAAACTGTTCAGAATCGGTTAAGATTTCAATAAGAACATTTCAAAGAAAAACACAAGGCTCTGTGGTAAAAAAAAGTTTGGAGTATGTATTCTGAAGAGGTTTTACCTTCAGAATCCAGTGTGGAGCATGGAGTTATGCAGAATGAAGCTTTTGAGTATGTTTGTTTGGGTAGACTTCTGCTGAAGAACTTTATTCTGCATTTCTAAGGGGAAAAAGGAAAGGCAAGGTTTATAATGCTCATCTTTTCACAAAAGCATGCTTAAGTAATAGAGAATAAGCATTTAAAAAAACCCAAACAAACAAAAACAAAGGACTTGGAGAAATTATCTAATGGCAACTAGCATTCTGACACTTTGAAAAGGTGAACCATTGACATTCTACCAATGAAAACTGTAGAAAAATTGATTTGAACATCTCTATTAAACTGGAGGATATGTTTTGTTAAACATTTTAAATGTATCAAGCAAATTTAGCCTCTTGTTTCCACCCCCTGGCCCCCAAGAGGGTAAGTTACAGTTTCCTTAATTTAATTTATTCCAGCCCCAAAGCGACCTGGCATTTAAACATGTGCATATTTTTTTACACATAAACATGTGCATACATGCTTAGTCTCCTTAAAGATAATAAGATGTCTCACATACTTGACTGGGACCAATAGGCCTGGTCCAATTTCAAACTGTCTTTTCATTTATTTTAATGAGTATTAGATTGGACGCTGTATGAATTTATTTCACCATTTTCATCTTCTAGCATTTTACCCTGGGGACTAAGTGCAAATACTTGAGATTCAACATGTGTTGCTCATCACTTTCAATTAGAAAATATGCTATGCTTCCTATCCTCCTGCTCTTTGAATGGATGAACACAGAAGGACTTCCCACAGGATGCCTTCCTGAACAGATTTAAACTTCACCTTCTGCAGATGCTCATATGCGGCTTTGAGTTCCATTTGCTGTGAGCATTTGTGCCAGTAAAACTTTATTGCCTGGATGTGTGCAGAAAGTGAGCACAAAAGACATGTGAGCAGTTGAAACCCCTTACTGCTAAATGTTTTTTACATCTTTCACAGTGGCTGATGAACAGATGAGAGTTGGCTACAGGAACCAGCCAGAGAATTTAAGTTTTTTTCAGTCCCATTTTTCAATGGATTATTTGAAATTTCTCTAAATACTAGAGTGGTGAGAACTGCACGAAGGCCAATGTAGAATAAAATCTTTCAAGAAGACACCAGGATTCATTTCAGAGTGATGACAGAGAAGGCAGTCAGTGCCTCGCAAAAAGGAATTTAGGAAACTAAATGACAGCTGATGGAAAATGTTTGAATATGTATTAAAATTAGGAAAGTGGTGAGGCTGTTTTCTGTTTCAAGTCTCACATTGCACAGATGAGAATTGTTAAATAGCTGCCACATTCAGCTTCAGTGGTTCAGTTGCTGTTGTGAGAAAGCTGTTTGTGAATTGTTATAAGCATGCATGGGTTCTATGCTGAATGATTCCATTTGATGATAAAACTTGTGAGTAAATACATTAAATGTTTTCAAGGGAAAAATATCTCTCCCAGACAGGTTTATATCAGCTGGAGGTTATATTTATCCCTACATGCAAACTTAATATATTACAGAATTCTATATAAATACACACAAGACAAAATAATAAGTTTGCTTTACAGACAACCTCATAAATCGTGTGGTGAAGATGTTTGTGTCTACAAACGAAGGAAATTCCTTTCACACTTGAATAATTAGAAGCTGGAGAGCAAGTGAATAGATGAGGAGAAAAGATGAAGGTCTGTTTCCTGTGGAAATAATATCCTAAAAGCTGGGTTATCAATCCAACAGGACAGATCCCCTAATACAATAGCTACCTTTTAAATTAGCTCCTGTAAATTAACCAGCTCAACAAAACATTGACAGGATATTATCACTGTAAATGCACAATAAAGTCTACATTATTAAAATTCCACTAAAAAAAACTTAGTGTGAGATAAGACAGACATGAATGATCATTTAACATTAATCCTGATGACAACTATTTCCACTTTGCTATTGAAATTCCCTCCTTCCTGCATTTTCAATTCCAAATACAATGCAAACAACAGGCTCTAATCAATCACATATACATCTGCCATAATTTTTATACAAGGCCCTGTATCTTAGATTTATAAGCCAATGAAGATAATTTATCTTCCCCTTTGCTTTGCAGTTTCACTGAATGAAAGGAAAGGTAGAGAAAGGTAAGGTGGTGCAGAGAAGTAGCAGGTAAGATGTAGAGTTTTAAGGGGCATAGGTAGTTCCAACACTGACTTTTGCAGTCAGAATTCATTTAATGATGAATCACAGACATTGATAACAATCAAGCATAGTCCTATCCCAAAGAGAGCTATGTTGGTCTGGCACAGGATCACCTGGATGTGATTATATTTCTTCCAGACCAGGTCTAAATCAGAACAAGCCATCTTGATCACCTCTGCAAAGTAATTCCAAGTCTAGGTTTGTCTCATATGGTGTCAGTCCGATGCTTATGGTGCTTAATTCCCTTCCAGTGTAAGGGATAACTTAGGATCTCAGTCATCACAGGCTTCCTGTGGATGGTGAATGCTGAAGAAGCAGTGCCTGCATGGCACGGTTCAGAGCACTTACGATGTGACTAGTCTGCTGACAGTGTTTGAGTTTGGTGTTTGTGGAGACACACTAGGATAGGCATGCTCCCAGTTTGTAACTTGCTCAGGTGGGGTAGGTGGTATAAAGACTGCTCATAAATCCCCAGTATTTACTCTGAATGGGCACCAAAACCTGCAATTATATTTGCATTAGGCATTTGCACACCTGGCCTACATTTCAGAGGGAAATTATCAGCAAGAGTAGTTAGCACTTAACATCTCCGAGAATAAAAATACATCAGATTGCATCGGCACGTTATCAACAGTTTAGTTGTCTGAGCTTGGAATGGTGATTTTAATACCAAAAAACCCAAACAAACAAACAAACAAACAAAAACCCCAAAACAAAAAAATCACAAAAAAAAGAAGCTTAATTCTTCTACTATAAAACAGGCATATATATGCATGTGGGTAAAAGGACTTAAGTGTCTTCTCCCACTTCACCCTTAAACCTTACAGTCACTCTTGTTTCAACAAGTCAACACAGTAAAATCTCCCATTTATAAAGAAAAATAAAGATTAGAAATACTTTATAAAAATGTGAGTTATTCTTAAAATGTTTCTATTTAAATAATTTCACTGATCTCTGAGGAAGTTGGCATAGAGGAGAACAGAAAAATGCTCTTTTACTAAAAATGAGGACACTTTGTTCTGGACTCCCTCCCACACAGATCAGTATAATGGTACCGCTGGAATGTTGCTTAAAACATGATGTGGTAAAAATGTGAGATTTTTCTTCCTTTTTTTTCCTGGAAAAAACAATTTGACATAGCTACTGCATGGAATAGTTTTCTAAAAGAAGTCAGTATTTCAGTCTCCATCAGAAGATGCAGCTGGAGATTTCAAAAGGTGAGCAGAGTATTAAATAAAAAGAAAAGAAAATACAGCCAACGTTTTTGTCACAATTCACAGTGACAATGCAGAAAAGGTGTTATGGAAAATACATGCAAAATTAAGCACATATAACAATAGCTGTGAAAGAAACATGAACTGAGAACTACAATGAAAAAAAGGGAGGATAAAATGCAACTGTTACACATGCAAACAAGAACAAGGGTTCAATCAAGTCATGCAAAGGCAAATCAAGACATTTAACATTTTGAAGAAGAGCAATACAATGCATCAGGAAGAACTTGCAGACAAGAAAGCGTTCCATTCCAGGGACCTGATAAATTCTACCTGAAAAGCAATTTGCCTATGTTACCCTCAAAAGAAATATTTAGAATGAGTCATGGCTCCATCTGACTTCTCTGCATACACCGCAGGTATTGGTAACCATGAACTTTTAAACTTAAAATATCAAGAGAAAAAATCCCTGTCAGAAGCATTCTAAATATACCTACAAGAAGAAAACTGTGTTGCTAACAAAGCATGTGCTTTTACTAGTTGCAAGCGTGCCCCAGGAGTTTAGGTCCCAGGAGTTTAAGTCTTACAGTCTAAGTTCTGTGATGCCAGAATAAACCCAGAATCAAAAGTTTCTTATAGCTAAGAAAAAGAAATTGGATAGAGCAGTTATATCTATATTGTAGCCAAGCATTAGGAATTCAGACTAGGGAACAAAGTGGCTGATTAAAACAATTCCCTGGGACCTTTCAGTAATACACTAGTTATGGATAAACCAACAGACAGCTAGGAAAGTTTCGCATATCAGACTTCATAGTGAGATGCTTCGTGACAAAAGATGAGATGATCATCTCTCTTACTAGACAAAGTGCCTTTAATACCAAAGCAGGCTTCGATGCATGTTATATATTTGAATAAACAACTGTTACTGTCTCCCCATGCCCTCCAAAATAAGCAATGTTATAAATCTCTTACCTGCTTCTGGGCTGACCAAGGCATGTACAGAAGGCAGACTAAATATGAGACCTGGGGGCAAGAAAATGCTTTCAGGGGAAAAAACAGATTAAATACATTAAGACAGTCAGTTTCCAACAGCACATAGGATGGCCAAACCCCCCCAATCTGCCCAGGCCAGAAGTATCCAAATTTTCTTCAGTGAACTGGTAAGATCTCACGTCTACATTGGCTGTCTTTGAGGTATTCAAACTTCAGTCAATACATTATCATCATGGACTGTATATATACCTAATATGACAAAATCTGGATGTCACACTTGAACATATCCCTGTCTGCCAGCTGTCTCTGTGATATATGCTTTCAGTGGCAGATATGTCAGACCACTGGCATTTTCTTCCTTATTAGCCTCACACTAAGCTGCCGCCTTCTGTAAAACCCTAAGCCACCCAATCAGTCAGTTATAAATATTGCAAGGCCTTTAATATAAATATGATAATGCTTTTCTTCCAGGAAAGGTATGTACTTCTCAGTTCCATGCCATTACATCATTGCAAATACAAGCTTCTTGGTACTGAGTATTCTTCACATTTTGTTTTGGTTTAAGATCTTACATATTGAGACCTCTGTCATTACAGCATGTCCTCAAATCAGCAGACGATATCTCACAAAATTATCTGTGTAAGAACAGATTACAGTTGCAGTTGGAAGGCACAGTCATTGAGTCCTTGTAAGATATCTGGTTTCCAACTAGATTTTTTTTTTTCTTTCTTCCTAATTGCTTATTGCTCATTAATAGCTCTATATAGACAAGGTAAATTTCTACCTTATTTCTCATGTACTTATGCCTCGTGCCTATGTATTCTTCTTATTTTTTAAATTAAAGCTTTGTCTTTCAGATAAGTTTGGAAAAAAACTCATTTACAATTCCTCACAATTCTTTTAAGAAGAAAATGTTTCACAAGGGCAGTTTCCATGAATCTTTATTTAAGAAAAGCATTTCAGACTGAGATACAATTCTTTGTCAAAATGTTAATTGCTTAGATAAATATATTAATGCATAGATTTATATATTACATATATGACAATGCATTTATTTCTTCTCTATATGCATATAAATAAATGTATCAACATGTAGTCACACAAATATATATAAAGAAAAAGAAAAAAACCTAACTAACCAGTAATTCAGTATTTCACACACTAACATCATAGGCTATGACAACTGCATTTCAAAACTTGTTTTAAATTGGATCTATCTATTCCAGGACAAATATCCAGGATAAAGGTAAGTTCATCTTGGATTGTATATATCCTTATTTCTTTATGATAAACCATTAAAACTCTTGTTTTCATCTCAATGCAGGAAGTATTTTTGTTTTTAAGATATCACTAACTTTCATGAGAAAAAAATATTTTTTTCCTTTCTCTACTATTGAGTAACATGCTTCCATGCAATGCTATCTTCATGGACAGCATGGCAAAGTTTGACCCACTTCTCACCTTGCTATTTTGCATTATTATTTTCCCGTTTCAGTCACTAGTGAGGAGTGTTACTTAAGGTACATACTATTTTGACAATAATTCAGCATGTGACTCTGTGAAATAAAAGGAAAATAGGTCATGAAAAACAAACCAAGGAAAACAAGGATCATTTAACCCAAAATAAAACCCATAACTTTCTAAATGAAAAAAAAAAAAATCTATAATTTTGAGTTAATCTAAAATTTGGCAAAAAAGAGTTACATATATAACTGGAAACGTTTCAAAAGCATCACAGGATTTTTTCTATGAGAAATTCTTGCACTGTTGGAGTGGACATATCTTGTTGTTGCCAATGTGTTTGTTCAGTCTTATGGGACACACAGCAACATGCAAAAATGTCAGGGTACTTCAGTGGGAGTAAACTAATCTAATCACTGCAAGCTAAATTTTCCTCTGCTTTGATTTTTTATTAGGATGCATTAAACGTCAGTTAATCTACGCACTCAGAGTGGTGAACCTAGCACCTTGTCACAGAAACACAGCACAGCAGGAGCGCGACATACAAACCCAGCTCAGGGACACCTTACCCCAGCTGGGCTTTTCAGTAGCATCACAATACATCATAAATATTTGAAACTAATCCATCAGCTGGGGCAATCCAAACTGAATTGGGAGAAGACATGAAATCAAAACTGCATACAGACTACAGAATTATTGGATCAGCTTATAAATTAAAGCATAGGATCTGAAGAAGAGTTTGAGGTCCAGAGGTATTTGCTTTATCTGCCTCATAATACTGGAGAATAGTGAGGCTTAAAGTGCAGAATCTGAAATCTTCATTTAAACAGCATTAAATATATGTACCTAAGTGTTATATTGAAGTACTATAGAAATAATTTTAGCTTCCAATGTCTCTTAGGACTAGTAAAATTCATATCTGCAAAACCACTAAGAAAGTTCAATCAATTAAAGACAGAAATGCAATCTCCATCAATGTTTCCTCTCCTTATCTTTGAATTTTAGAAATTAAGCATTCCTCAATGGAAAAAAAAAAATTCTTCTCATCAACTTCTTGATGAATAAGTATCTTCTTTTCCATCCATTTTATGCTACTCATTTCTCCCATCAAACAGATTTTCTCAAAACATGTTTTCACATTGTTTTGAAATCAGCATGCAGACATAGAATTAAAAAGAAACCATGCTGTTATTCTCACTGTTCTTCTTTGATCACCTCTCCATGGGTATTTTCCTAGAGTCATGCAAAAGGCCTGACTTGGTGAGGGAAAAAATAACCAACATACAAAGGATGCTATTGTGGCTAAGAGCATAGGAAGCAACTGAGAGATCCAGATTCAGCTTCCCCTTTATTAAAAGCTGGCCATATTCCTGTAGGCAAATCCTTTAAATGAAGCATTCTAAAAGTGTTTTATTACCAACAACTGGGGACAGACACTTAAAAGTGCTTCATAAATGGAAGGCTATAAACACTTGAAAAAAAATCCAGCCTAAAGGTGTTTTGCAAGTTTGATTTTTTGAGCTCAGTTCTGCAGTCTTCCCCCTTGAAAGCAGTGGAAGTTGAGGATACTTGGCTTATTGCAAAATCACATTTTTTCCATTTGTTTTCACTATTGTGAAATAAAGATCAGAAAATATACTCCCTTCAGCACTGTGCAGGGATGATATTAATGCTAGGAAAGCTTTGTGGACCAAAGGTGCCTGTAACTACTCTTAATTCAGGTACATTTCCAAAAGCAGCTGAATTGTCTAAGCCTTCCAGCTCTCTAAATGTCCCAGGGTATTTGTTTGAAATGTCTCTGAGTCTCATAGCCCTTGACATGGTCACACACAATTTCCTTGTTGCTAAACTGGAGAGAGATGAGTTTGATAGACAGACTGTTCGATGGATAAGGAGTTGGCTGAATGGCTGCATCCAAAGAGTTGCAGTCAGTGGCTGCAACAGCTAAGTAAGTGGTGTCCCTCGGGGGTCTGTGCTGGGACCAGATCTGTTTAATATATTTAGTAATGACGTAGCAGGATGAGTGCACCCTCGGCGAGTTTATGGATGATACCAATCTGGGTGGTGCAGCTGATGTACTAGAAGGAAAGGATGCCATCTGGTGGGGCCTTGGCAGGCTGGAGAAGTGAACCCATGTGAACCTGTGAAACACAAGGCCAGGTGCAAGGTCCTGCACATGGGCTAAGGCCATTACCAGTACCAGTACAGACTGGGTGATGAACGGATTAAAAGCAGCCCCGTAAAGAAGGGCTTGGGAATACTGGCAGATGAAAAATTGGCCCTGAGCCAAGCAATATGTGCTTGCAGCCCAGACAAGCGGTCCTAGCCCGGGCTGTATAAAAAGAAGCATGGCTTTCAGGTCAAGGGAGGTGTTTTCTTGAAGAAAGCCTCTCCTCTTCATCTAGAAATCTAATTCTAGATGTTTTAGTTTTGAAGGTTAATTTTTATTAAATGCTTAGGAGGAAAGAGGGTTTTTCAAGATGGAGGAGATTTTGCTTGTTTCAGATGTCAGCTGTCTTATAAGTAGGGAATGTAAACAGTGCCAGAAAAAATAATATTAGGGCTCTGTTCTATAGTCACATTATTTGCATTATTGTTTAAACACCTAAATTATAAACACAAGAAAAAAAAATTGTCCTATAAAAAATGAAACCTTATGTTTCATTATTAGACCTGCTGAAATTTTGTGGTACAATGTTCTAAAGCAGGGAGTTCCATAATGTATTTGTTACCCTTCTCTCCGCCCTCACTTCTTGCACTATGAATGAAGTATCAGCAAAACCAAATCAAACTCATGATTATGAAAACTTCTAGTTCTATCACCCTGCTTCACATTGCAGCTATTTGACATATCAGTGTAATAACCAAGGATAGGACCCCAAGTGAGTCTAAGTCAATTAACAGCTAATAGAGATCTGAAATGGGCGTTTTACAGCACAGAGGACTGTTAGGCATTTCTCATCTGTAACAGATCAGAGGTGATATGTGAAATGACTTTAAAAGCTCACATGAAGAGATTCAACTAACATGAACAGATGATACAGGCTTAGTTATGTTTGGCTTTCATGGTTCTAGGTGTACTTGAGATCCTCTAAAATTTTCCTTGCTATCTTAAAACCCCCATGTGCAGCCTACTGAGATTTCAGACGGTTCACCAGGCCTTTCCTAATGATTAAAGAGAGAGCGATAGATGTCAGCATTGTGTTTGTGCTGAACAATCAGATGTCTCTGGTGCTCTCTAAAAGAAAAAAAAAACAAAAAACCAAAAAACAAAAAACAAAACCCCAAAATAATTCAGAAGCAAACCACCCTGCATATCGCAACACATTTCTGAAAATCTTATAGGTCATTTTAGGTGATAGAACTCATCTTGTGAGAGAACTGAGTTTATATATCCAACAGACTGCTGGGTAAAGCTTGCAAGTTTCAATGTCTGTCTGACTATGCTAAATCAGTCAAGTTTAAAAAATAATAATTTAGTGGTAGAACAGTTGATTCTGTGCTGTTGGAAAAGGCTCAAAGTCGTCTTTTGTGGTAGAACTGCATTCCTTCAAATCAGCAATGCAAATGGAAATATTCTGTTATTCACTGAACCCAAACATAATGCAAGGAAGGGAAAACATTCTGTTAAGCAAACTTTCTGATGTATACTTGAATGGGAAATTTCTCCTTCGTTGTGCTTGCTGATCTATAAACACAAGGTGTTAGGACTTCTGTGTTGTCTTCTGTGGGTCTGATGCTCAGAAAAAGGGGATGTTTTTTTTATTCCCAGATCTGCACTACATCAGTTAAATTATTAAATTATTAAAAAAAAAAAATAATTCTTCAAACCAGTACAACACAATAATACTAGGCTTAAATTTTGGAATTTTTTTTTCTAATTAAATTCATCCATACCTTCACCCTTTGAATCAAAACTGGGCAAACTGAGTGCTTTGTATTGCAAGGCTCATACCATCTCCAGTGTGTGGGATGAAGAGGAGATGTGGGTGTTTTCCCCTTTCACCAGCTTCAACCAGCAATTCCAAGGGAAGCAGATGAACTTTAGTGATAGAGAGGCACCTTTTCCCAGATTTATGTG
The DNA here is from genome assembly GCF_017639655.2 of Falco naumanni. Lineage (NCBI taxonomy): Eukaryota > Metazoa > Chordata > Aves > Falconiformes > Falconidae > Falco > Falco naumanni. Next base: position 42,555,029 of record NC_054054.1, on the reverse strand, counting down.
GGTTATTACTCTGTCTAGCTAAATTATCTGAGAACATTTCCCTTCTTTTATTTTTATATGAAATGATCTGTAAAATAAGGGTAAACTCCTAATATTTCACAAGCTGTTTGCAAACAGTATGTACTTAACATATTTATTGTACTTATAGCACAACAGGCTTTTGTGGTCACATTATTTTCTTCCTTGAATAACTGATCAATTTTTTCTATGCATATGAAATAATACGGTTTATAATGCGTCCCTTCCTAATTAATATTTTTAAAGGAAGAAAATATAGTCAGTTGGGAACCAGGAGGATGTATTTACTACACCTGCAATAATTTAGAAAGAACCCAAGAAACAAAACCCAAACAAAACCACAGCTTCAGTAACCTCAGTTGGTTTGTGCTATGAAAGATCAAAATCAATATGTAATATAAGATTGTACTAGCCATTATTAATGTGTCTATAATTAATCCATTCAACCAGTGTTAAACAATGATAGAATGTCTTCTGCCACCACCCCTACATACCACAAAGGTTGGTTTGTTAATTAAAAGCACCAAAGGGCTTTTTATAACTTTTTTTTTTAATACTTTATTTGACAAGATGCAACTCTGCCCTGATCACAAAGAATTTTGCATTGTATAGCAGTATGTCTCAGTATGCTATTTATGTTCTTCAGAGAGAATTTATTAAGATGCAGTGTATTTGTTTGCTGGACACAGAAACACAGCAAGCAGCAATAAAACACATACTGTATAGCTATGAGCAGATTACAAGGCACCGGACTTTGGTCCTTCAATCAAATTGTAACAGGATTTGTATGGTCCTTAAGAGAGTTATAGAAAGAACAATTCAGATATGAAAGAGCTTTAGTTTGTTTGTTTCTCTGATTTTTAGTTTTATAAAATTGTGAAAGTCTTAGGTGCATTGCAGTGATAAAACAAGCATAACAACATTGGTTTGGATTCTTTCCGATACTGTCTCTGTGTTTTCCCATTCTGCACCAGTTTTGTTGATAAAAATGAATGTTGTTCTTTTTCAACAATTGAATCTAGTTCAACATATTTTGCTCTGCCCTAGGGAAGACACAGATCCATATACCATTCATATAGAAGTAAAACTGGTTGGCCTTATACAGCATCGTACATGACATTTTCAGTTCCTTTCATCCAGTAGCAAAGAATTATCCATTAAGACCCGTGAAATTAAAGGGAAATGCACTTTTAAAAAATAATAATGGAGCAAGACCACAATAAACACATAGTTGGGGAATGATTTATAGAACCAGTTTTAAAGTAAGTGTCCTTCATTTAGAACTAGATACTAATCTGTCTGTCAAGGCGGGATACAGCCTTCTCTGTGCTGCCACAGTTTAATAACCGCTATGATGATAATTAAAACAGACTGAAACAGTAACCTTTATAAATAAAAGCAAAACAGCATCTAAGCTGATTATATTTCCTCATTTTATTGTGGTTTTGACACAAATGAAGCCAAGATATATTTTATTTATTTTGTATTTTCTGTTCATGTTTTGCTTTATGGCCCTTAGGGATACAGGCGTATGGATGTAAAGAAGTATATAAATTAAAACAAACCATGTTTTATGGTAAATACTACCACATCTTTATAATGCATTTAGCTTAATGTGAGCAAACAACAGTTTTCATGGTAGCTCATTTGCATTTCCTTCCCTGCAGGTTCCCAGGTATTTTAAGGTAGCAGTACTTAGCTCATGGAAACTATTATAGTGAGGGGAACATTGCAAAAAGGAACAACAGCATCCTCTAAGTTTTCTTATCTTAACCATTTCCCTTCAAGTAATTTTATACCAGATATAGTAGATCTGATTTTTTATTAGGTATTGTTCTTCCCTTCCCTGCCAACAGGTGGAGATGGACTGTCTGAATCAACCTGACACCTGCTGCTCATTTATTATCAAGACAGCTGGAATATGAAGAATATGTCTGAAAAAAAGGTCCCGGGTTTGGGTGCTTATTCATAAAGTTCTGATGTTTTGAACTTCAGATGATAAAAGCTATAACTTCAGATCCTTAACAACCATGTAGTGCTCTCAGTGGGTTATTATAGACAGTTTTCTGTCCATAGAGAGACTATTCTAGACTACCATCTGATAAGAAAAATACTTATCCCCTTTCTCTAGAACTGTTCTTAGATTCTTTGCATCAAGGATGAGGACAGAAAGCTTTTCTTTTGGGGCTTTTAACATTTGTTTTAATGAGTGACTAGGTCTACTATTTCACACTTAAATAAATACTAATCTAGCTAGCTAGCTCTTCATTCTGCACCTTTCTTGTCTCTCCTTAGCACCTGAACATTTCTTTGCCAGACTAGATACCCGACAGATGACAGAAGTCTTACCAGAACTTGTCCATTAAAAGATGCCAGAGATAGCCTTGCACCCTCTAAAATGTGTAATGGCATCCAAATGTCTATAAGCGATGCTCAAAGCATAACAAAATTAATGGTTAAACTATCAGTGACATTAAAAGGAGAAATATATCATCCTGTACCTTCTGCTGGTAGAAGTGATGCTCGGCTGTCTGACTGAGTATCTGAAAAGGAGCTTCCATTAGACAACCAAACCTGCACTTTGGAAGTCAGATTTCATTTTACCCAAGCAAAACGTGCACATCATAGATGGTATTCATGACACGCGATTATTTACTGTATATACTTACACATCATTGTATAATTTCTTGTAACAGTCAGATTTTAACAGCAAATGCAGTCTTACTTTATTGTTGGGCAGAAGACCAGCATACAGCACAATGCTGTTTTAAGTCTTCCATTATATTTTCTCACATTTTCCTTCTCTTTTTCCTGAAAAGGACTAAAAGTGTGACTGTCTGTACAAACACACATGTACTGTTCACACACACACGCACATATATATGTGCATATGTAGTATGTCCTACACAAGAAAAAATGGAAAGATACTGAAAAAAGTCACTAACACTTTACTGTATCTTTCATAGGCACATTTCTCTTTTTTGAAATACAGATTTTCATACACAGATTTTTTGTGCCAAAAAATGTTATTATGTCTCATTCCTCCTATAGAGATGATGGGAAGAAAAGAAAATTTTTCACCTCCATATTACACAGAAATTGAGTGAAAGAAAGTTCTATTGATTTTAGCTAAAAATATCCTGCTTTCTGTTGTCATCCTCAAGTCATATGCTTTTTAGGTTCTTATGCAAGTGCATGAGATTAGCATACACCCCATTTAATGTGATCATGATTGCCTGCTATTTTAATTAACCTTTATTGGCATACCTATATTGCCAAGAAAATATACTTTGAGAAGCCCTATTAATAACGCAATTATTTGTTGGTGGGGTTTTTTTTGTTTTTTTTTTTTTCGGTTTCACCCATCAGGTTCTTTAGACAGATAATAAATCTGTGAAGCCTAGGGTTATTGGTAGGCTGTTTGTTTTGTTATGTTTTTAACAACACATTTAAAAGTTAATTTTCTGAGAACAGGATACTTAATCTAATTTCATCTCTACCTGACAGAGAGGAAAACTGAAGCAGAGGTTAAATCGCTTGCCCCTCCCTGGACAGCAGGTCTAGCCAATGCTGCGTTCAGTCTGTATTATATGAACAGATAAGCCAGATAATTCAAATGTTTAATCCCATATTTAACGATCATATCTACCCCACTTTACATCCTTCCTTGCTTCCTATTGATACATCCCTACCTGATGACAGTTCATCCTAGCTGGGAGGAAAAGATGGTCCAGATAACTGCCTCAGTTTCAATTCAATCTTTTTTTTCTGAATATGAGATCTGTATCCCAACAGCCCTTATTAGTCAAATCTCTGAAAATTTTTGCTAAAACCAGAAGCCATCTCTCCACAAAAGCACCTTTTGAAGCTGCTGGTCCCCTCACCATAACAGAGCAAAACAAAGCATGTTCTTTTATGCTTGCCCAGCAGCGTGATATAGTTTGGTGCAGCTGTTGAAGCACCGTGGTGTCAATGGAGCATTTATTTCCAAGAATGGCATCTCTACAGCTAACCACCACTGACCTGAAGCCTTGTCACCAGCAAAAAGATAAGGTTGAACTGAACCTCAGCTGATCAGATCTTTCTTTCTGTCCTAAGGCAGGATCCTGTGCCTGCCCATGCTTTCTAACCCACCAAATGAATTCCTGAAGACTGTATTTTTTGTGTATTTTCCAAGATCTTCAAGACATCATAATTTTTCTCCTTTTCTGTTATTTTTCCTCTTTGGCAGTAGACTGTAACTCCATATGTTACTTCCTTCTACTATAAAGTTATTAAAAACTCTCAGCAGAGCTTCCCCCACTATTAATTGGATCCTTTCCACTTTCATCGGGAAGACAGAGTACTTTAGATGATATGTAGCTGATTAGTTGTTCTCAATGGAGTTTGAATGAATCATCTTTACTATCACCTTGCTCTGTGTAAGCACAGACATCTGAGCAAGGGTAATGTCTGCTGCGCTGCATCTACCATGGATCATATACTTTAAAGAATTAGCCTAGTCTCACGTCTTTTTGTCCTTTTTTTTTTTTTTAATAGGTCTAGTGAAATACATATGTTGAATTGGGATTTTCCAGTTGCTGCCATTTGAATCATAAACACAACCCTCCATGCAAGTATAGATCACAGCTCTGGCCTTATGGGCTGCTCCTTTAACAGCCTTGTGAATGAGAAAGCATGGCATATCATGAATCCTATTCAATATTGAAACTCATGCAGAGATAACAAGGAGAGAATGAGTTTGTTCTTAGCTATGCTATCACATTTATGGCTGCTTACACCTTGACAAACAAGTAAAATATTTCTTATTTCAATGTGATCTGCAAACAGAAAAAGAAGGCATAATTTAAGGGATAGAAGTAGCACAGTTACCTCTTCAGATTTTCACAGATTTTTGAGTAATATTATTTATAAGCCCTTGTATTGTTACTTAGCATGAGACATGAGGCAAAGTAGCTGACAGTAAAATATCAAATGTGAGAGGGAGCAATGTTTTCCCTAACTGCAAATGTGTGGAGAATTGGAGATGGTGTGGAGGGAACTGAAGGGGATAAGGAAGCAGTGAGAGTTAACTTTGGACATTTAATGTCCTACACTTCTGTTGTCAAAATTATGTCTGTTTCATTGGTGGTGCTATGAGAGCAATCTGATAAATACTAATGGAAAGTTATCACTTGGTTCAAAAGAAAGTTGAATACCAAATCAGCAGAAACCCATGGACAAAGCACTGAATAACTTTAAACATTTTTCCTATATGAATCAGGTGCCGTTTGTCATATCATAAGAGGAAAAGCAACTTCATCCTAATGATAAATAATAAGTTTATTAGAATAAACTAAGAAATGCTACTTCCCAAAGTAGCTTTTCTTTCCTCTGCTCACTGTAATGCTTATGACAAAAAACATTCTCAGTTCTCTTCTGCCTGGACATCACCTACAGCTTTAAAGAAGCTGTGCATGTTTTATTTCACATACTTCTCTTTGCCACAATTAAATATGCAGGAAATGAAACCACCCATTTTAAATTATTATCCTTCAGAAGGAATTAATTCACAGGAGTTTCCTGTGTTTTCTGTCCCTTCATTCTGAGGTGGCCCAAGTACAGCCTGCTCCTACCAAAGTGGGATTTCAGGAAAATGCAATGGGACCTTTGTGGTGCACTGAGCATGTTACTGCTCTGGTGATATGGAAGTAGCCACCTGATAGCAAAGTTTCCTTCTGTCTTCTCCCCTAGAAAATGTGATAAGATTTCTAATGTCTGTGATCGTAAATTATTACTAGACAAGGCACCACAAGATGGCTCAAGCGTACGAGGGTATTTTATTAATTCTGTAGCAGCAAATAAAAGTAACTGTATGCTTTAAGCAACAGCCTTTGTGGAGCTTGTAGGATCATATTTCTCATTTTACAGACAGAGAAAATGGGATACAGTGAATGACCTATGTATAAAAAGTTAAACCAGGAACAGAATCCAGAATGTCTTGTTCCTGTATCTGGGTTCTGATCACCAGAGTATGTATTTGGTACTTGTGTATTTGAGTGGGAAGATTATTAAGGCCACAGAAGACCCTGAAAGCTCACAAATTGGATCAGGCATCCAATTCTCGTTTTCTTTGAAAATGTGACTTTGCAGTCTTCCAGTAGTAGGTCACCACCGTATTGTGTAGGACACTGGATCTGAACCTCTTTAGCAGGGCACCACATGAAACCAAGATAATTAACCATATACTGCAGTGCTGAGTAAACAGCTTGTTGTTGAACTTTTTTCTACATGCTTAATTCCAGTAGAGAAAACATGTTCATTGGACAAGGCCAGCAGGACCATTTCTTAATAGCAAGGACTCTTGAAGAGGTTCGTGGATGGATCGTTACTCAATTAAAGTGTCATCATTCACTTCTTCAATTTTCTTTTCTTTCTCCTGCCGTTAATTGTTTAATTTTCTGCCAAACACAGATTAACTTTTATCTGCCTGATGAGTGATGGTGGCTTCTAGATAAAAACAGTTTCACAAAAGCTTGCTCACAATGCAGTGTCCTACCTCATGAATAAGTATTGGCCCTACACCAGTAGGCTCACATATAACTTTCTTTTTACACTATTGTAGCAATGGCTTTAACAAAGATTTATTAAAGGACTTCTGTGCATCCATATTTCTAATTTATTGCTTAAGTAGATAAATAGAGAAAAGGTCTGAACAACCCATCTTTTTAGTAATTATAAGTGGCAGAAAAAGGTAGCTACAAGGGAATCGTTTCCCTCGTATTAAACAAACACATGAAATACCCTTATTTAATCAATAATAAGTAACATTATACAAACTAGGAATCAGAATAATGAGAAATTCAGGTAGATTTTCTTCCTTTTTCCTGATAACTCACATTTTTTACCTGCTATAGCAGCTTCTCCATAAAAGTAAGGGAAGACAACTTCCTTAGGAGCCATTTTTTAACAGCAGTCAAGTCCAGAAATGTTATGCACAATAGGATGGTTACTGAAGGGAAGCACAAGGCTGGCAGGTATATAGTGACATCCTTACCCAAGGTCTTTTCTCAGCAAAAAATGTCTCCACACATACATGAAAAAAAACCCACAACCAAACCCCAAAAACAACCCTACCAACAAAACAAACACAAAAAAAACAGAATTCAAACAGAGTTTAGATGATATCTCAGCAGCTAAGCAGGGCCAGCTCCCACAAATAATTAGACTGAGCGTGAAACTAAAGTTGTGTAGCCTTGGGCAAGGCTCAATCACAGCTCTTACAGAATTTGACCACTGGAAACCCATTGTTATGTTGATTTTCCCAGCAGATGCTTGGCAGAAGCATTAAGAGGGGACAAAAATATTCCATAGTTCTGTTACTGTGTGTTACTTGTAAGAAGATAAAGACACATTGAGCCTGCGGCTTCATTCCCACCAGCAATACATTACAATTGATGGACTGTGCCTGGCAGCAGAAGCCAGGCAGGTATCCTATCCCTCCTTCCTGGGAACCCCTGCTGGTGTGGTGCTAAGAAACTTGCCTACAACTATGTTCTGAGCCACTGCTCAGGCTGGAGTGGGAGCCTGGGGCTGACTTCTCTCAAAATCTGCATGAAGCCTTTTGCTGATTCCACAGTGCACATTCAGTTTGGATTAAGGTTATTCAAAGAGCTGATTTTAGTTCAAATACCAAAAGAGAAAGGCAGGAGTGGCACAGAAAGAAATTACTATTTTTCATATTCTCCATGCATACTTATTTATTATTTTAATTAAATCCAGATAAATGTCCAAACACAAGTGTTGTGCTTCAAAACCTTTAATTTCAGAAGTGATGACATAAATCCTTCATTTCCTCATCTCCACCCCTTCCCTTGCAACCAAGTTGAAACCATTAGATTAATTCACTGTGAATTTGTGATTAGTTTCACTTATTCTGAAAATACTTTTTCTTCTTTTGCAAATAAGCTTTTCAGCTATTCACCATATTCTACTGCAGAGTTGTGGGATGGTAAATCAGACCATATAGGTGCACAATTTATTGTGAAATGCTGGATCGGCAAAACAAGAAACAACGTAATAGACCAACATATTGGCCTGGGTATGCATGAATTGTAAAATCAGTACCTGCTTGTTGAAGCTCTGCAAATATTTAAATATTCTCTTGCAGCCACAGTCAACTCATTCACAGCTGATCTTGAGGACATAGGGCATCATGTTAAACTTATCAAAGGTGGCTACAAGGTAACAATTTCCCATCAGTGTCATATTGTCTACATGTAATAACTGTGAGGGACTTAGTGGTATTCCTGACATAACATAGGAGACTGTATCTTTTTATTTGGTCTCAGTTTGATGCAAATTTCTAAAACTTCTTCAGTTATACCAAAGACACCTTGGTTACCATATCAGGACATACAGTCTACAACAGTATCACTCCTCCCTTAGCCCACCATGTCCAGTAGCCCGATAAAATTTTCTATGCCCTCCATTCTTCCACCTTCAAAAAATAGTCACTTAAAAGATAAAGGCCTCCAGACAAAAAAAGAAAGATGCACATGTTTGCATCATTCATATCTTCTATTTCCCACCAAAAAAGATTGGCAGCCCTGGCCATACCATCAATTTAAAATAGTACAGATGCAAACCCTCATACTCAAACATTAAGACATTTATCAGATGACAAAAACTTTTATAGATTTCATGATAAAATTTCCTCTAGGATCTACCTTTATTTCACATTTGGAATAAATCTCTGGGACTCTTCTGAATTCTGTGGCACCTGTGGAGCTGCTGTGGACAAGTGCAAGAGCAAGTCACCCTTGTACTGTGGAGCAGCAGGGTGAGATGACCATCTGTGTTGTGGGATCACACAGATGAAGTTTATAATGATAAAGAAGGGAAAGGGACCGGTCTACACCCTGAACCAGTGGTACAGATTTCTGCTCTTAGAGTTGTTCTGATCTGTAGCAGATTGGGGTCAGCTAGGGAAAAAGAGAACTGGGGGAGTTAGCTGTTAATGCTGCATTGTGGACAATCACAGTCTGAATGTTTAAATTTCCCTTTTATTTAGCAATAGAGACCAACCTTCACCAGCTGAGAATTACAGTGATAGCTGAAGAGATATTTCTGATCACTGCAAGCAGAGCAAGTAATTCAGTTTGACCAAGAGTATGAAATCCTGGACTCGTATTGCAAAAACAAAGTCTGCTGTTACTTGAAAGCAGATGTCAAACTCATGGATGTTTTTATGGTAAACTCTCTCCCAACAGGAAATAATTTCCTACCCAGCCCTAAGAAGTTTTTGAGATTTGGTTCCCATATATAAATGGAACCCTTCTGGATCTTGCAGCTGAGACAGCAAGACTTCCTTGCCCTCTGCTTGCAGAGGATGGAGGTAAAGTAATAAAAGTATCTGTAAGTTCACGTTGAATGAGGGGCAGTTTTTCCCATGCACCCAAAATTATGCAAGCTCAGAAAATATTATAGGAATGCAAAAATTTTGATCCCCTCCCCAAGAACCTAGAGGATTTATCTAGGGTCACAAAGAACCGCATGAGCGGAGCTCTCCAGCCCTGGTAATAGTGACCCTTACTGTGTTTGAAGCTGAAGACATTGGCTCCATTTCACCTGGCTGTGAAGTGGTTTAGCACTTCATCCCAGTTTCTTTCTAGTAGTGCTGATTCCCAGTCTGGTGTGCACAAAGGTATAAGGATGGGATAAGGAAGCAAATAATAACCTGAAAGGACTCTGGACATAAAAAGTTATGTTCTATATAACGAGCTACTGTTATTACTGTTAATATTTGTGACTATCAGAGTGCCTGGAAATCCTAGTTCTAGACCATGACCACACTCTGCTAAACACCCCACAGTTTCTGCAATAAAAAAGTAAGAGATTACTAACTTCTCTTTAGGGAGAATACATGATACTTTATTCCTTTCTTTTTCTTTTTATTCCCTAAGGGAACATTTTCTTTCTGTTAATAATGTTTGCTTAATGTTAATAAAGATAAACCAACAACATCTTAATTTGAGATAGGTGCACTGCTGTGCCTTGTTTCCATTGACAGGAGCCCTGGGGTATCCAATCTCATGTCATCACTTGACACCCTAAGTCCTAGCTGACTCCTCTGTGTTTCTGCTACATGGGTGATTTCAGCTTTGCAAATCAGAAGAGTAAAATATGGAAAGAAATTACTTGTCCAAGGTCACAGGGCAGGTTCTGGCAGAAACAGGAATAGAAACTGTAGATAGTAAGTCATACCACCTGTTCTAAATAACAGACCAAATAGTGTTTTATTGTTCAGCTACTTTCTCTAATGTCTCTAGACAACTACAGGGCAAATTCAAGGTACAATGCCCTTTTTATTTAAGTTCTTTTTTTTTCTTTTTCTTAATTTAAGGGAAGGACAACTTTATTGAGATGCCATTGTTAGTTATAGAAAATACGTTGGTTTTCTTTTGTTCAAAAGGTAAGGAGAAATCAAAATAATTCTATTTAATTACTGCTGCAATTTTCCTTGCTTAGTGCAGAAAAACAGTTTATCAAGTTGATGGGGAAAAAATTTGTAAACTTAATTGTTGCACTTTGAATAAAAAATGTATCGCTTAACAGTTAAACAGAAACAGAAGTTCTGAATTCTTAAAATTGTGCAAAAGATTGAAATATAGTGGAAAATAATAAATTGTTCCTAGATTTCAGTAATGGTGTTCCCTCTTTTTCCATGCTAATGAACACCGAAAGAGAAGTATGTCATCAAAGTCTAACCAAAGCCAGACTGTTTTGTAAATTATTGACAGGGACAGCAGCAGAACTTGGATTTTTTTCAATCTTACAAGAATACTTCAGTCAGACACTGAAGTGCACTGCATTAACAACATTAATACTTCCCCAGAAATCTGATAAATGCAAATATATGATATGTCTCTCATTTCATTATATTAATATAAACTCAGTACATCAGTCCAGAAGTAAGAGAGAGTTTGTAAACCAAAATGGACTGTCCCAAACTAACACGGTAGGATATGAAATAGAAATTATATCATGTGTTTATGCCACCTGAATAATGTTTTATGCTCCATTGGTAGGGGATGATTGACTGAACAGGGATGTAAGAAATACCCTGGCTAATCAGAATCCTCATTAGCCATGAAGGAAATCAATACCACCTCAGCATCAGGACAATGACAGTGAACCTTCAGCTGCAGAACCTTGATCCCTGGCAATGGAGGTTTCTCATGCAGCTGGTCCCTATTCACGTAAAAGAGACTCACATCACAGTAAAGATTTATAGAGTGAGATCGACAATGAAGTCTTCCTTCCAGTTTTGCACAGAATGAAGATTATTGTCTCTCAAGTAATTATTAAGCAAACTGAGCACATTATATCATAAGAACAGCTTGTATTCCTTTATTAAACTGAAAGCCTGAAATGTGAAAAAAACCCAGAAGATTTAAGGAATCAATTGCTTCATATGATCTACCTGGGTAGGTCTAACTGAGAATCAGTAACACAAAAAGATGAAGACATTTTCATGGAGGCATACATGTACAAACAGGATTTCTGAAGAATGAACTGTAAAACTGTAAAGGACAAAACAACCCAAGTACTTCACAAAAATGCTTCACATTGATGCTACCAGAGTCCAATTTATAACTGATCTCTGTATGCTTGAACTATTAGCAGTGAAGTATATCTATAACAAATTAAGTTATTCTAGATCCTGGGGTAGGTGGGGAGATGAACTGTAAGCATCACGTTTCACCTTGAGGGCTGCACACATTGGGGTAGCATTTATCAAGATTTCATCACAATGTATTAGGTGTGATAAGTCTAAAATAAAAGCAAGTTCCTTTTAAGAATAAGAGTAAAATTCAATTTCTGGTTAATGCCTAGAAAAAAAGGGGTGTTACTCTCTTTTACTTCTGAAAGTTAGCATAAGATACATGACTCTGCCTCTTTTTTTTTTTTTCCCCATTTAGGAACAAGACAGTCAATACCTTTATCTTTTCTATAAGTTGGAATTCCTTTTAGTCACCTCAGAAATATATACCTGGAAAACAAACTGATCTGGATTTACAAGGAGGGTTTTAATTTTTATGCTTCAGATGATTAAAGTATTTCAGAAAAGGATAACCAGATATAACCTTCCCCCACCCTCCCATCTGCTACAGAAGTTTATAATGGATGGGGTAAATACCATAAAACAATATACTGAATTTTGTACCTTTCAAACGATTGTTTGAAATGCCTTGCAGAGGCCAATGCTTCTCCTGTATCATGTTGTTATTCTGGGTTAGAGTATCTACTGGTTGTATTAGTCACCGTTTCTTCTTGCTCACACCAGTTTTTAAATAACAGATAACAGAGCAGCTAGTCCTCATTGGAAAACCAGACAATGCTAACACAAAGTTTAATTATTTCCTCATCATGCATAATTAAGACGGCCCATTGATAGTGACCTTTATTTTATTTTAGATAACTTTTTTATTAACTACCTTTGATTTCAAAGCTAGGTTGATTATAATCATAATGTTGGCTTAATATTAATGAACAGATTATTCCTAGTTTACCTTATTTCTCATAGGCCATTTCTGAAGGGAAGTGCAGGTATGTCATTAGAAGTTCGTATGTATCTGACACCTCAATTCAAAATGAATCAGTTTTTAGTTCTATGAGTTTTTATTTCACATATAAGATTCACAAGATCATATTTTCAATATTGAGGGTAGACACTACCTTTCTCCTACCTTACACTAAGAAGTGTTCATTTTGGAGGCCTCTAAACTAAAACTCAAGTGTACAAAAAGACATGAGGTATTACAAGTAGGGAGAACACAGGAGCCCATGACATGTCATACCAAAGGTACGAATAGATGATTATGCTGTTTGCAATGGTGTGCAACAGTGGATGCTTAGGGTATGAGAGGAAGAAACTGGGCACTCTTAGTATGAATATTCCGTATTATAACACCTAAATTCTAGACCATGTAGAGGAATCAATGATAGCTAGCTTTCATTTATAAGGGTAGGAGATGAAGAACCATCAGAGAAATTTTCTAAGGTAACAAACAGGGAAGCAAAAGCTGAAGAGAAGCAAGTCCCGGTGAAAAGCAATATTTGAGGCAGAACCTAATCGGCCATTTCCTTCACTGAAGATTCAAAACCCTATCAGCTTTTCCGAAAGATGCCTACAATGGTTATGTCTAAATCCAAGTGTGGGACATGGATGTCTCTTTCCTTCCCAAGGAATCACAGAATAGTTGAGGTTGGAAAGGACCTCTTAAGATCATCTTGTCTCAGGGCTGGAGAACATCTCCAGTGTCCAGAGAACTGCTTTCTGGTCATGACCACAACATGAGAGCACTGCATCCCATTTCTTCTATTGCCTATTGGAGACTCAGACCTGCAGCTCTCCCTCATCGGGAGAGGATTTCAATCACCAGCTCAGAGGTGATTAACACTGGAGATAGAATAATCTATTTTTAATGAGACAGCTAAAATCCTTAAGAAGAAAAGAAAGAAGTGAGAAGAAAGAGAAAATCCAACAGTTTGCAAATGCGATGCAGATTCCTAAACACCATGATTGTAGAACTGCCTTTGGACAGGAGATTCCCATGTTGCAGTTCACACTCCATGAAGTATCTGTGCATTTTAGACATCAATCACCCATACCAACTGTGTACAAAATGCTCAGGGCACAGCCTCAAACTCTGTACATTCATCCTACATTAACCAGTAAGCTACAGAGGCACATTATAATGTGCTCTTTACCCCCTCATCCCCCCCAGCTTCCTTGTCAAATGTACACAAATCCTATATAAAACAGTAAACTGTTCTCCCACTTGCTTTCAGTGAGAATAAAGCACCTATTTTGTTGTGATACCCGAAGACACAGTGAAGTTCCTGTTTATATATTGCTTAAATATACACGTTTATACCTTAAGATACTTCCTGTGAGACTCTATCCTTCCTGCTTTTCACAAGATCAAGGTCTGTAAGAATGTGAGAACAACAGATAAAATTCATATGCCTTGCTAAAATAAATATTATACTACATTATATTATACTATACTGATTCATCATAAACTGACAGAAAAGTGACAGTTTCAGATTGCAGAAACAATATCTGTGTCCTCTATTTTTAAAAAACTGAAGAAGAGCTTGATGTATAACTACAAGCTGAAAGTAAGACATTTAATGCAACTTCTACATTAGTTTTGTATGGATGGAAACGTTCTGGCAAAAATAATGATGTCATATTGTAACCTAATAAGAAATGCCTCATTTTTAATACTTTTGGCAACACTTGTAATTTCTGATTGGTAGATGTTTGGTAGAAATCGCAGTGTTCTGTCATATTTGTCAGCATGAAGTCAAGAATGTGATTATTTTTGACCATATGATTTCTGTGTTATACAGAACTGTGTAAAAAAAGATACACTCATGTTAATTAGATGATCTGAGGGTTCCTCCTTTTACAGATGCAAGAGAGGCAATAGAATTTTTATGTTGAGGGGAATCACTCAAGAAAGTTTACTTACTAGCCTCGTGAAATGCTCAATTCTGTATTAAAGGTCAATTCTATGTAAACATACCGAAGGGTCTCCTTTACTTAGGTTCTGGTTTCCAGAATGACTCAAACTGGTCATGAGAATTTATCTTGCTATGCTACCATTCATTGGCTCAAACTACTTAAATAAGAGTAATGGTGGAAATTTGTAGGATTGTTTAACTCATTGGTGTTGAAGATTTTCTCTTCTATGCAGCCTACATAAAAAATACTGCCTTTGATCTGCTAATCCCTCTTTTAATTTCTTGAAGTTATTGATGGGAGGGGATGGATGCTTGCCCAAATAGCACTGTTATATTTGCAAAAAGTGTTTTCTCTTCCTTTGACTACAGAGATGCTTCCTGTGTAACACAATCTGTTTTGCTTTGAACACTTATACCCTCTTTAGTTCACTCAAAGCAAAAAATAAAAAAAACAAAGAAAAATACCTGATAAAGTTGGGTATAAATTTCTGGTCAAAGATTTAATGAGAAAATTGACGTTTGGATTAATCTATAACTTATGAATTTCTGATGAACTACTGAGTTAAAATTACCATTATCACTGCCTTTCAGAAGTAGAATTCTGACTTTTTAACCCACTGTGCCATTTCTCTGTCTTCGCATCTTTTTTTCTCAGTTTTTATCTGGGTGTAAAGTATTAGATTTTGTTAAAATGAAGAGGTAAAATGAATTTTCCAAATGACCTGTGAAAATGTTTATTTAAAGTTTAGTATTTCTCTTAAATAGGTTAATCTAAAATTAACAAAAAAACCACAACCCTGATTACTCAATTAAATTAATGTTGGAAAAATCTGTTTATTTTGCAGTTCCAGCTGCTATTCAGTAATAAGTGCATTTTTAACTACCAGTTAGGAATAAAAAAGAGTTTCCAAATGAAACTTTCTTTTTTTCCAGAAAAGAAGAGAAATCTGGAAGATCAAGATACTATTTTCTTAATTTAGACACATTAAAATATGTAAAGTTTAAATGATTTGACAGAAATTTTGCAAGAAAAGTGTTTGTGACATTAAGTAAAAAAAAAAATAAATCTTAGATTTTCACTTTAAAAGATGTAATCTAAAATGTCAATTCAAGGAAGTATATGCATCATACAAGTTCATTAAAACTTGTACATGCTCAAGTTCAGCCCAAATGTTGGTAAAATTTATTCATTAATTTTAAATTACATTATATTTATTTGAGGATTTCTGTAAATTTATTAATGGCAGAGCTTTCTGGAATGGGTAGATTTCACAATTCAGAGCATAGGCACAAAATATAGGAAGGTCAGTTTTTCTCTAGTAACTTATTTGTAACTTGTGTTTTCATATACCTCAGCAGTACTCCTACTGATTTTGACCACTGTATCCATGAGGTCTATAATTTCAAGGGCATTCACTCTGGACAGATATGTGAGAATGTATGTTTATATTTTTTGCATCTTCAGTCCCATGAGATGCTACAAACTCAGTTGAGATCCATAGGTCACAACCATGCTCTCTAATGTGTTCTTAAACCCAGAAAAGCTTTTTTTGGTGATTACAGGAAGACACGTCCACCTTCAGCTCCTGTGCGAAGTATCTTTCAAGCCAGCATGTGTTAGGTGGACGTGCACTGAGCAACCTCTAGAGGCAGTCAGCTTGCTGGGCTTCATGTGACAGAGGAGATCCATCCCTTTCCTGTCCATAAAAATCTCCACTTATGACCCACCCTGAGTCATTTTTGGTGAAAGCAATTAAAATTTACCTCCAGCATCAAACCAGTAACACAGCAACAAAGGTTCATGAAGAAGTGGGTAGGAGATATGGTGGGGAGGGGGTAGAAGAAAATTAAGAGAACTAAGAATGCTTAATCTAATTATCTTAAAATCAAATCCAAAAGCTCTCTCTTTCCCTCTTTGTGTCTATTTGACATATTGTCGACGTTTGCTTTACTCCCATGGCCAGTGACATGTTCTCTTGCCTGTTCCATGTGCTCGGGTTGCTAGAAGAGGAAACAGGCTTTTCTTGGCAAAGCATCGTAGTTTTTATGTTCAATCCTTTTCTTAAATCTCCCTAGGGTTCCATTTAGATTAAAATCCTCCTTCCTCCCACCAAACATTATTGATCCTTAATTTATTTAGGAGGCAGTTTCAGCACTCCTTCTTCCAGGTATTGACTGCCCTTCCTGCCTTGGAAATGATAATGGCCCTTCAGAAAAATAGGTGCTATCTCTTGCACTTGACTAGACATTAGGAAAATATTAACAGCTCTCCCCCACTTGGGCAGACAATGCGTAAATCTCTTTGTAAAGGGTTTTTTGTTTGTTGGTTTTTTTTTCTATACACTGTACCCTATATTTCATACTAACATGTAAACTCCTAGTCATACATCAATGGAATTAACGCTTGTAGCTCATTAGTGGGTGTTGGTTGAGACAGAAGTGAAAGTAAAAAGATAAAAACAGGTCTTAGTAAAGTTGACTAAACAGTTTGCTTAAGGAAACAGCAAACCAGATCCCTCAGTTCTTTACATCAGGTCCTGTACAAAACCCATGTAGAATTGCAACCTTAGCATTAGCTGTCTGAGCTATCTTCTTATCAGACTGTCTCTTAAAGTTCAAGGCACAAGTCCATTATCCTAAAAAAAGATTTCATGAGTTAACTAACACCTGCAGGATTTGCATGTCCTGTCAGAGATGATAATTACATCCTGCCATGGTTATGAAAGACTGTCTCTCACATGTCATCTGGTAGAATGCTAGTCACCTGTTTAACAGCACTTCTAAACCCAGAAATACTCCTTAAACACAACGTCAAAGAATGCTCGGAAAACTGTTACATCCCAGTTGACAGCAACTTACTATCTAGCTTTATTACCCTGGAAACATTTAAAGGAGAGGAAATGTGTGTTCATCAACTGTTGGACAGAGGAAAATTTGCACTTGAAAAACAGCAGCTCTGCGGAACGGTCTGTCCACATTTTTATCTGCCCCTTGTTCCACGTCAGTGTCTGAGCTGTTATGGATGTTAACGAACTAAACCTCACACGAGGTCAGTGATATAGGAAAGTGCCCACATTCCTCGGCTTTATGGATGAAGAAAGGATTGAGACAAAGAAAAGCCAAAAGCCCCGGCTCTCATTCAAATTCCAACCCCCCAACCTCCGCCCCCCCCCCCCCCCCCCCATGGCACAGAGCAAGGCTCTGAGTGTCCCTGAGCTGTAACACAATGTGTTGACCTTCTCTTTTCTTCTGGTTTCTCTGTATTTACACACATGGCTACCCTGACCTTTAAAAAATCCGTCATGAAAATTTCCTTGGTGTTTTCGCTTTGCCTTAAATGAAAGGTAACTACTCTGTGACAAACTCTGCTGGGTAATTACATTTGCTACAAAAAATGTTTGTTCTGATGCCAAAATGGTACAGGGCAACTGCTCAGAGAATTTTGTCTTTATGCAGCAAAGGTATTTATTTCACGCAACGCTGGGGAGCTAGCCAATTCACACCGGACAAACTAGCTCTGAAGTTTTCAGTGAACAGTTAGGTATTTTATACAGTTTTCGTGAGATGTTACAACATCATACATATTCATTTTATTTTGACACCTAATCATTCTATTCATAATAGGTGGGATCTAGGTGGAGGTAAACCTTTCAGTTGTCTTTGTTCAACGATTTCCTGACTCATGGTCTCCTTATCTCCTTCAGGTGCCCACCTTATCTTTTCTAATTATTCAGAGTACATTCCTTTAACATTGTCAGTGGTGGTACATTCCTTTACTTCAACATCTTCAGTGGAACCTTTTCTTATTCAGAGTACTTTTCTAATTATTCAGAGTACATTCCTTTCTCAACACAAACAGAGCATCACCCAGAGCATTGTACCAAATTCATCCTGACCAATCTTTTTAAGATCTTGTTCTGTTTCATGTCTCAGCTATAGTTCCATGTATTTATTAAAATAAATCAGGGCTAATGCAGTCACCTCTCAGAGTGAATTACTCTCCTGGCAAAAGATTTCATTTCCAGCCTAGACGATCACTAAACAAGGATGTGGACTTCAACACATAAAAGCAATATGGACGGACTCTTTGATACTAAAACTCATTATTAAGGTAATAGGTATCATGCCCCATTACTTTTAATGGATTGATTAATAACAATTATAGCAGCCTTTTCATAATAGTTTTGGAAAGTAATAAATGTGCTAATATTTGGCTTGCAAAAGTAAATCATTCATTTCTAATTGTTACTGTTTCCTGATCAAGTACTTGGCAGAAACAACTGTCCTCCCTTATCCCACATATCCTTCGACTGGAATCCAGTGACTAGCTAGATTAGACCAGCACTTTCTTGAATTAGGCATCTTGTGACTGCCCCTGCATGAAAGGAAAAGAGCGCCCACATGCTTAAGTGATATAAAATTGGAAGGTTAAAGTCTCCAAAGTTCTGCACTACTGAGTCCAACTCTCTCCACCCTACAAACTGCCCAGAACTGCTCTCTAGGAGGAAGAAGCTGAATTATTTGTCATATGTATGGTGCCACCTCCTCCTCTACATACATCTAAAGAAATATCTTATCCTCTAGTAGAAAAAAACAAACAAAAAAACCCCACAAAACAACAAACACTGGGCATAAACAAGAAAACTTGGTCCCTTTTTTCCCCCATGTCTTTGTGTGTATTCATTGCAAATACAGGCCAACACCTAAAATATCCCACTACCGATTCCAGATCACCCATGTTTAATTTAGTTGCCACATCAAAAATGGTTATGACCCATGTCAATGACTAAAAACGTTAGGGCTTATAGTTACATTCTGAATTTGGTAAGCCAAATATGAAAGCAGCAGACAGAAATTCCACACAGCTGTGCAAAAAATGCACAAAAAGAAAAAGCCTACTTGTCCTGCAGCTTCTGGTCAACCTAGCCCACCATCCCGATTTATAGCCAAAATTACACAAACAGAAAAAAAAAATAACAACAAAGAAATGAAATCCCTATAGTTATATATATCTACATCTATATAATATATAGGTATTTTGTCAGCAAGTAAGAAAAGGTACCTGATCCAAGGAGCTTTGTGTCACGACCAGCACTGTTTTGAGGCAGAGCAGGAACAGGATTCAAAGCCATGCAAAGTAGTCAGGAAAGGGTACTGACAGTGTTTTTCAGCCCTGGCCCTGGCATGAGAGCCTTTCAAACAGGACTGAAGTTTTCACCATTGTGATTTAACAGCTGTTGGTTGTACTTTTCTCAAGGGAATCAAGATGCTGAGCTCATGGTCATTTTGGAGAAGTGGTACATTGCTCCCCACTCCAAACCCTAGCCCCCATCTGTCTGGGCTGGGAGATGTGCTGCCAGCAAAGCTGTGACTAGCATATCCCCTGGGATAAAAACATCCTTGCGCTTCCATTAAATCAAAGGTGCTCTGGGAGCCAAGATGACAGAGGTATAGCAGTGAGCAAAACCAAAAAGCTCTAGACATGATTTACTGGTTTAGAAAGCAAAAAGGCATAACCTTGAAGGAAAGGAGCGAGTGCGAGTAGAAGGAGCAACAAGCTTCCACCATGCTCAGACCCAGGCGGGAACAGTTACCTATATGAATATGCCCAGCCATGGCATTGCAACGGGAATAGCATGTCTGAAGGTACAACAGAGCAGCGTCCAGGGCCCGCAGAATAATATAGAAATCCCACTATGGAATGATTTGTCACAGTTGGAGCCCCAGGACACGTATGTCTAAGTTAAGGTGGGCAACAAGAGAGGGAAGTGCCAAGCTGTGCAAACACCAGAAGTGATTACACATGGTAGGAGAATGAGAAAGGGAGAAGCCGCAGGGGTTTAGGTAAAATGATAGTAATGTAAAGGAACAAAGCAGCCTTCCTGCAGGCAGGCTCTGTTCCCAGAGTCCTTACATCTAACATTAAGAAGAATTTCAACAATAACAGCATGAGGACCCAACATATGTAAGAAAATTTAGGAATGTAATGACATAAATTATTTTAAGGCAAAATTTTTAGAAATTATCTGTTTTGTAGAAATGCAGCTTTAAGAGACTGTCAAGGCAGAAAATTCAAAATAGGATTTGTTACCTATAGTTTTCAGTGTATAGCTACAGGCTATTTTGCCCTTGAACATATCATTTAATCCCAGACCTTAAAGCTTAAAGCCAAATGGGCTTTCCCACTGGAATTAGACACCTGTGTAACTTTGAACGTCCAGGCTTTTGGTTTTTAACTGTAAATTGGAGAATAAAGGTGATGTCCTGTGTCACATATATTCTGAGGATAACTACAATAAAGATTATAAATAAAATCATGTAGTACAACAGTGGGTTCCAAGTAAGAACCATGAAAGATGCATTTTAGAAACTCCATTGTATTTCCAGCAGAAGCAGATACTATTCTTCAGACTTTAGGTAAGATACTGAATTTTGAAAATGAAAACACAGTATGCAGTACCACGCTGAGCAAAGAGCCCATCTGGACTGCAGCGTGCAGAAGTGACTTAAGAAGAAAAAAGAGTATAGTCGATGATAAAATGTTTGTTGTTACCTCCCTGGAAGTTGTAGAAAATCAATATACCCTTCAGTATGAGGCCCACTGGTTCTAACAGGCTCAGCCTTGCTGCAGGCTTTGATTTCTTACGTTCAGCCTGCATCCCGAGCAGGGGGGGGGAAGCGCTGAGCGTGTGTTAGTGCCTCTGTGGGTGTATGTGAGTGAGAGCTGTGCACTGAGCTGGAAACCAATTAAACTGCAGTGTTAGATAGGTGACAAAAAGGGCTCTGTAAAAGCAGGATACTGCCAGAAGTTAGAGTTAATATAACACCTGACATACAGTGAATAATAATAACAACATTAAAAATGTTATGAACTGATTTATTTGTAGGGAAAACTGGAGTAAATGTCAAGTTCAGGCAACAAACCTGGAGGAAAAGATGAAGGAATGTCACACCTGATGTTTAAAAAAATGCTTAATAGTATAAAAGACCAGGCTACCAAATACTGACTGCTAAACCTCCATTAAAAATAACCTTAAAATGCTAAGTGATTGCAATAAAGACTAATTGGGGGGTGGGTGGGGAGTATGAGTCACTACAGCCCCTTTGCCAAACCTCTTGAATAGATCACTGGTATCCTCAAAGGATACTTATCCTCAAAAGGTACTGATCCTCAAAACCCAGCACGGCCTTTGGGCAACCACAGCTGGCAACATGGTACAATTTGACTAGACTCTCAGTGACCCCACCGTGCTCTTTGGGCTGCTGCGCCTTCATTTCTCTTCCCCTCATTCAGGGACAGAGGAGCTGCAACTCCTGTTGCCTCCTAGTTAGCAATGTGGAAGGCGATAGAGACATGAGACAGTTTCAGCTAGAAAGTCAAATGGCCATGGTCCATCTGCCTGAGGCCACAACTTGAACTGTCTAACCCAGAAGCCTGATCGTCAATGTAGATATGTCAACAGAGACATCAATGGAGAGTCACCTCCAGAGGCTGACTGATGTTATAGGTTATAAAAAACAATTCTCTGACCTTTATGCACCTTCCACTTTCTTAGCTTACACTAATTCTCATCTCCCCTTCCCCAGCTGTAGCCCAGTGACACCAGGAGAGCTGCACCACCATTATCAGAGAGCACTTTGCCTCTCAGACTACCACACCTGTCAGCTGTATAGCTGGGTCAGACATGTCCACAACCGAATTTCCTAAAGGATAAATAAAACAAGGCTTTCCCTATCATCCCAGCCTTACAGGGTGAGGAGAAGGGAGGAAGAAAGCTTTCCTCAGCATATTCAGTCCTCACACTTACCCATGGCTGTCAAAGAGTCAGGATGCTCAGGGAAAGTATTCAGAAACAGCTTCCAGCCCTGAGTTGCCTCTGGCAAGAAGCTGAATAAAAAACTGAACCAGTACAGTATACCTAAACAAGATAATTTCAGGTCCTTAAAAAAAAACACAACAAAAACAGTCAAAAAGTAAAACATCCCCTTAAACGTACGTACAGCCACGCTTCCATGTTTAGGCAGTACATAGAGCTGTGCACAGCAGAGAATGGAAATTATCTTCTCTGGGAATTACTGGGCTGAACATTCCTGCCATTAGAAAAATTATTTGACAGCAAAACCACATATATGCACATGTACACACTACAATCAAGGCAAGAAGGGGGTCTTTGTATAGGGAATAAATGGAGCTGTAACTAAACAGTTGGAGACTGTTGTTTTTATATAGTCAGACTAATTAGCACTGTTTTGAATGTTCGAATAAAGAGACAGTTAGGAAAAGATAAGTCAGCATCCTTAATTAGCATTCTGCATTGAGTAGCCAAGACATTTGCAGTAGGTTGACACTGGTCATTTTGAAAGATGGAAGAAGACAAAAACTAATTGCTCTGTACCTAGAATTGTATCTGTTTCAATCCCATTATTTTGTGCAGGATTGCACTGTCAAAGAAATAAACACTGAATTAAGCTCAAAGATACTGGCAAAATCAGGTGAGACTATGCACAATATCGAAGCTTCCCCCTCTTCAGTTTCTTTTATATACATCAACAACATTTTCTTTTTTTTTTTTTTTTTTTTTTTTTTTGTAGAAACTTTCTTTCTTTAATGAGTGTGTTATAACTTCTGTGTTCACAGACCTGACAATATCAGTGCCTGATGCTGGTCTGAAATCAAAGCTCTGCTGATTTTTATTGGTTCTGTTCTAGTATTGATGCCTGTTACCTGCTGTGCAAGGTAAATCACTATCACCGAAATCAACCAGAAAAAAACCCAACACCACCAACAATGAAACTCCCTCAAACCCGGAGAATTTAACATAAGAATCTGGCCGAATTTCCTAGTATTAGTGAAATGAGAATTAGTTGTCCAAGTTTATATTTGGAGCGCTTTCAATCAGTAAAGGTGCTTCAAATCTGTGCCCGCATGAGAGCAGCATTGCTTTATTAGATGCTTTGAGCAAACGCACAGGCCTAAACAATAGCCATATTCATAGGTTTTGATGTGGTTTCACTGGACGAGCTTCAGCATAAGATTGAACAGAAGTAATTAAAAGTGGCACAGGCAGGTTAGAGCTGTTAAACACTTTTGGAGGTTCTCCTCTTTTCAGGATATGTTCGTACTAATGTCCCCGTTGGGATATCCATTGAGATATCCTTTATGGATAAAAAGCATAAACGATCCCATTTCACTCCCACAGGTTTGCAACCTGGATAGCTAACTGTCATATTCCTTTGAATCTCTCAGCCGTAATGGACAAATATAGGAAGACAGGAAAAAAAACACATTCCTTCTAACTATAATAGAGATCCAGTTGGTAGCTGACCATTCAGCAATAACTATTCCATTCTGCCTCTCTCAGCAAGAAAGATGGGACACAATAGGATTTCACCAAATTTATTATAATGGTAGAATTATTGGAATAAGTCTACCAGAACACCTGAAGGGACTGATGGAGTATAAATACCGTTTCCAGTAGGAAGCAGAGTCAAGCTCACCTGCCAGCCAAAAAGCTCTCACATCTGCCTAGGATTTAGCTACGCTTGGTATCTCCTGTTTGATTTTTCTGACAGTCAATGTTTACTTCTCTTTGCGTGACATACAGGCTTTCATTTCCTTTTCATTTTTTCTTTTTTTTTTTTTTTTCTTTTCCTTTTCTTTTTGTTTTAAATGAGTATGTAGGTTATTATTTATGCATGGTAGGGAATAAAGTAGTCACCTGTCTGTGCAAAGAACAGCACAATTCATGTAATTTGACTGGTCATTATTTCAATATGGTTCATCTAGATGGCTGTAACGGGCTGCCAAATTGCTGTTCCTTCATCAGCCCCATTTTGCATAAAGTGTAACAGAGGAAAATAATTCAGTAGGGCTTCTCTTTAGCTGTAAAACATTTTCAAGGCAGTCTTCCCTTCCTCTCTCTTACACACAAATAACTAATAGAGTAACACACAGCACAACAGACTAGAATGGGGAAGAACTAATTTTGAACAGAAGTTCCTTTTAGAAATTTTCAATACTAAGATGCTGTAAAGATCCAATGCATGAAAACTGTTTAGAATGTCTGGATAGTTAAATGCAAATCCCAAGGTCTCAAGAACTCATTGATGACTGAAAAATTCTGAGTCACAAACCAAACCAAACCAAACAGAAAAGGAGAGCTGTTGCAGTCTGTTGTCGAAACATCAGTGTTTTGACTGAGATGACTGTTTGGGATAACTCTTAAATTTTCTCTAGGGCCCTGCACTCCAGAAGACTCCCCTACCTTGCAGGAAAAACTGAGTTCTGTATTCCCAAATGTATCAGAATATATTTTGGTGAATTGTGACCATGTTCCCAGGTATCTCAGATCATGCCAACATTATTTATATTCCAGAAATCTGTCTGCTGTATCCATGATTTGACAAGATATAGGTCATTGGATATAGGACTGGAACCTATAAGAAACAATTTCTTTAATGACATCTCCCCCATTAAGAACTTAATTTGAGAGATCTGTTTGTTATAAAGTTATTAATCCACCTAATGTTCTCTGTTCATTCTATGTACAGGAAGTTTCTTTTATTCAAATGTCAGACAGTAATCTTCAAATGCTTTAGAGAAAACCAGAGTTTATCACAAACAGACCTCTTGAGCTAGACTTGCAATTCTGTCAAATAGAACATGTTCTGCTTTTACAAAAACTTCTTTCCTTGAAGCTATGCTGACAATTTCATGGGGTTTTTTCCTCTAACCCTTTGTTGCTGGAGTTTGCTTCCATATTTTACTGGTTATGTTACTTTACCTAGAATAGATCAACCAATGCAATATATTTCCCCACTTAATACATTTTAGCCCTTTTCGATATTGAAATTAGTAATCTTTCAAACTTTGGAATTCAAACTTGGTTACTACAAACAATTATGATTCAGAGAGTCCCTTGGCTAACTCCTTTAATGCTTATGATATAAGTTAACTTGGTTTGATAATTTACCAGGGTTAGCAAGTTTTTTATTCTATCTACAAGACCAGAGAAAGCTCTATCATTTTTTGCAGCAGGTGAACAGCTTGCAGCTGACACATGACAAGAGAAGAGTAGCATATTTTTCTTCCTCACACTATTTAGGGTGGTATCAGTATATGCCTGTGTCATTAATGAGCAGCTATCCACTCTACCTGCATAAGCAGCAACATCTGTTTTCCCACTTTCACCTCTCAAGCTATGCCTGGACAGGTAGGCTACCCCTTCCCAAACACAGCAACAGCCTGTCTGCACTTGCCATCATCATTTGCAGTCCGTCTGCATTTGACATCAAATACTGTCTCACCTTCTGCACTTGTCTTCTCTTTGCTTCCCAAACAAGCTCAAGCAGCCCTCCCCCTTTCCTATTATCCCCAGACTTGGGGGAAGGCAAATATGTTTTTAAGATGTCCTGTCTGTATTTTTTTAATGTTAATGCTTGTTGTAGTTTGCCACTTCCTTTGATACCATTTGCAGCATTCCCACTTTTTGTTGGTGGCTGCAAACCCTTTGCGCAAAGCAAGCCTGACCAGGCAATAATCACGGGTTAGTTGCAGAGTTACTGTACTTAAAATTAGTTATTAACTTTTTACTGAGAATATAAAAATTATCCCTTGCTACAAGGCTTTGCTGTATTTCTGATGTTTTCAGAATTAAGTGGGTTATGTTGCAATGTCTAATTAGTATTCCTCAGCTAAAATTGCTCAGTGTGGCACAATTTTTGATGTAGTTTAGGTCATTCTTTAAATAAATTAGGTAGTCTATAATAAATTCCTGCCCAGCAATTTCATTACCTACAACTTCAATGAATTACTGTTTAGAGTCCTGTATTTCTCAGTGGTCTCCCATTATGAGCATCTGATACTGACCCCAGCAATTCTCCTTGCATCCGGATTCTTGAGAATCACCAGCCTCATCACATTTCCTTTCTGAGCACAGTGTTGGCAACACTGCATATATACATGTTCTTAATAGGCAATTTGGGGTTAGACTTTGTCAGATGTAAAAGATGTCCAGCTCAGATTTCATGCCTGAGTATTCAGACATGACTGGTCCATTTTAGCCTGCTCTCTCTTATTTGTTTAAAGGTGTCTTGATGAAGAAACGATTTACATGAAGGCCACGACATTGGTACAACCTACCCACATACACTTGGCCCAATATTCCTCAGTCAGAACTATCAGTCTGATGCCATTTAAACACTTCATTTTGGTATCACCTGGCTCCTTTTCTCTCTATACTGCAGGGTAGTAGTTTTTCTGGGAAATTCATGGATAGCCTGAAATTTTTTTTTTTAACTTTCCTCTTTCTACCAAGATTATTCAAGCTTTCCAGACTCTGAGAAACAGCGCCAGATGCTGTGTCACTGAGTCCAACACAGATGGAGCCAAAGGTGGCCTCAATTTTCAGTCCTACAGTCTTACTGATCCCTGAGTCATGGTGTTTGCCTTCATTCCCAAAAGGGAACAAATTGACTTGATATCCTCCCAGATTTAACCCAAATCCTGTCCACTTCTCTCCTTTGTGACAATTGCATGTTATGGATACTCAGTTATGTCTGCACTTTACTCTGTGTTGAGTTGGGCTGTTTTGCCTACGTCAACCATTAAAGAGCTCTCTGCCAGGAGCGCGCTCTGCATATGCTGCATTAAGACAACGGTGCCTTCAGAGGGGGAAACAGGCTGTGACTCACTTCAGCATCTGCTGACACCATAAGGAGATGGGAATGGATGCATGGGTGGGCAGGTGGGTGGATGGGTGGACAGAGCTTTCCAACTTTACCTGCCAAACAGACAGAGGAGCCTTTCAGCTCCGGTGACAAATTTTGCACATGACATCTCCCAGCTTTCATACCCTCTGTTGGCAGATGAGTTGAGGACCTGACCCATCAATATGTTACGTTCACACTGAAGTTAAGGATAGAAGAACAACAAGATTGTGGGGCTTCTGCCATTCATAATTCTTTTCCTTTTAACACCTTCCTGGCACTGCTCAATGGGAAATTAAATTATACTCCTTGTTCTCAGACTTTATCTCCCCTACCCTCCCATGTCAGTGTGGACCAGCATGCAGGACATAAAGATAGTGGAACCTGGTGCAAAGTGTATCATTTTTTCCCGTTATTAAGTGGGACTATTATTCAATTATTGAAAGGGATTATGAAGAGGGTGGTGGGTAACAGTCACTTGAACAATGAAGCGTGACAGTTTCTGCGAGAAAAAGAGTAGCACACTTCAGTTCTAATCGGGAAAGCACCACATTTCAGAACATCACTGACAGACAAACAAAACCCACTTCCAGGTCACAAGGTTTAATAAGACAGAAAGAAAGACTGCACATTGGTAAAACTACAAAAAAAAAAAAAAAAAAAAAAGAGCTATAGTAGTTAATGCTAATAAGTTCTGAAAGTTTATTAAGCACCATCCTTCAGTTTTAATACAGACTTTGAGTATTAGAGGTTAGCAGAAGACATTATGTAAATAACAGATTATTACACTTCTGCCTAATGTGAAATTCGTGTATCTTTTTCTGGGATATCTAAGTACTATGCTCTGTAGGACACTGGATTCTGTACTGCATATCTTAGGTTTGAGCATGTATTTCCTTCCTAACTTGATAGCAAATATTCCCAGCTGCTTAAGAAACAGCACTGACAGGCTATACAAAGTAATTCCTTCTAAAGGAATTCCCTCTCTTGCTATAGAAGGAATTCTATAGCCTCTGCCTAGATGCTGCTGTGTTTGGGGGGACCAGGACTCAAACCAAGAAAGGCAGGGGTCAAATCACAGATTTTTTTCAGAACACTACAGGATAACTAAATGTTGACAGATGTAGAAGTGGGAGGCAATAGAAAAGGCTTAGAGACATGAAGTGAAAATTTCTCAATAATTTTAACTTGTATAGACACTCTTCTCCAAGCTATTTACAAATATTGTTTAGCCAATGGAGATCATTGTATCACATATATCCCTGGGACTTTAACAGCAAGATATGTACAGGATTCAGCTAAGATCTTTACACCTCTGAACATTTCAGTTAATCTAAGCCAGTCAATCCTGCAAATGGAATAATTATT
The DNA here is from genome assembly GCF_017639655.2 of Falco naumanni. Taxonomy (NCBI): domain Eukaryota; kingdom Metazoa; phylum Chordata; class Aves; order Falconiformes; family Falconidae; genus Falco; species Falco naumanni. Next base: position 42,526,418 of record NC_054054.1, on the reverse strand, counting down.
AACTTATTGTTATAGACTTGGAGACAGAGGATTATTTTTCTGCAAAACTCCATATAAAGTTTATTCTGCCTTCTTTCTTGAAGGACTTTAATTAGCCATGCCACCATTTTTCTTGCTTCTTCAGCCGAATACTATGACTATGGAATAATCAGTCTTATATTTGAACAAGTATAACCTGTTAAGAAATTCTCTAACAGAAAGCAGTAACCTAAATGACAAACAATGATCACACTTTCCACGCCCTATCTCTTGGTGCTCATGGTGTTTGCTCTCTCCTCCTAAAATTTGGTTTCAACTGGATGATTGGCATCACCAACAGTAGAGTAAAAACCTTACATCTATCTTCAAAGATCCAATGTTTCTAACTTTGCTAGATTGTACAGACAGAATGGTGAAAACCATGGATAAACAGGCTCCATATCTTCAAAATAGATTTCAAATTAGTCAGAAAGTTGCATCTTTTCTTAGTGAATTTGAAAAAGCTTGTTAAAATGAACAAAATTTGACATTAATTTTAACCCAAACAAGGGTAATTGTTTTCAATTATGTTATCAAATCTGTCTTGTACATTCTCTGCATCTGCTGAAGTGTTATATTTTTAACATAAAATAACTGCTTGGTCAGAGCTGGTTTTCATTTTCCTTGAGTATAGGCTGTAGGAAACCAGTCAGGGGCTCTGCTGAAAGCTTTTTATATTATTTGCAGATTTTTTTTTCTTTTTAAAAGCCCACAACATCCACAGGAAGTGAAAGAAATAGTGTTGGGTGGAAAACATTTTGAAACTTCTGCATTTTGAGCAGCAAAGAAAAATTTCTTTAACAGCTGATACACTGGGCACATAATTCAAACTGTCCCTCATTACAGACCTAAATTTATCTTCCATCCCACACAGATTTCTACTCTCTCACACTTTTTCTACTCAAAATTATTCACATCAGAAATGTAGGCTCATGAAATGCAGGGTAGCAAAAGTGTTATTTATGCTAAAGAAATCAATCCCACTTCTTATTTAAGCTTTCTGACTGTGGGTTTATTGTGTCCTCCCTCTTGGGGCTAATTCCCATATGGTATCTCACATTTGCACCCAAGCAGATTGAGAATATGGTGTCTTTGCCTCTGAGAGCTTCAATTAATATACTAGGACTCAGTCATAAAGTACTATAAAGAGCTAAAGGCTTTATTGACTTTAAGCTCTCCGGATGCATTTTTGCCATGTGAATTATTTAAAGTCCTTTGCGAGCTTCCCTGGGGCCTTTTGAAAAGAAACTCACAATCTCCTTCAAATATGCAGTGGCTAGCCCTCCCCTGAAAAATCTGCTGTCTCTAACCACCATGAATTCTGGCAGCATCTACGCACCTCCGAGGGAAACAGAGTACAGTAGTCAACATTTTCAGACCACTCTACAGACAGAAGTAATTCTACTCTAAATGACTGGCAATTCCTCTCCCCAACATGATGGACATAAAATTCTGTTAATAATTATAGTTGTTCTGGTGGCCTGTCTTCTATACACAAGATTTATCTTCACAAGGAATATGACAAGCGATGTTATTTGAGAATTGCACATGCATGTCATTATGCAGTCATACAAGTTCAAAAATACTTGGGTTTAGTTAATTTGCATTAAATCTATGTAATAAAGTCACCATCATTCAGAAATTATTTCATAATAATAATATATTCATTTCGCAGTCTTTTTCAAGAACAATTTCTCCATGAAAACCAGCTCAAAATGAGATGGGGCACAGGAATTCATTATGAAAGAGTCTGATGATTACCCCAAACAGTGCTTCTGGGGTACTCTGTTCCCAAAAGCTTTCAGCTGATGAATCCAAGAGTTTGGTCTGAATATTATCTGTGAGAAATACAGCAATAAAAAAAGCTAAATCACCACCAATATGCAGATGAATTATGGCTATAATTTTTTCTTCCATCTGACACCAGTGGAAGTTTTTTGGTTTTTTTTTTCCTCTGTTCCTATAAACTGAAATTACACTTTTTCTTTACCTATAGTTAACGAGGAAATCATATTGTAACACATCAGATAACTCAGGACACAGTGAAGAAGCATCACTACCCTCTTTTATCATCTTTCTTCCTTCATCTCTTCATTACCTGTGATGGTGTGAGCTCCCATTCAGGCCCAGATAGAACTTCTTCAGCTGTCCATGTGTGCTAGCTAGACTCTGAATTAACAATTTTATTAAATACACCTGCCCTCTCTCTTTTTTTTTTTTTTTCATTTTCCTTTCTTTTTTTTTGAATTTCTGACTCAGGTACGATTTGTCTAATGAGTTTATCCAAGTTTTACCACTGAAACGTGCCTTGACTTATATTTGTTATGCACCACTTGCAGTGACAGCCTCAATAAATAATAAGTATTGATAATAAGAACACCACCATTACCCCAGCACTTTACTTGAGCTGACAACAGTGACACAAGCTGCTCGAAACACAAGAAACCATTTTATTCATGAACCAATCCTGACATTAACTTCCCCAGCAATAATTACCTAAATTATTTGTAAAATTGTCAAGTAGCAACCTACATTTTCTTTTGCAGATCCCACGTGTGTGATTATATTTCCATTTGCAGCACATTACAATATTTAAATTGAAGTTTCCTGCATGCTTATAAAATACTACTCTTGTCCTGTAGAAAGATCCTTACCTGATGCATTTTAAGATTTCTTTCTCCTTTGACGTTAATACTAGATAGCACTAGCTAAGGATCTAGCCTACAGTTTTAGTAGGGCTCAAACTCAACATATTGAGAAACCTATCTATTGTGTTAGAATCAATAGCTTGCTTTCTTCCCTGCAGAGGATTCTTGGTAAAGAAAAGTACGTTACCTCACCTAACTGTAGGATAACAATAATTTAGTCTCATAGGGAAGGTGAATTTTTGAGATTCCTAGATTCCATGCAGTTCTATTCTAGAGCTAAAGTTAAATTGCAAAGGTATAATCAGAATTTCCAAAGGAATATCTAATTTCTTCCTAAATGGAGACTATCTGGTGTCGCTGTTTCCAGAAAATGAATTCCATGAAATTTGTTCTGTCTACTGTACATCTGCAGTAATTTACTTACTCTTCTCTTGAATTTGGGTTCTAATTCAGGAAAACAGATAAGCCTGATTATTACTTTAATGTTGAAATTTTTGTCTCAATTGAAGAAAAAAAAAAGTCCTGTTATGTTGCAGTTCTATATTTGCTTCAAAAAACCACTTACAGATTGTCAGAATATTTCTAATAATGTACTGATTCTCAAAACAGCCTTTTTAGTTTTCTGAAAAACATTTATAACAGTGAAGAGAAATCAATTTCTCCTTAATACATTAAAACCAGTCAGTGGGTAGAAGATTTTGAAATCTTCCAGCATTGTAGTTTCTTGGACCACTAACAAACAGAAATTAGGACAAAACAAATGAGTGAGAAGACATTTCTAGTTCTTACCTTCTTCTAGCAATTGAACTCTACATGCAACTGCAAGAATATAGTGATTATTTTTCTAAGAATATATCTGTATCTCAGACAACTGTGGGGGGAAAAAACTCTGAAAGTAAACCCAAATATAAACCCCAAAATAAAATATTACACTGGGAGGACTGGTTCAGAGATTCTAAAAGTCACAATAGCAAAGTCTGACGGGGACTCATCAGCCAGAAAAAAAAAAAAAAATAATTAAAATTAAACCGTTTCCTACTCATGTCCTCAAGATTCTGCCTCTTTTCCAAAAAAAGCCAGCCTCAGACAAACACAGATCAGTACTTCAGCATTTCCAACAGAGGTCATCTTGAAGAACAGGTCTTTTTATCTAAAGTTTTCTACTTCTTTCTGTATCCCCTCCTCCATGGACTTGCCTAAGCAGGACCCCAGAAATGTTTTACAAACTCTTGGTTTTTCAAAAATAACCAGAATAAGTTTTACCATTTACACTCAGAGGGGCATTACTTATCAAAATATGCTTTACGCCTAAGTCAGAAAGCAACTTTGTTTGGCCTGCAACAGCAGCAAGGGCAGTATGCGTTTCAGACTTGTGCAAAAGGAAAAGTAACATTACTTCCCATCCCACAGATGGAAAAAACTTTGATTTTTCTTTGCTGTTGTGTTCTCCCCACTTCATGGCTAAACAAGACACGGGATCAATCTGATCCCTTCATGTGCCTGGACAGTCACATCATTTTCTGACAGCAGATACAATAGATTCTGCAAGTACTTTGGTTTGTGTTTGCTTAAATTAAGGAAAAACGGCCTCCGGATATTTCAATAAATAATCATATCAGTTCCGTTTCTAAGTAAATAGTAAATCAGTTAATAAATCAAATTATTCTTTCTTTATCATGGCACCTTAATGAAATCAGGAGATTAAAAATCCTTTAAGGTTACAAAAGTCTGATTTCATAAACAATGCATTCTGTACCAATATGTTCTAGATACTGTCAGGATCATTTGCACATTGAGCTTGTGTCCCAGCAATGCAAGTGGTGGTCTCTCATTCCCCTCCCTTTTATGGCATATAATTCACCTGTTTAACTGTTAATTTTTTGCAGACTCTCTGCCTTCGTTTAAGTGTTCAATGAGCTTTCAGTAGACCTGCACAGCTTAATATTCTCATAAGTGATGCAGTATGACTGAACCTGATGATAAATTTGCATATTAAACTGTGAATGTGACTTTAAATTGGAAAGGTACAAGAAGTAGTAATCAGAAATTAAAAAAAAAAAAAAAAAAGTACGGATAAAGCTAAGGCCTGGATCTCTCTGTAAGAATACACTACCAAATCACACTGAAAATACCTATTGAAGAGCATATAATCTCATTAAATAAAAGAGAAAATTACACTTAATTCTTATTCTCCTAAGGTAAGAGTTATAATAAATCCTACTGACATACCATGCATGGGCCCAGGAGCTGGGATCTATTATAATCTACTTACCCTCTGAGAACCTAATTTCCACTTGAAATAATAATTTAAAAAAAAAAACCCTCTAAAATACATTGACCTCTAATATATTCAAAATGTTGAAATAAATCAAGTAGCAGAGTTAATAATTGACTTTTTACTAATGTGCTCTTATGAAAGAGAAGAATTCAATATGCTTGGTGCTATCCCTAATTTGAAGCTCAGTCTAACATTATTATTCATCCTGCCAATTTCCAAGGTAAACCTTTTTAAGCATTTGCAAGAAGGAACAAAGGTGAAATAAGAGTATAGTTGTAGCTACAGTACAGTGATTTGAAAGTGTACATAATTCATTATTTTATGCCGTATTTCCTGCAGCAGATAAACAATATTTGTCATTTACCTTGCAATAGAAGCTAACATTGGAGCTTCATGCAGACAAATGCTATAACAAGTCATCACATTTTAAATAGGCAAGACATAAAAAGAGTGAAAGAAATCAAGCCACACTCTTCCCATGTTAAAGGATGAAGTATGGCATTTTAGAGACAGACAAAAGTGTACAAATATCACACTAAAAGCTAGAGACAAACCAGAAAGCAGAGTCAATATGTTCCAGCTCTTAATTAAGTAGTCTAACTAAATAAGTATCCTCCTTCCCTCATCAGTTCAGTGGATGATTATCTACATGCCAAATGTAAAATGTGCATACACACAACCATTTGCATTCTAAAGTTACAAGAACCATTGATTAAGAAAAAATAATTATTAAGCTTATCTATGATGGAGGGAATTCTCAACATAAATAATAAGTAGAAATGCAATGTTATATTTATTTTACTATTTGTATCAAGGTGAATGGGACAGAATATTTTTTAGGGGAAATTCACTTTTTATTACACACAATATCAGGATTTTGTTAAGAAGGGAAGAGCTCATCTACATTGGATTTGCAAGTGAGTTTTATGTCAGTGTATTGAGATGCAGTACCTATGATAACCTTGTGAAATGTAGCACTGTAACAAGCTATATAGGCTGGTAACTTTGACAAGAAAAACATTTTGACATGAAAATGTCAATAGAGGTTTTCATTGCAATATTTTTTGGCTGAATATGAACACAACATATGCAAAAATCAATAATGATGTGTTCCAATGTAGTCATTTTTATATTCCTTTTTACTTCTATTTTTTCATTTACATTTTTTTCTTTGTGGATTAAACAGAAGAAAAAAAATACCTTTTCCTTTGGATTGGATATATTAAAGAAATTATTTACATTCAAAAATCTTCAAATTCAGAAACCACTGGATGACATGAAAAATTACTCTTACGTACATGGGACACTGTCCAACAACTTCCATTTTAAAACATTTGCACATTCATTAAATATATTCATTTTATAATGGTATTGTAAAATTTTTAACTGTGATCTTCCCCATTGCAATGGCCATTGATTGTAGAGCTACATATAAAGAGCTTTATTATATTTGCAAAGGCCCAGAAAGTCAAGAACAGGGGGGAAAGCTGAGTGACTGTCTGACTGTGTACAAGTATTATGATTTTATTTTATCATTAATCAAAAACTTCTACAAAGTATATTTCTGCTGAATCTATGAAAGTACATGCACCACCTTGTCTTTACTTTTTCATCATATTGTCATAAAATTCTGTATAACGTAGCTCTTTCTGACTCTCACTAGGCATGCTCCTTGCTTAAGGTCTGTAAGTGTAGGGTGGGGTGCAGAAATTACTGTCTTTAGGACTCTCTCATTATCTTCCACAGCAATTAGGTACTTGTTGGTCTGGTCAAAAGCTGTTCCATGGATGTTAATTTGCTCAACTCTGTTCAGCTTGATCAAATTTCTTTTTTTTGTTTGCCTACAGTCAGATCTTGTAGCCCAACAGACCCAACATGCAAATTTGAATGCTCAAATTATCAAATCCACGTAAATTACTTTGGATCTTTGGCAAATTCAAAGCTAAGTATTTAGGCCCCTAAATCACAGAAATATTTTTTTAAAAGTAGATAGCAAAGCTTGTTTTCTCGGTTTCTGGCAAAATGTTACTTTATTGAGATGAGTGTCTATTGCTACAATAATCACTTCATGCTATTAGTATTTAAGTAACTGAAGCATTTTACCTTCTGGTTTGATTTAAACCTCTTTAAAAGTCAATGCTTTCTGAGAATGAACAAGTTGCTTCATGAATTAAAGTATTTATATATCTAACCTAATCCAGGTATTATTTCCCAGATAAAGAGCTGCTCAGGCACATACTGCATCATTCCCTTCACAATAGCATACTTGAAGACACACCAAATTGCTATAGATTTATATCTATGACAAATTTTAGACCAGCTTGATAAACCTGCGACTCTGATTCACTTGGACATAATTAATTGTGCCTTACCCTCATATATGCTGATATTGAAATCCATTTCTTTGGTGCTAATATTACAGGAGGACTTGCCATGTCAGTGTGCTTTCAAATTTAAGTCTGCCTGCACTGAGCATGGTGGATGGGCATGCAGAGAACGCTAGAAAGGTCTGGAGTGAGCGTTGCCTAGAGAAAGCATGAATGTGTGAGACAGACCTGTTGTTTTTTCTTTTGCAACATTGACAGGCATCAGCACTCAAGCCCAGATGCCAAACATTCAGAAGTCAGATGAGATGCTTAATCATGAAAGACATACTCATTCAGGACCTGACCTGATGCTACCACAGAGTATAACCTTCAGGATGGACAAGGTGATCAGGTTTTTTAGTTTATGGGCTTCAGATTCATGGCTACTGATGTCCTCAAATAGGTTAATGTGAAGGGACAAAAGAGAGTGGGGGATAAGGTTGACAGTTTCCTACAACAGTTGTGTAATCTTACAGACATTTCTGCAAAATGTGGTAAGTTTACACATTTAGCAGTAGGAAATGGGAAGGGAAGAGTAGGTCTCCATCCTTACCTTCACTGCTGTAATTAGCTAGCTGGTTGGGTAAGCTATTTTAAAGTAGACTCCCTGAAAAATATTCTGAAGGAGTAGGTAAATACTTTCATTATGTTTTTAAAGGCTTTGGCTTCCTGATGTTTCTTCTGGAAAATAAAGGTTGTCCTAAAATTCCTTTTTTTTGTGCAATGCACTGTCATGGGTTAGCCTTCAGTTACTCATCCCTGTAAAGTACTGTTGCCCAGCATGGTTCTTTTTTTAGACAATTCCCATTGCCAAACTCAGAATGTCTGCTCATAATTAAATGAAATATATTGCTATATCTATGAGATAGGGTCTTTATTTTTTTTTTGCCTCCCCATTGCCTCCGAGGACTGATAGATAAACTTGACTTTGATTTGATACTAATCACAACTTCCTAGAAGTTTCATTAAGATTCTTTGCTTTGTCTTTTTTTAGATTTTTTAAATGCTTTATAGGATTCAATTTCCTTTACTAAAGTCTGTGACCTCCAAAAATTGTTGTTGAGAAAGGATATTCAAAAAGGCAGTAATTTCAGGTGGTTTCACATTCAGTTGCCTATTTCAACTTAAAAGTTAGCAAAGATGAATGTAGATTCATTAGTTCATTAGAGTACTTAGCACATTGCACAGAGGGCTTTGGATTGTACCTGTCTCTTAAAACATTTGACCTCTCCTAGTGTCCCTAAATCTGTTGTGATTTAACCCCAGACAGCAACTAAGCACCACACAGCCACTTGCTCACTCCTCATCAGCGTGACAGAAGAGAATCGGGAAGGTAAAAGCTCAGTTACAACACTTATAGTTGGTTAAAACAGTTACAGTCAGTTAAAACAGTTACAACACGGTGGTTTCTTTCAAGGAAAGTGTGATGTTTGGCAATATAAACTGTCAGACATATAAATTCAGTAACCTAGGAACAGTTTCCTAATTATTTATGGAAAGGAAATCAAGCCAGTCTTCATAAATCAGTAGCAACTATGGCTCTTTGGGGAACTGAAATTCAGAAGAAGATAATCAGTTAACGCTCTGTTTAGAAGAACAACACAACACTCCTTTTATGAAATGCTACCATATACCTACAAGTATTGGTAAAAAGCTGCTTCAGTTTGTATTTAGAGCCATAGCCACACTCTTTTATTAGTGTGCACATAATATGCTACAGCTACTATTTCACACTTATCCTTGCAGTACAGCAGTAAACTTTTATTATTACGTACGTCGCTATTTTGTAATTCACACGCAGACTTGTATCCTGTTACTTTTTAGATGTTTCCATAATGAAACCGATTTGTTCTGCCTTGGTTGATATATATTTCAGCACAGTCATACATATAATAAATTTTTCTCCCAGAATCATTCAGAAGGCGCCTATCCAAGGGAGACCAGCCCAACTACACTGAGCAAACTGAGCAGGGTCAAGCCAATTTTCTTCTCCTCTTTGAACTTTCTATTCCTCTGATGATGCTCTTCCAAACCAACAGGATTGGTCATGAAAGCAGCAACTGAACTGGTCAAGGTTTAGAGGACATCACTCTTCCCTCTTGAAAAGACCTCCACAGTATTCTTTGTCACTGTAGGGTATCAGAAACTCTGCAACGAGCAGAGAAGTGCTAAGATGATACGGTTCTGATATAAGGTACATTCAGGGACTTACGGGGGTAGACTGTCTGCCCTAAAAGGTCTCCTAAAAACACTCTGCTGTTAACAGCTAGACTTTCAAGATCTGGAATCTGAAGCTGGAAGTTAATAGAAGACAGGCAACAGAAGACAGAAAGAGAACACATATGCATTCTACATCACCTCTGAAACACTTGCAAAAAATATTGTAGGTGAGATTCCTCAAAAGCATTGCAGATGTTTTTTGTGTAATCAGCAGGAGGAGTCTTTGTTATGCAGGCCCCAAAAGTGCCCAGGCAGAGAGCTGCCAAGCAAGGACATGAGGAGAAGATGACTTTGTAGTAAAGAATGTGTTAGCTTCATTTCAGTAACTCAGTGATAACACAAGCTGTACTGAAAGCTGCAGCAAGTGGAATAACCATAAAACAAGAGCTAACACTCCATGGAGGATGCAATAAAGTCTCTAGATGAAAGTAGCCCTACTTGTTATTGATATATCTATCAAAAATGGCTGATGAGGCATAGGAGAGGTGAAGAAAGCAGAAGACTATTTTAAAAAATGTAAGAAACAGCACAAGTGGCAGCAGTAGGATGCAAGAACATGAGAATCCAGACTCCCTTACAACAAAACAGTCTCTTAAGACTCATCTTAATGCAGCACTAGGGCACAATCGTGGCATATTTAAGTCCAAAATCCAGGAAAATCTCTCTCAGATGAGAGTTGCAATGATCAGCTTAAGAATTAAGTGAAACCCACTTGCCTTTGTTCACTGGTATTGAGCATAATTTACAAAAGAGCAAAGCTCTAGAACTTTTGTGATGGGCAATACAACACAAGGAGCAAGTCACGATTTGCATGGACTGCTAGATCCTTTGACTCAGACAAACAATGCAAATCAGCCATAAGCTTGATTTAACTGTTATTGCTGCTTTTCACCATTATAGTAAACCAGCTGGATTATATTGATGAATCTAGCCCATTTTTGTACATATTTTATAAAGATCATCTAGTCCATCTGCTTTCATAAACAGTGACTTTTTTCGGGAAAAAAAAATATTTCTTTTGTACTAGATACTTTCTAGCTCTTTATTTGATTTTTAAATTGCTTTCACAGTCCAATAAGTATCTAGCCCAGGAGATGTATTTTTCCCTTCCCTGCATATATATATCAATATGTTTGCATTTGTCAATTGATAAATGTATTATGACACACCACGGCTTCAATTCCCTAAAGAATTCCTCATATCATACAGTGATTTCAAAAGCAGCTGATGAAGGCACTGGGCTTATTAAGTTCCTAGTAACAGCTAAATCCATATACTTCAGTAAGGTAACAGCAGATGTTCAAATGTGCTGTTGTCACTGGATGAGTACAGTTTGCAAGAATAATTTCCAGTAACAGGCTTACAGTTTTCAATTTAAAATATATACACAAAATGCTTTGCAGAAATATGTTTGGTAAATATGAGCTATTCTAGAGCACCTTGATCACTGTGTTACCATCAGAATTAATTTCTGCTTAGTCCAGCTGCCAGACCCTCTGGAGACTATCTGAAGAACAATGAGGCATATCTTCATCTTAAATGAATCTGGTTTTAAATGAGAAGAGACCACTGGGAACAATTCTGCTCCATGACCTGACTGAACTTTCCCATTACTTCTACAGTTATGCCTATGATACTAGCAATCAAATTCTGCTATCAAGTATGATGCCAGGGTGTATCCAAAGTGACTCCAAAATTATACACCACTAATGCAAAACAGTTCTTGTCTTGGTGAATGAAATCTCAAATGCAGACAAGGATTTATGTACCATCATACTCCATATTAGAAAACCTAATTTACGGGACTTCACCTTCATTACGCACATAAGAAATTTACTTGGGCTGCCAATTGAAAGACCACTTTTGATATGTTCACCAAGGAAAAAAGCAGGGCATTCTCAACAGCATGGGCAAATACCTGCTCCAGCTTGCTGTCAGACTTTAAATTACAAATAGAGTAGCATGCTATTTCACCAGTATTTCAAAGACTATAGGATACAGTACATCTATTTAGCAACTACTACAAATTAGCAGAGCTATAATTAAGTGAGATACTTCAAATGGTATGCATCACCACAGGGGACTGTGGCTCCTTGTGTTTTTTTCTTGATGTTATTAGGTCAGAACCGGCTTCATTCTGTCTCCTTCATTTTCTTCTCTAATTATTAATTTCTTATAGACTCCTAGTTGCAAGCATGAAACAAATTTCTCTTGAAATACAGGCATATTTAAATTCACCTTCTTCAACCTTTATTTCTCACTTCTTGTGGTTTTGACTGTCATATCACCTGCTCCTTTTTCTTTTCTTGGATTGTTTTTGGTTTGGTGGTGTTTTCTGGGTCCCTCCCATTTGTTGTTTGTATTCTCTTGTTTCCAGAGAGCCATTCTTTGGCTATCTAAAAACAGTCATACAACACAAGTTACACTTCATTAGAGTGTAAGCTTTTCTGCCTAGTTCTTTGCCTGCCAGTCTATGACTGGCTTACTTTAAGTCCTGCACTGGAAAAAGGGCAACTTTTAAATCTAACCACTCTGCAGGGCTTAAGTATTCAAACAGAAGAATTTTTTATCACTAGGCACCAACAGAACAAACCATTTACTGACAGTAGGCCTTTGTGATCTTTCTTTCACTATCACAGCAGCAGACATGCCTTTCTTTTAAAGAAAAAAAATAGAAGGAAACAGAGAGAAAAAAATCTCATTTGAAATAAAAGTTTAGTGAGTAGCTTGCAACTGTTGTATAGGGAATGGGGAGACTTCCCACCCCTCTTATTGAAGGTATTCCACCCCTCATGGAATAAGCAAAGTTTGAGTGAACAACAGCTTTCCTTTGCAATCTGCTAAGATATCCACCCACATGGTTAAGATACACTCACTCTGCTCCAGAGAAACAGCAGCTCCCACCCTGAAGTGATGAACCTGTACTTTCCTACTGACCAGTGACCAGCCAACTAACCCCTGTATCAACACGAATGAATTTTTGGTTCCTGATAAGGCTTAAATACATCCTGTTGGGTGAGAAGGGTGGGAAGGAAGAGAGTGTCAGGTATAGGTTTAGCAATGAGAGGCATATTATCTCAGCCAGTGCTGATGACCATTAACCCAATGTTTCTCTTGAAGCCACACAAACACAAAAGGCAAAATAATGCCAGCATTAGTAGTTTCTAAAGGAGGACAGTATCCCAGAGGTGTGATGTGTGCATCTATGTTGTTGATGGTGAAAGCTTTGGGAGTCTGGTCATGCCAAGAAGCAGAACTTCAGGTACTTGGAAAAATAACATTGAAAACTAGAGTTTAAGAGCATCTGGGGTAAATTGGCAGCTGAATGGAAGTGTTTTAAGGATTACAGTTTTGGTTTCAGATAGTCAAAACTGGAGGTGGCTGGAGCTTATGAATGAAGGAAAGAGAGCAGGGAGGAAAATAAATATATACTATTTATACATGCCTGTGACATTTAATAATTTCAAGAAATATAGTAAGTGAATTCCATCCATCTGTCCCACAAACCACTGTTAGTCAGTAGATTTCTTATACATCTCATATCAGAAAAGGGTGTTGAAACTTTTTTTTCCCCTCTTTTTTCACTTTCCCTTCTGGATCACACTAATGAATCACTGTTTTTCCAACTATTCTCATTTCTTCCCCAAAGTGGCAATTCATATTTCTTAATTCCAATTTTAATTATCTCTTAAGTAAGAGTCTTCACTATACGTGATTTATTGTACATGAGAATTAAAAAATAGACAAAGTCCATTACTTCATTCTTTCCTTCTTGCATTTTTCCAAAACTGAACTACAAAGTAGAAGGTGAAAATTGGTAAAAGTCTTCCAGTACATACAAATCTGATGCCATTCTTAAAATTTCTTAGTGATACAAATTCACTGTGGCTTTATGAAACAGTAAGTTAAAAGAGTAACTTAGCTGTTTTAATTGCTAATAACCAAAGGTATACATTGTTAGTCAACGTATGTATGCATATGCAAATAGCAAAAATATGTTATACTAAGTCTCTCCCTCTCCTACTTTTGACCCAAAACTATTTCAAAGCCAGAAACATGTATAATTAATGACTATACATGCAATTCCAGGTCTGATATGTAGGTAACTGCTTGGGGTTTGTTCTCAATTAACTTTAAACTGAAATACTAAATGGTTCTACCATTTAGATTTTTTCCAAGCAAATTCAAATTCTGTGTAGAAGAGAGATATTTTGTTTACAAAAATAATTGAAGAACCAAACTACAAACTCAGAAAAATAAGGAAAGGATAGATCTTGGCAGTAAGTAAAATCTTATCTAGTTCTTAATAATATAGTAAATGCATATTTTTGTCATGTGTTGATCCAGGCAGAGATCATCTGACCATTTGACAATAAAAGTATCTTTTCTCACCCTTTTATCTGCAAATTATCACGGTTTAGCCACTTCATTAACTCAGTGTTTTGAATATTTTGCTAGAAATTTTCTTCAAGCTATTGCTACATCAAAACTAAAACCTTGTACTTGACCTAGGATGCCTTTTAGAAAGTCATTAATTTTCTGTTCAAAAAAGATAAATGATAGAGTTGTTGTTGTAATGGCTAATGATACTAATTTTTAAAATTGTGCATTTTACAGCTTCTTATACTTCCCCCCCCCCCCCGCCCCCGATGAACTAAAGTGGCCTTTGCTTTCAGAATTCTGCTGTCCATGTGGATGAAGTTACACAGAACATCAATCAGTAGGTCCTCTCTTGACCTTCATTTGCTAAGTTAAATGCTTGAATATTTTATGTATTTATTCATTTATTACTCTTAGGCTGATTTTCCAGAACAATGATAGGTTTTTTTCTCTTTCTGAACCTTTTGGATTCAGCAATGTCCATACTTTAATACTTTATCTGTAAGCATAATACTTTCATATTGCTCGTCAGTATGGCCTTGATTTTACACACAGCATTGTAGCTGTTAATGACCTCATCCTCTAAACGTTATTACTCATCTTATACAAAGGCAATAAACATTTTGTAAGAATACACCTTTCCTTTAATCCACTCCTTCCTGTATCATATCAGAATTTGAAATATATTTTCTGAAGTTTCAGTTTCCAAATGTAGAGCAATAGAAAGATATACATAAACACTTAATTAAGGAAATGAATGGTGACTAATGTTCTCAAAACTTAGTTTTACAATGGAGTTGGCAGATGAGATGCAGGATCTGGAAAAGGCTCATGTCCCTTTGGACCAAAAATTGGAGATCAGACTGGACATCTCAGGATATTTCTAGTGATACTAGGAACATATGTGCGGACACCTGAACAAAGCCCTTAACCAATACAGTCCGTGAAATCTAGAAAGCTAAAGAGGTCACCAGATATACATCTACTGTGGGAGACCTGAATACCTGCACTGACTGTGTTGATTAGATCTCCTGCTACTATAATATGGGTTTAATCAGCCTTAACTGGCAGATGTGCTGACATTGGCAACTAGTTAAGTCTCTAAATCTTGAAGCTGAACCTCATAGGAAATAGCTAAACTGTGATGATTTACAAATGACAGGGCAGAAGAAAGAGCCATTTCCCCGTTACTTTGCAACAGAAAATAAGAAAGGAAAATGGTATTTGAAGGACTAGAACTTAATGCAGCATTTTTTTCCCCCTGCCTTGTAGTGTATGCTATATTGTACCTTGAGAATCATGATGTCCTTATTTTCCCTTTCGAAGCTACACAAAGCTTCTTAGGTAACACTGCCTTATGCCTGTTAAAAGGGATTACTGTTTCAGATTTGGATATCTACCAATTATTTATGGTCCAAGCTAAAATTTGCAGGTGAACTTTCCTTTTTAAGTTTACTTTCTAGATTTGGTGTACACAACTGGAACAGAGTTCCATGTGAAGCAACATTGTTCTTTAAATGCTAGAGCTATTGTTATCAGAGTGAATTGAGAAAAGTTGAAACCACTTTCTACTTTTAAACTATACTTTACTGAAGACAATATTAAAACTATGAAAATAAGGAGGGGAAAAAAAGAAGATTGGATTTACCATAGTTAACTAACTAAGCTCAGCTTGAATTCTTATATTTTGCTCTGTGATATTTTTGTACCTCCTTGTCTCTATAATGATAGGAAAATCACCTTCAAATACTTTTCTTACTTTTCTCAGAAATCCATTAGGGTCCATTATCTGATAGACATCCATTTCATTCAAACTCTGAGCATTATGTGACCAGAAATGTGCAACCTGACCTTCTGTGAGGTCCTCACTGGCTCATAGCAGGGCCACACCTGATAGTAGCTCATCAGGTTCATGGAACAGCATAAGCCTCAGTGAGCAAAACATTTATTTGGTGATAATCAGAAAGCTGGAAAGGTAAAACGTGTCAGGGTGTGGAGCTCCTGACAGTTTATTTCCAAGCCTACTGGTTTAAACCAGGTGTGTAATTACCCACAGATCACAAAACCAGTTTAAAAAAAAAAATAATCAGTATTACCCCCCTGTTCTGCTCCATTTATCATCCCAATAGTTTAAAACACTGAAATCCTGAATGACCTCATGAAGTTGCACAAGGCCAAGTGCAAGGTCCTGCACCTGGGTCAGGGCAATCCCAAGCACAAATACAGGCTGGGCAGAGAATGGGTTGAAACCAGCCCTGAGGAGAAAGACCTGGGGTGGGGGGATTGACATGAAGCTCAACATGACATGGCAATGTGCACTCACAGCCCAGAAAGTCAACTATATCCTGAGCTGCATCACAAGAAACGTGGGCAGCAGGTCAAGGGAGCTGATTTTCCCCCTCCACTCTGCTCTGGTGAGACCCCCCTGCAGCACTGTGTCCAGCTCTGGGGCCCCCAGCACAAGGAGGACATGGACCTGTTGGAGTGAGTTCAGAGGAGTCCACAAAGATGATCACAGGGCTGGAGCAGCTCTGCTGTGGGGACAGGCTGGGAAAGTTGGCATTGTTCAGCCTTGAGAAGAGAAGGCTCCGGTGAGACCTTAGAGCAGAGCACCTCCCAGTGCCTAAAGGGGCTGACAAGAAACCTGGAGATAGATATATTTACAAGGGCATGTAGTGATAGGGCAAGGGGGAATGGCTTTAAACTGAAAGAGAGGAGAATCAGATTAGATTTTAGGAAGAAATTCTTTACTGTGAACGTGGCGAGGCGCTGGCACAGGCTGCCCAGAGCAGCTGTGGATGCCCCATCCCTGGCAGTGTCCAAGGTTAGGTTGGACGGGGCTTGGAGCAGCCTGGGCTAGTGGAAAGTATCCTTGTCCTTGGCAGGGGGGTGGAACCATATATTTAAGGTTCCTTCCAACTCAAACTATTCTGTGATTCTATGACGTTTAGTACAAGGACAGAAAGTAGTGTTTTAACAAAATTACAGATCATGGGTGAAGAAGTAAAATCATATAGGAAACCCATACAAGAGATTTGTTCTACAGAAACAGTGGAGTGTGATTCCATGTGAAGCAGAGATGGTTTTGGCATTTTCCTCAGTCCTCCCACAAAACTAGAGGGAAAGAAGGATTTTACAATGTGCCTAAGATTCTGCAAATCTATGAGTGTCTTTGCAAACAATACATGCATCCAAAGCACTGCTATACTCCAGACACTTACTAGGGCTCCATAAAATAATGAAAGTCATGCAGATGAAAGATCATAAGAATCACAATGCTCACAAACTTCATCCATCTAGAATGAGCCACTATCACAATCACCAGACAGTAACTTTTAAGTACAAGTGCTGCACTTCATACTTGAGGGTGGTTCATAAAGGGAATATGCAAAATTAAGATCTACTATATGCTATGAAACCTTCCATAAAGAAGGAAAACACCCTTTTGTGTGCTGGGTTGCACTGCAATGCTGGCACAAGTGTTATTTTAAAGTTTGGTACCAGCTTCAATGAACGAAAGAATCACTGTTACCTGCTTTGAAACTACACAGTATGGAAGTTCCTCTCACAAGTAGAAACATTTCCACTAGACAAGGTTTGTTACTGAAATTTGTTAAAATCAGAAAAGTAGTAACTTTAGATTTGAAGCACGTCAAATCTGTGTATAATCTTTGAAGAATGTATGTTGATATAAACTTATAAAAATCAGATTGATTCATTTTATGAACTCACAAGATACTTCATTTGATTTTCTTTTCATGCAGGCGTTCCAAGTAGACAGTCAATAATTAATAACTGAATAGTGCAAGCTTCAGAGTTCATCCAGGTTCAGCACCAACCTCAGTAAGTTATAGTTGAATGGTGGAACATCTTTTAAGAAAGTCGCTTGGCCTTGATTCAGAATGAACATGGACTGAGCTCTCAGACTGTTCAAAAGCTGCACTGTACCTTCCCTGTGGCTTGTCCAGCTTCTGCCTTTGAGTTACTGAATATTAAGATGATTCTTGTGGTTCAAAGACCCCTCCAGTATCAGAAACTTTCCCACTTGTGCTATGTGTTATACAGCTCATTATATTGATTTTATAGAACTCTCCAAGTTTTTCAGCAATTTCTATATCTCCTTCATGAAACCTCCAAACCTGTACTTACATTATATTTGGATATATTTGGATACAAAATTTACAATTTCAGGTTATATTATCATAAAAGATATGGATAGAACTGGATTTATAACTAGTCACTGGAAGATTGGAATGGATGGACCATCACTAATACATGGTAATACATCACTGCTTTAAAATTACCTGTTGAGGTTCAATGTCAAGCTAACTTCTAATGTACCTTATGCCACACTAAACTGAATTGTCTTAAGTATGCCATCAATTTAAAAAAAAAAAAAAAAAAAAAAAAGGAAAAAACCCAGTGTGCTATTCTCTAAAACGGAACCAAACAGCTGTGTAAAATGAAAAAAAATAACCTGCAGAGTATTTATTTTATAGGACTGGGATCAAAATAAGGCTAGTAGCCTCCAAAAATATTCCGTCTCATACAGCTCATCACTCTTGAAATTTTAAACCCTCAGAAACGGAATAGATGTGAAGCACCACCTTTGAGAGCAAAACAGCTTTGTAGTTATCAGTTTGCAGACACACATCAATCAAATATCACTGGACATATATCATACTTTTAAGTGCTAAGAGCAACCTATTATCCACAATTTCACTTTTAGTGACAGAACCATTCTAACTGCATTTCTCAGGCCTGTCAGTGACTGTTTCAAGCACTCAAGTGACTCTTAGCACTCAAGAATAAAGTTATCTAGAGTTGAAGATAAATTCTATTACAAAGTTGGCATCAGATTAAACTATTCAAGCAGGGAAAAGAGGTTAACAATAACTAAAAAAAAAAAAAAAAAGGCCAGGGGAAAACTGTATGCAAGAACTCCAAAGCAGAACACCCACAAATCCATAGGCAAATGTATCGAGATATAAATGTTGGCACTTCCTACAGGTAGGTTCCTTATGCTCACAGTACTGTAAATACCTAGGCAGAAAAATTGAGACAATACATCTAAACCCTCCAGCCATTAAAAATTAAACTTATGTGAGCATTAACGTAAATACATATGTATACAAAATTTGGAACAGAACTTAAGAAAAAAGAAATATTCCAGGTCAGCAGACAAATTTTTTCTACAGTTTTGGTTAATGAACTAAATTAACATAACTGATTAATTAACTTTCGCACAGTTGTTATGATGGAACCAGGAAAAACAAGGAGAACTTTTATGCCTTGAGGCAGCACCCTGATGTACACAAGACAACCACTGCTTCATCAGGAAAAACGTCATTTAGGAAGAATATAAACTTTAGACATTTAAATATACCAAACCCACAAACCAACCCAAACAAACAACACCAAAAAAGCTTAGTGGAATCTTATCTCCATTTAATATAAGAGGAATTGAAAGGCAGAATCATGAAGCATATTCTCAAGGCTATGCAGCTTAGACGTGAATAAATGTAGTGATCTATGTAGTAAACACAAGTAAAGGATCCCAGTCTCCTGTGTCCTAGCTCACTCCAGGCACTAGTGGTCTGGCATGGAGTAACTCCTAAACACCTTATTTGAAATGGTGAAGATGAGGGTAAAGGCAAGGAAATGCAATTTACAACTTCTGTTATGAAATATGTTACAGATATCCATTTTTCTTGTAATCACATAAAAGAATTAATGATCTTTTTATTTACCACAGTGGCACTGCATATGATCAGGTGTGCAACACATTTGAATTCTGTACCACTTCAACACCTCCAACATGTACCGGCTGAACTTGTCTTCTAGTCCAGACTGATTCATAGCACATAAGAGCCTTTGCGTTTTTACTTATTACCAGCCATCTCTTCTGAGCTGTTCACAGTGTTTCTCCTTTTCCTTAGTCATACAAGGATTCCGCTCACAAAAAAACCCTCATATTATTTTCATACAGTCTGCATTATCTTGGAAAGGGAAGAGGCACTTGACAGTAAACTGAAGTAGGTATTTTAGTTGCTGTGGGTTCCAGTACACAAATCAGGCAGAGTACTGGATAAGCTAAGCTAAACAGCAGTCAAAAAAATAAACATCACCAATGAAACACACTTGAACTTTGTACATTTTTGCATTTTCACTTTATCACACACTTCATCCAAGGGTCTCAAAACTCTTAAAAATATTTATGAAACCTTACAGCAGTCCTGAGAGGCAAATTATCATGACTTGCCACTTTAAAGAGTAGTATACTGAAATTAAAAGCCAACTCAGCACTAGAGCTAGGAAAAGAATTTCACACATCTAACACCTTCCCTTCAGCTCTGAATAAAAATGTCCTAAGTTGTGTACCACGGCAAGTACTTAGAGACACTCTGACAGCTCTGAAAAGACACATATATATTATCTATTAAATCATAAAAATACATGTTTTCTGTTAATTGATTTTTTTCTTTCTATCCCTTCTCTATTCTAAACAGTCAGTCAGTTAAATGTTATAGTTCTCAGAACTGAAAAGATACGTACCCCATCCCATCAAACGTCTCATCTTAAATAGGATTTTTCAATACAGATTCACTGAAACAATGAGGGAGTTTGCTATGAAGTTAAATTCAGATAATCCTGAAACTCTTGATGAAAAACAAGTATCCAGAACCATTTATGTCCCAAAATATACTAAACTGCACCTGCAAATCTGATTGATTTCAACTTATTTCATTGCAGAGGTTGATTGAATGTTCAGGGACTCAGGACAGTATTTCTTTTATCAAAGAGTCTCCCAAACAAAATGTATAAATGGAATTATTAAATTGATTGAAATGGAGTGAAACCAGGATAACTTTATGATATTTCCACTGATTTTGTTGAAGTTCCTTTGTATTATCTCAGTGTAATGGAGAATCTGGCCAAAAACCTTGCATTAACTTTGAGGTACTGTAAAGGTGAAACCCAAGAAGGAAGAATTCCACTGAGAAAGGTGAAATATGTTACATTGTGGACAACAGTAAGTTAAACATGGCTTTGCGGTGGCTGATTGCAAACACGATGGAAACATGACTAAATCATAGAAGCTTATTTTTCTATCAGTATTGGCCTGTTTTGTTTAATGCAACAGTAACTGTCTAAGAAAAGGACAACCTCTTTGCATTTTGCAGGTACATAGACCTGGTGACCATGTCTATAGCTGGAACTGTAACATTAACAATAGGACACACCTTCAACCACAGTTAAAATACTAAAAACATTTTCAAGCGTGCAATATACATAGTCCCCAAAGGGAATTTTTCATTGCTCAGCAATGGTGGTTTTGGTTGGGGTTTTGGGGTTGGGTTCCTCCTCCCCCCCCCCCAACACACCCACACACACACACTCCAGGCTGTTCTTTGGACAGATAAATTACTTCAAAGAAGACTATATATTTATGAATTGAACGAAAGTGAAGAAAAATGGGGATGTTTTGATCTAGTGCTTCTGGCTTCCTTGTGCTATTTTAGGTGTGAACAGTGCATAACTCAGAACTGGCTAAGGCTAACTGTAAATTATATGGCTGTACTTTAATCTATCCCTCCCTTTCAGAAAGAAAAGAGTGAAAATGGGGGATAGATTTCTTGAGAAGTAAATATTTTTGGCAGTTGTTTGTTTTGTATTTTTTTTGTTGTCTGATGTTTTTGGGGTTTTTTTTTCCCTTTTTCCAAATGAGATCCACACTTTCTTATTAGGTATCAGAAACACACATGCTTTGTCATGCTTTAGCATGGACTGGGAATCAATGAGATGTGTAAAATGGCTAGACACAGATTGCCCATTATGCAGCTTTCTGATTTAAGTTATAGTGAAAGCTGAAATCTAAAGGTTGTGAAGACAAGGTAGAATGTGCTTTAATCTTTTTTCTTTTTAGAATTTCTTTCCCTGTATCTCCCATTCAATACTTACAAGGGAATTCTTTCCCTATTGTGATAGATGTACCTCATGAACACAATTACATATTCTGTCCTTGAGGCTGAAAGTGTTCTCAAAGAGTTGTTCCAATTACTAAGGGGGATGGGGGTGGGGTGGGGTGGAATCCTCAGAGAGTGCAACACTTTTTGAAGTTTATCAATCACAATCAGTGGGGCTAACTGCCCATTGATTTACTGACAACCCCTAATAAATATTTAAGAAATGACTGCATGTCCTGGGGAAAAAAATATATAAAAAATTACTGTTCAGAACTTCAGTCCCAAAGGGCATAATTTTAGACTTTAGAAGGGCATAACTTTAGACTCTGGTGTACACTTAGATTCTGGTGTAGTCCTCACTGTCAGCATTAAAGCTCAGTTTTAAATCACAGCTGCACACCTGTGGATATTTTCTCCTCTATCAGTAAATGTGATTGCAAGGTAGCCAATTAGCTGGCAGCTCTGCTACCAATCTGATTTCATTTTTCATTGGGTTCACAAGCTAAACAAAGTCAGTACCTGTTAATATCTAGACAGACTTCCAGCTTATTAACATACATAAATCTACATGAGTTGCCTACAACATAGTTGTAGTAATTTAGTTCTGAGGTAAGGGATTCCTCTGTCAAGAGCTGTACTGGAGTATATCCTTTACTTCATTGCTCATTATCATCTATTCTTCTCCTGTTCTTTCTCAGTCTGTGATAACAAGATCTAAATATCACATATTCACTGCTGGCTGAACCTCATACCCTTTGAGAAGGAAGGACATGTCTTTTTGGAAAGAGATAAGGTGACTTGCCCTTGATTGTTTCAACTAAATACAGATGTACAAGTGACACTAAAGCTCCTTAATCTGTCACAAAGCCACAACCATCCATGGCTAAACCTCCTTCCCACATGCCTGCCAAATGCTTCTGCTCACATGTTGACCCATGTTGTATGGATCTTTTCATTCCCTCCCTTTAGATATTTTTCCCCCTTTTTTTTTTTTCCTGTTCTGTCTCTAAATTTCTCTTCCTCTGTGCCCACTTATCATATGTTGTATTCTTCCTGATCCTACCAACCAACTGAAATCCAGACTCCCACTATCAGCATGTATTCTTTGCTGTGTCAGAACAGATGTCCTATGGGATCTCAGACCAGCTAGACCATCAGCACACAGCCCAAATGAGCATCCTGCACATCTAGTACAGCTGCCCAACAAAGATGGAATTTGTTTGTCAGTTGTGGACTCCACTTGTTGACATAGAAGGAACTGACACCATGACTGAACTTTCATTAGCTTTCTCTGTTATGCAGGATTATTGCCATTCCTATTATGGAGCACTAGCACTTCATATAGCATGGCTTCTGCAAAAAAGCGGTACAGAGCCTGCTTCAGCCCTCTGAAATATATGCCAGACCACCCACAGTGATCCATGATCCAGAGTTCATGGCCATCTGTTCCAGAGATACAGATGCTTGTCACTTAAATTAAGGAGACATTTGTTAGCCATAGCAATATTAAGCTGCAACTACTTGGGGATGACATGTCTAATGGACTAGAGAGGTGCAGACATACAGAAGCCAGGCATAAAATGTCCATCACGAAACATTCCTGGGTAATCCCCAGACAATGGTGGAGGAATCCAGCTTCCCATGTCATCACTGAATTGGGAGGAAAGTAGGGAAAAGGACCATCTGGCACCCCTTTCTTTGTTCCTGTGAACCTTTAAAAGGACGATGTTGTCATATTAATAAGGAGAAATTGTTTAATTTATTGATTCATCTTTAAAAATGATGGGTGATATTGTGTACCTAGCCATGACATCCTTTCTTAATTTGATGCATTAAGCAATGTTATATTCAGTTTCATTAAATGATCTCCCTTAATTATGACAATGGGTAACGATGGTCATTAAAGTAATGACATTTGTCACCATCAGCAGTGGCAACGATAATGAATAATGAACAAGGCAAAATTTCCACAGAGACTTTATAGTCTTACATTCCACTTCGCAGCAGGCTAGAAAAACACAGAAACCAGATAGTTCCCTGAGGACAATAAAGTTTGAGTAAGCCAGCAGAGAAGCTTCCTCTTTAAAATACTAAAACACAGTAACCAAGAAAAATATGGATTAATGATACTAAATAAAACAAAATAAAAAAAAAACCCAAACCACCAAAACTTCCAAATCTTGTGAGCAAATTAATCTTATTAGGTCTGCAATACTATCACCCTATATATTCTTTTCATAAAAAAAACCCACAAACCAGGTTTTAATGCAACTGAGACAAGAAACAGCAATTCATTGTGTATTCTACTGTCAAAAAGATAGAGAAAATAAATACATCTTGCATTACCTGGACAGGCTGGAACAATACTTTGGGCTAGCAAGAACAGCATGAAGTTTAACAAAGACAAGTACAAAGTTGTGCACCTGGGATCAAATAACTAGAGACACCACTACAGGCTAACATCTGCATGCATAGGGAACAGCCTTTCTGAAAGGGACCTGGGGCTCCTGGTGGACAGCAAGCTGAATGTGAGTCAGCAGCATGCCACTGCAGCAAGGCAAATCAGATCCTGGACTGCATCCACAGAGGCATCACTAGCAGAGAGAGAGATATGATCATCCCACTCTACTCAGCGCTTGCTAGGCTGCACCTGGACTACAGTGTCCAGTTCTGGACCCCACAACTCAAGAAAGATGTGGACAGTTTGGAGACAGTCCAAAGGAGAGCTGCAGAGCTGATCAAAGGGCTGGAGAACCTGTCCTATAAGGAAAGAATGAAAGAGCTGGGCTTTTTCTCCCTGGAGAAGAGAATGCTCGGGGGACCTCATCACAGTATTCCCATACTTAAAAGGGTGGCCACAAATAGGGTAGAGGGTCTTTCTTCGCAAGGAGGCACAGGGAGAAGACAAGGGGCAACAGGCACAAGTTATACTGTAGAGGGATTAATCTAAGATGAGAAAGAAATTTTTTACAGTGAGAACAATCAATCACTGGAACCACCTCCCCAGGAACATAGTAGAGTCCCCATCACTGGAGGTTTTCAAGACAGGGTGCTAGACAATCGCAGCTAAGCTCTCTTTCCTACAAAAGGTTGGACCAGATGATCTTTAAAGGTCCCTTCTGATCTATTCTATGGGTTGTTCTGTGATTCTATGACTTTACACTGATTCACAGAGGCTGTTTAAATCCTGATCTTGAACAAAATAAGAAGTTAAAAATGCAGGCATGTATTTTGAGACTTAAGAGAATTATCTTTTCATCCACCTACAAAATTAACTGACTTAATCTTACAGTTAATCTATCTCTGTGATACCTCCTACATACAATAGATTCCAATATAAAAATATTTTATTTTCTTTTTTTTACATGAACATCTTATGCATATGCAGAAAGGTACTGGACATGCATCTTGTAGTTACACTTTAAACACTTCCACAAAAACAGATGCAATGTGGTACAGTGTGTATTTCTGCAAAGAGGCATAAGGAAATGTGGGGCAAAAAACCAGCTCAGGTAGTCTTAAACTTCATACAATAAATACCACCAAGCCTGGTGGTACGTTCATTTTCTCCAAACTGAAAAGGAGACCAAGCACCTTATCAGTGTTCATTCTCTTTGCCAGATTCTCTACCCAGTTATAGGACAAGGCTAGGAAGATATCTAAAATGAATGAAAACAGTGATTCCAGCTTAGTTATCATTATGCACAATCTCTTCTATTGCCTACATGACCTATTGCCCATTTCAAAATTGGCAAGGGGAACTCTTAAGGCTGCTCTGACACATGCTTTTCTAGCATATGACATAGCTCTGCTGATTTAAAATGAAAGTACACTTTATTATAAATGCCTTGCTAGCTTTTAATCAAATGATGCATTATTAGCAAAGATTAAAGGAACTAATTATGTACATCATGGTTGAATGATGGCTAGGAGAAAGAAGATAACTATCTCAGTTTATTTGAAAACTAAGCACCAAGAAATGAAAATATTTTTAAGGCAGCAGAGAAGAGACAGACTTCATTAAAAATACCTAAACAAAAACCAGCTGGAATTTTGGGCTCAATATCAAATGGCTATTAGTCTGCAGACTGAATTCCTCAAGGTCATTATGAAATCTGTGACTTTGGCTACTAAAAACTCAACAAGAAATATTTGAGAAGAACCTAAAGGATAATTTGTTGAGTATGGAAACCATATTGCCTGGATACATCTTAGATGTAATGGACAGCTTTGGCAGGAGGAAGGTCAGACTCTGGGCAGTGAGAATGATAAATCCTCCTGCTACTCTCACACAGATGTGATTTAGCTGTTACCATTGGGGGTCCACCACCTATGATATGAAAAAAAGTCACATTACAAGACCATAATACCATTTTTATGATATACAAATCTGTGAATTTCTTCAAGCAACATTTAAAATCAGTGATTTAGAAATGAAAATATTTAAAGCAGAGTTTAAACAGCAGTTGTGACCACCAAAGTAGTCATATCAGCTTTCTAATAACTGTGGTAGTGTGCTATATAACCGTATTATAGTCTAAAAAATATGCTTTTAAACAAAATAAATGGAATAAAAACTATGATGAAGTAAAACCAAAAATATAATAGATTTGAGCATGGAGTAAAAAAAATATTTGAATAATTTGATACAGTATGGATAAAGAGTTTCACTGATTTCAGAATGGAGTTTGCTAATTTTATGTTTGCCCATGAAAGAAGAGGGCTTGGTGCAACATCCCATGGAATATCTACCTGCCCTATATCCCATGGACATATCAAATGAGGGAAATCATTCATGAACAGAGCTTCAAAAGCAATGGAAGTCGAAAACAATCAACTAACTATTTCCTCTTGAATGGAGCATATATATCCTCACGTACTGCTAGGCAACATGGAGAACAGCTGGAATAGCATTTCAGTAAGTGCCCTGTTCTCTTTGTTGAGGGCAGTAAAGCATTTTCATTCAATGTTTCCTTTTCCCATACTCAGACTATTGTTAGAGAGAGCCATGACTTAATGCTGTTTTTTTCTTCTTCCTCCCCCACTTTCTCCCTCTAAAAAGCAGAATTAAAGGGGAAATAACTGATACTATTAATTCCAAGGCAGACTCAGTCCATCAGGAAATCAAAACTGTCTATGATTAAAGTGATTAATTTAAAAAAAAAATGGGGGTTGGGGGTGGGGGGGGAGGGAAGCTCCTTCAGCTTCAAGAAAACCTTTTATCCCCCATTATGAATGTCTTATTCAGCTGAGGACAGTAAACAGTATTAGGTTCAGTGACAGATGTTACATACAAATGGACTGGAAAAGTGATGAACTATCCAGTTTTGTCCCACAAAGGCTACTGGAAGTACTGGAGTGAAACATGAAAATGGAAACCAACCAGCCTAGATTTATCAGCAATCCAGAGGACAGGGAATATGGAACACAATCAAGAACACAAGATATCTGAATTCCTTTTAAATATGGAGCCTTTAGAACATTCTGTTCACTATAAAGACTTAATTGACAAAAAAGTGAACATACACTACGTGGATTAGTTTGGAGATGATTTAGAGCTGGGTGAACAGTCTGGAGTACATTTTCTCTGCTTATTTGGCTTTTTTTGCAAATTGTCTGTGGATAAGAACTAAAAAGTAAGAAACAGGAAAATTAATTAGACCAGAATTACTACTTTGCACAGTATTAAAAAAATTAAGAAGCTCAACAGAAGCTAACAAACAGATTATGTTTGATGTGGAACACATGGGCATGTGGGAAAAATGGGTAGCATAACCAGAGCAATGGGGTAGGAAGAACATCTCACAGGAGCCTTTGAAGCCAGTTGTAGGGGTAAGACAAACATTGCCCAAGCCATAAGAAGAGGAAGACATGAAGTTTCCAGGCAATGAGGTTTGTGAATACTACTTGCAATTTTCAATCAGCTCTAACACAAATGCTGTGATTTGTGTGGAGCACATAAGTGATTAAGTTTGGAAGCAGATTCTTTTTCCTCTTCTGTGGAATGACTAATTTTTTTTTTTCCTTTAATACATAAATTGCAATAGGCTTAGCAGGTAGGACATAAGAGGCCACGTGCTTTGTTTCCTTACTGTAAAGTCCTCTTTTCCAACCAGAAAATTACAAACCAAGCCAAGCCTAAATATTTAATGGTTGAACTCTCAAGCTGAGAAATTACAAAATCTGAAATCAGAACAATAGCACAGAATTGTTTCTTATTATGTTTCCAGAGCAAAGGAACCAGAACTCATTTTAATCTGAGTTACTCTCATTCTAAATCCCCATATTAAATACACTCTCACATCACGATTTTTTATATACTTGACAAGAGTTCAACAATATTTAAGAAAGTTGGCATCAAAATTAGAGGTTTGATAAAAAAGTTTAAGAACCAAGGATGGTTCTTCAACTGGCATATTTCAACCAGGCACCATTTGTCTGATTTTAATAAAGAGCCTTACTAAAAATTGACTATTAAAAAGCAATCAGAGCTTATACTGGAAGTGTAAAAAACCCAAAAAATACCCCACCCACCCCCAAATTCAATAAACAAGGTAAATAAAACAAAATTGTAAATTAAGAAACCTAGCTAAACCTGGAAAAACTAAAAATTCATAGAATCATAGAACCACTTAGGTTGGAAAAGATCTTTAAAGATCAAGCCCAGCCATTAACCCAGGACTACCAAGTCCACCTCTGAACCATGCCTTTAAGTACCACATCTACACATTTTTGAAGCACCCCCAGGGATGGTGATTCCGCCATGTCCCTGGGCAGCCTGTTCCCGTGCTTGACAACTCTTTTGGTGATTTTTTTTTTTTTTTTTTTTTTTTTCTAATATCCAACCTAAACCTTCCCTGGTGCAACATCAGGCCGTTTCCTCTTGTCCTGTCACTTACTGAGAGAAGAGACCTACCCTCATCTGTCTACAACCTCCTTTCAAGTAGTTGTAGAGAGCAATAAGGTCTCCCCTGAGTGTCCTCTTCTCCAGACTAAACAACCTCAGTTCCCTCAGCTGCTACTCATAAGATTTGTGCTCTCGTCTAGACCCTTCATCAGCTTTGTTACCCTTCATAATTGATGTAATTCCATGAAAAGACAGAAACATTAACTAAGCAAGATAATAGATCTAGAAAACTTTTGTGTATTATATTCTGTGATGTGGTAGAGTTCAGATAATTTGTTGTTTAATGATTAATGAAATCAAAACCAGTAAAATTTTGTTGTGGTTGGTTTTTTGGGTTTTGTTTTTGTTTTTTGTGTTTTTTTGGGTTTTTTTGGGGGGGGTTTTGTGATGGTGGTTTTTTTTGGTTTTTGTTTTTTTTTCAAAGAAGATGGATCTGTCAGGGCTTTACAAAGTTCAAATTAAAGATGAGGATTTTCCTTTCCACTGCTTGCCTTCATTCTACAGGGGAGGAGGGCTCTGAGAAGGAAGAGTAACTGCTATTTCTCTGATCAAATCAATTTAGGATTCTGCACGAATTCTGAATAAACCTCTAGGTGTTTCTTGCTTTTAAAGGAGTTAGGTTTTCAAGCAGTTAAACTGCATTTTATTCCTTCAGAAGAAATTTATATTCTTATTTCTTAATAAGGCATTCCCAAAAGCCTTTCAAGACAGTTGCATTGCAGTGGGGTCTTATTGCTATACAGTTGTATTGTGACTAGAATACAGTCTCTGACTCAACAAAAGGCCTATAGAAAAAACTAAATCAATTTAATCTGACTTAACGTCCTCCACGGTCTTTCAGCAGAGGTGTTATTGCACAGGCATTTAGGATCTTTTTAGCTTACATAACTGTAAATCAGAGCAAAATACCCATGCTACTCCTGGGATTTCTAGGACAGAAATATTTGCCCAAGACATCATTCACAGCACACATGTAGTTGCCTTGTTTAACATATTTGCCCAGCCTTCTTCACAGGGGCACAGCAGCTTTTCTCTTCCCTATCAGATTTACTAATCATGATGACAGATGTTCTGAAATTTCTTGATATACAGTTGTCACACTGCTCTATCTCTTGCTCTGTTAAGACTATCAGACTTCCAAATATTTCAATCCAAGGCAGGAAATCCTCACATCTGCTCTAATTTTTTTTCTAAATGGAAAGAAGAACAATGTAAAGGTTACATCCACATCCAGACATGCAGACTACTCACTCAGACTAATACTAGTGCGGATGCTTCATCACACTCCCACTGCCTCCTAATTATAAATTGCCACTCTACAGAATTTTTAATAGCTTTGAGGTTGAGCAGAGAAACAGATATGAAAATTGATGCATATAAATGTCTTTGTGACTCAGCTGCCCACGTGGCAAACTGGAGACCTGCAATCTAGGTGATGTTCTCAGAAGTGCTGCGCCGTCCCACAATGCTGTCCAACTTTTCCCTGGTAAAGGTTGCTGCTTCCTGGAGTTTTGGGAGCTCAGCAACAGAAAGGTCACGGCTCACGAGGTCAAACATTCCTGCTTGCACAGGTAAGCTGGATTGCCAAAACCACGTGGGACCCAGAGAGAAGCATCTTTGCACAAAATCTCCCTACAGGAAGCCCAGTGATGCCCTCTCCTATAAAACCCAGAGAAACATTCCTGGAAGAAAGAGTCTGAATTCAGGTTTTCCCCCTGTCCCAAGGAAGCAAGCTCATGCTTTGATCCCTTCAAAGAATCTTAAAATCTCTTTTGCACAGCAGCACTGCTCAGATTTACTTGAATTTGATGGGATTTTTAGCTTTTGCAGTCTTCTAAGTTGAAGTGGGCTAAAGTTGCAATATGAGCTCACTCCAGCACTGTATTAGGCAGGCTCAGAGGAACAAGATCAGACTCCACAGCAGACCCAGGCAGAAGGAATATCATGGAGGCTTGAGCATTAAGATCTCCAGCCCCACCAAAAGGGACTGGTACTGGGCACACATAACAACAGTGGAGCCGCTACAGACATAGGGCAATGAAAAGATGTGTAGACTGACCCAAGTTATTTAACTCTGCTCTCCAGTAGTCCATCAGAAAAGGATGAGGTCTAACCTACACATATTGGTTCTAGTCCTGGCATTAATTCATTCACAGATAGCTCAGGCATCCCTCTGCAATACTGCATTGGGCCATATAGACAAACCTTAGTAAATTGGTATGAGTTTTGTGGATCACAATCAAACTTGGGCAGCAAAACACACATCAAGCACCTTGGTGCTCTCATGCATTTTGCCCGTCACCAGTAATTCAAGTATTTATCCCTGATCATTTAATTTGGAGATGTTGAGTCCCCTTCTGTCATCAGTCTAAGACTGGTCATCATATAACCACTCTAACACAAAACTGAAATATGACATCAGAGACTGTAGTAAGCTAAAATTAGTTAGATTTATATGGGATTGAAGAAATACTTTGTTGTAATTATAATGCTTTCCTGGACACTACCTCTTTAACATTGCATTAGTCTGCATGATTAGTTAATTGAATCTACTTCATTAATTTTCCAGTATCCACTACCCCACTTTATTCTAAAAAACCCCCACCTTTCCCAGAAGATTTCAAATAAGAATTGCATAAAATCTTTTCCAAAACCGTTCTGATAGAAACCATATTAATGAAAACTTGATACAAAATTTGAAGTAAAATATGAACATGAAGATATTATCCATATTTCTTATTTTAAAATTGTGCAGGTGTCAACGTCATTGCAAGCAGATACCTAAAGAGTTAATAAAGAGTTTGCAGATACACCTGTCTGCAGTACTAGCCTATGTGTCACAAGAGAAAGAGAGCCTGCTGTAAAGATATAAAACTCTAATAAGATGAGAGACTTTTACTAAGCTACTCATGCTTGGAGTCTATTGAAAGATAATCTTTGGTACAGAACATCCAGAAAAGCAGTGAACTGAAACCAATATTCACTAAAAAACAGATTAAGAGACCAAACTGAAGAAATCAGAAGTTACTGAGCAGAACAGACACACATCTTAAAGATTGTCATTCATTGTGAAATCATGGGGTAATTTCAGCTTTTGAGAAAGAACAGTTTCTAAGGATGAAACCCTGATACCCTCTCTCCTCTTTCACTGACGGTACAAGCCCGTATATTACAATTATTTTTAAATCTCCGTATTTTAATTGAAAAATATATTGAGAAAAAAAAAGTTCAGAGATCAGCTGATCACGAGGATAAAACCCATTTTTGTACAAAAAAGGAGCTTCTTTTCACTCACATTCAAATATGTCTGTTTTTTCTCTTTATGAACATCGACGATTTCTTTATGCTTGAGGTGAAAGATGATCTTGCAGCTGGGAAACTGGATTTAGCAAAGGTGAGGTTTATTGCCAACTTCTTTAGAGACCTTTGGCCAATCTAATTACTCCATGAGGCCATTTCCAGCTGCAAAATATCAATAGTAATAGTCTGCATTTTTCTTACTCAGATGGCCAAGTCTTTGGACCTGCCATAAACTCTGACTAAGAAAGTAAGCATATAACTTCCTAACACAAAATTACATGTAATATGATGGTATTCTCTTGATTTTTCTTTCAATACATTTAATATTAGGCTCCTACTTTGTCAATGTGCAATTTTGCCTTCCTTTCCCTGTCCTTTGCTACATGGCAACAAAATCAATTCATATTTTCAAACTGTGAAACCTGGGAATGCACTTCTTTAATCTTCTAATTACTATTATTAAGATAAGAAGACACTAGACCCAAAGAATCCTAGGGATATATCTGCAGAAAAGTCTAACAACAGAGAAAAGCCAAATATCTTCACAGGTATTGGAGGTGGCACGTTTGATTTCATGTCTGAATGATTAATATCAGCAAATTAAATAAAGCTATTTTAGTGGACAACATACTTATTTCCATCGTGACATAGTTCAGATCCTGGTCTACCCAGTACTGAAAAACTTTACATTGGGAAAATACCACCAGAAGGAATTAACATGAAATCTGTGTTGTTATTTATTAAAGCGTATTTAGTATTGGATATTGTTTAAATATTTTTAAAAAAATTAAGTCCTTTTTAAGCAGACAGTATCTCATACCATCGAAATTTCAAATAAATTCAGAACCTCGGTCCAACTCTATGTGTTTAATGTTTAAAAAAGACCGTTTCTTTTTACAGCAGATGCCACTAAATTTGCTTGGTTCTCTTGTCCTCTGGATTATAATTTTTTCTGGTATTAGAACTTTTCTTCTGACACTTCCTAAAAAAAAAGTTTCACATTCCTAAGTGGCTTTTTTTCCATTCTCTTTCCCTATTGATTTATTTTATTTTTTACCTTCAGAAGTAGTAAAAGTTTAAATATTTAAACACATAAGAGCTCCCCAAATCTTTGCAACCTTGAAATCCTCCTTCTGCTACGAAAATAGACTCTTTTCCTCTCAAGGACTGGGATTTAAATTTGCTACACTAAGGTGTAGCTTCTCCTCCCACCATATCCTTCCTTCCACAGCTGCTTACACACAGACAATTTTTTCTCCTTATGCTTTCAAAAGAAAAAAGCAACAACAAAACATGAAGTAAAGGATAACTGAACTTATCTTCCCCAAAATGCAAAAAGCTTGAAAACATCGCTTGGAGAGGGCAGTGATCAGACATTTGATCCTTTCCCTTACTCAGCACCAGGGAGACTCATGGACATACTGGAGTGAGTCCAGCAAAGGGCCACGATTACAATTAAGGGATTGGAGTATCTACCATATGAGAAAAAGCTGAGATCACATGGGTTGCTCACCCAGGAGATGAGAAGTCTCAGGGGGATCTTATCAACATGTTGGAACACCTGACAATGTGATGAAGAGAAGAGAGCCCATCTCCTCTCAGCAGTGGTCAGTGAATGGACAAGAGGTAATGGGCACTAACTGAAATACAGGAAATTCCATTCAAATGTCAGAAAAACTTTTTTGTTGCAAAGGTGATTGAACACTGGAATAGGTTGGCCAAAGAGATTTTAGGGTCTCTACTGCTGGTCCCTTGTAACTTCTATGATTCTATGGTTTACAGGTAAATGCTAAACTTCAAAAAAATCTTAATGTAAATATCTTAATTGTTTATTTGGTCATATTTTATTAAGAGTTAGTAAGCATACAGTAAAACAGAACAAGATCTTAAAAAGATTGGTGAGGATGAGTTTGGTAAAACACTCTGGGTGATGTTCTGTTTGTGTGGAGAAAGGAATGTACTCTGAATAATTAGAAAAGTATCCACTGAGGATGTTAAAGGAATGTACTCTGAATAATAAGAAAAGCACTCTGAATAAGAAAAGGTTCTACTGACGATGTTAAGGTAAAGGAATGTGCCACTGACAACGTTAAAGGAATATGCTCTGAATAATTAGAAAAGATAAGATGGGCACCTGAAGGAGATAAGGAGATCATAAGTCAGGAAATCATTGAACAAATAAAACTGAAAGGTTTATTCCACCTAGATCCCACTTATTTAAATGGAATGACTGGGTGTCAAAATCAAATGAATATGTATGTAAAGATGTTGTAACCTCTCACAAAAACTGTATAAAAGATCTAACTTTTCAGAGCTAGTTTGTCTAGTGTGAATTGGCTAGCTCCCCAAACTGCACAAAATAAATACCTTTGCTACTTAAAGACAAAATTTGTCTCTGAGCAGTTACTCTGTGCCGTTTTGGCATCAACAGCATCCCAAGCTTGCTTCTAATATCCCTCACAAGCAAGTAATTCCAGATGTGCCATCCCAGTTATCAAAACCTCCAAGTTTTTAGCTTTTTAAATAATGTTCCTGGGAAATCTTTCTTCTCCACCTAAAAAAAACCCACAGAAAAAGATAAATACTATGCACAAAACAAGGCCTATCTTGATGCCCATTCAACTTGTGCTTGCCCACTTAGCTTTCAGCCGTTTTAGATGGTCTCCACTGATCTTCCAGCACAAACAATATATTGGCTGATTCTGTGTCGTAGCAGAATACATGAGACTGAGTATGAAAGACATGTATGAAACTACAAGGCCACAATAGCTACTATGCAGTTCACCACTACACTTCTGTCAACTCCTGTGCTAGCTGTACACTTGGTGCCCCCCCAGCTGCTCGGTCCCTGCCCTCCTCAGCTGGGCCAGGCAGAGAAAATGCACCGACAGGCTGGGGGTGAGGGCAGGGGGAGATCGCTCAGCGGGTGCCCTCACGGCCAGCACCGGCCCCGCTCGGGGACACCGGCGGCACTGATTGCCAGCCAGCCCAGAGCGGGGCAGGAGAAACAAACCCAGCTCTGAACACCCCTTCCCCCCAGCCCTCCCTTCTTGCTGAGCCCAACCCTGCTCCCAAGCTCTCTCCCTGCTCCCACCAGCGGGACGTGCCACAGAAAGCGCTGTCCTCAGTTAGACTTGCATAGCAGCTCTTCCCTCACTTTTTGAGCCAACAGACCAAAGATGGAGGCTCACACCTTCTTGTATTAAGCCATAAAGGTGGGCAAATTCCTCATGTGTAACCAGTAAGTCAGCTCCATAGTGTAGGTGCTTAGTGACAGGCTAGCCTAACCTTGCTGCTCAAATCTGGATGGTGATTAAAGCCTCTTTGTAAGGCAAACATACTCTAAAATAAATGTTACAAACTCCCAGATCGCATAAACTAAGGAAATTACACCACATCCTTACATCTGTGTCTATCTGAGCTCCTTGGTTTTTTTTGCTAACTAGCTCTCAAATTGAAATAGTGTACATATATTTGCTGATGTCAGAAGGCAAAACGTTTTGGAGCTTTTCAGCAGGAGAGGAGTCCTGAACAGTGTCTGAGAGGGAAAGTGGAAAGCAGAGGTATACAATACAGCCCATCCAGGAAGAGTTCTGTGTAATCACATTTTAAGTGTTTATGACTATGTACTGAAGCAGAAATGTCAGCTGAAAGTTAACTTTGTTGTTTATTAAATGTATGTTAATAATGTCATTGGAAATCTTAAGTGCTCCATTGATTGCAAATGTAAATTGGCAATGCTGTGGTCTCTGTCTGCCAGTCAATCACAGCAGTGAGTGAGGTAAAACCACAATAAGGGAACTGATTACAGAAAGCATCGAAGGAAAAAGGTAGATGGTAGAGAATATTTTTGTATTTAGCAGTATCATCAGACTCCCTACAATACAGCTTTTCATGCAGCAACTGATAAAGATCTAAAACCTATAGCCTATTTCTTTCAAGTTAAAGCTCAGATAAGACACACCCACCCAACTACCACCACCTACTTTAAGAAAGAGCAAGTAGTAATGTAGGGTTACAAAAGGCAGCCCCTCAGGGAGCACTGTCTAGACCTACAGCTGCCAGATGAGGTCAAGGACCCAAGGAACACCTCCCTTTTCCCAGCTATATATTTAGTGACAAGAATAGTATAAAAGTTTTCATGCTAAATTACTTCCAAAAAAGTGACCATACCCAGAGCAAACAGTAGCAAGCAACTAACCACATTTCAAGAAGATGAGCAAAAAATCTTCCTTTGGGAATAGAGAAGACAGCCAGCCTTGTAAAGCTGGAATGCTGCTTTTCTATCTGAGATCTACACAGGTTTTGCAAAATCCTTGTTAGTAAATATGAACTCCTTAAAATTGCTTGATTTTTTTATACTGATAAAAATTAATTTACTATCAACAAAGACTTGCTAGGTGTTAGAGTCAACAAGCATTTAAAATCTCAGGTTTATAACTCACCCCTCTCTGCCTTAGATTTCCAGCTACCAAACAGCACAACATAATTTTGTAAATCTTCTATGAATGTCTTCCTATATTGTTTACAATAATAAGGCTTCAAATTCATCTGAGCTCCTAATTACCAGTGTAGTCTGACTAACAGTAAATCAGAACCACATTATTGTAGTATTATGCAGAAAGGGTCATAAGTGCTATTTGGTTGACACTATTTGTTTCCTGTACACAAATGAAAGTTTCCCTCTGAGCACAGCAGATACCGTCTTGAACAATATTGTTATGGAGATAAAGCACTGCAGAGACATCTTTTAGAGGAAAATTAAAATAACTCATAAGCAGCTGAACTGAAGAACCCTACTTTCCTGTGGATTTGAGGCTTATCTCCTACTGCTTTCCCTCATCATCTGTTCCCAAAACCTTTTCCTTGTTGCAATACTCAGTATAGGGCAAGCCACTGCAATGCTTTGTCTGCCTTGTCACAGACCCAGACGGTTCTTTGGGAAGCTGTACCTGGTTTTCAGCTACCTATATGTCAAACAGCAAGCAGTTAGTGTGTGCTGATTGATACACTAGCTGGCCAAACAGAACAGACTGAGCTTATACAGTTTCTCTGATTGGAAGCACTAGTTTGGGTAATTTACCTAATCAGACAGAATTTTGAGAAAACTTCTGGCTTTTATCTGCCTGGAGATGTTGCCACTTCTGAGAAATGGAGCAACAATGGCCAACAGATTCAAAAAAGAAAGCGGAAATTAAGCATTAGATACATTAAGAACTTTATCTAATCAGCCTCATTTACACACAAAATTATTCTAGCCCCCTTCTTAAAAATCTTACTTTTAAAGGATTTATTTCAAACTCAACCAAAACTGCTAGGAGTCAGACAAATACATAATAATCTGTTCATACTTATATAAACATATAATCTGCTAATTTCAGACAAATGTGTAAGAGAAAACCACAACACATTTCTAATATTGGAAAAAGATCCCACATAAAGAAAAAGTACTTTTGTTAGGTATACAATAACAGTGCTGTAAAAATGCCTAAAGTCTTAAAATGTCAAGTGACAAATTATTTCATAAATGACTATTTATGTCAAGTAGTAGTTGACTTGATTTTTCAAAGAAACTATAATTGAAGTACTTTAGAATTTTTTGCTGCCTATATAAAATAAAATAATTGCATAATTAGCACATAATTACTTTCAGGAGTGACTAATTTTGGATTCTATTAAGTATATATTAATTGCTGTGCTGGCAACTGCAAAAAAGAAAGTGAAAAAGTAAGAGGCTTCCCTTATCAAGGTCAGCATTTGCTTTATAAGACAATCAAAATAATGTTAAATCAATTAAATGGTCCAATATTCAATGACTGCAAGGCACAAGGCAGTGAAATGGAAGGACACCATAGGACTCACGAGGCATTGCTGGCAGGATTCAAATTGACTTTAAACTCAAAGTTGTGATGTTGCACTCCTGTGGAGACAAATGCTTCCGATTACTGCTGCAGCATTACGTGTGCTGACATGTTACCTCTTAACTGATGTTCACTGGATATGCAGAGTCCACGTTCAAACCTCTTGTTCATATGCTATTATACATAATTACTCCTGTTGTTTAGTCAGGAGTTCTGGATTACAGAAACATTTAGGTTGAAAAAGACCTTTCGGATCTTTCATAAAAATCTAACATTACTAAGTCCACCACTAAACCATGTCCCTAAGTGCCACAGCTACACATCATTTAAATACCATCAGGGATGGTGACTCCATCGTCACCTGGGCAGCCTGTGCCAGCGCCTGCCAGCCCTTTCGGTGCAGAATGTTCCCTCACACCCAATCTCACCCTCCCCTGGCGCAACGTGAGGCCGTTTGCTCTTGTCCTGTCGCTGGTTCCTGGGGAGCAGAGACTGACCCCCCTGGCTACAGCCTCCTGCCAGGCCATTGCAGAGCCACCGGGTCCCCCCAGCCCCCTTCTCTCCAGGCTGACCCCCCCCGCCCCCCCAGGCTGGTGCCCCAGCCCCTGCCCCAGCCCCTGCCCGGCTCTGGACACGCTCCAGCCCCTCAGTGTCTGTCTGGCCGTGAGGGGCCCAACGCTGAGCCCAGGCCCCGCGGGGCGGCCCCACCGGTGCCCAGGGCAGGGGGACGGGCGCTGCCCCGGCCCTGCCGGCCACACCGTTTCGGACACCAGCCAGTTATCTTATGAAAGGATAACTAGATGTCCATGTCTTGAAGTTTCTTGTTTTATTTCACCTGTGAGTGGGAACAACTGATAGGGGAAGTGCAGTGTGAGTAACAAAAGAACTTGGCCTATGTTTTTATTCCCTGAAATCAGGAGGAGTCTCATCTCATTTACTATTAGCAGACACTTATCTTTGCTAGTAACTAGCTGCATTAACTAGCAGACTGAATTAATCGAGACAGAGGAGAGCCAGCAACCTGATACAGCATAATAAATTGTCCCAGCAGAGACCAGAAACTAAGAACTGCAGATTCCTTCCATGCATTATCAGTGCTTTAACCTTTCTAGATATCCTGTTCCTCATTTATTGCAGCCGCTTAACTAATGCTCAGTTTTACAGATCACAACAAACATTTTTTGGAAAAGCAGTTCCCAGGACTATTCTTTCTTCTATTTAAAAAAAAAAAAAAAAAAAAAAAAAAAAAAAAAAAAAAAGGTAAATAAGGGTTCTAGAAAAAGTTGAAGCCAGATATGGCTTTGACAAAATATGCCCTAGTTTTCAAGAGTGAGTAATTGCATAGGGTCATTTTGTCTTGCAAACCAGATGGGATGGCCCATCAGGCAGTGCAAACCCATGAACTTGTAACCAAAAGGCAGAAAATTCCAACCTCCAAAGCACTTGCCATTCATTTAACTCCCTTTGGCCTCACAGCTAGAATAGCTTCCAATAAAATCAATGAACTTTTAAAATATCTTACCTGAAACATTATGGTTCCACGAACTTCTTAGCTTACAGAGTAGAAAATGTATAGGGTACACACCTTAGTCCAATATGATTGTTATTACAGGGACATTAAAATGAGAAAATTGCATAGGCTGGGTTTCTCAAACTGCAACTTGATGCTTTGTTTGCAATTCCATTTATAAACAGGTAAGTGTGCGACTTGTTCTTGCCTCGTTTCAAAACAAATGCTAAGCTCTCTATGGTTCTTTAACACCACAATTTTTACACATGAATACTAGCTCGTTAAATGAAAGTCCTGTACCCCCTTGTCTCAAATTTGACCTAGAAGTGTGTTTGGTGGTTTGTTTGGGGTTTGGGTTTTTTTCTCCCCTTCTTCAAATCAGCTGCCAGTTCCCATACTCGGAATATATATAAGAATAATTACTCAGCATGGGTAGTTCCCTATCTTTTCCACCCCTTTGCCTACAAGTTTTATGTCCAAGAGTGCAGGAATAAATACAAGTAGGTAACAGATCTCCCCATGGCTTTGAGTAAATCACAACTGATGGTTTGTCTGTACAGGCTTTGTACTATCCTCTGCTACTCTACCACACGAACACAAATGACACTGCAAGCCAGACCCTGGGCAGAATCAAGAAAAACTATAAAGCCCTGGGGATACGAGTAAAAAATATTGGTGCTGAAGTTATTTTTAATTCCTTTTTATCAGAAAGACGAAAGGGATGCAACCAGAAATAGATGTATAAAGCACATCAGCTTCTGGTTTTGCAGCTGGTGCTGTCATGAGAGGTTTGGCTTTTATGCCAGTGGGATACTGTTTGACTATAGCCTGTTAAGAGGCATGGGATCCATCTGCCTAGAATGGGATCTTTCATATCAGACTGGCCAGCTTGGAGAGGATGGCTTTAAACTGAAGGACTCAGAGGGGGAAGGGTTCAAAGTGGCACTGCTCACTCCATCATATCCAGCTGGGAAATAAGGCAGGCCACCCAAAGCAGCAATATATGTTCCTTAGCTGCCTCCCAAGATGAGTACCAGAAGGCCAGACACCTCAAGGGTGTGCATGGGTGTGGTGGGCCCTCTTGCACCCCTCCTGGGAAACCTGCGTGCTCATTTACCTCTCTGAAATGCCTGCACACCAACACACCCAGCATGGGGATTACAGGGCCATGATCTCACTGCAATTACAGAGGCATGGAATGCTGTCAGAGATGGCTATGAACCTTTTAGGAAAGACAGGCCAGCAAGGCAAGGTGATGGAGTTACTCTTTATTTGAGGGAGTGACAGTATTGCACTGAGCTCTCCCTAGGGGCAGATGCAGAAAGTCAAGAGCTTATGGGTAAAAATAAAGGGGCAGGCAACAACAGGGGGACACTGTTGTGGATGTTTGCTACAAGCCACCTGATCAGGAAAAAGAAGTTGATGAGGCCTTCCGAGACAGATGGAGGTGACCTCACAATCACAGGCCTCGGTTCTCAGGGGGCACTTCAACCTCCCTGTTGTCTACTGGAAAGACAGCACAGTTAGGCTCACGCAGCCTAGGAGGTTCCTGCAGAGCATTGATGATAACTTTTTGACAAAGGTGGTAGAGGAGGTAACAAGGCGATGTGTGCTCCTGGACTTTGTACTAGTTGTACAACATTTTAAAATTAGCTTTTAGGTTTCTACTAAAGATTTTTAAAAAATGTTACATGATGAAGTAAATATGGACGGATAGTAATGAGCTATCCCCTTTTTCTGTGGAAACATCTATACCTAACCAAGAAAAATAATTGAGAAAAACCTCAAACTAACAACTGACTACAGAATGAGAGTAAACAAGCTACTTCATGGTCTTTGCAAATTTCTTAGACTGTTTTCACCTTGATTTTATCTGAAGGTATGTTTACCTGCTGCATATTCATTACAAGCCCACATAAAATATAAGTATGCTCGATATGGGATAGTTCTTTCTCTTACATTGCATCCTGTCCAGAACGTGCTTACACATCACCATTGAACTTTGCTATCTCTCAAGTCCAGGCTCCAGCATACAACACCACTCAACATAAGCCCTATCCTGCCTTCACATCATTCAGTTAAAATAAAGATTTTTCTATACCTCTTAACCGTGTCTTGTCCTGATGAAAAAGCAAGTTGGAGGAGATCTATTTATTTATTTTTAAATAATCCAGTGCTCCATTCACTGAGCACTGGATCACTGAGTCACACTTTGTGGACTGTTGTGTTGTTAAAATGCTTTTTGATTGAATAATTTTTTTCAAATTAAAACACTTAACGAACAACCCACACATGCAGCAACTTCATTTACATACCATTTTTATTCCCTGGGACATCAGGAAAACTTAACATGCTCCTATAGTCAACTAAAATGTATTAGCACTGCATGTATTTCTGACAAGGCCTTCTTTAACAGAAGGTTAAACTCCATTTGGTCTTTGAAACTTGTTCATTTTTGCTTGTTACAGCTTTGACAGCACCACCTCTCTCCTGAGGTGGTCATGAATGATCCTGAAATCACCCAAGATAGTTAAGGCACTGATAATATCAAGTAACCTGTTTTAGTCACCTCTCATTACTATCTCAGTCAAAAAAAGTCCAAGTTATTTTTTGTCAAATGTTGCAATACAGCAATCTCCATTTGCATTTAAACCCATTTAAAATAAAGCTATGTATTTATCTGAAATATTACAAGATCTGCTTGCAGCTTTTCAGCCTCATACTTCTCCCATTAACATAATCTTGCTATGTCTTGCAGGCAACTATTTCTATTTCTGCCATTTATACATTTGCTGCTCTATATCCCATCTGTATTTCAGGTATCTCAAAGTGATAGTTAGCTGTATAGGTCAGTCTCATCTGTAAATGGACCACAAGTCAGGTAAATGGCTGTGGAATAATCTAAATAACTCAAAAATCTTAAAAAAACAGTTTACTGCGAAAGAAGTTCAATATACTTTCGGACAACAGTAATAGAAGGGAACAATATGAGTGAAAGACGTTTTTGCAAGCCTTTCATGGAGGGTGAACTTCAATGTACTCAGATCATCTGAAAGAAGGCAACTCCTGCCAATGAGATTAAATTGTCAAAGTGAATGAATTTAAAACCTCAGTTTTAACTTTCTACCTATTTACATATCACACGGAGTTTAACGATTAGCAAATTAGACACAAATCATGTGCAAATCAATGCAAATTGCCGTTCACACACACAATGTAAACTTCATTTTTCATGTTGGGATGTAGCCAGTTCCTAGTTAACAAGCATATGGATTTCAGATCTGGGGTAAATGAGCTTCTCCGTCACAAGCCAAAGCTTCCCCTTTCTTCCATCCTCCTCCCCCGCTCATTCCTCCACTTGGCACAAAAACACCAGACTTCTCATTCAATCCACATAATTCAGTTGATACTTGCCTTATGTCAGACTTTGTGTAGGCAGGTAATAACTTTGAGTCATTAAATTAGGCTATGCTTTCTCTAATTTGTGCTCTTCGGTTAGAGTTGTGTGGTCACTTACACTAATTAGAAATGCTTACTTTATTAACAGAAGATATATATACTTTGGAAAGCCCTGTGAGATCACCAAAGTATTTTTAGATCCCTGCAACTTTTGTTTTCTTGACTTTTGCACTATGTCATATATAACTAGTCTGAACTGAGCTGACAAAAGCCCTTTGAGCTCATCCTCATAAATAAAAACCATTGCATTCACTGCTTATCAAGTGCCACTTTTTATTTCCAAGGGGATCTCCCTTTCCCCAGGAGAGGTTACATAGAATCATAATCACAGAATTGGGCACTATTTGTGTCTGGAAGAGACCTCTGAAGGTCTGTTCTGCAAACTCTTGCTCAAAGCAGGAGCAATTTCAACAACAAATCAGATTCCTTGGGAGATTGTGCAGCTCACCTTGGAAAATCTGCAGGGTTTGTTATTTCCCTCACCCCTTGCTCATCCCCTGTTCCTGTGTGTAAAAACCAATGAGGAAAAAATAAATTCCTAATATCAAATCTGTTTCCATTGCTGAAACTTTGGGTCTCTGTCTCATGGCCTTTCATTGTGCAACCCCCAAGGAGAGTCTGCTTCTGTCTTCTCAGCTTCGCAGGACTCCATAAGGTTTTCCACAGACCCTTCAGTAACAGTTAAAATATACTACTGTCTATTTGGTGTGCTACGACCAATTATCTTTGAAGTTTGAATAATAAAATTCTTATGAAATTACCAGCCATTTTTTTTCTCCCTCTCAGAAAATCTGCTTAAAGGCCAGGTAGAGAAAAGGGCACCTAGAAAACTCTTAAGTGTTTCTCACCCTCAAACTGACTTTGAAGTATTTCAGACAGGGAAGATGAAAACAGATAAATCAAGGGAATGTGCCCACTGGCGACATCCAATTCTTAAAACACCAGTGTATCTCACAGAAAATCCCACACAATGTGTATGTGCAGCAGAGGTTGAACTCTAACCATTGCTGAAGTCACAGCATCCATTTAAACTGCCTCAGGCTGGAGTCTCTAACTGGTCACAAGTGATTTCAATCCATATCAGATGTGAAGAACATAAACAATCAAATAAATATGTCTTCCCTGACATGACCCTTAATCACTGCAAACAAAAGAGATACTGACCTTGATTAACATTGTGCTGCTGAATTTGATATGAGAGATCCCATTGATCATGGATTCAAACAACTGGGACATGCAGAGCCTTTATATTTTCCCCCCCTTCATTTAGTACCTATAGAATTTAAGGTACGATCAAAACAGTGGAGAACATTATACAGGCTGCATCCATAATTTTCTGCTCCCTGTTGAATACAAGGCTTTTACATTTTTCGTATGAGATAAGAAAGAAATACTCATATAACTAGGGCTCAAGAGGAAATGCCAGTTAAGTTTCTATTGCAATGCATGTGCATGAGGGCACAGTTAAATTTCTGCAGGTAACTGCAGGCAATATTTTGTTGACCATTGCCCATGTAATTGCTACAACCTAAATAAATGTAACGTGCAGAATCGTTTAGTTGTTTGTTATTTTTTAATTTAGAGTATTTTGTTATTAAGAGTCAGTCTTTAATCAGAAAGGTGTTTTAGTGTCCTGTAGCAGTATTGGAATTCTTCTACAACATATTAAAATGTTAATTATATGGAGGTTTTTTAATTGTTAAAATTAACACCTTTCCCATGACATTTTTTTTTCTTAAGTTTGCTCATTTCACAGCTCACCCTTCCCCCATTTAAGTTGCTCTTTCCTTTGTTTCTTGCCTTACTGCCCAAATAAATTAATTCTGTTACGTCCATGGTTTTGCATGTAGAAAACATCAGATATCAGTGAACATTTTCTGACCTTCTGTTTCTTTCAGAGTTCTTTTCATATTCCATACCTTCAAACAGCCAGGTACTATTCATATTCTTTTAGATTTCACAGTCAGCCATATGATGTGTCAGATGTTTTAAGAGGCTTAGCCAACAAACGT
This sequence comes from Falco naumanni, assembly GCF_017639655.2. Classification (NCBI taxonomy): domain Eukaryota; kingdom Metazoa; phylum Chordata; class Aves; order Falconiformes; family Falconidae; genus Falco; species Falco naumanni. Next base: position 42,481,492 of record NC_054054.1, on the reverse strand, counting down.
ACAGCAAGCAGAAATTTACAGAAAGCATTTATAGTCCAAACCCCAGTCAAAAAACATCTACAAATAATTACAGACCTCTCTCGTGAACCCCAGACATAGTCAAAGAGGCTATGGTTATAGCTATATTTTAATTCAGTATTACCTGCTAAACAGCCCCAAAAGCTAACTGCATTGGAAAGGATATGGGGCTGTAGGGTCTGAAAAACGATAGCTGATTGCAAGCCGTTGGGAATGACCTCAGCAATGTCCCGAGTCCTAAATCACACTCTGAATTTGCTTCACAGAAAGCTTGTTAGCAAGTTAGGGTCCAGGGTCAGGTCACCATGTGGATGTGACCTGTGATCTAGGTCCTGGAGGTAGTAAAGGGGAGGCAGAGAAGAGTTAATAATTTTAACAACAGTTTAAAAAATCAGTCATAGGGCATTGGAAAGTGAACAGGGAGTTACTCGCAGGGTTGGGAACTTAAGTCACTTTTGAAAGCCTGCCCTCCTGCGAATAACACTTTTGAAAACACCTCAGTGCTTTGGGTTTAGAAATTAACCTACATGGGGACTGTAGCCACAGTATTACTTCCTCAGCCAGAAGCATTCTTTATTTACAGCCCTGCACTTGAGATTTCTGCCCCTGTTGTAGTATATAACAAAAACACATTAAACAAAGTGTCTGTGAGCCACTTACTTTGTATCTAAAAATAAGGTCTGTGCCTTATTTCCACCATGCGATCAATGCAAGAGGAAGGGTTTTTTTCTTATTTTTAGAAATCAAAGAGTACCGTTGTGAACACATCATGTTTCTACCCCAGAAACCATATGGATTCACAGAGCAAGTGAAAAGTTTATGGGTTCCCCCTGCCCTCCTTTTTCTTCCCTTTAGCTAGATTGCTGTTTTGTGTGTGGGGGGGTTGTTTTTGTTTTTTTTTTTTAAAAAAAGCAACCACCTGTTACCTCTGGGCATTATAAAGGAGAGTTGAGCACTAAACTGCATCCATGTAGTGCATATAACAGTACCCAGAAGCTCCAATGCTTCTATTGAATCAAAATAAGCTGACATAAGCTGGATGATAGAATGACTAGTTTTGTGCTTTCATAGCTTTTAAACTGCTGTTGAGCTCGAGCTGTGATCAGACTGAAGTTTAACAAAATAAAGCAGAGAAACCTGCCTGAAACAACTTTCTCCAGCTTTGAATGAATGCAATTTTTCACTGAAAAACTTACGCCTTTCTTCTATGTGTTCATTCTGTGCACTTTATCTGCTTCCAGGATTGCTTCATTGTAAAGATGAAGACAAGTAGGATACTGCTTTGAGCCATAGCTCCTTTGGGAGGATCTATAAGGCAAAGCTGTTGCTTTCTCAGCTTCTGCAGAAAATTCATTCCAAATATATATCTCATATTAAATATATTTGCTTTCTTTCCCCCCTCCCCCGCACCCCTCACCCCCCCCCTTTTTAACTACATCTCCCTCTCTACAGGTAAATGCAGCTTCTGTTTTAGCTTAGGTGTAGGAACCCTGAATCTGAAGCAGGGAGAATCATGATTTTGAGTGTGGCTTCCATTCCAAATTGGTTGCTTCTCCTTCATAGCTGTTCTTTTAATCTTTACCACAGGCATCACAGCCAGACAGGTTTTCAACCACATAGTTCTTTATGCAGGTCATTTGAATTCTCTGTCTCCTTTGCTATAGTGTTCATTAACAGTCTTGTATCAATATTATGACTGGAAAGAAAAAAAAAAAAGTTTCACTTGCACCCCAAGCCTCTAACTCCAAGCCTTTCTGTTGCCATTGCAGGTGTAGGAATTATTTTTATTCTTTTCCACAGTTTCCCATCTCTCCAAGGAGTGGAGGAACAGGAGTGGAGTTTTATCTCATGCTCCTAGTGACTGTAGGAACTCTCAGCAAGCAAGCAAGCATTGGGATGAAGTAAAACTAAGGAAAAAATTATTATAACAGAATTGTTTAGGTTGAAAAAGACCTTTAAGATGATCAAGTCCAACCATAAAGACTAACACTACCAAACCCATACTAAAACATGTCCCTAAGCACCACACCTGCACGTTTTCTTAATATCCCCAGGGATGCTGACTCCCCCCTGTCCCCGGGGAGCCTGTTCCAGTGCCTGGCCACCCTTTTGGTGAAGAAATTTTACTTACTATCCAACCTCACCCTCCCCTGGGGCAACGTCAGGCCGTTTGCTCTCGTCCTGTCGCTGGTTCCTGGGGAGCAGAGACCGACCCCCCCGGCTACAGCCTCCTGCCAGGCCGTTGCAGAGCCACCGGGTCCCCCCCAGCCCCCTTCTCTCCAGGCTGACCCCCCCGCCCCCCCAGGCTGGTGCCCCAGCCCCTGCCCGGCTCTGGACACGCTCCAGCCCCTCAGTGTCTGTCTGGCCGTGAGGGGCCCAACGCTGAGCCCAGGCCCCGCGGGGCGGCCCCACCGGTGCCCAGGGCAGGGGGACGGGCGCTGCCCCGGCCCTGCCGGCCACACCGTTTCGGACACCAGCCGGGACGCTGCTGACCTCCTTGGCTAGATGGTAGGTTAAGAAGAGAGAAATAAATTGATTGTGAAGCAGAAGACAGACAGATGATGTGAGCCTTGGGGAAATTAAATCCATGCTACAGCACAGACTGGGGACTGACTGGCTGGAGAGTCAAAGAAGACTTGGGTGTCCAGTTGAGAAGTGGAACATGGGCCAGCGTGTGCCTTAACCACAGTGATGGTAAACTGCATAGTTGACCACATGTGAAAGAATTTGACCAATCAGTTACAGGAAATTATTATTCGTCTCTTTCCAGCATTTGGGAGACTGTATCTGCAGTATATCGTGCAGCTTTGTGCCCCTACCCCAGTATGAGATGGATTGAGAACCTGGAAAGATGCACACAAGAGGATGAAGAAGTGGGGCTTGTCTAGCCTGAAATAGGAAGGCTTTATTAAGTTTTAAAGTTGTCCTTATCTAAAAGAATGAAGATGCAGGAATATAGAACACAGTAAAAGCACAAAGAAACAACAGTAAAGTTATACAAGTACAACTCTGATGGGTACAAGAGATGGGGTGCAGGGAAGGGGAAAAAAGGTTGTCCCAATGTGACTGGTTAAACACCAGAACGGAATTCCAAAGGAGTGGTTTCAATCTTCATTCCCAAAGATTTTCAAGACTCAGTTGGATAAAGACCTGAGGAACTCTGACTTTGAAGTTAGTACTTTTTCTTGAGTAGAAGGTTGGACTACAAACTTGCAAGAGTCCCTCACAACCTAATTTTTGTATGATTACTGTACATAGACTATATAAAGGTGCTGAGCAAAAATGGGATTAAGTATGTACAAATTAATCCCACAACCATATAGAACAGATTATTTAGACTTTTAGTTAACTCTGTAGACAGTTCTTGCTCATGGGCTTCAGCAGAAAGTTTGGACTGAGATACAGGTCAGTGTCTGCAGGTGGTAGTGTTTGATTGTGCTGTTATTTAGCAGAAAGGAGGAATGATGGGATTGATTTAAGGTTTGTGATTTTAAATAACTGACAAGCTAGGCAGCATCTGTGGATGAGTGTTTTCTGTTGCAGTCAAATCAAAACAAATAATAGTTAGAGGGGGCATGCAAACTGTTTTTGTTATTGTCATATCATTATATATTTTCTATTTCTGACAAACATTACTTATATTTCAAAGCACTTTCTTCCCCAGCTTTCCATATGTCAGCTGCTATCAAAATACACTACTCAGAGTTAAGTGGAAAGAAAATGAAAATTATTATTTTTCTATTCTCTGATCTTTAAGTGCTCAAAGAAAATATCAGACACTGAAATCTGTGCTAAGTGTCCAGCCCTACCCACAACTCTAGAACCGCCCTATTGCCTCCAAGGATTATACAAGCACTGTAGGACCACAGACTCAGCCCTGCAGCAAACAACAGATCCATACTTTTCCCAGGCATTGCTTCAGTCATTCCAAACTCAGCTAAAATAGAAAGCTCAAGGCTGGGATCAAGATGCTCCTATTTCATGTACACAAGCTATTCTATAGTGTCAATATGCAGTGTTAAAGAGTTAAAAATAAGAAGTCAAAATTAATATATACTCTTATATAAAGTGGCACTGTGGAAAAATTTGGTAGAGAAATAATCTTCTGGATGATTATTCGGGCCCGGTATCTGAAATGCCAACTTAAGTTCAGATCAGTCATCCTCCGAAGGTACAATCGTAGAATGGTTTGTATTGGAAGTGACCTTTAATCATCATCTAGTCCAGCCCTCCTGCCATTGACAGAAACATATTTCACTGGATCAAGTTGCTCAAAGCCCTGTTCAACACTTCCAGTGATGGGGCATTCATAATTTCTTGGGCAGCCTGTCTCCATTGTCTGTATAGGGAACATAAAAGGACATTTTAGGGCCTAAAGCAAGACAAACACACTTAATTGCTATTCTTCATGAACTAGCGTGAAAAGACATCTTACAGTTTTTGTAGTCACCCCAACTCAAAGCTTTGCTTACACTCTCCTTACACAAAGATTCCATAATACAGCTCATGCAGCAAGGTAGCCTAAAAGCACTTCATCCCAAATCAACACTTAGACAACTTAACCACTCCGTGGCAGCATCCCACAAATAGGGGCAAAATTTAGTTAATTTGAAAGATGACTTACTGTTTGCATTACATCCATGCAATACCCGAAAAATTATGTTTAAGAAAATACAGTAGTGTGCTGCGTACAACGGCATGTCCAGAAAGCCACTTTTGAAGGAGATAATACGTGGTATAAATGATTAGTATGAGAAGTTACATGAGCACATAGTCACATACAATCTTTAAAGTTTCATAAGAATGAGCAAGAATTGCTCCTAAATGGCTGTTTAAAGCCAATTTCAGGTCATAAGAAAGAAGGCATCCATCCAACACGTTTCCGTTTCATCTAAAACCAAGCTCCAGGGAGCATGAACAAACAGAAAAAGGAGAAAGTGCTGAAACCACTTCAATTTTAAAGAAGAAAATACTTTTTGCATTAGCAGAAAGGATATTATTTTGTAGTTCTCTTGACCTATTATGGAAAATGGTTTCTGAAAATTCAGGTAAGTGGTAGGTAGTCTAGTGGGCATAGTACTGGGAAAAGACATTCCTCACTGTAATTAGCAATATAAACGCATATTTCAACAGGTGAGTGACAAGCAATTGCTGAAGTTGGATGTACTTTCAGTCTTAAATTCAGATCATAATATGAGACAGCTATAGCATGTTAATGTAAAAACTACTCAGAAAGTTAAGATGAAGGTTAAAGCCTATTTGAGCATGTATGCTTCAGTTTCAAATTCATTGATGGAAACAAATAGAACAGTTTACTTGTACAATAGCTTTACAGTTCCTGATCTCATGTGTAGGAAAAAGCATTAGTGCCAACCTCATGCTAACAGACTGCAGAGAAACAAAAGCAAACCAAAAGATGGTCCACTTTGCTGAAAGACTTCGGGTTTGATACCAGTGAGGAATTTATTTTAGACAGATTTATACCATGCAGTCAAAAAAGCACCGAGTTTGCAAGACTATGCATATGCAAGCTCACAATGAATGTTTGGCCAACATATCAGTTGTAACCTTGAGTTTGTCACTAGCTTCCCATCCCATTCCCTACCCTTTTCTCTCCTCTCTGTAGTAGGATTTACAATACACATTACGTCTCCTCTTTTCTACAAGAAATAACCCAGTTTCCTCCAGAGGTGACACTTGTAGATTCCTTATCACTTTTAAGCTTCCTTCTTCAGTTGCACCACATTAAAGGTGATAAGTTCAAAATTCTGTACTTGGGTAGAAATAATCTCTGATTAATCTCAATCCATTTTTCCCAGGCCATATCTCCAATTTGTCAGGATCATTCCAAATTCTCATCCTGTCCTCCCATGTACTTACAGTTTCTACAAGCTTGGTGCAGCCTGATATTCTATAAGTAACATTTCTATTCCATCTTCTCGGTCTTAATGAAAATATTTAATAATTCCACACTAGGACATGTCCCTGAAGAGCCTCAATTCATGCTTCCATTTCTGTCTGTGACACATTCTAAATACCCTCTGAAAACAGATCTTTAACCAGCTTTGCACCCCCCAATAATAATTTTATGTACACCAGAAATACACAAGTTTGGGTTTTATTAACATAGAATGGTTTGTGTTGGAAGGGACCTCTAATGGCCATCTAGTCTAGCCCCCCTGCAATAAGCAGCAACATCTTCAACTAGACCAGGTTGCTCAGAGGCTCATTGAGCCTGGCCTTGTATGTTTCCAGGGATGGAGCATCTACAACCCCTCTGGACAACCTGTGCCAGTGCTTCACCAACCTGAACCTTCATTATATTTAGTTTGAATTTACCCTTTTTTAGTTTAAAAGCATTACCCCCTGCCCTTTTACAAAAGGCTCTACTAAATTATTATTTCCTATGAGCTACAAGTGTGAGTCCTGGAAGACAGTATTATTAGAAATAATGGTACTGGATAGCACCAGTTCTGGTTGCAACCTGGATCAGGCTTAGTTTATGAGAACATTTTATATGAAATATTGTTGCTTCGTCCTGCCGATACCTCTTTTAAAAGAACAAAACCTCTGAGAATGAAGGATACAGCAGCCTAAGTTCAAATTCAGCCAATCTAAATATGTATTTTTTGCTTCATATCCCTCTTGCAGAAAGAGACAGTGAGTTCTCTTACAGATGCTGATTTAATTGCAGTTTTCATTCCCAGAATGACTAATGAAGACAAGCATTAGACCTTTAAGCCTTCTCCTCCCCCATCTGTAGATAGCACTACCTCTTCTCCGAGTTGCAGACCAACAACTTTATTATTTTTTTCCCTGTTAGTGGAAATGAACCTCTCTAGAAGTTATCTTGTCACTACTCCCAGACACATGCCTCTCCTTTTGCCTTAGGCTTTTGAGGTCTACCCTGAACCAACAAGATTAGTTTCTACGTTTATTTAAAAAAAAAAAAAAAAAAAAAAAAGCCCTTCCTCAGTTCATTATTTAATTGATTTGATCTCTACTATATTTTCTGTCCTTCTGCAGCTTTGCACTTATGTTTGTAATAAGGCCAATGCCAAAAACTGAAGGGGGAAGAATGAGCTACAAGTTAACACTATGAAACACTCCTCTATCTGAATAATTATATTGGTTTAATTATATAGCAAGCAAAAAAACTTAACATTCCTGAAAGGCAAGTGGCTTACGTTACAACTTTGCCTTTAAATATAGGCATGCCCTTCCCCGCCCCGCCCCTTGTGTTTTTATTTTGGGGTTGGTTGTTTTTGTTTAAAAAAAAAAAAAAAAAAAAAGCTATTGAAACAATGAAAAACAGTTAAGTGAGCTGATTCAATCAGTCTTTGCTCTGGGTAAATAAGCATAGTGCCAGTATTAATGGTGTATGTTTACTTACACCAGTAATTACGTAAGTCTCAACACAAAATACCTTCTGACCTCATACTTATTATGGGTTAAGATACACCTGATATTTCTGTCAAATACTACTTCTCCCCTCCCAAGATATAATTATCTGTGTAGGCATTTATATTTACCCTTATCCCATTACACTGATCCAGCCAAATGGAGGTATCTATGTGGTCACACATTAGAAACAAAACCCAAGACAAAAAAGGTTGCTAACCCTCTGGGCTTCTCTTAAATCTATAGATTTTCAATATAGTTACAGCTGACCTTGAAACTGTCTCTCAGATTTGTGACCTAAGAGATAATGGCAGAAGCGCTGATAGACTAACTAGTGTTTTGGGATATGAATCTTTGTTGAGTTTACTCCCACTAGCAGTATATCATTCTGTATCTGAAGTATTACTTACTCTACTACTCTTACCTCTGTCAGCACTATGAGTAGTTATCTCTCTCTGTATCATTAAGGGAGAAAAATCCTATAGAGTGACAGGAAACAATTTACACTTTGGAAGAAGAAAGAATAAAGGGAAAGATAACACAATTTGAGTGCAAGCCACAAGCTGTGTTGCAGTGAGAAAGGACTGTAGTCTTAAAGACTGACTGACAACAGTGCTGTGACTTTACTGCTACAAGAGATTAAAACAATCTTAAGATGCTCTAAGGAGCGGGGAGGGGGATATGACACAGTGAAACACACCCACACCCTTCTATCATTACATCAACTGATATACCATCATTTATTGAAAGAGAACAAAACAACACTTAACATTTTTTTGTATCCCAGGAATCGGTTGCTTGCATCAAAGCATCGAGTAGCAATGTAAATTCTCCCCCAGGTTCTGTTGGCACTTATTAAAAAAAAAAAATTAGAAATACAAAATTTATTAGGAAACTTTCCAAGATCATACAGTGATCATTTGCTGAATGCTTGTAAAATACTGAGCCGAGAGTTAGAGGGATCATTTCTGGAGTTAGGAAGTTCTCCAGTGTTCGTGGCCATCTAGACCTCAACACCTCTGGCAGGACAAAGAGGGCAGATATCCACTATTATCAGTTGCCATAGTAGTTCGAGGTAGGCATTTGCTATTTAAAAACCAGACAGATCACTGACACTCAGCAGACAGCACTGGGAGAAACAACAGCTCTGCTACAGAAAGGTTTAGAAAACTCTTTGTTTAGGTGTCTTCCATTAACATATCAGGATCTAAATAACTGCCTGCATTGATTTCCAGTGATCTGCATCTCCTGGAAATGAAGGAAATTTACTCAAATGATGGTAAATAGTCCAAAGGATCTTCTAAGCAATGGACTGACGATGCTATGAGGCCTGAACAGACACACAGTTTCAAAATAAAGCCTGGAGCAAATTGCAATTGTGTCCAAATAAATAGGTCGCACAGTGAAAATTAAGTATGCAGAACAGAGGGAGAGTCCATGCAGCTGTGAATTTGTCAGTACTGTTGTCATGTTGTATGAGATTTAGGCATTGTATCATGTAGTTATGGCTTTCTCAATATTTACAACTTGATTTAGCACAAGTTAATCTTTGCACATGCCATCCTAGTATTCTCCTAACCAAAACCACCATTTCCTTGAGTTCACAGAGGTTCTGCTTTTTCTTCTTCTTCTTCATGCTTCAGGATATAGTAATGACTCTGGACATAATCCACATGATTTCAGTCCTTCAGTACTAACCCATTCTGATACATTATGTCTGGTGCTTGTTTGAAGAAACAGTACTGAATCATAACTTTGAAAAAATGGATCAGGGCATAGACAATATACTGCCAGTTGCATGTCAAGATGACCAGGTGGGACAATTTTAAAGCAGCCAATTTTCACGTGACCCTAAGTGAGTTGAGGGAACATGCTTTTAATCAACAAATCTGTCTGGCATGCTGCCAAAGATAGGTTTTAAACTTTCAGAAGTTCCGAGAATGATTTGTAAACATTTTACTACTAAGGGTATTTTTAAAATTTAGATTGTAATCTAAATACAAGGGGAAAAAGAATCAGGAACATGTAAAATACTTCTTAAAGTGAAGTACGGGAAAAGAATTAGCTCCCCAAATTTGAGACCAAATTGGCTGAGTACATCTGAATGCTCCCCTACTTGCGAGGGCCTGTCTCAGGCAGCTATGAGCGAGGACCAAACCAGCCACCCCAAATACACACACTGGACTGAGAGGGAGGGAAAGGAAGAAAACACAAAGCCTCATAGTCCCCCCCCCCAAGAGACTTGAGCTGCAGAGGATCCTGAAAATAATTGTAAGAATAAAAAGCAAGTGAAACTAATATAAAACTGACTTTCCTGTTACCAGGCACAGCCATCAGCCTGGGGAGAGGGAAGGCATTCTGAGTACTGCAAGGGGGTGGATGTTGCTGGGTAGATGCTTAGTCCATGCACATTTCAGAGGGTCTAAGCAACTATCTAAGAAATAGCTACTCGCAGCATGTGCAGAGAAGGCAATTGCTAGCAACTATTAAATATGCTAATGATGCCATGGGACTAACTGAAAAAGGTCCCCTCTAAATTAAAGTGGGTAAAGTTACACATAATGGTAGAATTTTCATGGAGACAATGAGGATGGAAAGCGAGGAATATACCAGCCTTCTTTCACATGCTTGATATTATTGTACTCGTGATACTTTCGTCTCCTTCTTCTTCTGACTAAATTTAGGAAAACTGAATTCTATCCTATTCCTGCACATTCATTCAATTCCAGCAGGCAAATAAGGTTCCACACATATCAAAGCACAATTTTTAACTATACTGTACCATAACTAATTGAATAATACCACTGAAGGTAAAGCAGATAATATTCTGTAATCACGAAATAGCTCCTTTGCCAGAGAACAGGCCATTTAGTCAGGACCCAAGAGCCTCAAGTTTTACTTTTTGTTCTGCAGGATAGCCTTGGGCAACTACTTTGCCTCTTCCCCCCAACTTTCCTTTCCCACCTCTACAAAGGAAAATTATCTGCTTCTAACAAGCACTGCAAGAACTGTAGATATTCTTTAACTTTAGAAGCCATGTATCTGCTTAACTGGCCCTTATCTCCCAAAGCAAATATTCTTTTGCCATTAAGAAAAACAATAACCTGGAGAAGGCACCAACAAAGAAGCTTCATTAATATGGAATTAAGATTACCCTAATATTCCTCCAAGATTGTTGCAAGTACTACTTTTCCAGCTAGGGAACACAAATTATATGGGAATAGTATCCTGAACGTACTGAGAAGCTCAAATACCCTGCACTTGCAGAGCAGATTACACACTTTCTATGGAAACGAAGGTCCACAATAATTATTCCTTACCATTTAAATCCCTCTCACCCTTGAAAAGGGAAAAGCTCTCTAGCTGAACCTTGCTAGAGAAGGTATCTGTCATAGTCTGAGTCCCTATCTTTCTTCTCGGACTACCTTCACACCTCTTTCCTGACCCATTGCCTGTTATTCCATGCTGCACTTTCCTGCCTACCACCACAGCTACAGACTGCAACAGTACTGCACTTTACAGCTGACAGCATCAAGGGCATTATTCTGGAAATAAATGCTGAGCCACCCAATAGTGACAAGCACCTTCAATCACACAGAAACAGCCAAGCATCACCAGTAGCTGTCGCACAGCTTGCCTCACCTCACATGCCACTGCTTGCCACTACAGCTACCTTGGACAAAGCAAAAGCAGTTTAGTGACAGCAGCCAGACACCAGGAATTATCACCAGTTTGGGTGTAGAAAGAATCTGCGTTGCATTTGTATTTATGATTTGGATGTTTTGTCTTTTTCAAACATTTGAGTGTCACTGATGATGTTCTAGAAAGGCAGATAAAGCAGAAAGCCTAATGAACTTGTATTAATGAATAGAACTGGTCTGCGGTGTGCTCTTTTAAATTTAAGTTTTTAATTTTTTTCTGGTAACTACAACAGTATTAGAACAGTCTCTTTGTATTGCAAAAGTGGAATTCATAGTTATAATCAGAATTTTATTTTTATTGGTAAACCAGGAAGAGATCAGAGTCTACATTCACTGTTTATTTATTTCCCAGGAGCCTAGGACATTTTTACTTTCATCAGTATGAAGAGAGAGAAAAAAAAAAAAAAAAAAAGCAGCTTCCCTTAATATCTTTCAGGTCATACAATGGCTATATTGAGGCCATCACATGTTGTTTTTTCATCTGTGGTGTTTGGTTTTTCTTTTGGGGGGTGGGGTGTGTGAAGAGGGAGAGGGAACAGCATTTGAAAAAGAATTGTGTAACTGAGACTACATCCTCTAGCTGTCAGATACTGCCAGGCAACAAATTCAGCATCCAAGACACTCAATTTTAAATGAAGAGTTAGTTACTGGGTTTATTTTTAAAGGGAAAAAGAGAAAAGAAAAAACCCCACAGATATTCAAACTTCCAGTAATTAAATATTGAACAGCAGTATGATTTACTGTACCCTATTTCAGCCTGTTCACATGCTCCGTAAGAGATTTATATGAAAAGCAGTACATAATTATTACCAATTTGTCTTCATCTGTCAAAAAACATAGAAGTCTCATCCACCTCAAGAGTGATCTTTCTGCGGTTCTTTCTGTATATGCAGCTGACAACTGTCACGTTCTGGAGTGTTAAGCAGCATAAAGGCTTCACCGATGCTGTATCTAATGGATTCACACAATTCTGCATTCACATTAATATTTACTGCTGATTATTGTTGTCAATACAGAGCAAGTAAATGAATTGTGGGATTCATTTGGATTTCTGAGTGAGACTAACATTTCATAGCAATATCTTAAAGCCTCAATACATCCCATGAAGTTTTATCAGACTTATGCCATACAGCATAATGGAAATAAATGCCAGAGGCATTAAAAATATAGTCCCGTACTGTTCTTTGAAAAACGGACTCTATGATCACATTATAGCATAAAATGTAACTTTGTACTTCAAATATTTTTAGTTTCCGTCTGTATGCATGAGTGCATTGATAAGATAGTGAAACACAAAAATAAGATATAACTGAACAGCTTTCCTGTATGTGCAGCTATGCAAGTTGAAAAGATCAAAATCACTTGCAGGAGTAAAGCAGAAAAAAAAAAAAAAAAGAAAGAAAAAAAAGAAAAAAAAGAAAAAAGAAACCACAGTTTATGAAGGTCTTACGGGAAGATTATTGCATTACCTCCAGTACAGAAGAGATGCAGATCTGTTTTAAACTGATTCCAAATCCATTTGGACTTCAGAATAGTTTGAAGTGATCCATTTTGCTCCATTTTACTGTGAAAGCTCATCTTTAAACACTCATCATAAATAATAGGGTTTCAGAGAGGCATAAAATATCAACCCAGCCACAGTCATTTCCCTGGGCTGAATCAGCCCTATCTAGCTCAGTTTTGATTAGAGCCACCCATCACAGAAAACAGGCAGCGATGTAAGCTGGGCAGCATCCTCCAGCAAGTCCCTTGCAGCTCCCGACTGTCAGGGACCACACAGGGAAGCCTGCACCAGAGCATGTCCTACCTGTGACTGACAGCTTTATATCATAGCAATGCCTTTGAACACAGAGCATGTCATCTGACATGAGATGCTGTGCTGTGGGAGGGTAGACTTAATAGGACCCGGATATTTATAGGAGGTGATAGTGATCAAAGATATAGCTGGTCACTCAAAGGTAGTTCCAGGAAAGTTAAACTAGTCAAACCAATTTTAAAAAACAAACAAAACCCACAACACACCAAGATCTTAAACCAAAACATCGTGAAACATTAACTGTTAGCTAGTACTTCCTGCCTAATTTAATGAAGTTTACTAGCTTTCATCCAATTAGCCTTCTCTTTCATATCTTATTTTTCATCGCTTCAGTCCCCAAATCCTGCAACAAAGGTCTATCAAGTGGTTAGTGGCTGACATGCTTTCAGCTAGAGGCAGCTATGTCAGTTACATGGTACTGATCCTCATACAGATTGCACCTACCAGCTGACTTTAAGAACGTTTCAAGACTAAAGTTCACCTGCATTAAGTTTATTAATGCAAGATTGATGGCTGAGCTGAATGCCTTACTGCCATAGAAGAACAAGTGATCAAAACAGAACAATGATTTTTCCTCTCCTCTTAAGGAACACTGTAGTCTGCTAAAACCATTCCTACCAAAGTACTTCTTATCCTGAGAGGTTCACAAATAGCAGGTTTTATTCTCTGTGCTCACAAGTGGCAAGGTGGTTAGTTTTCAGATTTCATCTTTCCAGCAAGGTCATCTTCTCTAGTGATTCAGCACTTTGGCATTTAATTTTCTCACTCTAAAGGGGAAAAACAATGTCTAGCAGGAGCACAGATACACAAATTTTTGGAGACAAGATAAAGAAAAGGGTCAGATGCTTTCTGTTGTGCCAAGGAAATGATTACACTAATTGGTTGCTTTATTTAGATATAGCACCGACAACTTGCAGTTTGTCCATTAGAACTGCCTTGCTTTTAATTACATTGACTTTTGTAAGCTTTGATTAATTACAATACAGTGCAAAGGGTTCAAGCTGAGATGACTATGTCAGATGAAAGCCAATGATCCTGACCAGTTTAGGTTGGTGTTTACAGCATTTTACATCCCATAATAAACTGGAGCCAAATCTGTCACTAGCAGGATTGTAGATGCTGAGGAACATTTATACTGACCAAAGAAGTTCATGACTGCAGAAGAATAGCAATTTATTTATTTATTTAAACTCGTGGAACTGAGTGAAAGAGGCAAATAATAGATTTCTGGTCCAGTCAGTGGAATGAAAATAAATCAGATTAAATGCATGTATTTAATGTAGAGATGGAATTTTTGTCCCTCGTTAAAGTGAAAAATAAAATAAAATGTGCAATTGTTTTTTTTTCAATTTTGGAAAATTCATTAACTATGTGGGGATTACTTTGGTCCCTATACTGAAGCGCAAGCATTTGAAAGCCTATCTAAACTGTACAGACAGTCAGATGCTTTGCATCTCCACCTCATTTCCATCAAAACCTTCAGTGGCTTTGAGAGGCTGGTGCTGGTACTTTCTGATATCTATGGCACTATTATAAAAAATTATATGCTTTCCCAAGTTACATAAGAAAAAAAATTTGCATTCATTTCCCCAAATAGCCAGAGAAGATTTACATGTCCTTGAAAGCATCACTGAAAGTAGGATTCATTGAAACCTAACTGATAGTCAAGCTTTACAATGGCTTCAGGAAGCCAACAGAGGAAAATTGAATTGCCCTCTGCAAGTGCTGCTGTCTCTCCAGGAACTATAGATGGAAGCTAGATGACAGGGTTAGACTACATGCACAAAGTTACAGGACCCGTGTCTCCCTGCCTCATTTTCTACACCTTTAATTTGGTAATGGCAGCAATTCCCAGGACTGCTATATGAGGGCATATTCATTAACATTTCAAGTCCTGCTACTAATGACAAGTATAGGTGAAAGATTTAAGAGAGTGACACTCTGGCTTCTTGACTGCTTTTGCAGTACTGCTATTTGTGGCTTCTTAAATCTTACTGTTGCAGCCATTCCCATTTTCTCTGTGTATAATAGTTTTTTTTCAAGCCCTCGATAATTTCTGATATTCTTTTTCTCCTTTGCCTGTATGTCCTTCTCTTTTGATGTCACTAAAGTGATTACTTTCTATTTAAATGCCTCCCTAAAAACATAAATCCTTAGATATTTTTCCCCCTCGATAATGAGATATTGGCATTTTTTTATTATATTCAGTTTTAGCATTACTAGTCAAGTTGTAAGCTGTAACCAGCAGTACTGGTTTCAAGACCGAAATGTAAGTCTATTTGAACTAGCTTTATATGACATTTTTCTTTGTCACCTATACTGTTACCCCATCAACCTTCAGACAAAAGTTTAGTGGGAATAGACTGTAGTACAGTTAACTCAGGCTTCTAAATCTTTCTACTTGAATTTCAAGCTCTGATTAAATCTGAACTACTCCCCAACTTTTAAACTGCTAGTGGGAAGCAGGTCAACTAGGGAAGAAAACAGCATCTCAGGAAAGCATACATCAGCAGTTTTGGGGGTTAGGCAATATAACACAAGAGACACATAGAAAATTCAAGAGTCAGCTCATGATGTATTGCTTTCCTTACTGCCTTCAAAATGGGGCTCCATCACAAGCAGTACAGTGATATATTGATGTTGCATCTTCCTCATCCACCTCTCCAGATCTGGCTTGACTCTTGCTAGAAAATAGATATTACACTTTTTCTAAACTTGTCTCTGGTTACTGGGATGTCCCTTCTGACTTGATGTCAGGGAAAATTTACCACTAAGAGGTCGAGTTCAGAAATTCAGCTACTTGCCTTCACTGGATTTTAGGGTCAAGTAGTCATAGTACATTCAAAAAGTGAAGCGTAAGTGGTGTTTTGATAGGAACTACACGTTAAGACGTAAGGAGCTGCCTTCAGAGATGTATCTAAACTGCATATTCTCCATCTGTACTGGGGCAACAAACATTAGACCAGCACAATAAGCACATAACTCTCTGTGTTATTCAGAGGCTGCACCTCAGATGCTGATTACAGAGAAGTAAAAGGCTCATAGCAGTGTCAGTATGGCTAATTAAACCCAGCAGCACTGAGAAAACCCCCAAACCTCTAATAACCATCACTTGCAAAAAATCATATTCTCTACTTCATCACAGTCACACACAGAGCTCTTTAATCTGACATTTAACATTAAACAGAACACCTGATATATATATATAGTGCCTACATACAGAAATACCTCTACATAAAGGCAAACATAGGGGAACACACGTAGCCAATGAGCTAGCAGGAGTAACTTGAACATATGCAAGGACATCTAGGTGAAAGAGGAACCCAAACTTCTCTGTAGTTAGACCTTCCCCCCACTGCACAGAATTTTATTTCTGACAATAAAGCTGTAAGCATCTTCTGGAAATTAGGAGGCCTAATCTCTCATCTACAGTCTTAGTTACAGGAACAGATTTTACCATTTAACTACAAACTTCAAATACCATTTCAACAACCAGTTCAATGAAAAGAGACCCCAAAAAACTACTAAAGCTTAATTATGTCTTTGATTTAACAGTTGCATAACAGAACCTACCTCTCTTCTGTCTTTCCTTGCACAGACCTTTCTCAGCATAACACCAAGATGCCTTCTCTTCCCCCTTCCTTTTACTAGGGGACAAGGCTATTTGCAGGCCTGCCCATGCTGACTGCTTGAGCAGCTATTTTCTCCTGCCTACCACGTGGGTGTTGTTACATACTGCAGCTAAGTGCAACAGATAGCACCTGTTATAACAAACGAGGCAACTTCCCATTCTTTTGGCAAATTTCTGCATCTTCTGCCTTCTCTCTGTAGGGCAGTTGGTTCATAACAGAGAACAAAAATCAAAACAATGAAGGATGCCAGGTTCTCAGGTGTACTGAGTCAGAAATTCTCCAGTGATTGTGGAAGGGGCAGAAAATGAGCTTTTCCTGATGACAATGATGTTTGAATTACTGCCTTAATTAAACATTTCTCAACTTGAATCCAGATGTTCTTAATCAAAGATGGGAGTACATATTTCACAAAGAGCTATGCTATAGCTGTAGCAGAAGAGTATCTTCTCGGTCCTGTGAGTAACTTCATTCCCTAGCTCCTCCTAATCATTAGAGTTTGATTTGTTTATATCTGTGTCCCCAAAAAAGACAATTCTCTCTGCTCATCCTTAACCCACTTCTCTCCATTTCTAGAGCAAGGCAAAACTACCCATAACTCTTGGAAATATTTTTCCTTTTATATGAAGGTTTTGTAGTGACTTTTTGTCCTTATCTCATCTGTCTTGAGCCTCTCCGTTGCTAACGTCTATGACAGTTCTTTTAAAAATCTTATTATATTCCCGTCAATATCTACCTTCAGTGTGACATTTGTAGCCACTATAACAAAGACAGCACAAATGATCAGGCTCCAGAGAACAAGTTCACACAAAATGTTACTCATGGTTTATTAGAAGAACATAAACAAACCAGAAATAAAACAGAGCCTTCTAGGCTAAGATTGTCAAAAACTACCTTGAAATTCTGTCCTCCAAGTCTCACTTAAAAATAGTGAGATTCAAACATTTCATAACACAGATTTTATTTTCTATAGTTCTATACTTAATCATCAAGTTCAGCAAAGGGAACATCTTTTGCTTTGGGTTTACACAGGACTTAGCACAGTGAAGTCTAGAATTGATCTCCCTCTGTGCTACAAATTATGATTACAGCCTCTTTTCTCTAGGAGTAATTTTTTTATATTTTTCTAAATGATCATTAGTGAAACATTATTGAACTCATAAAAAAAGGAACAATGGATAAATTATGTTATACTAACAAAGACATAGGGAGAGATTAATGTTTTTTTCTGTTTTGTATCTCACATCCCCATTGGAATTTGCCAGAAGAAAGTTTGATGTAATACCTCATGAAATGTTATTTATGGACTGCATACTAGCATATGTATCCATGCCATGTAATCTCAGAAAAGAAGGAAAATAAGACTATATTAAATAGGATTGCAGCAGTAAGAGTAAAGCCTCTATACACAATACTCTAAAAACCTGAGTTACACTGGACCTTAGAAATACTCAAGATTTTTAAGTATTAATAAAACTCATTGTAAAAGAATTTGGTGATACTTATGTAAAATGTTCTTCCTTTTGTTGTTTTCAGCTATTTATTTATCTTTAAGATGGCTTTCAAATTTCAGAAAGAAAAGAGTACAGTAAACAAACATTTTTAAACTTGGTGCGTTTTTCTCCTTTTTCCTTGGCCATGTCTATTGAATATCTTCGTTACATAATCTCAAAAGAAGAAAGTGAAAAAAAACCAAAAAACCCCACCTTGTTCTTATTGCTGAAATATATCAGACTTAGAAAGGCTGAAAACACCCAGCAAGTCAAGAACATACAAAAGAATTTTATAACATTTGTGAAATGCTTAAATCCTAAATCTGCAAATTTGTTTTTATTTTTAGTTTTTATCATGGAAGCAGGGGATATTTTTTCCAAGGTTCTTTTAAAGTGATTCATGTCATGACCAGTGTCTTGACTTGTGCCATTTTTGAACTCATACAACATAAAGAATGGCAGGTTTAGATCTCAGCTCCTATTTTACAGTTGTATTGCACAGTTTGCTTTGATCTCAACCAAATTTAGCTGACCTTTCCAACAAAACCAGGACAAAATTCATTAAATTGCATGAAAAATTTAGTCTTCTCAATGTAATTAAAGAGGAGGAAGAGAAAAGCAACCACTTGAAGGGCTATTTGGATAAATAATGATACCAGACTGAGGAGAAATTATTGGGCTGTAGCCAGTCCTGTTCCTAGTAGCACCTTCTCTTCAGCTGAATCAAGTAAATAATAATAAAAAAATAATTATATGTATATTCAGGGAAGTATATTGTCACTAGTGAATTTCTTTTATGGCACCATCTTCTTATCCATAGGTTACCTGCCTATATTTCTTTCTGTAATCAAACTTTTCTCAAAAGTTCATTACTTTCAGATTTTTTCACTTCTGTCAGTGCAACTTTATTTCAGAAATACTCCTTAGTTCTTCCACCTCTCTTTTCTATATGCTGAAAGAGACTTATTTCCCTGTTTTGTGGTTACTTTCTTGCCTCCTGGGACTCCTTTCATAACCTTTTCTGCAAAGATGTAGGCTAGAATGAAATCAAAGCTTTAGCCTCTTTACCACAAAACAAAATAATGTATTTACTGGTTTTTTTTGGAAAAAACTGCTTAATCTCTCAGGTTTTTATCATAATGGTCTTGAAAACACAACTGGAAAATCACACAGGCTGACTACCTCTTTCCCAGGATAGCGTGCTGAAGATATGAGGTTAGCCCAAAGATGCAAGTCTGTCCCTGAACAGACTTTACCACTGTCACCAGATTTAATTCCATAAGCCATGCACATTAGTCATCCATGGGAAGTGCCATTTCACTTTTAGATCATGACCTTAAAAGAACTTAATGGCATCAGGAGATTTTGTGTCAGTAGTGACATTCCCCTGTAAAGTACTAGCTGTGGAGAGCAGTGTGGGACCTTGACACTGATTCTTCTCTCCCTTCAATTGCCAAAAATCAGTTTAACTTGGTGGAATCGCATTAGTGGAAAACCAGATAATGGTCATCACTCAATAAGGGAAATTATTTGTTTGTTTTTTATCTGGTGCCGGTTCCACTGAGGTTAACCAGCCCTGAGTATATTCCAGAATTGCAACGTTTTTTGATTAAGGATTAGAATATAAAGCTATTTAGCTTGAATTGTTCCCCCCTAATCTAATATAAATCTATACGTTTACAATTTTGGAATCTATGATCTAGGACAGAGAGAGGGGCAGGGGAAGAGAGAGGAAAAAAGAGTTGACATTAATAACTTCGTTGATGTACCTGTTATAGAGGGCTTTCTCAGGAATGGAGAATTGTTACATAAAATGGTCAAATTACGAGCTACTGCCAAAGAGGAAGCATTGAGAAAGTAGATTCCTAATTAGGAACATCATTTAAAAATCTGTAATTAAGCAAACTGGATTTGGACTGTTGATCATATGCTGGCTGCTAAAAGAAGATACTAAATTATAAAAGAGACTCCTGGACTCTAGAGCAAAGCAAGTAATAATATAATTTTTAGGGACTGCCAAATCTGGTAGCCCAATAGAGACAAGGTTTATTCATGTCTAGCCAGTGAAGCTAAATGTGCATTCCCAAGAGGCACACATACACACGTGATATACTATAAACACACACATGTAAACAAGACCTGACCACACAAATTAAGAGAGAAACCCCTGCTATTCCCCCATATGGCTGATCAGAATAATAATCAATGAGTGGGAAATATACACATATTATATACGATTATAGATGTCCCCAGTAGCAGGGCTTAAATAGTCTACTCAGTAACTTGCCCTTTGATCCTCTATCTTCCTTTGCCACATACACCCACACACCCCCCACACCCCCCTCAGTTGACTCCCAGACTCCATAGTTTGTCCTGTATTTGGCTTTGATCTTTCTGATCCCCTCAGTTGTAAACTTGAGACCCTCAGGTCTCTCTATTATCTGGCCCAGACTTGGGTTTTCCTTGATATCTGACTTCCAAACCTCTTACTCTACTCGAAGGATAGTCCAATTTGATGTTCACTAGCAATTGCAGAGTGACTCGTGCACCCACACTGCATGCATGCACTCCAATCCCTCCACCTGCTGGCATCGCAGACGTACAGACCCCTCTGACCCATGGTCTGACTTCACTTGCTGGCACTCAGAACTCCATACACACAGATGCACACAGAACAGACACCCTCTTACCCAGTAAAACAGTTAGAAATGGAGTTTAATGAGAAGGCAGGCCAGACTGCACTGATCATGGTTGTGCAGGGCACAGCCAGACGTAGCACACTGTCCAGCAATCCACTTACACACGACCAGCTTCTTTTATCCCCTGAATGCACCTTTGCCCCTCCTCAAACCACTTTGAACTCTCCTATTCCCTGTCTTTGCTTCTTCCCCTAAATGTCCCATAATAAGTGTCTTGCAAACTCAAATTTCTCATGAAATGTCCCATATTGCCTAGGTGGCAGCCCTTCTGGGTCTGTAAGATGATTTGGAAAGCCTCTCCTGGTGACTTGCCGTGATGGGTGTCATGCTGGCCAATGGGACTGACAGCTCTCCTGGGACAGCCCTGGGACATCTTAATCCTGGAAAAAGGGATGGTACTGCAAAAACACACAAGCTGACTCAGTACTGCTGTTGTAGCCAAAGAGTGCTGTGACATGCTGACACAAAAGTGCAGGTCTCAAAAGACCCTCTTGTCTTAAAACAGTGCTCTGAGCATCCAAAAAACCCACAGTTCTCCTGGGCCTGCTGTTTTGCTATTTTTTTCGCACCAAGATTCCCTAAGGTGTTCCACTCTACAGCATGGAAATGCCTATGGCAACACTGATAATAAATGGAAAACTATTCTATAGAACCTTTTCTCTTACATTTTTTTAAGACAAAATAGGCCACTCAAATTTTTAAGTGTCGTGCAGGCATAAATGCATTGGCTAGATGAGATTCGGACTACCTTGAAATGCTGATGATGCTGAAGTTCTGTTCTCAGTTCTGTAAGGTGTCTTCATAAGTGATCACAAACAGGGCTGGACCTAATGTTTAGAGTTTTCTGTCCTCCAAGAAAGCTTGAATTAGCTGTAACTCAAAGTGGAAACAATGCTACCACCAAATAGCTGAGAACAAATCTGATTATCAAGACAAAACACGTAATATTTAAAAACAGTGAAATAAATAGCACAAAGAGAATGGTAGAAAGCTGGTTTTTTCAATCACTTCCAGAAACCCTACATTACAGCGCTGGTGCTGTAGCAAACTATTATGTCTTAAAAGTAAAGCTGGGCTGTATAGTTTGCACCATAGTCCATCTTTCATTTCAAAAGAGTAAATTACAAAAAAGTAAAAAGCTTGCATTTGTACCAGTCAAAAAAAGAAAGACACCTCAATTAATTCACCAGAAAAGTTGATTGTGCAGTCCAGAGCAAAAATAATAATCTGAAGAAAATCCCTGTCTTCATTAGTTATTCCTGATCCGTTCTAAAGTCCTCTAATTTTATCCCCAAATTAACTGACAATTATTATCAGACTAGAACCCCCATGGACTGGAGCTCCCTGCCACAGCTTGGTTGGCCTGTGCTATAAAACAAGACTCCTCGTAAGTCCATACAATCTTCAAGTCACATGAAGAACTGCATTTTAAGCTTTCTCAGACAAACACAGCTGACTGACTGCCTTATCTCTACAAGTACTAAGACTATAATAAATTGATAGTAATTAACGTAGGTGTCCAAATAATGGAGTATAATGAAGAGATTAGAACGATGTAAAAACTGTTACATACGATTTTGAATTAACGCAGTCTCAGGACAGATTACCAAATTAAACGAAAAATGTTTTGATTGTATTCTCTGCGATCAAGATTTTGTCTGCTTTGCAAATGGTGACCAGTAAGTGGTATCAGTGGAAGCTAATTTGTGAGGAAGCTCTGAAATAATGCACAAAATACACAAAAATCAAAAGTGTATATTTTGATCTTATTTAAACACTTTCCCATCACATTCTTAGGACAAAGTTCATCTGCTTTCACAGAAATATGCTGCCAAAGAAAAGAGAAAGGGAATGAGTCAGTGCCTGAAATCTCAGATAATACAGCATGAGTTGTTACTACTTTCATATTCTTCCTACAACATCTAATGTATTCAGTGTTTATTGATTCACTTGACCAATACTTATGCTACACACATAACAAGTAAGATGTCAGGGAAAGCAGTATATCATTGTCGGCTGTTTATGCATAAGCACTCCAGGAATTATCATAAAGACTTAATATAACTTAAGCATCAACATAATAAATATTTTATAGTCAGGACTAGCTGGCTTGGCCACTAGAGCATTTATAAAACAATATAATAGAAATTGCACCAAAGGATAACTAAGGACAGAGAATCAAAACCACAACAATCAGCCAGTGTGCTCCAGTGTGCATTATAATACATTTTCTAATTATAAGAGCTCATGCTAATTGTTTTTTGTTGCTTTCCACAGAGTGGATAGCACTCAATTTCCTCCTGAGTTCTTCAGTGTTGCTTATTACTGTAGTAACAAAATCCTCCAAAAACATTAATTAATTTTCAAAATATTTCTGTGGAAGTAAAGCCACCTGGACACAGTCCCAGACAACTGACTCTAGGTGGTCCTGCTTGAGATGGAGTTTGGACCAGATGACCTCTAGAGCTCCCTTCCAACCTCAACCACTCTGTACTTCTGTGAAGAATACTGTTGTCCTTATTTTGTTGAAAGGGAACTGAGGCAGAGGGCAACTAAAAGTGCTTTTTTTGATCTCCTTTCTAAACAGCTCTGTATATTAGGCATATTTGCATTTGTCCGTTCGAAGAAGTTCTCTACATGTCTAGTTCAGTATTTTTGCAGATGAGATACAGAGATTTTCCTCATGTACCAAAGAAGTGATGGTCTCAAAACTGAACCAGCACTCACAGAGGCGGAAGCTAGTAAACTGTCCTAGCATTACATGGAGAATTCTTAAGATCTTCTTGGAAAGAATACATCTGTAAGGCATTTCTAATCTTTTTTAATCATGAAACAATATAGTCAGCTCTGTGTTTTATTTGGTCAATTCATCCAGGAACAGCTTTGGGTTATTTTCACATTTCATGCATAAGACTTCTCCGTGAGCTCAGTGACTAAAATAATACTCCAAAGAAGGTGCAAAGTGCATTGCCTCCATGTCTTATACAATATACTTATTGTTATTGTGGTGCATAAATAAAAAGAAACTGGTTTAGAGTTCCAGAGACAACCACTGTACTGACAGCTTCTGACTTTTGTGTTTGAATTAAGATACAGGATACCTATGTTAAAATAATAAATAAAATTTGTAGTTTTCTAGTGTTGGCAGCTAACTGTAAACAAAAAATACATCCCACCTCAGTATAATAAATTATGCTGACATTCACATGGTTTATAAGTGTGCTTGGAGACTCATTTCCATCATGCAACTCTCTGCTAAATAAGCTAGCAAAGTTAGTGATAACCGTAGGGGATATTCATCCTTTATAGGAATCAATAGAAAAGCAGAATGGACACAGTGAATTTCACAGGTATTTGCTGAAACCAGAACTCCTTCCTCATATGAGGCTTGAAACCAAGCCAATGTGTAAGATGCTGCACACCCCTGGATACAAATGTGTTTGTTCCCAGACCTTAGGACTTCTGTGATCTCCCTTTTCTTGAATTTTCTTAACATTTCTTGATACTCTGTTCAGTAATTAGACCGTCCGTTCTTATTTTGCCCATTTTCATTTTCTCTTTCACCCTCCCTGACTGATTATCTTCCTGTTCTCCAGCCAGCTCCTGCTTTCAAGTGCCCCTCTTGAGCTCTTCGGGAGATACCGGTCTCCATTCTTACTCCAACCAGTCAGTCCTCAATCCTAATACCAGTGAGTCCCAGACCTTTTCTCCTTCCCTTCTCTCAGTTTCAGGACACTCATCCTAATTGATTGATCCCTAAACCTCAGGCTGTAATCCTATTAAGGTGCTTTTACCAGATAGTTTTCTCTAAATTAACATGTCTACCTTTTGTATTTACTGTAGGGGAAAAAAGGCAGAGAATTTTAAGTGTCTTTCCTTTTTCAAAACCCAACCCCCCAAAAAATCAGCACAGACAAGTCAGAAAGAACAGAAAACTTCACCTCCAAAAAGGACCAAACCTTGTAAAGTTATAAACGGTTGAACACAGAGATTTACAACAGTGAGTCAGGAAACAATATTATTGAGTCACTAAAATAGAAAACGTTTATTAAATGCATTTCTTGATTGGTAAGTAGGTTACACATCTAGGTGGGAACAGGGCACTTACCAAATTTGAAGAGGGTATTATAAAACATTCCTCATGCGACTAAGCTAATTCCTATCCTGAGCTGTCTCTGTTTTGTGTATTTGAGTAAACCACTTCATCAACCTGCAACACAAAGACCCAGCGCTAGAACCATATATTTTAAAGGAAAAATAAAAAAATAAAAATGGAGGTTTGCCTTTTTCTCTACAGACTGCTGAATCCCAGATGCAGAAATGTGGCTATTACTTTCAAACCACATAGGGACCAGAATATCAGCCTGTCATAGCACTCTATCACATTTGAAGTCATAGGCTTAGCTGCTGTGAAGGAAAAAAAGGCCAAAACCACACAAAAGCTTTTAGGGGAAAACAAACAAACAAACAAACAAACAAACAAACAAACCCAAACACCAAACCAAACAAAAAAAACCCAAACAACTCAAAAATATCTAAAAATGAGAGTCCAATACAGACAGGATTTTAATTCATGAGGCATTTAGATAGAGCAGCTTCACAGTAATCTGTTCCCTAGTTAGGTTACAACTACTCTAAATCAGAATGGGATTTTGTACCAGCTGAGCTTCAAAGGTAACACGAAGCTTTTGGGTATGAGCTTTTGCCTAAAGCTTGGATTCTTCGGGTGCAATTTTAGGGGCTAAGGAACTTTGTCTTGCCTGACATCAAAGCTAAAATAAAAACAGTTGGTATTATACCAAGTAATTCAAGGACTTTAATAGACCCCTGTCAGAGCCAGGCTTCCAGCCTAGGGTCAGAGTTAAAAAGCCAGCAGCCCCTGCATAAAGCAAGCTCCAGTGCTGTGCTGACTTTTTCCAGCTAGGCAAAGCTGTGCAGGTAGCTGCATCCCAGTGCCATACAGCTCCAGCCACTTGGCAGGCAGCAAGCTACTTCATCAAATTAGCCCCACTGAGTCCAAGCCATGAAACAAACTCTCTGAAACAGCAAGAGATTAGCTACCACAAACTTCTCATTTTGTTATTTATAGCAACAACAGTAGCCAAATAATCATGTTCTTGGGAGCCCATATCCTAACAGGCACATTTGTGTGATTTTTTTCAGAATTATGCCAGTGCCAGACAGAAAATACAGTAATAACAAGCAGAGAAAAAAGTCGGCTTTCTTCTGTTTAAATTCCTTTTTTAATTTGTAGATCTTTCCAGTAACTTCCTAGCTATTATTCAACACTGTCCCTTGGTACCACCATGTAAATTTCCAGCAGGTCCACATTCACAGTGGAAGCTCCTAATCCCTACAACATGCTCTTTCCTATCTACCAACATCATTGGGATATGAAGAGTGATTCCACCTACTTCTTTTCCCATAAGGCACATAGCTGGGTCAGGCAGGCAATGGCTGCGCACACAACCTGGTAGAATTTAGCAACTGAAGCAGAAACAGCTGATGAGACCCTTAGCATTTTCTCAAAGTGCTGACAACAAGCTCACGGTTTTGGAGTAAAAAAGCCAGTGGATCAAATAAATGTTGATGAAAGTCTAAGAAGCAGGACTAAGTAAAATAGATATCAGTGCAATGGGAGGAGATAAACGTAGAATAAAATCTTTTTCTGGGTTCTTATAGCCCAAACTGTGTGGAATGTGCCTTACTGACAGTAGAGCCCTTATGGCATCTTTTCTTATTGCATTGTCACAGATGAACAAATCCATGAAGAGGAGGAGTAAAAAGAGCTTGCACTTGATAGAAATATGAGCGTAAATGTAGTTAAAAGGAGACAAGTATTTTATCCCTTTGCAGAGCAGTACCTACAGCACTGACTGAATTTTCTTTTTTCAGTACCAATTTACTGTCTCTGCCATTGCCTCTCAGTCTTTTTGCACTGAGGCCATTCCATGCCTGTTTTTCTTATCATCATGGGATTCTGCTCAGTTTGTATTGTTTCCTTTTCTTAAAGTTATTCCTCTTGTATAAATGCCATCGTTGCACCTTAGGCCTTTACTTTTTACCATGGCCAGAGCCTTAATATGCCCTTTGCTATTCACTCTGTTCATTCAAGTGCTAGGTATCACATGCTCTGCCCACCTTGTTTATTTAGGTAACAAATCCTCAGTGCAAGTATTATCAGCATCTCTGGGTTTGCACAAAATTTAGCACTAGTCACCATCTTTTTAATGGCAATTATGACACAGCATAACAAAACACACAAGCCTTAAAAGGCTTCAGGGTTGAAAATTCTAGAAGAAAAGCCTTCAAGCTTGTTTAGTCTGAAATAAATTAAGCATAGAATTTGTGGCATTATTTAGGACAGCAATAAATGTGTGCAGTAAGAGCCTATATTATTTTAATTTTTTGGGCCTAGCCATGATCATATAAAAATACTACTTGTTTTACTGTGCAAAGGTAGAGTCTAGATAAACCCAGGCTAAGCCTGTTTGCTTTCTTGCAATTCCGTAGAAATATGCAGTGATACTGCAAAGGCTTGAGTCTTTGCAGGCTTGAGGCTCAAAACTCTAAAAAAGACAAAAATGTTTTGGAAATGACACGGAAACTGTGTAGTTTCTACTGGCTTAAAACTTGTAATTAATCAGGTAAATCACGAGAATGTGTTTATACCAGGCTGATGTCATATACGTATTCTATATTTGCATTTCAAAAACCCCTTTTGAAACAGACACACTTTATTACTCCTGTTTTATAGAAAGGATTAAGATGCAGAATGAAGAGCCTATCATCTTACTTGAAACCTGCAGTAGGGTCAAAAATTGAAACAGCCGTACTCTTAAAACCACAAGAGTTTTCAAAAACAAATTGTTAGACAATAAACATTTTCATGAAGTACTAATAGATTATGCAGTACTGCTGGATGTTGCTTTTAATGTACTACAGATGTTTACATACTTTACACACTAGATTTCAAATCTTTCATAAAAAGGATGACCAGGTGTAGAGAACCTCAGAAGAATATTTAACGTCTTAGCTATTATAAGCTTTTTCTCGCAGTTTCATACAGTGAAGCTAAGGATAACAATATATTTAATTTTCTTTCTGCTCTAATGTGCCTTTATAAATTATTTAATTGTGCAAACATATATGCAGAAATATAATATATATGCATGTGAAAAAGAGCTCTGTGGTATCATAGAATACTAATGTATCCTGCAGCGTTTTTATTACGAAGCTGTGAATTGTACCTAGAAAGGCACTGAGGTTATTCATGCAGAAAGAAGCACTTTCTCAAGACACGTCTATTTTTTTTATAATCCAGTATTATGCCTACCATTTTCACCAAGTGGTAGCATTCATGCCTTCTGCAGTGAGGTTTTGTCCCTCTACAAAATGTCTTCACAGTTCTGTTACAAGTAATGAAACACTACTCCCATTTTAGGGTTGTGTGGGGGGGTCAGAGCTATGTCCAAAGCACAGAGGAGTGGATTATTCAGATTACTCTCTCTGGTGACACCTCCTGCGTGCCCTTTTAGTTACTTCATATATACCTAAACATTAACATTCCCAAATAAATCTCTGTATAATATCAGCTTACCCACTACACTATTTTGGGGCAGGTAATTTCTTGAGCTGAAACTGGGGTGTCTGAGACAATCATCTCATCCTGTTGCTGTTGTGAAAAGTGACAGTAGAAGACATCAGAAGATTCATCAACCCATATGTGTCAGATCTGTTAAAGTTTTATAATGGATTTGGCTTGGCAGAGAGCCTGTTCTTGGTTTGCACATGGAGAGGTGAAATATCACTTCTGATGTTTGACAGAGAACAAGACCGCTCATGGGTAAAGGAAAAAGAAGAAAATTTCCAAAACGGGAGGAGAGAAGACATATGTATGTCATTTCTGTATTTCACCCTGTTTAGACACTGCACAGAAACATGGATGAAGCAAAAAGATTACTGAGAAAACCCTCCTCCTTCAGGCTAAGGAGGCAGGGAAAGCATCTTTCTTGGTCTGCAGCTCAGCAGATATTCCACAGGCCAAATTTTCTGCTGAAATGTAGGACCAACACAGCAATCAGGTATCTAAAGTTATAAGGGGATCAAAGTGCATTTAAGAACAGAAAGCAAATATTTATGTCTTTAGACTTAAGAGTTTTGAATAGTGAATATATCAGTGCTAGGGAATACATATAAATCTTCCACATTTCCTAAGGATCTTTCCTTGATGCCATGCATAAAATAACTGCCAACTGTACAGTATTTTGCATTATCTGCCAGCCACCAATAAGGACAAAATGCTGTAATAAATTAAACTTCAGCCATAGCATGATGGCAGATCCTTTTTTCCTATGAATAACCTAATGAAAAGGTCTCTTCCCTAAAGAGCAATTCAATAACACAGTTGTTGAAGTCACAGGTATTCAAGTACCCACATTTTGGCATTCTCAGCCAAACCAGATGAAAACTGAACAGAAGTGTAGAATCTACATATGATTTTAATGTAACCTTGTTTTTGGAGGGTTAGGAGAAAAAAAGAAAGATGTAGTTAAATCTTAAGCTGAGAAATGATGATTCCGTTCAGATAATCTAAATAGAAGGGTGCAATTTTAATTATTATAACAGCATGTAATTGTGACTAAATTGAGAAGTTGATTATTCGCAAAATAATTGTGTTGTTCTTTTACAAAAAGAATGAGACAAAATGTATTTTGTCATTTGGTAGTTTAGGTAATACTAATGCAGTTGCTATATTTACTGATGTGAATCTTCTTCAACAGTCAAGTGAGTGCCAATCAATTTTCTCATATAAGCTGCATGTATGAATTTTAACTGGCAAATTAGATAGATGTCATCTGTTGGCTCTTTTGGGAAATAAGAAATCCCTCTACAAGATCATCAAATTAGTTTTCACCAATTGTACGAAATGATATTAAGTAATACCAGGCTATGTTTTATTTATGCAAAAGCCTGCATCAGGAATTGATAAGTCAAAACCAGAAAAACAATCCCAGGTGTAATTTTTATGAAAACATCTATTTCAAACCACTGAGCAAATGTGACAATTTTTAATTACTTGGGCACATGTACCACTCATACACAACCTCTGTAACAGCTTAGGAGACAAAGCTAGATTTGCATCACAGCTGAACCACTAGAAACTCAGTGATCTGGAGGTATAACCAGGCATAATCTGCTTGTCCTTGATGGGAAGCACCAGAATGTGTAGCCATATAAAATCATCTGATGAGGGAGATCACCACCCACCAGGAAGCAGCACCGTAGGGCCAAGAATGCTTCATAGATCTGGCTGTTGAATTTTTACATTATACAATGCCACTTCTAAAACTCTTTAATACTTCACTACAAATAGGTCAAAACCTGGCATCTTCACAACCTCAGCCAGAATACTTGGACTAGCTGAAGTAAAGAAAAATTTTCACATCTCACATAGAAACCTAATATAGTTCACCAAATTGTTACTTTCAGATACATCAACATATTTATTAAATCAAAGTGTATCTATTAGGAAAAAAATCCCACCTTAAATTACATTAAAAGTTATTTTTGTGTAAAGATGAAGTGAAATTTGAGGTCTGAGAACTGCAGCTATCAGTTACGAATGAAAAGGGAACTCCACTGATAAAAACACCTTATCTGAACTAGGTAAATAAGCAATTATTTAGTAGTGTGACTAAACCATTTTGAGGACTGAAACGGATAGACTAGTTTTGCAGTCATGCAACTAGAAATTATTTCATTTTCCCACTTTCAATATGTTAAAATTTCTCTTCAGATTAACTGTTAATTATTAATATTTATTTATTTTAATGACTATGCCAATCCAATAGTTGAAGAATTTTAGTCATTTATAAATTTGTTTTTGTTACAGTTACTCAATTTCAGCCTAGGCTCAAAATTACTTTAGTTTCTCAATGCCCATTTGTAATACTTATAAAAACCAAACTAAGCCAAACCAAATGAACTAGCCAACCAACAAAACATCCAGCCATATTTCTAATAAATTTTTGTGGATTTTCTAAAATAAATTTGGTGTGTTATCTCTCTGTGCAGTCTATGGGAAGAAGTAGGTACCCCCAAAGGCCAAGCCACAGCACAAATTACAGCTGACATAGACAGTGTAGACCCTCTTCATGGGTCAGATCAGCCAAGGATGTCCTGAGAGCCTAACTTCCATGGAAAATGGGAACTAGGAGGAGGAATCTGTTTCTCACATATGGTATTTTATAAACTCAGTATGCATTGATCTAAGAATACACATTCAGGTTATTGTTTTTAAGGGTTTGCAAAAAATATCTATCTATATCCTTACCAAGACTGCTGATAGATCATTTCAATATCTGGCACTGCTTATAACCTTCTAAGTCTTATGCAGTGCCAAAGAAAAGCTAGGCTTTTTGCAGTATGCATAAAAAGACGTTATTCCCTAAGGGCCTGTCAGTGAGGAACACCCGTCTGCTTCCAAGGGGCTGTCACAGGACTGGGCTCAGAGGGGTCAGGGAGGAGGGGAAGGTGAGACAGAGCCAACTGGTGTAGCAAGAGAAAAACCAAAGAGAAGAGAAGAGAAACTTCAAAGGCTTCAGTTAACTTGTTCTATTTTATGCCATTCCCACACAGAAAAATTATATTCACTGTGAACATAATGAATGCATATTGATAGCTAAGTATAAGTAAACATGTAAGTGTTTTCTAAAGATACAGCAAATACTACACAAACAGTGCATTAACTGGGAAAACAAGAGCTATGAAAGGAAATTCTGAAATACAGTTAATCCAAAAAAATTTTGTTATTTTTGCAAAAATATTGTGCGTACAGCACATAACCAAGAGTTCCTCATATAACTTACATGCCATTCTGTCAGAATGTTATAAAAGGGGATGACAAATAAACCACCTTTAAAAAAGTACTTATCTAGAACAACAGGTAATAAGCAGCAGCAAATACAATCTCCCTGTTATTGAATTATATCACTGTAGCCTGAATTAGTCAAGGAGATGTGACTGCTGAAGCTACAGATGTGACTGCTGAAGCTACAGTAGTTTGTTTTAAAACACCTAATCTTTATATATAGTTATGAACTCTTATACAGGAAATGAAATATGTATGCTGAACCATTTATTCAATAACTCTGATATCTAATCCACCTATACATGGTGAAATAAATCATAAAACTCCCACCAACTTCAATGAAGAGATACGCACGCGCACGCACACAGAGACCTATACATATATATATGTATGTATGTATAAAACATATATATATTGGTTTTGTATAGATAGCCAGAGTATCAGTTGCTAAATAGAGACTTGGATCAGAGACAGAATTGATATTTTAGTCTTATCCTCCTGCATACGGCCTAGGAAGATAAATTTGATGCCACCTTCAGCTGGATTTAGAAAGACTCAAGCAATTGTTCTGGCATAACCCTCAAAGCTTAACTGTGTGTAACAGCTTCATACTCTCCACTTTAGCAAAAGTTACTTCTGCTTGCATAGATTTATGATGCAGCAAAATGTCACTGAGTCTTCTGCTTGTATAAAGCTCCAGCATTTCAGGGTATAAAGCTGGCTGTGCTGGAGTCAGAAGGGGTTTTGCAGTATTTAAGCTTTCTTCCTTGAATTTGAAAGTTAGAACTAAAGGCAAATGACTGTGGCTGCTGACTAAGCCCTAGCTTAAGGTTGGGGGCGGGGGGTGGGGGGGGGTTGGAAAGAGGCCCTGACAGCATCGGGAAGTACTTCATAATGTTATACATTTGGCAGAGAAAGGAGTGGGTCAATCAGAAACAAGATTAATCTTATTAACACACAGGTTAAAACTCATTTAAGCTCACTGAAATTTTTGTAATGATTTCAAATTTATCTTAAAAACATTTTGAGTCCAACAGTATAATCTCAAAAAAATTCTGATTATGTTAGACTCCAAAGTTTTTGAAAAAGTGCATTTCATTTCTCAGTTTCAGGAGGAAAAAAACCAACGTACATTTCAAATAGGCCCATATATTTTGTGTTGGTATACTCAAAGCAAACATTTAACTTTGCACGTTGAAACAATATTCCTTTCTACTGCACCCACAATCAGCATGAAACAGTTTAAAAGAGGCTGCACATGACCAGATTTTTTGAGGGGTCAGCTGGAACCAACTCAAGCATATTTTTTTTTTGCACAGCTCCAGGCATTAGTTGCATATTCAGCCAGCACTGTGCAGTAGGCTTAGCAGGAGAAGGAAATTAAAATGGAAAATGAAATAATGACCTTCTCATCATGGTCCCTCCAGATCATTTCTGAAGCATACAGAAACTTTTACTGCCATGGCCTATGCAGTACTTGCCTGCTTTGTCATTAAATGTATGAATCAATCATCACAGGTCCTGAATTCACTGGAAAAATATTGGTTAGTGGAGCTATGCCAGTTCAGGAAAAAATGGCCCATTGACTTCTCCTTTTCAGTAACAAAGGGAAATGTTCTTTCAGTAATGGGCAGAATTGACGGCCTTTTCTCATTGATTATAAAGGTCAGAAGTCTGAAAAAAAAAATACAGCAAATGGACAGAGAAAAACTATCTTTGCTAAAGAGCCCATGAACTATCACTGGAACTGAATGCTTTGCTTTAGTTTGCATCAACACACTCAGCGAGGTTCACTAACCACCTTCTCTTTGCCCTTATTTACCCAATAACCATAAGGATATATTAATGACGCTGACTCATCTCTTGCTATAAATACATTTCCAAACTTGAGACCCTTAATCTGATCCTTTGGATCAATAAAACATCCTGAACTTTTTTTCCATACGCCAGTACAGAAATGCAGCAACAGAATGCGGAGTCTGAAGTACTACTGTGTGCATGGATTTTCCCCAGGTCCTTTCTGAACAGCTGTGATAGCCACTTGCTGCCTGCATAACTTGAGGCATGAACAATCATCCTCTTCTTTTACAAGGGATCCAACAATACTTTGAGGACAGATGATGGGGTTTTCCTATGACACCGCAGCAGGGAGGATGCTGAGCACACACTGGAGTCCAGGCTTTTTAGGTAGCCTCAAAGCTACAGACTTTCCACCACTTTTGCCCACTACCTCAACCACCACAATGCTTCAAGTCCAGCTTTCTGTAACTGACTCTTAGTCCTTACACAGTCCTTCTGCCTAGGTTTGCCACCTACCACTCCACACTTGCACCTTAGCCCTGGTGTGCCTCATTCCCCAGTCTGACAAGCTGGGAATTGCTGCTGTAATAAATATAAACTGTACATTGTCCTGCTTAATATTGTGAGACAATTTAATTGTGCCTCCTTGTTCTGTACTGCAGAAGCCACTATATGCTCACACAACAGCATTATAAGGATATTGGTAGGCCATGTTAGTTTACATATTTTTAAAAATGTTGCAGAGCCTTTATTAGTTGGTTGTTTGGTGGTTTGTTTTTTTTTTTTTTTATACAACTGCTTGTTCTCTTTTCACTGGTAACCCTGTGTAGAAAGCACAGTTGCAACATGTACCATCCCAGCAAGATTTCCTGGGAGCACAGAAACAAATCTTAAGCAGATCAGTTTATGTGCAACTCCAAGCACGTACTAATTTGAACTGATTTATTAATGCCAGCATCTCACCCAGTGTGTGGCAGCAGCTGCCCCGCTTTAAAGGATTCATAATGTGCCAATGGGGGTAAACAGCTCTACATCCTGACATCTCTTTCCTCTTCCCTGATCCAGGCATTTAATTCTGTGCTAGCCCCTGGGCTCCCTGATCTCAGGGAGCACAATCGCGTCTAGCCTGGAGCAGGCTCTCCAGAGGGAGCTGGGAAAGCTTGCTTGCACTTGTCTCCCATTTCCCCAGCACCCACACAGGGTCAGGCACAATCAAGCCTGTTGTGTTTGAACAACTCTTCTATTCATTTTTCTCCCTCTGGGAGTTCACAGCTTGAGTAAGAGCTTATCTTTTATCTGGATGAAAGAATACCAGCTGAATTTAGCAGCTCTTCTTGCATCCAGCTTGCACTAGGGGGTCTGATCCAAAACCTATGGCAGCTTTTCCAGTTATTTCAAAGTGATTTGGATTGTACTTTTAGCAACAGGATTCTTTTCTGATGAACCTAATTGTCCCACAGAGGCTGATGAGGTACACACAGCCAAACTGTCCCAGGCTGCCATAGGCACTCACAAGTTAAGCTAGGTGGCCCTGTAAGTACATCTAAGAAAAAGAAGTGTAATGTGACAGTTTTCCAAGTGCTGTGATATCTGCAGCTGACAGAAAGGTTTTTTTGATTTACCCTGGGTAAGAAATCAGTCACTGATTCAGTGTGTGCTGATTCAGTAATTTATTTTAGTAATGTTTTGATTCCACTACCAGTGTAGAGACCAGTAAGTGAAAACCAGGGATTCATTCAGCAAGTGCCATTCAGCCTTCTTCTGAAATCTACCAGTAATTATGTGTACTATCCTGGAGATAAGGTATCACTGAAAATTATTCCACATTGAACAGGTAAGTCTTGATCCAATTTTTAAAGAGACTTACACATTCAAATATTGCTTGGTTTAGCCAATATATTTTAGGAATGATCAGATGGCTGCTGTTTCTCTTTGCATATGTAGTAGAAGAGAGAAAAACACATTAAATTTCCTATACATGCACAGGATAACTTCCAGTCTTAACATTTAGATGCTTCAGCCCACAGCTCTGCATCATCCTTGTGTCAATGACTTTTGTACATAGACAATTTAGTAAACATTCTGAGATCCGTTAGAATAAAATAAATAAAGTTTTAAATAAGACAACTACTTATTTTCTTAAAAAAAATCTACTTTTTTTCTAAAAAAAATAATTGAAAACACCAAAGAGAACTACAGTTAGATTATCCAGTTACAGGACATAAAGAATCTAGAATATAAATGCTCAACCTTTTCAAAGGACATCTATTCCCTTTGGGTTACTCTCTACTAAATTTCTTTCATACTGAAAATCTGCTCTGAAACAAACCCAGAACTAGAGAAGTGTAGGAAATGTGCATGCTCCCTACCATGCTTTACTGGGGGAGATAGGAGCAAGTAGTGACATTAATTTCTTCAACAAGTGTCATAAGGAGAATATAAATGAAAGAGAAACCACGGTGTCTTCAAGGAGGAGAGCTGACTGCTGAGGACATCTGGAAACCAATCTTATTGTATCCTATTTCACAGAGCTTTCCACCAATTTGTACTTCCCATCCCATAGCACCAGTATAATAAGACTCCTGTAATTCTTTATTTCCTTTCCTTTGAGAGGCATGAAGCTCACTGTGGCATTTATAACAGATTTTTAAAGTTGTTTCTCTAATGGGGCATATACATAGCTAAAGAGATTTTTCAGAGGTATCTGCATCTTGCTGTATGACTTAATAGAAGAAATAATATTAAAATACCTGACAAACATGGACATCTGCTTTTGGTGTTCTTTCTAGATCCTTATTTGCATCTTCAGACACTCAAACATGTTGACGTTTCAGGTCTTTTGCTATTGGAAATAGAAAACAATTTAATAGCACTGTATGTTGTAGCTATAACAATACTATGTACAGACCTAATTTCTGTTCGCTCTTATTTTTAGTTTACCCCAGATGAACCAGAGTGTAAACTGCATGATGTAAGCAGTGCTGTCCTGCTTAACCTGGAATGTAGAATTTATAACTTATATCACTTTCTGGCCCACAGAAAAAGAAAACAACAACAATAACAACAAAAATTATCTTAAAAGTAAAAAAAGTCAGTATTTTATAATTATGCAATATGCCATACTAAATGCAAGCAATGTTGAAAATAAACTGCTTTGGAATGAGCTGTTCAAGACCCATGACCTTAAGAATAACACCTAGGGATTTTCTTGCAAGCAAGAATACTCTTTTGGATTTGTCCTGGCCATCCATTTCCCAAAACAAACAGCTGTGCAACTCTTACTTCCCCAAATTCAGTTAAAAATCCATGTCCCAGACCAACTCAAGTGCACTTCTACTACACAACAAAGTTGCACAGCGATTTTGCTGTAGGCCCTGTGAGAATAAGTAAAGGTTTCTTTCCAAGTCACTTGCACAGCAATAGAGGAAGAAAAATAGTAATAGTAAAACATATAGGTACCCTCATACTGCTTGTATCTATGTCAGTGGAAGGCTATTTTTTTTTTTTTTTTTTTTACAAAGGGTGGACAACATTAATTAAAAAAACCCCCAAACAACAAAAACCAAGAACCACATGAAGTGTTGATTCCATCTTGCCAATACATCAGCTAGTGGAGCTAAGCCAACCTGAGTGAGCACCTAAGAACAAGTAAGCCATACCAAGTAG
Source organism: Falco naumanni (assembly GCF_017639655.2). NCBI lineage: Eukaryota > Metazoa > Chordata > Aves > Falconiformes > Falconidae > Falco > Falco naumanni. Next base: position 42,444,396 of record NC_054054.1, on the reverse strand, counting down.
AAGCTGCCACAGCTTCCTATCCCCCAGAGCAAGGATGAAGCAAGGAACAAGTTTTTGAACTCCTGAAGTTCATAATTTGGCTGCAGCTTTGGTTGCTAGGCAGCAAAACTGTGCATAGCTCCTCAGTAAGGTCTACAATCACTTCCATTAGCTGCTCATATAGTTTGATTAGCAGTATTTAAAGGCACTTTGTACTTATACACCCAGTAGGCAATACCATCTTAGAGAGTAAATATGTATTGTATTGTTAAATGAAGATGAAAATGATACAAACCCACCAGAAGATTTATTGCATGTTTCCAATACTTTGTGACCTTGCGCTGTAAAGATCAGAGGCAATGCAATGCACAATGCTGGTAAATAATAGCTCTGAAAATAAAAACGCTTCAGCCTTAGGAAAGCTCAAGTCTGATCTTAAACAAACCACCTCACCTACACTTGCATCTACATTCAGAGGGTGAGACTGAAGTGTCCCTATACATCAGCTACACCAAGCTTTGCACTAAAGTGTCCAGGTTCCCAGTGAGAAGCCAGACTACTCCTGGAAGAGACTGTAGGGTTAATCACAGCACAATAAGTATTATTATCCACAACAAGAGGAAAGTAGGACCATGTGTCACCTTGCACGCCAGCTCTTGACTTCAGAATGGCTCAATTTCAGTCAGAGCCACTAGTGACCCAAGTTAATAAGGAGATGAACAAGTTGGCTAATGTAAATAGGTTCTCTTACTTGTCAGTATGAATGCTTCATGAGATTAAAAGGTCTCATCCTTACTAAGGGCAGAAACTTTATTATAACACACAGAAAGTGCATGAAATCCCTTTTGTTTTAATATAATACTCCTTTAATTCAAAATGAAGGATTCAGTAGATACACTTTTCTGCTATTGATGTGCTATTGAACATTAACTTTTGCTGTTGTTAATTTTTTATTGTGTTCTGCAAAGAATAAACCCTGTATATCTGCCTAACCCTGGTCATCTTTCTAGTCTTATTTAATCTTTTTTCCTTTTTTTTTCTTTTTATTCTATCACATGTATTTATGGTGACTAGTGAAAAAAACCATCAGAATTTTTCTTAGTTCTCCCGCCCAAAGCTCTCATTTGCTCTCATAACACTCTGTTTCCTTTCTTACGTTAACATCAAACAGTTCGTCTGTGAAGACAGTCACTGATCAAAATCACTTGGAGCAATTTCAATTTCACACCGATCACGCAGATCTGAAACCTCTCCAAGCAGAGATTTTCATCATAAGAGAAAATTTGGTCTCCTGTCTGGGTTGTTGGTATTTCAGCTCTGTCTCTTGTTAGCTCTTGGAATAGATGTGTCATGGGAGCTTACCTACAAAATTGAATTGATTGCAACAATGATTCAGGATTAAACAAGATTATTGTATTTCTTTCCAAGTAGCGTTTGTGCTGCATCTTTTTCTTTTGTCCTTTTTTTGTTTTGGTTTGGTTTGGTTCGTGTTTTTTTCTTTTTCTCTTCCTTCTAATTTGAAACATGGACATTTTGGACAGTATAAAATTAATTTGTGGGTTTGTCCCACCTTTTTACTGCTTCTTTTGATCCTCTTCTTATATAGTTTGTATGTTACTAATTATGTTGCAGTTGCACCTGGAGTCCTCAATCAAGTCCGGAGAAGCAGGAATTAAAGATATTAAAGAGATTGTGAAGACTATCCAAACTTTCCAATACAAACCCAAAGGCATAGAAAATGGAGCAGAAAGACAAAATGCATTTCTTATTATCTATGAATGTGTCTCAGCTCTTCTGAATTTTCTGGCCATACTCTGTTTATATCTTCTGCTGTATTATTTGCTACACTCAGATTTGCAAATGTCTTCTGTAGGCTGAGATTGATGGAACCTGGGTTTTGCATGTTTGGAAGCCATTATATGAACACAAATCTTTAATTATACACAGAGCAAAATAACCAAGGTGACTAAATATTATCATAAGAAAATATTTTCTCCTTTGAAGTAACTTTATAAAACCAGCCCAAACCGATTAAATTTATTTGATTGTGAAGTCGTTCTTCACAGATTAATTCTTCAGAATAGAAGACTATTAAACGTTTTAGGTGTTACATACATATATTCAATATTTCTTCAGAGTTTGCAAAAGTATTTTTGTTTACCTTAAAACATGTTGGACATGTTTAAAAATGGGCACATTACATATCACAATAATGAATCATCTGAAGAAGACACTGGTACAATTAAGTCACCAGAAAGATAAATTTCCAGAGCAATCTCAACATTACTTAAAACAAAAAAAAAAAAAAAAAAAAGAAAGAAAGAAAAAAGAAAAAAAAAAAAAAAAAAAAAAAGTGCAGCCTAGACAGAAAGTATGAATATTAATCTTTTTTTCAAAATTCATGAAGAAAGATTAAAGGTAAGCAGCGTATCAGTTTGTCCCACTTTTTATGGCTTTAAATCTGGCACAGGTGAAGTTCAAAAGCTTGGACTTTTATTCAGTCTCATCCCATTTGATGAAGTCTTACTTTCTCTTTCATACAACTCTGTACTTGAAGGGAAATCTTCAGCCTCTACTATACTCCAAAGAGCTGGCTCTGGTGAGTCTCCGTTTTACTCTTTTTTTTGTGTTTGTTTTGGTTTGGGTTTTTTGGGGGAAGGGGGAGTTTTAAGGGTCTTCTCTGGACACAGATTTGCCCCAAAATAAAGTTTGCATTATGTGCAAAACAGAGTTTGCAGTATGTTCAGTTCTTATTTGACGTTTTGGTAGTACTGTCTGGAAACAGGAAATACTAAAAAAACCCCTGTAATCCTCTGGGAGATAAATAAATGCAGATGATGTGTAAAGGTGTCCAAAATCATGTAAAGACTTGCAGGGAATGAGGCACACTGCTGAATCCAGATGGTGTGCAACCTAGTAAGCCTTGCACACTTGAACAAGAAATGGTCCTCTGGGTGAGCATACCTTCATTACATTACTTTTGTAGATAATGACTGTTTACCTGTCTTTAGGCATGAATGAAATGTCAGATCACAACCTCTGGGAGACTTCAGGTGTTTGGAGAATAAATTAGGAAGATTGTTGCTGATTTGGTTTCTAATCTTCTAAATTAGAAATTATCCCATGCATCAATGTAAACGTATTCAAAAACTGCAGACTGAGGGTGATCATCATAAATTACAGCAAGGGGAATTCCAATTAGATATTAGAAAAAAAAACATTTTAATCACAAGGATATTCAAACACTGGAACCTGTTGCACAGAGATGTGGAGTCTCCATCCCTGGAGAAATCCCAGGACCAGGCCCTGAATACCTGGCCTTACTTAAAAGTTAGATGCAACTCCAATGGCCTGTTCTAAGCAGAAGGCAGGTTTTGATGACTTCCAGAGATCTCTTCCCGGCTGCATGACTCTGAACCTTTGACACTGAGTTTATTCTTCAGCTCTTGCTCTTACCCAGAAAAGAAAATATTCTTCATTTTCTTTAACAGCTCAGAACTTAGTGCACTCAGCCAGGATGCGGAATACATGCCTGATTTACTCTTTCCCTGAGAGGATTCAAACCCTCATCTTTCTCCAGAAGAATGCGCTAACCACCAGAGTACAGCTATTCCAAGGTGAAAAGTGGGAAGGAAATCTTCAACCCCTTCCTTTCGAGTCCGTTTCATTCCATATAGTGCGATTAAAGATTCATTATGTTGGAGGGAGGGAGAGAGTTTAAATCTCTAGTCTAGTGGTTGATGACTTCATCTGGGAGAGTTCTGTTTTCTGCTCCAAGGACTTTGGCTGTATTTTATACAGCACTTTCATTGAGAAAATATCATCAGCCTTTGGTGTTTAGGTACTGACAGAAAGAGGAAACTAAGTTATAAACAATAGTGCAATTACAGTGTTTTTTTCTTACTGTCACCCCCTACCCCTCAGATGAATCATTTCTTTGTGTATATAAAAGTTCAAGCTGACTTTAACCTTATGTTTCGAGGCATGAAAATGAGGGACAGAAGGGAGGTAACTCCCTTTCTTCCACAGTGCCTTGAGCAACGAGATATATGTAGGGGCTTCACCTCATCTCCTCTTCTCCAGTGAAGGCAATGGTGGGTACTGTGACTTTATTAGACCTCAAGGTATGAAGTGAGCTCGTTGCAGGGTAACCTCAACAGGTCCTTCAACAGACCTTCAAGCAAAGCAGGCAAAGGAATTCCTCCTCGTTTGTGACTTCTGGCAGGGCTCGGACACTTTGGTGTTTGGTGTAGCCAGTAGATTATGGATTGAGCCTTGGGAGTTGGACCTTGCCTAAGGCTACCCAGGAGATCTTTGGGAAAGTTGAACCTCGCTTTTTATAGACCCACGTTAATACAATCACCAGTGAGCTACCCCTCCACCATCTTCCTTCTGAAGAACGTGGTTTGTGGAGGTAAGAATAAAAAGAACAATGAAAGATGTATATATCTAGTTTAATTCTTCAGACAACTCCTTATATTTCTCTTGTATTTTTTGTGACATATGGCTAATTTCAGCCCCAGACATATCATATGAATAAAGCAGAGCCTTATACTTCCTGTTATGCCTCATTTAGAATATCTGCCTACCAATATTCTGTTATAGCTTAATTTGTTAGTATATGCTCTTCTTCTCCTTCATATGACCAGAATAATCTTCCAGTAACAATAAACTTAACCAATCTTCAAAGGGCATCTCAGTATTATCTGACTTCCAGCTAAGAGACTGTTATACCACTGAATAATGTGGTGAAAAGGAAAATATTTTTATATGTGTTTGTTATATATAACATGAAATATTTATCTTCCTAATCTTTAAAGGTTAAAGAAGAATAGATGCAATCAGGAAGAGGAAAGCTTTATCAATTTAGGCTGCAGACTGAGACATATTTGTCCTATAAAAAAACCCTGAAAACATACTAGGAACCATACGTTGTTTCCAAGGGGTAAAGTAAGCAGCTTTTTAAATGCTGGCATAGAGAGCTCTTCTTTTTAATTTTCACACTCCTCTCATCTTTTAGAAAATATTTCACTAGGAAATGCTGGACTTACTTAAAAAAAAACCAAAAAAACCCCACCACATTGCAGTAGTGCTAATCCTAGCCTCTTTAGCTGCAGGAAGGCTTGAAAATGCTAAACTCTTCTAACAAGATGGAACACACTTTACTTATATATGTGCTCATCAAGCTTAATTTATCCTTCAGCAGCAGAGTTGATACAAAGTTCAGTTTCATCTCAAAACAACCTTGACAGTCAGGAAGAGACACAATAAAGATTTTTGATTTTTTTTTCTTCTATTTCTTATTTCAGATAAGACATTTTGATTGTCATCTGATTTTCATTAACAAAAGTGTTAGCCCCTCACCTGCCTGTGCATTGCCTAGTGTTGTCTTTTCTAGTGCATGTAGATTTGGATTCACGTCTCCTAACTTTACATACCTTCACACCTGAGCAAGTCACCTCAGGTTCTCTGATTTTGTCAAAGAACAAGAACAGTTACCTTAGAGTGTGATTTTCTTGACCAAAGGTAGATGTCTGATTTAGGATGTAATTAGCAACACCCTTCAATTGCTTGCTTGTTTTATTTTACTATAAGAGGCATCTTCAGTGACTCACTGTAAAACTGTGACTAAAGCTGACGACTGCAGCGTAGCGGTCTATCTTTGGTCAGACAAATCTTATCGCTGACATCAGACTCATACAAAGCATTTTTAGCCAATTAAACTCTGGGTATCTAATCTTCTCTGATAATTTAGGCTTCCTCTGGGGACATCGAGACTTAATACCTTAGACATAAATCAGCCTGTTCTATACAGAGCATTCTGTGCTATGCCTGTTGCACATGAATCCTGATATTTTCAAACACTTTGACATAAATGCCCAGGTAATAAAAAAAAAAAAAAATGAAGGTATTGATACATTCAGATATTCTCCATTTTCCCAAAATACCACAGGACTTATTTTGGGGGAAGACAAAAGCTCTCTGCAGAATCAATCCCAGTGATGCCAACACTTGTTCACCTCCTGAAGGAACAGGAGATAATAGCAGCCACCTCATTCCCACAGTACACAGGAATAGCCAAAACTTTTCACAAGGAGACAAATCAACACCTTCTTCATCGTGCTGCCCATGAGCACAGCTCAGTGAGGCAATTCTGTTTAGACCCTCTTATTTTTTCCAATTATTGTACAACTTTGTTAGAGGATGTAATTTCATCCAATTGCTTTACATAGGCATATAATCTATTTCCACTTCTTTCCACAAAATGCAGCCCTCATGTAGCTTATGTCTAAAAACTTAGCGGTAAGAATACGGGGTGTTCTCACTTTTTTTCACTAAAGAATTCAGATTTTCTGCATAATCCCTGTCTCCAACGAAAAGCTGAACAGAACAATGTACCATCCTCAAGGCTGAATCCTGCTCCATTGCTGCTGTGAAGTCTAAGATTTTCAGGATTATGTAGAAGGGAAACAGAAAACAACTTAAAGAGGTCTTTCTGTGGTCAAAAGTATGAGCTAAAAATTGCAGGAGAATTCAAGGAATAACTGTTTAATGAAAACTTAAAACAATAATAGCAGGTCATAATACTTCTTTCAGCACAACTAGAATTTTGTTGCCATAAATAATTGCACAAACAATTATGACAGCATCAAGGGAAGTGATGTTGTCAGAGTAGGTTTAAAAATTCAGTCGTCAGTGGTTTTTACTTTTCCATTCATGTCATAGTCACTGATTTCCCCGCCTCCTCTTATCAGCTTTCCTCTAGTGACCTATTTATTAGGTAAGCAAGATTCCTACCTTTTTTATTATTATTATTTTATTTTTTAATTGTCTGTGATGATTAAAGACCCACTCATTTTCAGTCACTGTTTTAGCACTTTCTCAGCTATAGACTGTGGTTAACTGACTTTATATTACAGTAATTCTACACACATCAGAAATGTCAATAAAATAAAAAAGGCAGTTACAAGCTTCCGTCTGTTTTATCACATGCTGTATCCATGCGCTCTAAAAGGTGTTCTTCCCTGTAAGAGCTGGAAACTGATAAGTTGCTGACATTTAAAGAGGAGGCTGTGTGGTCTGGGAGCTATGCGCTTTCAAATGAGAAATGTTGGTAACAGAGACCTCTGAAGCTATGCACGGAGTATTTTACGTGTTCACAGGTTGTCGGTTTCCATTAGGAAGAGATTTGAATACATCTAAAAGTATCTAAATTCACCAGATAATTCCATCAACGTCTCATCTAAAAGATCCATTCTCTTCTCAAGCCAGCAAAGCTATTACTAAATTTTCAAACTGAAATCTTAGGTGATTTATACATCTTTATAAGCACGATTCCTTGAAATTAAATTTTAGATAGTTTCCATGGTCAAATAACTTGCATAAGTCAGAGGCAGAAGTCGTGAGATGTAGAAAAGTGATTGGAAGAATATGAAAGGCTGAGAGGAGTCAGAGGGTTTGGGGCTACTGCAGCCAAGGGGCATATTGCTGGGAACAAGGGGTTTGACTGTTCTCTTCTTTCGTGTTACCTGCCTACATGTGTAACCGCAACTGCAACAGTGTTGGATCAGGAACTTTATACTGTTCATCCTCATGAAAACACCACTTCCATGAACTGCCTCTCAGAGAGGTCCTCAGTGCCCTCTGCACTTGTTGATGCTGGTGATGAGTTACGACTCAAAGCACTGAAGCCTTGGTGAAGTCATCGTAAGTTCTCTTCAGGTATCAAACACATCCAGATCCTGGCCATAAGCACCACTAATTTAAACTGGCATAGCCCACAAAAAGAAAAAAAAAAAAAAATAAAAAAAAAAGAACTAAAAAAAGACATAAACCCAGAATTATTCTACATGGGGGTGAATTTAACATGAAAGCACATTGGTTCTCCCAGCCATTCTCCTTCAGTGTATCTGAGCTGTGACATTTTATTTCCATGATCACAAATGAATTAAGAGTCAGCATTGTACAGGGGAAATTGAAAACAACAGTGCTGAGAAGGGATTCCTCTGTGAAATTTTCTTCTGCCAACACTCAACTGCAACCCAAAAACTGCGAGCGTTAGTAGACAGCAATGCCAGAGCCTGGATAGATAAACTGGTAGATCAAGTCGAAACCAGTGAGTTGAAGCTAATGGGAGTTGGAATCGCTATTTAACTGGCAAAGGTCATCAGCAGTTTGAAGATTCAACCGCAGATCTGATATTGATTCCTTCAAATGAATATCAGTAATAAAAAATATATATACAAAAAAAAAAGTGTACAAGCAATCAGACAGGATAGGAAGCGGGGGTGGAGCAGATGGGGGATATGGTGGAAAGAGACCGTCTTGAGCAAGAACATGCAGTTCTGAGGAAGGGGAATGCTAAATTATACATCGTCAGCTAGTCTGTGATGTCTGATAGATGTTTCCTGGGAGTTATGTAACACAGTAATTGCTGTTATTTTTTCATACCACGCTGATTTTATTAAACCATTCAGCAAATGCTAATTTCAGAGTTGCTTTTCCAATTAGTCACGACATTTCATGGGTATCTCTGCTATTGAGCAGATTCTTCAACCTTTGCTACTCTGAACAATGGTTTTACACCCCCAGACAATGCTTCACGCTTCGCAGGGTAAAGGTGGCAGAACCTGCCCTCAGCATTTTGCTGTATACAAGTAATTTGCTTAGTCTCAGGGTCAATGAGATGGCTCTTGTACATGATACTCTTCATGGTCAATAGGAAAATTATGTCTCAATCTAAGTTTCAATAGATGAAACAAACATTTTTGTTAATATCCAGGAGTTAAAAATGTAAAATGTTTTCAGGGAAAAGAAGACAAAAAATTAGTATTTTTTCATTTAACTAGTTTAAATGTGGCTGTTCCTAATATGCAGATTTTCTGCTGAAAACTGAACCCACCCCACCTCCCCTCCTTGATAACTCTCATTAGCAAAAAATACCAAATCCCACTTTTTGTCCAATTGTTGAAAACAAGCTTTTTTAAAAAGAAATGTTCAATAGAACATTCAAACAGCACTACTAAATATGACAACAGCATGCTATTCAATCTTTTTTTGCAGGTAGATATTGCACTGAAGAATGATAACTTATCTGGCACAAGGACAATGTATGATCTATTGTATATTTTAACAATTCCTAGTTTGTGTAATTGAGCAATGAACATTAATTTCTTTATTCTGCCTTTATGATGCATGTTACTGTGAAAATTGCATTTTATGATGTTTCATTTTGTTGTCTGTAATGTAACTGACCTCAATTTCTCTGTCTGTAAAATAAAGAAAAAGGATGTACTTTTTTCCCTAATCTTTTTTTTCCCTTTCTCTTAAAGTAAAATTCCACTGATGAGGTGTTATATGGGAATCAAAGTTCTTACACATGAAGGATTTTCAGCACAGTTGTATTTTAGCTAAAAAAATCCATAATGATTATTTGCAATTATTTTCACGAGCACATTGCATACATAAAATGTCAGGGATTCAAAGTACACCTTCCTTCATAATATCCCTCAACGTAAGTTCCAGTAGTTCATCATACGTTAAATCTTATTCCTCTATTACTAGCTGACTGAACCTCATTCCATGCCACATCACAAGAATGACCTGACACAGAAACTTGTCTTTCTTAGAAACTGAAAACCAGGTGGTCAGCTTTACACAGATGTCATTTGTACATAAACAATGTACATACATGAAGCACGGTACATACATGAACTTCTGCTTTGAGATTTCATGGAAATCTGTGCAATAAAATACATAAAGACTTGGAGTTTGGTCATTGTCTCCTTCCACTGTTTAAAAGTTTAAAACACATTTGCTTGAGTAAAATGATTTGTTTATTTCTTCCTGCTTTTCCAGTCAAAAGAGGCCAACTGTATATTTTTTAAATATATGGTATACATTTAAAAAATAGTTTTCAAGTTCTTTTAATAAGAAAAAATATTTTTTTTTCCACAGGGTAACTAAATGCTCTAAAGAAAGCTTTCACGATAAAATTCCATAGAAAAAGTGGTCCAGTTTTACAGGTACCTGATTTCCTGGGGCTCAGGACAGACAGAAAACCAATTGTTTTTGTTTCACAGCTCGTTCACAGGACAGGGGAGACTGCTCACTTAATCAGTAGCCACTTGATACTCTCATCTTTCAGTTTATCAGCCCTTCCATTATTTACTCTGCCCTAGTCAACTCCAGCTTCAAAAACATTATTACTATTTTTTTCCTGAACCTTCTAGGTTGCTCATCACTATAGAAACAAAATAATTCATAAATATTAATTAAGTTACCCTTGCTGGAAGGCAGCAATATCTCCATTCCACAGCCAAAACACAAAGAGATTAAAATCAAATATGTACGCTAATTGGGAGTGTCTAGCCTGCAACACCTGGAATGTTCTTTTTTTCAGGGCACTTATCCCTATATCATTTTTTTTTTTTTTTTTTTTTTTTTTTTTACACACACAGTACTCCGTGACTTTGACTGCTAGTGCGGGAGCTGAGACTCCAGCCAGTCATCATTTAAGGTCTCAGGGTGAGAGACAGGGAAGAGGGGAACATCAATTAACGGTCATTGTTGCAAAGTCCAGTTTAAGAGACTTGCTGGGCATCACACAATTTGAAGGCAGAAGCTGAAATATAATTAACTCGCTAGAGCAGCATGCAGCTACCTCACCATGAGGCTGCCTCCTCTTTATGCCACCCTTTGGCTTGCTCAGTACAGTTTCTGACAGAAAGTGAAGTTTGGCAGACAGCCTCCTCTTCCACGCAGCCATGACACAGCCCCAGAAGTCCATCATACATGTGAAATAAGACAGAACACTGTGCAAAAAGAAAAATTGCCCATGCTCAAGTAATTAACAATTGTATCATAGTTTAAACCAGCCAGGGAATAGAAATTTGGCCATGCAGGTAGCAGATAGACATCTCAACGTTGAGTTTTGCTTACCTTGGCAGTGTTAAAGCTGTGCAATTCACTGTTTTGCACACGTACATTGCCTGCATTGCGATTTGCTGCTCGTCAGCCACTAATCATGCCACATTTCCCAACGAAACATCACTCAGCTGACAGGCTTTGGTATCCTTCCTTTGTCTTATCTACTTTCTCTGAACAATATTTAATTTCAGAAGTTGACAGTGTGGACACCTATAAGCAAATCATCCTAAAATGCCCCCATAACCAATGGTGAGAAACAGGCATTTCTGAGTGCTCAGTTAATCTCACATATTTCATGATTATACACTAGGATGTAATGAACTGGAGCTCTGTGGTACCTAGTGGTGTCATCTTTGACTGCAAGATTTACGTACCCACATTAGGCCAGATGAATGCGTGTGATTTCCAATCTTTGACAAAACAAATCTGAAAACACAGCAATCCTGTGCGCCCTGCATCCCTGCTCTTCAGCTGGAGACTGCGTAAGTATTTAGATAAACCAAGTAATTACAAGCACATCAGCCTGACGTTGGTTCTGAGGGAAATAATGGTTGACACAGGATATAACAGAAAAAGATCTAAAGGAAGGCACTATAAATCATGTTTTCTTCTGAAAGAAGATCCTATCAAGCTAATTTGATACTTTCTTTCATGAAATTACACATGTGGTGGATTATAAAAGTTTATGGCGTTACTTTTGCATACCGAGATTTCTACAAGGCATTTTTCATGGGAGCACACACCATTTAGATTTTTTTTTTTTTTTTTTTTAAATATCAGAATAATTTCTAGCTCACAGGAAGAATATTTTATATGTGAAAACCCCACTCTTCAGGGAGATTGACACTTTGTGCTTACCTAGAGCAAGATAATACATTTTTTTTCCTACCCTCATCCTTATATGGGACAGAATTGATCTAAGTGATTTATTTTATTTTATTAGCTGGTTCGTAAAGACAAAGTGTGGAAAATGTCAGTCCCAAAGGCTATAATTTGGGAAGATGGCCAGCATCCAAAAAGTGGGTCTGTCAAAGGCATATATTGGGTAACTGTTCCACTGTGCACACCTTGGTCAATCCTGCTTATAATACTGCAACTGAAGAATGCAGTAAACCATCATGCTCTTAAAATCACACCAGGTAATAACTTATAAGATCTTAAAGAGAATAACTTCTGATGTCGATGTGGCTATTCTGGTTTAAATCAGATGAGGGTTTGCTTTGTGGAAAAGTGTCTGATTTTTTTCAAAATGGAACTAGTTGGAAATATGTTGTTAAATTTCCTTTCCACATAAAAAAAAAAGTTGTTTTTTTTTTTTTTTTTTCTTTTCCCATAGCAAGCTTTCTTTGATTTAAAATATGACAGCAGGAAGATCAGTTGCTCACTGTAATCCTTCAGTGCCTCAGTATAGATTTTTCTCATTGAGGGGGGAAATAGATTTGGTATTTTGGGAAACTATAGTTATTGGATTTTTTCCCCTAAATGAAATGCTCAGAAAATATTTATGAAATAATGTAATAAGTATTTTTTCCCCTCAAAGTAAATACTGACAGTTTCCTAGACAGGTCTGCTTGCAATTCAAAGCAATATTTTTTAAATGTTTGCCTTTTCTTACATTTATTTTAAGGTGGAACTGACAAGGGAGAGGTAGGATTTTGCTTAAGGATACAGTATCAAAACAAAGAGGTTTTCTCTCAGTTATAGTACTGCCCTTCCTACTAGGAAGATGCAGAGCACAGAAATCCTACAAGCCTTGGATATATTCTATAAATTAAAACTTCTACCAGTAGCTCTTAGAATCTTATTGCAAAGTTATTTTTCAGTTCTACGCCAGAGGTGTTGATATAACACATCATTTGGCTAATACCTTATTCCTCATCTTCTTCCAGAAAAAATAATATTCAGGCTCTGCCCAATATGGACCAGAGATTGTTGAAAGACCAGAACTGCCAAAGGCTTTTTTTTGCATGGAACATCAGAAGTCTCCTCTAACTGTCCTGGAAATGCAAAGAGCAGCAAGAGGCTCCTCAGTTTGCCCTGAAGTCTTATAAAATGCAGAAATCCAATTGTTCCCAGATTTTATTTTCTCTGCCTATCTGCACATTTCCCCTACTTGACATTTAACTCTGTTGATGTCAAGGTGCTCTGTCAGGGGTTATTCTGAAATATTCCAACTTTAACAAGGACACGTTACTCATTCATTAGTAACACAGTTCTCCGATTTCCTTCTTAGTTTTATGATCAGGGACAGCCCCGTGCTTTGTACTTGTGGTATGCCTGGGAGAGTATGTTTACATGCCTGCAGCAAGGCCTCTTTGAATAAAACCAGAAATCTTGGTGAAGACACAGTGCAATAATAAAGATACATGCATGAGGACAGCTGCAGTCAACTTTAAAACCCTCAGCCATCAATTATTGATGAAATGTTCTCCTTGTGCCTGCATAAGATTGTTTGTTGGCATCTTATTATTTAGAATTCTTAGTGAGATTTCATCAAGGAAATACAGTTTCCTGCAGTTTGACTACCTTAGAAGTTCACCAGAAACTTTAGATTTACTGTTGGGGCCTTTTTTTTTTAATTTTTTAAAGCCATTGATTCAAATAGCCTGCTGCCAAAACCAAAGCTGTCTAACTATGGTACCATATACTTCTACTTGCATCAAGAGAAGTCTCACAAATTTCTACAGATGTACAAGTTTACAAATTGTAAGAAGAAAGTACACAAAATTGTAGAGATGAATCTATGCCTGATGCTGCATTAGTCTCTTTAAATATCCGTAGTTAGCCTTTTCCCCTGGAAGGGGGCATGGCAATGGGGCTAAGGCATTTCTCAAGTTGTTTTACATATGGAGAATTCAAAAGGCATTAAGGCTCATGGAGTTGGTGATCTCTTTAAAGGAAGTTGTTGAGTGTGTTGCCAGAAAAGAAGGCAGGGCAGGCATTTTGAACATGCTCTGCACGCCAGGGATCCCTGCCATGATGCAAAATGCTCCTCCAGCTACTCCTAACCCGTAGCTTCCCGCCTCCTTACTCTGGTGCTTCTTTGGCTTCTCGCATGGTATGGATTCGTCACTAGGTTACTTAAACTTATAGCACAGTTCTGTGCCCAGTAAGAACAAGAAGCCAAGCTCCAGTGACCAAACATTCCCAGAGCTGCCTGCGAAAGACGCTGAAGGAAAACCTGGGCTAGTATTTTAAGTTTTATACAAGTTTGCAACAGGATTCTAAAAAGATAGTGAGCTGCCATTGACTGATATTAAATTGATCAAAGAAAGATACATTCCCTTCTTTAAAATAAAACAAAACAAAACAAACACTGATAGTGGAAAAGATGTCCTTGCTAGTGCAAAATTAAACCTTGGTCAAATCACTACTGTTAGAGAAAACAGATGTATGAGAACAAGATCTTTATTCAGTGGCAGCATAGCACAAGCCAAGCTAATTTATGACTGAAGGGTCATTGTGACAAAATATTTATAGGCAATTTATGCTAAAGAGAGGGTATTTTGAATTTTCTTCTTTTTAATTTGTACACATAAGGGATATAAAGTCACTTTAATGTTACTGCACAGGATAAGAATCCACAGTTATGAAGCATTTGTATTACAAAATGATACATGGTTTCTTAACAGAACCTCAGGCAAAGATAATTATAATAAAGGATGTTTGTGACAATTTCAAATAAGGTTAATATAATCTCCTGATAAAATTCTTCATAAGGGGCTGCAACATTGGTGATATGATTCATGGCTTTAGTGTTAGCCATTCTTTACTGCGCCTAATCTGCCAACATATGGAATTTAAAACTGAATTAATTGTGGATAGAGAATTTTACATAGCATATTTCTGAAGTTCCTATTCATTGATATGTATGTATGACTTCAGAAGTGGGTCTTTTGCAATTTATTGATTGCTTATAAAATTTAGAGTTGTTTCTGAAGCTTCCTCAGACAGAGAGCTTCTGTGCTCATACAGCCATACAGTCAGATCACGCAGGTTAATGAGACAGGCAGACAGAAGTTAAGAATAAAAGCAAAGCAAAGAGGTTAAACAAACCTTCCCCGAGATTCATGCTATTACACACAGGCTGCTTCTGGTACGAAACCTGCTCAGCCAGGGCCAATGGTCTATGTGCTGCAGCCAGGGATTTATCCTGAACACACAGACCAGGCAGCACGAAAATCTGCAACACCAAACTTGCTCCCAACAGGCATGCTAAAACATCGCCATTTAGATTTAAAAAGTTCTGAGTATTTTGAAGAAACCAGATCAACTTCTATCCACCTCTACTTTTCAATGATGGTCTGGTTTTCTTTGCCACCTTCACCACCAGCTCTCACATCTGCAAGACTTCTTTTTAAGCAAGCTGACATTTTAGGAAAGCTTAGCTGCACCTCCGATTCCAGCCTAACCCAAATATTTATGTTAGATGCCCCAATACTGGTTTTTATGCCCTACTTGCAGAAAACAACCCAACAGTTTATCGTTAGTCAGCATATGCATTTCTATACTGCAGACTGCAAGCAAGTCTTGTGAATCTTACAAAGCCACTGGCCTAGAAATGGAGCCAGCCAAGTGACTATAACAAATACACTAGTGCTTCAGGGTCTGTCTGTCCTTATGAGAGATTAAAAGCCTAGAAAAAAAGATTTACAGGCAAAGGAAGCTGTTGCTAAGAGGGCCAATGCTGGGTGGTTGGTTCCCACAGTAAGAGCTGTGCCATGCAAGGCACAACTTCAGTTCAGCAGGGCACATGCATCCCTGTCACATAAAACATAGAAACTAATTTCTCATCAAAGTCTTCTTAGAGAAATTATACTCCAACAAGACATCAACCATATGCAAAAAAAACCACCCCACCCAAACCCAATACCAAAACCAAAACACACACACACCCCTATATCTAACCCCCCAAAAAAACAACAGGGCCAAAGTAAGGGAAAGCACAGACCATTTCAAGCTTGAAGTAGCTGGGAAACAAAGGGTGTCTCAAAACTTCTGCAAAGAAATAGAAGAGAAATCTCTTCTGGCCTGATGCTGCTGGCCCACAGTGGGGAGCCCCTCAGGTGTTTTCCTGAGGTATCCCACCCAAGTTACTTCTAGGTACCCCAGCAGCAAACTGAACAAGGGGGTTTAAGCAAAGAGGGTCTCAAGGTCCATTGCTGAGGGCATTATAACAAGATAATACAGAAAAAAGCTACTAACCCTTTCCACAATATAATCACTATAGTGTGTAAAATCCAGAAGGAACATTTTACTTCTGACAAATAATGCTTTGAAGATGGTATGGAATAGCTCTGCTTTTGACAGTCATAATTCACATACCTGTGATGGGGATCATATCTTCACCCTGCAACACAGCATGGGGCAGATGACCTCAAACCAGCTTTGAGTAGATAAGGAAATGCTGGGAACGGTTGTGGGCTGAAGTAGATCCTCCCTGGAGAAAGGGAAAATCAGGCTATAGAATGGGGCCAAAAGAAAAAGGAAAAGAAAGGGAGCAGTGAGGGAGAAGGAGAGCTGTGCCATGCAGGCAGTGGATGTGCAGTGCAGGCACTGAAGGGGATGGGAAGGCAGAATCTTTGAGGACTGTGTTTGCTGCCAGTCTGAAAACCAATGACTGAGTGAAGCTACATCTGAACGCAAGCAACCACCTGCAAGAATGCAGTGGGCAAAGGCAAATTTGCTTGTATTGCTTTTTTATGCCTATCCTGTTTGGTCAAGACATTTTTGCATTTTAGTTATGTTAAGAAATATTATGGCACGTATTCTAATGAATCTTGATTTAAAGTTGTTTTGTTCTCCTTTGGAAAGATTACTATAAAGAAAATAAAATTGTGTCTTCTGTTTTGCAGCCCTGAATAACTTGGGCTTCTTTCAGCCAGCGTAATAATGCTGTTTATCAGGGTTTTGCTTGCACAGAATATGGCTGTGATGCAGTTATACTGCTGCTGGTTTCAAATGCAACTCAGGCACGACCAGTTTGGTTATCTCCAAGGTAGACACAACCTCAGAAAACAGCATGGTGAAGAGAAACTAGGCTACAGCCTGGACACTTCTGGATATTGTGAGATAATCCATGATAATATCCTGCATTAGTGAAACCTTTGTGCTATAGAGGCACTTGGCCCAAACTTTCTCTTGCAGAAATGTGTGATCAAGCTGACAACATTTCCTCTATCTACTACTCAGTAGCCTCTATCAGGCTACTGCAAAAGCTTTCTGATGCTATCACAGGGCAGTATTATAAGGTACCCACCCAATTAGTTAACATAAATAATGATGCTTCTTCCTGAACACAAAATGCTGAGGCAGGGGGGAGAAACAAGAAACACCACACAACATCAAAGTGGCTATACTTGAGACACAATGCTAGGGAGTTTTACATCCATAAAACCATTAGTAATCAAGTATTTATTTAAGCAAGATGAGAGCTTTCAATAGCTTGACTGCAAACCTAGAATCTGGTGGCTTTGGAAGGAGTGAGAATAATCCAAAAGCAAAACATTAAGAAGCAAGGTGCTCTGTATAATTGAATTAGTAACATAGGAAAGACTTCTTGAACAAGAAACACCAATCCTGAATTGAAAAATAAAACTGCTCTGCAATCTGAAATAGCTCATCAATAATAAATGAAATCAACTTCTGAATGAGTTCTGTTAGCTCATTGTTTCCTGCAGAAATGCTGTGAATACAGGTGAACAACTTAAGTAACCTTTGTCATATCACAAAAAGCATATTCTGTTTTCCAGCTCAGCTATATCTAGCAATCTGACTACGAGCCTTTGCAGCCCCTACCATCACCTTTGCAGGAAGCAAGTGTACATACCAAGCAGATTAATGTGAATCTCTCCCTTGCCAATAGCCATACCTTCACCGCATACTGCTTCCCAGATAGGAAGCACCTCTCCTTCACCTAAGCAGGCTTTTACCAAGAGAGCCTCAGGGGAAGCAATTAAATTTAATGGGAGGTGTAACTCCTAAATAAATGCATCTCTAGCCAAGGCGTAAGGAAGCAAAGGCCAGTTTACCCTCTGCAGCATGCAACATACTCTGAGCTATTCCCACATCAACTTCAGCATTTCCATTTCTCTTTTCAAGTTTAATTTACATCCTCATTTCCTAATGAGCTGCACTAAAGCAATAAGCCTTGATGAGGAGGGAATTATCATGGGACAACTTAGTATGCCCAACACATGATGCTCTACAGGTCAACTATAAGGTCAATTAACAAACCATATTCTCAGTCAGACGTTTTTGTTAGTAAGAACAGTATAAATTAACAGGCTTTGGAACTGCCCTAATAATTTTCTTTTTCTTTAGGTCTGGAAAGCATTTGAAAAAGAGATTAAGAGAAAAAAAAAGTCATTTCAAGAGTGATTTCTTCACATCTTCATTAAATCAAGGCAGTAGCTTCTGAAATGGAGACAAATGTCAGCCTTTTAGTTATATTTGAGGCTGGAAGCACCTTTCTGCTTTATCTTCTATAGCTGAAGGAAAGAACTTAAAAATTGTTGTGACTAGTTAGACACAACTCATGATATAGGAACATGAGTTGGGCCATTTTTTCTCAATTTAATTTGTTTTTACCTAGATTCAGCCTGGCCAATGGAATCCTAATGTGAAAATCTTTATCCATGAAGTCACTTTACATGTACAATGTAATTTCAGACCTAGACTTAAAAAATTTCCTGTAATCCACAAATCCCATTATCTGGAAATAGTTTGACTTGGAAAGATGGTGACCACAGAGTGTAGCCCTTTAAGGAGGTGAGTTGCAGGTGTTGTGTGTTTGGTTTATGCTATGATACTGCTAGATCTGATATTCGGAAGAATCAAGAGACAGCTAAATGAGTATCAGGGTGTTTTTTTGGTTTATTTTGTTTCTCCCCCCTTTTTTTTTTTTTGGCGTGTTTTTATGACTTGTGCTTGACAGGAGAAAAAAACAAATTAAGTTTTTAAAAGGTTCTTAGAAATTGCACTAGATGAATAAAAAATGCTGAAGAAATTGATGGTGGTAAAGTAGGATGCAGTAACAATGTGTGTCTGAAAATCCAACTCACAACAGTGCAAAAAAATGTTCTTTCCACTCATGAAATGTGTTTAACAAATTAACACAGATTACTGGTTTACCTGTCAGTATCTCTGTGGGTGTATACTTAGATTCATTCCTGACATTCAGTTTTGGTTTACTTACCAACAACTGGGTTAAGTGGGAGTCTCCATTACCTACTTCTCATTCAAGGGAAGGAGCAGCCATGGTGGTTTAGGGCTCTTTTAGTCTGAGAAATTACATAAAACCTTTGCAGAAGGTTTTGTTTGGGGTGGGTTTTTTGGTTTGTTGGTTTATTTTTTATTTTTTCCCCTTTTATTTTCTTCTTCTGAATATATGGGGGAACATATTTGCCCTGTCTGTGGATCATAGACAGAGTGATGCTATGCCTGCTAGAGCCTGGGTCTCTGCAGGGGTTATAGCCCTCTGCCTGCCTCATCCCGACCCTGCATGGCCACACACCAGCTTTAGGAGCCAAATGTTGATGTGTAGATGGAATAAGGCTGGTCCAGCTCTAAAATCCTGCAGAAGACTCTTGCAGCAGCAATGCTGGTACCTGTCCAAACACTGTTCTGTGGACCCACGATAATCACACAAAGTCAGGTGGGAAACATTGCATCAGCTCGAGTAAATATGATGTGCTCATCTGACTACTGGCATCACCATGGTGAGTCCTTAGGACAATGAAAAGGGATGGAGAGAGACACTGAAGATTAATTAAAACCTTGTGGTTCTTACATTCTTCCTTAAGCTTTCCTAAATTTTAAATTATAAAGCCACCTTTACTTCTCTTCAAAATATTACATTAAATAAGCTGCATTCATATAAATATTTCTCTGAAGTTTTTTAAAACTTTTTCTTTACTTATTTTAAAGGAAATAGGCATCTTTTACATGACCCTGACAGCACTCTGAGATGACTATACCAGTCCATTTCCTATTTTGTCTCAGGATTTGTTTTTTACACTTCATTCCAGATTGTCTTTCTAGAGGCACTAGTGCAAAATGCTTTTTCTCCTCCTCCTCCTCTCACAGATACTAATCTGAAAGTTTTCAAGGTACAAAATGTAATGGCTTTCACACAAATGCTGTCATACAGCAGATATCTGTCATACACACAGATATCATATATAAATCCCTTTATGTGACTCTTTAAAAAAAAGTAAAGATATTAGAAAAATGCCCTGATTGTGCAAAACTCAAACACCAGCCCTAAAATTTTAACAGGTGGAACAGTTATCCCAAGTCACCTGCAGTCATGGAACTCTCCAGCGTTCCATGCTTTAGATGAGCCCTCCTGTCCATAACACTTGTGTGTAAACTTGCACTACAGCTTCTTCATGCTGAAATGGGCAAAGTTTACCTGTAAAAGAGAAAGAATGGGTAGAAACTGATCAGTCAAAACAAGGAAGGAAATTAGAAAGAAATATAGAAAAAGAAAAAATAACCAGCAGGATCTCACCCAACACAGTTTTTGTGACTTGAGAAAATACCTATGATTTAAGAACTTACACCACTCCTTCTCCTCCACATAAATATTTCTTTCAGATTGTGTACATGCAAAATAGGTGCCGAGTTGTAAGGGGAGTTTCTTTTTTCCCCCCACTTAATCGTTTGACAAGTCACTGTTATAAAGAAAAATAAAGATGATTTCTAAAAGCAATAGAAGCACTTGCAAATGAATACACTGAGAAAATGGAATGGTGACTAATACTCAATGTGCAATATAGCTGATATGTAACGTGTAGCACACCCTGTGATTGCAGGCAGGTAATGATTCCACCAATCCACACAAACATAAATCTGTGGTTTAAAGTGCTGCCAGTGGAAGGGATCTCCCAAGGTGCATGAGATCCAGCTAATGTGATTTTTGAGACATCTTGCCAGTGATAGAGGTGATAAATATCCCCCCTGCCCCCACAACATATACAAGGGTGTAAGCACCCAAATCAGCTCAGTTCAAGGCACAAGGGAAAACCAGACGAGCTATTTTCCACAGGGCAAATAAAAGTCTCCCTGCAATACCACAGAGCTGCTCTGCTCTGTTAGCTGTGCATACTGCAGATTTTAAAGCCTGTCTTCAGGGACAAATGAAACTAAGAGGCACCTAGGCTTCACATAGCTCTATGATAAAGTCTAGTGATCTTAATTTATTCCACAATTATCGCCCAAATAATGGATCTTCCTTATGGTCTCAGTTATAGACCATGGCCTAATTAATAATGAAAATTGTATATGACAACGAGCAGGATCTCTGTTAGCTCCTGCAGTTCCAGACACTGGGCTGCGTAAGCCTGAGTAATGCCAGGCAGTAACACTGCTGGCAATCTAATGAAAACAAGGAGCCTATGGTTAACTGAGCTAGGCTTGACTTCCATACACCCAAAAAACCCCCAACAAAACCACCAAACACACGTATATATACATACCTATATATACATGAATGTATTTGAGAAGTCAGGTATTGGGATCTTCAGTGATCATCAAAACTCAAACAGCCCACACAGAAGCTCTGGTGGCATCCTTGTGATATTGCAGCTAAATGAAGGCAACACCCGCTTCCTGGGGAGAAGGTTGCTACCTGGTAGATTTTTGTCTATTTAAATCTCTGTGTAACCTGGGAATTTTTCTGTGTGCATTCACACATACACAAAGTACACATAAATAAAACCACACACTGAAAGAAAAATCAGCAAATAGATTAAGAGAAATTAAGATAAAAATTTTGATGCCCCCCCCCCCCCCCCCCCATTTATCCTTCTGTTAGTAGACAAATCTATGGTTCAGCAAGAAGATAGTCATTAAGACAATTTAATATGACCTCCTACAAATGCAGACCAAAGGATCTCTTTTTTATAATTTCTGCATTAAATGTTGCAGAAAAAAAAAGGAATAGGTGTGGTTTTACTCCAGCTGGCAACTGAGCCCTACACAGTTGCTCGCTCATTGCCCCCACACCAGGATGGGGGAGAGAATCGGGAGGGTAAAAGTGAGAAAACCTGTGGACTGAGATAAAAACAGTTTAACAGGTAAAAGCAAAAGCCACATACGCCGGTGAAGCAGTACAAGGAATGCATTCCCCACTCCCCATGGGCAGGCAGGCTTAGCCATCCCCTGGACAGCCGGGCTCCAGCATATGTAACAGAGGTTTGGGAAAACAAACACCATCACTCCCAGCATTGTCCTATCCCCTTCCTCCTTCTCCCCCCAGTTTGTAAGCTGAGCATGATGTGATATGGTACGGGATGTCCCTGGGGTTAGCTGTGCCCCCTCCCAGCTCCTTGTGCCCCTCAGCCCCCCTGCTGGTGGGGTGAGATGAGAGCCAGCACAAGTGCTGCTCAGTAGTAGCTAAAACATCCCTGAGTTATCAGCACTGTTTCCAGCACAAATCCAAAACATAGCCCCTACTAGCTACTGTGAATAAAATGAACTCTGTTCCAGTCAAAACCAGCACATAGATCGAATACATGCTCCTAGCAAAGTCATTACCTCTCAATATTCTAGGAGGCTTTGGAAACAACTTTGTTTCTATTTTTTCCTTATATTTAACTTTTTGTGAGCTGGGATAAAGCAGGTAAGTATAAACATTTTACATTCTGCAAAGATGCATCCCTTTTCAAGTCCATTATCACACAGGAATTACCAAACAACAGAACTTTGAAATTTTTCCCAAAAAGATGAGGTTAATACTGGGTAACAGCTACTCACCTTTGACACCACACCTAACATTACCAAAAGAAGGAAGCATCACCCAAGTAATTAAATATTTATTCCTTTAAAGGTATAACTAGAGCACAAAAATACATTTCTACCTCCCACAGCATTTATCAAGCTGTCAAGTTCTCCATAGCCTGGTGTTAAATGAGTCATAAAAGGAAAAATATCTAAAGCAGGAGAAATGTGTGAACCCTTGCTTGAGGATGCACTTGGTCATTCAGTGAGAAACCAGAAAAATTCTTGGCTAGTCCTGATCTCTGCAGGTGGAGTTCACCAGCAAGCTCAATATGTGCTGAACTTCCAAAGAGATGCTTAAATTCACTGCTAAGATGACATGGGATAATGTGTCTGTCCTTGAACATAGCTTCAGCTGTGACCTTTCTCTCCTGGACAAACTACTGATGAGGTTCAAATGAAAAAGATCTCCTCTTTCCCTGTTCCAGTTTCCTTCTTTCTCCAGACATGTATTTATCCTCTGCCTTGCAAAATTAACCGAACAACCAAGTCTGATCTGAAAGGCTGTTTGACGGCATGTTTATAAATAGAGTGAAAGGAAATACATCACCTTATTTCTGTTACAAGCCTTCAATCTAGATTTATACTGGAGGGGTTAATTTAAAAAACCAACAACCAACAACAAAAACAACCCACTTGGTTTTTGCTTGAAAATTCCATTGAAATCTACATTATTACATGCAGAAATGTCATTTTAAGCCTATGTACCTTATACAGTATTAAACTTGAGTGTCACAGAGACACAGGAAACTGTTTTCAGTCAGCTTTCATGTGGCGATATAAAACCAATGTGCTAGATATAAAAATATCCACCCAGTATTTTTGTCTTTGTGGGATTTTTTCCCATCACATTTCCACACCTTGGTCCACCTCTTTTTAAAATGTAAAAAACCTGAACTATTGATCGGTATTTCACACTCTAACGACAGAGCAGCAAGAAAATACTGGATCAAAGTGATTCTGTGCAGAGCTTTATCCCCTGCTTCCTTATTATCAAAGCATTTGTTCAACTTTAAGCATACAAATACTATCATTTATATGCAGCCAAGTACTTAAACTCATGTATAAATTTAATAATGTAATTGAGATCACCAGGGATTAAGGATAAGGAAGTGCTATGTATGAGTAATGTCCTAAGTTATTTTACTACACTCGGTTTTAATTTCTTTGCCCCATCCAAAACTTCTGTTCCTTTGCAGTAAGACATCTTGCTCAGTAGTCCCTTGACTACTAGCTCCTTGACCTAGAATACATATTTAGCTATTTTAACTCTTATTCTCACTTTGAAATTATTTATTTAATAAATAAACTGCTAAGGAAAAAATAATTTTAGGAAAATTATTTTGAAAGTTATCTAAATGTTCTCAGGCTTTCTGTTTTCTCAGACTTCTTAATTCAGAAATTGGCTGCTGTTCTTGCTGAATGAGTATATCATAAACTTAAATATTCTTCTAGCCCCCTTTCCCATATTTTATTAAGACAGGAAGTGAGCCAACCCCCTTCCTCTAGTCTTCTCCTCATGGCCACAGGTCAAAAGATATAGCCATTTCTGGAAGAAGCATATAGCTCAGTCTTTTAATTTGGGCTTCTATTTTTTCATAAAAAAAACCAATTCCTGGCATGTGAATAACAGGAAGAGTGACCACAGCATGGAAGACCACAGCAGGATAGAAACTGCTCCTAGCTCAGGGATGCCTGTCTGACATCCACGCTGATCTACAGACCAGTTTCCTGCTGTACATTCATTTGCTGGAAACAATTATTTTAAAATAACTAAATTCTGTCATCAAGAAATATATGATTGTAATTTCTAGAAGCAGCAATTTAATTGTTTCTCTGGCATTGCAGGCACAATTTGAAGAGAAAAATTTCAAGGTTTTAAGTATATAGGAATACGTATGGTACCCATACATTTGGCTTGTGAACCCAGATGACAGTCACAAGAAACAGCTGCAGCTTTCTGACCAAAGGCTGCAGAGGTGAAGCAGATCTTCATTACGCTGTGCTGGTGATATGAGTTCCCTTACCTCAGCAGAGGACTGGCTGTAGTAAACAAAATCCACACACATTATTTTATGCTTACAATTTCTATTGGATTTAAAGCTCTTCTAGCTCTTTAAGATCTGCAAGATTTCAAGATGGAAAGTCTGTGGGGTGAATTCTTTGTTGTTCTAGTCAATGGAATTGTTAACATTGTGGCAACTGTGGCATTGTGAAAATTAATTCCAAAATTGACTTATTTTAAGAAAAAAATGTATTTTTTTTAATATTGAACTTGCTGTTTGGTAATTCATTGTTTCATCCCCAATTTTTGAGTTATAAGGTCCAGTGATTACTTGTTCCTTATTTAATCATCTCATAGCCTGAAGAAATTGGAGACTCTTACCTTATTTATTCTCTCCTTATATGAAAGCAATTCCAGACTTAGTAATCCCTCTCATATTTCCATGTACATTTCCATTCTATACCATTTCTTCTTTCACGAGTTGATAAAACTGCTTCAGGTATTCAAACATAGGCACATCCCTGCTGTACAGTATCACCTCATACTTCCCTCTTTATTAAACCCCTTCTCATCAATCTTAACATTCTGTTGGCTTTACTACATGAGCTGAGCACTGAACTGGCATGTTCTGGTTGGCTTTTTGTTCTTGTTTTCATGTGCGTTACTTTTCACTTATCAGCACTAAATTTTACCATGCTGCCAATAAAGATATTTAGAGCACAGACAGATCCCTTCAAAAGGCAAATAATCCACCCTAAAGTAGGACTCTAATTCACATGAATTAAGTTGCCCAATATAATTCTGGGTTATACCTTCACAGACTCTAATTTTCCCTAGCATTTTGCAGACACTGTCACTATTTTGACTGAGTGACTGATAATGGATACTTTCTATTAGTCCTCTTTAGCCATGGAGCCTTGATCAGTGGCGACTCAACATGACACGGTCATAGATGTCATTGCCTGCTTCCTTTCTACTTAACATTTCTGAGTTTGAGATGCCTCTTAGAGCAACAACATAATTTTAAAGCAACTGTTTAGTTAATCCATCACAGTTTTAGAGCAAAACACTTCTCAAGAAGTGCTGTGACTTTTATTTGTGACCTATTGCCTATTTTCTTTTTTCATGCACCATGCTGGGATATTTTTATTTGTCTGGGGTTTGCTATTCTTTCTGTAAACACAGTATCCATCCTTTGTCTCTGTCATTTCATTTGTAAAGATCCCAATTACTTTTAGGTCGTTTACTGGTACCACAAGCAATTGTCAGACTAAGTGCGTTATAGGGAAAGCTCTTCAAGGACTTCCCCACATCTTCTAATGTATTTTAATCATGTGTACAGTATCCAGTTCTGATTGGGGAACCTTTTTATTATACAGTACAACTAAACAAAGCAAAAATAGTAATTTCCTAAAAGGCCTCTGAAAGTACATTCCTTTATATAGATTGTGTAGGAAGGCAATAGAAAAAAATTTGGTACTTTGCTATTCTGAGGAATAAGCAGGGTATCTGAGACAAGCATCCAAACATGTCTTAGTGTAAGGGCTATACATGTCACTGTCAGTATACTGCACCCTATCACAGTGCTTCAAACCCCTTATGAGGTCATGAATGTTCTCTTAAATTGTATTTAATTATAAGAAGAATAAATACATGCTCATTGTTTTATTTTCACCAAGACCTTTTCATAACAATAATACAGACTCTATAGTTAAGCCAGCTGTTGGGGCTAAAAGGGAGTGAAAGTAGATCCTGCTTTTCTTTGTGCAGTGCTCTTTATATAGGTCTATCCAGTGTGGCACGACAGATGGTTTTCAAGGTTCTGAGATGCCAACCTTATAAGTTTGATATATTGAACTATCTTCATGCTGTTTCTGAGGTGTTGTATTTAAACAAATAATTTAATCCCAAACAACATATCTCATATGTATCAAGGCTTAAATCTGTCTCAAATTTAGACTCTGTTTTTGATCCATTGACCATGTTTGACTATCCTGGTTATAAAAAATGAGGACATGAATGTAATGTTGCCTTTCCTTCACAAAAAAACACCAAAACCCAACCAACCAACCAACCAAAACAAACATGAAGCAAAATTAACCACTGTCTACATCAACTATGATGCAGGAGATATGTGTACATTAAGAGACAAGACATATTGAGGATTCCAAGGTTAAATGAGTTTATTGAGTTAGTGGTTACAATGGTATGTCAGATACCTGTAATCCAAGCTATACCTACATATTTGCCGCTAAATTCTCACACTGTCAGTTTCCGTGTCTCTAAACATTCCACCACCAGGTCTTCTATTACTAATATAATAATAATAATCATAATAATAATCATAATATAAAAGGCAATGTCAATCACCATATTGTGCTTCATACTCCACCATAAGGAATTCAATTGGCGAAAGTAAACTTCTGGTCATATTAATGGGATTAATTGAAATGTGAGCAATCATAACACTACTAGAATATAAAGAATGAAATATGGTTTAAAAGAAGCATTTTTAAGATGAATTAGTTTGTATCTGTTTTAAAAATTCACATACTATAGTGAAGATGACTTAAAAGTTATATCATTTAATTATTGGGCCACACATTTAAGCATATTGGCTAGTACATTTTTGCACTGGAACAGAAGCAATACAAGCTTTATGGTCTACCATTACAATTCCTTTTTTTTTTTTTCACTTAATATACCTGCCAACCTAATGTTTCTTGCATGCATAAAAATTTCTGGGTTTAGACATGAATTTATTATTTAACCCACACGTACCCCTGTGATGCAAATTCTTTGGCCAATTTAATGCTATACTTTAGGTTAAAAAGGAAGCCTGGAATAAGTCCATTTAACATCAGAAGAGAATGCCCTATATTTTGGCATTGCAGAAAGTTAGTTACTTCAATAGAGTCTCAGGTCGCATGCAAATTGACACTGCTTCCCCCCACCCCATGCCAGACGCATACGAGTCAGCAGGTATGCATACAAAAAGAATATAAAACCCTCCTGGTAAAGCTCAGTGGTTTAGAATGAATCCATAGCTTTAAATTCACTTAAGGCCTGTACAGGGGAAATATGTTTCTTCTGGGACCCTCTTCTCACTCTTGTCTGATACTCTTCTGGTTTTTCTCTCTTTACTAGAGGTTTCTTCTCAGGGGCCTTCATCTTCCAAGATACAACTGGTGAGTTCACTGCAGCAGTACCATAGACCTTCTGATATTTAGTAGAAGCCACATATGATGCTTTTACTGTAAGAACCACAGCGTTCATCAGATTTTTAGCTGCCTGGATGAGAGAAGTGGCACTGTCCAGCTACAAATAGAAAAGAAAATGAAATACAGCAAGGTTACTCCATGACAGGATCACTGGACCATTTCCTGACTGAAGTCTGAATACTCTTAGATCTCATTAAAGATGAAATGAATCCTCTCCCTCAGGATTAATCAAGTAGCTTGTAGTAACAAGCACCGGCAACAACATGCACTGAACTGTAAAGGTAAGACTGTGGTACCTCACATGAAGGTTTTTTTAATAATTCAAAGGAGAAGCTTGTGTTGTCTGCTTTTTTCTTGTTGATTTTTTTTCTACAGGTGAAGAAGTTGCCTCTCTTTTCACAAAAAAAGTTACTTCTCACTTAGACCTTTAAAAATTTACTTTTACATGTCAGAAACCACGCAACAGGTCAACAGGGATTTTTCCCAAGTGTTCAGGTTTGTTCTAATTATTCCTATTAAGCCCAGGATAACACCCTCAATGATGTCTACAGGAACAGCGTGAGGCCAGTGCTGAGCTTGTTAGAGAATCCCATCTGAAAAGATGAAAGGAGATTTTGAAACCCCTGAAGAAATAAAAAGATGAAACAGTTAACTGCAGGTTTTTGTAGCTACTGTAATATGTGAGCAACTTAAGTTCACAAGGAATCTTACTTTACGATTAGGAGCCTTTTCGTACATATACCCTCAAATTTTTCCCCTGCATGAGTCTGCCTGAGGTTCCTGCATCCTCTGGATGTAAAAGGCCTTAAGAACTTGTTGAACTTCAGCCCACTGGGACTTCCAGTCAGCAAGCTTCATACACTGAAACCAGGTACATATCCCTGGCCAAATTTTTCAAAAGGATTTAAGCATATAAAGGGACTTCCGATGTCTCAGTGTTCCAAAATGTGAATTAGGCACTCGCCAAAGCCAACTGGACATCCTCAAATTAGTAGGTGCTAAAAATACACTCTTAAGTACTGTAGCAACCCAGATTACTAATTAGGATGTTCAATCATCCTTTTCCCAAAATACTGTCAAAGTGGGATATACTCTTTGTGATAAAGCCTTTCCGTTCTCCCATGGAAGCTGCCTTAATTTTTTACAAGTCTTTCCTAGTTTATAGGAACAATTCCAGATGTAATATTAACTGTTTAATTCCACTCAACTTGCTCAGTAAGTTCTTAGCTAGTTTTAATTAGTCTAAAAGGCTTGTCTCCCTGCAAACCTTTACTGCTCCATATTTTGGGAGCATATGAATCCTTAACGGGAATGCTAAGCAAGGCAATCAGGATAAATAATCATAAGGCAACAAAAAAAACCCCATATTATACTTCACCTCAAGTAATTTGAATTATTAACAGAGGAAAGGTTCAGGAGAAACTTTCTGAAGTGTCAGTGAGTGATGTGAACAAGAATAGACTTACAGAAAGCCTGTATCTGGAAACACATTAATTTGTAGACTTACCTATTATTTTTTATTTCCTCAGCCATGGCCTTACACTTATTATGATTCATTAAATACATAAACAGCTACAAAGAGTGAGGTGAAAAACAAAAAAGTATTTTAATGATTTTCATGTACTTGGTGCCATTCCCTGAAATGAATAGTTAATTGCGTGTCCCCAGTAAATATTTTTCCTCAGAACTAATTTGTATTTTCTGTTAGTAAGAGAAACTAAGTTAAAAGATGGCAAATTACATTATATTGCAGAAACATGACTGTTCAATAGCGAGTAATGAATTATAATTCAGTATAGTGTTATTCTATAACCACACTACTGCATGATTTATAAGGCAATCTGTGTGTTTGTTGGCAAATAACAGATCATACTCTATTAAATTAGGATATTCTAATTTACTGCAGAGATCTACAGTCAAGCATTATTCATTGTTAAATGATTCTTTTTGAAGCACTGGTGGATTGATTTCGAATAGAAAGTGATACCATCAAATAATATTTACTTCATAATCAATGTGGATAAACTGACCGGATCAAGTCTACACTGCACATTCCTGTGTGAATTCTATTTGTTGAAGGTTTCTAATAGCCTCACATTTCCCAGTGTTTCTTTAAGAGTTCTGGTAGCTGCTTTACATGGGACATATATTAAGGAATGGAATGATTAAAGGAAGCATTTTGAAATAAGCAGGCACCTAAATTAGGTGCTTAAAACCATACAAAGGATGCAATCTACACCTTTAAACACATTAGTAATTTTATGGACTATATTAATAAAGGTGTGCAGAAGCATGTACTTGTGCAAGCTTGGAACCAGATTGATATGATGTCTTCTAGAAAACCACAACACATATTTTGATGCCATTTCAATTATCTCTTTCATTCTGCTGTTGTAGTAGATAAGAGCTCCCTATTTTCACCATTATTAATCACATTTTAACATGCAGATACTTAGTCCTTGCCCTTAATATCCATTCATATTGTAAAACGCTTTCAAGTCTTGGAATAAGAAAAGAGACATAAACCCCCCATAACAGCATTAGGCTAGGAATGTTCTCCAAAATCTGCTGGTAGCCAGAGTCCATGTACCCAATTTGGCTACCTAAGCACTTCCAGTGATTTTCTAATTGCCTCCAGCTCCTTGCTTGTATTATGGCTCAGTAAAGAAGAATTAAACTGAATGAACAGCATTTCAATTAAAATTTAGATCTTACTACACCACTGTGTTACATCAGTTTTAAGCTGTGCTTTGTAATCAGCAGAGCTACAGTGGCATAAAGCTGGAATGAAGCAGCAGTGAATCAAGCCCCGAGTGTGTTAATTCCTTACAAAATCTGGGCACAGAAACATATACACTTTTCCAAACAGATAATGTTAATAATAAAAAACAAAACAAAACAAACAAAAAAAAAAACTGAAACAAAAAAAAAAAATAAAAGGAAAATTAACATTTCAAATAAAAGTACCACTAGGAAATTAGTGCACAGTACAGAAGGCAAGCTTCACTCCCAACAGTGGTTAGGGAATTATGAATATAAAGATAGCTTTTTGTGCTAAAAGCTAACCAAGCCTTTGACTTCCTGCACAAAGTAATAGTGTTCTGCTATTTAGATCTCTTTACAAATATGTTTGCTTCCATTTAGGAAAAAAAAGCCCTTAAACATAAGAGAGAAATTTAGATTACTGGCCCATAAAACTCCAAGAACAGTGAATGCTGGGGAACATTCAAAATTCATAAAGAACCTAAGAACCACTGCACTGGAGCCGGTCACTTATCCAGGTTAAAACAGCCATCTACCCAGGGAAGGCATAAATCATTCAGGGGAAAAAAAAAAAAAATTGCTACAAGCTAACTTTGCAATTAGTGAATGCAAGAGTAGAACACCGGAGCAGCAGAACCTATTATCTGCCAAGAAGATAATTTCAGGGTTTTTTTCCCCCCAAAATCCTTAAGGCTTTGAGGAGGTTCTGATCCGCTTATAAGCTGTGCTGCATTTTTCCTGCACTGTATGCAGAATTTTCCAGATTTTTGTGACAATCAAGATTTCTTGCTTCTTTTACATATACACATAATCTAAGCAAAATAACCAGCAATTACAATACAAAATAGCTGAAGAAGCGGGAGAGAATAAAGCTGGAAAATTTTCTCCTTAACAGTAAAGCAAATGAAAAGAGATGTTCTCCCTGAATTGTTACCTCACTGTAATGGGGAAAAATTATACCACAGTTTTTAGAAAGGAGAAAAAATAATTTACAGTGATATCTTCATATTTATAATCATAAATATACCACCAAAGATAAGGGAAGCAGAGAAAAAAAATCTTTATTTCCAGCGACCACGATATAGTAAAGGTAGTTTTGGAAGAGCTGGTTGTTTAAGAATGTTATATATTGTTTTTGATTTTAATAGACCTTGAAAAGTAGGGGAGACACCAAAAGAATTGCAGATAGTTCCTAGCCTGGAAATATTTGAGCAGCACAACTAGAATGACCCCTGAAATTATAGGCCAGTTCAGCTGACAGCACTCCCAAATAAAATGCAATGTCTATGACAGACTCCATAAATAAAGGGAGGAAAGAAATATAGTTAATGATAATCAAATGGTTTTGTGGGTAAAAATATTTTCAAAGTAACCTACATCATATTTTTATGTGATTAAACTTTGGATCACTAAAATTAATGCTGTTGATATAATTGGACCTTTGAAAGGTGTTTTGCTTGGTACTACATGACAGTTTGATTAAAAACTCAGCTGATGTTACAAAATTGTCAAGGCACATACAGAATGATTCCAGATTCCCTAAGTTTCCAAAAGTATGTATCAAAAGTATGTACAAAAAAATCATTGCTTAACTGTGACTTTTCCAGTGGGCTTTTGGAGAAACCATTTTTCAACTTTACAATATTAATATTTCTGTTAAAAACTTGGAAGTCACTTAACTGATTTAGATTTAGATTAACTCTAACTGATAACTTAACTGATGAAATTTGCAGGTAACTATTGGAAAGTGATAAGCCATACAGAGGGCAAGTGATTGATATCTAATAAGCTGATAAAAGTCAGAAATGTAGATTTCAGTTTGGCCAACTTTATAGCAGATGATACCTACTCATACAATAAGGAACTTTATCCTATACAGGATCCTAGGCAATTACTCCTTGAGGATACAAAAAGCAGGAATATGGTGAAATAGGTTAAATTATCATAATCAGATTATTGTGTGTCCACAGTTATGGAATACTGAATACTCAATGCAAGAACAATACTGAGTAACTGGACAGATTTTAAAGAACCTCAAGAACAAAAAACCATCTTTGGTGGGAAAAATTCAGTCTGCTGTTTTTTCCTTTAATAAAGTGAATGATTAAAAAATGTGTTGATTGAAATCAGCAAGTACATAGTAACAGAAAGCTGATCATATTCCAGGTCCAACAGATTAGACAAAGATACAACAAAACTTAATGGCTGAAAGGTGAAGCAGGTCATTTTAGTTATTAATGTGCTGAAATTTTTAGCAGTTATATTAATTAATCACAAGAACGCTTGAAAGAGTGATTCTATCTGTAGAAGTTATGAAATCAATATTGGATGTTTTCGTTTAATACGTGCACTCTAAGCATAACTATTGGACATTTATAATGCACATTAATTCAGGGAGCCTGTGCGCCAGTTATGCAGGAAGACAGTTTACATGTTAACAACGGTCCATATTGACCTTGAAATGTGTGAGTGCAAAACAATAGTATTAGTAGTTATTGATAAACAAAGTTTAGTCTGGTTTGCTTTATAGAGATTGGGAGGAGCAATTGTAATTTATTTAACATGTCAAAAAAGAACCTGTAACCCTTCAAATACTCCTGGCTAAGATTTGATCTGTGGTGTGCCTTGAGCAGGTAGCTTAGGCATTGCCAGGCTCTTAAGGCTATCTGTGAATTCTGGGTGCATTCCCTGCTATTCTTCCTTTCCAAAGCAAGTTCATACTTTTGTGGACATGTACAGTCATGATTATCGTGAACCAAAAGTCACTCAACAGCCTCTAGAGCAACTAAGGTTACAGGAAGGAATTATGAATCTGGACGGTGAATCAAGAATACCATTTTCCCAGGTTACATCCTTATGCAACAGAACATTTTCCTCTCAGCTATGCTTAATAGTAAATCCAGTCTTACATATATATATATGAGATACATGTAAGAAAAAAGATCTTATCCACGATACTTAGGTCTTACATTTCTGTGGCAATTTCATGCATAAAACTATTAGTGACAGCTAATGCAAGAATAGCCTATTTGCCATTCAGATGCACTCATCCCTATAGTAGGGGACACCTGCTCTTTATCAGCACTACTATAGAATGGCTGAAGCAGTATTTCAGTCACTTGAACATGTGCATAAGTTTTTTGCTAGATATGGCTCTATTGTGAGAAAGCTATCCTATATATTTGAAATTCTATAACAAAGTGTCATTATTTGGAATGTAATGTGGTCACAATGGTGTTAAAAAGGGATCTGTGGCCATGTAAAACAGTATTATACTCTTCCTAGCTATTTATTTTCACATTTGATTGCAATTAACTTACCCCTTTATACATGTTGAATATTTAATTCATTCTGGAGGTAGTTATGCTTTATAGGTGGCCAATCCACTGAATAACTGTCCTCATCTGCATTTTTTCAATTACAGGTAAGAAATCCACAGGGATTCCCAAGCCCATTTGGTTGTAACAATGTCTGCCATCTCTTAGGACAACAGAAAGTAGACAAGTAAATATACCACGAACTATGGGTATTTTCTGTCTTCTATACACTATTGCTATTCTGTAACACATGTTTAATTTACAAGGTCAATAGGTTACCAACTGCTTTATGTTGGTTTGAAAAAGGAAAAGCATATAAAAATACTTCCAGTACTGGCATTCTCCAGAAAAGATAAACAGACAATGCAGAAAATGTGTAGAGGTGCATTTATACAGTTGATTTACTTATTCCAGGCTATTTTAAAAGAAAAGATAAAAGACAAAATAATATCCCAATTAATTTGCTTTGAGGAGAATACTAAATACGAAACTAAAACCACTATATAAATATAATCATAAAATACAATTCAACACTGGTATCACTAAAATTAGGGGTTTATACTTCATTCACTAAATGAAGAGGTTTGAAGGAGTAATCTAAGTTTATGATAAAATAAGAATAATAAAGTCAAGTAATATCACCTAAATGCCCTCAAATGTATCCAGTAGACCTACAACCCCCCCTTTTTTACTGTAGGAAGACATAAAGGTTACTTCACTGAAATACCAGGAGCCCTGCATAGCTTTTGTTTCTCCATAAGCATATAAAATAATAGTAAGCCATGTACCAACTCACAAATGCTCAGCTAGTGGAGACTGTACTTACATTTCATAGTGGCTGCCAAAAAGCTCACAAATATTTATTTTTTAAAGGATTTTTTTTTTGCTTTCTCAGTTGAGAGACTGAAACATGGGCTTCAACATCATGATTATTTGCCTATTTAGTCAGCTTATCTTTACTTTGTCCTCTCTTATCCTCTCATCAATAGCTACAAGTAGACAAGTCTTTAAGAAGCCTTGCAAAAAGCCTAACTCACAGGTTATAGTCTGAGGGATACTGATGCAGTTGGTTTTGGCCCAAGAGTCGAGTACACCACTGGAGATATTAGGCAGCTCCAGCTCTGCTGTCCAGCAATGTCCTAATAAGTTATGTAAGCACTGAAATCGCATACTGAAACTGGGTCATCTAGCAACAGTGAAGCACCCAGCTGTAAATCTTGTCAAAGTTCAGGCTTTTGCTATGTGTGGTAGGCTGTCAAGAGCAGTTCAAACTAACATACTAGTGTGCATATTTTGGAGCAAAACACACACATGAGGAACATTAATGTTGGAAATGTAGATGCTTTCTGAGCCTGGAGTTTGAGGATCACAGCTCAGGGGTGAGATAGCTAGCATGAGTTTTAGGCAGGACACAGACACTTATTTTCTTTTACTTTGATCCCTCTAGTTTCTGATATGATTTGTTGTACTTGTGGAAATCACTAAATTTCCTTCTGATGTAGATATTATCAAAATGCCATTTTTATATGACTGGCTGACATTAAGCATTGTCAGTGTTTGTCCTTCTAATGAACTAGCCTGAAAGCTCACATTTTAACAATTGAAATGGTGAAATGAAAACCCAAAGAACTGGAAACTACTAAAAGTTAACATTACCCAATTATTTTTGTGAACTATAATTATTACTGGCTTCTTTCCAGCCTGGTAGGTTCCAAAGGTGAAAAATATATTTTGGAATTTCTGATGTATACTTAAGGTTTTCTATTCATCAACTCTATTTACAGTCAATACGTTATTTATCCAATATGACATTACTGCTATAACAAAAATTTTACATTTTTTCTTGTAGATACAAAACATAATGTAGATTATTTCCTCAATATTTAATAATTCATTAATGTAGATTATTTCCTCAATATTTAATAATTCATTAATGTATTGTTGCATTCTTTTCAGAATTTAACAGGAGCAAAAATTTTGACCCAAAATAAAAAAATTCTTAGAACCAGTTGTCTTTCTTCTGCTCATTATGTGCCACTGCACAGCAGGAAAAAGATGCCAAAACAGTACAATTCATATCGTATACCAGAAACACTGCTGTAAGGACAAGCAATCATATATGGCATTGGAATTTTTTAAATAAGCTTGCTTTATCAGTCATTTTCATGCTACAATACTGCCTTAAAACTTTCAGAGTCTGTTACTGAACGAAGATATTTGACATCAGTCTGAATGCTCAAACATCTGGAAGAATTCCTCAGACCAAGGAAGAAATCTTCAGTCAGCGCAGTCAAAGGAGTTTTATAGATGGGAACAGGATGTCACCCTATAACTTTGCCAGCACTATAGGTACATACATTACACATTTTCTTTGCTAAGGCTGAATGTAGAGGAAGAAACACATTCTACAGCAACCTACAATAGACAAACATGGGAATGAGTCTTCTGCCATGATGGCTCACATTTTTTTTCTTCTAAATCTGCCTCATTCTGCATAGAACAAATGCCTGGAGGATAGGATGTTGTCTACGATGCAATGTCATGGACCAAAAAATGGTTATGTAATGGCCATCACGGTTACATTACTAATTGTAGCAAAATTAGTATAACCACATTTACAACTTTAAAATTATTCTGTCCCATGGAATAGTTTGATCTGAATTCTTGGATGATGAAGAGGAAAGAGATTTTTGTATGACTGATTTGAAGATAGGCTCCTACCTAATCTTCATGGAAAAGATAAAACATCTGCAACAAAGATGAAGTCCAAACTATATTTGACAGGACAGGCTAAGTCAAAACATAAGATATTTTGATGTTGTCAGGAGGCTCACTGAAGAGAATTAGAGTAAGAAGTCTGTCAAAGCTCAGTATCAGGCCCAGTAAAAAAAGTCATTCATTAAAAACTTTATGTAAGCTGTCTGTGTATTGCCAGGATTGTATACACCATTTTATACATGGATTCATATGCCGGGAGTCTACACAAAACAAGACATTGTCTGAACCTGATGTCACAGATAGAAAAGGACTTTGTCAAAAGCATCTCAGTACAAATTTCCACTTTCATATCCAATTGCAGTTAAGTCTGAAAGAGGAAATATAGGATATGTAACTAGTCTGGGCTACAGATCTCTCTTCTCCTGAACTGAGTTCTGACTTGTATGTGATTTGAAGACAGACATAATTTTTAAAAGCCAAAAATAACCTAGTGCTCTTTCAAATTGAATTTTGGAAACAAACCTTTTGTTCTTTGTCTAGAGAACAGGTATAATAACAATAAAAACCATGTCTTAAGAGTCTTACCTGAAGGGAGTCCAAATCATGTCTGGTTGGCTGGAAATTCTACTCAGTGACAAAATACAGGAGACTTTGGATAAAAAAAAATCAATAAAGCATAGAAATACTATATTCTTTACATGAGGATGTGTTTTGTCTTGCTATTCCCCCTGATTTTGTCACAATGAAAACAAAAAGAAAAGCAGCATAATGCAGGATTTCAGATTGCAATGCTGAGAAATGTGCTATTTTCCCAACTTCTCTTTTAATTTGTAAAAGTGTCAGTATGGTATCCATATGTGAATTATCTCCGTATCTTCAACTGTGAGGATCTGTCACATTCTGAGGCAAATTTGCTCCTTCAGCTAGCTTCATATCTGTAAAGTAACGCTTGCCTAGGTCAGCACAGAGACACTTTGAAGATAGCTGCTCTACAAGCATAGCTGGCTTTTCTTAGAAAAGAGCTTGGAAACAATGCATCAAACAGAGTTAAAATGAATAAAACAAAATCCTTTTGTAGAATGGAAGATAGTACCAGGACAATTGTTCCTTGCTTCCTAACATTTGCCTGCTGTTGTTCATATATATTTTATGTCTCATAGAAGCAGATAAAGGGCTTGATCATTCAAGATATTGATCACTTCTGAGGTGCTAAAAGGCTTTTACTTCCTTGGAGTTGGGGGCCCTTGCAGTATCACTCAACTCACACAAAATGTTCCTTCCTCTCATTCCCTGACCACTTTCCAGGACTTTACAAGAGCGTGCAATGAAATAAAGAAATAGCATTGAATCTCCACAGTAGCCTTTCAGAGTGAGCCCCATTTCAGCTTTTCAGAAAAGACCCAGCACTGACAGAGCTAGTTTAACAATATATGGCAACTAACCTGTAAAGGAAATTCTAACATTTTATTCTAAATACATTTTATTCACAATTCACTGTTCTATTTGTTTGACCAACTCAATGATTAAATAACATTCAGTAAGTGTTTCTTACTAGGTTTTTTTCCTGGTCAATTACTGAATGTACAATTTGTGAATGCATTAATTCATTACATTTTTAACTTTAGCTAAGTCTAAATGTTATTTTAAACCAGCAAAATATGTAAAAATTACTGGAGACTGTAAACAAATGAAACCAGAACAAAACAGAAACAATTGTAAAGGCTGTTGCAGTTCACAAGGAAAGAACAAGCAAAGATAACAGCAAATTAAGAATAAACTGGAACGAGTAAAATCTTGCTCTCAATTGTGAAAGCTCATTTTTATTATTCAGGTTTTAATATGTGAGTATTCATATAATCATAGAATACTTTAGGATGAAAAGAAACTTTGAGGTCACCTAGTCCAATGCCCTGTTCAAAACAAATTGAATTGGATGAGATTATACAGGATTTTGCTCAAATTCAGAGTATGTCTAAGGATAGATAGTCTCCCACATCTCTGGACTAGAGACCTCCATACTTGAATTTAACTACCCTCAAGGTAAAGCTTTTTTCCTTCTATCTAACTGGAATTTCCCATATTAAAACTTGTGTTTGCTGCCCCTTTTCCTGACACCTGACACATCTGACAAGTCTGGATATGGCTTTTCTAGATCTTCCTGTTAGGTAGATGTAGATAACTATTTTCCCTTAGCCTTCCTGTCTGTATATGTGCAAATGTACCTAAAAGTATAGTGTAGATGAAGTTGGCAATCTCATTTTCACCATTACAAGAACAAGTGCCTTATCCAAAGGGAAAAAGTGAGTAACTGTAGAGGGGAGGAAAAAATATCACCAATTATTGACAAATATTTAATAGCTCACTCAAGTTGGTTAAGTCCTGTAGTACTATCTTCAGAAAATATTCATGTTAAGAAACTTACTTGGTCTCTATTTTCTTTTGTGATTCAGTATTTTAGATAGTATTTTCTCTGAACAAGAAATGCAGTACTTATAGCCTCAATGATTCACATAACCCAAATGGTTTCTGTGATTTTCACCTCAGGACATCTTCCCTACACAAAACCAAATTAATTCTACCACATGTCCAAATCTTCCCTCTAATCCAAATTTATGGAAAGGAGATGAAAGTATAAACTCAGCTGTTATTTATAAGAGTGGTGAAATGAAAAATTTCTGCACTGGCTTTTACAATGTTCTTACTTAAATATTGTATGTTAGTCATGATTATCTATAGACTTGTCTGCCTTTACTTGGCATCAGAAAAATTGTGACTAATTGTTTTTTAATATTAGTCAGGACCCAAGAACTATTCATAGCTGGTGGCACTAGGATCCCCAGAAGCATTTTTTTCAGATGTCTGTAACTGAACGTTTTTTCTAGGAATGCAGGAAAGAAAAATATGGCTGCTCATAAAAAACATTGAGACAGTGTGTTCAGTGACCTAGGCAAGGTTTTCAGTTTCCATTTCTATGAAAGAAGTTTTTTCCTGCACTCATCCTACCTAATTCCAGGTGCTGGACCTTGGTGCATTCCAGGCTCCTTCTGTGCTTGGTGGAGAAGACCACGAACCATGGAGCACTAGAGATCTTCCATGGGTTCCTTTTCTATGGAGATGGGCCAGAGTACCTCACCTTTTAAATTATATTTAGAGATCTTAAATTGTGTTACAATCCTAAAGACAGTACAGTGAATCTGGGCAGAGATGCTCAACAACTACAAAATATTTGTCCTTGGATTTGACCCAACAGTCCAAGAATTCAAACAAACTTAATGAACATTTTTGACATTGATTTCCTTAATTCTTCTCTTTTGATTCCCAGAAGTGTCAAATGTGGGAAAACCACATACTACAAACACATCAGTCTCTCCAGCCTACAGAAACTAATGAGATTGGGGCCCCAAGCGATCTACTTTATATAGATAAAAAACCAATTTACATATTTATGTCCAGGAAAAAATAGGCAGTTTCCTTTCTCCAACAGCAAAATTCATAGAAAGTTTACGTCACTTATATATCAATATAAACCATCAAAAGACCCCCAGAGCTAAACCCCCCGACTCTATGCTTGTCTGAATACATGGTTTAATTCACCTGCCCATGTCTCTGTAATTTTTTTAAGATGTTACTAAATCTAACCAGTTGTCAGCATCTACCTGAAACAAGAATATCCCACTCTCTATAAATGGCCATTGATCACTACTAATTATAGAGGAAGCCTGGAGTGAACATCTCAGATATAGATGTTTACACTTGGCTAGATGAATTACTCTCCACATAGCAATGGAGATAAATAGTCAAAAAATCTCCATAATTCAAGTAAAATCTTACTGAATAATAAAATACTCATTTTCTTTACACCATAGACCTACTCACATATTTTGCACAACTTGAGTGGGGTAGCCTCCTACTGTTACTGCAAGATTTTTTCCAACTATTTTTTTCCAACTGTACTCCTTAACTACAGTGAACTTTCTCCTGTTTTTTTAATTTATTTTTATTTGGCCATCCAGAGTGAAAACTGGAATATAGAATGGAAGACAAAAATGCTGGTCTTGAAAATTAACTGAGTCTTGAAGGAGGATGTAGTGTTTGAAACTCATCACGATTCTATAGATCTTTTCTGCCTGGAGCGTGGCTCAGTATTCTCATTTCCAGAAGGGAAGCAATGACAATATTTGCTTCTGTTTTCAGTTTTACAAGGGTACACCATCATGTTTGCTTTGAGACACTCAGATGGGACTGGTAAAAATCCAAAGCATTATGATTGAACAGAATCATGTTTAATGTCTTTGAGATGCAATTGTCCCAGAAACAGAAAGTCCATGGTGTTAAGGCAGTCCTAGTTTTGCCTCCAACCACTATACTCGGCCCAAGAGCTATTGAGCGTTTGTGTTGACAATTCAAATGAACTGAGGCCAAAGTTTAAAAGGGCTGTAATTCAAATCAACATGAAGAGTCCTTTAGAATGCTGTGCACTATCATTGTGACTTATTTTGCTTAAGCAAAATTAAATCAAAAGTAATTCATTTTGAGTCAATGGTGTTATACCAGCCTAAAACTGCAGTGAGAGAGGGCAGGGTGATAAGCATCTATCTGCCAGCTGACATGGTTTGCTAACAGATGGTGCATTTCACAGCTCTCCCTCACTTCTCATATAGAAAAAGAAGGTAAGAACCAACCCACAAAGTTTTAATTCAACTTTTAAAAGAAATCAGCCTGGCAAATACCAAAAATTTGGGAATGTTACATAGCCATCTTAATTATACTGAAAAAATGTTTGATGCCTACATATGATCTTAAATCATTAAAGTATTGCTCACCCCTTTCCAGTATGCTATATGGGTATAAATATACTAGTTACTGGTTTTGCTTTGAGTCAGTAACACACACTATGCTTGCAAACAGAAAACAGCACAATTTTTAAGACTGCCTTATTGTAAAGTAACTTCCTGTTTGCAGAACACTTACGAAGGTTTAGCACATTTAAATTAGCATATATTGGAGGAAGTTGCTTAGATATTTGCTTTGAAAGTTTTCATATTACACACTAAATTAAGTCAGCTGAAACCTAGGCCTTATAATATTTTACTTTAATTTATGTACATGTAAACAGTGTGCAGTTAAAACAAACACTGCAATTGACTGAATACATATTTAAGGCAAAGCTGTAAAATGCAGGAATCTGTGCACTTTAGACATTTTAATTTTTTTTTAAATCATAGAAGCCTATAAAATTATTTAACAGGGGAATTAGCTCAGTAAATGTAAAATTAGGCTATTTATTC
The DNA here is from genome assembly GCF_017639655.2 of Falco naumanni. NCBI lineage: Eukaryota > Metazoa > Chordata > Aves > Falconiformes > Falconidae > Falco > Falco naumanni. Next base: position 42,402,392 of record NC_054054.1, on the reverse strand, counting down.
TCCCAGTGTTCAGTTATTCAGGCAAATTCACATCCTGGGGTTGCATGGACAAAAAATTGTTATTAGATTTGGCACAGACAGATTCCAGGTTAATTACCACAACATTTTATGTCATTTTGAATATAATTCCCTCTACAAACTCCTTCCCCATACATGTCAGCCAGCTGCTAATTTGTTCATCTTATAAAATAAATTTAGAGAGCAAATTTCTTTGGATTTAAAGTAATCCACGGACATCCACAATACCCCCTCAGTGCTGAGCACGGTCTCTAATTCACCAGAATTACTGAATGATACCAATTCTGATTTCCTTTTCTAAATCCTTCCATCACTTAAAAAAATATTTTCCCTCTCTATGCCACAAAAATACTTTTGTATCATTGAAGCGAGAGTAGGGGCATTGTATAGTTGGTCATTACATTTTACCAATTCTGTGCAAAAATTAGCCTCCTGCATTATGAAGCATAATTATGTGCAAAGACAATTCTGTAAACTCATCAGCAAAGGATGTGCTTAGGATCTAAATTAAATTTTACCTCAAAGCATTTGCTTCTGGAAAGAAAAAACCTCAAATTGTCTTTAACAGCAGCAATTCCTATAAAGTTTTCCCAGTGAAACATTAGAGATTGACTTATTTGCTCTTCCTTTCCTACCAGAGAGATCAAAGTTCGTTAAGGAAGCTAAATTTGACAGCCAAATTCTTGGTCTTACAAAGGATAGATTTGGAGACTTCATTGATTTACTAAAGGAATAAGCAGTAGTAATAAAATTCCTTGCACACATTATTCAAAGCTAGAAAAGCTAGCACCTGTCAGGGAGCCAAGCTTTCTATTCTTCATCCTTATTTTTCTCTCTGACAGGAAGGGAAGCTGTCATTAGTGAAAGTTTTCGTAACTTTGTAACCAAGACTTTCATCCTCCCAGAATTTCATTCAACTCTCCTATGCATTGATAGAAAGAGCATCACTGAGTCATCAGGGAGGAATATCTATCTATCGCTACTGATCAATCCCCAATACATGCCGCTAACCAGAAGATGGAATGGTCCGCATCCTATACCTGTTGCCTCAAAGCCACCTAGTCACCTGAAAATAGACTAAATCACACTTCATCAATCAGACTATGGACCATCTCCACTGAAAAGGCTGTGATCGCACTCTCTTTGATTTATAGAGTATGTGTTTCTGCCTTTTAGTGCCTTTCACTGAGATATGACAAGACCCCACACAGAGCTGGTAAAGAGCTTTAAATGAAAAAGAACAGCAATATTTGCAGTATCCCTAGGGGCCAAAATCTTCATGCGGTCCTTCTTCTGCCCTTCAATATGAGAGCTCTGACACCGTGACAGCTTTAATAGATACCCAAGAGGCAGAACAAGAAAGGAAGATCTTTGTAGTCCATCTTGTCTTTTTTAAAATGCTGAGGGATATTAAAGCAGTGAAGCAGTAATACTTGGGGCCAAGGGAAACAGGTAATAAGACAGTGCTTTAAAGTAAAATAGTAATGTTTAGGAAGTGACACAAGAAAAACACGAAGAAATTCAGTTAGAATATTTCTGCCCACAGTTCTTATCACAAGAAAAAAAATCAAATGCTTCAATTTATAATTTCAAAGGTTAAATCTCAGTTACATCTTCTGGGGATTTCTTGCTTAATTTTACATCTTCCACAACTTACTTTTGAATTTTATTTCATCTACAAAATAGGCTTTATAATTGGCCTTTTGTTAATACATAGCTTCATAAACATTCTAGATAAAGCAAATAAAAACAGTAACAGAGAATATAGAAAATAAAAATCTTGTGCTGTATAAACAGGCATTATCCACAGTTAATAATGACAAATGTAACACCATCTATCTTTAATCACAAAGTACTTTATAAAAATTATGGCCCAGCACTACTGTAATTAAATTAATGGAAGCTTAGCAATTGAGTTCAAGGGGACTAGAGCCTGCCGTTTCACAATGCAAGATAAACATCGAAGGATCAGTTTAACCACCAGTAAATGGGCCACCTCTGCAAACAAAGGTGATCATTGCTTTACAGATGACATTAACTCTAGAACTTCAGAAGAGGAAGGAAATAATTTTTTGCAGGTGACTAAGACATGCAATTCATTCTGGGTTATGTTTAATTTTTTGGTTAATTATAAACAATAAAAAAAGCTAGCTAACAACAACAACAAAAAAAAATATCCCCCATTCTCACGTCTTTTCCCTCCACCCCCCAATCTATAAAGACAGATATGAAACAGGAGGTTACTCACCGTCGAGGAGTCACTGCTTCCGGTCTCAAGCGTAGCTCCCTCAGCACAGGTGGGTGGGTGGGTAGAAAGTTGACTAGCCCTGCCCCCATCTATGACATCACACTCTACCTCATAAAAGGTAGTGAAAGTGCTCTGAACTCCAGTCTGATTTCCGAGAGATACAGAAAAGAGATAGTGAGAGAGAGAGCAAGGGAAATATTGTGCCGTAGCGTAGAGGTGAGGAGAGAGGAAAACGTGCTGAAGGAGCTATGCTTGGTCAAGGAAACAGGGACTCTTCCACGATGAGTGACCCCGCTGTCTGCTGGTTCCTCTCACTTGCTCCCATAGCACAGGTTAAGCATGCAAGCCCTACAGGGTTTGCTGATTGGGAAAGGGTATAAAATTTGGCACCTTTTGATGAAAACCAGAGAGGATAGAAAGCTCTATCCACATTAAAATCTGATTGACATTAGATTGAGCATCAAATTGGTTAAAAGACCTCCAAGCAGCACAATTTTGTGTATGGTTTTGAACAGCCGAACTGCACAAAAACATAAACACTGATGCAAGCAGCTGAAATTCCAGTGACTAAAACTGGAATTACACTTGTGTCCACCCGTGCTGAATAAACATTAGACAGTCCACACCTCTGAGCTGCCCTGTAATTGAGTAAGCCAGAGGACAGGCCACCAACATCACTACATGAAGGTCAGGAAAGAATTATATTTTTTTCACATTGAAAATGAGAACTGGCAAACTGTGCTGAAAGAACAAGTGAGGGAAGTATAAAAAATCTGGGCATACATTTATTTACAGAGCACACTTTAAAGTTCCAGAAAATATCAACAGAATTTCAAAGAGGTAATGTTTTTCAACACTGTACATTTTCAGAGAATGAAACTTTATAGGCTGAAGCACATTATTTTTTCCCAAACAATTTTCCAAGAATTGAAACTGGAGGGCTTAAAATGGGATATTCATTCTACTTTATTATAAATGGAATTTTTATCATCCAAATTCTGGAAAAGCAGGTTTGAGAGTAAACATAATTGCTTATATTATCCACCAGTATTTTCATAATAACCTAGCTGTATACTAAAATTAAAAAAAAAAAAAAAAAAAAAAAAAAGTATACGTTGTTAAACCTCTCAATTAAATGAAACTGCTTAGAGAATGGGGGACTATTCAGTGCCATTACAGAGTGCTAGCATAAGATCCTGCCTTTTGGAAGAGGAAAAATTATTGCTTCTTAAATCTCTTTGAAGAGCATGTATTATAAGCACACAGAGTTAATATTGAAGTTTTCCCTTAAGCTTTTTGTTGCTACAATCATCATGTAAATTCTAACCTAATAATGATTATTTTTTCAGTCTTAGTAACGATTAATGTGTATTCCCTGTTCTGTTTGTGTGCTCTGTTTTCCTCTCCTTTCCTCCTATTAAAAAATGAAACTCTGTGACTAATGCCTAGTACCAGTCACTTCACCTAAAAACAGAAGTACTTTTCTTCTTTACTGTTGAAACTTTGATCATAATCTAATCCTGCAGTATCTGAAGATGCAACTTTAAACCAGTATATTTGTGGATTTTAAACCTCAACAAATCAGCTAGTCCAGTAGACTAAATTAAGAGCTGTTGTGACTGTTAAAGATAATAAATAACTTCAGGAACACAATGCAAAACTAGGCTGCATCTGAGTAATGCAAAGTGATGATAGTGCTGTGAATTTCAGTTGATAATTGAATTAAACATATGTCTGTCTGATTTCTCACTACCTCATCTTGATTTCAAACTATTTGTATGTATGAAGATAGTGAGAAGAAAAAAGGTTTCTGGTACCTTGTTTATCATCTACTCCTTATTAACATGTATGCCTACTAGTCTGCCAAATAGAAAAGAAAAATTGAATTTTTAAAGGGTTTTATGGTAAAAGGTACCAAGTGGAATTCAGTTAATTCATGACTTAGGTAACCTATGACTTGAATATTGCACCACACTTGTTTTTGCCAAATAAAGTAGGAATATATTTTGAACTACTGTGACCACTAGACCTTATGAAGCCTAAGCAGGATTGCTCATTCTGATAAAGATAAGGATGGTCAGAGGATGTATCCTTAAATATGAGAAATAATACACTTGTAGTAGCAGTTCTAAGATGTTCTATAAAGAAATAAATTATATTTTATTGGAATAGAAATGTATGGAAGTAGCACAATTAAATCCTGGAAGAGAGTGCGGCCAAGAATATTCTCCAGTAACAACACAAGATGAGAAATATGGAGAAATATAGCAGATTCCATCATGATAATGTGATACAAAAAGTTCAATAGATTAGGTGGAAGATAATATGCTGGATAGTATTTTGGGGCTAGCACTGTTCAATGTGAAATATTATTTTGACCTCCTTAGTATGATATCTGTAGTTGATAAAGGGAAAATTAAGGGAAGAGCAAAAAAGATGACTGACCCATGAACATACACAAGAATACATTACTGGCCTAAACATTTAACAAAAGCAGAGAAAGAATATACCGGAATGAAAACATTTTTTAAATGTATGTACATTCAAGAAAGGAGGGAAATATTCCAAGTGTTCCAAGGAATACAACTGAGATTAATTAAATGAATGCATGGAAATGCAGAGAGACAGTAAGTGAACAATTTACTATAAAGTATTTTCTTAAGGGACAGAAGTTAAGCCTAACAGCATAAGACAATCATGTGAATGCAGATTAAATCATTGATTTAAACACTTGCACCCAGGCACCAGAAATCTATATATATATAGACTATATATAAAAAAAGGGTCCATGTTCACTCTGACATCAAAGATCTATCACACAAAACAACAAAGTGCTTGCTTTCTTGCTTAAAAAGATGGACAGACGATTTGGAATGGGAAGGCACCACAAGGTACCAGTGGCTGCTTTCTATAAAGTTTGAGTACAGCAAAGCTGTGACAAGCTGAAGAGTACCAACTGTGCAGAAACATTGTATGCACTAGCAGTAGACCTACAGAAGGTAAAACCGGATATATTTTAAGAAATTGAAACAACAGATTGAAAAAATCCTGTAAAAATACCAAGCTGATGCACACCATAAAAGTTTGAGACCTTAACACAGACCCACCTCCGGCCCAAAGATGTCCTGTTGCTGTAGTGGATCATCTTGATGGACAAATGGAAAAATCTTTGTTGCTCATTATCTGAGCTGAATGCTGAAACGTGTAACATCCCATCTGAGACTGAGTAAAACTGTAACTTCCTTAATCATTTGACAAAGGGAATGCTAAAACTATTTGCCGGTATAAAAAAAGATGAAAATGCTTCTGCAGTATTTTGAATGATACTGGTGCTCTAATTATAGAGCTCTAATTTTGTCTTTGATGAGAGTTAGGACACATCACTTACATGCTTCATCTTATTTTCTAGTGATACTATTGCCTACCCTGGTAACCTAGTTCACAAGGTACTTTGATGATGTATTAATCAGAATTATAAAGAATTGATGTTAAAAGAAAGCATTTGAGAATATTTAATGATAAGAGGTTAGGACTGATTTTTCTGATACTGGATAGGTTTTTACTTTGATTCCATATCAATATCTTCAATACATTATACAAAAGAAATAATTTTTGTTGATGCAGCTGATTATCAGTTATGTAAGATTAATGATGTGATATAAGAATAAGCATATTTTTTTTCTTTCCTCTGTGAGTTTCATAAATAATAATAGTAAGAGTAATAATAATGTGCTCCAAGTGTGGAAAAAAATATTTCAGAGGTTAAAGATATAAGGCAAATTTTAAACTTCCTCATGCAGTTTGATCCCTTCCTAAAGGCTAATATAGTGTCCTACATTTAAAGGAAATATGTTCCATTGTGAGTTTTATTAAATATTTTGTTGTAAGGTGTTTTGTTCAGTATTTGCAATTGATTCTGTTCTGGCTGGAAAAACCTGTTGATGCTTTCTTTCCCTTGAGGGTATGTCTTCTTGTCTGTGAGTATTTCTCTGTGTGTTACTCATCTGCAATATAGGTTGTCAAGAACCATAATTAAAGTCAAAGAAACTGATGAGTCTGAACTGAAGTTGTTATTCTTTTAATATCTGTAAAAGCATCATCTGGTAGTATTTTTAGAAGTGAGACTAAGTTTTACCACAACCCAAATCAAGAAGTTAAATAATTGCAAGAGCTAAAAGATGTACTGCTGTGTAAGAAACAGTCCAAAATCTCCTATTCTGTGTTAAATCTGTCATCATGTAAGTTCAGTTCTCCATAATTCCCATGTGCAAGAAACAAACCTAATAATTTTTATTTAAAGCCTCAGGATGTACCTATTAGCAAACCTATGCTGTGCATGAAGGAGGCCAACTGAGAATGCCCCAAGGGAAAGGAATTCTTATTTAATACAAAATTGTGAAGCTTGGCTCCAGACTACCTCCTTTAAAGGCAGTAAGACAGGAAAAGAAGTGAACATGAGACAGCATTGAAGTCCTTTCTTTCTTTACAGTAATTTTTTACAGGAATAGTCCTTTAGGACCATACCTCAGGGTGCGTTAGAATGTTCTCTAGGCTTTGCTAATTATTGCAGGGCTAGTGCAATTTGTGTATAAGAAAGCCATAATGTTCTCATTTTCTTCCCATCTCATTCATCAGGGTCTGGAATACGAAAACAAGCTGAACTGAAACTATAAATGCTGTAGCAGGTAGGCTTTGGATTTTAGAGTGGTTACTATTTTTAAAACAAATGCAGTATGTAATGAAGAATATACATTAGTACTTCCTTCAATTCTCTAATATTTTTCTATGTTCATATGTGTTTCAGGACTCAGTCTTGAATCCATAACACTTTGCTTTGCTCTCATGGTATTAAATGGCTTAACATTATTTGGTATCAGAAATGTTTTTCTTTGCAGAAAACTCTTCTAATGAGAAATTTCAGTAAATGTAATCTTCAGAAATTCATGAATATTTGTTACCGGATAAAGCAAAGAACATGTTCCCTGTAGCCAAAATGTTTTTTAATAAGGATAAACATCTGACCTGTCTAAATTTTAATCTACTAAATGTAGACATATAGGTGGAGTGCATGCTTCTTGTCTCCATGAATATATTCTAATAAAGACAAGTGCAGTGTGATTTTGCCTTGCAAATGAAATTCTAGATAACATCTTTCCATTTATGCAGGATATATTGTTTCATATTTATGTGTATGTGTGTTTCCATGTGCATTTGTATACAATGAGGTATTATCTTAGTCATGAAAATAGCCTTATATCAAACCATTGTAGCTTCAAAAGAACAGATTATTTCATTATTTTTTTTTGTTGAATTTTTCAGTTCTGTCTTAGCTCATTCATCTGCTTTTCCTTACATAATGTAAACTCTGCCCACCACCAATCCACCTTCACTCAGCTGCTTGAAGACATAACCATAACACTAACAAAAACAAATCAACCTTTCCAAAGTTTTGTGATATTCTTTATTCTTTATGTGGAACATGCTTATGATCCCCCAGATGCCCAAAGCTCAGGATATAAATTATTGTCCAATCAAGTTATAAAGGCAAAACCATGTGAACTCACAGATGTAGAAATAAGATCCTATGGGATCTTTCACTTAACTGAATCAAAATGCTGTATAAACGTCACTTGAAAGAGCTCTCTGGAGGTCTCTTGAACAACCTTCAACTTGAAATGAGTTCATTACCAACAGTAGATCCACTCAGCTGCTGCAATGTCTCCCTGGGACTTGAATCCCTCCAAAGATGCCAACTGCATAAACCCTCTGGGCTTCCTAGACCACAGTACTTTTACTGGGAAGCAATAGATGAAATTAATCTAATGAACTAAATCTTTATTATTGTTACATATTTGGAGGAGGTATTGTAAATGGTTTTAGAACCACTACAGATAATCTGATTATGTCTTTTTTTTTTTTTCTATCCATCTTAGAGGTGTTTCATAGGATAATTAGGAATTCTTCACCGTTTTAACTTTCAAAAAGCTCTAAGATGGTGTTTCCATAAAATACATCACACATAATGAATATATGACCATGAGGGTTTTTACTAGCACTCATTTTGATTAACCTGCACAACTCACTGATGCCTTTATCCTTTAGGAGTAGTAAATTGCCTCAGTGTCCTGATGATAATTTTTTTATGTTACCACATCATCAGGTAGTCCCTTTTTTTGGACAATGTATTGAGGGATACAGCCTATGCCAGCAGGAGCTGAAGACTCCTTTGTTAGTAAAAAATAGAAAAGCTAAAAACCAATTTGTTCCAGATAAAGGCTTATCAAAATCTGTATATTTAGAAGTATCACATGCTTCATGTAGCCATAAATTTTAGAACATAGTACACTTACTATGGCATTATTTTACCTTCTCACATATCAATATGTCTGCATACATTCAAACACATATGCAGAGGTTAGTTAAATATATCCTTATCCCAAAAGGCACAGCTGAAATGTCTCCCTGTATTTTTCATTTCCTTCATTTCTTCCAAAGCAGATGCCCTGAGCTAGTTGAATATACACTGCAAATCAAAGTCTCTCACTTTCCCCACCTAGCCCTAGCCTTCCTGTTCTGGAAGCTGTCTTTGTACAGTGGTAACTTTGGGCCTGAAATAAAGACCCTACTTTTTTATTTTGTCTCCTCACTTGTCCTACTAGAAGAGTAGATATTATTGTGGAGTCCAACCAACTTTATGGTCCTGAGTTTATCTTATTCCTTTTCCACGACTGCAATTCTTTGATTTCATATTCCTATCTTGCTTTTGGTTGGGCTTTTTCTTCCTGACTTTTTCATATGTCATATTTCAAGTTCCTTGGCTTACTTCCTTATTACTTCCAAAGTCCTCTCCTTTACCCACTGCTTTCATTCCATGTCTCAAAATAGAACTCCTGTCCATCAACTCCATTTTAAACAAATACAATTCCATCAGTCCCATCTTACATTATTTTCTCAGCATTAGTACATACGATATACTGTTCATATTTCCAAACTCCCTTTTAGCCATTCTAAATGTTTACTACAATCTTGTGGGTAAACATGAAAAACAACTTGCAACCCCCCCCCAAAACCAAAAAACAAACAAACAAAATTAAAAAAAAAACCCACCACACCTAAATTATTAAATTAAAAAAGAAAATCATAAAAATCAAATCATAAGTAGTTTAGTGATTATCTATAGGGTCCATGGGTCCATCTTTCTCTTCTCTTTATCAATTTGAGTATATTCACTTGTGTTATATCCATTGTCATGCATTGCCATAACCCAAACCCTCGTCTTGCAATGATGTCAGCTTAGACATAGGACTGTATCACTTCTTTGTGGTGCGTAATTCTTTGGGCATCCACTGTCCAAGAAACATGAACACAGCAATTATTTAGGTGTAACTGCTCTTACCCTCAGCTCCAAATAAATTGAATCACTAGCAGTAAAACCCACAAAATTTCTATTAGTGATATCAATCATTAATGACAGCTAGGTCTTAGCTCAGGTGTTTTCTACTGAAAACACTGACAGCTTGCCAATCCAGGCAGTGCAGCCTAGAAATATCTAGAAAGTCTGGTTTTGTCAGACTGTTCCTGTGAGTATACTTCATGTAGCATTCTTCCATGCCTGATATAAATTAACAGTAAAACTTATTTTTTTGCTAGCTAAGTAACAGGAGTAACCTTTTTGTTCTCCTGAGAATCTTGAATAAAAGGAATCCTACAGTTTTGTCCATTGGCCAACTCTCCCTTCAGCAAACCTTCATTTACATAGTGCTAATTTTTTGCCTGATTCAGGAGGTATTAAATTGCTTTATTTACCAAACTCCAAAACAACACTTTCTCTATACTCTATAAGAATTTTAAATGTAAAGGTTCTCCCAGATTGCCTAGTTGAAAACAAAGGAAAAACTCTAGAAAGGCTTTCTGATGGGGGGAAATGAAATAACACATCAGTGGCTCTTAAATAACTGTTTATGCATAGGCTTTTAATCCAAATTCTATGAAAGACAGCCTTACTCACTTTTAATAGCAGGTGAACTTCAAATCACCTGACTTTGAGTCTATAGAATTCGTAAGTAGCAACTTATGATACTTCACTGGCCATACACATACCAACTTGCTTTTACAGCACAAGGTAGTTTATAGTGATTTGGGCTTAAATGAAAGAAAAGAAGGACCTTTAAACCATTTTGGTTTAAAAGATGTAAGATCCAGGCAGAATTGGTAGGGAAACTGTTTGCCAGCTCACCTGAAATAACTGCTGGATGCACACTATTATTTTGTGATAAATAATGAGGCTCATTCATTTTTTATGACTAGCTATTTCCAGTTACCTTATTCTTATCACTACTCAAGAACAAACATACAATTATTTTCAAGTATATCCCATATCTGTTAAGATTTTTACATAACCAACCTCCCAGTCCAGGAATTTTCATAACATCCTACCCAAATTTAATGGAGGCTCCAGCCTTTTTACCTTCCTTTCCCCCAAAGCCCTCACTTAAATTCACCAAGATCAACATGTTATAAGAATTATAAATATATAAAGATTATAAGAATACTCCTTTTAGTATAGTAGCTGAGCCTATTATGCAAAGATAAATAGGCATTTGAAAACAATTGGAAACTGAACCCAGATAAAGTATATGTTTGGACTGTGCTTTGGCTGTTGATTCAATATTTTTGGACAGTGTTCAAAGGTATATGGCTGTTACTCTGTGTGACACTGCATATCTACCTGGCTTAGAAGTTTAAGACTCTTTGAGCAAATTTTCTGATAATACAGCTGATTGTATCTGTGGAGCTCTATATCAAAACAACATGACAGGGGGCTGCCTTGGATAAGGGATTGTCTTAGATTCTGTCTTTAATCTGCACGGAAGACTCTAGTAACTAACTTATGTACTAACATAAACAAGAATTTTAAAAAATGCAAGTTCATAGCCTAAATGGGTAGTAGGTAAATGAGCTGGTTAGCTTCAGAGCAGCAGTAAACAGAACAAGTGGATATTTATTCTAGAGTAAGAAATGAATATATAGATCTGTTTTATTGTAATGGCCTAGCTAACAAGTTGGACAGAAACACTAAAAAAATAAAGCAGCCCTAGAGATAGAAGAAGTCTGAATTTTTATCCAAATAACAAACATCGTGGTTAAAACCAACACTACTTAACAAAAGCAGCTAGCACAAAAAGGCTATCTATCAGCAAGAGCAAAATATATGTAAATGATATTTACTTCACTGAGAGTAGCATATGCTCAGCACCTCAGAGGATTCATTCCAATACAATAGTGCAACTGATTATGAAGTAAACATACATTACATTAAATAAACTAAGGCAAGAGAGAAAGAAAATTATTTTGAAGTGCTTATAGTCTGTGATTTTTGTAAAGAAAGTTGTTTATTCTTAGAAAAGAGTTAGAAATTGAATATTCAAATTTAAAATTACAGAAACATCTATTTGTTTATGGACCATCATCAAAAACACTATTATTAGGAAAAAGGGTATTATCTACATGGATTAGAAATTAAAAAAATATTTTCCATTTTTAAAATATTAATTCTTTTTTTTGCTTTTATCTAACTTTCCCCTCACTCCTTTTCTTTACTTTCTTCCCTGTAATATTCTTCAAGTTTACAAGGCTCCACACTGAAGAACAGGTATCATATAGTTTTTCTCTATTTTAGTTTTCAAAACTCAACTGGAATCAGGAATTGATTTTCGCTTTGCAACATAAAGGACTGAATTAACAGATAATCTAAATTGGCTTTGCTCCATTGATATTAATAAAGTTACGCTGATTAATGCTAACTCTCAATTGCCAGATCTTACTTATCTGGTGAAAATAATTTTGCTATCTGCATGCAGGGAATTTGATGGGAAAGATCAAAAGAGAGAAAGAGCTGGGGGGAAAGGAATGGAAGAAAGAAAGGGAAAAATAACAGTGAGTGCTTTACTGAAATAATTTACACTTCAGGAGTGTGACATTTGCTTACTTTTTGATCTGTTTTCCTGTTTGCAGCAAAGTCAATGATGCCAAAAAAGAATCCCTTCATATGCTATGCTAGTATCATATCACTCTATAGAGTAAAAAGCAAACAAGATCAGCTTTACGCTTATTTTCAGAGATAAACCATACTGAACTACTGATTCTTGTGGGGAAAAAAGAAATAGAACTTCCACCAAAGGATATATAGCTCATTATATGTTATGTACACAGTATTTTTGAAGTTGTTGCAACACATTTTTCTCTAACAGAACTGTAAGAACTGTAGGGTTCCTTTCATCTGTCTTTTAGGTTTTAATTGGTTTTATGTCTCTTTCCTTTTTACATAAACATACATATGCCCACACATAGATTCATACATACATATGCATACATTTCATTTATAAATATTATTAATATTCTTGATAATGCAAAAATTCAAGCAGAGACTGTACTCCCCATAATAGTTCTGAATCATAATTCACATTTTGGGTCAATCTTAGCTATACTGTGTTTCTTTGTAAACACAGTAGTAAATTACAACATTGTAATAATCATCCGGGCACTTGATATTTGCATCAAAACACTTAAATATAGTGCAGTCACATAAACTTACTTCTGTAGTCATAGGTTGGGAAGTTTGATTTCTGGGTTTCTATTGTCTTTCTAACATTGTACTGTATGCAAGTTGCCAAATAATGGTATTTCATTTTAATGTAAATAAAATACTGTTTATTTGTAATTGGCTATCCAAGAGAAAATGAAGAAGAATATGGAAGCAGAAGCAGCAAGTAGACAAGCAGATGTAGATGTGCACTTGGATATCAGATCTCTGGATAGCAAAGGAGCATACAGTACCCAGCACCTTGAAGACAAACAGCTTGGAAAATGCTACTAGGGAAGCACTGTACTGTGTGTTATACCACATAACAAGATAATGCTCTCAAAAAGGGATGCGCAGGAGTTCAACTCTCTATACCACCTCCTGTTCAGAGCAACAGCAGAAGAAGAAAGCTCGGCAATCTTAAAATTTTCTGTATGTCAGCACTACTGAGTCTTTGGAACAGACCCAAATAATTTCTGTGGTTGAAGCTAGTTTTTCTTTATCTGCAACTGACTGTAAAACCCAACCAAACAGAAACACAATGGTGGTGAATCCTGGAAAGCAGCAGATGCTAACAATGCCAGACTGGAAATGATGAAGTCAAGCGGTTCGGCCACTTAAATTTTACAACGGATGGTGATGTTCCAGTAACGAATAGATGCTAGAGATTCACAATGGCTTATTCAGCATCCACATACACTGAATAAAGAGACTTGGAAAAGAAACACACACAACCACAAAAGCCAAGCTGGTAGAAGCACTGGTTTGGGTAATTGTTATAGATAGATGAATATGACAACTCAATGGGTATGAAAAGCTGGACCCAGATGGCAGTAGGTAAGAAAAGATCATAGCATTTACTATGAAGCATAGCTGTCAGCGATACAAGGACAGATCACTCCATTAATATCAGGAAAATGGAAGAGGATCTTTTCATTGCTGTGGGAAGATCAAGGTATTAAAATTACATACGTACATACGTCAAGAAGTGAAGACCAATTGCAGGACAGACACAGGAACATTTAAGCAGCTCCTTTTAGGATTGCATATATGACTTCAGATTGTTTGATCCAAGAAAGCCTGGCAAATGGTTAAGACCTTCTATAGTGCTTTGCAAAAAATCAAAATGTTGTGTAGTTGAGAACTTTTGCTCTGACTTCTGACATGTTTGAGGAAGGCCAGTGATTTCACTGGGGAATGTTATGGATGAAATGAAGGGCACACGTTAGCTGTCCTAGGAATCTTCGTACTTGATTGGGCTTAAACAATGAAAGGGTGCTTTTTCAAAACTGCATGTGAAAACAATCTTTCAAGTATCAAAGTTTCAAGTGTCTTGGGTCTCACAAATCACCATCATTTTAAAAATACACTCAGGAGAGTGAAACATATTATACATTTACATACATGTGGCCTGTATTTGAGTAAGAAGATATCAAAGGTGTCATGGGGCTAATACTAGGGTGATCAGTTAAAAGAACAAAACAAGATAGTCATGAAGAGCAGCAATTGCTACTGCCTGGTTCTAGTAATCTCCCAGAGACACAGAGTCCAATGTTAGGAGAAGAAAGGAAAAAATACTTTAAAAATGTAGAAAATTCATAGGTTATAATATTACTGCTACTGCACATACCTGTCTTTATTTCTAAAAAAGATTGTGCGTAAAAGGTTTGTAGTGTTCATTGAAAATAACTGAGATAACTGGATGGGAATTAGAGTATAAAATCATTGTGCTTGCCAATAGTATTTGAAAACAGCACGTGCATCAAAACTTAAAATATTTTGCTGGCCTTCCAGAGTTTTTGCTAAACCTAGTGTGCATTGGAACCTGAGTGAATGAAATCCCATTAGTCATCACCATCTTAACAATATGCACTTCATATAGAGCTGGCATCTGCACAGAGGAAGGAAATTACCAGTACTAACAAAGGAAAGAAGATTTATAATGAGCAAATATACAAAAGCTCCAAATAATTATAATATTCCCAGCTTAGCAATGACTTTCTAGGCTATGAAATTGCTTTTCTTTTGGAAGAATGAAGACTTTACAAGGTTAGTATAAACAAAGGGTAATTGGAAAATCAAATTGCTCTATGCATGTTATTGTAAGGTCTGGAATAATGGCGATAACATTTTAAAAAACTTGCTTATGAATCACTGTATTTTTGTTTTGTACATTATTGCCATCAAAAATTCTCCCTTTGAAGAGACATAAATGGCTAAATACAAATACCAGCTTACCCCTGATACAATAAGTTCTCCTCCCAGGTTCTGAACTTCTGCCTTCACTTTGCTGCAGATATTGAGTTGGTGGCAGTAGAGGGCAATGCGCTGCAGGTAAGCTAGCAGATCCTGTTTGCAGGCTGAGTCCGGGCACTACAGACAAAAGAAATATTTGTTTAGATGCAGCAGAGTTTATATGATTACACAGAAGTAATCAGAAGAAATAGTGGCAATGTGTTTGTGTTGGGTGGATCCATTTCATTTCGTCTTTACATGAGACGATGAAATGTGAAAACTCAAACTCTACCTTTCATTCAACTCAAGACTTACAAATTGTAACCTGAAGATGCCTTATATCTTTTTGAAAAAAGAAGAAACCTCTCTATCAGCCACTAATGAAAGACAATGAAAATCGTATGATTGCTATGTTTGTGAGGGAGTTTCACTTATGCTATCAGTTTGTACAGAACAGAAGAATCTATTGAGCAGCCAAAAGACCAAGTCTGACCTGAAACTCCAAGTTGTCTTCTAGGTGAAGATACAACATGGACCAGTTAAAGCCCAGATAAACCCAGTTCTGACTGATTACATCCACTCTAATGCCAACTCTTGGCTGTCTTGCCAGCTTCCCTGGCATTTGTGCAGACCTTCAGAGGACACAGCTCTGCTTCAGACTTGGCAGAAGCCAAGCCCCTTACTGACACACCAAGGACCAGAGAGGCAGAGGTGAGGCTGCTTGGGTTTGGTATTGACAGATTTGGCAAACTTATTGCTAATGCATAAATACCTTAATCTGTGCCAGAAGAAAATTATTTTCTAAAGTGTGACGTATTACAGAGTTTCTCAGCAGATGACATCAGTATGGCAGCCCTTCCCAAGCACATAATGAGATTAGCTGGTCTTTCTGCATGTCTAAGGGATATCTCTTCATACTAGATGGAAAGCTATATACAGTCTTGCACTATTTTGGATGCTGGGTGTCTCAATTGTGCTTTGATACAAATTACATTAGGTGAAATATGGTAGACTCACTGAAAGTTTTATAATCAAAATAACTAGAAAAGGCCCAGGTACAATTTATTCATAGCCTTTGTGACTCTTAATAGAAACTGCATCATCCCCCACAATAACAACAGCAGGATAAACAACACTCTTGTATTTAATATTCAAAGCCTTGCCTCAGGAGAACAGACCTCAGTAATTCACTGTGATGAAACACTGCTGAAAGGGTCCATTGCTAACAGCCTGTCTCCAGTAAATTACTCTTTGGGGCTACCCAGCAAAGTGTGACTGACAATGTTCTTTGAATGTATAGCTTAAGAAACAAAGATTCCACGCTATGTCTTTTTAGCATCTTACAGAGTTTATGCTCAATTTTCGTAAAGCATTATCAGAACACTTAAACAAAACCTGATACAATTGAACACACGAGTCAACAGCATCACGGCCTCTGACCTGAGATGACTGCTCTAGCCCCAACAGCTAATGCTGGCAAAGGATATGTTTGTGGTGAAGTAGTTGCATATACTGTCATCTATAACCCTGAAAGCAGTTTGCTTTTTTTCTCTCCTTTTAAAACTAACAGTAAACAAAGCTGGAGGTTCATTGTGGCTGTTAGGCTTAATCTGCTCTATACTTATGGCAATGCTATAATGCCTCTGTTTCTCAGACAGTTGCCACATTGTTCGGGCGTGAATCCCTAAGACATCTCCCTACTGGTGACAATTTAATACAGAAATACTTACTTTGCTTTTGAAGTCTATGAACTGAAAGAAATGAACTTTAAAGCAATACTTCTAGAGAGCTGACAAGGCTTTAAATACAAGTACCTTGGAGCAAATGAAAACTTAAGATCTGTCTCATTGGAACAGTAATTATAAATGCAACTGTCCATAAAGAGTTTAAATTACATACACGTCTCCAAAGTTCTGTAAAATATCATTAAAGTGCAAACATTAAAACAAACACTTCATTCTCGTTGTGATTTTACTGTTTATTATTAAAGTGTACATGGTACAGTCTTCTGAAATTTAAAATGTAACTCAAGCCAATGCATTCTAAGCATAGTAAGTCTCTGTCTTCCTTTCTTTAAAATATTCCACCTCTGCAAATACTGTAGACTAGGAATTTCATCAGCTGACAGATGGATTTCTTCTTTCTTATGCTAAAATGAACAGATGCTACATCTGAAGGATTGGAATGGGTTAACTACAGGAAAAATGCCTGCTGATAATGAAGAAAACCTAAACCCAAAATTTCTGAGTTTATAGGAAAATGGGCAGCTTCAGGTTTCTTGCCACTCTGGCCCCTATTCCCTGGCAGGATGTGTTACGCTTTTACATGCTTACTTGAATAACAAAAAACAAACAAACAAAAAAAAGTATTTATTTTGAAGAGAAAGACTAGAGGCAGGGAAGTTATCAATATCCACTTCCACCAAAATTTCTCCTGATGAGATTGAAAGGAAAATAACTATAGGAAGTTTACAAGGGAAAAAATAGTCAAATCTACTTTGCCTCAATCTACAATTAGCTACCTAGAACCTGGTTTCAAAATTTGGTTCTTGACTTCTAATATGATGCTTCCTCTTGCTCTCCCAATGGATAGATAACTCAATTTGAAAGAAAAGAGCTGAATATAGCAAGCTTATTTTTCCAGTTATGATATGAATTTGGTAATGGGATTGAGGACACAGACCCTTAGAACATGGAGCATGGAGCTGTAAGGTGAAAGCACAATACCTTCATGCAAAGCATTAGAAAGGGAGCCAGGGAAACTTGAAAAAGAAAAGTGCTATATTAAGGGGAAATTGCTGGAAGACCAAGGTGAAAAGAATATAAGGATTTCTAAGCATATGGCAAGGGTAAGAGAGCATCCAAGTCTCTACTGCTTTCATGGCAGGAAATACATCAGTCTAATTCTAATACAATCACCTGGGTCCAAAATTGAGGCTGTGGAACAATTCAAGCATTTCTGAGGTTTAGAGAGACTCATCTATGACCTTCCTGCACTGCAAACCCCAAGCTGATTGGTACAGAAGCAGCAACTTATATTCAATGGGTAGATCAGTAACCAGGCAGTGATTTTCAACAGGTAATTTTTTGACTAGTAAAGATAATATTTTCCTGCAAAAGACAACTCATTGATAGAGGTTACATCATATCTCTGCTCATTTTTGTGCTTACCTGATCAGCTACTGCCCGTGCCAATTTGTCCATCCTCGATCCTGCTTCTGCAATCTTCTTGGCCGCATTAATGACATCTGATGTGTTCTTCAGGGGACCTTTACCTCTGTGAAATACAATACAATTATGCACAATCTAAATAAATCATGAAAGGCAACAGTTTTAGTGACCCTGTTTAGTGTTTGATTTTAAAATAGAAATAAGAATGGCTTCTTAATTTATTACAATTTCATCTTTAACTACTTTACAGTCCAGCTTGATTAAGAAATCGGTCTGCTATATTTCCTCTCTCTTACCAAATGCCTCACTAGCAATTTAGTTTGATGTGCCTTCAATCACATGATCAATACTTAAAAGTATATGCATTTTTAAGTGCTCATTAAGCCAACATTCTTTCTGGAATACATAACTATTTCAAAATTATGTTATTCCCAAACCAATGCTATAGGTTAAGCCTGTCATGTCTGGAGCAAGAATGTCACATTTTAGAAAACATTTTTTGTAGATTTTTGTCAGAAAACAAAGATACATGAAGCATAATCCTTATGTTACACTTCAATGTTACACTTAAAACATGTATAATTAAAGATTGATCTTTCATTATACTTTTAAGATGATGCACAAAATTCTGATTTTAGTCATTAAAATTACCAAAATGTATATAGACAAAGAGTAGTTATTGCAGACTTTTCTGAGTTTTCTTCAGATTCAGAACTTTAATCCTGTTAGTAATAATAAATTTGCTACTGCTCCTGAGAATCCTCAGTTGGGAGATTAATTTCCTTTTTTGAGGGGGGTGGTGGTGGTGGTGTTTGTTTGTTTTGTTTTGTTGGTTTTTTAAATATATTATGTGGAGAAACATAACTTCAGACAAGACTGATGGAAAATCATAATATGAACTAAGGGGTTTTTTAAAACTAAAACTGAAGGCTTTTTTTCTAAGCACAACATAGTATTATTTTTGCATTTTTTTCATCTATAATGCCAAGAGTAACATACTGAACCCTATTTCCATTTTATAAATTCTTTCCGTACTTTCATTTCCACCTTAAACAGATATTGGAAAACAAAAAGTATCCCACTTTTGTTGAACTTAAATTGTAGGAAAAATCTTTCAGAATGACCTCGTATGATTATACATGAATTATATCAGCAGATCTGACTGTCACAAACTTGATGCATTTGCAAAATTATTATATTTTAATACTGCTGAGGTTACAGTCAACCAAGAAGGTGTGAAAGGCTTTGTTCTGTTTTAATGAAATATATTAAACAAGTTTTTATTGAATATGATGTAGATGGAGGTGCACTTTGATTTTTATTTTTTTAATTTACTTCAAATGTGACAGTAGTTTTGTTTCTCATTGTCATATCAGTTCTGTTCTTTTGATGGTAGAAAAAGTAATTACAAAACTTTCAATTTGACGTTCAATGTACCAAAGGTTGTCCAGGAGGTTGCAGAAAGTGTTCATATTCTGGGCTGTTGCTTTAGAACATTATTTTTTCCTTCAATGAAATGATGACACTATTTGGACAGCTTTTAACTCTGTGTTTGAGCAGAAGGATCAGAGACCCAAATACAATACAAATAGGAAAGTAATTAAGTTTACTCTAAAATATCACCTTCAGAGACAGTTCTACACTGTCATTTGGTATACAGGAGTGGCAATTCTACTACAAAAATAATTGTTGCAAAAGCACAAATAGAGAGAAAACTGAAAGAATAGGTACTTGCAAACAAGTATGTCTAGTAAGATAGTAAAGTAAGCAGACTTTCCCTATGCATAATCAAATGTTAAATGGATAAAAATGTGCGCTGTTGCAATTAACTAATTTTGCGAGTGCAGAGTAAAGTTCATTGCAAATTAATGCATAGCCTCCTATCTATTAAGCTATCTATTAATCTATAAGGTATGTGTGAACCCTATATTACCAATGGAGAGACTGTCTCCTCTGAAATGGTTTAAAGGCTCCAGATACAAGGAATGTGATTAGCCAGAGATTAAGAAACCTATCTGAGCATCTCAGAGAGATGAATAAATGGATGTCTTATTTTAATTCTGAAGAAAAACATGAAGATTTTTGTCCAGTTTTGTCTAATCACATTTTGACAAATACCATTTAAACTTTTGAACTCCTATTAAAAATAAACACTGAAAATCCTTTTATTTATGATGGTGATCTGTAATTCAAATAATATTATAAAATGTTCTCCTTGGTGTGATTAACAATACGACCATGTTTAAACGAAATTCTGTTTATATTATATCATTAATGAATGGCCTTTTGATGCTTTGCAATGAGGAAAGAACAAGAAACAAATAGAAAAAAGAAATGAAAGAAAAAAAAAATCATTACTGACAAGCTCCAATAAAGTATAGATCAAAACAGTTTCATTTGGGATTTTTCTGGAAAGATGTTCAGTGTTCAAAATGATATAAATAGTTTTGCCATTATTTTTGATTGACACAAATTGTGTTGAAATGTTGAAAGTTCAGGGAGGCATATGCATTTAGATGGGTACTAAGCAAAATGTCATTTGAGTGTCTCTAAGGTCACAGAATATCTTTGCTGCTGAAATTCAAGATGATCTGCAAATAAAACAGATTTGCAAATAGAACAAAAACTTAATGTGATTAATCCCATTTGGAGAAACATCCAGAGAAATCATGTGTAAGAAAACTGTACAACCCACCCTGTTATGTATGATGTGAGTTACCTGTCTTTGCAAGCCCTAAAACACAGCACATCATCTCAACAGGCTATACATTACAACAAAAAGGAAAGGTGTGGGATGTCTGAAGAAGTCCTCAGCACAGGTTATTTTTTCCTTACCTAGTAAAGTCTGTCATTTCCATCATAATCATGCACATCTGCTTTGCCAACACAATGATGTCATTACCACTGTCATCCCACTTAGCCACCTCTGCATCCAGTTTGCTCTTTTCTTGGTGGAATATCTCTACCTGCTCAGCAATCTTAGCCTTTTCCTCCTGGGGAAGCTGAGCCATGATAGCCTGGAGAAAAAATGGGAGAAGTTGAGCATGAAAAAAAGGAAGCTAGAAGCTATATATTTCCAGTGTTCCAAATGGCACACCTGACTTCTAGTTTCTTTTTATGGGAGTTGAAGATGCCAAGCAAAATCCCACAGACATTTGATTTCTGTTAGGACAGGTTAAAACAAATTCAAAGGATGTTTATAGCTCTTCTTATGCCTTCAAAAATTTTAAAATTATACATGTGATGCCGTGGTATACAGATTATTCACCAGTTGATGCAGTAAGATTAAAGAAAATTCCTGTTAAATCTTAACTTTTAGGAAGAACAAAATTAATGACATCTATGGGAAAAGGTAGACTGAATTGCCGCATCTCCCCCACACTCATTCTCTGTCAGAAACAGAGGTTTTCTGCTTAACCCAACAGTAAGATAAGCTATGACATGCAAGATAATACATTTGAAGTGAATTGTAATGAATGTAACTTTCAACAATATTTAGTGGCTTAATTGTCTCTTAGAGGATATGCAAAAAGGCACTACACAGGTTGATACTAATCAGCCTTGACATTAACAACAAAGTTCCCTGCCCTCCACAAAAAAAAGAAAACTCTACAAAATTATAATAATTACTTTTGAAGATCAAACGGACGCTTCCAATACTGATTTCCGAGTTGAGCTATTATTTGTCTTTAGGGGGTTCTGAAGACCACATTATGCATTTAATGGGGTGTGACACATATTTAAGTGTCATTACATTTTTTCTTGTTTATGCCACTTTCAATCAGATGAAGTCTTTCTCCACATATTCTTAAAATGCTCTTGGCTTTTAAAAATTCATAATTGACCTTTTCCAAAAGTGAAATTAAAAAAGGTTATAAACAGTAGATCAGAAAATGAGAAATTTGCAAGTTAATCAAATTAAAATTCAACACATGAGTTTTAATTAGGCCTTATCAATGTAACTCAGCAGTTTCAAATGTTGGTATATTAGTCTTTCTACAGAAAAACGCAGTGTAAGTCAAGCTAATAAATAAACATATAAAATACACACAAAACACTAGAACAGATGAATTAATTGAAATTAAGGGAATATGATAAGAGTAATAAAATTTGGAAAGCCGTTATGTATGTCTTACATGTGGTTTCTTTCTGTAGGCAGCTTTAGCTGCTCACTCTTTAAACCAGTATGCAGTGTTTTAACATTTCTATTCCAGCTGCTGATGTGCTTTCAAAGAAGCTATATCCTATAGCAAATGCAGCTTATATATTCGTTTTATTTCTATTGAAGACCAATACAAGTATTTCTACTGAAACACTAATAGCTTTATGAAGTAAGCATATTAAACTAATCCATTACATTTGACAAATAAAAATCCAGCTTTCCTATAGAAAAGGTTCAAATACGATACTATTATGCTTAGCAGACTCATTTCAATGAGTCACTCAAGACTGTGGACAGGGTGGCTTCTGCTTAGCATGTTTTCATTTCAGGTTTTTGTAATTTGTTGCTTCCTGTACATATTGCATTCTATGTTATTATGGAACAGGACTGTCTTTATAATATATTATGTTTATACCGTGTATAGCTGATCGAAGCAGAAGGTTTTAAGTGCAAAAGTGATAACAGCAATAAATGTAATAGAATTTAAGACTTGTAAGTCCCTAGGTAAACTAGATTCTTAGTAAAAATATTACTGCAGTCTTTACTTTGTTTTCAGATCAAAAAAGGATAATATGCTACTCAATCCTAGACATAACCAAAAGAAAAGAAAAGACGACTGTGAAATAATTGTATTGTATCTCAACACTTTTATAGCTAAGACTTGCTGTCAATTCTTTGAATATAACAAACAGGACTTTATGCTCTTTAAAATATAAAAAGATTTATTTATATATATATAAAGATAAAAGATAGTCAACTGCATCCAGAACATCATTCTGTCATCATTGTCAGTGTAAGGTATAGTTCTGAAATTTGCCTGACTGCAGGGTTTTCAATGCCAGTTCCTGGTTACCCAGCTCTATGGGATGAGAACCTACAACCCATCTGCTCTTCATGTAGGTGATAGTGATACATATGAAATGTCCTTTATATGCAAGTACAAAATTATTTTGCCCTTGGGATTTAGTGGTAGAAACCCACCTTTTCTGATACATGGTATGGTTTATTTACTAACTGTATTCAAGATTCAGGGAAATTAATTTAAGACAAAAAGAAACCTCTGCCCATTCCACTGAATCTATGTGTCACATTCCTCCGATAACTCTAAGTAAGCTTCATTTAGGTTTCCATTACTCTACTGTTTCTTTTCAGGATATAAAATGTTTGTGTCAAGCCCTAACATACTGTAGATCTTCCTACGGCAGCTGAGAACTCCTCTTTCCTGATCCTCTGAACTGATCTTTCAAAGCATCAAAATGCCTTTTGGTCTTCAAGTTCTCGGCCCTACAATTCCTCTTCCTGAAGCCAAGGTAAGAAGCCACTGTTCCCGTTACCAGCTTTTGCTGCAGTCTTTGAGTGCATATGGGGAGGATACTTCTAATTTAGTGTGTTACTTCACTTTTAACACTTATTAGAAGAAACTGCAGACCTGTGCAAAACAGCCATGAATATCAATCAGGTAATTCCCAGTTCCCCACTGGTTCTCTGCTGGAAAGTGTAAAGGCTTTTTTTTTTTTTTTTTTTTTTTTTTTTCCTTTGCATTCTCTTTCCAGTTAAATATATTTTCATGATGTCCTTTGCCCCCCAGATTCTAATCTGACATTTATATTTATCTTTTTTTATATATACTCTGAGCAGCCTGTTTAGTCAAAGGTAAAGTAAAAAAAAAAAAACCCCAAAAAATAATCAGAGGGTGGCATAATCCTGTGCGTTAACAAACTTCACTTCTCCAGCACCTATGACCCCTGAAGCACTCATCAGCTTAATTTGCAATCCCCGTGCAGAAGTGGAGGTCACAAATCACAATGGCTCAAGTTTATCATGATGTGATTACTCTGGTAAAATTACACTGACTCAGTAACAAATGTCTTCAATTACAATTAAATTACAGGGATGACTCGGTAGCTTAAACAGATCTTCTTGACAGGTTTGCACACTGGGAAACATGACTAATGTAAGATTTCTCTGGGTACAGCACATGGTGCCCTGATGGATTTTTTTTTAATTTATTTTTTTTTTTAGTTAGCTAACTACTCCCACAGTTTCAGCACATTCCAAACCTGCAAGGCCTTCTCCTACAGCACTAGCTGGAGCAAACAGCTGGTACAAAGCATCATATAAGCCTAAGGAAGATCATGCAATAAAGTCAGTGGTTTTCAAATAGGTGAGACATGAAAAAGCTTTAAAAATACTCCTGTCCTTTCTTAAGTGACCCTGAAGATTTGAAATCACTACATTTGCTTTCCAAGGCATAGCTTTTTATTTGTAGCTATAGAGACACTTAACGTAGTAAGTGGATTTTATACTCACCCTTGCACTCTGGCCAGCAATAAGCTGGTCGTCTTCAGTCTGAACGCTTGTTCGGCTGCGAACGTCATAATCTTCCTGCTCAAAGTCTGAATCATCCTCTAGCTCTTCAGGGGTCTAGAGAGAGAGACAGAGAGAGAAAGCAAAAGAGAGGAGATGACAAGCTTATAAAGGATACAAAGTCCCATGTACAGTAAGTTCTTATTTCATCGACTACCTGCCCAGGAAATGCTGTTTCTCTTTGCTTTTAAATTAACTTGTCTGCCCAAGCAGTCAAGAACTGAAATTGAATTGTCTTTAAAATTAAGTTGTTTCAACTATAGTTTTCTTTACAAATGGCATTTATCATTACCTTGCTGCAACTTTTCTTAACTCTGTTAACATGATGAATGCAGTTCCTGGAACAAAGATCCTCTGGAAACACTAACAACTGGAATGCAGTGTTTCAAAATTATGTTCATTCATATATAATTGGATATTAAAGCTATTATATTACTGGAATCTCCACGTAATCTTCAAAAGAGAAGGTAAATACCTAGGAAAAAGTAACTAACATCCTGCAAGAAAAAGTTATCAAAGCAAATAAGAGATTTCCCCTTGAAAGAAAATGTAAATTATGTCAACTGGTTTTTAAACAAATGTAAAGTTTATAATCTGCTTTATCTTGTTGGTTCATATGCTTCTTTTCAGCTCTTGAATTTGCCTCATCCCCTACACTGAAAAGACATTATCCCCATTGCTGGTGCTACGAATTGTGTGAGGGTCCCTGGGCATATGGATTAAATCTAGTTATGTATATGCTGGCTTCAAGTTGTTTAAAATGTTGGTGAGAGGGACAAAAAAAGATAACTGATGGATCTGTTTACTTGGGTTTTTCACCTTCTAGCAAAAAATATTTCCTTATGTATATATGGAGAGACAGCTTACTTTAAATCACTATTTAGCACTATATAGAATATAGATGGTGCAAACCCAGAAATAGTCTTTAGAAGGAAGATTATATTGCCTTTTGTGCTTGAATTGCATCTAGTACAACAATCTAGCCATGACTAACTTCTGAAGGTACAATATGTGACAGTGCTGATAGAAGAAGATCACAGTAACTGTGCAGAAAAATCCTTACCCTACTGGGTACACATACACCTCAGCATTAACCTAAAGGGCCAGTCATTACAGAAGAAATCATCCATGCTGGCATTTCATGCTTGGAGGCAATGTCAAGTTTGCTAGCAGAGGTGCTAATCATTGCCAGTTGTCATTACAGCTCTGTCTTGAAGATGCTCAGTCACTAGGAACTGGTCCAAACCCTCTAACATAATGTAGAGAAGTCTTTTGGCGATATTTATATTACAGCCTGGTTTCCAAGATGAAGTGCACATCACTGTTTGTAATGGAAAATCAGCTGCTTTGCTAGCTACGTGGTGAAGTACACATGATGGGGAGAGTAAAACACAGCCATGTTCATTTGGCTTAAAATGTATGAATTAAATATGTGTTTTGATGCTTAGCACTGGAGGAAGAAATAACCAAGTATGACAGTATGGTAATGAAACTCAGGCTGCCTCTCTGAAGAGATGCGTAGAAATAGTGTATATTAACAGGATCGACAGGAGATGAATTTTAGGTGAAAAAATGGATTTATCTTTTCTCCACTGACACAGGGGAAAAAAAAAAAAAAAAAAAAAAAAAAAAAGAAAGATTGGTACCCATCATTAGAATGTCCAATGGTCTTGCTTTCCAATTGCCTTTAATCACTTTATTCTCTCTCCTCAGTTGCCTGAGGGAAGGATGCGACTTTAAAATCTACCATAAGCAAGCCAGCTACTAAGAGAATCACACAACACCCTGAGCAGAAGAGGGTATTTGCTATTATAGGGCTCAGCTTTTTATTTGCCTAGGCTTTACTGTGAGGAACAGGGTGGAGAGTTTAAATCCCTTTTTCATAAACCGTTTGGCTCTTATCCATCCTCCAAGTCCATTCAGCTATCTAGTTGCACTGATCATTATAAAACCAGTACCCTCCCCTGCCCTCTCTCCAAGTATACTCCTCTTAGTAACTTCCATCTCCACTTTAATAAATAAGGCTATAAAAGATAACGTGCAGCCCTTTGCTAGGCTTTTATAGTCAAAATGGCAGTAAATTAAAGGTGCAATATTCAGAATATTACATCTCAACACTGTAACCAGTAAGGACATGATGATGCCTCTTAAAAAAACTAAAATATTCTGAAAATTCTGTTTCAGGGATTTATTTATAAAGAAACATTCAGGAAAAAATGTATTGCTGTTACTGCCTGACTTTCATAATGTTAAAATTTGTGATCTTTAGAAGATTGAAAATTAGTAAGTATAGATGTTGAACTTCGAGAAAATGTAGTGTAAACCAAAAGGACAAGCTAATGCAACTGTTAATAATATACAAGCACAAGAAATCTCAGTATTTCCTCTCTGTACCAGTGAGATCTAATTAAAAACTAACTTTCAGATTCACTTACTCAAGGTTTTCAAGTGTAGTGAATTTAACATCCTCATATTCTTCAAAAAATAGCTACATTTTTCATTAAGATGAACAGTAGTTAACTGTTATCTGTAGGCTGCCATTTAAAATATGTTGCATACTTTTCACTCTTGCATCGTTGTGTTGTTTTATCTGATTGATCTCTTGGAGATGCAGCCCATATGTAATAGGGTCTCCTGTTTGTTTAGACACAACCATATAAAAAAGAAATATTCTATTGAAGTATCTTGACATAAAGATTTTTACTCTTAGCAGGGCCTTCTAAACATACCATGACAACTCTAATTTTTGTGCACAACTAACAGGACCTTGGTATTTAAAACCTAGTTTCCAAGACAACAAAGTCTGGAATTTAATTTATCTGAGTTGGAAGACAGAAGGACTGAATCAGTCTGGCAGGCACCTGAACCTATGATCACACAGACATAGGAAACATGGATTTGCGATTGGAGACAGCTTCCAAATAAAACTATGACAACCACTAGTGGCAGGAGGAGCTAAAGTAATTTTCAAAAATAATTGATTTTATGAACTCACTGATTTTAGTAGAAAAATGGTACATTTTCACAATTTTTAGTCTGTCTGTTCTGTGGCACAGGCTGTAAGGCTTCCCAGGGCTATTTTCACATAAAGTATCTCTACTACACATAAAGCATATTCTTCACTTCATTCATCTAATTCAGATGAATTCTTCCAGTGAAGAAGAATCTTTCACAATCTGAGCTAAATCACCCAGTAAATATATACTTTTCTTCTAAGATGTATGCTTTATTTCTAATAAGAATTTGGCGACTTTCAGCTTCCAGTAATTTTTTTAAATATCTCTCTGGCTGCTAGACTGTAGACTTTGCCGTAAACAAAGTATCTTCCATCAATATAATTGCAGTATAAAAGTGTGAATTATGCATGTCATAAAATGGCATGTATATGCAGATTTATAGATGCTCTTTGTTTAATATTCCACCAATTCAAACATGATGAAGATAGAAACCTCACTATGCTATAGTTCTGTATGCACTTAAAAATTGTAAGATGCAATTATAAGAATTTCAGCACTGTAAACACCAAGTGAAGCTAACGTTGTACTGAGAGGAAAGAAAGAAAAGATAATCCCCCATTTTTTAACATGAAAATACCCTCTAATTCTAAAAGCTAAGGAGAGAAAAACCCTTTATAATATGTTTTTCTATTCAGCTTCATGCTATTCTGTACATTTGTTTTTGCACAAGGGCAGTTGCAGCCTGAGTAACTCAGGTGCTGCAAACAGCTTTGGAGTAGCAAAGTAAAAGAACCTCTCTCACAGCGTGTCTTCAGCTGTTCAATGATTTACAGTAATATCTCACACTTTAAATTCAACCTGAGAAGCAACAGGTAGTCAATGTAGACAACGGACCCCATAACACCCTTTGGAGATAGGCTGGCTAAAAAGATGATTGGATTCTCCACCAGGTCTAGTTTGCCAGAGGATCTGAGATGTAGCAGCACTCTGGAAGTCTCCACAGTGGCTGCTCCATGGGTGATCATGGCTAAGTCTACGCTGACAAGTATGGAAGAGTAGAAGAGAATTCATACATCTGAACAGTTGGGGCTAAGGACTTGACGTGCACTACCCTCACTTCATTTTTACTCAGACTCACTACAGGCTTTTCCCACAGACTGAAAGTTCCTTAATGATAGAATAGAATAGAATAGATGTGCATTTAAGATGCTCCTAGGATGCATCTTCCAGAATCATCCCAAAGAATCAAGTTTATATGCTCTAAGACTACTCTGTAAAATGAACTAAAACACAGCAAGAGGGAACAACTGGAGATTGGCTCAAAAAGTGTACTCCTGATCCAACCACATGTAACACTAAGGCTAATGTATATGTAGCTAACAGTGAGGTTGCTAACAGTAAAGGCCATGTGTGAAAAGAGAAGACCAGGCCTGGAGATACATAAGAATGAGAAAAATGTGATTCTTCTTAATGGCACAGACAATTTTTGTGTAATAACTGAGAGAATATCATAAGTAGGTATGAAAAAAACTGTAATTTGATCCTCACACAGTAATAGAAAAATATGTTGGCACTAAGTTATTATTTTCTATCTTATTTTTACATTCTATAATTATACTTCTAAATTTATTGATACAAGCGCTTCAGCTGTGAAAAAGATTTTTTCTTCTGTATAGATCATAATAATAGTCCTCAATGCAAAAATTAGTCTCCTTTCTCTTTCAAAGGGACAATAAAATCTCCATGTTTCAAGGGAAAAGAGCAGAGTTATCCCTCTTTCCTTCAGCTTACTAAAGGTAATAATACCAACAAAAATTAATTTAAAAAGTGGCTTTATTTCCTCTATGGAATAAGGGAATCGTCTCAGACAAATTCAGTCTTTCATGGTATGCACATGAACAATTACTGCCTGAAAATAATTGTGGCAGAAGCTCTAAAAAGTTTGCAAGGTTTTTTTGGTTTTATAATTCTGCAAGAAGTTTTACAGCCTAAATTAAAGGGATATATGAGATTTGGTAGATTATTAGATAAAAATATTCTAAGGACTGTATTTTATAGCTTAACACTTCACCCTTTAATTATATATTTCATTTCAATGTAAGATGTTTGGATGTGTCTGAAACTGAAACTAATTTTGTTTTCTACAGAAAAGGTTCTGATTCAGCAGCTCCGGTCTATGTCAGTTTATATATGTGGATTTTCCCAGTTAACTCACAAAGATAATGAATCCATTTATGTGCTTTAGTTCTCTGTCTGGGTAAGGAGTACTACATTTAGCTCCATAAATAACTTCATTATCTGAATGTAAAAGTACATCTTCCTAATCTAGGTAAGCAGAACTCATTAACTCATATCATACAAGGAGCAGAAAGTAGCAGTGATACAATTGCAAAAGTAATCTAGGATGTAAACAGGAGACTGTGAAGCCTGTATGTTGATCAGCTTTCGAAGCTAGTAGTTAATGTAACATAAGACAGAAATTAAATAAGTGAATGTGCCTCCAGAATTTAAAATTGTGCTTTGTGCTTAGCTGAAGCATCTCACCCAGTATGGACAGCCTCATGATGACCTCTCTGGGACAGCTCTGATGTACAGGGGGGTGCTGGAAGATACACCTCTGCATAAGGGATGGTGGGAAAGCATGGGTCTATAGCAGAACCCACCTGATCATTATGTCTCATGAAGCAATTTAAAATGACTCATGAGAGACTAAAAAAGATTAAAATGTGCTTAGAAGTGGTCCTTATCCTACAAGAAGTTTGGAAACTACTGCTACAGACTAAGGAACTAGACTATCAAAGGAAAAACTGAAATACTTTACAGATCTTTTATTTGCATCCCAGTCCAGAAGACTTGCAAATACCCCAGTGTTGCATACCCAGAAAACGGGACAGGTTTGCCATCCTTGTTTGTCATCAGCCATGACTATAAATCAGTCCACCTGAGATTAGCACTGGGTATGGGAATGGAGTTTATATTTCACAGTTATGAAATTAAGCCCATCAAAAGCTTTTCCTGTAAATGTTAATACATAGTGACAGATGACTAAAATGGGGCTATTTTGGAGTGGTGCAGCTGCCTAAAGCCTTACATCAGTGTCATAATATACTCACAACCACAAGTGTATGTTACTTGTTTGCTCAAAGGTTTGAGTTGCTGCTTTAGCACTGTTATTCGCTTTGTAAGTTTTCTCCGTGATTTTCACAGTAGCTTTATTTGTACGTGACTTTCACTGGGGCAGATTCAAGGTAATTTGGGCTTTAAATAAGGATTTCAATTGCGGAAGAGATGTCCAAAGCAGGTTTGGTTTGTTATTTTGGTGGTGGTGGCTCTTTTTTTGGTCTGTTTGTTTGGGTTTTTAATTTTTAGACTACAGTAAAAAACAAGACACACATCTCTCACGATAATTATGTTGTTCTGTGGGGTTTTTTGTTTGTTTGTTTTTTTAAAAGATGCCTAAGTAAATTGAATCAATTGGTTACTCAGCACTGAAATGACACATTCTTTGCCTCAGTAATCATTCAAAACCATCCCTGCAGAGGCTCACTGGAGCAGCAAGATTATTTATTTATTCATTTAGATATTAACCAGACTTACCTCATATCCTAGGCAACACACATACATTAAGGAAAAAAAACCACACCACCAAACCACAAGAAAAATCTACACAAACTTTGAAGATCTTAGCAAATTAATGCTACTAGTATGGGAACAGTAATGAAGTTTGCATCTATTGGCAGTTGTGATCAAATCTTCTCCTAGGTGATTAACAAATTAATTATGGTTCATCTCCTAAAACACCCTCATCCCTTTAGTTACAAATTCACTTTTGCTGCACAGACTTTTGTTTCATGTTTGTTTCAATGTCAAGCTTTTCTGACTTATTATGAAACAAAGTTGATTCCAAGAAGCTTTTATATTCCTCTCATCCAATGCAATACTTTCCTGTAAGTCCCAACTTTTATTTCCCAGGTGCCTTACATACCCTTATCATCAGAACAGCTTTCCTGATGTCACGAACTCCATCATAAACCAAGCGGGAGGCATCTATGAACTCATTTTCTTCAAATGGCTGTGGGACATTTGCACTCAAAGCTTCAATGGCAACCTCAACTTGTTCAGCAAAACGTGGCATAACTAGATTAAACAAAATGAAAGGCACTAAGATTAGACACCTTCTTTCGTGAACATTTTTCCCTGCCCTTGGGCATAAATACTTTCCAGTAGACACAGTACATACTGTTACAATTTCAAGACTCAGGAAGCCTCATGGCATGGTTTGTACTGACTCTGCACATGCAGAGCTCTGGAACATTTTCTGACAGCATGAAATAACAATCTTCATATTCTCTCCTCCAATTGCACAATACGGAATGAAAAACTTCCATAAAAAAGTGTGATTTACTAACTTTTAAAAAACTGTAAGATATCTGAATTATGAATAAAGTACATTTAAAACCTTTACAACTTGGAATGAACACAGTACATATTTATACCAAATGATCAAAGCAAAATGTAGCTATTATGCCTACTAATTTAGATAACTAACTGCAGTCTAGTTCATATGGAATAATAATAATAATAATTGTTCAAGGGACAAAATGCAAAACCTAGGAAATTACTTTTGTGAAGGCACATAAATGTACATTCTGTTTCTTCACTATCATCATGTATATAACACAAAAAATAGCCATAGATATTAGGTAATGGTATTATAAACAGCAGTATAAGCTTTTAAAATACATATCTTAAAGCAATTATTTATTTATGTAAATAGTTTAAAGGCATTCCTTGAAGTAACAACAGGCTTTTCTTCCAATTTTATACAGGATTCCTTTGAAGGTATAATAACTATCTCCATGTCACATATGCAGAAAGATGAATATTCCCCAAACCAGTCCTCTAATAACTTAAACACAAATCCTGCAAGCAGGAAGAGGAACATCAGGTCCCACTAATTATAATGCACCTATACTTCTGTACTTAGTTACTCCTACTCAGTATTTTAACATTAATACTGGAGAACTGGACTCTCATGTACTACAGGACAAACAGAATCAATGCTTCATCAGAAACCTGGATACAAAATTGCATTGGGATTAATTCTTCTAAATTTAAGGAATTTGGGTCAAGCTTAAAATTTACATGAAGCAATTTTTTCATTATATTCACGTATTTTTTATTATGTGATGCCTTTTAGTATCTCTGTATCCAAATCATGTACTCTTGGCTTTATTATTTTGGCACCATAATTGCAAAACAGGAAATGAGGGTTCCTAAGTCAGACAGATGCTTTTTGTTATAATATTGTATTTCTTTACCATCTTTTCCTTAGACCCTGTTTTTAATACACTTTTTGGTAGCCTCATTCAGACTGATGAATACAAGGGGGAATTTCCAGTGTCATTTTCATCAACAGCAGTGACAATCTTTCCTAGGAAGTAAACTTCCCTGTGGTAGGAAACCACATTTTCTTCTTGACTGAATGTCCTTAAATATATTTTATTCATAATGAAAACTATGGTTGTATGCATCTTACTATCTGATTTAAAGTAAAAACACAAAAAGACACATTAAAGAGTAGTTTACATTTTGAAGAAAAAGTGGCAGTAACTAAAAGCTTAACCTTTCTGTTTCTGGCATTACTGATTTGATGTTAAATAGGAACCCTTTAAAGGGATATAACTACTCAAAACTTGTTTATTCTGCCTAGGCATATATACACACACATATATATCTTTTTGTTCATGTACACAGATGAACATAAGTTGTACCTTTATTGCAGATAATGTTTAATAAGTGCAAGAAGTACTGGGGATATATTGGAGAAAACAGGAAAATGTGACAGCAACAATAGACTTTAAAAAAGTAAACATTAACAAAACATTGCTAGGCAGAGGGGAAACATTTTAATTAGAAAAGGAGTTCAAGAGAGCTGGAAGTTTTGGAAAGAGTATTAATAAATGCATATATCAAATTAGCTTAATTAGTGGAACACTTGAAAGTGTAGTAGGAGACTAATATGATTGCATAAAGAAGTCTTTAGCCTGAAAAACAAAAAGCAAACATTAAAAATATAACGAAAACAAGTAAACATAAAGAATAAAAGAAAGATTATTTAGAGTCATGGGGTTTAAAAAAGTAAAGCTAGAGGTGCAAAAATGACAATAAAAAAAGAGGGAAAGAACCTTAATATTTAGGCTCTTTAAATTTCTATCTAGAATTTCCTAACTAGCAGAGGTGGTCAGGTATTTAATATAATTAATAGTAAGTGCAACAGACCTGAAATAGGAAAGGGCAGTTTGGAGAACATCTACATAAACATAAGGAAATGTGTGTATTAAATATGTCTTCAAGTTAAGAAAAGACAGTAAAATGTACCCTGCAATTCTTAAGGAAATAATCAGAGCAATTTTTGAGCCATCTTTGAGAACTCAAGAGAAAGAATAACAATGAAAGTTCCAAAGATTTAGAAAAAGAAGAAAAAGCACATATTTATTTATATAAAGGTAGAGAAGAAAATAAGGAAGAATTATAGGACATTCAGTCTAATTTCAGTACCCAGAAAAAAAATGAAATGTGATGTAAAGCAATTAATGCTTAATTATCTTGTAAATAATGAGCAGATGTTGGACAGGCAATAGATTTGTCAAAATAAGTTGCATCAAGCTATTACAATTTTTTTGCTTTGACAGGGAAGCCAACTAGTGAGCTGGAGAAAGCAGCAGATATGATACAGCTTGACTTTGGTAAGAATTTTGACATGGCCACACATGACATTCTTAGAAGAAACCCAAGGAAAATGTGAATTAAGTTACTATAAGGTGGACATGGAACTCATGAGAAAAAGCATCTCAAGGAATAATTACCTGTGTCATGTTGTCAAACCAGAAAGATATGTCAAGTGGATTCTTGCAGTGTGTCTAACAAAGAGATGCTATTGTAAAAAATGGGAAGTCAATCTAGTATTATTAAAATATATAGAAAAAGACTTGAGAGACTATACAGTGAAGCTGCACAGTGAGACCCTAGTTCAAGTATTTATTAAGTAGCTGACCAAGATTTTTGTAGCATGTGCACAAGATATAAAAAAAAAGTTTAAACACCATCACCACCATATTTTGTGGTTGTATCCAGACATTTCTATGTATTTCTATGTTTCAACAACACAATGTAGTCCAAATAACATAAATGCTTCTATAATCTTTATCTAGAAGCTATTTCTGAATCATGTTTCAAATACTCAAATCAAAGAACTTCCACCAGCTCCTCAAGGAAATTACTCATAACCTGATAGAGGTTACTGCTCAGATTTTTTTCCCCAAAAAAAGAAGATAAACATGATTATTTTAGTTGATTATTACAACTCATTTATCTCCAATATCTATAACAATATAAATAATAAATATCTGTATATGAATATATATAAATTGGTGAACACGTTTACATTTAACATCTAAGCATGTAATTTGGACTACAAGAATCGTTTTCCAATTATTTTTACCTGATCTATGAATATGAAAGCACATAGAAAAGCAGGCAGCAATGCATGCTGTATTTGTTACACTAGTCTGGTCACAAGCAGACCCGCCTGAGTTTGTAGTCTTAGGCCCAGAGATCCGCAAGGGAGATACAGAAGTGAAACGTTTTAAAGATTATTTACTTGCTAAATCAGAACTCCCCCTGGTATCATGGAAATGCAGCAGGAAAACTAAGGCTTAGCTGCCATCATGGAAACATGGTGGGATGACTCACATGACAGGAGTGCTGCAAGGGGTGGCTATGAACACCTCAGAGGGACGGGCAAGGAAGGAGATGTGTTGAGTAGCCCTGTAGATTGGGGAGTGTTTTGGTTGTCTAGGGTTGAACGATGGTGATGATAGGGTTGAGGGTAGGAATCAGGGAAAGGCCAACAAGGCAGATACCTGGTGGGAGTCTGTTACAGACCACCCAGCCGGGACGAAGAGGCAGGTGACATGTTCTATAAGCAGCTGGGAGAAGTCTCACAATGGCAGCCCTTGTTCTGGTGGGGGCCTTCAGCTTAGCAGCTGCCCGCTGGAAGTACAGCCCGGCAGGGAGGGACCAGCCCAGGAGGTTCCCGGAGCGTGTGGAAGAGACCTCCCTGGCCCGGCCGGTGAGGGAGCCGGCGAGGGAAGGCGCCCGCGGGACCGGCTGCTCCTGAGCCGAGAAGGGTGATGTGGTGGCTGGAGGCCACCTGGGGCACAGCTATCATGGAGCAATAAGAGTTTCCCATTCCCAGAGAAGCGAGGCAGGGGCCAGCAGACCTGCCTGGGGCTAGCAGGGGGCAGAGCTGGGCCTGTGGAGGAGCCGGGCTGACAGAGCCCCGGGGGCAGCAGCCCAGGGGCTGAGTGCTCCGGGCAGGCCGGGCGATCCAAGCAGGTGTGTGCTGGCTGGGGAGCTGGTGCGGGAGACCAGCCAGGCTGAGCAGAGAGCTTGGCTGGGACTCCGGAAAAAAGAGTTTATGGCCTTTGGAAGGAGGGGCAGGACACTCAGGGGGACTGCAAGGGTGTCCTGAGGTTATGCAGGGAGAACATTAGAAGGGCCAAAGCTTGAGGGCAGGAGGTTCTGCAGGGGATTCTGGGCAGGCCGGGCCGAGGGGCCGGGGCCGGTGGGGTGGGGGTCCCCAGGGCTGAGTGCCGGGCCCTGCCCCTGGGTCACACCAGCCCCCGGCAGCTGCGGGCTGGGGGCAGGGGGCTGGGAACTGCCCGGCGGGACAGGGCCCGGGGGGGCTGGGTGGCAGCGGCTGGGCATGAGCCCCCAGCGTGCCCAGGTGGCCCAGGAGGCCAGCAGTGTCCCAGCTGGTGTCCGAAACGGTGTGGCCAGCAGGGATGGGGCAGTTATAATAACCCTGTAGTCAGCACTGGTGAGGCCACAGATGGAATACTGTCTTCAGTTTGTGGGCCCTCACTACAATAAAGACACTGAGGTGCTGGAGCATTTCCAAAGAAGAGAAATGAGAAGAAAAATGAAGGCGGGGAAGAGGCTGGAGTACCAGCCTAAAGGGGAGTGGCTGGGGGAGTTGTGGGGGTTTAGCCTGTAGAGAAGGGGGCTGGGGGAGAACTGATGGCTCTGCAATGGCCTGGCAGGAGGCTGTGGCCAGGGGGGTGGGGTGGGGGTGGTGTTGGTCTCTTCTCCCAAGGAACAAGCGACAAGATGAGAGGAAACAGCCTCATGTTGTGCCAGGGGAGGTTCAGATTGGGTATGAGGAAAAATTTCTTCCCCAAAAAGGTTGTCAAGCACCGGAACAGGCTGCCCAGGCACAGGGTAGAGTCACCATCCCTGGGGGTGTTTAGAAGACATGCAGCTGTGGTGCTTAGGGACATGGCTTAGTGGTGGTCTTGGCAGTGCTGGGTTAACATTGGAAGTGATGATCAGAAAGGCCTTTTGCAACATAAACAATTCTGAGTCTACGAATTTGTTGTTAAAGTATTTAAAAGGCAACTATATGATCTTTGTTCAGCACCAGATCCAGCAAAACGTGCTACAATGAGAAACATTCCTCACCGGAAATAAATATTTAATTTTAGAGAGATGTTTTAAATGCATATAATACTTTAGTAATACCATGCTATTGGACTTACTTTGCTTGAAATGGATGTACAAGAGAAACAAATAGGGAGAAGCCAAAGTGGAGCTCAATTGCCAAAGTATGACAGGACCCCCCATATTTTTCCATATTCTCTCTGTATGGGATTTTTTCCCCTTTCTACCCAAATTTTAAAGTCCTTCAACTCAGCCAATGAAGCCTTACACCAATAATGTTCTGGACTGAAGCCCCACAGATCATTTTTCTTACTATGCCACTGGAAAGATGCCAACAGTCATGACTCCATTCATTTAATCAAGAAGCAGCAGGAGTAGATTCATAAGCATCAGGCCATGCGGAGGAGATAGAAAGTTATATTTTATTTGTTCTGTTAAACATGAGATACTCATTCTTTATCACATGTATTAGCACAGTGACTGCCCTTTGGATGTGAAAGCTTCTTTCAACTATTTTAACCTTACAGACCTGTCTATAATTTAGTTCTAGATTTACATTATTAGACATGAACATTATTTGCTGTTCTGAAATGGAAATAGCTTTTAAGCTATATTATAAATTGCTTGCTTGCCAATTGCATTTTTACATCAGTGCTCATTTTTGATTAAACAAGCAAGGAAAACTATCTTAAACTAAAAAGATGCTATTACTTACAGCTTCTCCAAGCATATGTTGCCATTTAATGTAGTAAAGTTTTTGGAAATTGTGTTAAGAATTGTATTCTTCTTCAGTTAACGTTATTGGTCCACACATGAGGAGCTCCGTGACAGTCATGTATGGATAAATATCTAACTCAGTTACATCCACAAAACTACCAGTCTTTCTTATCTGTCATTTAAGAAGGATATTAATATACCAACAGTGAAAGAGCTACAAACAAAATTCAGGTGAAGTCATAAAATCTGTACCTGGACTTGAAATTTGTAAATGCATCAGAGGATGATTCAACTACTATGTACAGACAGACTGGCTATGAATTTCAGATTCAGAAGCAAATCAATACTTTGGGAGAAAAATTAAATACTGGTTTCTTAGTTTAAGCTGTAGTCTTTAAAAGTTATGCAGACACTTGGACTGAAAAATATGATCCATTAAGATCTCTCAGTCTAACTACATGAATTAATTAGGCACCTGCATAAATGTTTACGGAATCAGGTCCCAAGTTAATAGCAACGCTTCTAATTTACTGACTTTGTCATTCTAACAAATAAAGATTTTAAAGCCTTTCTTTAAGTGAGTTTTCAATGGCATTGAAAGTAAAATCACAGCTGACAAAATCTAGGTTGAATGGCTGCTGGAGAAAAAAATGGGTAACAACAAAATTAAAATTACTTCCATTTTATTTATTAATTTTTAATTTTTTTTTCTTTTTACTATCAGCATAATAGAAAACTAGCGCATCACCATGGGTGAACTAATGCCTTGATATAACCTATATTTTCTTGTGAACCACCCTACTCCACACAGAAAACATTTTCTCTAAAACTTTACTTGTTTTTCGCCTCCCCATCACTTACATATTAAAATTATCAAGTAATACTCCATTCCTAAAAATATATTCTCTGTTGACTTTTTCTCCTATGGCAATCAGTTTGTACTGCAACATTTGCATTTCAAAACATAGCTGCAAATTTTATTTAGTGATATGGGAACAGTAAGATCACTGATAGGGAAAGGTTAGATTATATAATAAAATTATTATTATAAAAATTAAAAACGTTTGGATGTTATTGTTCATAGCATTAGAGTATTAAGTTTCGTTAATATGAATGCCTAGCTAATTTAATGCACTTTCATGGCCTCATTATTTAGGAACTTGAATTCCTCACAGTCATAAGTAGATGTGAATATACAGTAATCTAGAAAGAGATAATTAAGACACAAAAAAAGCAATAATGGTCAAGGTCCCTTCAGGTGCCTGGGTTTCTAATTCCTGATGATATCAGTAGGAGTTAGGAAACTTAGCCTGATTTCATCCTACTCCATAGATCTAAAATTTTAAAATCTATGTTTTCTAATACCAAATAGGGAACAATAGATGTTTCCATGACTCAATGAATCAAACCTACTTTAAGAAAGGAGTTGAAATTCAGCTGGATCAAATTCTGATATTCCTCTGCCCATTGAATAGAGGGAGGACAGATGACTGGCTTAGACCAGATGTCTGCTTCAGACAACCCAGTTTAGGCATAAATCAGTCCCATTCCTGTGCCAAATCCTAGAACAGTTTTGGCTCTAAATCAGAACAATGTCCAGGAGGGTACTGGCTGAGCAAGAAGAGGCTACTTTCCATCCAAATCTCACTGGAACTGAAGGGTTCCCAAAGGTCTCACCTTTGGGGCATTTTTCTAGCCAGAAGACTCGTTTTGAACAGCATCAGCAGAGCTACTTCTTAAAGTTTCATTTTAAGAAGACAAGCACCTACTCAA
Organism: Falco naumanni; assembly: GCF_017639655.2. Classification (NCBI taxonomy): domain Eukaryota; kingdom Metazoa; phylum Chordata; class Aves; order Falconiformes; family Falconidae; genus Falco; species Falco naumanni. The sequence goes on along the minus strand of NC_054054.1, from coordinate 42,362,659 downwards.
ATCTCTAATATCCAGGGGTTTGGATCTGAGGGAATCACCCTTATAAAAGACCAGAAATTGTTCTCTGGAGTCAGACTGTCCTCAAACTAAACAGGTGTTTGAGCTCCAGAGAAGTCACTGATCTCACTCAGGTGTATTCAGCTTCACCCTATGACTAGCTCTTGGTAGCTTTGCATTCATTTAAGCATTTGTAATTGTCTGGAAATTTGATTTTCCCTATGCCATGTTCACAGAGGCTAGACACGTAATTTTAGATGTGGCCAAATAGCCCTTCAGTAGCTGTAAAAATCTGGTCTGGTTTGGATAAGGTTATTCAAGAATGATACAGCAGTCTAAAGTTCTGGAGAAGTACACTGCTAGAAGTTCAAAGAAGGATCCCTGAAAACCTCACACAGAGAATCTGTGCTTCTCCTAAACATCATAGTTGGTTATGTCACATAAATCAACAAGATTATCCAGAATGATCGGTGGTATTGTAAGATAAAGGGTTATCAGGGAAGAATAATAAAGAAAAAAAATCCATGAATAACCCAGTACATTAAAAAAACAGTGATGCTTTGTTAGGAAAAAATCTCTGCCATTATCCCAGATTTAAGAGGATTTAGTACAAGAAAATCACAAAGCTATAGATTAAAAAAACCTAGAAAAAAATTTATCCAGAACTCTGAAATTTTTAAATGTTTTTTATTAACCCATTAATTTAACTAATTGACAAAAGAACACAGTGTACTAGGATGTTTAGGTATTTTAAACAGGTATTCAAAGAATGATACCTATGTGGTATCTGACGTACCCTGTCAAAGATGGCATATTTCTCATTTCAGTTTGAAGGAAGAATAAGACATCAAACATGACATCTTATTTAGCCTGAAGTGTTTGTCAAAGTCTGCTTTTAGAAAAACTGTACATTCCTTATCAGAAGATTCTAAATATTTCATTAAAAGTTTTTTAAGCCTAGTCTCATATCGTATCATAGTTTACAACATTTCAGTCATGATTATTATATTACTAATTTAAAAGAAAAAGCTTTATAAAGATATACGGAAATACTATACAATATATCACAGAATCACAGACTCATAGAATTGTTTAAGTTACAAAAGACCTTTCTGATCATCACTTCCAATGTTAACCCAGCACTGCCAAGACCACCACTAAGCCATGTCCCTAAGCACCACAGCTGCATGTCTTCTAAACACCCCCAGGGATGGTGACTCTACCCTGTGCCTGGGCAGCCTGTTCCGGAGCTTGACAACCCTTTTGGGGAAGAAATTTTTCCTCATACCTAATCTGAACCACTCCTGGCACAACATTAGGCTGTTTCCTCTCGTCCTGTCACTTGTTCCTTGGGAGAAGAGACCAACCCCTCCCCCCCCACCCCTGGCCACAGCCTCCTGCCAGGCCATTGCAGAGCCATCAGTTCCCCCCCAGCCCCCTTCTCTCCAGGCTGACCACCCCAGTGCCCCCAGCCACCCCATCAGACTGGTGCCCCAGCCCCATTGCCCTTCATTGCCTAATATGACAGTATTAGACCAACTGGTTTTCCAGGAAGACTTTATTTAAATATTTTATTGCTTGGACTGATGTATGCTCCCAATTATGTATCTTTGTAGCACATGTGCATAGACATACTGCGTGTAGACATACATATAGTAATAATATTTTGGTTGTCATGGGTGAAGAAACATCCATATATAATTATGTCTGCGTTTTACATCACTGGATTGGGTTTTCAGAGTGTTTACATTATGTGCTTAGAGAAGAAGTCACAGACTTCTGTTACAAGTAAATAGTTATCAGTAAAAATGTGAATCCTCATCAGTTCTGGATATCAAACCCTATGTGTCTTACACTGGTCACTCAAGAAAGAGAAGAATTAGGGCAAAATTTGTAGCGTGCTGGTTTAAGTGCTATGGAACAGAAAAGGATGAAACATCACTGTCCAAAGCACAAGGCCATCTTTTCTTGCTATTTACTGATTCACTTTTCCCCAAAGAAAAGGTTAAAGGATAGATGTAAAAGAATGAATACGTATGCCTTACAGGATTTTGCAGTAAACACACAACTTTCAGGAAGAATCAGCCTTCACTGCCAATACTGCATCACTGATTTAGCCATGGACCGTAAAATCAGTTCTCAAGGTGCCTTGAATTTATGGCCAAGCCCTGACCCTTTGGCCTGTATGTGTTAAGTCCTCTGGCACTTCAGAGGAGGCTCCTACTTTATCTGCAGGTATATGCAACCATGCGGTATAGACATGGTAATGCAACACTTTCAGGAAATGTCAGACTTGCTCACATGCAGTGCAGGTGAGCTGTACGTTGTAGAAATTAATGGGATGTCTGGAGTTACGTTATCAAGTATTGTGAGATATGGACACACATAACAAAAAACCACCTCCAAACTTTTTTCCTGATGGAATTGTCATTTGCAGAAAGATAATATGTCAGGGAAGAACCAAGGTAAGTGGTGTCTGCAGTGAGGTGCCTCCTGGCCAGCATAGTAGGCAACCATGTAATGAAAGGTTACATCACAAAGCGTACAAATGATAAAAAATTATGGCTGCAGGGATATATGTACCTCACCAGTTTCAGAAGTCTCACTTGTTCTCTGGCCTACTTGCACAAATAAAGACTACACACAGTGAGCACCCTCAAATATTATTACTACTAAATGGAACGTCCTTCAGGTTAATATTTCAAATAAAAGCTAGCTGCACCTCTTAAAAAAATGCCCTCAAGAAATTGTTGCATGCTGTTGGACACAAAATTACTTATATAACACAAGCAAAACACCCTTTCTTGCTTTAGTTATAAGTTTGTGTGTATCTGTACGTAGGTGTGTGTAGGCAAGGGGATGCAAGGAATGCCAATGTTTTTATTTTAAAAGATTATTGTACAATTCACATTGAAATTCACAAAACATTCTGTTGGAGCTAGTCAATATTCACTGCATTTTTCTACCAATATTTTCTAGACTTGGTATAAGTTCTTTTCTACCTCCACAACCAAACTCCTTACTTTAAAAATGGCTTTTAACAACACAAGATGTTTTTAAGAAAAAGATTTTAACACCAACTCAGCAATAATGGTTTATTAAAATGGGCCCTTCTATTCTACTATTCATTATTTAAAGTGTCTGGCACATCCGAAATAGATAATCCTAGTATTTTTAAACATTCCAGAAGAGTTAATTTGCCTCCAAATACCCACATTTCTTTAACTTTGTCATCCTTATCTTGACCTTCTTCCATTTCTGGAAGATCTTTAGGTTATGGAGATAAAAGATAAAGCAACTATTTGGGACATTTAGGAATACCCTCCTTAAGTACAGGCTAACAGGTTAGATGTGAGGGCTGTTGTGCATGGAAAAAGTATCTTTGCCCAGCTGCCCACAATGATGCCATATTTTTTCTGAGAGAATGAATTAGCTCAGAGCTTTCCATTCAGCGAAGATAATACAGTTTAAATAGTTCCATTTACCTAGAGAAATGTAATAAAATTATTTTCCTTATCTTTCTGATAAGGAAACTCCCTTACTCCCACTAGCCAAACCAGCATTTTTCTTTTGGCAAATTTTGCTTCTGTCTGTTCACCTGGTAATTAATACATTATGCACCAACCACAGAGCTGACCCCTGAAGCATCACAGGATTTATCTTTCTGCCTGCTGAGAAATGGTCATTTGTGCCTTGTAACCAGCTCTTAACCCATCAAAGGCCTTAACATTCACTCCATGGTTACCCATTTTCCAAACAGTCCTTTGTGTGTGACTTTATGAAAAGCCTTTGAAAATCTAAATCAATTACATTATATTTGCCTTTAGCCTATATTCCATTTTTAAATCCTAAAAGTGGAGAGAAAAAGAAATAGAATTTAAGCTTTTAGACACCATGGTGATATATTAATTTCATGTCTCATTTAATTGTTTTATAATATATTTTACATTACATATTACTGTATTCCTCTGCATATTGAACATAGTCTCTTTGGTTAAAAATTCTTTGGATCAAACCAGGCACTAGTGGAACATAATTTTGGGTATTGTCTGGTCCTTTTGTAAAATACCTTTCTTTTAATAGTGTATCAAATGTTTTTTGTTGGTGATACCTTGACCTTTGGATTTCAGTTTAGCAAAACTTTAAAGAAAAACCTACAGTGCTTTGCAGAAGAAAAGCCATAATTTCATCAAAATCCCTGGATAAACGATCTCATGTTCTCAGGATGATGGTACCCATCAGTTGTACTATAACTACCTGATACTCCCATAAAACATTAATTTAACATCATTTTTTTTTTAAATAGGCTCCACTTTGCAATTTTTAGCTCTGCCTTAGATTCAATATTTTTTTATATATTACAGCTATGCCTAAATTCATCTTCTTACTTCTACATTTTGTTTCCTTTCATATCACTGCTTGAAAATCCATCTTTACCACATTTTAGTATTAGATTTGATAATATCATTGAGCTGCCTTTTCCTTGTGATAAATATCTTCAAAGTTTGTCCTACTCACACTGATAAAACTCTCACAGGCTTATTGCTGAATTGCCAGTAGTGCTGATTTTCAACTTTAGTTCATTCTGATAAAGACAAAATAAAAAAAAAATAAAATTGAGTCAAAACAGAAGTCAGAGAGTGGCCTACTTAAAATCAGCTAGTTACAAAGTTACTAGGATATTTTAAAAACATGCTAAAAGCTGAAGCTCAAATTTCTGGTCTGAATCAGAAGATTCCAAATTTCCAATGTCCTTCATAGGAGTGAGTAACCCAAGTACTACATTACTTGCTTTTCCAGGATGATTTCCAGACATCCCAAATGCAAAATGAAGGAATAAACAAAAACATCCAAAAAAACCCTGGAACCCCCAAAAAAGCCCTTCTCACGCAGTTCTGGTCCCATTTGTTCTGCTTTTTCCCCTTCATTTCCCACTCACTCACTTTCATTACAACTCTGCAGTCTACTCTAGTTTCCCCAATTTAAATTCAACCCTCTGACCTTTAAAGAATATCACAGCTTTTTCTCCTCCCTGTATCTCAGAAATCTTGGGAAATGACATTCAACCTCATTGCTTGTTTATTTCTTTCTACAGACAATTCTTTTTAGTCATTTAGAAACTCATGCTTCCTCCCTTCAGCTGGTACAGCTTCTCTAGCAATTGCTGAACAGACTTCACTCTCCTCCTCATTAAAGGTAATGGGACACTCTCAGCTGGCCTTGGTCATGGCTAGGACAGGGCACTGAACAGTATTAAAGATCTCAATATTCAAAGAGAAATTGTACTGTTTTCTCTCTTCCATCATTTTTTTCCTTTTTCTTTGTTTTTAACCTTTTCTTTCTCCTCTCTTTTCCTCTCCACCCTTCTCTCCTTCCTTTTTTTTCCCTTCGGTCATCTGTAGCAGGATAATTTCACAGTTCTCTACAAATGCTGCATACCAACAGAAGATTGAACAGAAGCCATCAGCATGGCCCTGTGTACCAGTCCCTGGGCTGTGTATGACCTTGTTCCCCTCACTGGGCTGAACCCACTGATGGGCTGCCATCCCAGCCTGCCCTCAGTTCATCCCTGTCCCCACAGAGGTGCCTGATGCCCAAGGCTGGGGCTGTCCCCAGGAAGCCACCAAGCCTTGCTCTTCAGGAAACTGAGCTAAAGGTATTAGTAAAACTTCACAGTGCCCCCCCCCCCCCAAAAAAAAAACAACAAAACAAACAAACAAAAAAAAAATCACAACCAAAAAATCGAAACCTGGAAAGTCTAGTTTACTCCTGCACACAATTAACATCCACTAAAATGTATGAACTTTGTGTTTGTTCCCAGCAAGGCCTGTAGATTCTGTGGTTTTATAGTTTTCATCTTGGATTTATAAGAAAGTCAGCAAGTGAGAGTCAAGTTTTTATTTTGGTTTTAAAGGAAAATAAAAGTATCCAATTTAAAAAGACATTAACCAATACGCCACTCCCTAATACCGCTGTCAAGAGATAAGAATCTGGTCTCTACTAACCACTTGGCTATAAAGGCAGTAGGTTAGTCAAGAACAGGCAAGAAAGCACTAAAACACTATAAAAAACCCCTACCCCATATATTCCAAAGGTTGTAAATTACAACAATGAATAAATAAAACTTTAAGGTGAAACTAGTTATTAAAGTAAGTTTTGCATAGTTTCAATTTCTCAGAACCTACCAATATCACTTTCATTAAAGATTAATACCCACTGTCCCCGTTTCCCTCGTCCCCCCCCCTAAAAAAAAAAAAAAAAAAAAAAAAGTTAGCAAGGTGATTCTCTTTCCAAAACAGTGTATTCATATTTCTCTACTGTGGATAAAACCCAGTACTCATATAACAATATGAAATCCCTAGGAGAAGAGGCTTAACAGAGGCTTTTTTTCCCTAAGCTGATAGCTAAAAGTAAATAATAACTAGAAGAGAAAGGTAATATGTTTATCTTCCTTCCGCTGTCATTTAAATAAAGTTTTCCTAGCTTTTGAAAGCACTTCATTTAAAAATAAATAAAGGTCAATTAAAAAAGAAAAAGGAACAAAGATGAAAATGATAAGGTGTTCATCACTGTGTTTCTCACAGAAATTTTGATATCTGCATCTGTGGGTGGAACAAGGCTACAAGTAAATCACTCCCATCGTTCTTGAGTGTCTGATAAAATCTGTGCAGGATCTCAAGGTGATGAATAGAAAGAATATATAAATGTGTGTATGTATTCATAGATGCCCTTATCTCTACATCCATAGCTACATGGCTGCATATGTAGACAGAGACCTGTTGTGGGGGAGAGGGCAGGGTATATATGGGCAGGGCACAGAATGGCATAGGGTGGCCTACATACTCTTTTAACCACTTTTTTCTACAGTGACAAATTGAGTCAGGAAATCCTACCTTTTTAAATCAACAATCATAAAGAAATAATAATCAATGACTTTGTAAATGGCCTGAAAAGCTGCAGATAGAAATTATGCTGCAATATTAATGATACATATTCGTGTCTGGCATAAATGGTTTTAGCTTCATTTGCTCCATTGAATTTGGGCCCATTCCATCTTCTGAACTTCTGTTGCACAATTTGTAATGACATACAGTTCCTAACATTTAAAATTCATTTTTTTAAAATCCTCACAAGTTTTCTTATATTTTACAAAATACAACATAAATAATAACTTTGACTTTGAGGGACAGGGACTCAGTCTTAAGTACTGAATCCTAGCATCAACAAGTTAATATTGTCAAGATGCACTTAGGCCAGAGACTCTAGTAATTAGTTATAATTCAGATTATATAAAGTGCATTAAATATGGAAAGTAAGTATATATGTGCCTATTATTGGTCTATATAACTATGTTTTATAATTGCCACTTACTCTGTTGAAAAACTGTTATTACAAAATTTTACAGAAAATTAGGTCAGAAATTTTGGCTGAATAAAAAGCCTGAATATATGTTTTGTTTTGCTTAATAAAGAAATCTTAGTGATAGGAAGAATTCCAAATCTCTCCTTTACCAAAAGGAGACTTTAACACAAGGGTGCAACAAAATACTTTTTCCATACCAAAATCAACAGATTATTTTCTTTCTTTGAATACATGCCAGTTCATAGACTTTTTCAAATAAGGTAAATTTACAGTACTCATTCCATTGATCTCTTCTTGGGTAGTAAAAAATAGGGGGACTAACAAAAACAATTTTCAGATCCACTTTTGCTTCTCCCACCTAAAAGCACATGACATAAATAGAAACACTAAGCTTCAAGGGAAGAAAGAAGCAAATTTTATTGCATTATCTTCAAGCTGTACATGGTCAAACCCTGACCTTCTAGGTTCAGTCAGATGTAAAGACTGTTGTATAGGAATGTTGTATAGGAAACAGCTGTGCAGAGACAAATGGAGCATGTACCACAGGCTGAAGATCATGGTAATGATTTCTGACCTCTCCCCAAAAATGTCTCTCTGCAGCTCCCAGGAAAGAGGCTGTGAAAGTTAATGTCTATATTACATTCTACAAGCATTGCGTGTGTTCAAGGCACAAATATTCTGGTCATAACCACAATACCAATAAACTACAATTCAGCTATAAATTCCAATAAATAATAATGAAAGGTCAGAAAAAGCAGAAATTCTTGATTGTGGTCATTGGTATTTATATGTGCAAATAAGGCTTGGGGTCCCTATTAGGGCTAAAACAAAATAACCTGGGGGCAACAATAATACAAGTAATATTATACCATCCCAACATTTTTTCTAGCTCATTTTGCTGATTTCTGTTCTCAAAGCTAACACAGAGGCTGCCAAAGCTACAGCAGTTTTTGCTTTTCTACCTTATATGGAGATGCCTGAATGTTACACTTGCTGTGTCCTGAGCTGGTCCATTATCATTTGTTCCTCCTAAAATAATCTTGATTCTTATAAAGCCCAGAGGAGCAAGTGCAGCCAGATAGGGAAGGATCAGCTCAGACATTTTCAGACATCCACAATTCATGCATCTGCATCATAGCTGGTCACTTGTACAGTGAGTGGAGAACCAGTCCATAAAGTCAATGAAATTCAAAACATGATTCATCCAAACAAATGTAGACCACTGCTTTGAGATGAGAACTCTTGACAGTACTGTCTGCACCGAACAATGCAGACGCACATAGCAACAGATAATACTGAGTATAAAGGAGCCTAAAATGACCAGCTTATATCTACACCTAGATGAATCCAACCCCTGTTCCTCAGTGAAGGTAAAAAAAGATTAAAAAAAAAATTATCAGTTTTTTTACCCAGTATATCCATCTAGCAGTCCCTGTTTTTAATATATAATCAATGTATCTTATATAATATATATTTTATATAATCTAGCAGACTTTTATATTTCTTCAATCAGGTAATATATTTTCAGTTGCTCATATGTATTTTCAATGAAAAATTGCTTTGTTTAGAAACACAACTTCAGTTACCAACAAGTACATTCACCTGCACAGACAACAGAGTGATATTTGTAATGATTTTCTAGACACATAATACATAATCAACCAAGTCAGAAAGAACTTGAAGAAAAGCCACATATTATTTACTCAAATCACTGAAACTTGGATGAAGCATACTAGCCTTGATGGGTTACTGAATCTCTTCTCTTATACAGCTCTTGTTAATACATCATCTGCAATAGCATTGAGTAGAGAATAAAGAAAACACTCATGGTCATTAATTTGTTAGTTTATACCTTGTTTTCAAGCACAGATTCCCCTCTGAGTTACAGATTTCAGAAAACTTACTGCAAGTTTTGATTGACTTAATACTGAATAATATTTCAAGTAAGCTTACCTGTTTCAGAGAGCAGTTTGGTAGCTTCCAGTACCTTCTCTGTATAAACTCCGGTTTCATAGTTTTCCATCTCTGCATTAATGATGTGAATAACCCTGGCTGCACGGCCTCGGATGGCACCCGCAGTTCTGTCCAGTGTATCAACATCCCCTTCTTGGAGAGCAATCACACACTTATTCACATCTTCCAGAATATGGTTTTCTGGAATGTAGGAAACAAATAAGGCTTATTTCATTCTTCATAACAAAGCTTACTGATCTGGGTAAACAGCAAATGTCGCTATGTTAAAAAAAAAACAACCTGTCCTTATTCAGGCCTGTAAAACAAATATTCTGTGATACTATGTCACATAACAGTAAAAATCCCAAGTGTGATATCTAACTTTAAAAGGGACTGGGCTGCTACGTCCTCTCACCTGTACTGCAAGTACCAACCTGTAATTCTTTGAAAAATAGTCACATTAATTTCAAACATGACGCTGTATTTTATATAATGAAATTTTAACAAAAATCAATGCAAAAGGAAAGCAAATATTATGCAGATGCTCTAATAAACAGTTGGATAACTTTCTGAAGATGAATTTACACATTCCCATAAACATTTAGTATGTTTGGTTCATTTGTGCTGAAATAAGTTAGAAAAGAAAACAACAGCAAATGGCCTTTGTAGATAGCAGAGAACCTGTGCATGAGCAGTTCATCTCCTTTACTCCATCTATGCCAGAGATTAAGCTGTGAATTTTTCATGACAGACAGTACAATTATATGTGACTGTGCATGTTCTGGAGTAAGTGGACAACAGTGAGTCTGCTCAGATGGTGTAATATCGTATGAAAACCTTGGGAGCTGCATTGTTGTTTTTTTTTCTCAGCTCAGGATCAGGCCATCTACTTTCAGGTGCTGCATTATCATAGTTTATGTAGTATTCTCACATACAGATAATGTGAAAGGATGAAGCAGATTTTGACTAGGTCAGACATTATTTCCCTGCAGCCAGTTAAAAATAATTTCAATAATAAAACTATGACTGGATTTCATACTTGAACAAGCCCACTCTGAGAAAATCAATGGCTTTAAATAACAATTTACTTTTCTGCTGCAGACACCATAAATGAATGCTGATCTTTGTAATAATGCTGTTCTTTATAGTAAGTTTGATGTAACAGTAATAAATAACAGAATCAACACGTTCACAAACTGCTTTTTATTAATTATCCTTGGCCACAAAAATAGAATGACTCACTGATCTTCACTACTAAAAATCTCAAGGTTCAATCATTTGAGGGTTCCAGAAATGTGTTACATGATGTCAAATTTTAAACTGTAACATCTCTGAATGAAAACTGAAAGTCCCCTGAGATGTGAATCAGAGTAACTTGCAAGGTAAAGTTTTTTTGTTTAAAAAATTCCCTATACACATTTAAAAGATGTTGTTTTTCTAAAATATTTCTTCACTTTTTCTTCCTCACCATCACCATTTTTTTACCATGGAATAGCCAAATTTTGCCCAACAAGAAGCCCTATATGCGTTTGAACAGACAGTGCATTTGGAATAAAAAGTAACTGTTTAAAATTATGGTCAGCCTTCTTTTGTTTTGTAGCCACTGTATTAATACAACATGCTATCAAATGTGACACTCAATATGAAGAGGAGGAGGTGTCATTTCACAAGGTACGTATAACCAGACACTAGCCCATTTTGAATGCTTCGCTAGTTCATCCAAACATATCCAAAAATAAAACTACCCTGTGTAAGCTGAGGCTTCCAAGCTTACAGCTAGCAGCAACGGGCTTTCTGGATAGATGTGATGGTTTTTTCTTATTTTTAATAGATTTGTCTATGGACAGTATTAGAAAAAAAATGTAAAAGCAACAGAAATACTACCTTTCAGCTGCCTTGGAAAGTTTGGATCTAAGTCAAGGCTATGCTGGAAGCAAACATGATTTGAGAAAAAACAAAAAAACAAAAACGTTATCCATTCAAGTAACTTTTAGTTTTACAGATAAAAGTGCCTGGAGTGAACAAAGTCCTCAGTGAAATCGCCAAATGGCCATTTAAGAAAGTTTGCTATCTCTTTGGCTTGTGGACTGGGTCTACAGTTTACAGCTTGGTCTGTCCTTTCATTGTAGAACTAGGCTTGTTGAAATGTGTTTGCCAGCTTCAAACCTCAAATAAAATTCTATGTGCTATCAGATCCTGAAGTACCCTTTTATGCTGAGAGTTCATTTTCTTTTTCTTGTCATGGCTTGCAGTAAACACTCTAGCAGTGTGTTGAACAGTGGAGTGTAATTATACTAAACCAAACCATTTCCCTGTTACTAATAATAGCAGGATACAACCAAATAAAATGAAAAAGGAGGGCAAAAAAGAAAATTAAGGACTTATTTAAAGGATAAATATTTTTTTTTTTCCCAAACATCTTAAACTTTTATCAGGAAATTTGGAAAACATCAAGGAAAAAGATGTAGAATGCAACATAAAATTAAGGCCAAGCTACCTCCTGAAGTCTGGCTCTTCTGTGACATTAAAGTAAGCTAAGCACACTTGGCACGTTCTATGTCCTTATTCACAACAATGGAATTCACCTCTTTCAAACTGTAATAGGGAAATGAGTTTTCTGCAGCAGACAATTAATCCAAGACATGCAGCACTCTGCAATTATAGTATTTATTGTGTATGACTATATTATAACAATTCATGCTGCCACAAGTTTACAAGGAGGATGGAGAAAAGACTGTGACCCAAAGAGTCAATGTCCTTCTCCTCTCCGTCTTTTCTTTACGTAAGGACTAAGATAATTCCTCTGTTGTCATAGAAAAGCTCACTTTGCCTTGTAATCCTTCCCAGCAAGGTCAGAGAAGTGCAAAGATTTGCTGTTTCTTATACTACTTCATCACTTTTTTTGGTTGCCTTGCTACAACAGTAACTCTGGAACCCAGAAGTGCTTCCAAGCCCTCTGGAAATAGGGGTACACAACATACTTAGATAGGACACACATGCAGCATCTACCTATTCCCCTTCTTCCTATCCCTTTTCAGGGCCTGCTAAACTGGTATGATGATCAGGGGGCCAGGACTGTATGGCATATCTGCCCCTCTGTTTAGACACAGCTGATCTGAACAAAACTACAAAATATAGCAAGGAAAATTCATCTTTCTTCCTCTTGCCTACAACCGCACAAGGACTCTTAACAATTTTTACATATACTGTCAGTCTGTCACACAGAGGTCTGGAACACATTCTTAAGAGGTGGCCAAAACCCTACCTTGAGCCTGAGTTGGAAAAAAAACCCCAAAAAACCAAAAACTTCTTTAGAAATAGAAGCACAAATAGGATGCTATTTTCTGGGAGATGAAAAGCTATTGCTAACAGTGTTTAATTGGCGTGGCTTGGTTGCTCCTACTGAGTATAAAAGATCAGCATTCCAACAGGCTCAGACTAATGGACTAATGATGCTTTAGTAATTATAGCTTTTCTCTGCTCTGACCCATTACTTTAATTTAGGAGTATATTTTTAGAAAAGTCCCTTGATCTCAGTACCTGAAACAGAGAGGAAATCATCCACCGAAGTGATGTCATCAACAGCTTCAGTGAGAACTCGCACTTGTTTCTCCCACTGATCTTTAAAGACATCCATGTTGTCCTGTGCTACTTTGCTCTGCGGTCTGGCAGCTAGTGTGAGCGCAGCATTTATTACCTGTTATGCAAAATCACTTGTTACAAGGAGTGGCATTTTTTTTTTCACAAGGGAAAGAACAAATAGATTACAGACTGTGTTAAAAATACAGCATTACACCCCATTCCATATGCAGGTCTCAAGATAGGAACGTATTTTTCACAGTTCGTGCAAAACAGGCACCAATGTAATGACAAAGGCAAGGCTATAATCTTCATCCAGGCTGTTTTCTCTGTCTCAGCTAACTGATGTTTTTTAATGCCAAAAGATTTCTCAATACTTTTTAGCAGGAATCTCGCTTACCTGTGGGCACAGACTATCAATCTGTGTTGCTGCCATACGGACTAACTTCACACCTTCTTCATTATTTGATATTGAACAGGCCAGATTTGCTACCTGCAATGAAATCAGCAGAACAGGAATCAAGTTTTAGGCAACAGGCCATTTTATATCTTTCTCTCTTCTTATTGTGCCAGGTCTAGAATGAAAGACTTGTATGTAAGAGGAATGATACAGCATCTGCGCTGGTGAGCAGAAAGCCATGTAGATTGTTTCCTTACTAGCAAACTGAACTAGCCATCTTCATTAGGTTTTTCTCAAAATCTTCCCTCACTGTCAAGTGTTTTATGTCTTCCTCTATAGCTTGAAAGTAATCTCCTAAGAAGTCATGTAGAGAATGCAGAGCATCCAGACAATTAGCTCTATGTTTCCTTTCATCACCATTTCTTTTTCCATTTATTAACCATGTCCATTATGAATACTAGTAATCAGGCTCATCCATATACTCTAAGCTTTGCAAAATGAACAATCTTCGATGTCCTAACACATGGAATTTTGCTTTTTCCAACCCTAAACAAAACTCTGATGCCTTCACTGATACTGGGAAGTTACATATTTCTCACATATCTTAATTGCTTCAGATCCTCATGTTTTTGTGCATGTTAAAATAATTTTAATTCTCAGTTGGACCTCTTTATTTCTACGTGACTATCTGCCTCAGAGTAAAATGTCCATTAGAATGAGTATTATAACTTGGTCAGCTGAAATGTTTCCATTGAAAGCCTCATTCTGTAATGCACGCCTGAAGATCTCATCCAAAGATGTAGGTATCTACATGCTGTTGCTCTGGCACAACTTTGGGAACTCTGAACTTCACAAGTCTGAAGGCTGTTTGATTAAGATGAAGATAGGAGAGACTTAGAGAGACACCTGAATGAGATCTAGCAATCAGACCATGCCTCCAGACACTGCAGAGCTGCATCTCTGTGGCTTGGGTGCAGGTGGCAGAATGTGTTCTACCAGCTCATACAGTCCTTCTTGCAAAAAATCCATTCCCAAAAGCTTTGTGCCAAGTCCATGAGTCTGCCATGGGTTTTACAAACAGCAATTCATGTCACCATGCACATATTAAGCTCATCAATGATACTTATATCACAAGGGTACATTCTGGGATGGGGGAATACATCATATTTTTTTTAATAATGCCAAAGTATGGCTCTTAATTCTAATCTACATTAAAACACATGTATAAAATTTGAAATACACTTCCTTGATATTATTTACTGTGCTTGAAGGCATAACTATCACTTGGAAATGACTTATTAATTAGTTCAAATACCCCCATCTTTCCAATTTTCCTCCAGTCTCCCCCTGTGGTATTAATCTGTTCTCATCTCCAGTGCACATCGCCACATTAGCCCTGGTCCATCTGTTCTGCATAGAACCTATTTCACTTCAGAGTTATGTAGAACGTGATTTGCATACATCACGGTGCCAAAGCCCAGGGAAGAAATGAACCTAAGGCTTCAAAGAGTCTTGCAGGCATTTCCTAGTCAAGATTTTATCATAATGTTGTGATTTTTTATTTTCGTTTCATTGTGAGACAAATGAGTTAGTCTGTTTGTTAACAGCCTTACAGCACTCAAGTCAAAAATGTTCTCGTAAGCTGACATCTTCCAATTAATTTACCATTTTCTGTAGACACTTCTTTGCACACATCAAACAGACCACTTTAATCTTCATGAGTAACAAAAGCTAGGCAGGAAATAATTAGAATGCATTAACATAAGTGGAAATTACAGATCTTAAAAACTAGCAAATGGTATTAAGTTCAGCAAAACCCATCTTCCTGTATTTTAAATAAGTGGTTTTTCAGATTGTCCTTTAATTTTGTGATTATCTGTCCTAAGGCTTGAGATGCACTGTGTATCCTCCTTTTTCTCAGACAGCAGTGATAGACATGACTGAAAGAGGCTAGGTGTCAGGAAATGGTAATCAAACTATTAAGCAGGTCTTTGAGTTCTTTTGGAAGAGATCATAGAAGACAATTAGTGAAAATAAAAAGTTATTTCTTTGCTGTCTCTGTTAATTATTCATTAGAACCTGATGAGATAATATTTGGATATTGTAAAGTGCCATGGGTTTCCAAAGAAGGACACAGACATAACCAGAAAAATTGTTTTTCTCCTTTTTTAATAAAATAATTTATAATTCAGTACATTGTTTTGGATGTTACTATCAATACAGAAGGAGTACCAATGTAATCTATGGCTACATTAAATATGCATCAAAAAAGCATTACAGTTATTTTTTTTTTTTTTTTTTAAAGATACGTATCATATATAATCCTAATCTAAATAGGTTTTGTGCTATATTTCAAATCTTGCATATAATCCTGTATCATCAGCAGTCAGAAAGCAATAATATTTTGACAATTCTGCAGGGAGTATGCCAGCCTGTACCATGGGAAGATCTCATTATGTCAAATAAGCATAGAGATAAGCAAATTCTACAAAGGTAGATCCAATCTGGATAAAATTGAATTTAGTGCTAGAAATCAGAAATACTATGACTTTGCCCCAAACTTATTGTTAAAACATGCAAGAAATAGAAATTACATGCTAAAGCCTGTATTTCAGTACCATCATATAAGCATGGATTTGTGAAACAATACAAGTTTTAAGCGCATTCAATCATCAGATACAACACTACTTAATTGTTTTGATTGAATCTGTTATCAAACACAATCCAGTTCCCATCAATTGGTGTTCTTGGCCTAACAAGGTCCATATGCATGCTCTTAGTTGATGGAAACTGTGAGGTTAGCCTGCTATAAGTTCAGCAACTCCAGATATTTTTCCTGCCTAAAACTATGACCAAAAAAGCTTAGACCGAATTCCACCCCACTTAGCTGAAACACTTGTTTGGGTGCCAAACTGATCTCTTTGGATAACAGCTAAAAAGAGAAAGGCACTTCCAGAGACTGTTTCAGGTCTTTGGCTGATTATCTCATCCTCTAGATGTGTCTAGTTTATTATTTAAACTTAGATTATAGGTGGTCTTGATGATTGTTGAAAAAGGTAACACAAATAAAAGAGGTTTTAATGGTGCATTATAACTTGTTTTGCATGTGTGTATTTGCAACATGTTTTGTGAAGAACTCAGAGTTTTCAAGGTTGGGAATTCATTTAATATGCCATTTCTGAGTTGGATGGAGCAGTAGTTTGGAATGGAAAATAAAAAGGCTGTATGTTACTGTAGCTACCAATTTGCCAAAACTTTGATTTGACAGCCTTTACGCTTCAAGTGCTCTGTCTCCACCAAAGCATTGAAGAGGAGGTTTTATGAGAAGCTGTGGAAGCAACCAGTTAATTAATTTTTCTTTTTTTCTTATTTTTTTTCTGTTTACTAAGTTCTTTGAGCATACTGAATTCACTGATTGCCTAAACAGAATTTAAGTTTGTATTAAGATCAATGTGAACTGTCGGAAGAGTAATTATATGAATGAATATATTTTAAATATCAAAATCAATGAACTGTGAATCATCCTCAAAATGCATGAACTTAGTAACAGTGAAACCGCTGTGTAGGTAAACATTACTGTCCAGCATTTCAAGTTTGCTAAGTTACTGTTATACCATCAAAACAATTGCCAAACACCTTAAACCTGTCCTACAAGAGCATGGAGAAGTAACGAGCAAGAAAATAAACACTCTAGATCCAGTGATGCTATATTTTTGTGCAATCACCAAAGCTGCTGACCCAATCCTAGAACTGGGGAGGTGAAAAAGTGTGTAGCAACTCCTTCATATTAATTTCCTATCACTGGCACTGACAGACCAAGATGCAGTTCTGCACCTTGCTATGTATCTATCTTTAGTCAGGCAAATAGTTCCATTAGTTTCAGTTACCCAGAATATATGCAGGATCAGTCCAATAAAATGTCTTTGCATGTTTTCAGTTGTATTTCAGCCTCAAGCAGTTTTCTGCTGTGTAGCAGATGGGGGTGGGGAAAGACTTTGTTTCTAATGCAAATTTTTATTACCATTGTTGAAAGGACATACCAAGGACAGGTTTTATCTGAACATGCTTTTACATGGCAGGTGGAAGCCTAAGTACTGTATGGATAGGCAATGCCTGCACTAGTTTTTTGCTAGGTAGCTACTGAAGCATGGATTAGCATTTTTTTCATTGCTTTTGACATGCATACTACTTAAGACAGGGAAACTTTATTTCTGCCATAAAATTGCACACTCCAGGTTGCAAAAGTCATCAAGGATCTTTCATACCAATTTAATTTATTTTTACACTGATGAAAATCAAGTGTAGTTAGCATTTGTTGTGACTATTTCCAATTTTGACTTCAGCTCTTTGTATTATTAAAGGGAACTATGACTACCAAAATGTATTGTCCTCTGGTTCAAACTTAAATTCAAACATTTAATGTGGCCACTCTGAATGTGATGTAAATGAAAGGGTCCAAAAAAGAAATCGATTGATTAGAGCAAAAATGTAAAAAAAAGGGAGAAGCATATGCTATAGCAAAGAGCAATACCAGCAGAAAGGCTGTAGAATATTGCTGCAAATGTATGTATTCTATTTTTAATTTTTCTCTTTTATCCTTTTTTCCCACCATAGATTGCTTAGAAGAAATTATAAAAAAAAAAAAAGAATTAATAAATAAATTAATAAATAGAATGCAATCTATTTATATCTTAGATTTGTGTATTTTCAAGTATGGGATTTTTTTACTTTTGTTATACATGTCTTTCCCATTTACGTCACTTACTTTTTCACTGAGATAACCGATGAAAATACTAGGAATAAAACAATTTACAGCAAGTTATTTTTTTTTTAAATATAGAATAACTTAAATAAACCCAAGACACTGTCAAACTTACCTGTCTATACCATGCACTTGAGAAGCTGAAACTTCATCAGTTAATCAGCTTGAGTTGAAAGTGGTTTTAAGTCAGTCTTCTGTAACATTCACAGTGGACTAAAGCCAAGCAAATAATCACTTCATGTGTTTCAGCTGATGGGTGGTATCTTAGCAATTTGTAATTATTTATCCATCCACTTCATAATTTATGCAGATATTGTTACAATCTCCCAATCCTTCAAAATTTTGACATATATTAATGTTGGTACTGCTGTAGGCAGCCCAGTGATATTCATGGAGCCATGAATAAGAGATTTTTTCTATTGGAGAGCACAGAGTTGAAGCTAAGTTACCCAAGATGTTCAACTTATTTATCCTCAGTCTGTTCACTCAAGCATTATATTATGAGCAAAACTCTATTTATCACTACACAGGATGTTTTTGCACATACGCAAACAAGTGCCAAAAATCAGAATGTCACTGAGAGTACATATTGCAGCAGATTTCTCTTCTTCATGCACTGCAGTGCCAATTTGAACTACCATGAAAGTATTAGATTGTGGTCTCTTTCTCAGTACCTATTCCATATAGCATGGGGAGAACCTCATACTGGATAACATTGCCAGTTGTCACTCATTTATGTTAACTGCTCATGTAGTCTTCTCTAAATAACAGATACAGTTTTAAGCTACTCACATGTACGTACATTCACATGTATAAAAAAATCGAATTGCATGCAGGTCAACAGCATATTCACTCATACTACAGGAACAAGGGTTTTCCACTCACTCAAACTCCCTTTGGACTTCCTCCATATCAGATTTAGTTGAAAGAACTTTAGGAAGTTTCTGCTTTTGGTAAAGTCTGAAGTAAACCTGGCTTGAAAAAAATTAGTGGGTCTTCGACTGAGATTTTTGAAAGACAAGAGTGTTAGAAGCCTCGTGTACTGAAAGCTTAACTCAAAATGCCAAGAACCTATCATGGGACAAATTCAGTGAAGTGCTGTTAATGCAGTCTGAATCTCCTCCGTTTTCTAGGACCATTCTTGTGCATGCTATGGTTATCGCCTATACAATGGAATGGAAGTGAGATGAAAAATGAAACCACTTGAAAAATCCTTCTACTTTACTATTTTCATAACTGAAAAAAAAACCCCATTGGTTCATGTTCAGTTACAGAGATGCCAGTAAAGAATACAACAAAAGGGTATTGTATTATGTCTGATCCTTTACTTTTAATATTAGAGAATAATAATGATTTTAGATATTAATAAAAAAGATATTCACTAGGAGTAAATACTGATTCTTTTTTTTTTTTCTTTCTTTCTCTTTTTAGATGGAATTTGACCATGCAACTCTTTTTTTTTTCCTGAAACAGGTCAAGTTTCTACACCACACTCACAATCCCCAACTGCAATAAACATGCCTGACTGAAAGCACAAGAAACCCCCTACTGTGGTCCAAAGACCTACTAAAACCAGTGAGGTGCAATGCTAAGATGCATCTGCGATTTTAGAACGACTTTCCAGGTCACTGCGATTTTTCAGCAGGATCAGCCCAAGCATTCTCTATGGAAAACGGGAAAGTAAACTGGTTATGGAAAAGGCAGGTGATTGTTTCAGAGCATTTTTCCAATTTACACACAAGAAAAACAATTCTGGAAATCTCTTAAATTTAATTTGTAAAATTATTCAAGCAATGCTGTTGGCCACATAGAGTAGAGTACTGCCCAGAACTAGCAACCTGCACCCTCAGCTAGAACAGGCTAAAGCTGTTCCATTTACTGTACACGAGGACCCAATACCACAATTAAACATCAAGGCATGTATCTGTTAGGGGTTCTCTGTTCCACTCTATCTTTAAGTGACTGAAAATTCAGGGACTTTAGAATAGTGAGTCCAGATGTTAAATCCCAGAGCTGAAATCAATAGAAATGTTTTATGCTTGGACAGAAAATTCCCTTAGGAAATACAGATGATCCTCCCTCATTTCCATAAGAGTGTGTTTCTGAGGCATTCAGCTGGAACACAATTAATTGATAGTCAGTATTAGTGAGGAACCCGTATGCCTCCTGGCTGGCCAGCAAAGAGGGAGATGAGGGCAGCAAAAAGGGCTTCTCCTGAGGTTCACTCCCACAGGAGTTGGGAAGTGCAGCAGGCCACTCAGTTTCAGATATTTGGGATCTCTCCCTGTGTCTGGCTCACTATAATTTCATAATTTTCTCTCTATACATGTGCATCCATTGCTGAAGAAATAAAGAGCAAGCAGCTGTAGTAAACCAAGCAGAAGAGCAGGACTTAGTAAGAACATAGTTAAGACCAGATTCCTGTTTTAATTTTAACTGGTCATGAGGCAACATAGCATTGTACTGATAAAATGCAGCATCTTTCTCCTACAATAAAGCAGCTTATAAAGCTCTAGGGGTTCTGTTCTCTGTTGTCCATCCATTCAGGTGGGCCAAAAAGCTGATATTCTGTTCTAAACCACACAGCTAACATGACTGCTGAGTCTAGGTAGTATAGCTAGAGTTGATTAATTTCATTTACTGATCTTCTGAGTTACAGGTATAAATGTATATTGCATTGCAATGGTACACATTTATTTTCTTCCTTTCACAAAAAGCAAATGTAAAATGTCCATCTACAGGAATTCTTTCTGCATAAGTCAGAGACCAGCGACCCATCTCAGTGCTATTTTACCTCTGTTAGCAGAATCAGGTTACTTTTCTATTTGATTTGTCAGCAGGTACAGGCTTTATTACACCATTCTTCCATAACTGGTATATTCATACTGAAAAAAAACCAGTGAACAAAGAATGTATAGGAACACCAAAAACTATAGTAATATCTCAGAAACAACAGACAACAGAACTTTGAACCAACAGTAACTGTTATTCTCCAAAGGATGCAAAACTTCCAGATTTTCTTGTTTTGGTATACCAACAAACAAGGAAGAAATTCATGGTGTTCGTGTATTAATCCTTTCTGGTCAATCTGCAATCAAGGCCATTGCTATTATAACTCCAATGAATTATGATCAAACCTATACTGAAATACTCAAGGGGCAAGAGGGCAGTTGGTGTCCTATGGAAAGAAGATTTACAAGACTGCAATGTGTATGAGTTGATCCCATAAAACAATTTTGACAACATACTCCTGGCAGTGCTATAATTAATAGATATTAATAGCAAGTAGTTACCAAAGCAATCCATCTATCTAATAACAGTCCACTATTTTAACAAACTATTCAGTGACGGAACATCTAGAACAGAGATGCATGCCTGACTAGGCTGTGATAATGAAATGTTATTTATATTATCAGGAAGCTTTATTTTGACAGCTGTTGAAGAAAAACAGGGTATTGTGGTAGGAACTCAACAAAGTTCAGGATAGGAACAGAAGCTTTGAAGATATCAACACAGTGTGATATTAAACACCCCAAGGTATAAACAAATCACAAATTATAATTACTGTTCCCTAAAGAAATGTAGCTTGTGAGTTAGAACTAATCTTAGTTAGCTGACCAGCGCAGATCAGGCTGAACTTGGCAGGGGACACAAAGAATAATAACAAGGGCTTCTACAAGTATGTCAGCTAGAAAAGGAACATCAAAGAAAGGGTACCCCCTGATGAGCAAGACTGGCAAACGGGTAACAACAGTGAGGAGGAGGCTGAGGTACTCAACATTTTTGCCTTATTCTTCACTGGCAGCCTCTCTTCACATACCTCTTGAGTGGATGGACTGCAAGGCAGGGACTGGGGGAACAAAGTCCCTCCCAGTGTAAGAGAAGATCAGGTTATTGGTCTTGGGAACTCCCTTAGAAAGGAGGATCCTGGTACTTAGTGAACTATCAGCCTCACCTCTATGCCTGGGAATATCATGGAACAGATCCTCCTAGAAGCTATGCTAAAGCACATGGAGGACACGGAGGTGATTTGAGACAGCCAGCATGGCTTCACCAAGGGCAAGTCTTGCCTGCCCAACCTAGTGGCCTTCTATGATGGAGTGACTATGTCAATAGACAAGGGAAGAGCTATCCCCACCCCACCCCCAACATCTTTATCTCTAAATTGGAGAGATATGGATTTGGTGGGTTGACTGTTCAGTGGATGAGGGATTGGTTGGCTGCTCACATCCAGAGGGTAGTGGTTAGCAGCAAAATATCCAGATGGAGATCAGTGTTGAGTGGTGTCCCTCAGGGGTCCATAATGGGACCTATAGTGTTTAATATCTCCATCAATGACACAGCAGGATCAAGTGCACCTTCAGCAAATTTGCAGATGACACCAAATCAAATGGTGTAGTTGAAACGTCTGAGGGATAGGATGCCATCCAGAGGGACTTGAACAAGATCAAGAAGTGGGCCCATGTGAACTTCATGAACGCAGCCCTGCTGAGAAAGACTTGTGGGACGAAAAGCTGGACATGAGCTGGCAATGGGTGGTCACAGCCCAGAGGGACAACATCAAAAGAAGCTGGGCTGCACCAGCAGAAGTGTGACCAGCAGGGCAAGGAAGTGATTCTGCCCCTCTACCCCACTCTGACAAGACCCCACCTACAGTACTGCATCCAGCTCTGGAGTCCTCATCACAGGAAAGACATGGACTTGTGGGAGCAGGTCCAGAGGAGGGCCACAAACATGATCAGAGGGATGGAGAAGCTCTTGTATGAGGAAAGGCTAAGAGAGTTGGGGTGGCTCAGCCTGGAGAAGAGAAGGCTGTCGGGAGACCTTATTGCAGCTTTTTAGTACTTAAAGGGGGCCTGCCTATAAGAAAGATGGGGACAAACTTTTTAGCAGGGCCTGTTGTAACAGAACAAGGGGTAACGGTTTCAAACTAAAAGAAGGTAGGTTTAAACTAGATATACAGAAGAAAATTTTTACAATAAAGGTGGTGAAACACTGGCATAGGCTGCCCAGAGTGGTGGTAGGTGCCCCATCACTGGAAACATTCAAGATGAGGTTGGATGTGGCTCTGAGGAACCTGGTCTAGTTGAAGATGTCTCTGCTCGTGGCAGGGGAGTTGGACTAGATGACCTTTATAGGTCCTCTGCAACACAATATGCTCCACAATTCTATGCATTTTAGGGCTCAAGCTGAGCAGATAAATAAAGAATTATATAACAGTCTATTACAGTTTATAGTGATTGATAAGACAGGTGGGATCATCTTAAATTCTATGTAAGCATAGCAACTTCTTCACATGAAAACCTGAAATTGGATATGCAGAACTAGGTAGGCTGCTACCCTGCATTACTATCTATGTAAATACTAGTTTATTATCATTAAGGGTAAATGTACCTCTAGTGCTTGTACTTTGTCCATGACCCTGCCTTTGAGGAAGGTTAAGATTTCTGACTGGTGTGCTGGTCATCCCCTAAATTGCATGAAAGCCCACATCTGTGTCAAGATGAGTGTCTTGACC
This sequence comes from Falco naumanni, assembly GCF_017639655.2. Lineage (NCBI taxonomy): Eukaryota > Metazoa > Chordata > Aves > Falconiformes > Falconidae > Falco > Falco naumanni. The sequence goes on along the minus strand of NC_054054.1, from coordinate 42,339,088 downwards.
ACTGAGGGAGAATTCAGCTTTATATTTTACTTGGCCTACTGGACAGCCTGGAAGCACTGGTCAGCACAATCATTTATGCAGCCACAGCTCATGCTGCATTTCTCCAGCCATCAAAGGAAATACAGGAGACATGGAAGGAGGCTTGAAAATAAGATGAGGAAATTAGTAGAAATGAAAGAATATGGGCATAGATAGAAACTGGATACATTACAAAAGTAGAAGTCTGATAAACCCTCATAAGGACTGGAGGAAAAACTGCAGGTATTTCATGAAAAGGAATATTGCTGGTGTGAAAGAATCTGAGATTACAATGGTAGAAGGCACGTAGAATGCAATTATTTTTTAAGAAATCAAGACTTATTAGTTCCCTTGCTCATAGGCAAAACCTTGTAAAAAACTGATTGCCTTCACAGGGGTGAGTGAAGACATTTTTATTTAGAGCAATACTTTAAGGGACTTACAAAGTTCAGACACAGATTGTTCTTGCATGTATCCAATTTTTCCACAGACTCACAGCATGGTTGGGGTTGGAAGTGGCCTCTGGAGACCATCCAGTCCAACCCCTGCTAAAGCAGGTTCCCCTCGAGCCGGCTGCACAGAGTCACGTCCAGGTGGGTTTTAAGGAGACCCCACAGCCTCTCTGGACAGCCTGTGCTAGAGTTCATGGTAAAGAAGTTCTTCCTCATACTTTGGAGGAACTTACTGTGCTTCAGTTCATGCCTATTGCCCCCATCCTGTCTCTTGGCTCTACTGAAAAGAGCCATTTTGTGCAATAAAAGCCTATTAAATATTTTTAAAATAATTTAATAATGGTTCAACAGAAATGCACAGTTATGACATCTGCCCAGAACAAGAATGTGTAGACAACGTAACCAAATTACATGTCCCTTTTAAACTCCTGTCAGTATGCTTTAACCCTGGCATGGAGAGAGCTCACACTGGCTCAAAATATCATTTAGTTTACTCGTCTGTTTAGTAGCCCTTTTTCGTGCTAATACATCCCCTTTTCTCTTGGAAAACTCATATTTATGATACTTACTTTTACAATATGAGCGTCTGACACCAAGAAACAAAGACCCAGAGTATTTAACAGAAAACCAGTATGTGGGTATAAGACATTTTCCCATTTCTGTATATAAAAAACTAGACAATCGATTACTCCTCCCTTTTTGTCCTATCACTGTATATCCATACTTTTTGTATGACCAGAAACAGAGATGACTTTTTAAAGAATTGTTTAATAGCAGCTGCATTTATACCAGTATGACAACCACAGCCAAGACAGACCTGAGCACATGCACACACTCATCCACCTTTTTCAACTGTAAACATAATCCTTAGCAGAGATTTAGCCTAAACTAACTGATCCATATAACACATGGTTTCTCTTATATCTTTTAGAATGATTTATCACTGAGAAACCTTACACCTTGATCTGTTCTTATAAGTAGGTAAAGGACAATGAGGTGAGAAAAATTGCATTACATTTAGTTCTCTTTCCTCCTCTGAAAGGGATATACATTAAAGGAAAAAAACAAAAACAAAAGCAAAAACCCACTCAATTATTCAATCTGCTGGAATTCATATCCTCAGATTGTATTTTCTCTTAATTTAAGATTGCATTCATACTTTTTTAATAGAATTTTGTTTTTGTTATAATACTAATAAAAATGTGGAAATATTAATCTTAGTTCTAAAGTAAATCATATGGTTTATTTGATTAAAAACTGTTATATTCTGACTCAGTCTTACATTTTACCCCAGTTCTCATGCATTTGCAGTTCTATGCGTGAAAGCTGATTACCTTTTCAAAGGACCATTATTAGCTCATAAATATCCAAAACCATTTGAACAAAACCAGAATTATTTCTTGTGCATTAGAGTGCAGTTTCTGGCTTTTTCTTTGAGTCCTCCAAAACCCCATAACTGCCATATGAATGCAGCTCACATGCCAATAGTTTTTAATAATGAGGGTTTATATCAAGAACTCTTCACGGGACTTTTAGCATTAAACGTAAAATGGGAACAAGCGTATATCTAAGAAATCAAAACTGACATCAAAATTCTAAACAGGACTGCAGACAGAGATCTTTAATTCACTGTGCTTTAATTTATGGTCCTCTTCCCGTGCAGAGATCAGGATAATAAGTCCATTGTCTCTGCTATTAGACTTAATGGCATTATCAGTATGCGCCTCGGGCTCCTTTGCCAACTGCTAGTTCAAAGCCTGCGGCCAGTGGGTCCATGATAAAGCTGCAGAGAACCTCTCCACTGGTCCATCTTAATATTTTTTCAAGCTTTTGATTAATTTAATTCAAAGTAACAGATAAGTCTCAATGTCTCAGTATTAAATTTCAAAAATGTCAATGAAAACCAGCAACTGTTTTGAGGACACAAACCTTACTAGCCTCTTAATGCCTCATTGAGGAATGAGTTTACCTGATAGGGCACCCTGAGGAATTCAAGTAGTGAGAGATTTAATAAATTGTGTGAAAAGCTTCACTTGGCTCTGATACTTGACGAGAAAATACAAATCTCTAAGAAACCAGGATTCATAATGTCTACCGTTTACAGAACTGCTCGTCTAATAAAAGATATTACGTCTTCCTAGAAAACTACAGCAAGATTTGTACGTCTGACAAACCTTTAACTAGGAGGGAGGAGAGTTATTGTCTTTCTGAGGGGTTACACGTTGATTATGAGAAGACAGGTTTGGAGAAATAAGACTGTTTAGCATGCATTTGTAGGGACTCCTGACTTTTGTGATATGTTGAAACTAACACTGTTAATATCACTCTGGACATATGAAACCCTAGACTAGACTGAGGAGTTGCTCTGGAACTTTGGTTTCTTGTTTCTGCAAGAACCTTTCAGTAATTCACCTTTAAAATTAGCCACAGGTAATTGAAAGAGTTATGAGAGTAGGTTTTTCACTTGTGATGATTAGGAAGCTACCCTTCATCATCCTGCAGGTCATCATTCAGTTTTCCAAGATCTGTCTTTAGATTAAATGATTTCTGAGATATCATCCTGGAACAGGGAAAAACTGAAAAGCATAGGAAATGCAAGGACACATGCAATAAAATGGAGTATTATTAAGTCTTTTCTCAGGCCTATTCCATGCTATTTTGAGAAGCAGTAATTGCACCCATGAATATGTCCAGATAAGCTGATGGATGCTAACAGTACTTTTTTTGGTTTGTTTGGGGTTTTTTTTACCCACAGATTACCTATTTGTGGAGCTGGTGGGGAATAAGACCTTCCTACATCCTTCTTTAGAGGTAGGCAAATCAAGTTTCTTTTAATGTTGGGAACATTCTGGCTAAGTTTGATTAGTTTTGTCAGGAGACTAGATACCACAGGAACATCCGTTTGACTGTACCAATATTAATACAATATTACTGTGAGTTGTAGAAATTTGAGCTCAAAGGAAACTTGACAGATGATGCTCCTGTCTGAAGGCAGGATTAGGTGTACCTAAACCATCCCTGGCAGATGTTTGTTTCACTTAGTCTCACAAGTCTGTGTCGATACCAGTTGTAAGGATTTATATTCTTGTACATTAAACATTTAATTAGAGAAAACAAATAGCACTAGTGTGTGATGAGGTCAGATTTACTAAACAAACTGCAACAAGTGTGCACTAATCCGAGCTCAGGGCCCATTCAAATGCATGTTAGCAAGAAGAAAAACAAACAAAATACCCCCCAAAATAGCACACATACACACACCAACAAACCCATTTTTCTTTCTTCTGCATATTTCTCCTTTGCAGACTCAGTGCTAGCTAAAATCTGAATCTGAGCTATTAGATTTTGTGAGTGAAGAAATGAAGGAAAAAATATTTATCTACTGTACAGCAGTAAGGATATCTGAGTCCATTAGGACTATCTTCACATGCCTCTAATAGACTCACAGAACTTTAGTACCTTAAAAAAATGCAAACCAAAAAACCCCAAACCCTTAAGATGGGATCTACCAAGAAGCTTCATACATCAGTGTAGGTGACATTTTTAGCTAAAAGGAATTTTGACATTCCTTATTACTGTGTGCATTCCTTTGCTTGAAACACCACCACAAAGGATTATTGGCTAAGTCTAAACAATTCATCTTGTAAATTAAATTTCTACATATTATCCAGGCACTTAAGGTATATTTATGCACTTGGAAGACAAAAGGGAAAAAAAAGATATTAAAATGTATCATTGAAGGACTTTTCTTTCCCTGACAAGTTATCTTTAGAACAGGTTCTGGTTCCTGTGATCTGTTTAACCCATTTTTATCGCTGTCTATGCTCACATGTCTGCAGCATCTTAGCCTCCCCAAATAATGCAAATATAATGATACAATTTCTGATCACTACTTACGTTATTTAAAATTGACCGTGGTCAACTCATTTCTATTTAGTAAAAAACAATCCCTGTTCTCACAGTGAGAAACACCAACATTCTCACCAACAGCGAGAAGCCCTGAACACATTAAAACATGTTAGCAAATTTTAAATATATTTTTTTTACAGTATGTGTGTGAAAATAAGAGATAAAGGAGGTTCAAGTGCAGCTATAAAAAATTAAGCATGTGCACCATGAAGAACTGCAGATCACATTCAACATTTCTCTCCATGGCACAATTCTAAAGTAGAATTTAGAACTCACCAACTCTAACATAGAATCACCAAGTCTCTTCATTCAATCCATCCAAAGAGACAAATCTGAAGATCCCCAAGTGATGTACAGGAGCTTTGTTCCACTTCAGCAGAGCTTTAGAGATTTACACCAGCATTGGCTCATATAACACGCGCTTTGGTCAATAAATTGTAGCTTTGACAAACCAGGGTAGAAATGAATTCCACTATCCATCCGCCAGCGATACACAAATGGTATTAAATGTTGCTCTGTTTTCACTTCTCTATACATACACAATGGCATTTCAGAAATGTTTATGGGTCTCTATGTAAAAGTGCCTCTGTAGTGCCAGTCCATGTATAGAAAGAGGTAAATAAAATAGGATTTTCTAAATGTGTCAATTAATCACAAAAGCTTTTATTTCATTGGCATTACAAAGACACGATTGGTTGACTGAAGAATGTGTTGTAGTCTATATGTTAAAAAGAAAAAAAAGAAAAAAAAAAAAAGAAAAAAAAAAAAAGAGATATCATTGGTACCAGAAACAACGTAGTACAAAACCACATTGTTACTACATCCTTTTATTCTTCTAACTTGCATCTTTTTAATGGTTAATTTATTATAAATTTGCTGAAGAGCCATCAGCATATATTTGCAGTACTACAAACTGGAATTTATTCATCTGGCTGCACACTGGGATTTGTTTAGTTATCTGGGGTCAGTGAACATGTAACACAGTTTTATAAACTGATATTGAACAGGAAAAAACTGCATTAGAATAAAGCCAGAATAACAATAAGCCAAAGAATTAGTTGAGTATTTCTTGCTTCAGCTGCTATATACACATTTATTTCACTGTCAGGAAGCTAATGCTTTTTATTGTTATTATTTTTTAAAAGTCCTTTCCTTCCCTTACAATATATTTTTTAAGCTCTTTCAACCCCTTGACAGCTGCCATGCTGACAGCCTCCTGCCAGCTAAAAGGGCAGGGGAAGGAGCAGCACAAGTGGTCTGACAGTGTGTGGCGGAGCCAAGCGTATGACGGGGTTTTGTCCCAGAGACAGTGATTCCCAAATGGCAAAATGTGTTGCAACTTTGCAGTGCTAAAAGCTTTTAATGCTAGTTTTTACTCTGTCTTCCTTCAAAAATGACAGCTTGCTATCAAAGCATTGATTCTTTTCCTTCTATATATTTAGCATTATATGGTCATGAGCATCAGTAAAATTAATCCTGATTTACATCAGTGTGAGTGACAGGAGAAACGAACTCAGTAGTTTGAGGATAACAGCTGTAGAAAATGTTTATTTGCATAAACAGAAGGAAACCAATTTCATTTTTGAGTCAATGGAAACATGACTTACCCTAGGCAGTTCCCATCTAAGAAACTACCTCTTCTGAAAGAATGACAGTCAAATAGTATGGAAGCCATTACCTGCTACCTATTATGCTAACATTACACTGTAGTCTTAACACATAAAGAAACAATGTAAAATCATTCAGAATTGTGTAGTAACACAAGACTGCTGTTTGAATTAGGCTGTGAACATCTTGCTGCAATGCATATTCACCTGTTTGGTTAAAATTACAAAAGAAAAATAATGTCACACACACACACAGATACTCATGCAGCTGTTCAGGATTCATTGATTATGAAAAAATTAAAAACAACATTTTTTCAGTTTATCAGTCAGGGCAAAAAATGCTAAGTTTTCTTTTCCTAGGTGTCAAAATCCAATATAAGTAATGGTAAATGGACTTGTGCTGAGGCTATTTGAATAGAACATATGTTGAGAAAACACTGGTGTACTGAAGATCAGCTTTAGAAGTTCACAGAACAGCTGATTTTCATGTTGTGTTATTCCCAGTTTAGGCAAGCATTCAATTTGCGAAGGGAGCACAGAGGTGATTTACATTTAATATCTCGATCTCATTTCAAGAGAATGGCTTGAACTCAAACACAGTCAAGTTGAAAGCCTTAATGTTCTACTTGAATTCACATGATTTATGGAAGAAAAAAAACCTACACTGTTTCCACAGGCTGAGAAATGCTAGTTTCATCCGCATGGACTAAAAAAACCCCAAATTCAAACAACAGACACTCAAAATAACATTTAACACTCCAGCTGACATTCAACACTGACATTCAAATGAACATTCCCACTAAGAATAAATCTTCTGAAAAATCCTAAATATAAAATAGGGCAGATACTGCATTCATCTATATTGGTATAGTACTGGACTGAACTCATGTTCTTGCTCTGGATTTACACAGCGTAATTGAAGCCTACCCTTCAGCCTTCAGCCAAATGCCAAATGTGCCACTGAGAGTGTTCAGCTGACAGTTCTTTCCCCTAAGAAACAGTATTCAAATTGGAATTAAGAAAAAATGCCCAAATCTGCCAGTGCAAGCTGGCAGAATTATCTTGAGAGATTCCAAAGTCTTTTGAAGCTTTTTTATCCATTTTCAGAATCACTCATTGGCTTTTGTGAGCGGTTCTTCACATTTGAACTGCACTCTTGTATTCCCAGATGCCCTATAGGGAAGTACTGCTCTTCATTTTTGGTTAATAAACGGCTCTCTTTTTCAAGGGATGGTAGTCTCTGCTTTCCAGTTCTTTATATGTTCATCTCAGTATATGAGAAAGCGACCATATAATGGCAAAAGTTGACAATCTTTTCTTGTACTTCTGTGCTCCTACCTCAAAGAGACCCTTATGGTTCTTTGGATGTCTAGGTCACACCACAAGCAGGAATAGTTAGTCCGTGCCATGCTGGTATCAAAGTGGAGAAAAGCAAAGCTAATCACTCAAAATCAACCTAATAAGCATACACAGACTGGCAGTGCTTGCTTTCCGGACAAAAAGTAGTACATCAGACCATAGGCTTCCATAAAGCTCCCTAAACATTGGTGAAGACAGAAGAAACACTAACACTACAAGCTTCAAGCAGCTCCCTGAGAGTCTACCTTTTATAAGCTGCCCAGCATTTACTCTGCAGAATAGAAGCTCTTTATTTATGAAATTCCTACACAAACTCTCTTCTTTTCTCCACTCCAATTCCGAGGGAAACTCTTTCCTTTATACAGTGCATAAGCTAATTGAAAAAGAATTCCTAACCAACACAAATAATAACTATTCTATCAAACTTGAGGACAATTTGTGAGGATTGGTGGAACTAGATGTTTCTTCTCTAGATTGCTGGCACACAGGCTGTTTTCAAATTAACTAAAATAATCATCTTCCTTAATACTCACTGATAACACAGCTGCCGCTATCAAGCAGTTTTCTTCCTTAACAAGCTAAAACCTCAAATCCGCTGTAAAAAGGTAGATAATGTACAATTAACTGGTCTAAATTTGGAGAACATTTTAACTTATCAGTGATGCTCCAACTCTGCTTTACAGGGAATTTATCTTTGTCTGAAAAAAAAAAAAAAAAAGTACTGACAAAGATGAACCAGAGACAATAAGTATCAGAGTTTTTGCTACTACATTATTTTTTCTAAGTTAGTCCAAAGTTAGATGGTTATGAAAGGCTATGCAAATTCAGAAGGGAGGAGCAGGGAGCGCTAGGCTTCTATCTATAATATTAAAACTTTGAAACACAGTTGCTGTAGCTGCCTAAAATCTTGTGTACCCAAAAGATACTCACTTTTCTTCATCTTTATGAATTTATTTGACGAAATAGAGAAAACTATTCTTAGCCTCTCAGATTGCAGCTAGGCTACTATTGTTTCTGTAACCAAAGGAACACTAAGGTTTTTCACTTTGCAATGGTGGTGAAAAACTGGTTTCAACATCTCCGAGCAATCTATAAGAAACCAACTTTACAGAACCTCAAGCTAGTTTTGCTTTCATAGGACAAATGAGTAAACCAAGGGAAAAAAAAATAATCTCTACACCAAAGGCTCACAGCTGATAACACTTTCCAGGAGGAGAGAATGTATGTCCTCTCCCATTCCACCTTCCCAACAGCAGTGGTGTCTCCTTGATTTTGAAATACATTGAGAAGAAGAGTTAATATATTCTCATCTTTGTACAACAACTTAATTTTTAGACATCTAGGACCATTTCCATTCCTCATCTGAAGCTGCACAAACCCACAGCTTTAACCTCTGTAGACGATGCACAGACCACCAGGCTATAAAGCACTTATACTTGCTGTCTCTGTACGAACGTTTTAACACTATGCAGTAAAACCTTTAAGATTCAGTGAATAGCAAATGAAGGTTTTGTTCTGAACGTAAATACAGTTTATTACACATAATTCAGAACCTCCTTCAAATGGAGTTTTAAACAAAACACAGTCATCCCTTGGTAACACTCTGACTAAAGCAGTTAAAAATGCTAATGCAAGGAAGTTCTAGTTCTTGAAAAATCAAAGCAATCCTACCCATTCATTTTATGCTTCAAAAAAGGAAAAAAAAAATCAGCATCTGTTTATTGGTGTATTTCTCCAACAGTTAGTTAAACTGAGTTTAAAGACAGTAATTACATGTAATCCTTTATGTCTAGAGTATAGCATCCTGCACAAAACTGGTACAGGGTTTAGAAATACTAACACATATACTTTTTCTATCACTATAACATTAGCTTACTTTTTTTGAAAAATAAAGATAATCCAATTCCTTCAACATACATCTTTACATGATTTCCCTTTTATGTCAAAAAATAGATTCAGACATCTCAGTCCATTGATTTCCAAGTAAAAAGACAGATAAACAAAGGGCACGAAACACTGTAAATTGTTTCCTATTAATGTATTTTTTGCTCCTGCCCAATTGTGGTTCACTGAACGCCTTAAAAAAAAAAGTTTACATCAAGAAATTACCAAGATCATATCATCCCATTATAGTATTTTTCCCCCTAACCAATGCATTAAATAGCATTGAGATCAGTTTTGTTTTATTTAATATCTATATGCAATTTTTGATCAGTCACAGCTAATAATTTTTTGTCTTTCCAGAAAAGTTTGGTGGCTTTTATAATAGAGTATATCAGCTGTTTACAAAAAATCCCTGGCAATTTTTCATTTCAGCTTAAGGAAGGAAATGAAGAATATATTAACTAAACGAAAATGAGGGGGATTGAGTAAAATAGGTCCAGCTGACTAATGCCTTAGTCAGGGAATTATGTTTAATATTACACAGTACTGCAGGAAACACAAGCAAGTTTCTGAAATATATGAGAATTCCCACACAATTTCAAAAAGTATTATTTATAAATTAATTTATCCTGGTATCTTTCCTCCAGATCATTACTGTTAGTCAAGTAGAATATATACATGGGTGAGGGTCAAGATTTATTATAAACATATATGACAGATTCAGGAAAATTCTTTCATAATAAAAGAATAAAAATACAAAAACTGTGCCAGACAGACTATCTGTATGTAAAATGTGTGCCAAAACCTAGAGCTGTTTAAATAATATTTTTTTCTGTTCAATGGCAGCAATGAAAAATAATCACAAAAAATTGTCTCAGGTTGACACCTAGTATATTACTATGGGCCAAATTCAGTAATCTTTCACAAATAGTTTATGTTGACCTAAAACTGCATTTCTTACTGGGAAAGCAGTCATATGAGAAATTTCACACATCATCTCTCTCATTCCAGGTTTTCCCAGAATAACTAAAATCCATAATTACACAGTGTGCATCTCTGTATTTAACATCCCTGATGTGTACTTGTTTGGAGGGTTCAGAAGACTATGTTCAGCTGTAGGGATTTCACTGCATCAGCTCCAGAATGGCTCCACCTGTTACTGTGCAACTAACCCCACTACTTTTACCTGCCACCTACAAGCTTTACCCTGTATTATCAAACCTATTCTCTTACTGTTTAGATTAGTGTCTGGCATCACCTACAAAATTTGATGAGCTGTCTTCGTTTTCAACAGAGCCCTTTTAATTGAAAATTTCTACCAATCTTTCACAGAACTGACATTTTTCTGCACCATCCTGCCATTTTTCAACCTCATATAGTCACATACTTTGGATGTAAGTATATTTATCAAAAAAAATCATCAATTTCCTGAGAGTTTGAGCCTCGCAGAAATGTTATGGATTTCCAAGATTTTTCAGGGTACTGACATGACAAAATACATGTCAATATGTTATAAAATACTTTAAATGACAGACGCAAAGGATAAGGTGGGGGAAAAAAAAAAGTTCAGATTAAGTATAATTTGCTACTGCCATTATCATCATTCTGCCTGTAAAGACTTCAACACACAGTATTCTAGGAAGGAGCTTTTCTTTTCAAGAGTGGCCTCAGCAGTCTTCAGTCACAAAGTGATTTCCACAAATGATTAAACATTGTCTCTCTGTCCCTTTAGATTATATATGTGTATTCTGACAGATCCTTCCTGTCTTAAAACGTAAGCCACTCATGTAACAAGGGTTGTAAACGGTTGCTTTAAGAAAGAGGTGTTCTGCTATGTCTATATTGTTAAAGAAGAGAATCCCACTGAATGATCTCAGCTCCTGCATTAGCTCTCTGATCCTCTGTTATTCAGCATTACAGATGTATCTATGACACCAAAAGGCTTTGACTTAACTCTCTGAGGAGCTGCCAAAGGAACGTGGATTACCTCAATGTCCATCAGACCAAGAAAATGCAGAGCACGGAAAAGATTAAGCAGAAATAGAAATTATATTGCCTGCTCAATCACAAGGAATTGTAACAACTCTGACAGATTACAAACAAAGATTATAATCTACCATAAAAGCCATACTTGTGAAATCAATTTAAAGACTAAACAGACTAGATCAGAGAGAGATAAAGCATCCAAGATACAGGAGCAGATAAAGATGCTGAAGAAGAAAAAATCAATAGTGATAATTTAAGAAAATACATTAAATTGTTAGCACAAACTTCACTTAGAACAGCCATATGTATAAAAGGAGCAGCATGAACCACACAAGTACAAAGAGTTTCTATGAAGGCTGGGGAAATAGGGTATTAAAGGAAGCTACAATAGTGTTTTACAAATGCATTTGAGATAAGTGCTTGGGAGGAAAAAAATAAGTAAAGCTTCAAATGCTGATAAGATTTTCAAATTAAATGAGAAGATTTATGATCATTATGGGAATAAAATTCTGGAATCACCTTCCAAATAGCTCTTTGATCTAGATTTTGAAAGTTTCTGGATTTTAAAGATTAGAAATCAGACTGGAATTAGCAATTAGATTGTGGATATTTAGAGAATTTGATCTAACGTTTTACCATTCTTGGTGGTCTTTCTTGTACTTCATTTCTGTAACATTCAGCCTATAAGCAGGATTTTCAACCTGTTAAGACTTTGTTTTTTTTTTTCTTTTTCCTCCTTACTTGACAATCAGCCTCCTACCCCTTTGTAGCAAGTATTCTGCTGTCCTCATAAGTGCAGGATCTCATACATCCTATAAGAAGAATTTGAGAAAATTCTGCCCTAAATGTCTTCTAACACAGTGAAAGGGTCTTTTAAACAGACATCATGATGAAACAATAATGATGATAATTATCATGTAAGTATGACAGATAATTATCATGTAAGTATGACAGAGTTGCAGAATGAGGTACAAACATGGAATTTAATTTGATCACAGGAACGTCTTGAAGATGATTATTTATGTAATATACATATATATTCTCAACTTTGTAATGAAGTTTCTTTTAAAATTAAAATATTTCAAATCACAATACTTCTTTATTTCTCTCTTCTGCAAGCCTTCTACAAATCATTTCAATAAAGATTAAATAACTCCCTCTTGTAAGATTCAGATTTCCATTTCTTTATGTGCAGAAATACAGATGGGCTATACTTTCCCCAAATCAATATTACAACAAAAATGACATAATTACAGTATAGGATTTTAAGAAGGACACACAAGAGCTTGTTTTTATTTATTATGTTACTGAAGAAAAGGGCAAGCAGGAAGAATGAAAACAAGTACAAAAACCCGTGCAGCAAAAGCTGTAGAGAACAGCATCGGTAAGTAAAAATACAGATTTCTGCCTCCCTACTATAGTAACCGCTATGAAAGACATATTTGTTATTTAATTGCATGAAGTTATTTTGTCCTTTTATTTTGAAAACACTGGGGGGGGGAAAATTAAGCCATCTAGAAATAGACTTAAACAGTGTGCTCATATCTGGTAAAGGAAGATCAGTTTTACCATGTCTATGCCATCAGATTATAGTACGGTTACAGTTATAGCTGTAACTACATGTACAACATTTGTGGTTGGTAGAATTGAAAAAAATCAGATTCAAAGGCCCTTCTACAAAGCACATGACCTACTCACAGCTGCCCAAAGGCAGTGAGTATTCAAATATGTTGCTGTGTTATCTCAGTCAGACTTTTTTCAAAAAAAGTATTCCATAAATATTTCACATTTTTAAAGAATGTGTCAAACACTTTTTAATATATGTCCATTGATTTGATTATGTCATTTTTTGGTAATATTTGAAACCCCAGTCAGTGTTTGCCAGAGTGTGAGTTCATTCAAAGGCACTTTGAATCCACACTTCAGCCTTACAAATGGGGTAGGAACTGGACGGATGGAGTCCCAATTCATGTATGAAAAAAGAAACCTTGACATGAGAAGGTATAACAATATTCAGGTCTAAAGATTAAAAAAAAAAAAAAAAAAAAAAAAAAAGAGTTGACAAAGGGTAAAAATGCTAAGGACATCTTTCTCCTTCTGTTAGAAGACAAGGTATACGAGGGGAGTGTCCTTTTAACCTGCTTTTTAATAACTAATGTCCTCTGATTTTCACATTTTAATAGATCTATACATTTATAGCGTTTATTTTTTCCTGACAGGATGGTATTGAGTTTTGCAATGGTGTTCTTGAGCTCATCCAGGATTTCTCTGGCAGAAAATAAAACCTGGCCTGCTGAAGGTTTAGAGTGGTAGCCAATGGTGTTACAATTCAGCCTGAAAGGAGGGTAAATAATAGGAGAAAAGGGGGCATCAGGAACTGAAAGAACCAGAAAAATAATACCAAAAAGAAAACCTTCCCATGAAAGTGACAGTTCTAAGATGAAGCATGTTGACCACTTTTAAGCACAATTTTTTACTTCCCAATGTTGCAAGCCCTCTTTGTCCTCAGCATCTTTTAAATGATACTGAAAAGTAAGAGTATGACTTTGGAAGCACACACTAATGAGGTCCGTGTGCACTACTACCAATGTTATTTTGGCTTCCTTGTTTTACTCAGAGGAAAGTTTTCTAGGCATCTCTCATCCCTATGGTTCTCATTAAAATCAATGGAAGTATCTTTCAATCCCATGAAAACATTACGAAAACTGACCTCTTAATCTATTGCAGTTACAGGATTGCAACTGGCACGTGTTAACTAGGCCCACAGTATAAGTTCTTGCAATTTTTTTTGTTTGTTTGGGTTTGTTTTGGGTTTTGTTGTTGTTTGGTTTTGGTTTTTTTTTTTTTTTTTTTTTTTTTTTTAAGGTAATAAAACCAGTTTAGCTATTTAAATGCTGAAAGCAGAGGTCAGCCAATTGTACTGTTTCCCATCTGTTGTGTTACATTTACATGCCAAGATAGCTTTCAACATACATAAGATGGAAACAGGAGAATCTTTGACAGACACTGCAGACTAAAATAAGCTCAGAAAGCTCAAACAGGTTAAGATTCAACCGACCACAGGGAGTGGCTGCAGGATATTATTCTTTTGCTGCAGCTTAAAGGAAAATATTAGAGAAACATCTCTTCAACCTGCATGAGGTGGGAAATGTTTATGCTCCCTTTAGACACATGTGCCACTGGTTATCTCACTTTCAGAGAGACTTGATATTATAGTGTTATTACAAGGGAAGGATTCAATGGGAATGAAGCATTCTAGGCTTTCACAAGAAGGTAATTACAATATACCATCCTCGCTGCAAGTAACTGAGGGCAGAATTAGAAGTACGCCACAGGCAATAGCAGTGACTTCTGCGGTAAAAATCTTTCACACAGATACGACTTCTTTCGTTACGGATAGAGGTTCACCTTATGTAACTCAGCTCATCATTAGCTGTCTAAAAGGCATTTATTGCCACCTAATTTTCTAGGACCCCTGCAATGTTGCACAAGAGGGAAAGGTATCTTCAGAGTCAATGCAGCCCATGTATTTTGACTGATAGACCTGCCTTGAGATAGTGAAAAACACCTTTTGGAAATACATCTCTCTTACAAGATGACCCAGAGGGTATAGACAGTAGCCATCTAAAAGGCTAAAAGATTTGTCTAAGGCAAAAGTTGGCAAAAAGAATTTCATCTTGTATGTTAGAAAGGCTCTAGCTATTTAAAATTAATCCTGGATGTATACTATGTTTACTTTCACTGGCTTATATATAGTAAAGCGTAGGCTGTACCTAATGGCTTCTAAATGCTTGAAGGTTTTTGCTCACTTGTAACTAGTTTACTATTTTAAGTGATATGTAAATAAAAAGACAACCAAAATCAAAAGATAGTATGGTTAAAATCTAGAACAGAGGTCCTCAAACTACAGCCCGTGGGCCGGATATGACCCCCCCAGGGTCCTCAATCCGGTCCCCGGTATTTAAAGACACCCCCCCCGCACCCCCCCTGCCGGGGGTTGGGGGGGGGAAACCAAGCAGCTGCAGATGACTGCCTGCCACTGCATCCACACGCCAGCCCCCTGTTAAAAAAGTTTGAGGACCCCTGACCTAGAAACTGGAACAATGAGTGTGAAAGCCTCACTGAAAAAACACTGATAGAAATCACAGTTGTCAGATTCTTTTTCCAGATCTGCCACAGGTCCACTAATAGATTCTGCCCAAAGCATTTCACCTTCTAGGATGTCACCTACAAAGTGGAGATAATATTAACAATTAAATTAAAAAAGCATTTTGAGTTCAACAACAAGGGAAAAAAATAATCTGATGTAAGACAGACTTTTGGTGCTTTTGAGCACTAAAAGCATCACCCAAATCCTGAGACAACCTGAGTGGTCATGGTTCTAAGTTCAGTCAAGTTAGAAGCCTTGGATTTACACCTGGCTGATGGAGATTGGCATTGTGCCTGTGAAGATGGAAGGAGACTTACATTTTACAATGAGCAAGCATCTGGATGTACACATTTACTTATGGTTTCAAAAATGTCAAACATTTTTGTGTTAAAGATTACAAAATGAGAAGGAATAAAAGTTGCTATTATTCTGCTTTGAAGAGGTGGGAAATCATTCTTCTCTAAAAGAGTCTTTACGAAGGTAAAAAAGGCAGGTAAAGGCAAGGAAAAGGATCATATTCAGCAAAAATATTGGGGAAGAAGTTTTTGTATTTGCAACTCTAATGTATAAAAATGATGAATCATCCTAATGGTTGTTACCAATTGTGGATATATTTAGATAACACCTCATTCATTTGCAAATCAGGCAATTCATAAATGGGGAAAGAGATGCCAGTTTCTCAGCAGAATTCTGAGTTTCACTGAAACTAAAACTACAGTAAAAGATGATTTTTGGCCATGATATGAGTGAGAACGAAGTTAACTTCTGCAGAAAATGGCAAAGACAGAAAGATGTAAGGTAAAGACTTAGGTAAAGCTGTACTTGCACATTGCTCTCCAGAGCTCCTGCTGCTTCCTGGCTTTTTGCCATCTCATTCTCTGTACATCATTTCAGATGGAAAAACTGCTATCAGCGACTTTCAGAAATGAAAATATATGGTGTGACTCAGAAGTTCCTCTCTGATCCAAATAGGGATGGAGAGGAGGAAAAAAAAAAGATAGATTTTTTTACCTGGTATGGAGGAGTGGGGGGAATAATGAATACTAGAATATTATAGTACATTTGAGAGATTCATTAAGCTCAGTTTTTAATTGAGCAGACAGTAAATAAAAGACTGACTGCAAATTAATGATTTATGGTCTTAGTGTTTTTACCTGTTAGGCATTTGAAAATCATGTGTTAGGAATTAGTATAATTAATATTTTGCACTGATGAATAACCTTTTTGTGTAAGGTTGCCAGTGATCTATTCATCCTATCCATTTGCCATTATTCAATGAAATGGGCAAAGATTACAGTAATATTGAGATATCTGTGTGCAACCCAAGATACAAAATTTCATCTTCTCTTGCCTTCTCTTATACAGGCTGTGAATGTGAAACGTTACAACTTCCTACTCATGTTATTTAAGTGTTTGACTTCCTTTAAGCCAGTGGATGTCAAAGTAACTCAGTGATTAGTTCCAGTACTATGATTAGAGGTTTAATATTATAAAATATTGTAAAAGCAGTGGTCAGTAGCAGCTTTTCCTACCATTTCTTGTGTATATTTGAATTTTTATAACTTAAAGCGACAAATTTACCAAACAAAGGGATGGCCTTTGATATTGTTATACAATACAAAAACCTCAACTCTTTTCAACTCTACTCAGCTGTAGTGGCATCCCAACTGGAATCATTATCTGGCTGAGGAAGTTACAGTCAGAGTCAAATAAGGTATTATTGTTGCTTCTTT
This sequence comes from Falco naumanni, assembly GCF_017639655.2. Classification (NCBI taxonomy): domain Eukaryota; kingdom Metazoa; phylum Chordata; class Aves; order Falconiformes; family Falconidae; genus Falco; species Falco naumanni. The sequence goes on along the minus strand of NC_054054.1, from coordinate 42,321,990 downwards.
CTCATTATCTAAAAACTTCTGGTTTAAATTTGCTTGTTCTTTTGCTAATATACATTGCTGGGTGGCTTCATCTTCCTTCTGACATGGTGGCGATAGCAATTTTTGCAACAAAAACATATCTATGGGACTTTTCAGTCATGCCACAAACAGTGGTTTAAGTTCTTAGGGCTGTTCTTAACTGTTTCCTTGGGCACAGTAAAATTTCCAAATCCTTTTAAAAGATAGAACAGCACACACTGTGTGTTGGAAAGGTAACAGCTGATCTGCTACACACTCTGCATATCTATGGGAAAGAATTGTAATTATTTTCATTACAAGGAAAAGAAAAACTTGAGTCATCTACTAGGTACCGCAGAGGGTACAACTATGGAACTGTGCACTACAAGGAGACACGTAGCACCACCATTTTTGGCTCTACGATAAAAGGGTCTCATTATAAAGCAATAACTTGACTTTCTTACCTAGGTATAACGACCCAGACATTAGGGTGATATCACTAGCCTGTAAGTCACTCATCTTTTAGAAGCAGGACCTCTAACCCTCAGTTCTTTTGACTGCAAGAAATATGGGCACTGATAAAATCTTGACTTTTCCTCCCTTCTCTATCTTGTGCTTTTCAAGCATAATGTGTTGTAAAGAGACTAAATCTTACAGAAGTTCTTTTCCTGAACTTTTGAAGTCCTGGAAGCACTTCAGGATCACGAAAACACAAGTTTTATAACCTGTGTACTGTGAAACTAAACTTACTGTTGAGATTACCCTTTCACGCTAAAATCCTTTTCTCAGCTCCTTAGAAGTTTCTTAAGAAGTTGTCTTCAGGCTGAAGTTTCTCATGCCTGCTCTGAGGCCACAGGAAAAACTTTCTGGAATTTTGAAAAAAATCCACTTAATTATTTTGTTTGATTTTCAGAAGTCCAAGATTGGAAATAAAGCAATAAAGCCAATTACTTTTCATGCTAAGCCATGAAGACAGTCTTCCTTTATTATCATCAAGGTTTTTCTACAGAAACATGATCCACGCAGTAGTTAAAATGTTATTCTAAGAGAGTAGTGAGGTGTTTGTTTTTTCTTTGGAAATTTATCTCCAAATTAAGTTATAAAATAAATTTTCAAACACTAAGGAAACTGGTTATCAGGATTATAATATTTTACTCGGTAATATCTAGATATTTTTGAATGAGATTACTCTTGTATTTATCTAACGAGTCATACCAGGGCTGCAGCACTACAGATTTTCCAGTGTCTCTTTTCCCTCATAACTAAGCTCAAGTTTTTACCTAGGAAAATTATGACTGTGAATATTTACTTTCTAGGTCAGTATCTACATGAAATGTTGAATTTTCTTGTTGAATCCATGGGTTTTCAATTAGCAAAAAAATCATAAGTAAACTCAAAAAAAAAAAAAAAAAGAAAAAAGATCTAGTCCCATATATATTTGGCATTCAGCAGCAGCATTACAAGGGCACATAAATAACTTCCCTGATAATTCACCCTAAAATCTTCTCCTCCCCCAACAGCCCTCCCAGACTGTTATTTCTCACAGCCTGCTCTGTGTCCATTCATAGCATCCCCCTGATTTCTGTTACCATTTCACAAATGTGATGCTGTAGCAAAAGCTTCCAGCAAGTGATGTAAACTTTGACCAAATAACAGCTATCCTGGGGAAGAAAACCATGTGGCTTATCTAACATTTCTGGTCATCACGAGGATCTATTTTGATAGAAAAACATTTTAAAGCCACACAAGCCATCCAAAGCTTAGACTATAGGTGCAAAACCACAGTAACAACAGTTACTGAACTTATCCAAAATGGCAAAAGGTGCACTTCATTACTGAAAGTACCTGGAATTCCAGGAAAACACATAAAACATATTGATGTGACAAGATATTTTCATTCCAGTAAAGCCACAAAACACCATGCCTACAGGTATTACTTCTGTCTAGCACATGCTAAGAAGAAATAGGACATTTTATGTTTGTACATAGACATAGGAGTGAAACTGCTGGAAAAACAGGTGGTATGAACATGAGTCACACAGGTAATTAAACTTTTTTAGGAAAAAAAAACCAAACCAAAACGCAAAAAGCCCCCAAAACCAAACCAAAACAAAAAAACCCAACCAAACAACAACAAAAAAACCCCCACCAAACTTATAGGAAGAGACCAAAGGATCTCATTTAACAGCCTAAATTTTGGGAGTTGTTGGATCAAAACTTGCAAGTATCTATGTGGAGAACAGATTTATTATAAGAAAGGTCCTGCTTAACAAAGGTGCAGATGAGATGTGGAACAAATTGTAAGGGCTAAAATATACGAAATACCTATTTTAGAGTACAGATAGAGTAATAAACCTTGGTACTGAGGGGAATTCACTGTTGAAGTTACTTGGCACAATTGATTATGGATTAGGTATCAGTGAAAGGTTTCTAATCAAAAATTGGGATGGAGGAGTTTTGGTCTTCCTAAATAATAAACACTGCAATGCCTTGTAAGTATACCAAGGGAAGTGATATGTGGGTGCCACTAAACACAGTTTGTTGCAAAGTTCCCAGTGTACCCCCTGGCACAGGAACTTTGAAAAGCCAACACAGACAGCATCCCTGATGAGCAACATTTAGGCAAGAAGGATTATTTTGACATCAATGCACTTCCAACTAAGCAGCTACAGCCTGGACTCTAGTAGAAGCAGTAGGATATACCCATGAAGGGGACATCATCATAACCACCACACTTGTTAGAATCTAGCTAATGGGATACAGGGGGGAAAAAACCAGGGTAAGATACACTATGACCAATGCATTACATACATTAAAGCAACACAGACAACTCCTGTACAACTCTAGTTGTTGTACAACTATGATACTAGTATTTGGAGAAGATAATTTTAGCATTTGCATACTTTGTTCTGGGTTAATAAACATGATTGCTCAAGGGTCTATATTTGAAATTTTGCACATATATCTTGATTGCAATCTTTGTTAAAATCAAAGCTGCTACAACTTTTGTTTCAAATTATGAGATTTCTTGATTACAATTTCTTCTTTTACATCAGTTCAAAACTTCATCACTAAAGATGACATTCTGTCCTCAACTCTTTGACATGGCTTTTCCTTGAACATCTTCTGCTGATTTTTTTTAGCATGTCTGAATGCTTTCCTTTATTTCTGACTATTTTCTTGTAAATGATCTTTTCAGTTTCCTCAGAAGTACTTACTGCTTGTATTGAACTTTTTGGCTACTTAAATAGTTCTAGCCTCTCTCTGTCCTGCATGCTGGAAATGGCTCAACTGTGGATGACAGAATTCCCTTTCTTTATAGTAATATAAGCTGTTTGCTTTATTTCCTACTTTGTTGTGAGTTTGGAATACCAGCATAGTTTTGTGTATTTCATCCTTTCTTTTATTCCCCACCATTCCCCTTACTTCTCTTAAATTTCATGCTCCAAGACAGATTATTTGATTAAACTCCTTTCTTACAGTCAAACCTCAGATGCACATGTAAAAAGCACAGTTCTTAATATTCACTGCCTGAAATATAACCATGTTAATACCTCACAGAACAGAGGCCAAGATGCTAAACATTTTACATAGTAGTAAAATGTTAATGTGTCTTAAGTAGCAAAAATTAATCTAAACATACAGCTTCTAGAGTATAGGTCAAAGCAGCCTTTTAAAAAAAATATTGAGAAAAGCATCAGTTTTGGTTATGGCTTGTTATCAGAGACACAAATAAAACACTTTACAAAATAGAATATGAGAGTTAAAATAAAGAATGGGGGTAGGTAGGTGGGGCTGTCTAGAAAATATCACCTTTGAATAAATAACATACCAAGTATCTCATTCTCCCTGTCTTCAAAAGCACATATTCCCTTCAGATCCCCACAACTGGCAATCGGAAGTAGGAAAGATGTCTGCATTATACAACACATTGAGGACAATCAAATGAAATTAAGACATAAAGAAGTTAATGGACATAAGCCATCCTGAAAATTAAAAACACAGGTCTTGAGGGCAACACTAATAAAAGAGCCTTGCTCTGGATTCATCTTGAAAACTTATCCAGTGCACTTACTACATCTTAAAACGGTTGAAAGAGAAGTCAGCTATGGAACTACTTGTATTTCTACCTAATATAGACTAACTATTTTAGTCCAAGGAGATAAGTTTGCTCAAATTAAACTTTGGGCCTTTTAACTCCAACTTTACAGCTTATTACAGACTGACATACCTGTTCTAACAAATCCTTCTTCCGGTTGCTAGAAAGAACAGTCAATGGGAGAGGAAAAGGGAGTCTCATAAGTGATGCTCTGCTTACACATGAATAACGCAAGGCAAATCATATGACTATCAGAAGGACAGGCAGTTATCATCTTCTTTTATTAACCTCTCTCAGAGGTTAATACCACTTGATGAACTTCCCCCTTCCAATCACAATCCATTGGGGGGTGGTGGGTGGGGTGGTGGTGGTGTAAAAGATCACTTTCTTCCATGTCGCCAAAAAACTAATAGGTTGATCAGTGCAAAATGCTGATAATAAATTTCATCTGCTAAGCAAACAGACTTTCATATTTGCTGCCTAGTAAAAAGAAATATCAAAAAAAAACTCACCCAAGCCTAAAAGAAACCAAAAGTAGGTAAACTACACACCTGCCAGTATTGATTTTTAGCTGCTAAACAGAGTGGGTGGAGCAGCCATGCAGCTGGGAGCTTTATATTGTGTCATCACATGGGTGCCATGCATTCATGCTGACAATTTCAGAGCAATCCCTCTGATAACAACTGGTTTTAATTTTCTCATTGATGAGTGAATAATTGAGGAAGGCTGGTATCTGTCTCAGGAGCTTCCACTTCCTTTCATCTCTTTCCTGATGGAAAAGATGACATGTCTGTAAATAATAATCACGTCTGTCAGAAGGGGTTAAGTTCAAAGTGAAAAAGACATTCAGGTTCCAGAGGGCCCCTTGCACTAACAGGCTCTACATTTTTACTCCTTTCAAAGGACTTCTTCTTATGGAAGAGTAAGAGGATGATTTCCAGCCTAGGCATTGTATAGCATCTTGGTGTACTAAAGTTACAAATTCAAACAACTGGTTAGGAAGAGCTAAATCCATAATTTATGTAATCAATTAATTAAAATGATACCAAGATCTCTTGCTTGTATTATTAACAAGATTTAAATCACATAGACTGCTATGAGATAGTAGACATAAGTGGATACTAGAGTCTGTAGGAGTCATCTTATTTTGGGAAATTGTACCATGTGAATCACATAGGACAGTGGCATGATCAGACTGGAGAAGTGAGTCCCTAGCTAAGCAGGTGATATTCACGAGAAAAATATTTTTTAAAAATTACTCAGTGATTAAAAAGGGAGTAATTTTTTTGTAAAAAAGATTTTATCTCTTTTACAGAGGCTGTAAATAAGCATGGTTAAAAGTTAGTTATCTTTAAAACAAAATAAGCAGCTAACTGGAAAATACTGGGAAATTACCAGGAATAATTGTTTTCTGCAAGGAGAAGATCAGGTATTTCTCATGAAAATAATTAATAGAGTATACAAAGAACAGATATGATAAAAAATGAAAGCAAAAAAAGTGAAGAAGTGTGTGAGTGCTGGTGTGCTAGTGTACTCAGGTGTTTATTAGTGGAAAGAAATTCTGGAAACGGAACTGCATTGCCCAGGTAGCCGTGAGATAAGCAAGCTCCTCACTTTTCAGCCACACTGGATCACAGGGTTCCACCAGAAACCTGCTAAGGGCAGATGTTGAGGGATCAGCATCCAGGGCTTTCAGCATCTGCTGCAGCCAAGTTCTCCACTGCCAGATTGTTTAATTCAATCCATGTTTCCCTGTTAATGATGCAACCTTCATATCACGGGCAGGTTCTGCAACTGCTTCTTCCTACAGCAGACTTTGCAGGCCTCAGTGGTGGACCCATATTGCCTGAAGGCAGAGATGTTTTTCGGCTGAAAACAATCTTGAAAACGTAGACATGGGTTATCTAATTCCTTTAACAACCATCTTCTTCAGGGACAGGTACACAAGAGGCTCAAAAAGTCACAAACCAACAGTTGATTCTGTGCCTCACCTTTTCTATAAAGCTATTTGATTTCATTTCAGCCTTAATCTAGAAAGCAGATGAAACTGGCATGGATCCCAGCAGACTACCAATATCCAGTGGTTAATGTAAGCAAAAAAGCCAGCATACAGAGCTCACCAATGACATAGCATTACCAGACAGCCTTATCCTGAGATACTCTGAGTTCACTTTGTCTCAAAGACATATGTATCTGCAAGGTGAAGACACGGACTAACTAGACCCAGCTGCAGCAGGGACTCAAAAGAAATAAATGCAACGAGTTCAACATTTTCATGCTCTCATTGCAGATAATTGGACTCATGGTTTTAGCTATCGCCTATATGCTCATGATGTTTACTAGGAATTAAGAACATCTGTTGCCCATGCAGGGAAGAAAGGTCTGAGATGGAAATTAAAACTAAAATGAGCAGATGAAACACTAGGACACAGAGGTAGCCCACAGCTTTAATTTCAAATAAAATCTCTCAACTTGAAGGGCTTAAATTAAACTAATCTATGACCTTAACACTCCTTGATTAGAAGCAAGGATTTCTATTTTCTAAATATTATTTCTTATCTAGCTTGATGTCAACTAAAAGAAAAATACAAGAATAAAAACTGACCAATTTGTAGGAGGAAACCCAGGAATGTATACATTTTTCATGACAGAGTATGGATACAGAAGCTATGAAAGAATATTGACACTTTTTCTTCATTACCAGAAGCTAGCAGCTAGTTGTATACTCTGATAACAGTGTTGTGCACTTAAATAAAAAAGAATAGAACATTTCAAGTATGGACAGCATTTGTGAAATATATCAGTAGGAACACTCTTTGTTCCTTGAAGTAAAATTGAAGAAATAAACGAGCCAAATTTTTTCCTCTTAGGCTTGTTACTCTGGGTTTTGTCTGTCTTAAATGAAAATCCAACTCAGTTCATGAACTTATACAATATTTACAAAAGCAAATCCCAAACATTGTTATATATTCCTTACAAAGATCACTAGTACCTCCTGAAAGTGAGCTAGAGCGCCATGCTGCAAACTGTCAGAGCTCCATCGATGTCAAGCGCGTTGCAGATTTACACAGAAGATCTTCACTCCCTAAGAGAAAGTCTAGCTTTGCATTTCTTATGAACCAAATGCTCTGTGAGCCTTTCTGAGAGATATTTCAGGAATGAAAAAATACTGGGTTGGATATTAGTTCTGTTACAGCTGACGCAAAACTAGATTAAACTCAGTGTTGACCACCATAGCAAAATTTTCTTTCACACTTTCCCCCCATCATTACCAAATCAAGTAAGCAGGGGTCACTGAGCAGGTCCAAGTGCTTGTTTGTGTACTGTGCACACTAGTAGTGTTTCTTTCCCTCCTGCCTTCATTCCACACTTATGATTCAATCAGTCTGAATTAGGGAGCTACAAATAATACCATCTGGGAAAATGATGGGTAGCCCTGCATTGTGTCTTATAAAGAAGATCAAACACTAACTTTTTTTTCCCCCTTGACATTGTAAAAGAAAAAAAGTCAAACCCCTAAACTCTCAAAAGTAACGCCAGTATCCTCTTCCAATTACATGGTCAGTGAAGTTAATAGAGACTCCTGCAAGTCTAGTGGACAAAGAGACTATAAAACAGAAACAGAAATGTTGCTGTTAGGTGTCATCTTCTACAAATTATTATCCAGACTTGTGATACTATTGATTTGCTTGCACTATATCAATTTTTAATCACCATAAACCATTGCTTAACACAGTTCTTTTCCACTAGCTAAGTGTTCTTAGAAGATAACTTTGATTATTTTGTGTTTCTCCAAAAATCTTTAAGTTTGTGTGAGATGAAACTGATAGATTCATGTAGGCTCAGGAAAATTCTTCATAAAAAGTAATTAATGCAAAATTGGTAAGGTACTGTCTTTTCAAAAGATTATTTTTTGCTGTTTCAAATGTGGTGCTGTATCAGTTCATGCTAAAGAACAAAAATCCTCTTAATTCTAGTTTTGTTGGAGCTAAGTTTCAGGGACGAATATCACAACTGGATTTAACTTTTGTAGTTCACTGATCACCACATGGTGAAGTCTTTCCTTAAAAATACACCCCCAATGCACCTCTCCACCCCCACAGAAACTTAAGTCATTAGTAGAAGTCTCTTGGACATTTCTCCATCCTTGTGAGGCTGGAAAGCCTGTTCCAATGCATTAATTTAACTATAAGGCCCTATGATCTGAATTTTCACCGTTCTTTAAACACGGTGTTGTTTCCTGCTGAAAGCAACTATAGAGTTTGCTATCATGGCTCTGAAGTTTACTGGATGCTGAATTTCATCTCCCAGGAAAACGGGTTGGATTTAATAATTCAGTTTTGCAAGAAACAGTCTAAGGGAAGGGGACTAACAGTTAAACCAAGGAAGCTTTACTAAACAGAATAATAAAAAATAATTAATTAACTTCCATACAGTGCTTTGATAGATGAATTGAATAAATCTGAGCTGATCTACCAGTGAAGTGCTAGGTGTTAGAACTATCTGTCATTAACCTTACACTACAAATAAAGGTGCCTGGATACAGAAGTTAACTGACTTCCCAAGGTCACATTTGAAGCTGGCAATACAACTCAGGTATTTACTGACTTTCAATCACTAGTGATAATTTTTTTAAGGGATTCATGAGGTAAAGATCATGACCTGGAAAGGCACCATCACTTCTCTAACTTCAGTTTCAGAAGGCAGGAAAGTTGAGAGATGACTGCTGAAATATGATTTGAAGAAAAGGAGTTAGGTATCCTAGCCTGACACAGTACCATCTAAATCCTGTTTTAATTTATTGTTATCTTATTTAGCCTGAGACAACAAGGCTTCTAAATATATGCATCACAGATAAGGGGCCTCAGGTTTCATGGGACGACACCTTACTCTGTGTTTACCACATAACCCATAGACAAAACTTGTTGTCAGTGAATGTGTAGAAAAATGAGAATTCACCTTGTTGTTATTATTCTTGAGTGAGGCATATCATAGCAAGTCAGATGAAAAGCAGAAGACAAAATGTTATGATAAGAGGCAAAGAAAGGAAATTACACCAATAATGAAAATAGCTCCTAAGAGAAGATTTTAGTATTATGCAATATAGACTATAAAAGAAAGTTAACTTCCATAACACTCATTATTACAGCATATATATTTTTGAAAATGTATTGGCTATGCCAAGAAAATTTTGCCATTTATATTCATCAGTTATCAAGAAATGCATTTTTTTTCTCAGAATGGCAAATGTAGCTTTTACATAAGTAAGTATTAAAACACGGGTTATTTTTCCTGACCTTTTGATAGACTTTATATTGAGCTTGGTAGGACATCCAAGAAATTCAGATTCTGATTTTAAAATTAATAATTAGTATGATAGAGTTTTCACAGTATTGGATTTGCAGTGCCAAATTCCTCTAACATAAGCAAGTGCAACTCCACATACTTCAGTGGAACTGTGTTTGCATATATTAGCAAGCAATTCTGGCCCTGTGCCTGGGAAAGGATCTCACATTTCATAGTCACTTGATTATGGCTCATCTTTAAACAACATTTTACTATTTGCAAAATACTTGACCCACAAAACCATAGAAGCCCATCTGCTTAGATACATTGTGCATCATTAAGTAAAAATGATGAAACTATTTTAAGTGCAAAATCTAGTGTACAAGGGACATAAATCTATTCCAAATATTTATTTTCTTGTGCAGTCTGATGAACCTGAAAGTTGGGTTTCAAAATTCCACTTGCACTAGAAATTAAATTCTTCAAGATATTTTATTACCCAAAACAAAAAGAAACCTTACAAATAAAAGCCTAAGATCCATCTAAAAGAACCCATTCTTGGAAAAGAGTAAGGATGGACCCACAGGCTAGTACGAGACGTCAGAGACATACAAGAATCAGGTAAGGATCTCCTTCTAATAATATGGAACAACCTAAATGGAATAAAAGTACTAGCTATTAGGGCCAACAAGGCCATTGTTACTATCATCATTGTTTTATTGGTGGATTACCTAAAGATGACCACATAATGTTCAAAATCAGTAACCAAATGCTAGTTTGATCTAAAATACAAGTCTAATATAATGTTAGGCTTGTAAAACCAAAGCTAGATAACTACCCCCACTCTCCTGTTGGGTTTCTGCCAGTTGATGGTGTTTGTGGGTATTTTTCTGGGGGCGGTGATTTTTTTTTTTTTACTATAGCTTTTAAAAGGTATTTTTCTTCCTTTTATGTTATTACTTCTCATTAGCTTTTTAAAAAGATCTATAAAATAGATCTATATATCTAAAATAGATATGTTTTTATAAAAAAAAGTATAGTTATTTGTAACTTTTTAATCATGCTATTAGACCTGTAATTGCAACACTTTGTTGCAAATCAGTGGAGGGGACTGCTATAATACTAACCACATACATCCATTGTATATTATGTATAAGGGTACAGCTGTAACTACCACTATACTATAACTGAACATTTTGGAGGGGTTTTCTGTTCGGGTTCCCCCCCCCCCCCCCCCGCCCCCCTCTCTTTATATACCTGCTGGCTACTTCCTTTTCCATTGCCACAGTTCCAGTCACCAGGCGGCAGTAACAAATCTTTGCATAATACAGAAGGGTCAGGACTGAAAAAGTCACTGACACTCCGGTGCTCCTCTTGCAGATAACAGTAATAAACCTTACTGTAGTCAGTATTGTACAAAATCCATCCTGAGCTTTTAAACCCCTGGACCTACCTTTAGGTGCCTACAAGTCAAGTACTACAGCAAAAACCTGACTTCCAGACCCTGACTGAGGTACTTTGACTCTCTGTTTGTACCTGGGCAGAGTGAGATGCTCCAGAACAGCACCTTACTCCCACTAAAAATAGCACCACCACCACCACCAGCCCCCCACCCCCCGACATATTTTGTCAGGGAACTGCCTAGCTTTAGTCAATAGTATACAAGAAACCCTTACTCCTTGCTTCAGCTCAGGCACTAGAGAGCTAGGACAATGCTTTATTTCAGCACAGAAGCCATTCAAACGTATAGTCACATCAGTAGTTCCCTAATACCATTTTCCTCTGCTGAACATGTGTCATGGCTACCAAGAAAGGATGTTGCAAAGAGGGTACATACTCTTCAAAATGCTAGTACAGAGAAGTCAATAATGCCACGTAATAATCTTAAGCAAATCACTGAGCTATATTTGTCTTCCAAAAATACAAGTGTTTCTCATAGCTCTTGATCTGTTAAAAAGGGCAAACAGAGATGAACATTATCATTATTTTATTAAAAGTCTATTAAATGAGCATCCAGGTTTCAATTTATACTCCTCACGGTAGAACAGAGCTATGTCAATATCATCCCTGATGACTCAAAATTATCATTTCTCGACTTTACACAGTACATCTCTTCAGAAAGACAAGACAATATATGTGTGTGTGTGTGTTTAATACAGACCTTTAAAGAGTAAATATGCTCTTAAGGCTATGACTTGTCTGTATGTCCTTTTCCCTATTTTAATTCAGACTGACAAGCTCTCAAGTCTAGAGTACCTTTGGCCAGCACCAGATAGAGCATCATGAAGCACTTATTTGGCTTTTTACTTAATAGAGATTAGGATCTATTGTTCTGTTAGTAAAGCTGAACTGAAATTTACTTCTTGTTGCTCATGACTCTTGAAAAAATATTGAAAATACCATCTTTAACATGCTCGATTTTTCTAATGAACAACTAAAATACAGCACATACTTCCTTCTGCCAGCCATCCAGGCTTTTGTTCTGCAACTGCTGGGATAAAGTTGACCCAAACTCCTGAAAGCTGTATTACAGAAATGCTGCCTCTATCATTTCAAGCAGTATATATTTTTCTTTCCTCTCCAAGAGAGGCAAGATGGAAATCTAGCTGCATCAATAAGGTCACTTACCTCAACTAACTTGTTGGCGTGTTCACGGAAGACCTGAGCATACTCCTTCACTTCTTTCTCATTACCGCTTTTTGCAGCCTCAATGAGAACCAGTAATGGGACATTGGTCTCCAAGAATGAATCCGATATATGATCCATTACCGCCTTCCGCAGCTGTGACAAAACAGAGCAGACTAGTAAATAAAAGAAGTATCCATATACATTCCTACTGTATTCACTGGCTCCTTGTATTTAAGCATTGATGTATCACATCTCACAGCACTGTACGGGAGTTTGGGCTTTTTTCTTTCTTTCCTCCAAGTTATACATTTGCAGCAGGCATACAAATATCAAACACTTCAGGGCCCAGGCTCTGCAAAACCCTTCTGAGATTCATGCTGACAGACATCTAATTCTACTGGACTGAATGGATCTATATAGGATGGTGGTGATTACCCAGCTAATAAATTGCAAATTGATGAGAATTGAAAGCTGCATGCTACTTTAAAAAACAGTTCAGCTCACTTAAAAGCCAAATATGGATTAAGGAGCTTAACTTCAAGCAACCATTAAAAATATTAGCCTGAATATTTCTAAGCCTTCTCTAATTCCTGCACTGAACAGTATTTGATGCAATAAAGACTACTTCATTTAACACATGCCTTGTGCTTTGTATTCTCTTTCAAATACCTCTACCAGGTATAAACAGGAAACCTTTCTAAGCATTTTCCAGGCACTGTAGAAAATATTCTACAATTTATTCTCAAGGGGAAAAAAACCCCAACCAAACACCCTATGGGTTACTGAAGATTAAACACCTGTTATTTCATAAAAACATCTGTTTGAAACAATATTACTGGAAGAATGATGTCACTAACTTCATCTCTACCTTGCTAATAACCACTAATTAATACCAAACTTCACTAAAATTTGAAAGACAGCCAGAAAGATAACTGAAATCTTAAGTAATTCTTCCTGGAACCTTAATTTCCCTATAAAATTACTTATCAGAAACATTTTTAGCATGTTTTCTCCAGCTTTTTTGGTTGTTAAGGATGAAAAACTGTGGAGTCAAACACAAATGGGGAGCTATTCAGCTTGGAGGTCCAGCAAGCCACTAGTATCATTAAATCATGCAATTTTAGTTAGATGAAACATCAGGAAAGGTAATTTTCTCTATTTTGCAGACCAGACAAGAAAGCTCTAGCTAGACAAGGTGTCATCAAAACACCCAGTCATACCGAAAACTCATATATTGTTAGGCACTGTAAATACATGATCCAAGATGCATTTGCTGTTTGACAGCAGCAATTGTCAGCTCTATTTGAATAAGGAGAGAGCTAACTTTGAATATTTCCATTCAATACCTGAGTGATGCAGTAAAAACAAGCAAAGCAAAATAGCACGCACATATTTGCATGAGGTATTCCTTTGATTTCTATTACAGCTAAAGCAGCCAATGTATCAAGAAGAGCAATTCTTAATTCCCCTTAAAGTTAATTCTATTCAGATTCTATCTGGAAAGTATTTTTCCACTTTCAAAATGATTAAAGGCACTCAGAATAGCTAACACTATAATACATACAAACGGGGGAGAAAAAAAAAAGAATATATCAGAGACCTGCCAACAGTTAGGAAGCTGGTGTGTTGTAGCTAATACCTATCACATTTTCACCTTGTACTCTTTCTTTTTTCTCTCATCAATATGCTGATATCCACCTGGTGACTCTTATTTTATCCTCATATTGAAAGCTCTTTCAGACCATCCTTCGGGTCTGTTTGCATAACATTTTATACAATGAGACCCTGATCCATGGATAATTTTCATAGGTACCGTGTCAATACAAAGATAAATAATAATTTTGTAATATTGCTGCAAATATATCAACGTATTGCAAAAACAGAGAAAAAAATACACTAAGATGTTATGTGTTACAGTGCACCAGCAGAGCACTCTGCATTACACAACTGGTAGATTTCCATTCACTATGCATATCAAGCCTTTCCTACTAAATGAAGGGTTTCACCTATAGCCAGCATTAAGGGAGAGAAAGTGCCAGAGAGGGTTCATCTCACATTTGGTTAATCACCCTCTGCAGGTGTCCACATCCCAACACTTGGGAAACTCTGCTTCCAGGTGAGATGCCTTATTTCAGTACCTACAGTTAGACTTTTTGAAGCCCATTGTACTGAAATAGGCCAAATGGTAGCATCTCCAAAGGAACACACAAAAGGAACACACACCAAAAAAAAAAAAAAAAAGGATTTTAAAAACTCCATGTGGTTTCCATCTCATTCTCAGGGAAAAAAAAAAAAACCTTTAAAAAAATCCACTTGCTCAAGGTTAATACCTGTCGATAAAACCTGCTGTCCACTGTAGAGAAAAAAACCTACTTTAAATGTTAAATTAACACTCACAGTTCTCTGTTTATATCATTCCATAAGGAGGTATCTGTTTCCAAGTGTTGTGTTCAATGAAAAAGCAATTCATTTTTTAATCAAGATTAATGTGTATAGATGTGATTATACCAATATGCCCCATGGAACTGTAAGAAAAGTCTCAGGGTGGTTAAGTATGCGCTTATTTTCATCGGTATTGAATATCTTCAGTCCACAAACACATACCAGAAATCAATAAAAAGGACAGTAGGAGCATCAGCAACCAGCAATTTGGGGTTTACAACTGTAAATATACAGTAGACTTATATGAATCCATATGAATGAATAAAATGGTTATCTTGTTGCTAATAGTAATTGTAAGTTGCCTTCTAAGGTTCATAGTTGCAGTAGCTGAAAAAGAATTTGAATTCTGACTGTCACAGGTTTGATAAATATAAAATTAACAAATTCTATTTTCCTATGCCGTGTTAATCAGAGATGCTAGTAGCATACTTCTGACCCCTCTTGTAAACACACATTATAATTTCTTTAGAAATTGGTTATCTGAGTTTTAGGATGCCCTTGCATTGAAGTTGAAAGGTATAGTTAACGGGTTTTATATACTCAGGAGACTACAAATTTTGCTATCCATCACCACAAGCTATAAAGAATTACTTGACAAAATCATTTGTTAAATGTGACAGGAATATGAACATAGGACATTCATCCAATAGCTCAAATGGATACATGACAGGGTAATATTAATTGCACAAGACAAGACATTTAAAAGTATTAGCTCAGCATTACCCATCTATTTGATAGAATTAGGGCTATTCATCATGGTAAATAACTACTGGAAAACTAATCTTGTATGTTCCTCTGCATACTGCAACGAGGTCCGGCCAAAGTGATGGCTTATGCATCCAGATATTTTACTGTTTCATAGAAGTAACATCAGTTTAGAAGGGAATGGGAGAAGTCCGTGACTTGAATTTAAATGGTCATAAAACATGCAGCAAAACCACATCAAGTTTTATTCTTAAAACAGCACAAGACCTTGTGCACGTAAGCATGTTAACAAATATCTTTGCAGTGCCTTAATACACCCTGCGTTCTGATGCAAATATTATGACACAAACTATTACTCATAAGATAATGTTTTAGGGGTTTTTCTCCACTGAATTTTTAAGTTAGAAGTGACTTCACAGAGTTGGTAGCTTCCACTACATGAAACTCCATTTGTTGGGGCAGAAAGCACATTAAATGAAGGTCTTGCTTAATTCCTTTTGGCATGGAGAAAACTTAATTAACATATAGCTAGAAGAATAAGTTTGCCAGACCAGCACAATGTTATAAAAGGAAAACATCAAGACCTGTAAATATTTTTAGAAGTATGAATAGCATACCACAAGGCAGATTTTATGTCTTTCCAGTTCAGTCAATTTAGTCAGTTTATGGTGCACAGAGTCAGTTGCTGGTTTTGATAGCATCATGTTCTACTGTTCTAACCCTGTTTAGGGCTGGTTTATCATTGTCAGTTCACAGCTATAATTGAGCTCAAAGAGGTTAAACTGGCCATTGAAATGATGTTTTCCATGGCTATACAACAATTTTAGAACCAAAATGTCTCAGTGCTACTTACAGTCTAGTAGAGAATTAAATGTCTAATCCTGACATGGGAAGGTAAAGTCACAGCAGGAGATTAATGACTCTAACAGATTGTTAAACTTTATAAAGACTGGCAGTATAAAGCTACCTGTAACAAAAGTTTACCAAGGAGCACCTTATTCACCATTTTCTATTTAACGTGCATTACAAGCTGAACCGAACTCCAGCTCGCACCTGTGGAGCACTCCCAAACAGGTATTAATTTAATTGAAAGAGATGAAAATAAAGCCTTCTCCACTGCAGTTAGTGTGCCTCCTCCAATACGTTGTGAAACTGAGTTCTGGTGAGTAAGACTGTGAGCATGAGAACCTACTGCAATATAGTGCTAAAGAGAAAGTCTCAGTCAGTTCTGCACACTACAACCCAGGAAGGTGGGACCAAAAAATGGTAGACGGTGGGATGCAAATGCCAATGCCATCAATTAGGTCCTGACAGATTAAACAGTAACAAGATTAATATTTAAAGCATGTATCACACTTGAAAACCCCAAGATAAAAACTCAGGAAGAAATGCTGTTACAAATACTGATCATACTTCTTCATATTTTTGTGTGTGTGTGAGACTTTTTTTCTCTAAACAGAAACTTGCCTAGCCAGGAAAAGACTGGGGATTAATTTACTAATGGAAAGTAAGTTGTGAAGTGACAATTTTTGACCAGAAATTTGAAAGAGCATAAGACACACATAAAAAAATCATTCCTCCTACTTGTAGGTCACTACTAAGGATTCCTCAGACTGTTATCTGGTCAGAAGTAGAGAAGAAACTAGTTACCAAGTATTAGGTATTTAATCCCCCCTTTTTTCGGGGGGGAGGGGGGGGGGGCAGGGGGAAGCAGAGCGGGGCACTGTGTGTGTGCTATCATTTTTCAGCAATAGCAAGCCTCAGGCTTGTTAACAACATTAGTGTAGTTACATAAAAGCAGGGAAAAATATATAAGCTTGAGGGACAGACACCCACATACCCCCCAAACATGTGAGTATTATCAGGGCAAGAACTCTGTCTTGTTTCATGCCTGGATAGAACAATAAAATTGCAGTGCCAGTCGGAGCGCTGGGATAGTACCAAATATTTATTATTTTTAACAATGAAGAACGATACAGGGCATGAAGAAGTAGAGGACAGTACAGAGATTTTCATCCAAAAATGCTAGAAAAACAGGACAGAAATAGAGGTAGGGAGTGAACAGTCAGTGGAAAGAATTAGTGATGTCAAAATAACCCAGAAGAGAAAGACAGTGACTTTCACATTCTGTATGACCTGGGAGGGTAGAGTTGTGACAAGGAGAATATGAAAGGATGAAGTCGCAGAACAGGACATTACATGTGGGAACAAAGAAGGGAAAGATTGTAGGAGGTTACCCCAGCAGAGAAGAAAAAGGATAGGACTTTAAAACATATCCTTGTGAAAACCAAGGACTGTAAAGTGTCAAAAATGTCACTAAGACTGTAAGCCTAGAGGGTCTGATGCAAAAAAGGTGTGACAAAGAGGAGGGTAATGAGAAAAAATAAAAATCATGGATTAGACATCCATGGATTAAACTGAGAACTACAACATGTCGTGTGACTTCACGTATTATCTCAGGCTTTGTTGTTTTAAATCAAACAGAGTGGCTTTGGAGCTTTATGCGTTATTATACGTGTAGTAAATAAAAATCAAGTGGGGACAAAACTGTTGTGGAGAGGTTAAATAACTGGTCACAAACAGGAAGATAGTTGTCTATGAAAACCCTTCATGTAATTATCCTATGATAAGCATGCTTAGTAACTTCACTTAGGAGCAGTCAGATCCAATAAGCTTTGAAGTGTTAATAAAGTAAATGGTACATGTGTCACACTTGCATTCCCACCTACCCCAGATGCATGAACAGGCTGGCATATTAAATACTATCAACAGCTTCTCTAAGACCTAGAGATTTAGCTCCAATGAAAGCTGATGATAGCTGTCTTTGGTAGACCTATCTGTTTGAGTTCCAGACAATGGCTAAAACAAGATTAAAAATTGATTGTATTCTGCAAAAATGGATTTCTCATCATCCTTTCTGAGAGTCACTCAAAGTCACAAGCTGATCCTGCCCCATACATAGAGATGATTGATGACCGACGTTATCAGTTATCAACCATACCTTTCAAAAAAGCCCTTACTGCAGTGAGATCACAGCCTGGGTTTTTTTCTTGGGTTTGTTTTGTTTTGCTGGTTTTGTTTTTGTTTTGTTTTGTTTGTTTTGTTTTCTTCTCCTTTGCAGTAATTTCCACAAAGCAAAAACTGAAAACAAAACTCTTTATATTTCCGGTTCCTTACAAACAAGTAATAAATAACATTGAAGACATTTTATAATACTTCAGAAGTAGTGTTACCAAATAAAATTAATGTCAATTAAAAAACTAACACAATGTTGAAATTCCATTTGACAACTAAATTCTATGTACTTTGCCATTGCCCATAAGCCCATTAGGAGGACAGAATTATAGAAGTCTTCGGAAAAGTACTGTTTTCCCATGTTTTCAGAGCTCCCTACCTCATGCTACTGCACGAATATCAAAATTTGAAGCTGTACTTATGAATCCAAGCTTCTGTAAGTGTCTTTCACTGATGTGGCTACAGGTCACTCTATTGCCAACCCTACGGAACAGTGAAAACTTCTTTATGTAAAACTATCATCAATAGAAATTTCTTGGAATAATTTTTGGGTTGAGCTTTTTTGGTTTTGGACTGGGGTTGTTCTGAGTAGCAACATGATATACTTCTGTTGATCTCCCATATTTACATATTTACAGTGTCTCTCATCAAAAAGAGTTTAAAAAACTTTCATTTCTCTGCAGTGATTACAGAGCTAGGCATCTTCTAAAGTTCCTGGAGTGAGTACAAAGCTTTGTTGAAATATGTGAGCTTTTATGAAGAGCCATTATTTGAGGAATAATAGACAAACTTATGTGCAGTAATCTACTCTAATGCAATATAGCTGTCACTGAGTTTTGCGTTATAATTCCTCACAAGCCACTCTGAAAGGCCAGCCCTCACAACAACAGCCAGTGCTCACAACTTCATTCCATTAAAAAAAAAAAAAAAAAAAAAAAAGTAAAAAAAAAAAATCAATTCCCAATTTCAACAAGAAAAAGCAGCCATAGCTACTACACTCTTTGGCTTTTGCCAGACAAAAATAATTCATCATGAGTATTATGTTGAGGATCAAATTTTCCCTCATTTGATGGAAATGTTACAAACTGTAGCCTTACACAAAACTACCTGATATGGATACAGTTTCCTGAAATATTGCACCATATGTGCATCAGTAAACATTATGTGTGGAGTAAATTAAACTGAGCCTTATAATTAGGCAGTAAGGAAATTACTACAGACCTGAAAGAGTAAATCAGAAGTATTAAAACACTCTCCATGTCCTCTGAAGCACTTCAGAGCACCATAAAAAACTCAATGTCACAGTGATAAATATCCAGAAGAAATGAATTTTGAGGGAGACAAAGACACGTGCATTCAAATAAGTTCAGGTCAAAATTACAATTAAGTGCAATTTAAACAACAGTTCTTTACCTCTAATATTCTAGATCAGATTTTTAGACATTTTTCTAAAAATCCTTTCCTAAAATAAATACGCCAATTAGTCTACCTAATGGTAGCAGACAAAAAGTGGATGCTGTACTGAACAGCGTGCAGCAGCTTACAGTTCTTTTAAGTCCAAGCTGGTGAAATTCAGAGTATGCCTACTTCTGTGGCTTTAAGGAGCAGCTAAAAACTCAGTGGAAGCTGGAAGAACAGAGGACTTTATCAACTGGAGCATTACTATTTCTGCTTTATAAGCCAGTATTACACAAGACTCCTGCCTAACACCTTTGTGCAAGCTGCTAGAGAAACCCAGGGAAGTACTGATATACATGCAATGCAGAGCACCCATATTAAACATTGAATCACAGCATGGTTTGGGTTGGAAGGGATCTTAAAGACCATCTAGTTCCAGCCCCCTGCCATGGGCAGGGACACCTGCCACCAGCCCAGGTTGCTCCAAGCCCCGTCCAGCCTGGCCTTGGGCACTGCCAGGGATGGGGCATCCACAGCTGCTCTGGGCAGCCTGTGCCAGCACCTCGCCACACTCACAGGGAAGAATTTCTTCCCAATAGCTAATCTAAATCTACCCTCTTTCAGTTTAAAGTAATTCCCCCTTGTCCTATCACTACATGCCCCTGTAAAAAGCCCCTCTCCATGTTTTTTGTCAGCCCCTTTAGGTACTGAACAGCTTAAATAAGGTCTCCATGGACTCTTCCCTTCTCTAGGCTGAACAACGCCAACCCTCTCAGCTTGTCTCCACAGCTCTCTGATCATTTTCACGTGCTCCTCTGGACCTGCTCCAGCAGGTCCATGGCCTTCTTATGTTGGGGGCCCCAGACCTGAACACACCTCTGAACTGAATACAAGAAATAAGCATGTAGTGCTGGCACAGAAATAAATCTGTATTAGCATTTGACAGACTGCTTTCAGAAAGCCAGCCTACAGATTTCCCTAATCAAGAGCACCAGAATCACTGCAGGTGAAAACATAACCTATTAAGCAACAAGGAAAAGGTGATGAGTTTCTAATGAGCAAGGGCTGATGCCACAGGTGGTCTTAGGTTCAAAGACATTTACACTGACTTCTGGCTGGCTCCCTTTAAAAAAATGCCAATACTTTGTCAAGAAGTATTTTTGTGCAACAGAATGAGGTAATACCACTAGTTACGCTGTGCTTGGGAACAACCGATGCCTCTTCTTTGGTAATAAAGCACAAGATTAGCAACACTCCTATGGAGCATCTATTTAAGTATGACCTTGCTTTAATTTTGCCTTTGCAAAATAAATTGTTAGTAAACATTCATGCAAGACTAAATTTTTAAAGTTACAACCTTCTTGGGTATTCTGCTATTACTTAACACTTGCATGAAGTTTTGAGTTTTCAAAACACTGTATCAATTCTCTTACAAATTCTTGCAGTGGCATGTGAGCTAGGTAAGGTCCATGACCCTCTCCCTCTGTGTTTTTAGCCCTCCTTAAATTATATAGATCTTGAATTTAAAAAGTGCCACCTTTAGGATTTATAACTATAACCAGTGCCCTCTCATCCGCAAGAAAGGGCACATCAGAATCTACTTTTATGGTAATGAGAGGCAGAACTTGCTTCCCCAGCTCCCCTAGAAATGCACTTATTGCTGCAGTGTTGACTGCTTCTATAACTTGAAAGCAAAAGAACTATTCATAGGAACCTACCTTTACTTTAGGCTCCTATCTTTAGGGTACATAGATTAGGAAGCAGTTTGTTTATGACTCCTTGTATACAAAGAGCTTGAGCATTTGTAAAAATTCTTGAAATGCCAGACCACCCTCTAAAGGTGAACTCTCTATTAACCATATAGGAGATTGAAGGAAAAACAGCTTTCATATATTACCACCCAATTTCTACACCTGCCATCAGCTGGTGTGAATTCCCAGGGTTCTCTTTTCTTCTCTTCCTCCTGCCCCCTCAATAGGAGTCTTTATTTCTTTGGGTGTGCTGCTCAGCTTCTCGAAGAAGCTGAAAAGAGCTAGTTGTCTATTATCTATTAATTTTGATTAGAATTGGCTTCACTGTTTTCTTCTGAATATGATAGTTTTGTTTTGCTTTCTGAGCACTTGCACTTCCCTTGGGCTTAATGTACAGCTGCTGTGTACCTCCCAGAGCTGGCACAACACCGAATGCCTATAGCTGAGGCACCTTCACTTTCAGAAGCACCTTTACTTTTCTATGTTTCAGATTATTCTTCTAAAATCTGCCAGTAATTCTTGCTTGTCTTAATAGAGCATTGTAGAAGGAAGAGAGGACAAACAATAAAATTAAGTCAGTAAATCATGATTCAAGGCAGAAAGATTTATTTCTAGGTGCCACTGGCCCCCCCTACAGCATTTGACAAGTCATCTGGTCTGTATACGAGAGAGTCCCATGACTGCAAAATGATAATGATAAAATTTCCTCTGTTGGAGGGTGTCCTGTGTTTCCTGAAAGTGTTTACATGCTGTAAAGAAGCAAGTTATGCATATATTTGAAGAGAGATTTAAGTCCATAGACTGAAAACATTATAAAAGTTTCTACCCATAATATAATTTGCACTGTATGGGTTACTGCAATAAAATCTGTTCCAATGGAACACGTTTTTTTCAGTTTTAGGTGTCCCTTTAGGCTAATTCCATGAGCTAATATTCCAGGTTTTTATTCTGAGAGTCTCTCTAGAGTCTACGTCAATTTTTGGCAGGTTTCAGAGTGTTAATTTTTTTTAAAACCGCAAATAGCATTCATAAACAGTAGCAATACAACTTAATCTAAGTGGAAGTGACTGACATAAAGAGCAAATGGAGATACACTGCCTCTCAAGAGCTAGGAAAAAAAAAAAATATATCAAATAAGCCTAAGAACATTATGAAGCCTGTTATCTAATTCAAACTGTTGTAACCCATATTAAAGAAAGTACACTGAATTGCAAATACTTTTGGAGACATATGAAGTAAATAAAAACTGAGCATGTTCAAGAAGTTCTCCCCAAGATCTTTGTTTTACCAAATTTGCATGAATAAATTACAGGAGGTATTTGTGTCATCAACCTTTAACTTTTTTAAAGTTCAACTTATAGCCTAATATAGCTACTGAAACAGTACTATCAAGGACTAAAAGGTAAGGAGTATGATAACTGTAGCTGTGCAACTGAGGGGAGATATGCTAGAGAATAAGGCTGGTAACAGACTAATGAACACCGTGCCTGTAGTCCACCAGGTGTCTTACAAAGGTATTTAAGAGGATAAAGTAAATGACGAATCAAAAATACATAAGGGTCATGTGAAAGGATGTCCTAACTACATGATACATAAAGAATTGATTAGAGATACAGAAAGGGCAAATATGACTTGGATATATCTAATTATTTTTAATTTGGCTGCTACAGTGTATGTGACTGAACAAGTCTGAGTATCTGGTGGGTAGAAAGACAGCATAGCAGTCATTATTAATAGTGATTTATGCCTAAATGGCTAAACCCTATCCTGAGCATCCATAAGTGTGCCACCACCCCTAGGGTGCTAGTAGTGGCTATTGGGAAAAAGCACACACTGAGAAGCAGCAATCAATATCCTAACCTCCATCAATGTTAGTAAGAAAGAGGGAGACAACTCATCCAAACCAATACAGGAATCACGGAAGTGCCTGCGTTTCAGCTTTCAGCCTACAAAGTAGCTGAGATTAAATAACCAATAACAAGGACAAACCACAGCTACGTGTGAAACCCATTCTTGGAAAATCATATGGGAAAACAAACTACATGTCATTATAGAACTTTTATTGAAGGGCTTATTTATGGAGAATAACATGCTATAATTATACAATAAAAATATTACCAGCAGTTGCAGATAACAGGGTAAAAGAGAACAGGACCACAGTCTTGACCATAAAGGCTTTTGTTTCTAAACTGGTTTCCTGAGGAAATGAGGCTCACGATAGTAACTCTATCCAGTTTTTCAATTACATTTTAATCTGTTGGCCAATTTTAAAGCCATCTGACAGACAGGAAAGGTCTTGAGGATGCTAAATAGCTGGAGTTTGATGAAAAATTGTCTGGGTGGGAGAATGGTGACCTGAATTAAGAGTCCTACGGAGGAAAATTTGTTATATAAAGTCAGTAGCTCGCTGGCCAGCGTACCAACATAGGAACCAGCTGGCCAACCACTGTGTGGGTACCAGCCGGCCAGCTGGCTGAGCAATTGCTAAAACCAGCCTCACATCTTCCTGCATTTTACCGACCAGCCTGGAGTAACAAGCAAGCTACAGCAGATGAGGTAGCAGGAGAGAGGAGAAGGATGGATGGGAGAAAATGAGGAGATAAGAAACCACAAAGGAGGACCTGAGATTATTGCTGTAGGAAGCCCTAAATGGACAGTACAATGCTATGGAAAGCAAGACTTTATTAATTCAGCTGTTGGGAATTTTGT
The DNA here is from genome assembly GCF_017639655.2 of Falco naumanni. Taxonomy (NCBI): domain Eukaryota; kingdom Metazoa; phylum Chordata; class Aves; order Falconiformes; family Falconidae; genus Falco; species Falco naumanni. The sequence goes on along the minus strand of NC_054054.1, from coordinate 42,297,960 downwards.
TTTTCAGTTCTGTGTCTACCCAACACGTATTCCTCAGAGGTCTGTAGGATGTTGTCTGGAAAAGACAATCTGACAAGAGGAGATTTTTGATAAAAATAAATTCTAAATCAGAATGTTTTGCCTCTGAGAGTGGTCTGAAGAATTCATTTAGCCGTAAGAACAAGCAGAGGTATTTTGAGTCTACAAATGACGACAGCTTTCCATATTCAAAATTACCATCCTAGCTACTAACTGTATGTAGCTATTAATAGGATGCTGATGTTATTTTGCTTTTTGTGGTACTTGCCCACCAGGCTGAACTGGATTGCACCCAACAACACATAGTCCAAGGCCAATAACAATAATCAGATGCCAAAAACTACCTTTTGATGCTCCACACACAGACTTTGATACCTAGCAATAGCTTTAATTTCTGTTAGACTATTCTAATAAAACAAAAGCCGAGGACATCAAACCAAGCATTCAAAGTATTTATCAAAAAGCAACTGGTAATGCAGTTATTTCTGGACTTTCTACTTCACAGTTCCTATTAATATATTTTATAATAAAGTTTTGTTGCCTAAAACTACAAGGACAACCAGAAATCCAACTTCAAGAAAAATATAGTACTTATTTTTTGCTTTATTCTACTTTGGAATGAAACCTGAAAATTTCCAAATTATCAAGATGCCTTAAAACAATGGAAACCTTTTTTGACAACTCTGAAAATTTGGTTTTAATTTTCAATTTATTTATATGTATAGCATTATACTGCAATGGTAAGGTAAAATAAACTACTAACTTTCAAAATAAAAATTTGAAACTACTGAAAAAAATCTAAAAATTACTTTTCAACACTGTCAGGCTTTCTCCCCCCCCCCCCCCCCCCCCTTCAATTTCTGGATAATTTCTGATGATTTCCAGTTTTAAATAAAATGAAAATTTTCTGTTGAGTATTTCTTTCATACAGTTTTTCTAACTAGCTTCAGTAATGCCATAAATGTAAGCCTACAGGAGGTGGATGAATTGTCCTTTACAGCTGCATGAGATCATCATTTCCGGTAGAAACTGAGAATCGTTGGTAAAAACCTTGTATTTCTTTACAATTCCTTCCACTTAGAGGCATATGAAGCATTAATCTGGCTTGAATGCACAAGAATGAAGGATTATATTATTTCAATTTACTGTATAGAATAATGCAGACAGGCTGCTCCGTTAAAATTAATAGCAGTACAGATATCTGATCTTTAAGAGAAAACTAATGGTTTTGGTTATTACACCTTGCAGGGGAACCGACTGGCTCATACAGACTGAACAAACTCAACTGATTAACTGGAACAGGACACAAGGCAAAGAGACGACGGCAGCAGGGCAGGAGGCAGCAGTACTAACAGGTGGGACACCAGTGGTGGTGACAGCAGAACAGCTGGTGCCCTGCTCATACAACTTCAAATGATCTATAGACTGGGTTGGTCCTTGCTAGGCATCCTGTTTGTCTGTTAGCCAAACTCTTTGGTGTGCCCTTCCTGCTTATCTTTGTTTCAATGTCACTGCAGAGTTGCAATGCTTGAAATACTCCGTGTGCATGCTGCTTTATGATTAGCTGTAATATTTGGACTACAGGGTTAGTATTTTTTTCCTTTTCCAATGGAGGTAAAGCAAACAAACAAAATAACTGGCATCAACAAGCACCCTACTGCAGGTCTAGCTTGCTGTACCACACAGTGAAAGATGCTTTTGTTTAGCTTTTAGGTTTTGGGGTTTTTTTTTTTTTTTTTTTTTTTTTGTCTGTTTTATTTGTTTGGGAATTTTTGTTTGTTTGTTTGTGTGGGTTTTGGTGTGGGTTTTTTATTTATTTATTTATTTATGACAGACTTGGATACTGGGGGGGGGGGGGGGGGGGGGGGCGGGGAAAGACCTCAAGTCCTGCCAATTGGCACAACTTGTTATCAGACACAGAATTCTGTGCTTTTTCAAAATTGTTCAAAATCAAGTAAGAAATGGCAGCATTAAGCTATGGGCTGGTGAGAATAGTCTGCTTCCAAGAACTTGTTCAGTCTGACTTAGCTAGATGTTCTTACTGGCGTTTATATTAAGACATATAATTAGATCTCCATAATAATTTTCCAATGCCCAGGAGAGTTTAAATGATGAGTATAAAAGATGTAATTCCATCAGAATAGGAATAGATGTGAACTGTTAATTGTGAGATGAAATTTTAGTAACATGTATCCCATTCACAATCATTTCACATGTCTGTGTGTTCTACAGGTAAACAAAATAAATCTCAGGAATAAAGACCTAAGTAACCTGGGCAGAGAAAGAAAAATTAGTCTTAGACGGTTGACTACTGAAGCCTTGCAAGGGAGCCTGGGTACCAAATGAAATCTATATATACCTTCTTCATTACCAAAACATATTTTGTAGATTGTCTAGTTTTATGGTGAAAACATTAAGCTTCATAAATCTGACAAGCGAGCCTTAGAATGGATTCATTAAAAACAAAAGGCATTATGGTATTCAAAGTTGGTTGTCTCTCCCATGATTTAGCCCAAAATAGAATGGCTGAAATAGTAGAACACTGCGATCTCAGCTGTGGTTCATTTCTGTTTAATGTCCAAGCCTCTCTTCCCAGCCATTAAACTGAGTCCTCAGTGACATCCTTATATTCTGAAATTTAGCAAGGGGTATATAGGCAGGTCTGGGATGATGTGCACATATATACTGATGATTATGCATGTGATGAAGCAGAACATTGATTATGATTCTGAAAGATAATTTATAGTCAGAATTCCCATTGCTGAAAGCAGAGACTCCATCTTCCTCTGTGCTTTTGCAAAACCTAGCACAATTATAATCTAATCCTGATTAGTTTATTAGCAACTGCCATGATTTAATAAACATTATACCTACATGATTAACTTTCATAAATATAAAAAAACCCTATATTAAAAGCTTCATCTCCAAGCACAAAAATATTATATATGTGCTTCACTTTACCCACATACAGAGTTCCAACCTTTCTGAGATTTAATTCAACACCATTGGGGCTGAATATACATGAGAAGCATACAGTTTATTAAGAAAGGTGCCATTTTCATATCACGTTTTGGAGTAAATTTGGCTTTAGAGATGAGTAATTCAGGCAACTGCTGAGAGCCTCACACAGAACAGCAACTCATGTGTTAGTCTGCTACTTCCTTCAAGCAATAAGAACAGAGGTGGGAGGCAACACATGGTACAAGCTCCACTGCAGAACCTAGGATCCCATAAATCTGGAGGTCAGAACAGCAGAGGTCTGTCTCCTGTCATTAGCTGAGCAACAGATGTGATGCTACGGTTTATACGGGAGAGTCAATGATTCATATTGCTTGTAAGTCCATTGCAATATTATTCAGAGAAATAAGCTCTAAGAATACGATCCTCAAATGCGTTTGCTGTGAGTTAAAGGAAGAGATGAAATGAGCTGAGCTCTAGCAGTGCAGAGCACTGATTTCAAACTGTCTATAGGGGCACTCATTTCTGAAACGATCATGTTGCAAATAGGTGTCTGAAGATACATTTAAGTACTTACTGGGTCTTGCAGATTTGTGGATTTTGGATCATTTTCACAGAAGCAACCTTTGACTGACCAGGTAGAATTTCTTTTGCTTTACTTTTACAGAAAATGCAGAGTTGGATCATCTCAAAAGGAGAAAAAAGGTAAAAAGATGCAATCCCTCCTGCTTTAACTTTAGAAGTGTAAAGAGAAACCTATGGAGGATTTCTCCCTTTTGTTTGCCAGTCTTCCTTCTATTCTTTTCCACCTCGAGCTTTTTGAATTAATCTTTCCATCTTATTACCAAACACAATGATAAACATAATATGAGAAAGTAATCCTTTACAGTTTAAACTATGCTTTGCTGTTATTCTTAGAATCATAGAATTGTTTGGGCTGGAAGGGACCTTTAAAGGTCCAACCCCCTGCCATAAGCAGGGACATCTGCAATCAGACCAGGTTGCTCAGAGCCCCATCCAGCCTGGCCTTGCTTGTTCCCAGGGATGGGGCATCTCGCACCTCTCTGGGCATCCTGTTATTTATTAGTCTTCTCCTTATATTCATAGGATCTTTATTTAATACAGTAACTTAGAAGTTTTATTTGAAAATAATTGCTTTTACAAACTTTTTCATATTCTGCTCATCGTTCCTGTTATTTCAGTGAGAGTATTCGAATAAACACAAATAAGCACATATGCCAGTGTTTTTATGACTGGGGTTGCTGGGCTGCAAAGGCAGTTAAGGTCTGGCCAATCTGCCTACCCTCCCACATACTACAGCCATTGGGGGCTACACTTGGAATGTTTCAGTCTCTGTTTTTTTTGGCTCAGGAAATACTACTCCTTTGCTTAATGTCATATGTAATGTAGTGTCATATCTAATTAAGGACACATTCTTTATACCTTTACAGGTGGCAAAACCAGTCTGAAGTTGAATAGCCACGAATTCTTGGAAAATCAAGAAGCAGTATAAAAAGCATAGATTACCTGTCTTCGAAGGTCTCGTGTTTTCTTGGTCATCTTGTCAATAGCAATGTTGAGTGGGTCTCCCTTCTCTTTCCTTCCAGTCTGTTAAAAATGAAATATTAGAGTTAGAGAAAAATAATGCAGAAAATATACACTTAAAAAAAAAAAAAAGACATTCAGATTTATCAAAGGAAATCGGTGCAACCCCTTCTGTTTGCTTCCATCGAGATGTTATTTCCAATGTAATGTTTTTAACATGTTTATGTGTTGGGGGATAGCAGATTATTTTGAAACAATCCCAAAATGATAAGAAGAAAGACTGAGGTGACTCACTGGAGAGTTCAGGACTGTTCCACCAATAAATTATGTGCATATATTATAGCCAATACACCAAAAATCTGGAGAGACCTTTCACTGTAAAATGAAAATTAAGAGTTCCTAATCTCCATCCTGCCAGGCACTGGGAATGTTAAACATGATAATAAGCAGCAACACAGCTTGAAGACAGAAAGAAAATGGTCCCTACGTTTGTAACAGGAATCATATTGGTAGATATTAGGTGCAGTATAAAGAATTCCACTTAAAACACCTTCCTGCAGGAAGTCACAAAGCAAAAATCCTCATGATGATTAAAAGGGGGAAAAAAGGTTCTTGTGGTTTATAACCAATGGAAAAAAAATTTTACATTCAATAGCACAAAAAGCACTAAGTGACTTTGTCAGCTGTATTACCTTTCTCTTAATAAAAAACTGCTTCTCTAAAGATTTGTCACAACTCTTATCACACTGAACTATGTTTGATGGCTTTTCATCAAAAATCAAAATGCTCTTCCATTCTTTCTGGCGGTACTCTTTCCTTCCCAACGCTGTTTTTGAATACGCCTATTTAAATCATTCCTTGCATATGATTAAGAGCGATTTTCTATTTCCAGCTGAGCCTAATAGCATACATTTCTGGGAACTATTGAGAAGTCACTTTTAGGGTGGGATGGGGATTAAACATACCCTTTCAATAATGATCTCTCAAATGTACAGCGCTGTTACCAGCTCTACATGGCCACACTGGCAAGTGGCCCATGTTTCAGTTTTCCACTTTGAGCATTCATTCAAGAGAGTGCCTGCTTTCTATTATTGTCTCTAACTCTAACTATGATACAAGGCCAATGCATTTATGATTGTTTAGAAATCTGTAAAACCCGTCCCCTTTTTTTTTTTCGTTTAGAAATTCAAACATAAAAATATCAAGTGCCACCAGAGTTTAACACAAAACATGTTTACCTCTTAGATTTTTAGAAAGAATCCATTACAAATTCTTTGCTACAATACAAAAGGAGTTATCTGTGTAACCCACTGATTTTTTTACCACATTTTTCTTCTGTTCATCCTTTGACTGAGTTCATCTAGTCCACAGCTCAAGAACTATGGCTCTTTAGCCTAAGCAATGTCAGCACATGCTTTTAGTTTTAGACATCCTAAATTTGGCCCCTGGTATTCTGACCAAGGCAGCAGCTGTCATATTTGTGCACAGTCTGTGGGTTTTCAAGCTGAAATCTCACAATAAAAATGAGGCAGATAAGTTTGGTATAGGAAGCTTCTCCTGACTGTTGAAATGGTACAACGGGGACTGTCAGGCAAGCTACTCTCAGCCAGGTTCCTAGTTTGCTAGGAACAAAGCTATATTCTAAGAAAAATTCAATTACTCCAGCTGTGTGCTGTTTACTAGCTGAACCAAGTATCCTTGGTGACATTAGTGTTCTGGGATGCTTTATTTTCCCAGTCAAATAATTCAATTTCTTTTATGTTGTTTAAATTCTTCTCTTCCTTCTCATTGCCTAAACTTCAATGCATTGTCTTAGAAAGATAAATAAATACACAAAATGTTTAAAGACATTTTTTGTTAGGGCAAAGGTAACCTTTATTTTTATATATATATATAAAAATCAGGGAATAATTTGCTAAACTTCAATTTGCAGTGAATATTAACATAATGTGAATAAGCAAAAAGCAAACACCATGAAACTTCATGCTATATTGGGATGGTATTTTACAGGTCTCAAGCAAAACAACTAGTTAAAAATTCTTCTTCAATGATGTATTTTGTGTTCACCACTGACATGAAAGGTCAAGCACTTAATGCTTGGCACCCATTTAGGGGGTCAGAAAATTGACCTGAATAGGAACTTGGGACTTTTTCCAGGTTAGTCAGCTACAGGATTCAATGACACCGAATTAATCAGGCATCTGATAAATGACAATGTTTAGGAGCAAAGGCTCCTGACATTCCCTAAATGGCCATTTGAAAAAAGTAGAAATTTTGAGATTGACTCAAAAGTTTGTACTTCACGTTCCTAACCTGAGTGTTTTGTATTGCTCATAGGAGAAAACTATCACCAAGAGCAGGCCCATGGTAGCCTACGTCTAGCACTTCTCCTAAGCCTTTCCTCAAATTTATCCTGTAACTTTTTTAGTCTAGTTTTAAATTACATAAACAGTGGCCCTTAAGATACGTCCTATTGCAAAACACAAGACAACTGGGAACCCTTCTCTGACCCTTAGGTCACACAACACAAACTGTCAATATCCATCTGGCCAGGCCCTTCTCCCTCCAAAAGAGAGAAAAACCTGTCCTATATTGCTTACCGAAAACCTCCCTGCTCTGTGCAACCGCCCGAGCCATGTTGTCTGAGATGCTAGATGGCACGAACCAGGCTGTGCCGGCAAACAGGCTACCAAACCAAGTGGGCAGAGATCCAGCCAGACTCTCTCAGTGGCAATATTTTATTAAGACATATGAATACACATGAAGTTGTAGAGATGCTTCTCACATTCTGCACAATTTGTACTTATCCAGGAATTTCAAGTGTCCTTCACCGGACACTTATAAGATGGCTACTGCCTTTTCCTCTGTATACACAAACTCTACTTCACTGTATGATTTCAAAGAAGGAGAAATTTGTTTAGTAAATCACATTATTGAAAAATAAATAGCATGGCATGTGATGTTACATAGCTTCAGGCAAGTCTGTCAAACACCATCTGCTCTGTGCTGAAAATATAAGTTTATTAAAGTTTATTTATTTAAGTCCTTAAATACTTATATTAGTGTTGCTCTGTGATAAATTTTTGGCCTCCATTCCTAGAAGGCATGGAAAGGCATTTAGTAGTTTCCTGAAAAAAACCACATAAAGCTTAGTATTGAGCCTTACATCATTTCTCTATTAATCTTTTTCTGCAAAAGGAAGAAAGATACTTTGGAGATGGGATAAAAAGGAAGTAAAAATTGCTGCTGGCTTTGGGTTAAAAGGAGAAGGAGAAATGTACAGGATTACTTGAATGCCCACATACTGGTATTCAGAGTTCTTGTGGACAGTTACATCTATTCATGGTGTAATAAGGAGAACTTTGCTGCAGGATAACATATTAATCAGGTTGCTGATTTCTAGTGATCATTAATAGCTTTTGAATACTGGTTTTACTCAAGATATTTTCAAATGATTCTCTCAATCTGTGTCACTCCCACACTAATTTCCTTAGAGTTTTTCCCCACCTGTTTGATTTATTCTCAGTTGATGATGAGGAGCTTGTTTTCAGGGGCTCCTGGCTAGGGGCTGTGGTGCCTGCAGAGTCCCCCAGGTCGGGAATGGGTCTTTTATCATACTTCTAGCTCAAGCCTGCAGCCTCCCTCCCAGATCATGCAGTGTAAAATTTAGCTCCCTGAATATACATTTTTAAATGTGATTTGCCACCTGCCATGAAAACTTGAGTAGCTTTTGAACACATCTGTGTCCGGTTGGTGGAAGAAATCCAGGTACTGTTCTATTTCTCCCTACAATGCCTACAGTCACAACCACTGTCAACAATATTAGTTGAACAATAAAACAAATAGAGAAGACAATCATTGCTTTCTTTATATTAAGCAAGTCTAAAAAGCTTCACAGTTAAAAGTGCATAATATTAAGGTAAGCATTTAGAAGGGAAACTCCATTTAGTTAGGAACTGAAATAAAATAACAACAAAAAGCACTTAAGGATCATAAGAGATTTCAGTCTCTGCTAGAATGATCTCTGCTAAGATATAGCACTGTGGTTTTTTTCTAAAAAAGATACTTTTGTTCTACCTCCTTTTCTTCTTTTCATGAGCTGTTCAGAGTTTATACTGTTGGAATAAAATAAAAATCTCCCAAAATATTTTTCAGAAGTGTTAAGGACATTTATATCCCACAACTCATTCATTACAGGACTCTTCTGGTCAGCATGTGGTAATTAATAGAACACTCTTTTGATCCTAGACAATATCACAAAATCAAGTCATGGACAGTCACGCCAGCTGGCCTACAGACATAGCATAATTTGGATAAGATACAATCAACCTTGGATGAAGATGCTCCAGAGTGAAAATGTGTTGTTAGTTTTCAATAATTCCAAATACCACCGATATGGAAATCACAGACCTTAAATTTCAGCCCATGAAACAGATAAAATTGCTATTACCAAAATTATTATTATAAAGAGGCTTTAGATGTTATGATAATGAATATCCCTGTATTGAAAAGTTGGGATTACTTACAGTTCTGTGAGATGCACACCTGCTGTTTCGAGGATATTATTTAAAAAAAAATAAATTATAAGCAATGGCAGTTAAGATGGCTGACAATAGTAACCTGTGAAAGAAGGGGATGGAGTGCCAAGAAATACACAAAAAGTGCCGCAACTGCAGGCTTACAACATAATGTCACAGAGAAAAAAAAATGCGCATGACATGTACATGAGTGATGTTAGTGACAACTATTATCCTTTTCCTTTAAAGTGCATAATTTAGAACCTCAGTGCTTCAATTTACTACTACTACTACTACTACTACTAGTATTAGTAATAATACTAATGATAATTGGTAAACAGTATAAGCCTAAAACAGTGTAAGAAGTTTTGCGACCGCTGTTTTTACACACTCCTCTGGCTCCTCTGCTGCTTTAGATAAAAGCCAAAATACCTGGGAGAGTTCAGTTTCTTAACATATTATGTGTTGCATGTCCAAGGCATCCTCATTGCCATTAATCGAGTAATTTAGCCTCCAGGAGACAGGTGGAAAGATTATCTATTGATCCAAAAGCTACCAAACCTTGATATACTTTTATATTTTCATCATCGCCTAGTTGGATGGTTCCATTATTTAGAGTTTATTCAGAACTTCAATATCACAATGTTTTATTAAGGCGTAAATTGCTGCTCAAAAATATATCTGTCCTAATATTTTATTTTAAATGTTGAACAACATCACTCTTTGAAAACTATGCTCATGTTCAATAGCCCTTTTAAAAGTGATGAAGAGAGGCTTAGTACTGAGAGGAAAAACATTCTGAGCAACACACATAAGCTGCATCAGTGCTTTTAAGCAGAAAGCTAGGTTTAAATGTACCGATACATAGTCTCCTTCTGACAGGTTTAGAAAATTAATTTTGGGTCAGGAAAAGGCTAAACTACATATCCTCGAAGAAGTGAGTAGAGACTAAATTTAACTGGAACTTGAAAACCATAGTCATTCACTAGGGACATGGGTCAGGAAAACATATTTTAGAAAATCTGTATGGTTCCTCTATGGATGAGCTGAAGAAGACATCTTAGAATTAATATATTTTTTAAAAAAGTAAATAGAATGGTGGGAAGTCTCTTAGGAGCACGCTGTGAATGTGAATTACTGTTCTACTCAGCTCAGTGATTACATCCATGCTTTATTCCTATACATTATTTTGTTTTTTAGCATTTATTCTAAGTAACTACATTGGAGGTTCTGCAGTCACCTGTTTTCCATCTTCAATTTTGCGAGAGAATCATCTCACATGGAATGCAAATTTGTACATTCCCATTTTCTCTTAATCATTCAGTTTTTCTTGAGAGAGAGAAAAAAAAAAAAAGATTGAGAATTTTGCATAAATGGAGAAAAAAGGTTGTTTAGATATCCTTTATATATTCAGGTCTTTTGGCCTTTGTTGATGCAGTTGCAAAGGAGAAAGGTTCCGTTACCACAGAGAAAGGACAAGATCCCAGTATGTATACTATCTTGCCTGCTCATAAATATATGTTATGGTTAAGAAGTTCACCTAAAATAAAACAATTGCTTTCAGCAGTTCTTAATTACCTTACAAAATTGTGACCAGATCACAGTGAGTGTAATTGGTTCCAGTATAGCGTAAATAATCACAACTATGCAGAAGACTGGGTAAGCCATATCCTTGCAGACCCAGTTAGTAAATAAAGTAAATAAAATATAAATGAACCATGGCCTGGACACGATATCAGTACCTGAGATGTGCAAATCTTGTCCTTGGCCTGCATCTAAGCAGAATTTATTTAGATGTGTATATAATTGTAACCAAGTATCTAATGAAATAAAGAAATTATGGAAACTGAATATGTGCATTGTTGAAGAGGATTTTGGTTTTTAATTTTGATTATGTTTTTTATGTAGTCCACACCACCACAATATCTGAATGCCTTCAAGTGGTGAACTGGTGAATTAAGTGGTGTGTTTAATATCAGTCATATGCGGTTTCTTCTTCTTAAAAGAAGAACCTGTGGGTAGTGCAGTATTTTATTTTGTTTGATTTGTGGCTATTCCTTTTCTTGTTATGCATAATTCACTGTTGCAACTGCTTCTTGTCTTTTGGCAATAACGAAGGATTTTCAGAAATGTTATCAATGACAGCAGTTTGATTTGACAGACCAGACAGGATTAGAACTTGATCTTATTAGTTCCCAAGTGGCAGCTGCTCATATTAATTGATATCTACCCATAATCACGTACTGGCATCTAAGCTTCCTAAAAAAGAACTGCCTGAAGAATTTAGAGTAATAAAAATATTACAGAATGCCTAAGATGGATAACTTTTTCATACCTGAGAATGAAGGCAGCACTTTGTTGCTTTTGGTAGTCTTTTTTTGATTTGTAGACATACATTGAATATTTCTGTATTTCTGTGTATTTTTGAACTAGTTTCCAAGATCACTGTGGTGGGGATACACTCCTCCTCTTCTACCTACTAGCCTGGACTGGATTTTACAGCATTCTGAGGTACCAAAAGCACAGAAAAAACAACTGGTGGGACTTGCCTAAGTTACAAGTCAAGTGTAACATATAAATCTAACTGATTTTCATTAGGTAAAACATGTGCATTGTTTGTGGGGTTTTGTTTGTTTGTTTTTTGGAAAGGGGGGAGAAAACCATGCATCTACTAGAAGTTCTTCCCCAAGGCAAGAATATCCTGCCATCATTTAACAGTTGTGTAATTTAATTGAATTCAGATCATAACATAGCACACTGCCATTCAAGAAAGCAGTGACAGTTTTCAGGGTAGGACCATCTCATTTAATTCTACCATCTAGAAATACTGACAAATCTAGTTATTTTCGCTCCTTCTATATTCAGTATATAGTGATAGGCATTTTTAGAGTACCCATCTGTCTTACGTATTTATTTTAATATGGGATAGATACCACCACATGGGGTTGTTTCTCTACTGACAATGGAGGAGGTCTTGTAGTACTAGATGATTAATTCTTAAACAACTAACTTACATGAGATGGAACCCCTTCTTAATAACTACAAAGATTGTCCAGCCCTCCTTAGGATCAGGCTACAGATTGCAATTTGGACAAATTATGTGTGTTTTGGATCATTTTCTTCCAGAGAATTTTCATTTGTAGGGGCATCTTTTTTACAAGCCTCCCCAAAAGACATTCCTCTACTTTCAGGCTGTGATATTTTGAGGTCCCGTAAATAATTCCCTTTATTCCCACTGCCTAAAAGAGACACTTCATAAATTTTAGATTCGGCATTGGATCTTAACCATCTTAGCTCCTTTTCAAGCTGGCGACCTATCTCAAGTGGGGTCCCCCAGGGGCTGATATTGGGCCCAGCGCTGTTTAATATCTTCATAAGTGATCTAGATGATGGGATCAAGTGTACCATAGAATCACAGAATCGTTTAGGTTGGAAAAGACACTTAAGATATCAAGTCAAACCATTAAACTAGGGCTGCCAAGTCCACCACTAAACCATGTCCCACTAAACCCAAGCACCACATCTGTGTGTTTTTTAATACTTCCAGGGATGGTGATTCCACCCTGATGAAGTATGTGGATGATAGCAAACTGAGTAGGGATGTGGATGCTTTGGAAGGGAGAGCCACCCTGCAGGAAGACATGGGTAGGCTGGAAGAGTGGGCTAACAAGAACCTGATGAAATTCAACAAAGACCAACGTAAGGCTTGCAGCTGGGAAAACATAATCCAGGAGTGCAGCACAGGCTGGGATCTACCTGGCTGGGGAGCAGCTCTGTGGAAGTGGACCTGGGGGTCCTGGTGGACAACAGGCTCAGTGTGACTGAACAGTGTGCTGCTGCGGCAAAGAAAGCCAACAGGGTGCTGGGCTGCACCATCAAGTGCATCACCAGCAGGGGTAAAGGAGTCATTATCTCACTCTGCTCAGCGCTTGTCAGGCCACACCTGGAACACTGTGTTCAGTTTTGGTCCCTGCTATACTAAAAAGATGTGGGCAGGGGTCCAGGGAAGGGCCACAAAGGTGATGGAAGGACTGGGAAGCCTGCCCTGTGAGGAAAGGCTGAGAGCTGGGTTTGTGCAGCCTTGAGAAAAGAAGGCTCAGGGGAGACCTTGGAACCTTGTTCTGGTATTTAGAGAGTGGCTACAAAGAAGATAAAGACTCCCTTTTTACAAGGTGTCACATGGGAAGGACAGGGAGATAATGGGTACAAGTTACTTCTGGGGAGATTCCTACTGAACACCAAAGGAAATATTTTTGCAATGAGAACAACCAGCCATTGAAATAATCTCCCCAGGAAAGTTGTGAATTCCCCAACCCCGGGCACTTTAAAGATTCAGCTCGACAGGGTGCTGGCCCATGTCGTCTAGACCGTACTTCTGCTAAGAAAGGTTGGACTACAGGGTCTTTGAGGTTCCTTTGTACCTGGCATTCCATGATTCTAATCTTGCTTGTTTCTCCATGCTCGTTTTCACCCTTCAAAACCCTTTAACATACAAAAATATACAGACACACTTTATGCTTTGGCTGTCACTACCAATGGCTTGAGGACAACACTGTGCAAAACCTGTTTTTTGCCTTTGTAATTATAGGTGTGATTGCAAGAGAGGTCTGTTGCTGGTCACAGGACTATCACAACTTAATGAAGAAAACAAAAGAAAACAATACAAAAAAAAACCCAAAAAACAAACACCAAAAAACCAAAAACAAAAACCACTTAGAGCTGGATTTCTTTAATCTGAGCTTTTTCAGATAAAGACATATGCCAACATTACCCTAATTTGGAACTGAAGTTTGCTGGTAATAGGGGAATACAAGGAAATGCAGTTGAGATAGCCAAGACTGGTAGTTTGAGACAGGTTTTCTGATATGTCCTCAAGAAATCTCTTCAGCACGTGTATAATGTGATCTGTATCACTGTAAATGCAGGTGATACGAGTGTTAGCATGCACATTAGGTTTCTGTCACAATGCCCTTGAGAACTGATGTCTCTGAAGCTTCCCTTCGTGCCTTTTTTCGACAGGGGGTGACTTTGTAACCATTTGTATTAGAATAGGGATCTGCAGAATGTTTCCTGCAGTTAAAGAGCTTCTTTTCCTTTGTGATGCTTACTCAGGGGACTCAACAAGGAAAATATAAGGGTTTTCATAGAATAAACAGAAGATTTATATTCTGATGTCAGTTCACAAAACTGATGCTACTACACTGAAATGTATATAAAAAATAGAATTTCTGAGGAAAGAAATGTGGGTGGTGTAAACTATTATAAAACCATCAGCTTCACTAAAGCCACACTAATTTACACCAGCTGAGAATCCCTCCACTCATCAGTTAAACGAAATCTTGCAGATGCTTCCATTTAGAAGGTCAGAAATGTTTACTCCAGAATTCGAAATTATTCTAATTTCTTCACAGACATCTACTTGCAAAGGGTCTACTACAAACTCCCCATTTAATCACCGACTGCTTTACAGCTGTAAATTGCAATCTGCTTTTAAATCACTTCTGGATATCTTCTCTTAATCTAAAATAAGTGGAGAAAAGGAGATAGCATACATTTTTTCTTTCCCATCAGATATGGAAGCCCATAGTGAAGGAGTATGTTAATAAAAAGTGTTAAAATCTACACACTTTAATACAAGCTCTTGAGAAAAGTGTATTCTAAGCATAATAATTAATGTTATTAAGTAATGAAATAGGTATGAATAAAGCCTTTGTAATATTTTCTATTAAAATATTATCTGTTAAAAAGTTGAAGTAATACCGGGCAAGTAAGGAAAGAGGAGCAGTAGAGAAGTTCAGAAGAATTTATAACGTATAACAAATAATACCAAATGCATCTAAACTCAGAAAGTTTATTGAGTACATCTTTGTTATATCTCTGTTATAGATTAGTGGAAATACTTGTTAGAACTCTTAATGGAAGTGATATTGATGTCTGGTATGACCACTGGCCTTGGTTTTATGTCTCATTCTCTAGCAAGCACTTGTGGCCAATCTCTTCATAGTTGGTTTTAGATTAAAGGATATATTATGAGTCACAGGGGTGAGCGTTGTTCACTGAATTAATTGCAGGACTCCTTGAGACATCTCAGCACCCCTCAAAACCAGCCTTTTAGTATTTTTCAGGTCTCCCTCTTGGAGGAATAGCAGAATGACATAATGTTATTTGGTTGCAAGCAAAGACTTTTTTGTTTGTTTATGTATTTGAGAGAAAGGCTCTATTTGATGACAATATTTGACTATAATGTTGGCTTCTATAATGTGGACCTTCAAGCAACTTTTCAGCAAAGGAGCTTTTTAAAACAAACAGACATCTCTGACAAATAAAGTGACTGTTGGAAGTACATCAAAGAGTTCACAACATTTACACAACATTTCTAAGGAACATATTGAAGTTCCAAGTATAACGTTCTATTTAGATGCAGAATTATTGTTAATGGCATAAAGACAGGCATTATATGACCTCACAGTACAAACCCTCCCAAATCTCACCTGTCCGTAGGAGTCACATAATTTTCTTGATGGTGTTTAAAGTGCTTTGATTACCAAATGTCACTGAAAAACGGGATTTCAACTAGTCGGTTGCATCTGTTACTATCCAACAGATCTCTTTATGAGATGTGTATTGAGTAATACCTCTGTAGTTCTTTCTTTTTAATTGCATCACACTTACATTCCTTAGATGATCCAGAAGGAAAGAAGGGTTTATTTCCTATTAAAAATGTATTCATCAATGTATGCAGCTGAAAGTCAATGCTAACTCAAGATTTGTACTTATAAGAGAGTATTAAATACTTTTTCAAATTTATTGGGACTTTCTTTTCCCTTATCATGTCAGTTCCCTCCAGACCACCCAGGTGGGTTTTTATGTTTGTTCATTTGTTTTGCTTTCTCTTTATCCTCCAACCTGTTCTGAACACTTTCAATTACAGTCTACACTGAAACAATATTTGAAATTATTCTGGTTGATGTTTCTTGCAGCCAGTAAAACCACAGCTACTTCACAGCTCTGACACCCTACTTGGCAGTGTACTGTGCAGCAGTATCAGGTTATTGCATGTGTCAAATTTTCTGAGGGCAGTGACATGTGTCTGCAACAAGGCTTTTCAGCCTGGCACGTCTTCAGTGAGAACCCCACCTGCAAGCAAACAATGCACATGAGGTTTAATTTGACACATACTGTAACTTTAGCAACCTTTTTTAATGCATGGGGATAAAGGAAAACCTGGGAAAGGAAATAACTCATTAGAGTAGAAAATCATTCACTTTGAGTCCTGGCTTCTTTGTGTCCATGTGTTCCTTTGTAGGACACCACACCCATGAGGCGTTAGTGATGAAAAAAATAAAAATAAACTATTTAAACTCCAACCAGACATTCAAAAGAATGCAACAGCAAAGGACCAGCTCCTTCTATTTTTACAGAGCGAAGCTGTGGTCTATTCCTGTCACCAACTCAGATCAATGTGCTAAGTGATATCCACTCAAATTACTTGTCAGTTTAATCAGAGGAAGTGAAACACAATTACAGGGCATTAGTATAAAAGCCAACACAAAATAACTGAATGTCCATGTGGGATATCTGAAGTAAAAGCTTGTTGAAAATAACTCTGTGACATATTAATCAACAGGTTTTTTACAGAAAAAAAAACAACAAAAAAAAAACAACCCAACAAAAAAAAACCCAAAAACCAAACACCCAAACACCTTTGTAAATGCTATTACAAACTAATTAAGCATAAAATAATGCTTTAAATCTATGAACTGATTAGTGCTTCTTTCTCCTTGTACTTATCAGATTTTTTGGGGGGCTTTTGTTCTGTTCTTAGAATAAAACTCAATGCATAAAAACCTTTACTAGTGCATTCACAAAGCCTCTCTGCACTCTAGAGTCACCAGGAGTTTTACCATTATTTCCTTTGAATGACTGGAACATTCACTGTTTTTTTATGGACACTCCAAAATTCGACTGAATATATGCTGTATTTTTTTAATCATCAAACAGATGACTTGGATTAAGTGGACGGAATGGGATCAAAGAAGGGAAGGGACTCCTCCTCCTCCTGAAGGCAGGGATGCAAGGCTGGTGGATTCAAAAGGGCAAACAAACGCGAACCTGCCCCCACAGCCTTGCATGGGGTCCCAGGTGGGATGTGCTGGGGTGGGCTCTGGGGCCTGCGGTCCTTCTGATCCTTAGCCACACCACAGTTCAGTTTCAGTGGGATACATGAAAATATACACACAGTCCAGAGATATATAAGAAAGAAAAGATTCACGACTCCCCATGTCTTGGTTTCGGCTGAGACAGAGTTAATTTTCTTCTTAGTAGCTGGTGCAGTGCTGTGTTTTGGGTTTGGTGTGAGAACAACGCTGGTAACACACTGATGGTTTAGATGTTGCTGGGTCATGGTTATACTGAGTCAAGGACTTTTCAGGTTTTCAGGCCCTGTCAGCCAGAGGGCTGGGGGGCACAAGAAACTGGGAGGGGACGCAGCCAGGACAGCTGACCCAAACTAGCCAAAGGGATATTCATACCATGGAACATCATGCTGAGTATATAGAGCAGGAGGGTAGAAGGATGAAGGCAGGGTTGTTGGGAGTGATGGCATCCATCTTCCCAAGCCCCCGTTACACCTGCTGCAGCCCAGCTGTCCTGGGGATGGCTGAACCTGCCTGCCCGTGGGGAGTGGGGAATGAATTCCTTGTTCTGCTTTGCTCCTGCACGGCTTTTGCTTTCCCTATTAAACTGCCTTTATCTCAACCCACGAGTTTTCTCACCCTTACCCTTCTAACTCTCTCCCTCGTCCCAGCGTGGAGGGAGGGAGTGGCTGCGTGGGGCTCAGTGACCAGCTGGGGTTAAGCCATGACAGCCCACAACAGAAAATCAGACCGAGGCCTCCCATTTCCTGGGTGAGACTTAACTATTAAAAAAAAAAAAAAAAAAAAAGAAATTAAAATAAAAAATAGGAGAGCAGAATAACTTCTATATGATTTAGATCCTCAACCTTTTTTTAAAATAAATAACTACTAATACATGCCTCAGGATAGAGCATAAGCTGGAAAAAGCCTTCTCCTTCCAACCCTTCATTTTTAAGACCCAGAAGCACGGGGGCCCAGGCTGTACTCAGTACCATTTATCTCCTGGATTGAGGTGACTTCACTTTTTTCAATAATCTCAATGCATAACCCAGGTCCTGGTACCCCTGTGGTAAAAAAATCACTTCAAATGTTCATGTTGTAATTCCAAGCTCATAGACTCTGAGGTCTTTAATTGGATTTGGCCCTTTATCTTCTATATTCATGAGGGAGTAATTAATTTGACCATCCTGCCTGGTCCACAGAGTAATGGAATGAATAGCTCTGCACACCCACATAAAAGCCTCCAATAAGAGTTACTACTATGAATGTGCAATATGACAAGTCAACTTTTCTATGTTGATAACGATGGCATTGAAACTATTAAGGTAATTGCCACTGGAGCCCATCTCATAACTAATGGAAATGGAAGAAAGTATATGAATATGTAACATACAAACCCACTGCACAGTTCACACTTTATCCACCCTTTGAAAATAAATAATAATAATAAAAAAATTATTTTTCAAATTTTCTTGATACACCCTCCTCTTCGGGCACAAATAAAACTCCCAAAATATTGCAAAATGAGTTAAAAGCAAGGTAGTTCTTTTGGTAGATTGCCACAAAGACTTCTTGTAGGAAATGAAGTGTAAAAAAATTTAAAGAATGTTAAATGAAATCACAGCAGACTGAAACCTGTGGTTCCAGTGTAAGACCTGAAATAACTTTATAACAGATGCTAATTAGCACCATCTTCACTCTGATGTTCATAGATGAAACTGAACAAGCCTTCAAAGGTGCCAATTTTTTTATTATTATTAAATAAAAAAAAATAAATTAGCCATCCAAAGAACTTTTAAATGTGCTTGGATTTGGTTTGTCAGCTCCAAAGTTATTTATATCATACCAAGTTATTTAGATGCTTTTGAAAATTCATCCAATGAGACAAGTGTGTATATTTTCAAAAGGATTGAAAGTCTGTGGAAATTAAATTCTTAAATTATCCTGGCTATGCCTTCTGTTATCAATTAGCATTGGCTTTGGAGCTGAACCACTGATCTGGACTTGCACTGAATTATTCACTGCAGGAGATTTTTTACTGGGGACTAGTTCATGGTTTGTACCAAAACAAACGTGGTAGTTTGCAAGTCTCGGTACAAATCATGCACTATTAAAAGATATCCACAGACATCTGCAGCCATTTAGAATACATTTTAATGACAGATGAATATAGCAACTAATTGCAAGTGGTAGAAGTGCCAGCTGACCTCTATATCTCGTTTTCTTCTTTCTCTTCTGAATAACTTAAAATTTTTATGTTCTGAATTAAACCTGGTTTTAATATATAAGAGCATCAAACATTTTAAATCATATTATTCTAACAAATCATAGGTTTAATTCTGCAGTGGCTTCAATACCAATTTCAGTAGTAATGCAAGGTAGCATTCCACATTTCCTATTTATTACTCTATTTTTATATGTCATACCCTACAATTTCATTGGTATTATCTACAAAACTATAATTAAAGAAACACTTCCTATAAAAATCAATGATTGCTATAAAACAGGAACAATTGTAAAGACTCTGCATGTTACATGTGGTCATGATGCACACCAATAAGACAGTAACTGAATCCACAGTCTTTGGGAATTAGACTCTATTTCCAATTCCCAGTCCAGTTCTGTTTCTAATAGACTATATTTTAGTGAAGTTTTCTTTAGTATGGCAATTAGCGTTAAGGGTGAGTCAATTCCATGATGATCAAATGCCTAAAGAAATTTTAAAAAATAAACTAAAGCCCAGCAGGAGCAGCTCTGTGGCTTTCCACACCGCATGATGCTTTTCACTTCAAAACTACAAAGTAAATTACTGAGAAAAAGTTACAGTGAATAAAATGGGCTGTGCTGTGTTAAGTAATTATTTCTAAAGTGTGAAATGGGTAGGAAGTATCTCATCTTAAAGTAGTGCCATGATGCATATTACCTCTCTAGTATAAAGTGAACAGTTGGTTTGTTGTGGTTTTTTTTTTTTTTTCCTTTTTTCTCTTTTTTTT
The DNA here is from genome assembly GCF_017639655.2 of Falco naumanni. Lineage (NCBI taxonomy): Eukaryota > Metazoa > Chordata > Aves > Falconiformes > Falconidae > Falco > Falco naumanni. Next base: position 42,277,794 of record NC_054054.1, on the reverse strand, counting down.
TTTTCTTTTTCCCCCATTTATCTTGAAGGAGAAGGACAGGAATGAAAACTTTATTTTTCTAACGATTTTTTCTGTGGGAGAGAAGTGTAAAGACTTGACCTGTGAAACTATGCTGTGCTCCACTATTTGTACTGCAGTACCATTTCTGAAAGAATGTTCAAGAGTTTCATGAGCTCTCAGGAAATGCCCAGTAAATCAGAATATATTTGGTTATTGCTCCCATTTATGGAATGCATGTTGGAAATATGATCTCCTACGTTACAGACCAGTATTTCTGGGAGTGTTAAGGGATGGACCCCAGTTAAGACTTAATTTGTGAAACAATCCAGAACACAGCTTGCCTTTAAGTATATCTTGGAAGCATGTCATGCCGTGCACCCATCCTATTCTTCAGTCTTGAAACCAGAGGTAACATAAGGTCATTTCAATAGAAAACTGTCCAAGGTCAGGTTGGATGGAGCTTTGAGCAACCTGATCTAGTGAAAGATGTCCCTGCCCATGGCAGGGGAGTTGGCCCAGATGATCTTTAATGGTCCCTTCTGACCTAAACTAATCTATGACTCATTGGGATTTTGGTATGTACTTTTGAGTCACTATTTTTCTTCCTAATCAAATAAATTTAAATTAATCAAGTTGCCCTCTATATTACCAGAAGGAGAATTAATCCAGTAGTGTAAAAAACCAAATTTATATTTCTGAAAATGTCCCAAGTTTCTTCTCTGCATTCTCCCATACAATATGGAGTATTTGTGTAGTAGCTATGAAATCCTGGTTGTGCTCTGCCAGAAAATAATGCACGACAGTGGCAGGATCAACTTGGTAATTCAGTGAATTCGAATAAGAATTTGGGCACATACTATGTCTCTCACCAGTACACAAGAGGCATGTCTCCACCTAAACAGTAAATAATAACAGTCACTTTGTGATTTCCTGCACAGATACACACTGTAAAAATTATTAATTTTGAAAGTAATGCATTGTATTTAATTGAAGATTGTAAAATCAGTATTTAGATACTGACTTAGATACAATAATATTTTCAAAAGAATACACTGAAAATTAACAGACCTGTTTACTGCTTCATAATCAGAGGGTGAAATACTCTGCTTTGTAAATTTGATCCAGAAATATTATTTTAAAAAGCCATAATATAAACATTCAATTTTTTTTTTTAAATGTCAATTACTATAGCATCAGAGAGCAATCATACAGGTAAATGGTGGATAAACAACCAGCTTGCTGTGATAAAAGTTCTATGACCTCAACAAAGTATCTCTAAAATATTTTCCATTTAATCCAATTGTATGTCTTGCATTCAACTAGCAAACCAGAGGAAGGGGAATAAACTCATCCACTGATTCCTAGAACACACACTACAAATATACTATGAAAATGTCAACAATTTTTGATATTTAATATCTTTTTAATATTCCTTTCTGAGAACCATTGTGGAATGACTCCCCTTTCTTTATGTCCCTTGCAGACAGCATTAGCATACTGTACTGAATGTAATAACGCTATGATCCCTAGACATAACTATGGCAGTCTGAAGAGTTTATGATAGTAATATAGACTATGAAAACAAAGGAATGCTGCTTAAAATACACAAGCTTTAATATTTTTTGTGTGTGTGTGTGTGTTATGCTTATTTGCCTTTTGGCTTTATGTCTTAAGGAACAGTGTTTCAAATATTTCTGTGCATGCCCATCAGTTAGAAGTTTCCTTTAAGAAAACAAATTTAAGAACATTTTGCATGAAAGAAAGACACAGGAATTTAGAGAAAACTTAAATATTTGGATATACAGAAACAGAAGTTAGTTACAGTAAATACTGTACTACATAACTACAGAAATAATATTTGCAATCTTAATTATCCTCCTACTCTCTCAAATCATCAAACCCCTTCCATGTTCTAGGGCAGTAACCACCTACTCCCTTTAAATCACTTCAGTGAAGCCTGCAAATGCTAGCTAACATTTATTTTCTGCTACACAAACACATGCAAGTGCTTAAACATATCTATAAGCACATAGACACACCTCCAGAATAAAACTCAAATCCCTCCATCAAGGTCAATGTCTTTAGACTCATAGCTCCCATACTAAAGAGTTTAACTGAGATGTGCATTACAGTGAGTGGGAAAGGGCTGGGTGAAGGCAGATTAGTAATAAAAATATTGTCATAGAGTCTAGTTACAGGCATGATAGCTTGACGGTTTAGTAATTTGTCTCTTCAGTTCCTAGATTTTATGTCCTTCTACTTTTTCTTGCCCGCATGTTTCAAGGTTTCCTCCTGTTAGTGGTATTTCCATTGTACATTGTTTAATTTCGTTCTGTAGAAAGAATCTCAAATTGACTGTCTAGCTACTGTTATGAGTAATTTACAATGGAATCAAAATGATCTTCATGGTCCTTTTCATTGGCCCGTTTCTCCCTTTCTATACATTCACTGAATAAGCTGTGTTTTGTCTGTTAGAAAATATTCTGTAGAACACCTATGTGTGCTCAAGAATTTTCTTCCGTTCCACAACAGTGTAATTTTGTTCCCTGAGCTGAGATGCTACCATGGTTCAGTATGTTTTCCTATGCCTCTTTGCTCGTCTAATCCATTCTCTTTCACCCATGAAATAGTTTCTGGACTTGCAACCTGCCAATACCTAAAGAGCTCATGAGGCTTCAGTAAAGATACCTCCTGGTTTGTTAAGCCACTCTGTTGAAAATGCAGTCTCCTAAAATACCTCACTTGAAACCTCTCCTTTGCCTTGTTGCTTCCATTTCTTTACTTGAAACTTGCCACCCCTAATTTTTGGACTGACTATTCAGTCTTCAGTCTTTCCTGCCGTACAGCATAAAGACAAAGGCTTATTTTGAAAGGTGGACTTGGATGTTGTTGAATGACTAGTATGACTGCCCTCATAGATAGACATGAATATCAATTAAATCTGGGAAGGAAACAAAAATTGTATAGTAACATTTCAGAAGCCTAGGAAAATATTTCAAAAAATTGAAATTCTGTATATTCTTTTTTTCAGCAATTTAGTACAGTGATTAGTATTACAGCTATTTGTATTTGTGCAAACATAATAAAAAGAAATGAAACACAAGATGTTGAAAATGAAACAAAATAATAGCATCAGTCATCTCTCAAATCATTACCACACTTCAGAAACATAATAAAATTCAAGCGTATGAGACTTTCCTGGAAATTTCCCACACACATTTTAAAGACATCTGTTCAAAGCAGAAATGTAGGGTAAATTCTGGAGGGGGAGAAAAAAACCAAAACCCTCTATCTTCATTATTCGCCCTATAGATTACACAGTTTAAAGCAATTTCTTTGGGGTATTATATGACCTTTTACGCTTGTATGAATTTCTCCTCGGCTCTGGGGCACTCACAGTGAAGCCCTGAATCAGCTCGATGAAGCTTTTCCATGAAGAATAGAAATGGACTTTCAGCTCAGCTTTCTGTGTCTACAGACACGGTCCCATATTTAAATCGTTTGTCCCACTTAAATCCAGCGCTTGTTATAAAGGGGCATCCCCCACCACCCCCAGGAACCTGATACTGATAGCACCGTCAACAAGTTGTGTTTATATGCGGCTATCAGGATAGCATACTGCACTGATCAAAACCACATTAAATACTGCCACATTTACAAACAGAGGCAAGAATTTAATTTAAATGTAATTTTAAATTCCTATTAGACTTCCTCACTGTTACTACCCTCTTTTTTCCCCCCTTACTCCAAAGCTACTGAGTATCTTTACGTTCACAGATTTTAATTTAAATTGCACACTCAGTGATCCCAAATTACTAGGCAACACACCAAGGCAGCAGCAAATTGGGATTGTACCATTTTCCCCATATGCTAAAGCAGGTCAAACTATGTCACCCATATGCTATATTCCTCTCTGCTGTGAGTAAACCCAACAGATACGGTCTTTGTGGCTTTATAAGAGACTGCAGGATTGTTTCAGCAGATCTTGAGGTACCAGCCCCTGTTCACGAGTCACACTGGACATATCTCTCTCCTAAGACTACAAACAGTAGATCACTATACATGTATATCCAGGTAACTTTTATCTCCAAATTTAAATTGTTTCTATCCATCCTATCCAATTCCTGCAACTTTTTTTGCAATATTAGTACCTTCAAATTCATGTTTTTCCCCCTTCATTTGTCTAATATTGTATTTCTCCATACCAGTAATGTCCCGCTTTATATCCCTCTGAATCAATTCTGCCTCTATTTTCTCTCCTGTCTCATAACTCACAATCTCGACCTCACAAACGTGCAGCCCCTGCTCTCCTCCCTTTCAAAGCCACCAGCAATTTCTGACTCTCCCTTTACAAACCGCACGTTAACCCAGCCACTTACAAAGAGCCAAGGCACCTTGACCAGCTTGGGCTTATCCTGGCCATATGAATGTCTGAGATACACAGGAGAGGAGAAAGGGTTACAAGTGCTGTCAGTGGTTCCTGCCTTAAAACTGCCAGTTTACAGGTGTTTTCTCCAGTCCAGCTCTGAGAGGCCATTTTGGGCAGAAACAAAGGCATCTCTGGGGTTGCCTGATTTGGGAACAAATATACAGGACACAGAAAAGGGAGCTTTGAGAAAGTACTGAGAGGGGAACACGTAACCCACAATGGAGGAAGCTCATGCCCAAAATAAACATTAATCTGCCAGGTAAAGCATCCCTTTTGGAGGTAGTGGTGGCAAAACTCCTCTCAGCAAGGCTCTCCCCATGTCTGTGACACAGGCAGGTCCAGGCAAACAAAATACAGCGCAGAGATTTGCTCCGTTATCTGTAAGTCATGACAGCGAGTGAGTACAAGGCATGATGCATCTGGAAAGATTCCACTGCCATCCAGGAACTGGTTTACCTCCCTCTCCTAGGCCAGTCAAGCAAGATGGTGCCACACAAGACACACTCTGCATTTCCTGTTTCAAGGGCTATGCAGATGGCATAGGGGTCAGGATTGCTTTGGGGATTGCTTCTGCATGGGTGATGCTTACGTGCAGGAAAAATACCACCTCACCTCAAACCTGCATGGTCGTTGGCATGTGGCCACCTCCCGCTGCAACCCCCCAAAGCCAAGCAGCAGGAATCGTTTATGCCCTACAGGAAGGAGTAGCAGGAACAATAAATGAGAAGAAAATCATACTTAGTAATAGAGGTGATAGATTTTACCACATTAGGAAAAAAAAAAAAAATCCCTATAGCATTTAATAAGGGACATGAGGTTTGAAGCTGCACTGGGGGAAATTTCATATTATACAGAGCATTTAAAAACTGTAACATGATTCAGCAAAATACTTCTATGAGATTTTAAGCCTCTGATGTCAAAAGGATTGAGCAGATAGCTCTGAGTCCACCTGCTGCCAGCCCTTTACAGACTCCATGGTGGAAATGTATGCTTAGAAGACAGCATGACTTATCTGGTCTACCAAGGACTGATGAGATGGGGCATGTAAGTGCCTGGGTGTTGAGACAGCCAGTGAAATAGCCCGTGTGTGATGGTCAGCCTCTTCTGAGAGGCAGGTTAACATGAAACAAAACCTAAGATAAAAATAAAAGAACGAGAAATACAAAAGAATAAGCCAGGTCTGGACAAGCTGTTCTTTTTTCTTTACATGCCTCATTAAAGTATTACAACCTCATAGACATGGAAATCAAATGCTGTGTGGGGATAAGCTGAGCATGATGTGTTTTATGCAACAAGCTGCAGAAGGGTGGGATGCCCAGGGTGCCAGTTTATGACTTCTGAAGCACAACACTCTGCATAAGCATAGGATTCCTGCATGGTGTTTGCTACGTTAGTTCAGACTCTGTCTACCTTCACTATTTATAAGCAGGAATATTTCACAGGTGTTTTGAAGATAAATGACATAAAGAAAAACATTGGAAGTGCACAAATACTATCATACTGGAAGCTACAGATATACTTTAAATAGCTAGAAGTGTCTAGAGTAGCAGACAGGTGTCAAATAAATTGTAAGTAATAATATAATAGATTATTCCACATGAGCCAAAGTTTCATGGAAATGCTGTTTAGATAACAAAAAATCTTACCAGCTTGTCATTTATTGTCTGTGTGTGGGCTTGCAAATAACCATCCCAACAAACCAAACCAAAATTCTTTGTGTATTCCCGGGAGAATAACAGTACTAAAAAAACAACAGAAGTTTTATTTCAACTGAGCAAACCAAAGCTGTAAAAGAGTCTCCCAGTGAATATATTCTGCATATATGATGGCCACCGACTAAGTGGGATAACACTGAGGTCTTACAGCTTAAGGCAGGCAAATATACGTGCCATTTAATGGTTATAATATATTCCAGGACTTCTCTGAAATAGTTAATGCCTTTGAGAGTCCTCAGGGGCATAGCTGTCCAGCTCCATGAACTGTCACACATAATACAGGTAATCAGTAATTCAAATGTTATGTCAAGCTCGTAGAGACAGGGTATATGAATGTAGTATGTCTTCTCAGAGAAACTTTACAGCTAGAAATGAGATGTATCTATTTCAACAGTAGAACATGCAAAATATTTTTTAGAATCTAGTTTCATATTAAAATAAAAGTTAAGAAAATACATAATTCATCACAAAGAGATTTGTGCATTTAAATGAATGCTTAGCATCATTGAGCTCTACAGGAAGGCCTGTTACCCAGTTGAAATAGTGAAGATGGAGGCTTCATTTCTGTAAGCATCCATGGGATCAGAGGAAATGGGAAGAAAATCCCTTATATTGTAAACCCTTGCAAGTTTCCTTATTTAAATTACAGAGTTCATTTGTACAGGATTTCTGGGCAGACAGAGGAATGAAGCATGTCTTACATTGCTTATGGATGTTACTTAAACACTCGTTCTTTCTCATTACAGGACTCTAAATGCCCAGCTCAGCCCTGGAATGAGAAGGAGAAAACCTGTTTTGTTCTTCCTGTGTCCTGCCTGTGAGCCTTAGATGGTAACGAAGCACAGTCAGATAACTTTAACTCAGACAAAAATTGACAGAAGAAAAGGAAATCTCAGGATACGCGAGTTCTTCCGTCATCATTGTTAGATGTGGGTATGTCCTTCTTTTACCCAGTTTCATTAATATAATGTAATTATCCATGCCATATAATGAGCTTGCTAACTAAAAGCAATTCTTTGACTCACTTGGAAATGATACAGAAAGGTCTTTTTTGGGTCCATCAATGTTTCATATTGTCATTAATGACCTAGGTGATAGAACACGGAATACGCTTATTAAATTTGGGGGTGGCACCAAGCTGAGAAGCACTGAAAGTACTTTGGAGGGCAGAATAAAAATTCAAAATGATTCTGACAAATTGCACTTACGTCCTCAAAAAGAAAAAAAGAAACAAAAAAAAAAAAAGAAAAGAAAAAAAAAAAAAGAAGAGATGCTCTCCAACAGGGTCATGTGCAAGATGTTCACTCAGTCAGGAATAACCAGCTATAAAACACAAAACAAGTAGTAGCTATGTAGAAAATACACAGAAAAAGGTTCCAGGGGCTTTTGTGCATCAGAGGCTGAACATGAGTCATCAGTGTCACCCAGCTGTGGAAAAGGCAAGCACCATTCCCAGGCAAAAGAAACCCAACTGCAGCCAGGGAGATGCTGTTCTCTGAACTAGCAAAGTCTCTGCTTAAATACCATGGGAATTTTTTTTGGGCACCGTATATCAAGAAAATGTGGACCATTTAGAATGGATCCAAAAAAGATCAAACACAGCTACCACAGATCAGCAAAAAACTCCACCAACAGTAAAAGCTTGGATGCACTGGGCTTGTTAAACTCCCGGAATTTGAAAGCTGAAGCATGGAAATAGATTTCATTGAGAAGTCTTCAGTTCTGAAGTTTACAGGAGGAGCTGATGTGTCAGGAATGACAAAATTGATACTGCCTTAGAGGAAAAAGGTAGACCAAGTGATTTCTTAAATCCATTGCACTCCTATGAACCTAGTTTTATGTTGCAATGACTTGCCAAGCTAAAACCAATAGAAAGAATCACGTTAAAAAGAGCAGAGGGACTTTTAAACTCTTATTTATAGCAGTTTGTATTTCTTTAAGAAGACTGGGTTAGATGGGAACCTTCACATAAAAGATTATTTACAAGGAGGCTCCAAAATACTGTCAGGACTGAGACTCAGAGCTTCAAAGGTACTTCAAACATCCACATCCCATGATTTTGGTAACAGTCTAATTTAGCTCCTGAAGATCTTTAGATCAGAACACAAGTACTTAATATTCTGCCTATTCTCCGTATTCTAAAAAAATCCCACAACCAAACCCAAAACCAAACAACAATACTGAAGTCTAATTTAATTTAGATTTCAAGTAAAAAGATTTTTAAAAGATAAAAATATAATAAGCACCTAAAATAAGCTCCACTATTGTACTGGAGCACTACTGTTAAAAGTGGAAACTAAATAGAGAACGTTCATGCAAAAGGTGATGTCATATCTTGGCTAAAACTCTGCCTTTTTCTCCTAGGGATTAAATGTAACATAAAAGAAATGGTTCATGGGGACATGGTTTAGTGGTGGACTTGGCTGAGTTAGATTTATGGTTGCACTCGATGCTCTTAAAGGTCTCCAACCTAAATGATTCTATGATTCTTTATACACTGTCTGTATATTTTTTTTTCAATTTCTTGATATTTTGATTAAACCTGGATTACAAATTTCATATGAAGGTTTTTTTTTTCTTCCTACTATGTGAAATGTTGTTTCAGCCTTATAAACTGTCAGGAAAAACTTACCTGTACACAGAATTTACTCAATTATCCTTGCTATGATGCTGCCTAAAATTGTGCTCTCTAAAATTCCAATACAGAATAAACACATTGCAAAAAAGAAAAAAAAATATTTTTTACAGTCTAAGGTAGCTGCTAAACTGGTCTATTCTGTTTTGTATAGAAACATCTGGAAAAATCTACTTTGTAATGAAAAGTAAGGAGTGTGTTTTATGGCATAGAGCAAAAGGAGAGGATTTTTCTTTTTCAATTCCTGCAGTTGTTGGGCTAGAAATAAACTGTGGAAATGGTTATAGAGAAAATTTCACTGTATGTGTAAAAATAATTATTTATATTTAATATTGGGCTACAGATATAGCAGTTAAAATGCAGTATCTATCATAACATACACCATTTGATTCAGATTTTACTAGCACCTTTTAGGTAATGTTGCATTTGAAATCTCTGAACATAGCACTCGGGGAAAATCCAGTCAGCAAGAAAAAATAAGATGAGAATGTGAATGTGAATGTGCTTGTGAGCTATCCAAGTAATGTGCTGGAAGACTTTGTCCTTGACAAGCACAAAGAAAAGCCAAACACCTGTCTGCCTATTATCCATTGCAAATCTCTTTTTAATATCAAACACCTCTGAATTTCAACAGATACTTCAGTCTGTAAAAACACTGAAAGAGAACAAATGTTTCTGTCCTACTACATTTTGTAAACTTCCCATGATCATTTTTAAAAGCCAGACCAGCAATGGGAAAGCTAGCGATATGTTTTGGGGATCATAAATCCAAAGTATTTTCTAAGTCAATATTTTATACTACCATCAACATGAGCAGATTTTCCAAACTAGAAAAATGCCATTTATTTATTTATTTATTTATTACTTATTGAGGTACTGCATGTTTCAGAAAGCCTTGCTCATATGAGGGAATAGAAATTTTAAGGAAGACATTTTTACGATGAGGGTGAGTCCTGGTTTTGGCTGGGATACAGTAAATTTTCTTCCTAATAGCTGGTACACCCCTGTGTTTTGGATTTGGTGTGAGAATAATCATAACACACTGACGTTTCAGTTGCTGCTGAGCAGTGCTTATGCTAAGTCAAGGACTTTTCAGCTGCTTGTGCTGCCCTGCCAGTGAGGAGGCTGGGAGGCACAGGACGATGGGAGGGGGAACAGCCAGGACAGCTGAATCCAGGTGACCTAGGGGATGTTCCCTGCTATATGGCACCACGCTCAGTATAGAAACTGGGGGAAGTTGGCTGGGGGGCGGCGATCGCTGCTCAGGGCTGGGCTGGGCATCAGTCAGCGGGTGGTGAACAATTGTGTTGTGCATCATTTCTTTTGTATATTCTATTACTACTATTACTATTACTATTTTCTCTTCCCTTGCTGTCCTATTAAACTGTCTTTATCTCACCTCATGAGGTTTACTTTTCCCAGTTCTCTTCCCCATCCCACCGCAGGGGCAGAAGGAGTGAGCACACAGCTGTCTGTTGCCCAGTTGCTGTCTGGGGTTAAACCAAGATAGTCCTTTGGGATTGTTTTTCTTTGCAACTCACATACCGGTGCCTGTAGGGTCGAGGTAGATTTTCCATCCCACTTCCTCACGTCCTTTCTGTGTTCATGCAGGTAAAACCACGGGGTGACCCATGGTGAGTACCCACCTCTCTCTTGAGCAGAGGACTTGAGTAGACCCTTATAGCTGAGATACTGGTCCATACAGGTGGGACTGAGCCGAAACGAGGACAGGGTGGTGAAACACTGGCACAGGCTGCCCAGAGAAGTTATAGATGCCCCATCCCTGAAAACATGCAAGGCCAGGCTGGACAGGGCTCTGAGCAACCTGATCTGGTTGAAGATGTCCCTGCTTATTGCAGGGGGTTGGACCAGATGGCCTTTAAAGGTCCCTTCCAGCCCAAACCATCCTGTGATTCTATGATACGCAACAATAAGCAATGCTGATGTTGTTTGGATTACTTATGAGCGAGGACTTGCAGGAAGAAATGGTATTTCCACACTACCCCTCTCATAAATACCATGCTCACACCAGGAAAATGAGCTGTAGGATTTTAATGGTTTTTACCAGTAAGAGCATTGCAGAAGTTAGCTTGATGCTTTGTGTGTGTTCCATATTTTAACTGGAAATAATGGGCAACCATGTCCCCTATGCATGAGGTCTTCAGGATACATTTCTAAACCACATCTTCATTCAGGCAGGTGGTGATTTGATGGGTTTTCAGCAGAAAGAAATGTATAGGTGTATAGTTTGGGTGTGGGGGGGAGATCTTCAAATGTAGGCTCTGCATTTAGTAATAGGAGCAGAAAGTCTTTTCAATACTGGAATAGAATTTTTGATGAAGTGCCTGGTGGCAAATTTGAAATACTAGCCTCAGGGCCTCAATGAGAAATAATTCATTCCAGTAGCTAGAACAAATCTAGCTTCTACATACATTCCTCTAAAGTCATTATTGACCCAAGGGAAAATGCTAGCCTTAAGCAAGTTTTAATAAAGACTCTGGTGGAGTAGTTTCTGTAGCACTAAATGAGATAATGAGAAACAAGCCACTTAGCTGCAATAGACCCAGGACCTGTATATAAACCAAAAGTCAGTTTTCTGAGGTTCTTGGGATCCTTTCCAGAGATGAAACAGGCACCCAAAAGAGATTTAATTACCTTGCTCACTAATTTGTTACATAAAAATCAGTCAGGCTTAAATGGACGAATATTCTGCTTGTCCTATATGAGCATAATTTATTTTAATACTGTTTCTGTGAAGTAAAAATGTCCATAGACTGATCCAGTCTGGGTTGAAAATCAAGGTTTTTACTAAACCAATAAAAGCATGAACATCTAAATCTGGCCTTAAACATTGCTCTGCTTTAGAACTTTTTGCAGTTTATTTTAAACAATAAATGTTTGTATCTGTATAGGTAAGACCTAGTATCAAACTGCTTCACTGCTGTTACAGACGGTGGCAGTTCAAAAGTTTCTTACGCAGTTACTGAAAACTCTCTAAGGATGAAGGAGGTAAACAATCACAACACAGCCTGAGAAGCAGCATGCACTCTTCTGAATTTAGATCTGTATTTATTAAAAAAAAAAAAAGAAAATAAACATTAACTGCCCCTCACTGCACCCCTTTCTAACCATCAACCACAAAATAAAACCTTGCTTCACACAGTGGAAGTGATTTGAAAATTAAACTACAGTCTGGATGCAGGGAGAGAGAGAAAGGATGTTCTGTGTGACTGTTATTATCGTTAGCCTCCATCCCAGGAAGAGCAAGCACAATCTTTTGTGCCTGTTGTTGATGTCTGGCATTCATTCACAGAGAGGTGCTTTGTTTTATGTGTTCAGATTCTACAGGCAAGTATTTAAGTTGTGAAAGTCAGCAGAGAAAAATGGAGAAACAGACTCCTCTGCACTGATGCTTTGGTAATAGAGTTGGTAGGACAGAATAAAAGCAGGAAGAGAGCAGGCTGAGTACAGCAGCAAGAGGGGGAACCTCAGAATATTCTCATGTATCATACAATGCCTTAACCCCACACGAGGCGTACCTACGTACATCATTATCAAGTTCACAAAGAAATATCATTTGCAACTTTTAAAAAGTCTGATCAAGTATTTACTGTGCGTCGCAAAAATAAACACTTGAACATTAACGACAGGGAGGTACAGACTATATGCTTTACAGTCAAACCATCAAACTTAGAGCCAGTATGCTATCTTTGCAGCCAACCCATTCATTTATTTCACATAAAAAGAAGTTTTGGGTACTAATCCTTTTTATGAAAACTCCTAAAATATTTTTAAAACTTATGGGGGAATCAAGATGTGCTTTATGATCCAGGAGGATTGGTGCTTACAGGCCTCTTTATTTTTTTTTCTTTTTGGTACTGTCTGAGTTCGACTCAGATACTATGTGGTGATTTCAATAAAAGTAAAATTGAATCAATATTCTGTGAAACTCGTAGCCATCTGTATAGATGGGGGGGGGGGGGGGGGGGGGGGGGGCGGACACAGAAGATATTACTAGTCTGAATGGAGAATAAATGTCAAGAAGACTGGAGTTGCCATCTACTGGAGTGTGCAAAGAATGACAACTGACATGCACAAATCCTGAACGGAAAGCGTCAGTCATCACAGTCTATGTACGTTGCCTATTGCTCCATAATGACAGAAAATAAACCAAAATAAAATAAAATAAAATAAAATAAAATAAAATAACAAATCAAGTACATCTCCAAAGACAAGGCACTATTTCCCCACTCAGCTTTTGAGAAGTCAGAACATGCACGAGGAGGCTATGTTAAAACCAGCTCATTTGCCTACATCTTTTATCTACATTCAGCAAAAGATTATATTTATCACTTCTCATCAGAACACAGATAATTTCACTTTTCAGCTTCAAAAGAACAAAACTATGTCAGAATCTGAAAAGGAAAGCATGGTAAATTCTTCAAATATGAGCATTTAACCACCACTTTTTAACACAGGATAATATTACAGAGTATCTTCAGCTGATGAAACACTGACAAACATAACAAAAACCTTCTTAGAGTTGCTTATCATCAAAGACAATTACTCCATATTCACTGTGAAGTTCCAATAATGTGTGATAATTCATATGCAAGAAAAAAGAATTCACTCTTATGTTTGTAGATGATCTAAAGTAGAATTTTTATTTCCTACATACAGGTCTTATAAAAGACCAATTATTGACATAAGCAAATTAATAAAATGTTTACAACTGGACAGACAAACCAGACCTCTCCAGGGCAGTTCAGAGGAGAAAAGATAGCAGGAACATCCTTAAAGTTCTGTGAATGAAATTATACAGAATTAGCAGGAGACATGATTTCGATGACAGCTACAGCCTGGAATGTCAGTGTATCTGTGGACATAAGCACATCCCACCTCACAGGACCAAAACCGATTTAAAATCTATACACGAACACTGGAATTTTTTGAAAGCGGTTTAATATTTTCTCATATTTAGTGAAGATTTTTATTAGTCTTTTACAAATGTAAAGTATGAAGTGACTGGACAGAAGTATCTGACATGTGAACTGCGTTATTATGATTAATGGAGTTCATACATAAAGGGTTGTTTCTCTGGGAAATGTCCGATTGAGTAATTACTGGAATTAATCCCAAAGGGCTTTAGAAAACTTTCTGCCTGGTTTCAAGTCACATTTTTATCACATTTTTCTTTTGACTAGAGGGCAATCTTAAATTGCAGTTTTAAGTAAAACAAGTACTGTAAGCAATTAATCAAGTATTATGAAAAAATATGTATTTCTTTAACAGTCCTTGAAAGCAGCTAATTCACTTTTTACCCTCATCTCTAGGCAATACAGCAAGATCCAATCAATAAGTAAACTGGTTTTTTTCTGCCTCTGAAAGAAAAAGTATACTGTCCCCATTTTTCATGCATCAGGTTAGGTATAGAGTATCCTGGAATTCATATACTGGAATATTACTGGCAATATTATTAGACATAAATAAAGAACATATGAAAGTATTGTTTGGTCTTTTGGATTTCTTAAATCTAATCAGTCTTTAATGGATACAACGGTGCCAGAAAATCCAGAAAGTTAGAGAACACATCTCAAAAGACTCAGAGCTGACTGTGTTTCAGGGAAGTATCCCAAGGTCAGCATTACTTTGCAGTGCTGCAGATGCATCCAAGAGGCTCCGTGGGCTGGCAGACTGAGGACCAAGAAAAAGCAGTAGGTATCAAAGGTGGTGGGGGTGGGGGGGAGGCGGGTGGGGTTGTTGGGGTTGGGGTTGGTTTGGGTGTTGGTTTGGGGTTTTTTTTTTTCTTCTCCCCCTCCCCCCCCCCCCCCCCCCCCCCCCCCCCCCCGCCCCTTGATAAATGCTTTTATAACTGCTGTCAATATCATTTTCATTGGGCAGAAGGTAAAGAAGCAAATACCTTCCATTTCATCCCTCTGGCACTAGGGAAGCATTTTCCCACTACATTTTCAATGTCTTCTAATGCCCACTGCCTTCATGGCCCTCATGGCCATGAAAATAGCTAGAAGTGACTTCTGCTGACCTAATGTCAGGGTATAGTCCAACATCAGCTAGCAAAAAAGGCTGCAGAAAGACATCGTGAGCAAACCTCAGCTGGATAGATGATGTATCTGGGAGCATTGTAATTCATTTATTCTTGTCCAACAATTATTGCCTCGAACACCCAAGCTGTGTTGACTATTATCATAGTCATTAGGACACAGCAAAAGATAGTCCATGCTGGGCATTATGCAGGGACATAGGAAGAGACAATCCCTGAAATTAAGAGCTGAAAACAGAAAAGAAAACCCTAGGTGTAGGAAGAACAAGGACATAGAACAAGCAAAAACCCAATATACAATTAGAATAAGCAAAGCAAGGATGAGGACACATAGTATTGCTTCCAGGAATTTTTTGGTTTTTTGTTTGTTTGTTTGTTTTTAATAGCTAGGTATCTTTAGTGCCTCTCTGCTCAGGCACTGCTCAATCGAGTTTTTAAGTACAGAAACAATGCCTATTTGCCATTCTCACTCCCCTTCTGATCTCTGTGGGCATACCTGGCAATCACTATCACTGCTTCCCTAACCACCTTTTGTCCCCTACCTGCCCATTCCCCAAATGGGCCCCATCCAGCAACGGCCAAGGCGATGCCAGTAGGGATTCTGGGGGCTGAGGGATGATGCTGGGAGAAATTTGGGAGCAGCTTCTCTGCCCATCATCCACAGGGCTGGCAGGAGAAGAACTGCTGTACAACATGCTGTGGAACATGAACCCTGACAACATGCTGTGTAGGGCGTGAACCCACAGCCCGCACTTATAGACCACAGAGAAGTTTCATAGTTCTGGAGTTTCACACCAGTGATTTCCCCCATTTTTAGGACTGCTTTTAGGAACGTTACTGATGTAATCATGAAGAATGGTTATTCTTCCACAGCCACGCATGAAACATACAGCACCCACTTAAATGCATAAACACCTTTTCATAGACAAAAATCTCTGAATAATGGGGAAAGAACTACAATATATCTTGAGCCACAGGCATTTCACAGATCCTGACCTTTGATTTTGATTTAGAGGCTTTAACTAATAAAGCTTGGCTCTATACCAAATCTGAAGAAGAAAATCAAGCACACTCTTGTCAAATTATAATTAATTTGCACTACAAAAAAAAAAAAAAAGAGCAGAAGCCAAGTGTTCTTTAAAAATTGTCTCTAGAATTCAAAACACACAGTAAAATGTTCTGTATCTTGAGAAACAGGCTGATCTTTTCCTGTCTTTTCAAGTTGATTATGCATCTTTCCACTCATTTACAACATAAATTGAGTCTTAGGAAACAATAAGCTCTTCATTTTACATGAACATTAAAGATTCAAAATTAGAGCAGTAGGAGAGGAAATATGATTCTGAAATGTATCTGAAGTAAACCCTACAGCTTTGTTACTATTTGCCCCCCAAATCTACTGTTTCACCTTTAAAACCATATATAATGTGAGGGTAATTTACATGCATATTATTGTACATCTGTTGAGAATGTGGTTCACATATGCTTTCTATAGCTCTGCAGCTAAATTCAGGATCTTTGGATACGTTACCAGAATTTGCTATACCTTTCCATACATTTATTGAGAGTAAAGGACCAACACAACGTTTTGATTACATTGTACATTTCTTCCTTATAAGACATAAAAAGTCTTTAGCACAGACATATAAATATATTGAAATATAACTGAAAAAGAGTCAGAAAGGCACATTTCAAAGGCTGCCATTGGATCCCACAAAATTAAATCAGCTATTGAGCAGGGCTGGGTTTCTATGATTACATATACACCACACACACACCAC
This sequence comes from Falco naumanni, assembly GCF_017639655.2. Taxonomy (NCBI): domain Eukaryota; kingdom Metazoa; phylum Chordata; class Aves; order Falconiformes; family Falconidae; genus Falco; species Falco naumanni. The sequence continues at coordinate 42,261,173 of NC_054054.1, read as the reverse complement.
CCACACCATATGAAACCATTCAATATTGCCCCAGTATTTTTAAGTGGGTCTTGTTTTTGGGGTTTTTTTTTGTGTGGTTTTTTTGTTGTTGTTGGTGGTGGTGGTTTTATTTTTTTAAAAAAAGGTCAGGTTATTCTCTTTTTTTTAGATGGTATGACTATCTTTTGTTATGCCTTTAAATGTGTCCTTCTGAGACTCCTGACCTGTGATTATTTCTCTTAGACATTACATCAGTTGCAAATAATATGTAATGAAGCCATAAATATTTCAGGTAGTCAACAAACCGTCGTCTTTAAGTTTGCAAAAATCACAATGACTTCTATCAGAAATGTGAGTCCTCAGCCTGTTTTCTGCATTATTACTTCTGCGTATGAGGTTATGATTCAGATTCCCTCTAATCTCCCAATAAGATGCAATACACAAGCAACCAGGATTTTGAACATTTTATCCTGAGTTTTCCCTTCAGATTATGGATATCATCAGAACAGAAGGACGGAAACGTAAAAATCCTGCCTTCTCTATCTACCAAAATATACCAAGACGCACATCTAACTGAAAATAATACAGTCTGCCAAAGATCTAATTGCCTGTTTTCTATAGACGCTCTGCTACAGTCCCACATCTATTTCTATGCCTACACAACCTAGCTCATATTGTTCAGGTCTTCAGTAAATCCAGGAGTAGGATCTGAGAACATTTCAGATTATATTATTTCCAGGTAACATTATCGAAAAGCAGAACTTCCCTGTAAAACAACCCCTTCAGAGTTAGGTCAAATGGTACCCTCTGTGATGGAAGAGAACTCAGTAAGTCTTTATTCCATTTCAAAACACTAGTTTAGCCCTGACTTTACCACCAACCTATATGTTCTGAAATAATATATCTACAAAGGCGAGCATAAGGTTTGTTGTCTTTTCTGACTGTGCTGTAAAATACATTTGGAAAGGAGCAAAGGAAAGGGATTAAGAACGACAAATTGTTTAATACTGAAAAGAACAGATTTTCTGCTCAGGGAAAATTTTCCAAGGGTGGTTCATCCATTTGTAAAAAGACTTTCCAGGAGACTGCCAGGAACAGCTTTTAACTTGTTCATCCTAGCTTTTAATAATTGATTTAATAAATTCCTCTCAATTCCCTCTACTTCCTGTGCCTTGAAAGGCTAAAACGTGTTTACTGCCACTAAAGTCACATCATTGATAAAAAGCGTGAACTGTTTTGCATCAGGAAGGCTATCCCAATGTAACACGGATGACCTCTCTACAGCAAGAGTTTGCTGGCATGGTTATACCTGCATCCCCAGGTGGGACTTGACAGCTTTCTGAGCAACACAAGTTATTTTGGGGAAGGACACGAGTTGTCAATAAGTAATGGATACATGATGGGTTTATGGCCATAACTGGTTTGGCTACAGGGGAGGTTTTCACAATCCTAGCTAACCCTGCTGTTCTGTCACTCTGTAGTGTAGTCATGGTTGAACCATCATCCAACCTCTCCCAAGCTTGATGAACCTGAGTAAATACACCCAGATAAACCAACCAACCAACAAGAGATGCAGTGGCGTCACCAGTCATCTTAGATTAGCTACCTCCATGTAAGGACCGAATTCTTTCAGTAAAAAGGAGCCTTAAAACACAAATAAAAGAATTTAGCACAATATTAATAATAATAAAAAATCCTTACAGATGAACTATCAACAGTAGAAGAGTATAGAAGTGTATAGATAAGCTCTGACCCTCTTTATTCTTAAGCTAATTGGAAATCAATTACAGTTAATTCCCTGGCACCTCCAGGAATGCTTGGGAAGGTCTTGAGACAAACCCTTCTGAAGTGTCTAGCTTTGCATTTCTGAAGGTGGAACTAATTGATTTACAATTAAATATGACTAACTAAACCCTTTACAACTGTTAATCATTGCACTCTACACATACTTCCTCCAAGACTTCCCAAGACATTTTGAGAGAGACAAATCAGCAAGAGTTAATTGAAAAACAAGTTTTAAATTTCCAGTTTCCCTAAAAACCAGGAGTTCCAACAACCTGGTAACTTGACTGTAACACACCAGTCTTTGCTTAACCAGGATGCTACATGACCTTCAGCAATGTGTTGATTAATCAGAAAAAGATAGTTTTTACTTGTTATCATTTTTCCTTTATACCTGGACATTCACAACCAATAACACTGCCTACAGTTTTGACAGCATGTCCAGAAATCCATAGGCAATTTCACAGATACTTAAGAGAGTCAGTAATTCTTTAGTTTATTCAAGTAGTCTACCAGCAATAAACAGAGAAGAGAGACACTTCGTCTAACCACTGATATATTTTCCTAAAAATTGACATTTCCACACAGCACTGACAATTCTGCAGATAGGTCTCTTCTGTGAGTGACTTTATAGAGCTATACATGACTACCTGCTATTGAATGTGGCTGCTGATGAGAACGGAATGACTGCTATGAGAGAGAAAAGCGTTTATCACATTGTCAGAAACAATAAGGTGATTTAAACAAGAATATCTATTATTTAAAGGTAGTAACAAATCCAATGTTTCCGTTCTGCACTAAAAGAAATTAATGGTAGTTATCACTTTGACATCTGGAGTCACCAGGAATATCTTGGTCCAAAGCTTGCATAATATAGTACATTTTTATATTTACTAAAAGACACGTTATATAGGTGATGGACTTCTTATCAGCTGAAACCCTAAATCCTACACAGAAGGAACATCCAGCCAAATGTCAGGGATGACTGAGATATAAATACCAGAGAAATAACAGATTTAATTTGCTTTACTTTGACTCACATCTTTTTCTTTCCTTTTCTGTTTTTAAATGTTTCCTTTATACAAAATGCCATGGTTCAGTGCACTTGAAAATTAAAGACTACCATGTAAGGCCAAGGTTTGAGTCTGTCCATTCCTGAAAGGAAATTAAAGTCACCGCTAAAAGTCCCATTCTTCTTATACCGGTAGAAACCACTCAGAAAATACAAGGAAGAAATCTACTCAGTATTTAATTTACTGTTCTGTCCTTTTGTATTTTGCTGGTTAATATATTAAAAGATGTATATATGCATAGTTAGACAATAGTGGCCAGACTCTGTTCTTATTCACTCTGTCCCAACCCCATCTGGAGTGGATAGCAAACTCAGGCAGGTTAAATATCTAGGCACAAACAGTAATGCCACTCAATACAAGGATTCAGTAAGAATGAAACAATTCTGAGGCTACTTAAATGATATGTGATATTAATCTGAACACATTATTAAAAATGTGTAGACTCAATACATTGCAAAATGTTTTCCTTTTTCAACCTGAACAATTTTGACAATCACTGCAGGGTGTTGTCAGTGAATTACGCTTGTCATGACTACAAGAAAGAGCTTCCCGGCTAAACTTTCTAAAATTTTACTCATGTTGTTCCTCTATAACCTACTTTACATTGATTTAATCAATCTCCCTTAAACACACACAAACTTAGTTTGCGCTTCTTAAAATGTTTTATAATAGCACATTTAATAAAGCTAATTTAAATCCGTTAATTTATAGAGATTTGCCAGAGGCTTTGAAACTTCAGAAAATGTGTAAACTTAACAGTTTGGCTGTGATAACAGCTCAGACAGTGGAAATTAAGCCCTTTGCACTACAATAATGTTCAAAGTGGATTCCGAGTTTTATTGCAAAAGAAGTACATTTAAAGAACATAGAAGAAAACCAAACTTCCCCAAGATATTTCAGGGCTAAGACATATATTCACCCCAGTTAGTCTTTTCAGATCCACGTGCCACAGTTATTGAATTTGGTCACTGCCTCTGCCTCAGCATCACAGCCTCAAGTGTCTCATTTTAAGGCTACCTGGATTCTTTTTTACAAACAACTTTTGGACAAATAAGAGCAGAGTGCCTCATGCAATAGACCTCTGTCAGAGCTTCAAGGCAGTGTGCTTAGGGCCATTAAATCTGGGTCCCTAATTCTAGTTGTCAGTCTCCCAGCTGATGCTATATAGGTTTGCTACTGTCTACTCTAATTTCTGCCTCTGGAAACCAAATGATAATAGATTATATGCCAGTGTGGGAATAGGCAGATTGGTTAGGATCCAAGCTGTATCCCAGGTGACAGCAAGAAGCAGCAGTGAAAAAAAGTATTCAGCTCTTCACACTGATGTATCAAGGAGTTTCATCTCTACTAGAGGAATTCTTCACCTTATATATAGCATTTAGATGGTAACTAAGTGATCACTATCATCATCTGATTTGCAGAAAATGACAGTTTTCCTTGAAGACATAGCTGAATTTTTTAGGGCTACTGTTGCAGAACTCTCCCCAAATAGTGATATGGGAGAAGGCATTAAGACCTCCCCCATGAAGATTCATAGGGTTGCAGTCTTTTAAGGAATAGAACCTTATTGCTTTGAAGCATTTTTTGGTATATATAAAGTTTGAGACATCTTTTTAATTTCCCCCTCCCCCTGCTAATTGCATGAAAATAGTCAGAAATGAAATCTGGAATACATTCTTGGAGAAGGTTTTTGTAGACTCTTCTGCTTCAATGCTCTTTCTCTTGGTTCTGTCATTGCTCTCCTGCCTGCTTTTGTGTACTGAGAAACAGAATTAAGGTGTACTGCAACCAGTGGACACTTGCATAAACAGTCTGCTTTGAATAAAACAGCATGATCTTGGGAGAGGAAAACCACATTCGGCTTTCCTACTCAAATGCTAAAACGTATAAAAGGTTCACATACTATTAAAGCATCACATTTTTGCTTTGAAACCACTGAAATGCAAGGGCTGTGAACAACAGAAAAATGTAAATAAACTGAATTGGGAGCATAAAAGCACATTGATCCCCAGGTTCTGACACCACAAAGTGTTTTATATTTGTAATTTATTTAACACTTCTTTTGGCAAATACATTTGCAATTCATGTCCTTCCCACATTTTTATGCACGAGAGCTTAAGTTTTCCAGGACTCCTGTAAAACAACTTTTACTGCACCAAATTACTGCATTTCTTGATCTCTACCAGCACACACTCGCAGCAGCCAGCCACACTCCGCTACAACGAACAGCTCTAGGATTTCACAGCTCTGCAACAAATCCTTCAGAAAGATTTTTTTTTTTTTTTTTAATTAACATGATTGTGAAAAAGAAAGCAAAGGTAATGGTTTTGCTCTGCATCTAGCATCTCACAACTCACATTAACTTAAAATTAGCACAGTCTTCTGCAATGATTGTATTTCCATGTGAAACTTCTTCATAGAGAATTCATGCAGAATTGGGAGCTGTCAGCTTTGATTGCATTCATCAGCACACAGGCTTTAGACTCTATTTCATAATAGGAAAAGACAGCCAGCATTTTCCTGACAGAAGTATCATATATTTTTCATTCAGTAAAAATCACAGAGAACATCCATTGTCTATGCATTTCCCATAGAAAATGAGGGCTGCAAATGATCAGGCAAGGATTTTGTTGGTACACGGACCAAAAACCAGCACAAGCTGCAAAACTTATTTACTGATTGGGTATTAAACCCTTTCTTTGCATGCTGCCGACATGTTCAGAGTAACCTATGCATTGATCTTTTTCCAAAAGCAAAGCAATCTTTATGCTGCAAGAATTATAGTTTTGTGTGCCGTAGTGTACACTGCAAAAAAAAAACCCAAAAAACAAAAAACCAACAACAAAAAAAAAGCCTTTAGGAAAGGCACGTGCTGAACACACACAAAATATGCAGGATGGAAAAAGACCAAATGTAATTAAAGCTTATATGAAACCAGACATTCCTATTTGCAGAGCTCTGGCTGCATTTCTATGAGAAAGAATGCACAGAATTTCAAATCATGCTCTATTTAGACAATGTCAGAAGAAAAACACATTCCCCCCCCCCCTCCCCACCACCGAGACCCCGACCCCAAGACTCCGAAATGCAAATCTCATCATCAGATTTAGAGAGAAAAAGCAATCCAAAGATACTGGTTTACATATTCCTTCCCAAACCAAGAAATCAAGTATCTCCCTCTCCCGGCTAATAGCTTATAAATTCAGACTTTAAACAAAAGCAGAAAAAAAAAAAAAGAAAAAAAATAAAATCCTAATTCTCAAGCTTCCTACTTAGCACTGCCTCGCTCTTGATGATTTGTGCGGCTGTGTGTGCGTGCCTGTTTGAGAAATGGCGAGATAGGCTTAAAGTATTTTCCATTTCATCAAAGAGCATATATTACTTTCCTGGTTCGCTCAAATGTTGGTTTTATGCCCACCCCTTTTCAATCTGCCCATGTCTGAGATGCACAGTGCAGGCGTACAATCATGAGCAGCTTACGACACTCAGTGAACACTAGGTGCCTCTGCATGCTCTAGCAACATACTGCTCAACTGAAGGGAAGGGATTCTTGCTGTCTCTCTCTGCTCTAAGCATCACCTAACAAGCAAAGCGAACAAAGAATGGGAAATAAAGCTACCCTTAGCCGGTCAGTGAATGAATGGTAATCTCTCTATGGAGTAAAGGTTGTGCCGGTCAATGGTCGTTGCAAATGATGGACATTAAACAGATTGACAAATCCTGTGGAGTCGTTAGTAAAGAGTTTGGAGTTTTTTTCACGCCACAGTGTTAACTGCAGAGAAAAGGACAGAGGGAGAAGGAGAAGATCAAGCTCATGTACATAGTTCTGAAACTTGCAGGTCCTAGGAGTCAGCTAAAAAGCTAGCTGGACAAGCCTTTCGCTCTTTGAGCAGAAGCGAAGTGAGACATTGTGAGCTTGCCAGCCTTGCACAACATTGAAAGGGACTGAATCTGTAGCACAGAGGGGTCTTTTTTAGCTCTGCATATAATTAGTCCAAACACAAAGGAAGCAACTGAATGGAGGTTGTCACTCTCTGGAAAAGGGTGGGTAAGACACTTTTTAATTAAATTCTTTCATGAAGAAAGATTTTTTTTTTCCTTTGCTGCAGCATTTAACATGAACAAAATCACTATCATTTTACCTTTGAATCTCTGTGAACTTTAATGCTGCACAGCTCCTGCATGCTGTAAAGTGAAATATTTGCCTCTGTGTTTGTTCCGTTTGCTGTTTTGCTTTGGTTTCCTGGCTTTGTTTTGTTTTCTGTTTTCTTTTTTTCCCCTTAAATAAAATATGATGTAGACTTTGAAAAGATTCAATGGACATTCTCAAGCCTATTCGGAAATATTCTTGCTAATGGATTTCCTTCTTATTGGTCTCTGTTTAAACTGGCTGCTGAGGAAGCCCCCGGGGTTGATATTGTGTACGCTGGGTATCTTTTCTAAAATGCTTCCAGCCGTGAATAGTGGGTGTCCACAGCTATGTCGGTGTGAGGGCAGGCTTTTGTACTGTGAATCACTGAATCTTACAGAGATGCCTCGCAACCTGTCGGGCATGATGGGCTTGTCTCTGCGGTACAACAGCCTTTCAGAGCTGCATGATGGACAGTTCACAGGGTTAATGCAGCTCACGTGGCTCTATCTGGATCACAATCACATTTGCTCAGTGGAGGGGAATGCCTTTCAAAAATTGCGGCGAGTTAAAGAGCTCACCCTGAGTTCCAACAAAATAACCCAACTGCCCAACACCACTTTCCGACCCATGCCAAACTTGCGCAGTGTGGATTTATCATACAACAACCTACAGTCTTTGGAGCCTGACCTGTTTCACGGGCTGAGAAAACTGACAACTTTGCACATGCGGTCGAACGCCATCAAGTTCGTGCCGGTGAGAATTTTTCAGGACTGTCGCAGCCTGAAGTTTCTAGACATAGGATACAATCAGTTAAAGAGCCTGGCTCGAAACTCTTTTGCAGGCTTGTTCAAACTCACTGAGCTGCACCTCGAGCACAATGACTTGGTGAAAGTGAATTTAGCCCATTTTCCCAGGCTCATCTCCCTGCACTCCCTCTGCTTGCGAAGGAATAAAGTTACCATCGTAGTAAACACTTTGGACTGGATATGGCAACTTGAAAAAATGGATCTCTCTGGCAACGAAATCGAATACATCGAACCTCACGTTTTCGAAAGTGTACCTCACCTCAAATCCCTGCAGCTGGACTCCAACCGGCTGACCTACATCGACTCCCGAGTCCTCGACTCCTGGAAGTCCCTCACTAGCATCAGCCTCTCTGCCAACGCCTGGGATTGCAGCCGTAACGTTTGCGCCCTGGCCTCCTGGCTGAGCAACTTCAAGGGTCGCTACGACAGCAACCTGCTCTGTGCCACCCCCGAGTACGCGCAGGGCGAGGATGTTCTGGACGCCGTGTACGCTTTCCACTTGTGCGAAGACGTGGCAGACATAACCGGTGTCAACACCCTCTCCCCGGTAACGAACAACAGTGACCAAACGTTCAGCTACGGCTCTGCCACCGCCACGTATGACGTGCAGGACAGCGAAGGGGACCCAACCACATATGCTATCACCGTGACCATGCCCGGCGAGAACTCGGAGAACGCCGTTCAGATACACAAGGTGGTGACGGGGACCATGGCACTGATTTTTTCCTTCCTCATTGTGGTTTTGGTCTTGTATGTCTCCTGGAAGTGCTTTCCAGCCAGCTTAAGGCATCTAAGACAGTGCTTCGTAACACAGCGCAGGAAGCAGAAGCAAAAACAGACCATGCATCAAATGGCTGCCATGTCAGCCCAGGAGTATTACGTTGATTACAAACCCAACCACATTGAGGGAGCCCTGGTGATCATTAATGAGTATGGATCTTGTTCCTGTCACCAGCAGCCAGCGAGGGAATGCGAGGTGTGATTTTCCTTGGGGATTTAAACAGTGTGAAACCAAATAACAGCGTGCAGGCAGACAGTGGCACCGGGGGGTTGCTGTGCTTTGCTGGTGGTTTCTGATGCGTTCCTCTGCCGAAATTGTTAAGAGGGGCTGTCTAACAGACTTGACATTTTAGCTTTATCGTGTCTTAAAAACCTTCAGGACAGTCAATCTTAATATTTCATATGCTAATACTCCCTTTGAAGATCTGTCAATATTCAGGAATCTGAGAGTGTAAAAAGGTACAAATTATTGATCTTTTGTAAACTAAGAAAACTGTTTAAAATAAAAAAAAATAGCATTTACAGTTTTTACAGACTGGTGTATACTACATGAATTGTTCCCTGTATACAAAATGCAACAGTTTAACCTCTTTTTCTCTTCATACTGAGTGTTGAAATGAAAGTCTAGGAGCAAAGAAGCCACGTAAACCAGAAAGCTTAAAATTAACCAGATGGCTTCACATTGTAATTAGTACACATTCACTTACATCACGTTACTGAAGATATGAAGCATGACACTGGAATTATATTTTTGTTAATGTGCTACCTGTAACTGGATGTCCGTACAACAAGGAGCCAGTGCACCTCAGAAAGACTAAAGTTTTGACCGTGTCCATGGGACAGGATTTCTGAGGATTTTTAAGTACAGCTCACTTGTCAGTTGCTGTAAGATCCATGAAAACTGCATCATAACCCCTAAAAGTATTTTGTATCAAACCTGATCATATTGCAAAGTCTATTAAAGAAAAAAAAAAACAAAACAAAACCCAACACACAACAAAACCTAAACAACTGAAACACTGCCAAACTGTACTCAAAATTTTCTTTAAAATAGAAAAGACCAAAAATAAAATATCTAAATTTAAGGGCCTTTACTAGCGTTTCCCATTTTTATGCTTGTTTTTGAGATGTGCTAAGGGCAAAGAAACCCTTGCTTTGTGCTTGTGGTGCCATGGTGAATAGAGAAGAGCAAAAACTATTAGATTCTGGGTGGTGAAACCTGTGTGTCTTTCAAGAGTTAAACCTTGGCTGTAACACTGCCAGAGTAAGACAGAGAGTTATTAGAGCCTACTTCTGGGTCCTATAGTAAACTGCCAGCAAAGCCTGTCTCCTGTCCCTCACTTTCACCACCACCCTCACTAACAAAACAACTCTAAAACCTCTGCAGAGGCTGCACGTATACGAACCCTCCTTACTAATGACTGATAAATGGAATCAATGGATATAAGCAGTGATTTAATAATGTAGAATCACACAGCTGTTTTATTTGACTGCCCTTAAATAAAGGATTCCTTTCTTCATATTTTGGATTTTTCATTCCAGTATGTGAGCAACCTTACTGACTTGATCTTTTCAATAACTCCTCTCACACTAATGAAGATGAGGTAGTTTTTACCATTAGGCAGAGCATCTTGAGATTCTCTTCATACAGCATTACATGCTAATTAAATGTTACGGAGAATGAACTGGGTAACATTTCTATGTTTTGCACATATTTCTCCATCCTTAGGTTACCACCGATAGAGGGAAAAAAAATCACAAATCTAACATATATTTTAATTTAATGTGTTTTTTCTCTTTTTTTATAGCATCAAAGTGCCACCTACTCTTAAAAAAAAATAATACAGCAGGCACAGAGCAGAAAATAGGCACAGATTAAACCACTTTTTCCCCTGCACAGGTTTTAGCCATTAATTTTGAATATAAAGAGTGAAGTTTAGATATTCATTTTTTTTTCTGACTGACACTATTTTTAAGGAGTCGGAACTTATTTTCCTCTATTTGGTACACCTCATCTTGTTTTATATAAAATATGATGATAGTCTCTTCATCAAAATTTTTATTTACAGAGACTGTAATGTCATCTGTGCAAGCAATGACATTATGTGTTGGGAGAGGACTTTCCCCAGAAAAAATTAATGAAAATCAACTGCTTTTTTATTCAGGCCACAGAAATTTCACCCACAGCTTTGAAACAAGCTAGCACTGTTAAAACGAGGCTTTTCTTTCAACAAATACACCTTTCAATTTCTTAAACCCACAAGGGCCTGATCCATCCTGAAACTCCCAAGTGACCTGAGGGGTTCGGTGTCCATGTCCAACCCCAGCAGTGAGGGCAGAGAGCAGGTACTGAGCCCCTCGTCTTCTTGGGCGCCTGATCGCATTTTAAAAGCAAATATTTTATACTGTGCTAACTGAGGGCCAAACTATAAGTATTTTCTCCATTAAACCCTTCTTTGAAAGCGGTAGGGAATTTAACTGTGGAAAAATTGGCTCTCTACCTTTGGGCTACATTATATGTCCCTCAAATCAACATGCAGCACTGCAGCCAGAAGGACTGAATACAGCTAGCTGCCAGGAAGCCTCCAAAACCAACCAAGATTGTTAAAATATTGTCTGCGTATGGTAATAAATAAATAAATAAATAAATAAATATATGAACTAGCTTTATTTCTATAGTGAACCCCTGTTGCTATAAGGAAACATGTTAGTGCAGTCATGGTTTTGCCCCTGTAAATCTGATGCAAGACTGATAACATAAGCAATCATCCTGTGGTTGTATTTCTATGTATTTTTAGCATATTTGTGGGTTGTATTTTAAACACACCAGTGATTGCACCCCTCTGGAATTATTCCTGCTGTTTATTGGTGTTAGCAACCTCTAGCTACGTTTGCAAAGACGTGAGCAATTCTGCCTTTGGAATTTATTCACCTCGGTGCTTCATGCCTCGTGCATTGACAGCTCAAGTAAACTGAACAGAACATTTTTCTTTAAAGCTGCAGTGATCTGCTCAGTGAGACCTGATTCCGGTATTGCCTGTTGCCATTTCTCCTAAAGAGAGGTAACGACCACCAATGAGCTGCCACCCTTAGCAGGATGATGGGTGGATCCCCATATAGAGCACAGCACTTATTAAACTTCAGAAATCGACATATTTAAAAATCTTCATGCAGAAATCTTTTCTAAGGGTAATATCTACTAGAGACAACCTCCTAAGGATCTCCAGAGGATGTCTGGTGATCTCGATACCCTCTGAACATTTACTGGTGGAAACAGGGGTGTCACTGCTATTACACGGCATGAAGGTACTCTGCAGGGTGCCCACAATTCGTCTGAAAGTTTACATGAAACCTATGTGGATAATCGAGAAATAAAAGATCATTTGAATCCAGTTATTGCTAATCCAGTTATTCATCTTGCTTCAGGCTGCTTGCATTGGTGTATATGAGAATTATTATATTTGTACTGCATTTGTGGCAACTGCAGGGAGAAATTTTCTGTAACTCTTTCTTCCAAACTTCTTGTTCACCAACTGTCCAGAGATAAGTCATGCCCTCTCTTTTGATGCCCTAATTCTGGCTTATGAAATGGCTCCAAAATCAAAAGGAAGAAGAAAAATAAAAGATGCTTTTGGGGTTACTTGTGACAGTTTTTTGTTCAGGAGATGCTTGGGAATGTCAAAGGAAAGAAGATAATTTAAATATTCTCCTTTTCATGTTCTGTTTAATAGGACTAATCTCCCCTTTATAATTAGGCAATTAACATTATTTTCTTTATATTTAAGTGTCTTTTAACGTACAAGACAGGGTGAAAGGCAAGCAAAAGACCTACCTTTGTTAAGGATGGTTAACACCACCAGCATTATAGATCTCTAATATGCAATCTCCTGCTGCTAACATAAATACACACTCACAGTGCACCCAGTGATGAAGGAAGTGTTGCTGTGTATGTTTGAATGTATATAAGGGATGATTTATTTTCCTTTCTGTCTTTTTTCCTTCCTTTCTGTACTACTTAAAAAAAAAAAAAAAAAAGAAAAAAAAAGTTATATGAAACCACAGCATCAATGCTAATGTACCACATTCTGTTTCTGGCCTGAATATATAAAATACAAAGAAATCCTGTGTTAAAGCTGCAAATTCCCTCCTTTACCTTGCTGTTTGAGTACCGCAGAGGGTTAGACCAAGGGGACGACCTGTTCTGCCCAGCACACAGCAATAGCCAGGCGCTCGGTACCAATCTAGATGCAGTCCCATTCCTGCTTCATAACCGCCTTGCATATGCGTGCCAGAGAAAGATCATTAATGACACCTAGGGATATTTTTGTATGCTTTTAATATGTTCTGTATGTTTTTATGACCAAGTCATTGAGGGAAACTTCAAATGAGCCTATTTGATAATTTTCTTTGGTTCTGGTAAAAAAGCCCCTCGTTTGCTTTGGAGATAGACTAAATTTGTTTCTTGGATGAGTCTCATTCTGCATAAACAGCAAAAAAGACATTTGGAACACCCCTCCCCTTCCCCCCAGCTTCTCCAACGGTATGCAGAATGGCAAATAAGAAGGAGTATTTAATCAGGAACCTTATTTCCAGTGCTGTAACAATAAAATAAATTAAGAGGAGACAAAAGATGAGAGAAAAGAGTGGGACAACGACATCTGAATCAGGTTGTCACTGGATTCTTTTGCCTTTTCTTTTTCAAAGATGGTAAGTCTGAAGGACTAGCACAGATGAAAAACCAAGACTGAAGGTGGGTGGAGAAAGCAGTTTTAAAAACTGTGCAAGCAGGGATGAAACAGCTTCTGGAAAGGAGGGTACAACACTAAATAGCTTCATTGAACAAGAGAGAGAAAAGGAAAGGGTGAAGGGACAGGATGAAAGGGAAGACAAGAGCTGGTGAGAAGGCAAGCGGACCGCCATGCACACATGGGAAATGCAATTTTTCAGTGCCTTCACCTCCCACGTTAAGACCATGGCAAGGACAACAGCAGAGATTTAAGAAAGATACCAAGCATATCTCTCTCTCTCTCTCTCTCTTTTTTTCTCTCCCTGTCTTTTCAAACTCTCAGTCACACACACACTCATTTACTGAGGCACGGACAGACGCGCTTTCCCAAGCACACGCACGCAGCCACGTCATTTCCTCTGCCACCTCCTGTTCCCTGGCAGCACAATGTCCCCCTCATCCATCATTTTGTTCACTGAACTCCAGCACTATGCTTCTCCCACTAATTTTTTTGGCTGGACTTCTTAGCTATCCTAGTCGCAGCTCACCACGGACTTTCTAGAAAAACAGAGGTTTCTACCCAAAATATCTCTTTTTTCTTTTCCCCCCATCCCTTAAGAAACCCTCATCTACAGAGACGGGTGATCTCGAGCAACAGCAGATTCTCCTACTAATTATATTCACACTCATTCTCCCTCCTATTCAGCTTTCATATTCATATCTATTAGGACAAACAGATCTGAGATATTTTTGCTGTGTTCAATTTATCATTATGCACCAAGGTTATACTTTTCCTTGACCTGCTCAACCCAGTCTAATATTAACAAATTGAGCATTTATACGGGTTCCTTTCCAAGCATGAAGCTTATTAGGAATTTAGGAAATACTGGTGATTTAGAGATTAACCTTTCATATAATTACTGACATAAACCAGAGCTATTAAGGTATTAGAAACACCTATTCAGAGTATGTTCTATGTAAAAAAAAATAAAATAAAATAAAAAAAAAAGTATCACATTTAGAGCCATGCGAACGACTTTCCATTCCAGCCAATTTAATGGGTTTTTTTACAGCAGAAAAACCCAGTGAAAAGAAAGGAGTAAGCGCAGTCTACCTCTAAAGTTACGTAAAGGAAAGCAAGGCTACAAAAATATTACAGAAACCAAGCAACAATCTTCTGCTGGCAAGACACAGCTTGTAATTGGGTGGGTGGCTGTGAAGATCCGAGCCGAGTGCTGCAGAGCACTGTAATTTTATTGCAGTGTGTCTGCTTTAAAGCGAACATATTTGCTATGAAATCTGTATTTCTGTGAGAACAGGGCAATTGTTTTTGTTACAAAGCTAAAGTCACTTGTTGGCATTCAGACCCAATTATTCAGCCTTTAAAGCAATTACTGTTCTTATTTGCCTTTGCTGGTGTGATAGTTGGGTGAGGCAGTCAAATGTAACAGGCTGCACTGAGAGGAGTTTGAGTTCAAAGTACCCAGATTTGCATTACAAGAAAAGAAATTCAGTCTAAAACAAACACCAGCTTTTCACCTTTCCTCCATTTCCCCTTTTCCTGAAAATCCAAATATGTTCATCACTTATAGAAATTAGAGCTAATTGGCAGTGGCTGAAGGATAATATTATGTGTCTGTGCTTGGCAAACAGCACCTACTATTCTGCTAAGGCACTTTTTTATTTTAAACCATTTCGCTGCTCTCATGTTCTTCACATCCTCAGCAGACACAGTAACTACCGCCAGAAAGATGTCTTTCAACACGGGTGCCATGGGAACATGACCAATTTGGTTCCATTTCTGAGCTAACAAAGACTAAGTCCAAGATTTCAAAGGTAACAGGTAAGTATAAAAATCTACTTCATCACTGAATTTCCATTTCTAGCACAGCAGATTTCTCTGACTGACATGGTTAGACACTAAGCCCAGTCATTCATTTATTGCCAACTTTGCTCTCCCTTTCTCATGACATGTCTTTCTCCCAATAATAAACCAGAGCACAACACCAGAGAGAGGACTAGAAATTGTATTTTCAGTAAAATCTGAGATTAAAAAATATATGCATGGACATATAAAATTGATTTAAGGGTTTATGCAATGAAGGCAATGCAGCTTATACATACACCAAATCTCCCTGCAGTAGCACACCTCTGTACCCTAGTGGTTACAGTAAAGTATGAACAAGCATCGTCCTAATAGTTGGGGTACTTCAGACTGAAAGCAGGTCTCTGAGTACCATTTGAAATAAATACTTTCCCTCTATTTTTTATCCCTTCTTACCCACTCTCCCATATGTCATTCCCAGAAGCTCGCAGGCAGAATGAATTAAAAGCGAGGGGAGAAGGGGAAGAGGAAACCCTGAAAATCTCAAACTAAACTGCAAGAACAGTCCACAGCTATTGAATTCCAGAGGTTTTGATTCTTTTAACAACTGCCAGCCCTTTGAAACACATCTGCTATCAACCCTCTTTGCAAGATGAGAGGTAAAGTGAGCTCCCGGGAGTAAACCTGAATCTGTCTCTGTAGTTCAGTGCCTCTGTTGACAGACTGGCTTGCTAAGAGGGCCTGGTAAATATTAAATAATGTTAATAATAATGAGATAAACCACCTAGGGATTTTTTTTCCCCTTTCTTTTTTTTAAACTTGGCTCTGTACTAAAGTTTATCTTGACAGAAAATTTACTTCTCTGATCCAGATTATTTCCCAAAGCAATTTTTTCAACAGCAAACAGAAAATTGTGGCTGCCGCTGAAAGGTTTGCAATCCTCATGCTAAAGAGGCCACTGCATGTCAAATGTTTACCTTAATTTCATGTAAATGTCACTCCATATTGGACATTCTGTATTTCTTTACCAGCATATGCAGCTTTAGTGGTGGGCTTAGCAGTGTTCAGTTAACGGTTGGACTTCATCTTTAAGGTATTTTCTAACATGAACAATTCCATGATTCGATGATTCACAGACCTTCCCCTTGTGCCGTAACTACCTTTACAAACAGCCCAATGCTACTGTCAGATCAAATTCCCAAACAACAACTGGATGTAATGAATTTATTATGTCATTGCTGTAGTTTAAAAAATTGAATGTGAATCCTATAGCCTGAAAGACAAAAGAAATACTGGAGACAATATATGAGTAGAAGAAATGCATCTGGCATAGGCTCTATGAGGGAAAAAAAACACACCCAAAATCAAACACAGAGTGGGACAAAGCTTAAGCTTCCAGAAGGTGGAAAGCATTGAGCATTAACTCCAAAAAGGTGAATTACGTGGGGTAGAGAAAAACACTGCTAAAAAAATAAAGAGGAAAATTGAAAAGGGGACAGTGCCCATAGCAGATAAATACCAGAAAGAGAATTAGGCGATAACCAACACAGCAGAAACTCCTCAAGGGAAAAGAAAGCACTGCAGTGATATTTGACGACAAAAGGAGTATATACAAACATGTATCTGCAATGGGGGAACTGCAGGCCATGAAGTCCCATGAAGCTGAACACTGAGCTTATTCCTCTGTCCATCTCTGCTCTGTCACGATGGGCTTTTTGGTATATTTTAAAAAATCTTAACTATTTTATTGCTATTATGCACAGAACTGGACCCTTGGAGACTGTGCTTTTATGTGAAATACACTAAACCAATAGTTGTTTGTTCAATGGGTGGCACTTTTAAGCCTGAAGTAAACCCTAATGTATTGGTTTTGTGTATGTATCTCCTGATACCAGCAACTCTTAGGGATTATATTAGGTTATTCTACCTGGTGGAACGAAGATCTCCCCACAAAGTCCCCGTAAGTAGTTTTATGAAGTTACACTGCCTGTCTTTCACCAAAAAGGGAGTTGAAAACTTTTCACTTTTTCCCCTGGTGATGTTTTCCCATTATGTAGAATACTCTAGCCCCAATCTGTCATTTTTCATTAGCAAAGGAGTCAAGCTATGGCTTTTAATGATAACTCTTAATGAGGATTTGATGAATAAGTCCTGGAAAATCAAACTTTAAACAAATGCTAAAATCTATCTAAGATCTATTGTTTCCAGGTAATAGAGATGTTAGTAAGGGAGAAAGAAAAAGTAAGATTGTTTAAAGCAGTAGAGCATTTAAAACAACAAATCAGGACATCCAAATGGTGTTTATCAAGAAGTTAAAAAAACAAACAACAAAAAAAAAGAGAGTGTAAAAATGAAATGGAGGAGCTAGTAAAAAATGAGCATTTCTAGTAAAAGTAGATGTTGCACCAAAACCTGGATAACTAAAATACACTGCAGTTCACTTAGTTTAGAGCTGATTAGAGATGAACATAATGGACCAGTAAGTCTTACCTCAGTAGCTGCAAGTTCATTTCAAGATTTATTAAGGTCTGTAATATCACACAAGAGGGATAAATTGATTGATTATCTGTGGAGTAACATCATGCTTCTGTAAAAACCTGTAGCCCTGAACTTCTTTTAAAAAATAATATTAAATTTTAATATTAAAATCTAATATTAATATTAAAAAATCAGTATACAAAAAAAGCAATTTTATATTTGGACGTTTAAAGAGCTTTTGACAAAATGCCTTCCCATAAATAAGACAAGCTCTATGCTCACAGAAGACTAGCCAGGCACCCAAAAATACAGTGGCCCTTTACTCAATACTGTGAAAAAACAGAGTGCAGTGTGGTCCCAAGGCCAAGGCTGCTGAATCATCCGAGGTACAATCAGGAACTGTATGGCACTTTTCAAATGACAGATTATTTATATCACAAAGTGTAATGAAAATCATGAGGATGTGCAAAAGACTTCCGAAGGCAGAAGACTGTATAAGCTTTGATGGATGAAATTCTCAATTGTCAAATACAAAGCAAAATTCAAGATATAAGGAGAGCTGTTCATCCGTTCCTTGGTGATGTAATTGATATGCAACAAAGGGCCAACTATCTTGCTGGTTATTGCATTGAAAATATCTGCTCAGGAAAAAAAAAAGAAAAGGAGGAAAAAGGAAAGTGGAATAACATCTCAAACATATACATAACAAAACAGCTCTCAAGAAATTAAATAGCTTGATATAAATCACAGCTCTGCCTTCAGTTAGAAAGCATTCCTCAGTTCTGTTAATGATAAGTTAGGAAAGGATATATCTGCTAGATAAGGCTGAGGTACTGACATGTAAGGATGAATGATTTTGGAAAGTTTGTATGTAAGGAGAGAGGCTGAAAACTGGACCTACAACTGCAGCACACGAGCAAAACGTGTATCCATTCCCCCTCTAGTGGCCAGCTCACATAGGGCTACTGCAAAAATAAATTCACGAAGGGGAGAGGCTATGTATGCATTGGCAACTGACTTTAAAAGCAAGCACCCCCCACCCTCTCTTTTTTATTCCCCTCACAAATCTGTGTTGCTTCCCTTTATATTATTCTGATTTGCTGTTCCTCATTAAACTGCCTGCTGTATTACTTTGTTGTTTCTTGTCATTGCTTCACGCAGAAGCTGTTTTACAGCAGATGTAATTTTTTTGTGATGTGCTTGTACCTACCTGCAAGAAACTACAAGAAGAGGATACGGAGTATGACAGGGGTTCATGCACACTATAGGGTCAGAAATAATCATAAATTAAAGAAAAAAAAAAAAACAACCAACAAACAACTGTGGAACTCATTGTACAAGAAATCACTGATGCAAAAAATGGGCATTAAAAAAAGGAACAGCTCTACAGAACAATGAATTAAACTTGTATATATATCCCTAAAACTTTTTACATTAAAAGAGGTTCTTTTATAGGAACAGCATCTAGGACAAGGCACAGCACGCAGTGGAAACAGTCCTTTTAATTTCCTACTCAGGGACCAGTCACCGAATGTCAGTGTTCCCAACAAACCCGCACAGCTACAGCCAACTGGAGAAACCAGGGCCAGACAAACCCATCACATCCCCATGTCTCAAACACACACAGGTTCTTCTTGGTCAGCTACTCCTTCTGGCTTCTGTAGGCCATTCACTAAAATTGGAAGAACCCTTATTTTTACCAATTTCTCTGACTAATGCAACCTAACAGGCCATTTTCTGTTCATATCTTTTAAAAACCCGACTCTAGAACATTCTGTGGTCCAAAGGAGCTGAGGTAATTAGCTGGCTGCACTGAGGGGTGAGCAGGAGCTGTGCTTGCTTTCTGGTACAGAGAACACCAAACATTTTGTTAGGACTGTATGTTGTGCTTAAGCTCCTGTTCTCTACCAGAAAACCAAATCAAACCAAACCAAACCAAATCAATCAATCAAACAAACAAACAAACAAAAAAACCCCACCAAAAACCAAAACAACCCCACAAAATGATGAAACCTGGTGGCTTGGAGCAGAAGTGAACACCCTTTTGTTGCACTTTCAGGGAGCCTACTACACTGTCAAGCTAATAAATTCTGGTGAAACAGGCTGTGGTTATAGGGAAAACAAGAAGCAGCAAGGGATTAAGTTTTTCTCTTGTAAAATCTTTCCATCACTTCAGTTTTTTCAGTGTCTGCTTCAAATGCCATCCTTACTAGTGTTTTTTTTAGATATAGGTTAATTTATGTCTTGGATAGATGGAAAAATTAAGTAATTCTTTCTACAAGTGATTTACTTAGATACTGCCCAAGAATGTGTTTCTAATTAAGGCTTGTAACACACTAAGCACTCCTGTATGCATTTGAATAATTAAAGCAAGGTTACTGGCCTTCTATAGGTTATTCTGAAATTACCTGTTCATCATCAAAGACTATACCTTGCTGTATCTTATGGTGGCTTTTGACAAAGACCAAATACTAGTTTAGATGGAGGTCAGAGCTAGCACTTTTATGTTAATTCTTATATGTTGTTATTAATTTCTGCAACTGAAACTGAAGAATAACATCACAAATATGGCACAGTTTGACTTCTCATATCTTACATTTCAAAAAAACACTCATTTTCATTGTGTCTTGAAAATTTACCTAATTAAAAATATTTAGAAAACAGATTAGTCAAATTATTTGTGTATAGTAATGTAAACAATTTGCTGTTCCAGCAGAAAATTTTCATTACTATCCATAGTCAGAGTAAGTTTGATAGTCTATTCCTTACTGCTGCAATTTCAGACAACTCCTGTATTCACAGTGCCCGCTGTCAAGACAGTTTCAAGAATAAGAATATAAGGAACTGCACAGACAAATAAAAATATAAAATAAAGCACTTGGGTAACATGAGGATGGGTGCCAGTATAAGGAAAAGCTTAGAGGGAACTCGAAAGAAAACTGCTTCTCTGCTCAATATGGAAAGATGACATCCAGCCTGATCCACTAAGGACATCTATTTTTCCGTCAATACTTATAGAGGCATATATGTATTTCTGGCAATTACAGAACGGATTGCTAGTGAGTGACTCGGAGTATTTGGCTGAGCACCTCATACTGGGTAGGAATTCTTTACCCACTGTTTAAGTGCGATAATAAGTTTAGTTTCACATAGGAAATGCATGTTTCCATACAGAGAATTAACTCTTTTCCATCTTACACTGTCAAATAATATTTTTTTCTACATTTCTCCTCACAGCAAATGGCAAACCCTGATTTTTAGCTGAAGAGCCGTAAGTTTCTACAAATTGAAGAAAGGGGGCTTCTTCAGAATGAGAGCTTAATGTAATCTTTGATTTCCCTTGAATGCCATTACTGGGATAAAGTAAGTGTCAGATGCCAGTCTAATTCATCACTTATTAATTAACAATAGCAACAATTCTTTTTTTCATTACAGATAACACATTTTACAGACTACCAGAAGGATTTTTTATTACTAAAGCTTTCTCAAAGGCTCTTCCCCAATATCTGTCACAATAAAACAACAGAACCAAAACAAAACAGAGAACAATCAATCATAGTTTTGATGATAGATCATTTTTCCCTTCACTAAAATTAAATCTTAAAAGCCATTTAATTAAACTGAATGATAACGGAATGACTTTAACCATGCAAAGAATTAAAACTAAGGATGCTCTCTCCCCAGACACTGAAGTATGGCATGACAATGATTTACCACAAGGAAGCACACCTTAACAAAGCAAACTATTCTGAGCAGGCACTTCTCATTAATAATTAAGACTCCTCTTCAATAACCTCATTGCTTTGCATTTTCACTGGCAAATTTTTGCCCGTGTCTTTCTGTAACGTGCAGAACAACCAGTTGTTCAGGTGTGACCACATGCTCTGAACAACAGCACACAAAAAACTTCAAAACAAGGTCCAGGTCCTGTTTGATATTCTCACTGATTTTAGTGAAAAAAGGACTACGTCATATTCTAACTACCTGCTTCAGTCTCCTGGTGTGCCTTACAACCACCACTCGCCTTGCATCATTAAATCAGCCTTGTCCCAGCTGCAGCTTTACAAGATAACAGCCTATGCATGCTTTTTGTGCAACTTGTGCATGGTGGGGTGTACACATAAAGACTGTCAGCAACCAGCGGAAAACACTTAGTTCCAGCAAATTGTATTTCTTTTGAAAGAATGTACCTATTTGCTCCTAATTCAGAAGTTTTATCTAACCTATTGCTAAGCTTGTATAAGCTTGTTTTCCCTTTCCAGGAGTTAAAAAGAGAAAGTGTCTTTGTATTTCAAATATAATTTGCTAAGTCTCTTATGTGTGTATTCTGTGCTGTTCTGAAGAAATGTTATCACTGAAAGAACAGGCAAACAGATTTGCAGATGTAGCAATCCTGTAAAATCCAGAGTTCAGAAAAACATTCACACTACCATCAAGAAGGAAAAATCATTTCCCAAATTGTCCCAGGTCTCCTCCTACAGAGATTAAAAGGACAATGATGCAACTCCTATGTGACCCCTTTCAACTGCTTCTAACAACAGACCAACTTCAATTTCATTCCTGCGATTACGCTCTCAGGATTATTTCACGCCTGTCTCCTGGTTCCTATATTAGTCGATGTTAGGCATTTTTTGCAAGGTGAACACAAGTTCTTTAATACAGACATGTGAAAAAAAGAACTGGTCCTTGATGCATTAGTCAGGTTTCCATCACTACAAACTAAACCATCAATTGGGACTAAAACTCTAGAAATCACATTTTTTGAAACTCTTGCCAACTACATAATTATGCCCCAAATGATTTTGTGCCAGGTGGTTTGGCTAACAGATGGAATGGTATATTTGTTCACTCTTCATAAACCAAGCTCCATTCCGAAAACTGTGAGCCAGAAGCATCTAAATTATTGATTGACAGTTACATATGCCTAATAATTAATTAAACTCTAGCTACAAATTGCATCAAGTCCTGTGAGCACTTAAGAGAAAAAAGAAATCATATAGAAAATGTGTGATAGTGTCTTTTCAGTAACATTTTTAAATCATGGCAGCTAAAAATACTGGTATGCAATGATGCACTAGAGACAAAAGAGCTTTGGCATGAAGCATCTTAGAAATGCTTAAAGCAGGATATATTATATAACATAAAAAAATAGTTCCTGTAAGATTATTTTTCACAACCTCAGGCTTCACCAAATGCTTACTAAAGCCAAGTAGGAGTTGTGACCAGACCTAATGCAGTCAGGTTCAGAAGACTCTTCCCAGACAACATATACCCTATATAACTGCTGACAATGCCCTGGGGGAGAAATCAAACTGAGATCAAACCCTGAGATAGATCCTGATTTAGGAGTTATCTGAGGCTCACGTATTTCTTGCCTGCAAATCCCAGATGGAAAAATGGACACCTTTGTCATCCAGTGTATGGCCAGAGAGTCCATTTCATCTGCATGTGTCAAAAGGATGGTGTATGGGCTGAACTGGCAATGAAGGCAAGGACAGTAAATCCAGCCTGGTCTGAAGGTGTGGGGCTTGCAGCACACACGCACGTTAATTGTGCTGAGATGCTTGGCAGGCATCTCAGATTGATGAACGGCACGTGTCATCTCTCATTTTCAAGCTGGAAATGACTGGATTCAGACTGGATTTTCTGCTCCTGTGCTGATGAGCTGAGCCTCAAAGGTACAAGAATGTCTACAGCGGAGCTGACCCTGCCCCATCAAACATTTCCTTCAACGTCTGCAAACATCACTGGTTTTGCAGCCCATGCAACAGCCCTCATCAAAATCCCGTGAAGCTGAGGGGAACAAGGGATACATTTCCCACGCAACCCCCCCATGGGAAAACAGCAATTAATTTAAAAAACAGAAAAGGAGAAAAGCTTTTTGTCACTGTATATTAATATCTCTACTTGTGCTATCACAAAGCTGTGCCAGAAACACTGATTTAATAGGCACTGCAAAGCAATTACCATGCAAATAATGTTAGCCAGCAATTTTTTTTTTAATTATTTTTTTTTTTAGTTAAGTCCTTGTTTTGGCTAGCAGACCACAGTAACAGATTCCAATAAAACCATGTAATTGAAAAGAAATTTCAAGTGTCTAAATAGCTGTGACACCAAACATATGAAGCAACATTTCTCAGACTGGCCTGTCGGTCTGCTTGTGATTTCAAGTATGGACAACCTGGGAAGTCAACAAAGGAACAACTTGCACAGTGAAGAGAGAGCACTAAAGCAATGGGATGGATAAACAGTCATGACAAATCTCTTTTATTAGTGACATTAGCAAGGAGAAGATTAAAGAACATTGCAGAAGGTTTTAAACCACTTAGGAAATAGCATTCCTGTCATAACTCCTTCCTTTGCCCCTGGTCGTCATACGAAACAATTTATTTGGAGTAAGCCAGTCTATCATTTTAAGTAACATACACTTGTCTATTTATATCACAGGGTTGGGAACTTAGATTCACTGAAGTGCTAGCTCCATGTTCAGCTTTAGAAGTTGCCCGGTAATCTTGTCTTGAATTGATTAGAGCTATACCATTTTACCTAAATCGCTTAATTTTTCTGTTCTTCATTTCACTACCAGAAAACTAAGTTGCTCAACTCACACCAGAGTGCTGGAACATTCACAAAATTAAGGAAACTGCATATTACAAGGACTAAAATACTTAATTTCCCTATGAAACAGCTACTGATATTTGTGTACTTGGAGACATAATAACATGGCTAACAATTAAATCACGCCTCCTAGGAAATCTGGAGGCATCATTTAATCATTATTAAGAAAATATTAAGAAAATATGTCATGGTCAAGTCTGTCACCCCTGGTAAGACCTATGAAGATCACCATATATGCATGCACTTTTAAGCAGGCCAGGAGAAGCCAGGAAGACCACAGGAAAGCTAGCACATATACCAAGAGCAAAACAGAGAAACAATTTTTATACAAAACTTTCAGAGGATTTAAGACAGTGAAAACCTCATAAAAATTCCAGCACTCAATTCACTACAAGGCTGAGTCAAGAAGCAAGGTAACGACAAGGGAAGATCCTACGTTGTGTAATGCAGGTATGTACAAGCTCAGTGTCTTTTACTGAATCCATCTTAATATAAGAGAGCAAACATAAATGTATATAAAGGGATATGACTTCTTTGAAATAAATACTACTCATCTTAGTTTCCTTATAACTCTAATAATCTTATCTTAACCTTATCTTATGAGGATATCTCTGCTGGTATGATGATTGAAATAATACTTCACTATTTTGCAATGGAAATCTGCCTCATTTCCTCAACAGTTCTCCAGGCAGAATGGTAGCTGACATGACATAATCAGGCAGGAACACATTTGGCATTTGCCACAAACCTATATCAAGATACATATCTTGACTCTCTCGCTTTGCCAAGGAGTAGGAGTATTCACAGGCAAAGATCCCAGTTATAGACGCAAGATTTTAAATACAATATTGGTGGTTAATAAAGCACTAACTGTCTACACCTGAATTTAACACAAAATGTCAAAGTTTGTATGTATTTTCAAAAATTGGTGGATCGTATCACTGGAGTGATTCTGTCACTGTTATTTCAGACATGACTTTCTTTGGTATACCACAAACCTAGGGTCAGTGATGAGAAGCTTCCATTAACATTGTATGCCATCTAATGTGAACAGTGGGACATCTCCCTACCCTAACATGGATCAAGGGCTGTGTTTTCCCAGGGAATTGAGGTCGGACTAGAAATGCTGTGGCATTAACACCTGAAACTGCAACATCTGTAGGTGAGTTGATTACACTCCTCACCACAGGAGCCTTGTAGGAAGCTGAGCTAATTGTGCGTAATGGGAGCTCGATTGCCACATTCCTACCTGGTGTAGGTATCCATAGCCAACAGGTTATTTCTGGACCTGTCCTGAGAAATTTGTAGCTCAACTCAGTTAATTTCAAAGTCTGATTTTATCACAGGGATTTAAGAGACTGACAATTACACCGGTATTACGGAGAAACCAGAATCTTTTTGGTTACGAAGCTCTTTCCCTTCGCCTCTCTGGTGGGAGTATGCCTCACTTCCACAGATGGGAGCTTTGCGTTGATGATGCTGATTAAACTGGAGCACATCTGGATGGATCCGGAGAAAGATTTTTTTCTTAGACACACCACTCCATCAAGGGCTTAGGTTTAATTTCATTGCAATCTTTAATTCGAACTTATCAATACAGTACTCCTAAATACCTTGTTGTCTTACTTCACTGTCAGTGGCTACCTTCGTTAGATGGTGCTTGACAGCTAATAAAATATAAACACAGATGCTTAGACCATTCTTTTAGAACTATGTAGCACAAAGAGATTTTAGATTAATATATCAGGGTCCCCAAAGAAGAAAGAAAAATATTTTTTGCTGGTTTACTTCTGCCATGGTAACTAAAATGCTTGATTCTCAGATCACAGGTAGTCTGGCTAATCCAGAAAGTTTCTGCTTCTCTAGTGATGGAAGTTTCTGCTAAATTTGAGTATTCAGATGGTGGCTTCAGATTTTTCAAAGATGAGTGAAGTTTCTCCTGAATTATGCTGGCAAGGGAGTATCAGCTCATCCTCAAGATCTGGAGGATTCTTGATAATGTGAATCTGGGGCTATGGACAGAACATTTCTTTCCGACAGACAGAAAACACATGGACACCTATGTCAGAGCACAGAAGGAGAAGTTTCCAAACCACACAAGGACATATATGTCCCACCAGAGAGGACAGCAGCTTGCTGAAAGTGACTTTGAACAGCTACTTCCAGAAGCAGCCATAATTTTGGCAGAAATTTCCACTAAAATAACTGAAATCACCTCCAGCAATGTCCTTTATCTCTGACTGATTGTGTAATACGAGTTTCCCCATTGGGGCTCAGGAACTACTGCACTCTCAATTCACACCCTACTTCAGAGTAATTTCCTCAAGTAGGTAAGTAATGTCATTTGAAAATACAGATTTGCTTCATGTCAGAAAAGAAAAAAGAATTCCATGTACTAAGGTACTGCCAGCAGCATATCAAATGGCTGAAGTAAAGCTAATCAAATACTTCCAATTTAGGCTAGTCTAAAGAGCCAGCAGAACAGCATCAGATGACATTCACAGGAAAAGAAACTCTATTCTAGACAAAAGTGGCTCTGGAAAAAGACACAATGTTTTCAAAAATTTTGTAAAGGAAACTGTTCAAATGTCCTCTGTGTCTGTGCAGGGTGAGAGAAGAAATAATCAGCTCAATTTGCAATGAAAGAAATTTGGATTACATATTAGAAAGCATTTTCTACGTGTAAATACAGCTCAGCAAAAATGATGAAATAATTTCTCTTTGTGCCAAGAATTTTGGCATTTTAATCCTCTGTTGCAACTGAACTGTATTAGAACTCTTCCAAATAACTGTCCATACACTATTGCTTTTTAGGAACAAGAAGAACACTTTGTATTTTACTTTGCAAAACTAAGACCTTTTTCATTTACTGTCATCTTATCCATTTTCCTCATCTGAACTTATCTATACACACAAATGTTTCAGTAAAATATCTGTGCACATGCATCTGTATTTGTAAGTTTCTGACAGCACGCAAACTGCCGTGTAATGAAGTCATTACATTGGATTAAGTTAATTGGCAGGGAACGACTAACCTTCAGGTTAAAGCTAGTGTGTAGAAATTCATACACTTGGATTGGTAGATATGTCTGCACCAGTTTGAACTGTGAAATTACTGAGAGGCCATCAACCCTCAGTCAGGTAAGCAGGCAGCTGTAGGTGAGAACCTTAGAGCAAGTTTTGATCTAAAAGGTGGTATCACTCATACAAACACAAACACACACTTTTAACTGTAAGGGCATCTACGTAGTGTCAGTAATACAACACAGATAGACCTAACACAACTTATCTACAAGTTAATGGAAATTTCTGCTGACTTGATAGTATAGCAGACCACTGCTTAGTGATTTTGAAAATAAAGTGCAAGCTGAAGACAGAAACAAGGACAGAAAATGTTAGCTTTATTCTATTTGCTTATTTTATGCACAACATAAAAGACGAGTAGGACAGAGGTGTAAGTCCTTGCTTCCACTTTATTAAGCTACTAGTTTATGCACAGACTATTTTTGAATCTCCATTTTTCATTCATGAAATGCCTTTCATTCCAAGAATTTTTGTTCTTTTGGAGTAGTTTAAAGAAGAAAGACTGCCAGGAGAAAGAACGGGTAACACTAACTCAGATTTTTCATATTCAGAGCAGGACTAAAATTTTAACAATTCTGGATGGGTTTGACAACAGGGATATGGTACAGTTTAATTCAAAGATGGTTTTATAGTTTCATTTTCTAAAATATTGTATACAAGCACAGTAAATATTGTCATTGAGCTGCTAAAATGATAGAAAAAATAATTGAAAGCATTTAAAGAAGCTATTTAGCTCACTTTCCAGCAAAAAGTCAAAATCAGTTGCATCGTTCCTGACAGTTGTTTAGCTATTATCAAAACTCTCCACTGATAAGGATTTTGCAGCATCCTCAGGCAATATCCTTCTGTGCTGAACTCCCTTTACTCCTAATACATTGTCCTTAATTCTAAGCTGAACTTTCCCTGCTGCAATGTTACCCCAGAACAGTTTCTCCTGTCCAGCAAGAAAACAAAACCTGTTTATTTTATTCTACTTTGCAGCAACATTATACAGAGTTCAGGACCTAAAGGAAAAATGGTAGCAATTTTTAATTATCCAGAAGAAACACCACCAGTTCACTCCATCTTCTCTCATCTGTCATATTTTTCTAGGTCTTTGATCATTATTTTTACTTTCCTTTTCAATCAGACTTCATCTTTTGTGCCGTCTGTACCCTAAATTGATAAAGTACTTCAGCAAAAGTCTTACAAACGCAGTTAGGCAATATATCTCACTTATATATGGCTGTATGTTCATGGCCTATGAACGGATGATGATGTATTGTAACTCACCTACAAGCTCTTCTACAGAATCTCTGCTTCCTTAATTAGTTGTTTCTCTTTATAAGATGCTTATTTTTTTATGTAAGGATAGTTTGGGTAGAAGTTGAAGGAAACATACATAGTATTTTGCTTTCTTATGTATATATAAATACTGAAACAATGCATAGCCAGGCTTACAAATAATAATAAAAAAATAATTCTCACTATAGTCTGTGTTTTGTTTCATTAATATCTCAATTGCATTAAAAAAGTTCAGCTCTTTCAATACTGTGTATACACCAAACTACATTCTTTTTATGGAACCTGTTTTCTTTTAATGAAGCAGCTCACTCACCTAAATTGACCACACATAAATACATTTGCACAAGTTGTTAATTTATCTGCCTACTTCAGCCAGGCACTTAACCATATCCTTATTCAGAGATATACAGTACAGTGACCTAAAACTGGGAATAAGCCAGTAATTCAATATAAAATAATAAATCCTTCTCCTCATAAACTACAGTTGGGAAATACATTGTATTGGAAAGCACTTTTAGAAATTATTTTATGACAACACTTTTGTTTCAGAAAATAATTTAGTCATCAGAACCATGATATATTGGACAAGACACTACTAAACAATATTGGTTTTTAAAGTATATTGAGTTGTGGGGTTTTTTTTTTGTTTTTTTGTTTTTGTCATAAGAAGACAGGGGTTTCATTTTGTCATCCTTTCCAGAGAATGGCAGCTCTCCTGACAGCACTGCAGTGCTTCTTCTGGATGTGACCCAAGCAAGCTGACATTTGAGAGACATTATAGAGCTGAGAGGAACTACATTAATTATTATGAAAAGTCAAAGCTGTCTTCAGAATATCTCAAACAACATCATGTAATTCAGTATTGTGTAAAACATGTTGGGGTTAAAATACACTCCAAATATTATTTTAAGTTCCAATCTTTGATATATGTCCATTTTTAATGAAACAAAATAAAGCATGCATCAGGAAAAATACTTTCATGAGAATATGAACATTTGGAGGGGGTGTGTGAATTTGTTGAACTGGTGAGCATGCTAAAGCGCTTTAATGCCTTGACTCAATGCCCATTGAAACAAATGGAAAGGCTTCACATATTAAGCAGCCTAGGACCAGCCATAATAGTCATGACACACAAAGGTACCTCACACAAATTTCTGATTTTTGACACAAATTCCCTGTTTTTCCTTCCCCTCCACCTTGGAACAGTTGTGTGCACACATGAATCTGCCCTTCTCTGGCTCCAAGGTTGATGGCTTGGAGCAGTTCACCAATCTTATGTACCTTCCCATTTAAACAACTTCAGTTTCACCACATTTTCCTTGGCTGATTTTTTCCCCCACCCCTTCTTGTGCGTTTTCACATCCGGCACTGGCATCTTTTCTTTGACTTTCTCTTGTCTCCAGCTCTACTGTCTTCCACATGGTTATCAGCAAAACTACCTTCAAATGAGCTCTGAAGAAAAAGTCTCTCACTATCCATCTCCCTTGACTACAGACCTGATTTGAAGAATAATTCCTCACATCCAGCCACATCCCATTTTTTCATTTTTCTCTACTACAACTCTTCCTCTTTTATCTTTTTTTTTTTTTGCTAATCTGATGCATAAGTTTCCTGCAAATGCATCACATCCTCAAGGCTCACCGTTACTCAATGCGTAAATTAAGCTAGAATGACTTCCAAATATATCAGCTTTCTAAGTATGGCTGAAATATCATGTTCTCAAGGATTTGATGCAGTTTCTATTTGAATTTTAATATCTTTGGGACAAACTTTGTGCCTTCATTAGCATTCTGTACATAACATTGGATAATTTTTATTTTTTTTTTTAATGTGGGGATTTTTGTTGTCACTTATGGGTTTAGCATTAAGGCTGTATCATAGCTAGTATCTGGAAAAATTAAGTCTATAAAGTTTCTATTTGGTCCTAATTCAGGCAAAATGTGATTGGATTTAATGAAATCCCTGACTAAATCCACAATGATGTAATACTTAGATCTGTGAACACTGGAAGTTTTCCATTACATAAATGAATCCAGAGAAAAAATCTAGACACGTTATGAATGAGAATACTTATATATAAGTAATTTAATGCTAAAAACTATCTGATTGGATAAAAGTTTTTTTTTTGTATTTGTATGTATCAGTAACCATAGCATGGTACTTCTCGAGTTTTACCATTTTTCCTTACAGTTAATCTTACAAATTATAACCGTGTGTAAGCAGACAGAAATGCTGATTATCACACATTAGAAATTTTATTTTGTATATTCAGGATTAAATATATATTTTTATGAGCATTATTTTTTAACTAACTCATTTTCAGACTCTAGAGCCAGGACTGCCAAGAGTTTGAATTCAATCAATTTATTTGGGAGGCCACATGAATAATTTGTATAAACCATTCTTACATTTTACACAGACACTTCAAGACTGTTAAAAAGCAGCAGTTCATCTCTTATGTCCCATGTAATCACCAGCTGCATTAATGAATTTGCAGCCTGGCCTTGATACTTTACTCCTTGGTTTAGCACAGGCAGGGTAAGTATCATATATAACCTCTCTGTGCCACCTCCCTCCCTCCTTTTCTCTCCCCCTCACCAGAAAGAGAGATATTAACGCTGACCGACATTTCTGTTCCAGCCATGCTATTC
This sequence comes from Falco naumanni, assembly GCF_017639655.2. Classification (NCBI taxonomy): domain Eukaryota; kingdom Metazoa; phylum Chordata; class Aves; order Falconiformes; family Falconidae; genus Falco; species Falco naumanni. The sequence goes on along the minus strand of NC_054054.1, from coordinate 42,229,955 downwards.
ACGATTAGTCATGATCATCTTGAAAAATCTTTTGAATTACTTGTTAATTGTCTATTTTTATTTAACTGATGCTATTGTTTTGCCTTTTCCAAACATATTACCTCAGTGCAGGCTTACCAGTGATCACTAGTCAGGACTTGGCAAAGGTCCCTGAGAGATCTGGAATCTGAGTGGATAATAATCCTGCCGCTAAAAGCAAACGCCCGCTCCTTTACTGGGATCCTTCTACGGCTTTGGTAAAACATTTTTCTTTCTGACTTTTCAGCAGCCAAATGAACAAGACTTCAGTGACAAATGATCTGCTTAAGCCCCCAGAAACAAATCCTGACTTGGTTTTTAGGACAGTTTTTATTTTTATGTCAGAAAGATCAAACAAAGACACATAACCTTTCCAGGAAAGTGATGATGCAACTGCAACGTTTGGAAAAGGATCTCATTCCACCTGAGGGTTTTAGTCTTTTGGTTTGATTGCTTTGGGAGAAGGAAGAAGATATATGCAGAATGTAATGAACATCTGATCTACAATGGTGAGATTGGCTACATTTCTGATATTTCCCTAATTCCATAGGAAAAACCAAATTATCTACGTTTTTAGCTTTAAGAAGTAGAGTCTGGAACAAACACGTGTCTCCACAGATTTTAGCTGTCATTAATTAGTTAATGTAATGACACAATCAAAGAGAACAGCTGTAGATGACACCTTTGTAGGTAACTGTCTCCCCTTCCCCTGGGTCACGCTTTCATGACCCTATGCCAGCTGGAAGATATTTTGTTTCTGAAACTCAGACCTTGAAACAAAGTGAGTTTGCTTCAGTTACTAGGTTGATAATCAAGGGAAGTCAGAGAAAAAGAGTTGGTAAAGCCTCACTTGGGAAGAAATATCCTACTGTAAGCAAGACTTGACCAATTTTCACGTATGCATAAAAAATGAACCAGGAGGTATCTGCAGAGTAATCTCATCCTTATACAGCTCTCAAGGCGGCAGCAATATGCTCTTATTGACTTCAGCATAAGGTACGTAATTCCATTGCCAGGATATTATTTTTACCTATAAGTAAACTGGTCAAGGGACTTTTACACATTATGTTTACTGAGACTTGGGTAATTCATATTTCTCTTGACCTTCTTAATCAAGGTATTGTTGATCTTCAACCTTAATCCTTCCTGGATTCATATTAGTCTTCTCACCAAGTTCCACACCACTGGAACTAACAGTTACATAATCAGCTTCAACAATTTATCTTTTTTTTTTTTTTTTTTTCAATGATTTTCAAACACCTACATACATATCACATCCTCCTTAGTTGCTCTAGATCCAATGTTTTAGCTAATTCTTCATGACAGAATGTCAATGTCAAGTATTATTGAGCCTTTAAACATCCAGGGATTGCCAAATGTAATATTGAAGCATCTTCCCAACCATTACGGAACAAACTATTGAAAGCTGATTGTAGGGAGAGTTTGAATCAGCTGCACTTAACTACGTTTCTGAAAATAGCTTTTTAACCTCTTTTACTGTAACATTTGTTTCTGCTTCTTTGTTCTGAAAGGCTCAATAGTCTACTGCTGTAAGGGCTTATATGAAAACTATTTTCAATTTTCATCATTGGAGCAGAAGAGGCTATGAAACCAAGGCACAGCAAAGAAGCTCTTGATGAATAAAGCTTGGTCTACTTTCCTTTTCCTTTGCAGATATAATGGAAATGATGTGATTGTGCAGTTCACAGGAATTTTTCATGGGGTCTTGAAAAGGAAAAATGAAGCTTAAAATTATCTTTAAATTTTGAATTAAATGTACTTTAACAACCACTGATAAGCTGGATGATTAAAAATGCACGCAATTATAGTAGCAGGAAAGCAAAAATGTGAAAATAAAGAGGGTTTATTTTGAATATTGGTGTAATGTATTGCCAAACCATTTTTATATATATATATACACATCTTAAGAAAATAATAACAAAAAATGAAGCCAGGCCACACAAGTAGAAATCTGGCATAATTATTACGCTTTTGACAACTGTGAAACCACTATTTTCAAGCTGTAATTAAGCTGAGCTGATGACAGATTTCTTTTCAGCATCATTGATTTATGAGCTCATCTTGTCAAATTTTTCCCCCTTCCCACATTATTTACACAACTTGAGGCATTTTTTTTTCTCTCAGAACTAATGGCAACATTTCAAGAAACACTATCAAATTGTGAAAATCCATAACTGCCTTTTGAAATTAAACAGATTTTGTTTAGATGCTCAAGTACTATAACAGTAGAAAATAATCAGAAAGCAATACTAATGGAGCACCATATGATAAGAGTCCAAACGCCTTTAATGTCTTTCTCTTTTTTTCTTTTCTTTTTCTCACTCCAAAACCTACAGTGCCTCCTATCATGAGCAGCTTCCCTAGGACTGTTCATTCAGAACAAGTAGATCCCAACAGGTATGAAAAGTATAACTGAATCGCAAAATCCAGTCTTTCAAGATATGTAGGGTTTTGGGGGTTAATTTGGTTTTTCGCTTGGTTTTGTTTGTTTGTTTGTTTGTTTGATAAGGTGGAATCTGATAATTTATTCCTATTCTATTTTAATAAAAGGACTTTTATGCAAAGCAGGTGAGGTTTTGGATCATTAATTAACACACTGCTACTAAGCATATGTATAACAAAATGAGAAATAAATTATCTATTATGTTATTGATATCAATCCAAAGAGAAATGTTCAATAAGCATTTATCTTACATATTTATAAAATGTTAGCTGATTCTGAAATATTTCACAGTCTACAGTAAAAAGGAAGACTAAAGAGTAACTGCAATAGAAGTTGGAGATTCAAAATAGAATGTTTAACTGATTTTTATTGCAGAGCCTTAAAAGATCTAGATGATCAGTGCTCTGGGATGTAAGGGGCGTAAGTACACAAGAGTGGCACCATAAAATGAGCTTCAGAAATGAAACCAAACAGTTATTTCAGGCTGGAATTTTTACATCTTTTTAAACAATGAAATTTCACCTAATGTCTGAACATTTTTTTCAAGTGCTTCAAAATCCCAGCATTTAACTTCTGAAAATAAAACATATCACCCAGTTCTTCTCCTGTCCTTCTGTCACCTTCTACAATTTATATAACCTTTTTGACCTCACCCCTTCAATACAATGCATAGGGGCTTGAAGACAGAGTGCATGCATGTAATTACAATACTTTTATTATTAGGTAGTACATGTCCTTGTATAAAGTTGGGAAACAATAGCAAGTAAAAGTGCCATCCCGATTATTTTGAATAGCTGAATAATCAAGCTATTGTTTCATTGAATGACCTTTCCTGTTATGATATAGCTTATGATCAGCCTGCCTGTCCTCTAAATACTGTTCTTTCTATTGTAATTTCTTTCTTGACTCAGGAGAATATAATTTATCCTTTACTTTTCTTCTATTGAAATTGTCAGTATCTCCCACAGTGCTGACTCTGACCTATCAAATTAACGTAATTGAATGCATATCTCTTACTTAAATGATACTATTAAAAGTCTCATTTTAATATCAATGTTAATTCATACTACATATAATATGCACAAGCTTCTATAGCCCTGTCAGTATATGAAACTTCTTCAGAAATACCAGGGTCAGCAAACGCTTTTAATTCACTTATCAAGTATCATATTACTTTATTTACCCTGAAATACATACAGGAATTTGTTAATTGTATTCAGATGTCAAGCCTGATAAAAATCTTGTAAGAAAGATACTGTGTAAAACTCGCATAGGTACATGGTCAGGTGACAGTGGCGTGAAAAAGTCCAGTGCCTTTAAATAGCAGTACTTGCAAAACCAAGGATATTTAGCATGAATAATTACCGGAGGGCCAGGTCCATCATTTGTACATGATTCTTTTTGCTCTTGGTTCTCTACAGACAATGTAGTTAACCTGTCTCAGACTGGGGTGGTGGGTGGTGGTGTGGTGGTGGGGGGTGTTTGTCTGTGTGTACGTCTGAGTGTGTGTCTGTGTGAAAAAGTGCAAGTAGTTTTTGTTGATGTAATTTATGGATCTAGTTTAGGGAAAAAATATAATGTCAGCAAAGGGAACTATTTTTATCACAGAATATTGTTTAACAACCCTTCACGGTCATCAAATTTAGTGTACATATAAAATGCAAGGCAGCTGCAGAGGATGAACCAGCAGTTTAAAAACACTAAAGAGCCAAAAATTATGTGATTCCCCATCTCCCTGATTCATTGATATTGTTAGTTCTGCACAGATGTGAAGAGGTTTGTATGTACAGTATTTACAAAAAGTTGTCAAGAGTTTTAAAATTCGACAATTTTAGGAAGCAAATTAAGCCATTATTAAAATTCAGATCCAGAGTTACAAGTTGAGTTAACATCCTCAGAAATACTTTCTTTTGAACTAAACAGTGAAGTTCTTATAAACCTGAGGTAAGATTAACACCACTGAAGTCCACAGAAATATGTTGGTGTCAAGTCATGGGCAAATCAGATCTAGAGGGCCAAATTCACACTCAGTGTGAGCTGCTGAAATTCATTAAATTCTGAGAAGCCATGCTAATTTCCATCACAGTAATACAGAAACCTGATGCATAAATGAAAACTGTTAATGGCCCAAACCCCTATAAATCAATACTTTATAAAAATAATATTGTGTGGGTTTTGATCTTAGTTTTGCTTTGATCTGCATCCTGATGGCATGTGTAACAATTAATCTTTGTGCTCAGACTCCAATTTACTAGGGGAAAAAAGACATTCCTTGAAAAAGACTTGCCTTTCCCCCCTGCCCTCTTTCATTAGCTTTCATCTAGCCTCCAAATATTTGGCTCCATGTTAACTATTCTTGTCTTTCAGTTTCCTTTTCTGCCATCAAGCCCACATCCATTCTTTCCCACACTGAAATCTCAGTCATATGTTCTGCCCTTCAACCCCCCTACCTGCTTCTCTTCCCATCACTCTTTCAAGATTTCATCTCTTCTCTTGAAGTCAGAGATACAAAAGATTCAGGCAGAAAAATACTTCTGTGAAAAGCTAGCTAAAATCCTAAGGCAAATAAAAATCACCACGAGGAGTTGGAAGCCTGTCCCAAGGAGTAGTGAAGGAGAAACCTTCCACGCCTGGCTGAAATCCCCCAAGCCAGCACTGGGTATGGTACTGGGGCAGTGACATTATTAATGTCTAGCTGCACAGTATTTAGCTTCGAAACCCGCTCTGAGTGGTGGGCAATAAACCTTTGCTCTCTACTTTGAAATTATGTTCATTCTGCTTGCAGAGTCTCCCTGTACATGGCAAAAGATGCCCAAACAGAAGTGGTGCTGCAGAGAGGACTGATACATAGACAGCCAACTGCTTTTTTTTTTTCATCTTGGCAGGGCTAAATTTCCCTAATGATTTTATTAGCGATAGAGCTGGTGACCCATGATCTTATGTCACTGCAAGGATAACCCAATCCCAGCCAAAATCCCATCATTCCAGAGAAAAATCACAGCCTTTGTGAACATTTTGCCGTAGCTTGATAAGTGTTTTCTGTATTTATGCAGAGTAATAATTCGTTTTTACTTTATGAAGTCTGTTTTATCTTTCATTTTGTGCTGAAACCATCAAAAAAGTAACAAACATCCCTGCATCGACCACAGCACTAGATGTGGAGAACAATAAGAGTCTGTCAGGCAGCTGATTTTTCATTCAAATGGAAACAGCATGGCACAAATAGTTGGCCACTACCCCGAAGAAACAGTCCTGCCAGGTTGCTTTATAATCCTTCCCTTAAAGATAGATCAGCTGGTCTGCTTTCCCTGCTTATTGGGGAGTTGTTTTCAGCTAACATTCCCTTCTTGCAAAGCCCCAGGACCAATTTTTAACAGTCCATTGTGCTGTTAGTTTTGGTCTTTCCCTAATGAACTGAGATTTCTTAAAGGAGGTTTAAAAGCACTTCTTTGATTAGGTGGCCTATGAATTCTCCTCCTGTAGATACCTTTGAACTCAGCCAAGAGAAAGTGGTTTTGATTGTGGGTGTCTTTTTTTTTTTTTTTTTTTTTGAGGATGCATTAAAATCAGAAAAAAATATGATCAGCAGGAAAAGTCAAAAAAGAGTACCTTGCTCCTAAATGACCTGCCATTGTGTGATTTTGCTGATTTTCATACAGAGCGTAATGCTAGGTTAGTCATATACTCTACTTTTTTGGTTTTGGGGTTTTTTTAATTATATTTTTTGAAAAGTATATCAAAGTTACAAAACCTATTTAAACCTGATAGATAACACAGCAGACATAAAGCGTTATTGTACAATTGTGTACAGTTAACTCTTCTCATATCTTCCCTTTGGCCATAAGTTGGACTTTTGCATACTGGTACTTATTACCCCTGCCTTTCATGTCTTTTTTCCACATTTTGCAAAAAGAAATTTGTTTTCGGCTGTGAGGGTCACTCTAAGATCAAAAAGCCACTGTTGATAATCTAAAGCCTGAAGCTTTTTGTGTCTGTGGATCTTTCACTTCAAAATACCTACATAAAAATCAGTGCAAAAGGAACAGCACGGAATTTCACTGGAGTTTCTCAGACAATTCATCCAGGTAACTTTGGCCAGTACCAGCATAGATAGACACAGTGTTCATCAGAAAAATTATCAATGAATGAGTTCCAGATTGACACATACGTAAGATTTGGGTTTATCATCCCTGAGTTATGAAGTCATCCCGATCTTTCAAAAACATTTCTCCCTGTCTTCCATGCCACAAGACAAGGAAGTCCTTGCTGTCAAGGAAAGGGTTTTCCATATATATGACAATATTTCTGTTAATAGTATATATCAACATGTGGATATGACAAATGAAAAAAATATCCTAGCATGAGGGACTGGAACAGATGACGTGCAAGATGAAACCTGGTCTGTTTAGGAAAGGGTCTATGTAAGCTGGTAGCTGATGTTAGACTGGGATGGATTTCTTAAAATCAGGGAGCCCTTTCCTGCTCTCTACTTTCTAATCCTGGGGGCTTACAATGAGCTAAAAAGAACTACTTTATATAAGCATATAATAATATGCTCACCAATATTGTAGATGTGGATGCTCGACAGTAAATGCTTTATGCGTGACTGCAGAACAGCTTACATTCCTATTTCCCCATGCTGAGAACTTCTGCAGACTTCCACATTCCTCATATTTGTTTTTGTCAAAAAGGTATTTCCACTCCTTTGTATGGAATAAATAGTTCCAATAAGAACATGAAAAACAGTGGCAAAAGAAAATTAAAACAAAACCAGAAAATAAGCGTAATGCAGCTCAGCATTTATAGCTGAAATCAGCCGGTATGCGAGAACCAGCAGGGGACCTGAGGCACAAGTCCTCTGAATGCAACAACCAGAGCTTTGAAGATAAATTGAAATAGTGACTGAGGAAAAAGGGGGGTGTCCCTCACATTTCTGCATTGTTATGAAATATTTTGTAGATTTAAAGCTTTCCTGAGCTAATGTCAGAGTTAGCTCTATGAAGCCGTGTGAAGGGAGTACCCATCAGAAATTCCAATAAATGAATTACTTTCATTCATTCATTAACATGGGAAAAATATTTATGGCATAAACCCAGTGTTCTCAGCTTACTCACTAGCCTCATTATTTACCTTTTCTAGACCTGTCTGTGATACTCCATCTCTCAAGCTAACAGGTGACAATAGAGCTCATCTAGGAAGATAAACTGATGTACAGACACACATTTTTTCCATGCTAATCTTCTCCCTCAAAAAGCCACATAAACAACGGTGCTGAGAACTCCTACATAAATCACACAATTCAATAACTTTTCCACCTGTGTATTTTCCTAATGTTATCTTTAAAGACAGCGTGATCTTCCATAAAAAAAAAAAAAAAAAAAAAAAAGGAATTTCTTTGTCCCTGTAAAAGATCTGCAAACCACAAATAAACACTGTGGGTTTTATTCTTGTTTATTTGGTGTTGTGGTTTTTGGTTATGTTTGGTTGGGGTTTTTTGTTGTTTTGTGGGGTTTTTTTGTTTGTTTGGTTGGTTGGTTTTTTTTGTCTTTGTTTTTGTCTTAAATTAGAGAATCTTGATTCATCAGTATTTGACAGTTTTGTCAAGACTTTCATTCACTCTCCTGAATGTACTCTCTGGTACAAGGATGACAGACATAAAATCATTCAGACAGACAAAGGGCAGAATAAATAATTTCTCTCTATGTAGACCAATGAATTTTTAAGAGTATACCCAAACTGAAGGCTGCAATGGGGAATGCTAATTCCACACTCCTGTGGTCCTGGTAATTGTTTTGATTGCCAGGTTCAAATTCCTGCATCAATTCTGGCACAGCAAAGTCTGAGTTTCCAACCTCCCTCAGTTATTCTGTGTTAAAAGAGTAGTATGGGTCTGTGGTTCAAAATACTTTTAGCATCACACAAGAAAGATTTGTGGCATAAGAAATGGCTTTGTAGCCTTATTTTTAGAAGTTTGTTCTGGTATACAGCCACACACACACACGCACATATGTGTATATACACAAGGAAAACAACAAAGGCAACATGCAAATGAAAGGCATCATTGAAAATCACAGAGCAATGTATGAAATTATGATTTGATTAAAAAAGATTATTTTCATTATTAGAAATAACACTCAATCAATATTAATCTAAGGCTAAGTAACTGCAACGCTTAATTATTAGATAAATCAGGCAGCAAGCTCTTCCTGGATCCCTTTGATAAACTATTCCAAACCATGAACGCTGAGATCTCTCGTGGCTGAGATGTTGGGACAGCAAATCATGCAGAGGATTGGAGTTTTCTTCTAAATTTTTTTCTCAAGGCTGAAAATATGCATTTTGGGAAGATGGAGAGAAGAGCACAGTTGGAGGAAATTCTGGGAAAAGCAGACTAAAGTCTAAGTAAAATACCATAAATTTATGAATAAAACATCCTTTTACCTTTTTTTTTTTTTTTTTTTTTTTTTTTTTTGGGGTGTGTGTGTGTTTAAGGTGTATGCAGATGCCAATCTAGACATTCTAATGTTACAAACGCTAAAAGAAAAAGCTTTTAGACAGCACCTGAACTGAGATTATGTGTAACCAAAACAGAATCTGATTTAATTGATTTAAAAGACTCCAAGCTACACACCCTTTCCATTTACCTCTGCTTGCTGCCAGGTACCAAACGGATTATGGTTTTGCACCTGTTAGAAGTAATTTATTTAGGATGAGCAAAAGTCTAAATCTAAGTGTTGCGGTGATAACCAGATGTGGATGCAATCCTCAGAGAAATGCGTATCCTCTGTATGAATAAACAGCAACCTGGATGCTGATGCTGAAGGCTGCTGAGAAAGATGCCCAGACATGGAAGTCACACATCAGCGATATTGTCATTCAAGAACTGTAAAAGTCTTAGGATTGTACTGAAGGTTACAGAGGGAAGTCCTCTGTCCAAACTCAGAAGGCTTTCCAAATTGTTTAACTAAGCCCTAATAAAATGGAAACACTAGTAGCCAAGCTTAGGCTAAGCAGCTAAATAAACAATTAGTAGAATAGAAAATTCAATATTAAGTGTATGGTCTGACAACCACACTACCAATAGTTTGCTGGTGCGTACCACAGATACCATCACTAAATGTGCGCATTAAGATTGCATGATGTTGAACCAGACACACAGTTTCTTACTCTCATTCTCCCTCTGCTTATGCTCAGATTTTCTTTTCCATTCTCACTACTTCTCGATCTTTAATGGCTCTTTTCTCTCTCCTCAATTCCATAGAAATACTTTCCAGAGGCTGCCTCAAATGTGCAAAAAAGGAGTAATTGAAAATTGAGCAAGCTAACCAATCCAAACACTAATTTTAGCCATTCTATTTGCAAAAAAGGCAAAATATGCCAAATTTTTTTTACCTGCACTGACTTACCAAGTACAACTGTTAAATGTTTCATGGCAAAAGCCACCCCGACTCTGCCTATTGCTTGCCACAAAATGTTACTTCATCACAAACTGTCTCCTGCTCTTTTTTTTCCTTACTAAATAAGAAACAATAATAGCTGAAAATAGATTAACCTATTAGCATTGATTGAATGGAGAAGGATATAATTTAATTAAAGAGGTAATACCATATAGTCAGACAGAAGAATATAAAAGAAAATTGATTACTAAAATTTCTGCAAAGATTCAATTTTTATGACAAAAAATTGATAGAACTTTTCAATTCAGAAGCCTCATAACAGTTACATTCTACAGTGTCTTTTCAGTAATGATTCGGTATTCAAATTGAATTTGATTATTTTTTGTTTTGTTTAGAGGAAAATATTTATATATTAAATAATCAGGCGTTACTAATCTAAGAAACTGGTTTGACCATTTACTTCGCATAAACTCAGTTTTAAAGGTCCAATTGAGCTTCCTACTGTAAAGTTATAGATTGTTAGGAACTCAAAGAATGGGATGTTGGGGTTTTTTTTGTATCCTGTATAATTTCTATCATCATTAAAAAGTCATGATATTCAGTCCATAAACTACAAAGACCATTCCGAAAATTAAAAGGAAAAGAGGTTTTGAAACAAATGACATAACCTTCAGTTCTTTACCACCGAACAGAGTTAGAGTGAAATTACATGCTCCTAATACACCGACAGCATTAACATTTTAAAAAAAAGCAAACAAATAAAAAAAACCAAAAAACAAAAAACAACAAACATATTAATGTATTAATGAAAGCATTTACAAGAAGTCCAGAAGAATTTGATCCCTTAACTTTTTGACACTCTAGAAGTTTGGATGAAAATATAGCAAGCTTATCAAAATCATGTATATTATGCCAACTTACCTTCAAAAAAATCTTAAAATCTATACCATAACAGCAGAAAAACCCCACAACTTTTTGGTATCCATGACCTTCAGTAACTCAATCAATAAAACACCATAAACACACACAATGAATTCCCACCTATTATCAGTAAGAAACAATGGCAAACACCAGGTATGGCAATTTACAATCTTCATCCTGTCTGAGGATAGATTACAAACTGTCATCCTACCAAGATCATTTCCTACTGAAGTATTGGTGCATCAAGGCTTGAAATCAAATACCGGTCCCATGGTCAACACACCATTTTTCTTTCTAGCATATCATTTGGTCAGACTTAGAAATGTGATCTCGAAAATTGGAAAAGCCTGGGTCATAGATTATTCTACACTTTTGCCAAACAGATAGGTACTAGAGCAGCTGGAAAACCTAACTATTTAATCCAGTTGAATGCGCCAATGAAAGTGTGTTGACACCCCTGAACCATACACAGGTGCTCAGCCTGAACTGGATGACTTTACAACTATGTTTTCTCAGTATGCAATAGTAACAAAATGTAATAAAAATGTTAATGAGGTAAATTAAGTGCCAGAAGTTAAATGATGCTTTTAATATCATAACTCTGTGTCAGCTATCTTGTGTACAACATTCACACTAAGTTAAAGGAAGGAGGCAGCATAAGCTATTCTTTGAATTGAAAGTGACAGCTTTTGAAACCTAAACAATCTTCTCATATAACAAATTCACAGGTGAAAGTCAGGGATGAAATATATTTCAGTGGTGTAGAATATCTCTTGTTCAGATTTTAATTTTCCATATATTTTATGCCTATTAAAATTAAATTAAAAAAAAAACAACGAATGAAAGAAAAACTTCTAATATACCCTGATACCTGCCAAATAGAAAATAGATTGGGTATGTGCTGGTGATAGTAGTTTGGTTTCTTTCTTACTCTGTGCTTCTCATGTATTTTTACAGAAGCCGGAGCGTGCTTGAATTGCCACATCCCTAAAATTTAGGATACAGCGAGACTCCTCTCATTGACATTACTCTTGGTAAAATCCTTGAGGAGTAAGATGACAGGCAGCAACTCCACATCCCGCTGCTGACTCCTCTGCGCCTTTGGCCAAGCTCACGCAGGCCCAAAGGAATATATGAATAGCAAAAAGCTTCAAATGCTGATGGTAAAGTTTAAGGTAAGCTGCCTCTGATTTCTAGAAACACAGAGCACCTCAACGGTCCCAACTGACCTGACTCAAGTTGTCTGAAATTTGAAACTCACAAAGAAAAGAAGAAAAAAAGAAAAAAAAAATAGAAAGAAAGGCACTTAAAACACCAACTCCTACTGAAAATGCTGGCCATGAACTCTGGGTTGCTTCAATATACTGTAGGCATTTTGGCAATTTCACAGCAAGCAAGTATCAGCTTCACTGGACAGAAGCAAAATTTACATTTTATATATTTTATATATTGCAAATTCTCTCTTTCCAATTTTACTCTACAATATATATTACTAGTGATTTAATCACTATACACTGGGTAATTTCTTGATTGTACAACTAGACTGGCTAGCGACCAACATAAATACTGATGTACATGCTGTAAGTATATAAAGCAGTACATACTGAAATGCTGTACCTATAGCTAAATTGCAATTATATTCACCCCGGTGTGTATTTATACATGTATATATACACATATATAAAAGTTTTTCTTCTCTCATTTTCATATCTTAGTCACTTGTAACCCATGTTCCTTCCTCTTACTTCTGTGCATGGCACTGCACCCCATTTTATCCATTTGTGCTTATTAATTAATATTCCTTCCACACATGTATTCCCTGACCTGCAGGGCACAGGGTTATCGGTACAGAGTTCAGCATGAAGACATGGTATTGAATGCCATCATATTTTAATTTATTTACTTTCAAGTGCACTGAAGTTCTCAAGAATTAATTCTGGTTTATTTTTTCATGGTTGGATGAGACTCAACTTCACATTGATGATTTTTCTCCATCAGACAACAGCCTAGAAGGTCTTTGAATTGCTTATGCCTAGTTTTATTTGACTTTCTTGCACCAAGTTTTTCTATACCTGCCTGCCTATCATTGGCCCCTCTTCTACTGCCACACTACTATACTTCTATAGTTCTCCATATGCCTACATCTGCTCTGCTGCCCTAGGTCTACAGTTGCTGCATACGGTCTCCGGTTCACCACAGCCTCAGTCTTCCCCACGCATCTGACTGTTGGAGGCCTGAACCATCAACTCATTGTCCATCTCAGTTTCTTGTCTCCTTTGCTGTATTATGTTGCCAACACAACCTCATTACTTCCTAGTAGGTTGTGCCTCCTTCTTATTCTATTTTCTGTATTTCTGGTATTGTTCTTTCTCTGTTGTTCTGGAGTACTCATCCTTGAGGACTTTCAAAACTTGTCCAGATAAGACCTTGAGCAAACCTGATCTCAGATGACCAAAGGCTTGGACCAGACACCTTCATGGATCCCTTCCAACCTAATTATTATATGATTGTCTCATTATGCAATGGAGAACTAAATGGGAAGCAGCACCTGGGTTATTCAGTCTGTCTCGATGCTGGGTGCTATCCATGAAATTTGTACCGTGTTACCCAACTTTGCTCTATTTTTTCTTCACTTGCTTTCTTTTGAAGTCTTGCTTACTTTTCTCCTTTGCTACCAATGCCTGTTGTTACTTGGTGGTTACCAAGATGAAGTCATGCTGTACTCAAATTCCATGTATAGCTCTCCATCCTTGCTATTTGGAGGCATTTCATTTGCTCAGATCTGCTTTTCTCAGCAAATGATTCACAATTCCCATGAACACTCCTGCTTCTAATTAGCGATTCATTAACATTTTCAAGGCTATTCCCAGATATCACAGTTCTAACACTGCAGTGTCTACTTTCATTTTTCATTCCATGCAAGAGAAACTGTGTAAAAGCTCATGAGCAGAATCCTGGCCCAATGAGGGCAAGAGTCATCAAAACACAAGTAATTTCTTACTTTAGTGCCTCTATAATTTCTCATCCTATTTTCTCCCCAAATTAGGGTAGAAAATTCTTAACTCTGAACTTGCTATGTTTGTTGCCTCTACACACTCAGTGCTTTTATGCTGGTGGCATACCCAGTGACCCTGGTAGCAGTACCTATGGAATTTTTTACCACATTTTGGGATTCACCAGACAGTGATCGTTGCACAGTTGAGCTTGTTTCAGGTAACACCATTTAAAAGACTCTGTGTCTGTACAGTGAAACTCTTGCTTCCTAACCACTGGTAGAGATTTGGCAATTGAAGGTTGCCTTCAGGACTGACTTGACTTTGTCTCCTCCAAACATATCTTTCCTATATCTGACCTTTTCTCCTGCTTTAAGACAGACCACTGTAAACACATAATTTATAATAAGATGTAAAAAGCTTGCACAGGGAACACTGGGGAGTGGAGACTCACAAATACAATTAGCTCTAGAATATTTGGATTAAGGAAAAAAATCCCGTACCATTTAGGGAGGACCTCCTCTTTTTTTTTATTTTATTTTTAATTTGGCTGTCTATTGATTGGATTTTTAATGCATTCCCATAAATAGTTCCAGTGAGAAGCACAACTGGAGGGCAGCTTTGTGTGGCATTATAGTTAACTGAAATTCCTCAATCACCTTTTTTTTTTTTTTCCCTCAGAGAAAGAGTAACATGAAACTCACTCCTAAAGGAAATTATTACATAAACCAGAGTGGATTACCAGCATGACCCCAGCTTCTCTTCTATTAAAACATGTGCATGCAGTTGCAGAAATTAGTATCACCTAGAAACTTCCTGGAATTCATGTCACTAGGACATGCTATAAACGACACTATCTCAGAACCATATGGTCTGATCAAAACCCCACCTACATCTGAGAACAGTCTTGCTGATTTTTACAGGATTTTATCTATTTCTTATTGTAATAGTAGTTACTTTATTGCTGGATGAAGATTTGCAAAATTGTCCTACATTTATAAGTTAAAAGCATGTCTTGAAATCTTCCATTAAAAAACAAATACTGTTGCAACTTTCTGCTGATTTATCCAACTTTAATTTAATATAGAACATTCAGAAGTAAACCTGATTTACTGCATCAGATTCCCACCCCACCACCACCACCACCACCCCCCCCCGCCCCGATATCTTCCTAATATTCCAAAATAATCAAGAAGATGAACTCTGTAATGGGGTTGGCTACTTTCACTATCACGTTGAAGCTTTACGCTTGGGGTTCATGTTAGAAGTAGCAAGAGAAATATTTCTTTTCAACAATATTTAACAGCAACAATGGAAAAATCACAATTGAACACCTTAGTTTTCCCTGCATCAACAAGAAAATAAAAAAAAAAAAAACAACACCCAGAGCAATAAAAGTGGAGCTCACCCACATGGTAATGTAGTTTAAGGAGAATATTTCTGGAGTAGTCAAGTTAAGTTAAATCTTCCCTATTGAAATTAAACAAAGAAAACTATGATTGTAAAACCTCCTTGACTTAAATGCATTCCTGAGGATACTTCAGCTTTAAGTAAGACTCTCAAGACAAAAATACAATTTAATCTATAAAAAAATAATAAAATTTATTTCCAGTTATGATGAAAGATGGAGAAAACAGAGATGTAGGAAAATGCATATTAAAGGAAAATATAAATGTGCTTAGGGCTCAAAAATAAGATTCAACATCTGTTTTCATGTTGTTTTTCTTCATTACTGTTATACATCTCCACTGTAGGTTTCCTCTGCTTTGCTTTTTTTTGTAATCGTCTTTCACAAGTCTGTTCTTTGCTTCTTCACATATTCGGTTTTGCACTCTTCTGCCTGTCATTCCATTCTCTCCTCTCTTTTCTTTTCCTTGGCAGGTAATAATGTGGGTTTGCCCTTATGGTCCAACCTATACAGCACTGCTGCTGCCCTGCTCCATCTAGTGGGATTACTGCAGCCTGTGCTCCAAACCCCTGGAAGAGAGATGAAGAGCACAGAAACCAGCCAGCCCACCCTTAACAGCCAGCTTCCAAAGACCACAGCTGATTACACGGATGAACTGAACTCTAAAGTGTAATTTATTTTACTTTTTATTATTTTTTAAAAAATTAAAATCTATTAAAAGTTTATTTATTGCCACTCCTATTACCTGAATACCACAGCAATCATCACGCTTCTGAACACCTATGGATTTTATAGAATGCCACAACTGTGGTTTGAACTCACTTGTACCAAACCAAAGTAAACACAGATCAGCAGCTTAATATTAACACCCCAAGAGCCAGCCCTGCCTAAAGATGTATGGCTGAAAGAATATGACATGGGGAAGATAAATTGATGCAAGCCCTTTCTAGTTTTCGCAACAGACTCTGAAAGCCAAATTGGTCAATAAAGTATTTAAGCCCTCAGTGCTATGTAGGCTGTTGTAAGATTAATTTCTGAACATCTTTTGCAGAGTAAAAAGTTCTAATTTATTTTCACTCTAGGCACCACAGTCAGCACCAGTGCAGGAAACTTGCTCTCCAGTTATTCTTTTAATATCAAGGCTTTTGTGAGCTGCTGAACAAGTCAGAACTTAGATCTTTTGCTCCTATGTATATTGACTATGCATTGAGCCACGAAGCGCTGACTTGAGCAGAGTCTGTTCTTAGCACACACTAAATAACTACAGATCACACCACTGGGCTCAGATTTACTCGCAGTGGTGAGAGCTGAGTCAGCGCATCGGGTGAATTTGGAATTGAAGCTGTTCAGGTTTCAGGGCCAGCGGAGTGAGCCCGGCCAGGAGAGGGGCTGCAAATGGGTTTGCAGAGTGACGCCTTGGAAACTCTGATGGCAGTGTCTTCTACCAGGTAATGTCACATTCAGACTGCGTAAAAACCTCAAGAATAGGACTGATGTTCGTGAAGTTGGGAAGACTTGTGAGGATTGAATGCTAACTCCTCATTTGAGATTTTGCCTTAGGGACCCAGCTCATGGACAACGAGGCTGTCTTCTCCATCTGATAACAAACCTCAAACTCACTCCTGCTGTGGCTGCGTGCATGGCACACACACACAGCCCCATTCAAATGCAAAATGGCACAGAAATCAAGGTTTCCGTGCCCATGCGGTATACGCAACTGCTGTAGGTACGTGGCAACTTCCAAGTCAGACATGCTGTCTTGAAGACAACATTCATGGCTGCCACTTCTTCAGGAGAGATGGGGTAAGTAACCACTTCCAGAAATTACTCACCAGGAGGACTTTAGAAAGTGCTATCGTCTTTTACCAGTGCTAACTACACACAGTTGGTACTACCAAACACTCACATGGAAGATATAAACGGGTATTTGCCACCTAACGTCAGGCATATAATGTACCATGGGCTCCTCACACAGTTAATGGGGAAAGACAGGTGCTACCAGAAGGCCCCTGAGAGCAGAAATCAAATTATTGTTTGCTACAGGAGCTCTAAGTCTTCCCAACTTAGGTCCAAACTTAATATGACTAGTCCTTGGCTCTCTCCATGAATGTCTTCTGTGCAATGCAACTTCTGTGCCTCTGAATGTAAGAGAAGCTGCCTCCATGAGTGTCCAAGTGCATTATCCCAGAGCGGTCCATCTGCTCTGCATTCACACCCAGCAGTATGTTAATTTGGAGCCTGAACAAATTACATCTGTAATGTAGCTGTGTGTCACGGATCAATACCAAGCACAGACCCAGTTCTGTGGTGTACCAGCATGGCCACACACATTCCTCAGCGATGGATGTCACACATGGCCACAAGTGCATTGCATGGCACAAGACCAAGCACCATACGGTGAGCGGTGCTGCAGAGGACAGCGGCTGTAGTCACCATGGCTGCCTCGGGATACACTCTGCCTGTGTGGTCAATGGGGTTTACTGTTGGGTATGTAACAATTTGTGGTTTGTGTTTTGATTAAATGACAGAAGTTCCTATCAAGTAAATTAAGCACACTACAAAATGCAAGTCAATGGATCTATTAAATTCTTTCCCTTCTACTGCATCAGAATTACTTTATTTTCTGCGCCTGCGTTGTAAATCAACCCTTTCAAGAAACTTGAGCATGAGATACAGATGTGCAAACACCATCACCTTCCAAGTGCCACATTTACCATTTGCAAAGTGACAATATTACTGTTAAAATTCATTATCTCAAAGTTGCAGCACATCTATAATCACCCCATAATCAGAAGATAAAGCACGGCAACTTGGTCTGCTCTCTCTCGAGTTGCCTGCTGATCTAAATGGGTTTAAGCAGTTTTGGAAGCTCATGCTTGCACTGAACGTAGTATCCAGGAGGATGCATGGTAAGACCACAGGAAAGCAGAGACTACCACAGTTATCATTTTGTTGTGGTGCATGTGTATGTGCTTATTTAATAATTCCAAGAATTATTATTACTTCAGCACCCTGCAGTCCCTGACTCAATATGCCACTCCACTGGATATAAAAGCCACATGCTCAGGCACAGATTGGCCCACAGATCCTGTTAGCACCAAGCAGAACTGCTTTGCAAGTCCCATCTGCTGGAAGGTCAAGACTTCATTATCAGAACTAGTAAACGAGAGATTAAAATGGACTCTAGCCAATTTAGCACATCTGCCATGGAGGAACACCAACCACTGGTGCTTTCAGGGGAGATGGGTTATTAAATGAAGTTTCTCCAGAGATATAAAAGGTATGAAACACACAGTAATGTGTCAGCTGCCAGTCACTGGGACAAATCTTCCTGTTCCACCATCCCCACAAACATCCTTGCATGTATTATAACTCTATATGTTCACGGAGGTGACTGTGCTCCCATGTCTATCCTGTTAAGGAGTAGGGACATAACTAAATCAACACCAAACGTTCTGGCACATACCTGCTCACTTGATGAACAGACCCAAAACATATTTTTTTGATAAATTCTTCAATGGGGCCCATACATAAGTGAGTACAAGAGACGTGAGATAGACATATACTAACTAAAAACCCCAACATCCCAAAAGAGCATAATTTCCAACATGATCACAAATCATCTTGTAAACAGAAACCAACATGTATCCAACTAAGCTGTAGGCCAAGTATATGCATGCTGGTGAGCATCTGATAGTGAAAACACTGGTTCTATTAATTTATTATTTTCATTTTATTCAATAATATTAAAAACCAAACTGTATCATTATTAGAGAACCAAGTTTGATTATCACATACCTATTTCCTTAACCCTGACCTAACTACAGAAAGAAGGAAAACATATTTCTGATTTTTTCTTCCCAGATGCTTTGATGCACCAGTAAAACAATGCTTAAGGTCTGCAATAAATGCATGACTCAAAAGAACCCCTAAAAAATTTCTTCTTAGACTGAAGTATAGCTGAGTTGTTTGGTGCTATGAAGCCCAATACAATTAATTAGCTATCATTCTGTGTAATGACACTACGCCTTGAGAAAGATCAGGGTAACAGCCAAATACAGCAGATACTCTGTTCTTTGTCAGGAAAAAATGCTTATCTTTTTTTCCATAGGATAGGTTGGTATAATAATTCTCATGAAAAGATAAACCTTTTTTTTTTTTTTTCATTAAAAGTAGCTCAGAGTAGCGTATTTATAATTCTAAATCCTGCAACCTCAAGAAGTATAAATTAAACATTGAGAGGAAGAGCATAGAGGCTGAAAAAGGCTTTTTGCTCCTCTTGTTACAGTCCCATTGCGAACATCATTTTTTAAGAGGATGAAGAATTCGGTAATGATACAGATTTCTCATATCTGTAACTAGAACAACAGGGTCAACAGCTCCACAAATACTTTTAACTCCACTCATGAAGTTTTGTAAGCTTAGGTACGTTCCTGTAGTTCATGCCAACCCCCACTAGGTGTCATCTACCGCTGTATTTCTACAGGGAATATGAAAATGCTGGAGCCCAAGACCTCTCACGTTTCCTATTTCTGTATAACAGACATTTATTGTATTAAGTTCTCAGGATGTAACTGTAAATTCCTATTCTATATATTACTCACGCACATATATTACAGTTGCAACCACTGTTGCTACCCTTAATTAAGCTTATTTTGTAAGAAAATATATTTTCTTGCAAGTACAGAAAACTGTCACGTTCTCAGAAAAAAACATATCCAAACTAACTCTAAAGGAAAACAAAACCTGTTCCATGCCTTTTTGTACGGCATTCCTGATGCCGAACAGTGGTATTTGTGGGCGAACACACCTTTTCTGAGATACAGTTAGAAATTATTTCAGTCTTGTAATAACACCACCCTGGCTGGTGCTGAAGAGCTTACAATTCAACACATATTTCTGCACGTACCAACATCATCATCAAAACGGCACTGCTGAGAGTCTGACATTCATTGGGTAAATAGCTGGAGCAAACTAGCTAGTGCAAAATCCACATTAGTCCAGAGCCACTAAACTATTTACCTTTAGTGTCCTGACTTTCTAAATGTTAAGATGATCTTTACAGCATTTTTTAAAATGCATAATTCAAAGCTACCTCTGGTCATCATTAATGCAAACAAAATGTTCATCTGAGATTTCAAAACAGCAAACAGCAAGAGAATGATGGTTTTCAGATGTTTGATGGAGTTTATGTATCAGCCAGTATAGAAAGGTATCATCACTGCTGTGTGAGGTATTGATACTGAAACATGATAAAAAATCCTATTATTGCACATTCATTCAATTTTTGTCAGAGCCCTCCGAAGCACAGGGCTCTCTAGGCAAGGAGTGCAGCCCCAAGGAACTTGCTGTATTTAGAAGAGCAAATAAACCCAGAAGGACGTAATGTGGACAGCCAACACCTTTAGAAGAAAGAAGCTGCAAGGACCGATTCAAGCTAATGGGCAATTCTGGCTCAAAACCAACCAGATATGATAATAAATTAATTTAGTTTAATTCAGAAATTATAAACAGTCATTGAAATAGTAAAGGTTTCTGAAATGACTTCTCAGTTGGCAGTAGTAGCCAGCTGGCCAACTATTTTTAAGTGGACATTTCTCTGTTTATCTAAGTTATATGGTACAATTCCTCTTGGAAGACATTAGGAGAAAAAAACCACAATGGTTTTCTGAGGTAATTGAGATAATATAATTTTTTTATTCTTATATTTGTCATAGGCCATTAAAATGAATGCATATCACAAATTTAATTTAACTTTGTAGTTTATTATGCTTAAACATTCTCAAGACGTGTCATGTATTTTCTGTCTTAGTGAAACAACACACTATAATATAGTAATGATTTCTCTGTCATAAGGAACCAGAAAATAGTAGTTACTAATAATTTTCATTCCTTCTAATTGCATTATTTGTTAAGAATTTTGTGAGAGTAGTGGGGTTTTCATACAATTTAATGCATTTATTGATATTTGTACATAAAAAACTAGATTATAACTTGTATTTAAGTATACTATGTTACTAACTATACACCATAGCAATATTATAACATATTTATAATCCTAGGCCCACAGGCTACAGTTTTCAAAATGTTGATTTTAAATACTGCAAAATTAATAGTTATTTTCTTTTGCACAGAGTTCATGCTACACATTGGACACTAGATTTGCAGGATTTAAAAGTGTAACTTTCCTGTGATTCATTTACTCCTCTGATTTACATATTGCTTTAATGCCTGGCAGACTGTAGGATTAAACGAACACGTATCTCGTTTTGTGCTCGTTTACACAGCTGGTAGGCACTTAAAAATGGAAAATAAAAAAAAAAAAAAGGAAAAAACAATTTTCTTTTACAAAACCCCAAATTATGGGCAAAATGCAAACATGAAATCTTCAGGCTAAAATGTGAGTACTGGTAAAGAATGAAGAAACCCAGATAACGAAGATGGAAAATTTTCTACAGAATTAAGCGGAATTTCCCCTGCCATTGGATGAGACAGACCAGTCGTGGTAATGAGAAACACCCTAACTCCAAGTACTGTCACGTCAGGTGCTACAACGCATATGCTCCCCACCAGATAACGTTAGTGCAGGCAGGACAAGGCAAGACCCCTCTCAGCTGCTGCTACACCAGCACGTCTGCTGTTACTCTTGGATCAGTGCAATTTATTATGACTGCATAATGCGCAGCTATATTTTTCTGTGACATTTCATAAAAAGAACCAAACTGGAAACTTTTCCAAAGTTTTCAACTTCAAGGTGACTTTTGAGAATCATATTTAGCAAAGTAACTCAAAGTAACAGCAGTTGAAACAAACAAACAAACAAACAAACAAAACAACTGCTAGCTCTGTAGTGATTTAATTTCTTATTTTTTGCAACTTCATCCATCTAATCAATGTTTAGAGTAAATGGAAAATGTTTCCTTTATTATTAACAAAGATGGTGCTGCCTGGATTGCTTCCTATATGGGTCTCTATTGTATCTCGGTTCCTACAATTTCTCATTACCTTTTAGTAGCAAAAATTTCCTTCATTTCAGTCTTTGTATTATGAATACCTGTAAAATATCGGTGTGTTGAACAAATAATGCAGTGTCATACCATCTATTTGTGCTTCAAATTTCATATGCTAAAGTTGCAAATGAGTTTTGAAATGACTTATCTCAATAGTCTCTTAATGAAAAGCTTTATATAGCTCACGGATACCCAAGTATTTGAATTCGCTTAAATTCCCAGTGTTATGGAAAGCTTTCCCCTCACCTCCCATATACATTTATTTGTATTATTTCCGTGTAAGTAGTTCTTTACAAAAGATGCAGCAGTTGGGCTGTTGAAAGCACTTGCCCTTGAACAAAACAACACCGTTACCTGTGATTTCAGTAGGAACAGCCAAGTGAGCTCTAAAAGCCACATTTTTTTCTCACAATAGCTCTGTACAAACCCCTGAGGATGGGACGGACACACACACCCCCCCGCTGTGGTCCAGTATCATTCTCCTTTTCCCCACTCAATCAATTCACTGTTAGCATTAACCAGAAACATCCCAACTTACTACATATCTTGCCATTTCCAAGGCAAAACCTGCAAAATACATGTGCTTCCCTCTGATCTTCCAAGCAATGTTTAGAAATTTGAGGTGCGAAGACCACAGACAGTCTCCAAAGAGACTACAGGAGTGCACAGGAATCTGTAACAAATTCGAGCAAACTGGTGAAAATTCAGATTATATATCTAATGCTCCCAGATGAAACTGGAAGGAAAGATTTATTCTGTTTGCAGCTTGGCTTTTCACACCCTGCCCTTCAAGTACAGAAGAATTCACATCATATTCGTGATTGAGACCACGTATTTTTGATGTGAAGTTGTACATCCACAGAAAGCATGGCTACCTCTAAACACTATGGATTGCTTGTAAAATGGAAGAGAAAGTGCAACTTGAAGAATAGTTTTAATGAAGAAATGTTTCCCCAAACTCTCATGTCAACCAGATCCTATGATATTTCAACACGCAACACCGAGGCCATAAACTGGGTGACACGTTTCTCCAACGTGGAACATAAATGATGGAGCTTTACCAGAACAGGATACTATATCAAGGTGAAACATTAATCTTCCATGGTGAAGACCTATTTATGGTTGATTTTCCAGACACATTGTACACTGTCTACCAATGTAAGTATCAAGGTCTAAGATTTATTTACCCTCCCTTCCTTTTCAGAACCAAATCCTTCGTCGATAAGGGTGAGACTAGAGCAAACACCTAGAGCAACAGGCTAACAAAAAGAATAATAGTTATTTTTGTAATTAAAAAATATTCAGGCCTTTAAAGGTTAAACACCAGGTGTGTAATTTGAGGGGAAATCTAATGGTGCTTCGGATTTCTGATGAGCACTTTCCATATCCAATGGACAGGACAAAATTGCAAAATTTCTGCCTTACACTGAAGAGACCACTCTGTCAGCACTTTAACTATCCTCCTCAAAGTCCTGCCAGCTTTGGTCATATAAACAGTTTGAACAGTCATTACTGATGGGGTATAGTCTGTATAATGACAGCTAGGTAATGGCAGGTTTGGTCAAGGGAAGGTTACAAGTTACATAAAGAGACCGCAGAGAGACTTCACATCACACTCCCACTCACATGAAAATACCCATTTTATCTTTCTACATAAACACACTACAATGTTTGCAAAGTTTCCAAATTATTTCATTTTCTTGTGAGAGAGAGACTGTAATTGGGTAGGCTGTGCAAGCTCATTCTTCCTTCTGCTAGTTAAGTCACAGACATTCATCTTTCCACAAAGAGCCCAAAATGTTCCCATCTGCACCGTATGTTTTGTTGTCTCATTTTAACTGACCTATCAGACCATAAAGAGCAGAACAAGGCCTTCGCATCTCTTAATTGGTGTCATTAGGAGTCCTGTCTCATTTACTATAAAAAGTACTAACATCTCTTAGAGAATAACTGAAAGCCTTATGTGCAACCTCTCAGATTTGAAGTCAGAGGCGATGCTGATTAAATATAATACTTCATTAAAAGATGAACTAGCTGGAATTGGCTTTTTGAGTAAACGGACATTTCTTAGTAAAGTTCAAACAAATAAATGAAGTTTCTCTCATGGTTTTCTTTACCCTGCATTATTCCCTTCCCAGAGCAGGTTGTCAGCTCACTGTGAAGGAGAGCAGCAAAACTGTATTCACATGACTCTGAAGTTTCACCTACGTCTCCTGAATAAAATATGTTATTACCAATATACCCGCTGCCAGGAAACATATTATCAGCTGAACACTCTGAAACTTCAATTAACAAATGACCTGCCGGCAGCGTTTCCTCGCTGTGGTCCATGAACACATATAAAGCAGCTTATTAAACCACTGTTACATTAAACAGCTTCACAGAGCACTAAACACCCGAAGACACCCTGTTCTCTACCTTCACAAAAGACTTTGTTCTTTTACCAACATTGCACAAACTGTTCTTCACAAGATACTCTGATTGTAAAACACAGCGCTGGCACAGACCGACGGGCAATGCAGGAGGACATTAATAAAGCTGTGATCCAGTCCCTTGAGAGACTTGCCACGATGTATTCAACAAGGGTATTATATGGCATGAATATCCAGTAATAAGGTTATCGCTACCTTGCCTGGCCTTATTAATAAGATAAACTCATGGTGGCTGAAGGGAGGCAGCCCAAAGGATGCAGGAGGAAGGTGTGGGAGGGCTGGAAGGTGGCTGCAGCCCTGACTGCTGTGGCCAGAGCCTGATGGCTCTGTGTGCACAGCAAAGCCATGGCCAAGCTCTGCTGCCCAAGAGGGTACAAGAGAAAAGAACAGACTTAAGCAATATTTGGTGGTAGCACTGAAAAGGCCTAAAATGTAAGACAAATCGCCTCCCCCCAGACACATTTTAAAACATTCTGGCTTACACTTGCTTTACCAATTTTAGCGTTTACACTGGGGAGCAAAACAACTAGAAAACCCTGTAATGTATTCAAGTACCTAATAAAATTATACCTTTTAATGATACTGTTGGACTTTCCAGGGCTGATATCTGTTAATCTGGCAGTTTATGGAGACCTTTTGTAGAAAAATATCGTAGCTCAACAACTATTCTTGCAATTCTCATTCCATAGATGACGGGAATCTGTCTCTACTGCCTTTCAGAAGCATACCAAGAGTCTGCTTCCTGACTATCTTGATAATTTTTTCTAATTTTAGACAAGCAACAGGATCATTTTTGGCAACATTTGGAAAAGGAAAGTTTCACTTGACTGCTAATGATGCAAATAATAAAAACAATCTAAGGTTTAATTTGCCCTCTGCACAAAACCCTTGCAGTCACAGAAATTGTATTCACTCAGTCAACAGCAGAATTTCATTCCCAGTTAATAAATAAAAGCACTTGCATAATATAATCAATGAAACAAACGAGTTGTAGCCTTCAGTATCTTTTTTTCATCCGGGGTTATATTTGACCAGCTCTCCAAATAAGACTGCCAGACTGTTCCTTACTAAGGGATTTCTTGTTTCAATAATCATCTGATGGACCACAGACATAATGAAATCCTATGTATCAAGGAGATTTCTGTTCTGTCTGTTCTTGTCAGCTTCCTGAGCCCTTTTCTACCTTGCAAACTTCCCAGGAATTGATGGGTAGCTGGGTCACCATGTTAGCATCTAGAACCTATGCTCTGAAATATTGGCGAGTAAAGGAACAGGAGGCGTTATTTAGCCCAGAGGCTGCTTCTGCAGAAAGACTAGGGATAAGGGAGATCTCAAAAATACCAGGTTTATGTGGTTCACACCTTGTTTTTCTAATAGGTACCTTCAGTGGATTCATTATCCCTTATCAGAGCTATTTAAGATAATAACCAAGAAGAACAGTCCCAAATGTGAATGTTCTTTCCACTGACCACACTGGGAGTTAGCCATTATCATAGGAAGATGCCTAAATTTATGCAGTTGAGGCCAGTAGGAGTAAATGCCATGCATTACAGAAAATTTAACATCAAGACACATTGGGAGAAAAGAACAACATAACTATATTAAATCTGAAATACTTTTTCAGATTCATTGATTCAAAATGCCTTCATACAGAAGGATCCATTATTATAACAACAGCAATCAGTAACTAAGAAAAAATAACTACTCTTATTCCTAGTCACAATAGGTGCTCTGAACATGTTTTCAGCATGTCTCTTATGTAGGACAACTGCACTTACAGACTGCTTGTTCCCAAAAGTTGCAGTTCTGCTCCCACTAACATCAATGCAACATGATTTGGAAAAAAACCCCACAATTCTACACCAAAAGGTAATCCCCCAAGAACAGAGAAAACAATAACATTGTAATAATTTTCTT
This sequence comes from Falco naumanni, assembly GCF_017639655.2. Taxonomy (NCBI): domain Eukaryota; kingdom Metazoa; phylum Chordata; class Aves; order Falconiformes; family Falconidae; genus Falco; species Falco naumanni. The sequence goes on along the minus strand of NC_054054.1, from coordinate 42,203,395 downwards.
TGATTAGTTGTAGTGACACTTGGTAATCAATCTCTGGAGGGAGGGAGGTTATTATTAACAGGGTTTATAAATCCATATACAGACAATAAAAATGGCTCCACTGAACAGAGCTGTAAGTAGAACCGAGGCACTGATAACCCAAGTGCTTTCCTGAGACGTTTTATAATATTCAGGTGGAATATTTTGTATATTTATTTTATACGGATTGACCCAAAGGCAAAAGCCTGGATATGGATAAAATCATCCAATATCTTGCAGACATTACAGATGAAATGCAAATAATGTGACCTTCTGATCTAGTTTGATCTTCCACCTTACCCCTCCCTACAGGAGGAAAAGATTCTGACTTTGCCTGTGATGGTTGATAGAGATCTATTTACAAGATTCAATAATTGACTATCAGAGCTAAACAAATTCAGAATACCAATAAACTTGTCAGCGAGACTAATAAACCCACAGGAAAACTGATCAAGGCTCAGTGAAATCTTGGTATCAAAGCTGCATGGGAAGGGTTCATATGCATTTGCAGCCCTGGGCTGCATCCCCTGCAGCGTGGCCAGGGCGAGGGAGGGGGCTCTGCCCCTCTGCCCAGCTCTGGTGAGACCCCCCTGCAGCGCTGCCTCCAGCTCGGGGGTCCTCAGCACAGGAGAGACGTGGAGCTGTTGGAGCGGGGCCAGAGGGGACCACGGGGACGGTCAGAGGCTGGAGCAGCTCTGCTGTGGGGACGGGCTGGGAGAGCTGGGGGGGTTCAGCCTGGAGAAGGGAAGGCTGCGGGGAGACCTTAGAGCACCTCCCGGTGCCTAAAGGGGCTGCAAGAAACCTGGAGAGGGGTTTTTTACAAGGGCATGTAGTGATAGGACAAGGGGGAATGGCTTTAAATTGAAAGAGAGCAGGATTAGGTTAGATTTTAGGAAGAAATTTGTTACTGTGAGGGTGGCGAGGCGCTGGCACAGGCTGCCCAGAGAAGCTGTGGATGCCCCATCCCTGGCAGTGTTCAAGGCCAGGCTGGACGGGGCTTGGAAGCAGATGGTCCTTAAGGTCCCTTCCAAACCATTCTATGATTGATTCTATACCAATAATATGAGGTAGTGAAAGTACAAGGACAGTCCAAACCAGAGGACAGGGATAGACGAGACACACAGCAGGCAGCTCAATTGATTAGATTTTAAGTGACTGAACATGTGCAATGTATCTTTCTTAAAAGACGCCTCTTTTTTCCACTTATTTAAGAAAGCTGAGACTATATTACTATTTCTTGGAGAGATGAAGTTAGGTGTGATGTATTATTCATCACCTTTCAAGGAAGCATGGGCTGAATCATCAGGCCTAATGCAGGTGGAAATTTATGTCATATGTTATGCCAAAGGTCAGATTACACATAATCAGAATGGCCCTTTTGACTTTAAAATCTATAATGGTTATAGATTAGGAACAGCTCCCTTGAAGGCAATGCAGTTGCATGGATGGGGAACTGATGTGAGATGAAAGTCATTCATGACAACTCTGTTATATTTCTTTTTAATAATGGATGTCCATAAAGAAAGCTCAGTTCATTTTTAAATGACTGAACTTTTTGAAGCGATCCGCTAATGGCTTCAGTGACATTGACAAAATCTGAGCAACATTTATCAGGTACATAAAGCTGAGAACATGGTCTGTACCTTGCATCAGAAAAATTTATCCTCAGCTGTCCCATAGTTGCTGGCATCTTTAAAAAAAAAAGGCTTTTTCACCCAATAAATATTAATGCTGTCTTAAGAGACAGATGATATAAATTTCTTCTATTTCCCAACAAACCAATATATTTTATCTGTACAGAATATTGTTTTTTGACCTGTGTCTGGAAATAATGCAAACAAGCACTTTAATAAACATAATAACTCAGTTGAGTGTGTGTATGGAAAGCTGAATACCCTCAGATTTACATCCTTTTGAAATAAAGATTGTCTGACAATGCTGTTATATTTCACCCTATTCAGTCTGGATGTTTTCATTGAGATTTGCCAGATGCGTGAACCTAAATAAGCAGAAACGAGATATAACTGTGTACAGGACTGGAATTTTCTGGTAAAATGGATACACCACAATAGAGTCAGGGACTCTATTGGTTTTTTTTTCTTATAACATGTACTATAAAACCTTCATATTTTGGCATCTTCATGATTCCTATTTAAATATACCTATTTTCCCCAGTGAGAACAATAAACCAGACTCTGTGTGTGTGTATATATATATATAAATAAAATAATTATTAGCATTATTATTTTGAAAAAGCAGGAGTCCTCCATTGACAAAATAGAATTATATACTTTAGTCTTATACTGACATTTTTAGTAATACACTGACATAACAGAAACAAAATAATAAAACAGGAGAGAAATTATTATTTAGCATGGTTGTAAAGGGTTGTAAAGGAGATGATCAGTGGATAGTCGAAGCCAGATCTCATAACTACAATTTTATTTGAGGTATTTTTAATATAATTTCATTGCTCAGGAATTTACTTATCTGAAGACTATTAAGAAATTACTATCAAAACAATTTGGATTCTCAGATGAACTTAAAAACTTAGAATGAAACTGGTCCACTAGGCAGCCTGCAACAATTGCCTCAGGCACTATCAAATACTTCAAAAAACCTCTATAATTAAGTTAAAGCCTAAAATCTGAGTGCAAAAGTTACAAAGTAAACCCAACAGCAGGAGGAGAACATGGCTCCCTTTAACTTTATGGATTGCATGGGACAAAGTGGTTCCGAAAAACAGACCAGACAACTGAGTCCAAAAAATCCTTGCTAATTTTTGTAAGAGAAAAAAAATTCTTATTGAGCCCAGTGACTTTAACATCCTTAAGTAGAAGAATATAATCCCAGTAGAAGCACCCTGTCTGTAAAACGTCTAGATGAGATTCTCCAATAGCTCATAGAAAGCCAAAAAGAGACAGAGAAATTATGAAACCAAAGCAGGAAGTGGAGTAAAGTTTTAATGATTGTGAAAAACTTTGTTCATATGAAAAACATATATTCATATGAGATGAATACAGTACAAATACACTCTAAATCTTAGGTTACCAAAAGGTTGTATTTTCAAGACAAATGTCCTCTGGAAATAAAAAGCCTTTTTATTCTTATCATCATAATCATTGCTAGGAAAATGGGTAAATTAAGTACTTCTCTATAGTTGTCTTCAAATTTCAATTAAATTTACTCATTAGGTTCTGTTTCTCTTCCATATTCTATAAAAAAATTCTTACTCAACTGTAAAAATAAGTTTTTTAGTCTGTTTGACTCTCCATATTTATCAAGTCAGAGATTTTAAGATCCATCTACTGTGTACAAACACATCACCAGGCAAGGGTAGATGAACAAGGTATAATTAAGTTTTTTAGGCGGTTGAACAGTACTGCCACATCAGTAAGATTTTGTGATTGATTCCTTAACAGAAGCTCTAAAAGGAACTGTTTGGTACAAGGGAAAATTCCTTCATAGATTTGTATCCTGTTAAAACATCAAAGATGGACAATTTTCCCAGTGAAGGGATGTTATTAGAAGAATCCTACAGAGATGTGCTTTGAGTCTTGGCTTATCTTCATATCTATAATTGATCTAGAGTTGGTAAGATAGTGAAATTTGCTTATGATATCAAAACATTCAGCATAGTCAAAAGCAATCGACAGTGTGAAAGGTTGCAAGAAACTGAGAAACAAACAAACAAACAAAAAAAAACCACAAAAAAACCCCCAACAACAAAAAAATGAAAACCCACCATCTGAAATTCAGTATTAAAGTGCTTGCAGCACCCCAACAGTGTATTTACAGCACTATGTCCTGCTTTAGCAATTCTCTCAAGATGGAAATCTTGTGCCAGTTTGGGTTGTGCTCTAAAAACACAGCTATAATGTTCTTGGTTGATCAAGAACACAAACAGAGGGAATCATTCTGAAAGAGTTAGAGAACAACACAGAGAGCATTTCCAGGAAACCAGATAGATGTGGGTTGTGCCTGTGTCTGCAATGCCATAGGTGAACTGAAGAACAGAAAATACAAAAGACAAAAGTAATCAAAGTATAAAAATTCTTCCACTCAAAATGAGCTTTGTGGAGAAAGGAGGAAAAAAATATCAAACACAAACAACCCAAAACAAACACAGACCTATGCATTTATAAACTTAATGGAAAAGGTGACTAGAAATAATTGTTCATTGTTCTCATTATACAAGACCTTGGGGACAATTGCAATGAATGATTACACAGAGGAAAATAAATACTTCCTCACATACAAACATTTGTCATAGATATCTTGGAGCCATATATAAAAGGACTCAAGAAGCATTTAAAACAAATTCAAGAATTGTTACACAAGGTGTCCCAGATGCAACTTTTATCTGAGAAATTCCTTAAATCCAAAAGAGAAGGATCACTCAGCATTTGTTTATTTAATAATAAACAATAAAATAAACAATAAAACTGCTTTATTGTTTACCTAAGCGGCTGTTAACAGCTACTCTGAGACAGGTTTAGCTTAGAGATCTTTGGTCTCTCTACGTCTGCAGATCTACTTTCATAATTTGTGGCAAACCCCCTAACTTCTCTCCATTCCCACATTCCTTGCTCTGAGCCCCCACCATGTCCCAGCACCTCAGACTGCTCTCCACAAAGAACCCATCACTCCCCGCTGCTCTCAGGTCCTCTTCATGTCATTCACAACACGTCTTCCCACCCAGCCCTCCCAACCTTCCATGGAGCCCATCCATCCCAAACCTTTCCATACAATCCTGAGCTCTTTCCACGCTCCTGCCTCACATCTCTTAACCCAGAGAGCCCTTCCTGGCTGTTACAGCTCCTCCTGCTCTGTTTGACGGGGCTCCAAACTGTGCACTGACAGCCACTGCTGTCGGCTACTCTGATGCCCTGTTCTGCCACAAGTTTCACTGTCTCTGGAGAAATAAGGCCCTCGCACTTGCTCTCACAAAGATCAAAACCCAACAAAAACCCTCAGGCAGAAAGCTGTTAACAAAAAAATGACATGACTCTGGAAGCCAAAAAGGAGGACATAAAGGAGAAAAGCAGGTATAGCTTGTTTCCAGGCAGAACAGGCTATGGTGACTAATTTTCAGAACATTTCCTTCTCTTTTCAGTGCTCCCTTTGGGGGGAAAAACATCCTTCACCATTTACTAACACAAAATGCTCTTCTGAATTGTGAACGTTTAGTATCTTTAACAATTGGGCAATTTATTCAAATGTCTAAGAATGGATATAATAGAAAATTATTTCCTTTCTGTCAGCCTTTTTTTTTTTTTAAAAAAAAAAAATACACTGAGATTCAATGGTTTCTGTACTGTTGTATCTTATCTTAGAAAGGCTTAAAAAAAAACACCCTTGAGAACTCCACAACAACACTGTAGATGGGTTAGACTTTTGCGTAAAAAATTCTTGTTTTCCAGAAGGCTTAAATAATTGCTGGGAGAGTGATTATAAGTCTCATCCAAAGTCAGTAGGAAGACTCCTACTGACATCATCATACCTGGATCAAGCCCAAGGTTTGTATTATAGCTTAATGTATTTTTATACTGGCAGTGCAATGAATGTCAACAAAAATAAAGTTTTAAAATGTTAAAGGGGAAAGAATAGGTTACACTGCTAAATCCAGGAAAATTTTGAAATGGATGTGCTTCCTACACACAGAGCATCAATTCTGCTCTTCTATTCCTGTCTACAACAACATAAATGTCCCAGTAGGTGTAAAGATCTTCTCATAATGCTGTCTCCTTTTCAATACATACAAGATAAAATGCACTCCCTAAACATATTTCCCTTCAGAAACTGGTAGTTAAGTAACAATTTCATCTCTTCTCCTCCTCCTTATTAAACTCCCATATCCCCTTTCTCTAGCTCTAAACATTTAAAGAGCTTTATACCACTGCTGATCCCTGTGTGATTGAATTTGCAAGGCTGTTTATTTCTTGCAGTGATTTGAGAAATAATCTATCAATGGAGCTCTCAGCTTCTCAGTAGAATATACTCGGGAACACATGCTCTTTAGGGGATAAATCAGTTTTTCAGATGCCACTGCTTAACTCAGGCATCCAAAGCAATGGTACTGAAATTCCTGAGGAAGTTTCTTAGTGCACAGAAGAAAAACATTTTGTTAGAAGCAGTTGTGCTTTCTGGTAGAAACTTTTACCTACAAACACAAGCTATCACCATATTTAAAAAAACTAACTCAAAATTAATTACGTTCCTCCAGGAATTATTTCTGATTTCCTATTTTGCATTTTCAAAACATGCCAGGGAAGAACAGGTGAGCATGTTTACAATACTTTATTAAAACTATAGAGATGTTCTGACAGAAAACATGGGAATATTTTCATCAGAGAAGAAACAGCAGTGAAATCTCATTCCCTCACAAATGTCGGGTCAGCTAGGATCACTTGAATCTGAGCATCGTCCTTTCTTACAGCACATCAGATGCAGCTGCTGGAATTGGGATGCACCAGTTAGTTTGTGATCTGTTGCTGGACATCATAAATTTCAGAGTGGAATGTTGTCTGAGAGATGAAAGGCTTCAGGAATAAAAGATTAAGGGCAAGGGGGTGTGAACTCATCAATATTTTTACTTCTAGAAGACTTGAACCTTGGTCATATACTTCTCCAGCATCACCGTATGGTCCTTAATGCAAACAGCACTTTTTTTTTTTTTTTTTTTTTTCCCTCAGTGAAAAATGGTGGTAATTATATAAAACTGCGTAGCTACCAAGAATTTAATTTTGTGCTTTAACAATACAGAAATTAGGCACCAGCACAGCTTCTCTAAATGAGATTCGCATAATTTCCGTGTCTCCTAGACAGAATACTCTCTCCCAGAATGAAATACGCAGAAAAATACAATAGCCCAAGGGAACTCCTTCAATGATGGATCCCCTCCAGAGCCTGCGATCATGGAAAGCGAAATGTTGGGAAGCTCCAGACAGCAGTTCAAATGAAATCCAAGGCACATACTTGTCCCCAACCATCTACTCTTACTTCTTCCCCTAATTTAAACAGAATAAATTTTCAGCTTACTTTAAGTCTACTAATTCCTCTTAGGCTCAATATTGTTTCTTCAGATACAGGTTAAACATTTTTCAGCTAGTGAACCAATGCACAACTGCACATCACAGTAGGACATATATTTTTGCTGGCAAATGCAACAGCCCTGTGGAAAGACTCGGTGGGTAACAGCATCTTGAGAGCAACTCGTAACTTGATCAATAATGTCAGCATGCCAAATTATGCCATATTTAATTGCTAGACACAGAGGTAGAAGTATTTCAGTGGAACAGGATTTGTAAGTAAGGATTTCAGCATTACAATCTGGGCAGGTTTTGGAGGTAGACTATTATTTCGGCTTTCAACTTGACCAAAGCTATTATATTCTAAGTGTGAATAATTTACTGAAAAATTAATGATTGTATTACTGAACAAATCAAATATAGGGCAGCATACTTTAATGTCAATATTACGCTGCATTCCAATTTCTGGTGTCTCAATGAAATCATCCGAAATGCCTGTCCTTCCTCCAATAATTTACCCTGCAGAATTTATTTTTGCAATGAATATTAATGTCCTTTGCTGATCTGATGTCACTGATATCAGTATTTATTGTAGCTTTTTATTAAATATGCTATTATAGTTGACAGAAAACAAGGCACAGCACAAATAAGAAATGCTGTAAATCGCTATAGAAAGCAGAAGCATTCAGGTTCCTATAAAGGCATGCATTGTAGGTTCAGTTCCAATAAAACACTTGATTATGTACATAGACTAAGCCCATCTGTGTTTTAGGCAGGTACAGAATCTTACATGCTTTAGCACATCAAAACCAAACTTCCAGATATGTGAATGGAAGAAAGAACAGTCATCATTTGTGACAGTGTGCATAAAAATATAGGGGTGTTTAACTTAGTGATGGTATTATAATGCAATTTCTGCAAAAATAATTCTCCATTTAAAATACATGAGTGCAAATTATCAAGTAATTCTATGGATGACCTGACTTCCCTTATTTTTTTATGGACAGAGAAGAGGGGTAAGAGAATTGAGAATTTATAGATTTGTAAGACCAAAAATTATCCTGACACGATTGCCATGTAAATATCAGGCAAGAAGTGCTACTGAAGTTTAAAGGAAGATCAGCTGCAAAACTGGGCTCTTTCCACATCTAACATCGGCAGTATGCGGCACAGTGATTTCTGCAAAATGTAGCTTAGTGTTAGAGAGATTTCAGTTAAATAAAAAGTCTATTATAAAGAGCTGGGTTTCTAATGAAGCAGACATAAATTTTAAGGAAGCAAAGACCAGAAGCCAATACGTGAAGCTAATGAAACATTCTACGGAAGTCAGTTTTATATCATAATGGAGAATCTGCAAGCAAATTTCCATTGCAAATGTCATTTATCTATAAATATTAATGCATAAATATTAGCTACACCTATTTCATACAGCTACATTATTACAACCTGCATATGATGATGTAAACAAGACAGTTTACTATTTTTAACTTTATTACTTGGAAAATGATATTTCTGAACACATTTTATGTAACTATATTATATAATTAACAAAATAAGATTATAACGCCACGTGCGCAGGATGGAACATGAGATTCATCATCACAGGTATACTAACACTTCATAGGAAAAAAACTGTAACCATATTAAAGGTAATAGGAAAATGAAAACCTCAGTGAGCAATATTATATTGCCTCTGAAGAAGTACACTTAAGAATGGTCTATAGATTTACTATAATACTATATATTACTATAACCATAATACTGGTTGAAATCCATTCATAAGGAAACCTAAAACTTTCCAAGCTCTGCCAAGCAATGTCTGTTTGGAGGTGGAATATAATCCCAGGATAGGAGCAGATCTTTAATTGGCAGGTTTTAAAACGCCACAGCAGAAGAACAATCCAGATTTTGTAGGGAAGTGGAAGGAATGACCTAAAATGGCATTTCATTCATCTTGTGAAAACATTGTCAAGAGACAGAGCAAAATCATTGCTCAAATCCATAATGCTTCCCCGTAGGCAAGTAAAAGTGAGTAAGAACAAGGAGTTGTCACATCAGTTTGGGATGGGTATGCTCACAACAGAGAGCACCAAATGCAGGACATGAAGGCAGAGAAAGGGAAGGAGCACAAAAGTTATCTTACCTTTATCTTACCTGAGGTGAGCTACCCTGAAGTTGTGCTTATAAACTACATTAGAGAGGAAAGAGAAATGCATATAGAGCCCGATTCCTCCCATCCTAAGACAGGTACCTAAGGCAGTGGATAAAATTATTCTCTTGCCTCCTTTTGCAGACAATATGGAAAATGTAGAGATGCTTAATTTTAATTGTCTAAAGAGCAGGTGAAGTGCAGAAAGGGCAGAGCCTTGACTTTGTACCTGCAACAGCCCAGCTCAGCCGAGTCAGCGCTGGGTGAAAATTAAGAATGGTCTCTCAGCAAGGTTTTCATTAATTTTGCTCATGAACATAAAGAGCAACACAGAAAAAAATCATCCCTACCTCACTCCTGAAAGAGCAAAATTACAGGCTGCTAATTTTTCAGGGTGAAATACCTGTTTGCCCCAACATATGTGGTTGTCATTCTTTTTATCATGCGTAAAAGAAAACAAATAGGGGAAAGAACCTTGGCAGGTTTTTCTAGCTGTATGTGTATGAACTCCACTGTCATGCTTTCAAAGTGAGTCTAAGCATTGTGTTAACTGAATTGTGAAAAATCTGTGAGGTGATCACTTGGCATTGTTTTGTGTTTGATTCTACATGTTAATAGAAAAAAATATTTTAACTACACTGTAGGTATGGTATACAATTAAGTAATAAATTCTTACTTATTTAATGCTTTTCACTATAGACTGTGTTTGTCAAAACCAGAAGAAGGTACCAGTGACATATTTATGTACCACTGTTTTAAAACCAAAGTCGAGGTCTTAACGTAGCCTTTGCAAATAGTTTAACATATGGGAACAGCATATAAAATTTGCACACTCTAAGAACACACAGAGATGCTTTCCAGATGACTGTGGGGAAGTGGTATCTAATATAATTTAATATTTTTCCTGTAATTTATTAACTTTTATTTTCTTAATCACAGACAGGGAAAAAAAAAAGTGGAACTTTCAATTACATATGGAAACATGCATATTGAACTATCTGCAAAACAACGTAGTTTGGCTCTGCGTAAAGACAGAGTATATTACGCCTGAAAAAATGATAAAATATCCAATAGTGAATTGGGCGGACCCAGTGTTAATCCCTGCCAATGTCTCCATTCCCATCCCTTGAGGATGATACAGCCAGCTGAAACATCATACCCTGTACATCCCCTACAAAACACTGACAAACAAACAGGAGTGAAATATAAACTGATTTTATTTAGCATTTATTCTCCTTTTTCCTATCATATCTGCCAGTTTCACTAACCAGGAAAATGGGATACAGGCAGCATGTTCTGAGAAAAGCTGAGACTATCTGGACCTATGACTGAGGTTGGCATTTGTAAATGCACCATGTCTGACACACATACTGTACTTTTGCAAGTGGCCACTAATAAAGAATTTCCCAGTGCCTGCACAGGCGATTGCTTCCATGATGCGAGAAACTTAAAGTCACAGTTTTAGCTACCTTATGGTAACTTTCTATAATTCAAACAATCCCACTGCATAACTGTGAAATAAATACCAGTATTTGATAAAAAAGTAAAAAAATGCAACCACTGCAAATTGCATCCAATAGTCTGTTTAGAAAAATACATAAATGAAGCTATTGCTTTAGGGCAGGAAATGTAATTTTCTTCCAGTATAGAACATTTAGCATCATGGGATCCAAATCTGGCTGATAAACATGTCTAGCCAAATAAAACAGTCTTCTCCAATAAATCTGAATACTTTTAATCAACTTGTTTATCACAACTAAACATTTATTTACTAATTAAAATCTTAAATGCAGGGCTTTTAAACATAAGGGAATTAAGCACAGTAGGTCTGTATTTGTTGAATATGAATCCTATGCTGTTTGTAGGCTGCAATCTCAAGGAACTGACGCTTGTACACCCATGCATGCCATCTGCAGGCTTTCACGCATATACGTGAACTTAAACATTATCTACCCTTCTCTAAAGACAGTACACGAACCCCTCTTTCACATTCCTTACAACTTGATAGAAAGGTAATAGCAGCTCTGAAGATATCTAACTTTTGAAAATACATATTCAGGAAAATAGAGGAGAGACATCATATATGTTCTGACCCTTACAAAAAGGCTGTAATATAAACTCAACCTTTCCTATTCACCCGGGAACCCAACCACAAGCCCCACGCCCCTAAAAGACAACTGCAGTGGCTCTGTTATCCACAGAAATGCTTCTTTTTCCTTCAGTCCAGGCTAGATTTAAGAGTGGACATCCTATGTTCTAGTTTACTTAAGCTGGAATGGTAAAAATCTTTGAAATTCAACTTTGCTAATGAATTTTCCATTTGGGGATGAAATCTTGCCTGTCCAATGAGGCTGTTACCTGAAAAAACTGAGCTTTTAGTACTGGACTTGGTCCAAATCCCATTAACATCCACTGAAATGTTGCAATTTAGGTTCCTTTATAGAGAATCAAATCACACTCCATTGGCTCTTCACTAACTACCACATTTTTCAGTAACATTCTCTTCTCATGCTTTGTCAATGCAGGTATTACCAAAAATGGTTAAATATTGAAATGCTACCAAAAAAAAAAAAAAATTACTAAGGTACCTTCAGTGTTTGGGTTTTTTCTTCATTTCTCTTCCCAGTTTTGCAGGACTAGTCAGAACTTAATCCCGCTTTTAACTCTGAACAGCTCTAGCAATTGTTGCCTTTGTCTGATGACTTTTTTCAGAGTGAGAGGAGGTTCTTAAATTAATCCCTCAATTTATTTGGGAACTGTTTTCTTGGATGACTTCAGCTGGTCCAAAGCTCGTTAGGCACACTTTGAATCAGTCTTAAACGACCTTCAGTTCTGCTGGTGCTTTTTGCTGTCTAAGGGTTATTGCTCAACATTCAGTTACACAAAGAACAAAATTAATCTGGCTTGATTTACAGCCAGGGTAATGAGCAGTAAACTGAAGAATTATATTAGAATAAAAACAACTGTCAATGATCCTGGTTTAGAATTTTAGCTAGAACCTTTCTAGTTTACCAGTTAGGAACTGGTTTATCTTTGATTTTCTGCTCAATCTGCTAAATCCTGCTGCTTTCCAACATTTTTAGCTGCTGCTAAAAAACAGGATCATCTGATTTGAGATATGAGATTATTATCTTATGAATGGTAGAAAACACACTCAATACTTTACAGAGAAAAGAGGTGTGAGTGACTGCTATAGTGGCATTCTCCATGCTCTGTGGAATTTTCACCGTTCCCCTCTTTTCCCCAAATACCCTCTGTTAAACCCAATACTGCATATTCCAAAAAGAAGAAAGTGCAAATCAGAAGAGGATCCACTCTTGAAAAGCATATTTTTTAGCCAAGGCAAAAGCCATCTTACGCCAGGTTAATTCACAAATATACATAGAAGAGAACTGATATAAGAGCAGGAAAGTCTTTCCATGATGTTCTCCTTAATTCTGAAAACATATATAAATATATAGATATACAGAGAGAGAGGGTGGGGGGTGTATCACACAGAATCACTTAGCTCTGAGTACACTTCATAGTCTTAATAGCACCATATGCTTTTCCTTGCTGAAGCACTAGGGTAGCTGGTAGCAGTAAGATAGACATGACTAGTCCACTCAGATATATTCCATTACTCATTAAAGACAGGTATACCTTAAACACCTTTATGGTAAGAAAAGTGAATAGTAAAAAACTAGAAATGCTTCTGGTACAACATACTTTTGGCACAGTCTACATTGCCTACCACACAACTATATATATATATATATATGTATATATATATATATATATATATACCTCTACACATTCATGCTTCTGCATCTCTCTCCATATTTTTAAACGACGTATACATTTATAAGTTCAGCACCAAGGTACGCACTGAAGGTGCGATTTGAATGTAACCTGATGTCTCCTGCTTTTGTTTAAAGTTTCCTTTCTGTGCTTTTGATTCATTCCCTCATGCATCTTCCTTGTAAAAAACTCCCACATGCTTGCACTCTGTCTGACTTTGCAGATTGTATAGTGGGGAGAGCTCATCTTTACTGTAGTGAAATTATTGAATATAACAGCAATATATTCAGGGAAGCATCCCCAGCACAAACCAGTCCTCCTTTACTCTTCCCGGAATGCACTTGCAGCAACTTAAGAGTTCTTTATGAAGGAAACATTACTAGTGAGGCTCAGGGAATACACAGCTACTGAAAACAAGTTGAAGCATCACATCTTGCCAGATCACATACAGAATCACTCATACAAACAACAATTTTATCTAAAAAAGAAAGAAAGAAAGAAAGAAAAAAAAGATAAATTTAGACTCCCAGGATTCCAAATCCAGGAATTTAATTAATGCTGCAGGCTTGAAGAAAATCACCCACCCATGGAAATCTGGCTTCCTCTGGGACCCACTAATGTAGATGTAGAAAATAAAGAATACTACTAATAAAAAGCCCTCAAATCTATGCTAGTTGGGAAGGCAAAGTATGTTCAGAGCTAGTGTCAGAGCTAGTGCCCATTTTGTATACCTGAAACATCTGACGTTTTTATATTCACGCAAGCTGCAGCATAATGCAACTCGGGACAGATATTTTCCTAAACATAGCACAGACAGGTAATAGCAAACCCCCTTCTTATTAAGGGGAATAAAATTTATCATAGAGAAAATAGTTCTTACAATTTTATTACCCATAATATAGATATTCAAAACAGCTGTCATTTGAAGCCAACAATTAAAATAAGGGGACGCTTTTCAGACTGCCATTTGAAATAAGTTTATCTCCATGTTAAAATGGAAATATATTAAGTTTGTCAAGTGTTTTAATGAGACCTTCTTATTAGAGCTAACGTAGAATCAGTGTCTGAAGGGAAGTCCAGCTCATCAGGCTGCACCAGCAATACTTGCTCTCTTTAATAATGTATTATCCTGACTTATACTTTGTATGAATTACTTCTCTTAACAACAGTAAGTACAGCCATAAAGCAATGAGAAACACCGGCAGGATGATGACACTAATTGTACCGTCTTGACTTGAATTAAAACTGCTGAACAGTAAATGAGATTACTAGCCTAAAGATAATCTTAATTTAAATGTGCAGCTACATTTATCTCATCTTAGATGCAATTTTCCAAAGTGCTTAAGAAAAATAACAAAAGGAAGTCATTTAATAGCAACCTTTATTTCTGAAGGTTTTCAAGATAATTAAAAGTTCCCTCATATGTTTTGTTCTATTGACATATTTTATAACAAGCAGGAATTTGCAGATCAGAATAGTAAAATCAGCTAATTTCTGAAACTGTTGTAACTTTTCTGGCATTTGCATACTGTCTTCTAATTTTTGTTGAACATTTCCAACATGAAATGCCTTTAATGAATAGAAGAAGATCAAATAGTTAAAATAGATTAAATTCTACACCCTTAACTTACAGATAGTCTATCCTGGATAGTGTAATTTTCTTGTAAGCACTGTAAAGCATTAGAAAATATTTATAACAATAATTTAAAAATATAACTTAGCCTACTAATTCTAAATAACAGCTAATGTGCCAGTTTTTTTCTATCAAAAGATTATGCTGAAAGGCTAAATTAGAAGATTCACAAAGAGAAATCTTGCTTTCATTGTATTTGCATATACATCTGTCCCCAGAATATATGCAATTTCTCTGAATTTTTTTTTTTTTTTAAATCAACACTAGACAATATATTGAGTACATGCAATTAGTAAGGTCTCCTACACCCTAACACATATTTGCAATCCAAGTTTGTTTGCAGATACTTGGGCAAGAGGGAGGATCCTGACTGGCACAATGCAAAGCCTTAAAATTAAAAAAAAAAAATATCAAAACCCCAAAAAAAGAACCAAAAAAAACACAAAACCAACAAACCTCAAAGCCATCTGAAAGAAATACTTCTGAATGGTTAAAATCTTGTTTTAACATTTTTAAATGCAGATTTTCACTAGATAAGAGAGTCAGCATCTTTGTGAAAATATCTCATGCTGCCTTCATGCTCCCTTCTGAACTTTCCAAACCCATACCACTCTGAAGTAATATTTATTATTAGTTATGATATTTCACAGTAGTTAGGGGGTATTTTCTATAGCCCAAAAGTCTTCAAGCACCTTTCTTTCAAGTCTACAAAGACTCTTGTACATACCATGACCTGGAGCACAGATGGCATATTTAGCGTTTTAAGGGATGTGCAGGCTACCGTCACTTGAGCTCTCTTTCTTCCCCAAATACATTCACACCTAAACTGTATGTCTGTTAATATGGTAATTTTTCCTCACAGTAAGCATAAGCTTGAAGAGCAATAAACTAGGAGTGCTACAAGAAAATAAAACACTGGGGGAATGTAGCAACTAAACCTAAAAAAGGCATTTTAATCTGAGGATAGAAATATATTTACAATATAGATCTTTGATAGGTATCTCAAGTCCTTAGATATAATAGGGCCAGGGCACTTTTAGGGCACTATAAACTCATCTTTAGATAGATGTGTAAAACACATCAGCTGAACCATCCACTAAAATTTCCTGGTTTTCACATTAACTACTGGAGCGTTATAGCTGGCTCAGATGTAGGCTTCCACGCTGTAAAAGTTGAAAGTATGGTGAGATGACTCCTACTGCCATTGCAAAGGGCTGCTGCCAGTGGCTTTTTGGAAGACTATACAGACCATTATCTGCTTCAGTGTCAGACATGCAATTATGCATCCACTAACCCTTGATAGGTAAACTTCACTGGTATACTTGCATAAAATCCTCAAAAGATGCCTTATGTCATCATCGTATCCCAATTCCCCTTTCCTGTTTGCACAGCTAGAGACTAAAAGTATTCTGGCGACCATCTGCCCTTCTATGAGCTGCCTGCCCCCCACGAGGTCACAATGCTTTTCTCGCAGGCTTATCCACAGTGGAAAGTGGCCTCCTTCACCCTGTCATTGCTCATGCTGTCAGAATTTTAATACTTCCCTGCATTCCCACATTGAATGCTTTTGCATGGAGCTCTGTTTGCCTCAACATTTGTTGAGGATTTGTATTGGTCCTCATTTGAAAGGCAACTCTTTTTATAACTGATAATTTTTCATGCCTTCATAACTCCAGGCTGGCATTTAACAACAGACTCCAGTAGACTGCGGAAGTGCTGAAATGTAAAGGTCAAGGACAAAAGAGCTTTCATGAACTGCAGCTCTCACATGTTCTTACAAACATGCTTTTTGAATTAGCAAGATCTGTTAATGCTGAGCAGATGTAAGAAAACAGACCTGGTTTTTCATCTGAGTTGCATTACATAAAACATTCCAACTAGCTCAGAATGCCTCACTGCTCTGTCCATCCACAGGGCTGACTGTGACTTTGTCACCCCTCACACAACAGGCACACCAATTCTGAAACACTCAGTTCTCACATGTTGTAAAAAGCAAATGCCAACTATATTTCACATTGCAATAAAATGCCCCAAGATCAATGAATCAAGGTCTGTAGCAAAAAAAATATGTTCCTTTCTCTACCTTTGATGGTAAGAGTGGTTGGAGGTTTAATCAAAATCCCCTTCTCTTTTCCAAATGTATATAAACATTGAGGTAGACTTATCCTTTCCTCACCTTCACCCACTCCCCTTAAAAACAAATAAATCCGTCTATGTCATACCTCCTAGAAGGATACGGGCTCTATCCACAAGGATTAATCAACTTACAGTCCAGATTTACTGCTTTTAAAAACCTCTTCTCTCTGGGTAAATGCAATTGCATATTTGTAAAGGCAAAAATAACTCACATTTTTTCAGTGTAATATTCAGTTATTAATACTCTTTTGGTCCCTTTGTTTTTTTTCATGAAAACAAACATTTATAACCATTATTCTTGAATTCTCCTACAAATATTATGATATCCAATTACATGTTTTAATCCAAACAGTCTCTTATTTCAGAATAACTGCACAATAGCATATGATTTATTAATGCGGGTGACTTTATGTTTCTCCACTTTTTATGACTCCATGAAAGTCGGTCTATTAATTTAAAAAATGTAATTGATTAAAAGCAATTTTTCTAGATATTATGAATTATGTTTAAAACTGATACAAGACTGATGTTATATGTTTACACATAATACATACCGATGATTCATCATAGCACCTATGGAATTTGATATAAGAAAGCTTGCATGCATTCATTTTTTTTCCCTTATATTTCCATTGTCATATACATTCTAAAGTCTGTTCTTTCTTGCTCTTTTATTAATTGTGGGGATTTTTGGTTTTGTTTAGGTTTGGTTTTTTTTTTTTAAGATTTCCTAGCATGAAAGCATTATTTATTTAGAAGTCTGCTTCCATTTAGAGATCTAGCTTGTGGTCTTTGAGTAATTCTTTCATGACTATTTGTAAATATAAACCCTATGGTGAATTAAGTATATGACTCATCTAATTAATAGACATCAAGTGTCATAATAAAAACTTCATTCAAAACACAGACTCTTTCAAAATTACCTTCTTCTGTGATAGCAATGTCTACAGTAACATTAACATGAGGCAGCTGGGAGTTGCTAGAAAGAAGACTAACAAACTGAAGGGTGGAGGAGGAGTCATAAAACACAAACACATACCCGAAAATCTTTCCATTTCCTGAAAAAAAAATAAATAAAAAATCACAGTACTGGATAGTCTGTTATTACTTTCCTTTAGGAAATGATGGAGGTTATACTGAATACTTTTGGTCATTACGATTTCTGAGGAGCAAAATGTAAAATATGTAAAATACGATTACACATATCAGGTTTTGTCTTCTGTGCCGCTAATCACCTATCCTGTTTCTCTTCTTTATGACTCCTGAAGTGCTGTGTATTGGTATGTTGCAACACAATCAGCTCTCTGTCATACCTAATTATTGTTTCTATAGGAAAAAGATGAAAGTGAGACATTAATCCATCAATTTGTATATGACAAATCCACTGACAGATTAAGGGTTGGTTTAATTTCATCTAACCATAACCATGTAAAATTGAGGCATCCAGCCTAAGCTACTTATCTAGCCTGTGTTTAGAAACATGGAATAGAGGAAGGCTTCTTCAGAAGATGTACTCCAACCACTGTGGGCAACTATTTGAAGTTAGGAGGAATCCCCCTCCTGCAGATAACTCTGCTGAATGCAGAGGGATCATAACAAGATTAGATTTGCTCCTTGCATTTGAAATGGTTAGTTTGGGGTCATATTATACTCTCCATGACTTTCCTAATACTATATAGCATGGCTAAGGCTGAATCAACAAGAGTATTGGTCTCATGAGCCCCTTAACCACAAGAACCTTTCCTGGGCAGCCATATGACTCAAATATGAGAAGCTGATAGTCAATTCAGTTATCAAAACCAGCATTTCCAAGCTAGGTTTGGCCAAGTAGACAACATAGTTTATCCACGTGGATATTTCACAGAACCATGGTTGATCTGCCCAGAGAAATAAAGTCCCCAGAGGTCATGCCCTCACAAGTCATGGTGTTCTGAGCATATACACTTGTATGCAGCTGGAATCACCCCATATTTCATGTTTATTTCAGTCTGGGAAGAAAACATGAATAAAAAAGTTCCATCTCCCTATACACCATGGCCAAAATTATGGAAAGGTTTGCAAAAGTTTGAAAAAACATGGAACTTAAACAGAAAGAAACACAATTTCTGGTTTTGTTTTGGGAGTTGTTGGTTTTGGGTTGGTTGGGGTTTTTTTTAAGATTATGCTCACATACCCGTTATCAAGAACAGAAAAACTGAAATGCCATTTTTATCCTTTCCTTTTTCAGAGAATTCCCTCCACACATATTCTTTCTTTGTTGGGCCTATCTATGTCTGCAACAAAATTGTGGTTTCAAGAACTTTCTTCTCCCTTTACCACAAAGCTTTCTACATATCATGGTAGAAGGCAGGTCCCATAAGCCACTGACTAAAGTACCCTCACATTGTTTTCTACAATACGACTTTTTATTGAAGAAAAGGTATTTTAAAGTTCTTTAAAAAGTATGCTTTATAAGAAAAAAGGTGCTACTTGGTTAATACTGTCCATTATTCCATTTGAAGAGCTAAACAACATTCTCATGGTATGTAATAAAAAAAGCACAATGTCTTAGTAGATGTATAGTAGGAATTATATACTAATCTTTCAAGAAGCTGTTGTGTTGTTGAAGAAAATGTTCAAACCTTGTTGATTTTGACTATATTAACTCATGGAATTTATTCAACTAACACATAACCATAAAGTAGGACATGTGTTATAGAAATAACAGAGAAATAATAATCCCCAAGTCATTGAGTTACTGAAGTAAAGCAGAGGTAGGCTAGGTTCAAGAGAAAAAAAAGGCTTCTATCTGTTCTTGCACTTCTGCAATATTGTCTTGGATACTTCAAATTATATGACATATATACTCTGATCCTGAAAAATTAAGGGATACTTTTTGGACAGTAAAGGCAAATCTAAAGAAAGAATGTCAAAAACAGTATTACATGGATTTTGTTTCCCTCTTTGCTTGAGGAATAAGCCCCATTAAACACAGTCTTCACAGCATCTATAAAAACATATGCTTCCCTGGGGCTGCAGAAGGCAAGTTCTATTTTAACCTCTCCCTTTACCTCAATTCTCTAGCACTATTCTGCTTTTTTTTTTCCCTTCCCCCCTCTTTTTTTCCATTTTCTTCTTTCCTCCAAGTTCAGTCTCCTGGCTGACTAATGTAATAGTCTTTCCTTTAAATTTTATTTTACAATCACCTTTGGTGACTTGACAATCTCACCTACCACTGAAGTCTTCCTGAATCAAGCAGTCCTACCGAGAGACATGACATGGACTGAATGTTCCTCTACCACATCTGTGGCTCTCATCTTTACACTACTTCATCCATTACATCGCTTTCATACCTTCCTATAAGTGAAATGGTCCATGAAAAAATCTTATGTCTCCCCTGTTATGCTTTAAGCTTTGACTGCACTGAGATCATCTTGTTTTGCCCACCTACCTATCAGCATTTCTGTATCCTCTGTAAACACAGGTCAATAATGCCCTATGGGTCTTCAATTTTCAAATCCTATTTCTGTTTAAATGGACTCTGTCTCTATCGTGAGAATTTCTCCTGCTTCCTCCTCTGTTCTGTATGCTAGACTCACCTGTCTTCTCTTCTGCCAGGAGTAAAACAGCTGAACTAATTGCTATGAGCAAATTCATCACCACCTGCAATGCTTACTGAAGACAGCAGCTGTCTTAGTAAATGGCCTCAGTGTCTATTCTGCAGAGAGTTATATGATTTATTTTTTCAAAGTTTATTTATGGAGAAAGAGAAAGTGCCCCAACCTTCTTGGAAATGAGCAGATTAAAAAAAAAAAAAAAATCATAAATGCAGCACGTAAAATTACATAACACAGCTGAAAATACTGTTTCAAGAGTATCTTGGACTTGTGTGTGATTTCCCAAATTGCTGTAGCTCTTCGGAACTTTGCCTGAGCTCTGCTCTGCTCATATTGCAGCAATGTGGAACACAAGGTCACTAGCACATCCACACTTTCTCGACTGGCACAGACTGGCACCTCTATTATTTAAATGCTTGAGTGTACAGGAAGGACAGTACTCGCTAGCATGCCTTCAAGTCCTGCCTACAGCAAAGGAAACAGTGGAACTTCATGCATGCATGGAGCCTAGCAGCGGTCCGTACTTACACAGAAAACCTCCAAGAGTAATCAAGGGCATTGCTGGAAGCAGTGGTGTTGATGCAAGATTGCAGCTGGCCTGCTTCTCTTCATGCCAACAGCAAATCAAAGACTTAGCACAAACCGAGACAGTGGTGAGCTATTACATGTACAACTATCAAATGACATAAAATTAAATAAAGTCTGAACAGCTTGAGGTCAATGAAGATGGTGACCTAAGTGTTGCAAGAAAAAAAAAAAAAAAAAAAAGACACAAATTATGGTGTTGTAATTAAGACACTCTGCTGACAAACAGATGTCTTGCATAACGTGGAATATGTCACTAGACTTCTGAAACAAAGATAGTGCTGTTCAAGTTAACTGTTATTCTACTTGGTGGGACTAGTTGCATAATAAGAAGTTATTTAATGGCACTATCAGCAAAAAGTCTTCTTTCCTGTAGCCCAACTCTTTGCAATTAGACCGATAAAATACCCTTTACTTGTTGCTTATTTAGTGTGTATGTTCTTTAGAGCAGAATTCTTTCCTTAGGATGACACCTACTGCATAGGCCTCCAAAGCACTTCTGTAATTCCAATAAACATCCCTATTTTCACCACATTCTAATCTGCTTAATTATTTTTTCTTGTCTCCATTTTCACCCTAATATAATTAATATTCTTCAATATTTTGAAAGGATGTCTGTATTGTAGCAATTGCTAAAAAATTGGTGTAGGTGAAATGTTTTGTACACTTTGAAGGGAAAGGGTATGTATGTAACTCATCATTGCTAAGAAAAAAGTATGTCTTAGAAGTCACATGGAGATATTCTTCTGCAGCTGTTTTAAACCTAAGAAGAAGAAAAGAGAGGGAAAGACACAAAAAAGGAGGGAAAGGAGAAGACAATAACAAAGAGAAAGAGAGAGTTAAGTGAAATAATTACCATGATGGTGACTGAAAGTGGAAGTAAAATCTGTGAATCTCCAAACATCACTCCTAAAAGCAATGTAGCCTTCACTCACTTTTTGCTAATTACCTTCTCTCAGTGTCTTTTTTTTCCTTTTTTTTTGTGTGTGAAAAAATTCTTAAGCTTTTCCTGTTTTGAAATATATATCCTCACAACTTAATATTCCAACCTCAGTTTTGCAAGATGATGACTTAATTTCTTTCCCAGGTCCTCTTGAGAATTGTCAGAAGATATGAGGAAAGAGTATCAATCCCTTTATTAAGGTCATTTAACAATACTTGAGATAGTAATTTCCCCAGCTGTTTTCTTAAAAACCCTAATACTTTTCTAATTTGCAAGGGTACTTTGAAATTTATTCAAGAGTTAGGAGCCATTGATGTCCTCAAGCTAACCTGTTTGTACTTGGTCAAATTATATGTTTCAGAAAATCATTATTTTTAAGCTTAAAAGCTTGCCAGAAGCATGCTGCTAAAACCTTTCCAGTTTATCATAAGGTCCATAATTTTCTGCTAATTTGATTTGATTAGACTTTGTTTGTCAAAATACTTATTGGTGGATCAGTCCCCCAAAACTACACAAACTAGAAACAGAACCATATTTCTAATACAAGAGCAGTGTCTCATGCAACCCAGTGATGCTCTAAGGATTGTATGGAAACCAGAATTCCCATTTCAGAAAAAAAGAAATATCCCTGGAGATGCAGAGAGTATTGAAAAAAACATCATATTGCTCATCATGTTGAAGTGCCACTGTGTTGGTTTTGGTTTTGGTTTTTTTTAAAAAACTCAAGCTACCATTCACTTATAAAATATTTTCAGTCTCCCAGAGCTACCAGGAGTATGAGCAAGCACTGAAAAAGTGAACAGGGAGCCTGAACAGCTGAAATAATCAGAATTTAGCCAAAACTGAGACTTTCAATCTCAATATTTCCCATGGAAAAAAAATAATGTTATATTGGGAAATTTACAATCAACTTTAATCATCCTCTTTTCAAAGAGCTCGGCCACACTGTAAATCAAAAGGGATACAGATCTAGAAGTCATGTTTTCTTCAGATCATACATTAACATTCACATACATTATAATTTTCAAAGCAGTTGTCAGGAGTAAAGGAGCTCAGCCTGGGCACCAAGCAACAGCTTCACACCTTGACAAATACCACATAAAGAAATTTAAAGCAAATTATTTAGCATCAAAACTGAAGGCAGGACCCTAAATCTTACCCACAAGGTTTCTTAGATTTTTCTTTCTTTTTCGTGCTGACTATTCCAGTTTCCAACTACGGTCTTTCAACTTGTACAGTTAATGAATGAAGGAGCCCACAGAATCACTCATTCATTATATAACACAGATTTACCTCAAAACATAAGTCAGTGATCAGTGTTAATGATCAAAATCTTAAATACTTAAGTTTAATTGAAGACAATTTATGCTGAGGCCACTCCCTGCCGTTGAACCTGGGAGCTAAAACTCACCCTTTATATCCAGCCATTCACTTCAGGAGTTTTCCAGGTTTAATTTTTAAAGGTCCTCCCTGCCTCCCTCTCCCCATTTCATTTGTCGTCCGATATATATTTTTCACAACCAGATCATTGCGTCTGAGCTTTGATTGTGTAGAGACATAAATTAAATACCCTCCTGGGGTCTTACCAACTTATAATTTATGAACAAATTTCTTAATGTTTTAACAGCACCATGTTCAAAATGATGGCACTGGTTTGAAATCATAAAAGCATAGCTATTAGATTATTGATAAGCAAAGATTTTTCATGTCTTCTGTTTAGTATATATTCACTGAGCTTAACTAGGCAGCTTGCAAAAGAAGAAAATCAAATGCAATTGCAGACACTGTAAACCAAAGGGAACTAAGATGACTGCCCCTGAACTACTACACTCACCTAAAATACAAAATAGACAGATGTTGTTATTATTTTAGGTCAAAGGCAAGACGTGATGTGTAAAATACAGTACTAGAAAAAGTGAAGATAGGATATTATAGTTTTGCATTGATTTATCTTAGTAAGAAGCTATACCAGCTTAATAGTTGCATCCTTTCTGTTAGAAAAAGAACTTTAAAATACAACCAAATCCAACAAAAAACCCACAGTCCATTTCTATGCAGCACATACATGGAGAAGAGATAGATGATTTATAAACCTGAAATCCAAACCAATGCAGGGAGTTTTTATGTAGCAAGTGCAAAACTTTACAAATTATTGTTTTGTCAGTTTTTTCTCCTACAGTGTACAATTTTTCAGCACCATATCTTTTTTTTATTTCCTTCCTCCCACATAATAAATCAGCAATATTTTCTGGCATTTTCCAGGGACAACAGATGCAATATTTACACTGCTTTCTGATAATGCTGAAAAGTACCTTAAGCATTAAATATTCAGCTTTGCTGCCAACCACTCTGATTTTCTATTTTTTAAACATATTTGTAGTTTATGTACAGATATATTTATATAAGCTATAGATTTCCTCACATGCAGACACAGACACAAATTTAGATACATATATTTTTAAATATCTATTGAAAGATAACAACCCAATATTTAAATGTTTATTTGCTCTTGTTATAAATTCAGGCACTTAAGAAAGTATAATTTTATTAAACTATGAAAGGATCTTAATTTTTGGCACAGACTGCCACCCCACTCTGCAGATAATTATGTCAAATGAAACAAAATTACATGTGTTTCAGATGATGCTTTTCAGGTGCAGCTCCAATCCAGTTCTTACTATAACTAAGACAGGTGAGTTGTGAAATGTACCTTATAAGCCTCATTAGCCTGTAAAAACTGATATTTTTGCTAGCAACTGGAGAACATTTTTATTCTAAACTGTAGTTATTGATCTTTTAAAACTATCAAATGTTTAAAGAGTTTGAATCCACAGATGAATCTCAGTTCCTAACAATTCACAAAGTGCTGGACAAGTGTGATTTGGGAACATGAAAAACCCTCATGGATAAGGATTTTTCCATAAGATAAAGGCCACGATAACTTGATAGCAAAGCTTGGTTGGGTGATATATCTGAAGACACAGGCATTTTGAGAGAGGATTTAGTATTGAATTTTGTAAGAAGGGTGTTTAGTGATCACAGTAAATAATCTGATGTTGTAAAACCTGGAAGATATTTGGGGGAAAAAAATACAAAATGGGGTGAAAGCATGATAATTTCTGTGATAAGTATCAAAACATGAATAAATGCTATGAGGACTGCAAAAAATGCTACCCTTTAAATACAAATTAATCTTTTGTTTTCATTCTGTTTAAAAACTGCCTTCTCATTTTTAATATAAAAATGCCTTTGCAAAGTATTTTCTAGGTAGTTCTTCTATTGCAGTGTTTGTCCTTCAGTTGCAGAGTTTCAGAAGAAAGGCAAGGTTAAGAGATAATGAAGTACAACAGGTATTTGCTTCAAGAAAAGATAAAAAGGAAAAAAAAACCCTACAGCTGCTATACAAAGCACCTTTAATTGCAATGCAGTACCAATATCAATGTAACCTATAAAAAGAAACATGAGTAGACCTTTCTCCTAGTATCAGCAACAGGCCAAGTATTCTTGGCAAGAGAAGGGGGTGCTAAAAGCAGATTCTTTCTTTCTTTTCCTGAAATAAAGCAAGAAATGGTAATTCTGAAAAGCATCATTTTGAATGTGACCTTGTGACTGAGAAAGCCATTTAGAGTTTATTACTTTTTATTAAACAGTACTATAGATTCTATACGTGGTTCAACATAAAGTTGTGAGTGGTAATGGAAATTCAATTTGGGTTGAAAAGTTATTGGAAGCAGCGTGTTCCAATGGACAACACATTAGACATGGTAAACTAACTTGGGATATTACTGTAGTCTTCTGTGACTTTGAATGAAATAACAGAGAGTACTTAGTTTCCTTACCTGCATAATTCGATAGTGATACTTCTTATCCTCTGTCATTTATTTTGACATCTTTAGATAAAAGGCATAAAGAGAGATAAGTGATATTAAATTCTTTATTTGTGATGAATGTAGTTATCTTCACACAACTTTCTATGACTTTTTTTGGTTTTTGGGTTTTTTTAACCTGAGTAGCTATAGGGAATTTGAAAATCCAACTTTATGTTATGCTACGTGGTACTATTTTAGAAAAAAAGAAAGCCCAAAAGACCATTAGATTTGACAGTTCCAAGGGATAATTCATCCCACCACAAAAAGGTGTCTTAAATAGTCTATTACTTGCTTTTTTTCCCCTTGGTGTATCTCTCCACTGAGTACTGAAGGACGATTATCTTACTTTAGGTGCCTAACTTTTACACAGCTGCAAGAAGAACGTTATTAATACAGAAAATCAGGATTTGGGGTGTAATATCACAGCTTTGGGGTTATAAACTACAAAACCACACAGTATTTATAGCATGCAATTTCAAAGCTAAACACATTAAACAACTGGAAATGTGAATCTTCCTTACTTTTCCAATATCATTAATGTGATGATAAGGGGAGTTGAATTTTACTGCCTGTGTGTTACAAAATCGTATTTTTAATTGGAGGGGGATAAAAGCATACTAGAGATTATGATATAGGGTCTTGATCAGTCTATTTTAAGAGTTTATTGCCAATATTTTATATTGGCTGTGGATTATTCCTCTCTCTTAGTTGTCCAGAGGAGTTATTGATCACCAAGCCACTGCTCAAGGGACATCTGTGGAACCAGTGTGCCAGTTACTTTCTTATCAGGAGAATGGAAGTGATCTTGATATAATTGTGAGTGAATTTTAAATGGATTTTAAATTCCATTGCTTTATGTTTTATAATTAAGTTAAATAAACCCCACACACAAGCACATATTCCGTTTTTCTGGTTTTATGTATAGCATTATGACTTTACTTTAACCCTTTAAAATCTTGAATTTATTTGCATATAGGTAGGTATTTAAGTACTTATATGAAGTCCCTCACTATTTAAGTATCAACTCGCTTCAGAAAAAGAAAGTAACAAAAAGTGTTCAACTGAACTATCTGAATATAAAACCTGCATACTAATATATGCATATAAACTCCTTTAAAAATAAACCATACTTTACAAACATACAGAATTGTCCATGCTTAGAGTTGTCTTTCCTTTTGAGCTGAAAAGTTGATATAAATAGGCCTTTCTATACAGTTCAGCTACTCAAAATAACAAAGACATTTTAATATTGCTAATCTGGTTAAAGCCAATATTTGTTCTGCAGAAAAAGCATATGTTGTTTTCTTCTCTACAGTATTTTGAACTGTTACAGAGATATCTCTATATTAAAACTAATGGATTTAAATTTAATTTAGCATTTATATTCTGATCACATTTTCTATCTTATATCTGAAAGGAAACGTACTGCTGATGATAAAGGGCTACAGAAAACAATAGTGATAATTTTGAATTAAAGAAGCTAAGGTGAAACTATTTTAGGCTGAAAGGAGCCTAGTGATGCCTTTATTTGCTAGGTGCAGTCAAGTCACTGACACAGGGACCAAGCAGGTGACAACTCAAGGTGTACATGCAGCAGGATAGGGTCTTTGACCTTCCCACTGCTTAGCAAGTGGGACACAACTCCTCATGCCTCTCGCTGCCGCCCCCACCCCCACCCCCACCCTCGAGGCTGTACTGCCCACGGGGCTAAACCAACTGCTGCTAGAGTTGAAAACCTGCTCCTGCACCATTACCACTGTGTGATGATTCCAACTTCCTTGTCCCTTCCCTGGCCATCTTTGCAGAGCAGCCAGGAAAGCTCTGGAAACCTCATTCTCCTGTTTTTAATTATATCACTGCCAAGAAAGTACCAGTAAATAACCATATCTCAGAGCTGCGGGGTAACTCACTCTCCTATGTGCTGACCCTATGCATTGGCAATCAATAAATTGTAAGGGGCCAGACCCACACACAGGAGGGATAAATGTTGAAATCACACATTATAGGTACTGAATGACAGATACGAATATTGCAGATATTTCTTTATGTATATGTAGTGCAATGAGATATAATATTATATGCATATGCATAAATAATTTTTGCATACTATTTCAGGTGTAGCCTAGCACATGCTGAGTATAGCACAGTAAGCATCCCTTAGCCTGCTGGCTGCTCTCCTGCTGATGCAGCCCAGGACAGGGTTTAAGCTTTTTGGCTGCAAAATCAGCTCTGCTGACTCATGTTACATCTTTTCTTGGACCTGTCTGCAATTAATGTACAGGCAAACAGTACTGCTGCTGCTACTAATGGGAGTATTACCCAAACAGAGTAAATTCATGAGCCTTTGTTCTTCATCGTCATGTCAATCATCATCAGAAAGGTATCTACATATTTGTGAGAGACTGGGAGGTTTCTGCATAAGAAAAGGTAGGTGTAGCTGCACTACTCATTGTATTTAGCTAAATCACCCCATAAGACATAGCAAGACAATTGCCAAGGGAAAACAGTGCAAGCTGTTATGCAAGCAATGCTACATGGGATTCCTTCTGTGGACAAAACCAATAATGAGTAATTGGCGTAAGTCCATTGTAGGGTCAAAAAAATTTTGACATTGCTTGTCCTGGCAACAACTATCTGCCCATTAGATAGTTTGAACAGGAAAAAAAAGCTGAATCACAGTACTATAAAACTCATTCAGTATTACTAAAAAGTCAGAAATTTGCACTTTTATGTATTTTAAAATATATTTTAATTGCTTGGCACTCCACATTATCTGCACTTGGCCAATTATCTGTACTTGTTTGCAAGACCGACTATTTTCATATTTCTAATATACTCCTGGACATCTTCAACAGGTAAAACGCTATGTATCTACATAAATCAAAAATATTAAAACGACCAAATGTTAAGCTTATTAAAATAAAATTATTTAAAATTATGCTTTAGACATAAACCTGTCTTGGACATTTCCATGGCCTTTTTTCTCCCTACAGACTACATTTTGACAATTCTTCTGCATAAATATAAAAGAGGATTTGAGAGTTTCCACTTTAGAAATTGTAATGTCCTCCTGCTGCTTCTGGGTTTTTCTCCACCACAAAGGATTTGCAGTCTTCTGCGCTGCTGAAGGTCATGGATGGTTTTATCACCCAGCCAAGCAAATAACCAGAATCTGGCCCAGCAGCAGAAAGTAATTTTTCAAGTTCTGCAGTTGCCTGCCGCAGAGAGATGATAGGGCCAGGAGAATCCATTTTAATTAGTCTCTCTTCTCCTTCAAGCTGATCTTCCCTTGATTCAAAAAGGGTCAAAAACTGACCTCATCCACCACTGCAGAGATTGTTTAGAAATTTTAATAATCCTTCACCTGAAGGTGGGATTAACTGCCTCAAATTTTCTCAAATGTCAACCAGATACTTTGTACTCAGTTAGAGTGGGGGGATCACATTAACTTCTTAAGCTATTCTTGCTCCATGAGAGAAACCTCTTACCCAACAAAGATGCTACATACACATGCCTCCAAATAAATGGTGGTGTGACAGTGAAAGCTGGTAATAACACAGTATTTTGTATCAAAACATGCATCTGGTCTACAAAATCACCTCCCTCAGTTCATTTCAATCATCTGATTATGCTCCTTAACACACATGCTTTACTTTACGATTCATAATGTTTACAACTTCCCACTGAGACTCATCTAACAATGGCAAATAGTCCACAGTGACCACGGACTGGCCCTTTGGCAGGTGAAAACGATGATCCTCTACCAGAACAACATTATTCCAAGTCAAATAAAACTAAGTCATCTGTAATTCAACCCTACGCCTATGCTAACCAACTGAAACACCTCAAACTCTTATCAGCTCTTCCCCACCATCCAGCAAGGTTTGACTTTAAATTATCACCTACAACTGTAATTGAATCAAGACAAGTATCTTAAAGCAATAACAAAAAAGTATACCTAATTAAATTTAAAGAACAACTACTTTTCCAATGAGTTATACAGCATAAAACTCATTGATAGATATTAGCTCGTGAATTGTAAAGTTATTTTTCTTTTGTAAAACCTGTAAACTAACTTTCTCCCTTACTGCTGGGCAGGAAGCCATCACTTTACTGGAAGCTCTAGCTAGAAGAGATCAGTGTAGTGTACAGCACCAATCTGCTCAGGCATGCAGGCTGCAGAGAGAACAGCAAACCTGTCCCGAAGGTCCTTCACTCTTTTGACAGAGGTAAAATGCCTCACTGCAGGAGACAGCTTTTTGTTGCTCAGCTTGAAACTATAGGGGGGAAAAGCAACCACAGAAAATAACACAAATGTCTATGTTCAATAAAAATATAGAGAAGACTAAAGAATATATAAAGATATAAGTACGTAGAGGGGGAGGGGGAAGCTAGATATAAGAAGATGAGGAAGCAGATCCAAAGAAGAGTGTCAAGAAAATTAAATATTCATAATGCAATGCTATCTTACAGGCAAAAGTATTATTACTCTGAAAAGGATCAGAGTAAGGATAAATAGTTCATAGCAGCTGTTTGACATATCACTAAATATATATTACTGGAAAATACTACACTGGCAGTGAGATGGAAGAAGAAGCAGCTGATAAGTGTGAGAGCAAGAAAATTTAGGGATTTCAAGACTTAGACCTTTTAAAAATAATTGCTATTTCAAATTTGACTGTATGTGTATAATTTATGCTAAAAAATGTATTAATTAGGACATTGGTTGCAAAATTCTCAAATGCAACAGAGCTATAAAGAATTACCATTTTGAAAACTAAAAAAAAAAAAAAAAAAACAACCAAAACAAACCCACCTGATTTTTAATAGGGCATTATGAATACCAAAAGTAAAACAATCCAGTTGGAAAAAAGAATGCCTGTGCCATGCAGTATGTGATAAATCAAAACCAATTTACAAATCCAAGGGAAAAAGAACCTGAATCTAGAGAGAGCAAAGCATAGCAATCAGAATGAAGTACTGACGTTTCCAACAGTGACTTCACCTTCCCCACCATCACTTCAAGTTTGTTTTTTTCTAAGACCTTACTGGGTGGGGGGCTGGGGGTGAAGAAAAGGCAGTGGATGACTCTGTCTGACTTTAGTGTAAACCAAGGTGTAAACCTGCTGTGCGAGCCTGCTGGATCTGCAATTCTCACTGTCCTTTGGGCTGTTTTTCTGTACTGACCTTCCTACCTACATCCAGAGTTTCAACCGCACTGCTGTGCGCATAAGCCCACCTTTCATACCGACCCTCAAAACCAGAATGCAGACTGACTTCACTGAAGTAAACAGCTCATTCTACCTGGCTATCAAGCAGTTACTTTATGCTGGCAGTTTAGACATTGTCAGGGCATAAAGGACAAGACTCCTGTTTCAGTTTTCCCTAGAAGTTGTTTAAATTATGATGAAGCTGTTTTCCAAATTCTTTGATCATTCGACATAATAAAATCTCATTCAAAAATAGATTATTTTTGTTGTTTTTCTTAATCCAGACTCCTAAATGAAGTCCTCCTGCAGTTAGCTCTATTTTAAATTGTCTTTCTAATATGTCATAGGATTCATCTACATGAGAACAGTTTCAATTTAACCATTTTCATTTGATTTAGTTGAATGCAACCTTGCTTTATTTCAATTTATCTTGTTACAGTTTAAGTTAATGGAGAATTGACTGAAGTTCTGGCTCAGCTGCACAGACGCGAACAGCTGCAGTGATTTCAGATGTTCCTGTTCTCCAGCTGCTCGCTCTGTCCCTCTGCCAGGTATTCCCATCCCTAGAAATTTGGCAAAAGTGAGCTCCTACTCAAGCCCCAGCCACTGTACCTGACATTGGTGCATAATGATGTAAATGCATCTTCAGACATTTTCTCTGTTGAATCTACTAAAGGAGCAATAACCTTCACGGGAGGGACACAACCGGGTGTGGACACTGGCACATTTGAAGACAGCTTTCTGCTGTTTGCCTCTTGCTGAATGAACAGCACTGTTTAACAGCCCACACAGGGCACCTTATCAAAACTGTCCTTTCACTGACATGAGAAAAGAAGCCTGCATTGCTAAGTCTCCAAAAGTTTTCAAATATTTTGCATAATTAATAGATTTATCTGCATGCACTGGTCTGTTTGAATTCCTTGCTCTCGCGCAAACTATGTCTTGTAACTGCCAGGTTCATTTCTGCTCTTTTCAATACAAAAAACATTAAATGATCAAAACAATGGTGAGAGATTAAATTCTTGATTCCAAAAATGGGAAGCAAAGTTACAAAAGATAAACATGTAACACAATATCATGAAATTATCTCCCTTTCAAGATGCCCACCACGATTTCTTTGTGAACTCTCCTGAGAGGGGAAGGACCGGAGCTCCATCCCTGAGCAGCCACCTTTCAAAACTGACCTTTAAAACAGGGGAAAGCAAGAGGGTTCCTAACTACTTGGCAGATCAAGTGTTTTGAGAAGATTTGTGTTTCTGTATCCTTCCCTGTTTCCTTGCTCAAGACAGGAGTCCAGAAACACGTTGGCAGAGGGAATAGTTTTAGAACAGTTTTCCTGCCCTTCACAACACTTCCATGTTTGGTGGAGTATTTTTATAAAATGAATTTGTATCTTTCCCAAGTTATCATTTTGCTGTCAGATCTCCCAAAAGACTATTCATGGCATAATACAGGTGATAGCTTATGCATGCCAAGTATTTTCTCCAAAATCATCCTGCTACCAACATTTCAGGGCTCGTGATGTCATAGCAACTACCTAAACTTCCACACAGCCAGATCTGTCTTAGAGCCCATCTGTCGCAACTCCATCTAAAATTGTATTAGTGACTCTTCAGAGAAAACAAGGCTGAATGTGAGAGGTTGTATCATTTAACAATTTCATTTTTTTAACAGGGAGGTTGACTGTTTGGGCAAAGATTTAGTAAGGTGGAACAGAAGATCTAAAATGCCTGAAGTTTTTAATATTGATTCTAGCAATAGGTGACTACTGTGGAATGCAACTAACCATCATGGTCAAACATGCTGTCAACCACTACCTAATAAAATCTCCTGATACTACAGAAGACTTCAGTTTTTGTTTGTTTCTTTTTCCATGTATTTATCTTTGTCCCTACAGAACTCAAAGGTTATTTCATATATAGTACAAAGCACCTTCAAGTAATTATAGGGAACTAACTGCATTGGGGCTTGAGCATCACTTCACACTGTAGTCTTGAAAAAGACTTGCTCTCTGAGGGCTATTATTCTTTAGGTTTTACAGAATTATCTATTGCCTGGAGTTTATTTTCTTAACTGATTAGCTGAAAAAAACATATTGTGCAGAAAAAAAATTCCTACTTCTGCTTTCACCTACTTGCTGTTAAAACAAAAATTATTAAGCTTTAATAAAGGTGTTACTGTAATTCTTCCATTAAAAGTCCAAAAGCTAAATGGGAAATCCTTCAAAAGAATCTCAGTATCTCTAACATTTTACCTTCTGGCCCTGAAGATTTGCTTATGTTACATGCAGTCCTTTTTTAAAAAAAGTAATAATTAAAAATATCAAATTTATTTTTGAAAGAAAGATATTGAAGACAGCAGCCTTTTGTGAAGCTAAGAGGGAGGAAGGTTTATCTTACGTCTCCACACTCCAGAAATAAATAGTGCTATTCCCAAGGACTTTTTCCAGCCTTTCTCTCGTTGCACGGTTTATTAACTGATATACAATAAATCAAGAGCTACCTCTATCCAGTACTTTTCTGCTGATCACACTAGATTCAGAGTCGAAGGAGACTTTGTTTTCTTGCTTTTACCCACCATCTTGACAAGAAAGACTTTGCCTAAGGTATGAGCCAAATTATCTAACAGAAAGTTCTTCACTGAGTTGGTTATGGCACCTCAGCATAAGGTAAAATATCACATACTGTATATCTGCATTGAATAAAAGCACAGTACAGCGGCATCTGAGCTACTGTGGAACAAATGTGGAAAATTTAGACAGTGAGATGCAGTATGATACAAAGGTGCAGTTGCTTTTCCTTGCGTGGGTAAGTCCTGCTCCTTAAACTGACTCCTACTCAACAAAGAACCCTTTGGTGAAATCCATGTGCATAATCCCAAATTATACAGATAGGAGCTTTGATGAGAAAAAACCCAAACCTTTTCAATGTAAGGAGAACCAGTGTTATTCTTGTATTAAATCAAAAAGGCACTCTTTGTATTATAATGTGCAAATTATTTAACAATACAGGTAAAAAAATGGTAAAATAGTAAGGCTATTATATAGCACATATCTGAATACATATATATATACGTACAAAACCATGAATTTATGCTGAAAATTGAGGTTTCCAAGCAAAGTTTCAAAATTATTGCATCCATTCCTCCTATAATGTCAACAAACCCTACAGAAATGCTAGGAACAACTGCAATTTAATATCACATAAAGGTGAAGCAATCAACTGATTTCATTGATATACCCATGCCTATACGTTCACCCTGCAACCAGAGTTCCACCCTTCCTCTAGCCCGTGCACTCTGTTTTCTGCTGCTTCAATCCACCTGCAAGCAGAACTGAAGATGGATTGCCAACACTTGCAAAGAGGGAGGCTGCCCACATCATTTTACCATGGCATTCTAAATCGACTCTTAGGTAAAATGAAAATAGAAACAGTTTATGAACAACAACACAGCATACCACTGAGAAAAGCAAGTTCTGTTAAGCTTTATATAAAACAGAAGACTGAACTGAAAATTTAACATGAAAGGCAATTTACCAGGAAAACTGATACAATTTCATGAGTGGCTAGAGGGAGGAACAGTCTGGTTAGCAGATTAAGAGACTGATAAATGTTTCTTAGGAATCTGAAGATGGACAGCACTAGAGAAATGTTTAATATTGTTCAAAGGAGTCAATTATTTCCAAACCAGTGTATACAACATAAGGTATTAGGTTAGATACATGTATTTGCCTTATAACTACTTCCAGTAGTTTTATAGTAACTTTTTCTACAGGTATTTAGATACTGAAGACCAAATCTTATCCCCATTCCCCAGAATAGCATGATGCCCTTAGGTCCTTACCAGCCATCACTGAATTTCATTGCACTTCACCCAGGTCTGCAACTGGATGTAGAGAAGAGGGGGAAAGAAACAAGGAAGGAGGATGGTCTGGCTTAGCATCTCCCCAGAACTCATCATCCCACCTGCACTCCTGAACTGTTTCCCTAGAATGTCGAAAACTAACTCTACACCACAGACTTAAATAAATTTTTCTTCCTGTTGACAAAGGAGGCAGAATCTGATCTGCAAAGCATTAATTATGGCATGTAAAAATCTGGTTTTCCCGACTGCAGAGAGAAAACAGATTAGACACTAACAATTTTTTAACCTTGATTTTAAGGGGAAAAAAAAGAGAAATGCATTTAAAATGAGAAATTGTG
Source organism: Falco naumanni (assembly GCF_017639655.2). Classification (NCBI taxonomy): domain Eukaryota; kingdom Metazoa; phylum Chordata; class Aves; order Falconiformes; family Falconidae; genus Falco; species Falco naumanni. The sequence continues at coordinate 42,168,243 of NC_054054.1, read as the reverse complement.
ATTGAGGGGAAAATAAACACTGAAAATCATCTCTTCTAATGTTTTGGTGCAGCATTTCAGCCATCTGCAAACCACCTTATAGCCTCCCACTAATCTGACTTTCTAACACACTGCAGGTTGACATCTATTGGCATCAGACTTTAAAAATGCTTCAATCAAGATCTCTATAGTCCTCATAACTGTTTTATGATTTAACATTTCTGATAACACAGCCACCGGTCCCAGCAAGCATTCAAGATGCTCACAGGTGAGTTAAGGCACAATAAAAAGCACAGTAATCTAACAAATCTCCTTGGAGAATGTATTGTTTATTACCATGCCTGCAGACTCTTAACACTGCAAACGTACTGGCAACCATTTCTAGCAGATCATATACAAAGACATGAATATAATTTGAAAAGTTTAGACATGCACAGAAAAAGCAATCAACAGCCTCAATAAGAAAATTGAGGGAAAAGTAAAATGATTTAGCAAACATGAATGATTGTTAAGTCCTTGAATGGAAAAAAAGGGGGGAAATGAAGAAGCAATGACCTTTTGTACCCATCCCTCAAGTAGCAGTTTTTAGAAACTTTTGTATTTCCCATAAAATTAGCTAGAAGATAAATCTCACTATGGTGATTTGCTCTTTATAAGTCCAAAGCCACTGTTCTGAGTTCTCACTGTATAATTACTTCAATATAGATAAAGCATGAGTCATCTGTTTTACTCTAACGTTTGCATTTAAATTTGAATTTTATTCTTGCTTATCTTTTTTCCTAAATTGATATTACTGTCTACTATGTTTATTAAAAACAACTTAAAGCCACAGTGCATGTCAAACTCTGCACTGAGGCACCATTTGTTGTGTTATTTTAATTAACGTGTCTCAGGGAGATTACAATTCTAATAATTTCTATTAACTATGTCAAAGTTTACTTTTTCTTAAATGTCAGATTTTCTTTCCCATTTCAAATTATGCCTTAATACCCAAGAAGCTTTTAGTAAATACTATGCGCATCTAGGTATGAAACTCAGAGGCACTGTCTTGTTTTCCTGTTACCATCACAACCACGGATGATTAGGCAGTGTCCTTAGCAGGTTCCCAAATCTGCCCCACTCTGGATCTCGTCCTCCTTTCCCATTCTTAGTGAGACAAAAATTGGAAACCCCAGGAAATACAGACCTTCACCCAGATTAAGACCAGCTGCTATCCCCCTTCTCCCATTAAGAAGCTCATCCTAGAGCAGGATGGTGCTCAAAGGGAAACTAAAAAGAAAGTGCTCCACATCCAGACTACAGTGACAGAAGATTTTAAGGTTAAATACTTGGTTGTCCCCATAACTTTTTGCCTATGACTTGCCACAATCCTTGTACTGCATACTTGGGTAGGAAACTGGATCTCAATGTACTTAAATGGCTGCAGGACGAGTTGCTTTGCGGAGAAAAGACTCAGTTAATACCTTGTGTAAGTGAATTTTTTCACGAGGCTCAGCCCCAGGTATCTAACAGTGGCTCTAAGACACTGAAAGAAGAATAAAAAACCCCATGTTACTAAACTTAAGTTAGTTGTGGTAATTTTTAAAGGTCCCCTTTTTATAACCCTCTCTCTTCCTTTTCAGTGACCCAACCATGGTATGTATGTTTTTTTTTCCCCAGACATTATGGAACTGCATAGTAACACTTTCTGCTGATCTGATAAAGGAAACCACAGCACTTACTCAGCATTATGAATGGGATTCCCTTACTTCATTAAATACACTTGCCTTTTCCATGACCAATGGATAGGAAGCAACGGGAAGAAGCGCTAAGCAGCATTGAGAGCTCAGTGCTCATCACAGCTGTCAGGCACCCCTGTAGAGAGCTGAATCTGCAGAAGGTTTTGCAAATCACCAGCAGAAAAAGCAGACAAAGGCATGTCAGTCTCAAAGACTCCCACACACCAAACTAAGACACTACATGAATACTTTTTTTAATGACCTCCCTTTAAAAAAAAAAATATTAATGGATGATTGGTCCATTTACTAACATCAAGATAGCTTCACAGTCTGAAAGACTACAGGAGTCTTTAAGCTCTTAGTTTTGAGACACTGGGATGGACTGACGTGTAACTTCACTGCTGCTAATTAAACTCAGCACTGCTGTCTACCTGTTCCTTTGGAAATCTAAACAAAATTAAGTGACTCTAGATTGATTTTTCCCTTGGTCTTAAAAAAAGAAAAGAAACAAAAAGAACAAAAAAGTAGATACAGGCTTAGTAGTAAAGTCAATCTTAGGATATATTGTGTAATTAATCTGCCACTATATAAAAGCAGACCTTTCTCTGCATATTTTTCTTAGGGTATTGTTTATAAATAGTGGTCAGGATCTTTGAATGGAAAAGATTGAAGTGCTACATATGAAAAAAAATTTCTGAAGTATTTACGCAAAGCTCGAGTGTTTTGATTCTCCTTTTGTTGCGTAATGCGAGAGGCTACAGGAAAAAGCCCATTATTGTGCCTCTATCTGTATCCTTCAGATATCTTTAAAACCAAACTCCTTTAATTCTACCTATCTCTGCCTTTCATTCTTACTTAAAAGCATGATATACTTTCCATCCTTTTAATCACATCTCAAATTTTTTGCCCAAGCCCTACAATCCTTTTTCTATTTTTATCTGAATTTGCTGAAATACATTGATCTGAGTAACCAGAGCCCTACAATGACTAGCAGGATTCTAGATGTGCTTGCACAATTAGTTGGCAGTGCTGTAACTCTTTCCATAGTTTTCAGTATCATAGTAGGTATAACATGCTGAAGTCAGCAGCATAATACTCTAAAGTTCACCTGAGGAGGGTATCACTTTATTTTGCAGTTGCTAACATAGCCATCAATTTATTCCACTCATTTTCTCTAAACTGTTTTTTTGTTTTTCTTGACATTTTAATGTATTTTTGTCACTTTCCCCCTTATGGTGAAAGAAAAAAAAAAAAAGTGGTTTGGATTTGACAGTCCATCTGTGCATGTTCGAAAGCACATTTTGAAAATACAGCACACCTAGGAACAAGAAGATGCAAGATTTCTTTTAGCCTGAAAACTTAGAAGTGGGCACAAAAAACCCAGCCCAAATCCAGCAGCCTTTCTAGCAGTTTTTCAATGGATGCTCTAGTAAAATTCACATTTGGTCACCCACCAGTTCAGTCCCTGAGCAAGATATTTTCAAGACCTATTCAAACTGGGGAGAATGGAGGCTGTCTCCCAAGTGGATGGATGGCTGTGTTTTACCCTTTCTACTTACACCCCACAAGATGACCATAAAAAAAGAGGGAAAACAGGCTCCTATGTGGTTACACGTACTGTAGATCAATGCCAGTCATTTTGGAAATTGCAATCTTTTCCGGCTCAGCATGTATAAAGTGAAAGCAATTGCTGAGCACGTATATATTTCCCAGCCTTCAGCTGCTGAGGTTTCCTATAAATGCATTGAATGAGTACAGCCTGTTCTCAATCTCCTATATTAAAGACCAGAACTGACACCTAACTGGGATGGAGCAAGGGCTTCCCCTGCCCTCAGACTCTACTGTAACCCTAAGAAGACCATGACCCAAAGTCTTAGAGCTCCTGAAGCCAGTTGATGCTGGGGAGATTGCAGAGTATGCTTGAAATCATGCCACAAAAGCAAGATTTCAGGCCAGCCAAGATGCACATCTTTCCTATCCTTGTTTGTGTCAAAACTCATCGGACTGAAGTAGCCAAGCAGAAAGGACAACAACCATAAAACCAGACAAAATAGTTTTACTGTCTGAAACTCAAAACACAATGCTGGCCTCACTTTTGCCTGTCTAGCAGACAGTGTGGCTGAGGAGGGCAGTTGAGCAAGAGGAAAGGGAAACAGACAAAATTGGACACTAGGAGGATGTGCTCTGTGATCTGTCTTCCTGAGAACTGTGGTGTATAAACACCATTTAAGTGTTCCTAGCATCCCTTTCAGACCTTTGTGGGAGAGTATTTAATAGGTGAATGGCTCTCCTCTCACTACATTAGACTCTGGATTTACAAACACACTGGTACCGCTTATCTTACCGCAGGAACTCTTAAGCAAAACTTGGCCATAAGCCTACATAGCGACTTAGTGAAGTAGTATTCAAAGCACTTCATGGAATTTGACAGCTTTCCTAGAATAACCTTTTCACTAACCAAGGAGATGAGATGAAGAATTATTTTTTCCAGAAACCAGACTCTCCCAATTTTAGTCTAATTTTGTTAAAATGTAAGGTTAAGTTTCATACCTTACTAACAACTAAATCTTGCGTCACAGAAGAGGTTAAGGTAAAAAAAAAAAAAAAAAAAAAAAAAGGACAGAGGGAGAAGAAAAAAAGAAAAAGGAAAAGAAAAACAAAAAGCAGCTTTCAATTGTAAGCATTCAAGACAAATAACAAAGGAGGCACGACGCAAATACTGTAAAGGCTTATGTTTCAAATCCATTTCCAGAAAAAAAGAGCTGAATGGGAACAGAGGACAGGGAGAAGCTGAGGAAGAATTCATCTAGGCAAATGATTTTCTGTCCATATCCCTCAGTTTAGCCTTCAGAGCATTTGTCTGTGTAGTCTTTACCAAATCTTGGAACGCAATGGGACTAATAAATAAATGAAACATTTTGATTGGTTTTTTGTGTCACTGCTGATCCTGAAGGAGTTTCTATATTGATGGCACTGACCTGCACCTACCACGTACACCTAGATTTTGGCAGCATTTCAATACCAAGCAAATTCTTGCAAAGGTGCATTTAAACACTTTGCTAAAAACTGCAGAGTTTGGTAGAGCCATATAATTAATGTCTTGTTGCCTTTCCCTATTTCATCAAAGTATTGAAATAACGTGATATGAAGTGAATTATTTTTATTTGTTTGGCAGTTATCCAGCATTTTAATAGCAGGGTGGCTGCTGAGCTCAGTGTTGAATTGTCCCAGCACATTATATTTGTACAATTTCATCTCTGTAGTACACAATCAGGCAAGGGAATAACACAAAGTTTTTTAATATTCTGTCTTTACAACAAGCAAACAACCCGGAAGAGTGGATTTCAAATTTTGGCTGGGGATTAACACACAAATGTTCTGAAAATTAGGGATATAATTATGTAAAGTCAATTAAAATTTTCAATTACATATTTCCTAAGGCTTTATCTATTAGCAATGCTGGGCATCCTGGGTTTGTAATTCCTTTCAGTCCTTTGCCTCATCTACCAACAAAGAAACACCACAACCAAGTGACTCAAAAAAACAAAATAAACAAAACAGTTTTTCAGAATTTTGGAGGTAACAAAAAGTTAAAAAAAAAAAAAAAAAAAAGTGTAGTGTGTCTCAGCTTCACTAAGTATGCGGAGTGGTCTTGGGGCTCATGGCCACCCAAAGTTTTGCTATACTAGTAATAACAATAGAAAGCTAAGGACCCAGATGTATTTTTACATTCTAGGATCTGTTTATTTTAGGGTTTAATTGCAATACAAAATGAAGTCACTGATTAATAAAAAAAATGTGTGTGCGTGTGTGTGTGCCTTTCCCAAATTTTATTCACAGCTTATAAGTAATAGTGGGAGTCAATTAACTGTATTGAATGTAATCACAAGCCCATAAATTCTTTTTACTGTATTGAGTTACGGCTTTGCATACTAATGACGCATATTCTTTTTTTTTTTTTTTTTTCCCCTAGAAGTTTTCTGTGCAACATGGTAATTACATAAATTGCAGCATTCTTCTTTAGTGGCTATGGGGAAAAAAAATACTTATGAATTTCAAAAGAATCATTCTTTCTTAAGAGCATCTCACATCTGTACACCTCATAAATGTCTCCATATACTAATGAGCAAACTCATTGTTAGCATTATTCCTGCTATTCTCTCATTACAATCCAGTTTTGGAATAAAAAACATGCCTGGTAAAATAAGAGTTTTCATCAGTTATATACTGCCAGCTAGCAAAGCAGAAAATAAGAGGAAATGGCCATTTCTATTTCATATTGCTTAATATCCATCACATAATGGAAATGAGATAAAGTAGATAATGATAATAAGAATAGTATTAGGAGCACATACATATATTATGTATTTCTCAGAGGTACCACTGTTGTACCATTTACATTGTTAATATTAAAATGTCTTGGGCTGCACAACCCAATGTAACCAATACTATAAATATTACCTTTAATATAAAAGAGTTGAATGAGCTTTTAACCTTGAATTTGATACAATGTTGAAAATAACTTTTATACTTATATGACCTAGCTCATGTGAAAAGCAAAGTACTCTTTCATTCAAATAAATCTTTCTCTAAAGTAAAACTTCTCTGGACTATTCTGAGCTATAATATCTATTGCACATTAAGTGATCATAGACCTTTTCTGTATTTCTAGTAAGTGTAACTCAGAGGCAGAAATGTCAGTTTAGATGAAGCTTTTGTAGGTAATATTAAATACAAATAAATACTTTAAGAAATGATCCATTTCTACTATTATTTCATTAAAGAAAAGTGTTCAGGAATGTTATACACGTGTTCTATTATCCTCAGTCCAAGTAAAAATGTGATTTAAAATGGTTTTTGAATCAGAACATTTACTAAACAGAAAAGAAAAAATAAAGTAAAAAAAAAAAAAAGGAGGGGGAAAGGCAAGAGGAGGATGTTTTGATTTTTCAAAATAAGCAGGACTTGGATCATGGAAACATTCAAGTTTGTTGAATTCAAGCCCTCTGGAGGTGGCTAGTCCAATCTCCTGCTCAAAGGGTCAGCTATGAGAGATCAGATCAGTATTCTCAAAGGTCCCTCCAGTTCATCCCATGTATTTTTTACGCTGATGGGCTAAACACTGGGGACAGAAACCAGAGAAATAGAAACGCATATTGCACTCAAGAGTGTACTTCTGTGCAATCGAGCCTGTGAGGGGACACATCGTCGGTTTGCTCATGCAAAGGCAACTGGGAAAGAAATAAGGCAAAAATGGGAAGTCTGAGCACAACACAGTAACGGTAGGGTTAGGAAGAGGGTGATTGTTGGATCCTGTCTGCAGGGTGCTGCAATACGACCAAGGAAGGAATGGCAGGGCAGAGCCTGGACAAGGGAGAAACAGAAAAATCAGCGCAGGATAGAAGTGAACTCATTGCCAAATGCTCCAAGCAGGACATGGACATATAGAGTATGTGCTACCATCTGACTCAGGCTGCTGGCCTGAGTATTTTTATAAAAATATGGTTGACATAGGATATTTTTAATTTCCATTTAACTAAATTACTATGGGGGGAAAAAAAACTATTCCCCCCCCCCCTTTTTTTAGTTCTTTTTTTGTTTTCTTTTTTCTTTTTTTAATCATCATATACCTCATTTTAATGTATATGAGACTAAGCAGATAGTACCATCAGATATACATGCTGGCAGTCATGAAATCTGATTATGTAGAAAAATTGGACAGAACCTTTGATACAAGTTTGAGTTACTATCACTGTGAAGGACTGGATAACCACAAGGTTTAAAGATATAGGTTAGAAATTAAGAGTATGAAGCTCAACTCCTTACACTAGGGACTATTGATAAGAATTTGTTGTCAGACAATTACCAGGTGCAAATGGCACTGGAAGGAAGACCTATTACTCTAAATAAGTGTAATCTACCAGTGGTAATGAGCCTGTGACTAAGGTAAATGCAATACTAGGAGTGTCAGGCAAGCAGAGATAGGAAATATTAATGGTATTGCATAAGGCAATGGTGAGTTTTTATCTGGAACACTGTGCACTTCTTGTCATTTATGTTCAAGAAAGAGGTAATTAAATGAGCAAAGCAGAAAAAATGGAGTTAGAAGGGCTGCTGAAAAAAGCTAAAACAGCTGGAACTGTACAGTTTTAGTAAAAGGAGGGCTGCAAGGAGACATTGTAGGACTGTTCTATTGAAAGATCATGAAATGAAACTACAGCTTAAGATTTATTTAAGATGAAGGACACTTAGCAGAAAATTAATCAGGTATGAATTGGCTAGGTATGAACACTAAAAAAAAAGACAAAGTTTCTGACAATAACAAGACTGGGGTTCTGAAACAGCCCTTTAGGAAGTGTTGGGGAAAAAAAAACAACCCTTAATATTAATAAGAATCTTCATGGATTCACAAGCAGGATTAAAAGACATATCCACAATAGTCATAAGAAATGTAAGAGACTTCTTTTTGGCTTGCATTTCTTCTCTTACAAATCCATCTATAGGCATGCATCGATTATTTATCAGTGTGGTGCTTCCACTTCATATGCTGAGACACAAACTCCAGCCTCCATGGTGCAAAAGGAAGAATTGGAAGTACACTGTTAAGAACACAGATATGGTTTTATTTTTCATAAAATGTTATGATGGAGTGATACAGCAACCAAGAAAAAAAGAAAATGAACTTCAGACCTCCCAAGAATGACGCTAAAAAGTTAAAGCAGCACTTAGTCTTTTTAAAGATGTCATTTCTGTTCAGTGTAACTGTTAGATGCTTAATGCAGATAGATGGGCTAAGCAGACTCTGCAAAGACAAAATTTCTTCCCTTACATCCAATCTAAAAGCTTTTAAAATCTCTCTGTCAGGAACAATTTGACTGCATATCAATTGCATTCCCCTACTGCTGCAAAACTTATAATAAGGGAATATCATGGAGAAGAAAAAACACATTTTGATAACTCCGACAGTAAAATGAAACACTGTCAATCTAATCAGCTGGAAAGCTGGGACTGTACGTTAACCTCACTTTGCTCATTAAAGTTCTCATTCAATTAAAATAGCAGCTGCGATATGTCTGAGTGATGCCACACTGTCGTGCTGCCAAGTTCATTTCTGGTGTTTCTCTGTTGACCTCACGAAGAACGGGCTCTGGGACTTCAAAGTTTTTCAGGACATCCACATGGTTTATCATAAACATAAACAAAATATAAACTGCCTAGCTATATCCTTGACACAAAAGATGTGTGGTGCCTATATGTAAGAAAAGAACCAGACATTCTCCTGTTATCTTCAACATACAGTGTGAAGTTCTATACAGCTCTTCTTTTAGTATAGGATCTATATACATAAAAACACTCCGCTTTGAAAATGAAGTCTGGAAGTCTTACTTCACATTCATCTATTTTTAATCTGTTGTTTTTCTTTCACATGTTAGAGAAGGAGATATAAAGTCCTTAATTTAGCCCAGAGGTCTCAAAAGAACAAAAAAATTCCCAGTTTTATCCACAACAATATATATTTACAAAACATACTTAAAGGAGAATAATTGAATTGTCTTCCATATATAAGAACAATCAAACTGATCCCCTGGGTGAGAGACACTAATTCCAAATTACCTATATTCTATATATCAGTAAAATTATGATTCTCCTCACATAGTCTCCATTTAGATCAAATTTTTCATAATGGCTCCAATAAATAGCAATAATGGTGGATATTTCCAATGGACAAACTGGTGGCTTTATTCTCAATTCAGAATACTGCCTAAGCAAAAGCAAATATAAAATAAATGCTAGACATGCAGGGAAGACAGGGAGCAGCTCCATTAAAGTCAACAGTTATGCATAAAAATACATAAAACTGGGGAAAGAATAATAATAAATGTCTTTAGATAATGTATGAGAATCACAGTATGAACTCTCAGCAGAGGTACATCTAAAAAGAGAAGTTAGTCAGGAGAACCAATTTTTAACTTGCCATTTGAAGCTAAGGGGAGAAAGAATAAAAATTTCATAGCATCAGCATTGTCTGAAGAACTCTTTTGTGCTTAAATAATATTTCCTGAACAATTTTAAAGCTCAAGCTATGGAAATTAGCATCACAATCCACTGCATCTATTGCTTTCATTTGTGAATGGAGGTTGTTATTTAGCAGGACTGTCAATTTGTCATCTTCATTGACCAATGCATTGCTTTAAAAAAACAGGTCTTATTAGACAGAGACAAAGTATTTGCATTATTTTCAAAAGCTTTAGAAGTGATATTGTTTCACAGTTTAACAAAGTTGCAAGTATCTCCAATTTTCACTGCTGGACCAACTCAATCTAGTTAGAAGAAGGATTTTTTTTTTCCTTTGTCAAGACTTTATAACAAGTTTAATTTTAAAGAGATGGTTTACAGAAATAATATAAACTTTTAAACAATTGGCATTAGCAAGAGCAGGGCTGATCTGAACTGCAAGTGCACTGATAAAAGAGACATCATTGACACTTCCAAAACATGTATTATGACATACCCTTCCCCTTCCCTAGGAAGAGAGAGAGGCTGCATGGAATTTATTCAACAGAAAACCACTTTAAACTTCTGGACAGGAAAGCTGGGCTGGAGGAAGGGATCTAATAGGACACAGCAAACAGGAAGACTGATTTCTAAACTCATAAAATGCTGCATCTTTTCTGCCTTCTCTGCTTGTTTGTTTAAAGAGTTACAATATTCTACCTTAATATTTTGTGTTCTTAAGAAAAAAAAAAAAAAAAAAAAAAAAAAAGAAGCTTGGTAGACTAGAAATCTCCTGGTACATCTCAGCATGCTTCCACCCAACAAAAGGTAGTTCTCATACAGCTCTCTCTAGCTCAGTGTCTTGTCAATTTTATGACCTTATCTTGGCAAAGTGGGACTGCTCTAACCAAACAGACATGTCCCCCAACACAGATACAGGGTGTCTATATTAGAGTTAGCTGTCTAAGATCTCATTATAGTCAGTAAGAGGAAAATAAAAAAAAAAAATAGGTTACAATACTTGTCTCTCTAATATATCTCTAAAAGAAGTAATGAGACTATTTATCTACTTAAGAAAAAACGTTCTTATTTGTGTAGAGAGTGAGCCCAAGATGAGAATCATTTCAGGGCACATGGATCTCACCCAGAATGGCTTGCAGAGGCACACCTTCATGAACATGTGGGGAGTGTTCTTTCTGTTCCTTCTTTCTTGCCTAAGACAGTGGATAGCCTTGATGAAATCTGCTCTACCGTAAGTATGATTGTTTGTGATTCCTGGCTGAGCTTGTTAACATGGCTCTAGCAGTGGTCTGCTAACAAGGTCTTTCCTCCAAGAAAGGAAGGGAGAACATTCGTATTGCCAGTGATCAACTCCACTGCTCTTCTATGATGCTCTTCAGTTTCAGTGCTAGGACAGCTTCATGAAAAGCTTATTCTTCACCAGTGTTAGGGAAGAACTTCAGATAATAGGGAGAAGGCGAACAAAATTTTACCACCATGACAGAATTGCCAGACACGACAAGGAATAAGTATGACAAAATGAGTTTTCTAATTTTAATGGATTTTTTTCCTTACTTCTTAGGTACCAAAATGTTTTTAATTTCTAAATTCTAATCTTTTGCCTTCTTCAGAAGACAAGAGCTACACAAAACATGTTTCAACATAACACGACTCTTCCCTGTTTTGCTCCACATGCATGATTTGACCTAATACTTGGACATCTCTCTTTTTCATATATTAGTTTCCCAGATGTTTCCCTTGGTGACTAGTAATTGCATTCATAATGGCTCTTCACTGTCTGTCAGGCAGTGCCAATGAAATACTGAAAATGTCAGACCCCACAAACCCAAAGTCTTAGAGCAATACAAATTATTTTTCCTGGAGAAAAGCCAATTTAGCAAAGGAACTGTGTGCTGCATTGTCTCTTCTCTCCAGTTTCCAAGTAACTAGCCCTGGTTTCTTCTCTCTCCTACATCTCCCTGCTCTGCCTTCTCTCTTTACCAAATCAGTTAGCATTGAATTGAACAATAAAATGGACATTCTCCACTGGTAAATCACTGCTGCAGTGCATATACTTTATGTTGCAGTGAAATACTTTGTTGGTTTGGTTTTTTTTTTTTCCCTTTTTCATCATAGACCTCTCAATGTTTTCCAATTTATTTTGGTCTCTCTCTTCATTCTAAGATTGTTAGTGGAGTTAGACATGTTTGGTAGCTTGTGTAGTTATAGCCTTTCTCACTGAGTCTTTAAGGTGTGTTCCCAACCTCCAAGAGCCAGGAAACTCAAGGAGTAGTTACATGGTGAACCTAACCAGTTCAACTTTAACAAATATATTAAAGATTTATGCTGCTGTAGCTGCTTATCAAACAGTTGCTTGCTTTTAAGCAAAGCTGTGTTGTTTTTTTTTTAAATAATACATAACCAAATCAATAAAATACTATTTCTTGCTGCATACTTCATTGTCCCCAGCTGCACGTGGTTTTTACATCCTTTCACACCTGATCCTCCCCATCTGCACATTCAAGATTACACATGATCCATGGCGGACCTTGCAGAGTATGAGCATCCAGCTCAGTAGTTCTGACAAATTTCTCTCATCAGTCAAATTGCATCCTGTGCACCTATAATTATTTCACAGTGTTAGAGAGAGAGAGAGACTCCGTTGAGTCAGAGAAATATATTAACATTATTTTGCAAGCATTTATTACCTGAGAGAATTATACTTTTAAATTACTCATAAATTGTTAGCATATAGACATTACAGGTTTTCAGGTATTTTAAAATTTTATAACTACAGTTTAGTGTCTGTGTATCTCCGTATTAACACAGCACCCGCCTTCTTAGATTTAGAATTTAAAACAGAAGTTTGATTGTTCATAAACAATCTGGACATAAAGTACATAGAAATACCTTTTAAAGGTCAGTTCTAAAATGATCATTATTGTTTTGGCATTTTAGATTTTTTGCAATTATTTGAAATCTTAATCCTAGAGCTATTTGCACGTAAAAATACGCAATGCAGTTACACAACTCTAGACACATAAGACTGTAGGTGCACTATAATTCACCTTTCACATCATTCAAAGATACTTCTACAGCTTTCATTAATATTGTAAAGTTAGCAGCAATATTCTTGGCTACAATGCATGCCTTTGAAGTCATCATTATTTCTGGCTGTTAAATCAAACAATAAGCTGACATACTAGCTAGCTTATTAAATGCTGTCTCCTCTGTTGTTGTTTTTGGGAGTTTTAAAAATTATTTTTCTAAGGAACAGATTCCATAGTCCTTTTCCATGTGAGAATTAAAGCCCGAAGGATGCAGTCCAGCATTAGTGCCATGTGATCTACATGACAGTCCAATTATGTAATGACTTTTCTATGTAGCAATTTAAGGAACAGAAATCTAGGGTTACCAAATCAGTGAGTTTGTTTTTCATATTGAACATGTATAATTCAACTGAAGAGCACAGGAAGTCATGGTGATACTGCTCCAAACCTACGGGGCGACATAAATTTACATTACCAGTACTGGGCTACTGTAACTGGACATGACGGCATCCTTTGAACTCTACAGCATCAGTAGATCCCCTAAGTTCATGGCTTTCTCCGCATCCCAGATGTTTTCAGCTGCAAGAACAGTTTTGCATGGTGGTCCACGCACAGGACCAAATTCGTTCAAGTGGTCACACAGAGCCAGAGCAGAGAGTGCTCAAAGCCAGTCCTGATACACAGTTAATGCAGAGATATACATGCACGTAGATCTCAAGTGTTGAAAACACTCCTGCATCCTTATGTTTAGATATAACTTTAAGTCTTCTGGGTCTTTTCTATCATTCATTACCGCTTCACTAGAGTCCTAGGTGCACCCTGAATGGGGAGTTAAAATGCAGTCTGTATCTTAAGAACAAGCTACTACTTAAATAAGAAATAAAATAATGTTAAAAAAACCCTAATGACAAAAAGAGTCTAATGATAAGAAAAGGACTTGGTCTCCACTGCCATGTAAAGCTAACAATATTTTCAATTTAATGTAACAACTGTCTTCTCTAAAAATTCTTGCTCTCAGAGAAGTTTAAAACTGTGGGAAATACCAATCTTTTTCTACTGTATTTTCCTTGTTGCTTTCAAAAGAATGAATAATTAAAAAAAAAAAAAAAAAAAAAAAAAAGAAAAGAAAAAAAAAGAAAAAGAAAAAAGAAAGTAATTTCTGCCCTGGAAAAACACTTCTGTTTTCTGAAAAGCAATGAGCATGGTTATCTTCTATTAAAGTAAAAGAATAATAGGTATTAATGATGGCACTTCTACTAATTTCAGAACCCTTTATCTCAGCTGAGTGAAACAGGCTTTATTCAACAAACCTCAGTGAATTCAAATATTTGAATACCATAAGGTAGCGCCACCACAACATCATCATACCACGTAGCTAAACAGTGCAAATACATATATTCCAGCTAGCTGCAGCAGATAATAGATAAGCTCTATCTGCACTCCTCAGTAGCAAATGCTTTTTAAAACAAAATCAGTCTTTGGAAAAAAATATTTCAAAACAGTCAGTGAACACACATAGCTTGGGGAAATGCAATGCAAAGTCTGCAATAATATATCCTGTAATTCTATTTTTTTTACTTTCAATGATTTTTCCATTTATTTCCTCATCCCTAATTTTAGACAACCATTGTCTCACTCATCAGTTTCTCAAATATGAAAGAGTCATCCTACAAACATGAAATACAGATGTCAAAACCCTCCATGTACTAGACATAGGGTTATTCTCACTTAGAAGTAACCATAAGAAAGCAGTAAGCATATCTGAAATTTAATAGGAATTGTTGTAAGAAATGGGTCTTGTTATTCTTTGACCTACACAAAATGGGTCAATTTACAATCTTTTCCAAAGTCAATGTGCATCTGTTCAACACTCAAACTAAAACATTCAAGTTAAGGTATCTGAAGCTGTACTGCACCACTCACATTCCAGCTGAACAAAACTTTCTGTCAAATTCAATCATGAATTTGTGCAAATCGAGTTAGAAATTGGTTCATGAAATGTATCTGTAATCAGGAAGACAGTGCCACTGTTTTCACACAAGCGTCAGTCTGTTGAACACCAAGGAACTGTTCTTGAGACGTAAAGAAAAAATACGTTAGCATAACTATTTCTTCAGGAACTTTCCAAGGACATTAGGGAGATGGGGAAAGGACCTAGAAATAGGATCAGACAGGACAAAGGGCAATTGGATGGCTAAAAAATGAGTAGTACCAGAAAGGGTTGGCTAAAAGAGGTGGAACTTTGCAGCTGATATGAAGTGAATGAGACAGGTTTTCTGCTGAGATGACAGCATATGATAGTGTAATTAAATATTTGCCATAATGAGTAGTCACAAGAGAGTGTCCATATGCAATAAATAAATAAATAAATCTGACTACTTGGCCTTGCAACCCCAGCTGTGCTCTTTTAACAATTCTGTGTGTCTCTGTGTGTGTATTAAATTTAAATATACACACATGCACTTCACACCACACGCCAATTTTCATATGCTGGTATTACCATTCCTTGCAAATGAATTAAGTCTAACAAGACACTCATAATTAGACTGCAAAGGTTTATTATTTCTGTTATGCCATTGGGAAAAAGACCCAGTGAAATTAAGTGCTTTATCTAACTAAATGAATCTCTAAATTACAGTGGGAACACAGTTCAAGGGCCCTGATTCCCAATCAAATGACTATTTAAATTTTGAAGGCTCTGTGCACAGGCACACAACAAATTTGTGTGTCTAGTTTTGAATGTGTCCTTTTCCAGATGCTTCTACAATTGGATATTAACAGTAATTGTCGTGAATCTTTTCCTTAAGGAATTAAATCAATCCAACACCTTTCTGAACTTTCTCTCATGCTCTTAAATTTGTGTGTTTGCTTTCAGATGACTTTCAGGAACAGATAGTCCATTGACGTCCATCTCCATGAGATGTGAGAACAGTGCCTTTACTAAGCCATTGCTCTAATTAAATTAAATGTTTTTGCAGATTGACAAATACATTAGATAAATTACAGTTTCTTCCATCTAGCTGTCTGATCAATTTAGACAGGAGCACATACAAGTATTGAGGTATCATCTGGTTATTTTTTAACCTTCAGCTATACAACACTTGGTAAAAAAAAACAAACAACCTAAGATTTTAGGGAATATTTCTTCTTTTAAATCACAAATAAACACTAATTAAAATACTGAAACATGGCCTTCAATAGACCATCACTTTCGCAGGCCATTTCCAACAATCACAGATTAAACCACAGAGAAACAGAAACACCTATTTTATTAAAAAAAACCCAACAACAACTATAGGTAATGCAAGCTGCAAGAGTTCAGAGGACCTGAAAGACCATTAGTCTATTCCAAAGTGCTGTTCCTATATTCTTAATGAAAAGAAGCTATATAATAACCAGTCAATTCCATTAAGAAAAGTAGTGAACTACTGACCTCAAATCATGTTTTCTTATTCTCTAATAGGAAAAACACTGAACAACTGTGAAATTACATCATCTGCACCTAGCTCCTTCTAGAACGTCTACATATTGGAGAGCACTAACTGGTTCTTATGACGTAGACTGTCACAGAACACGTCAACTTACCTTTGAATACCACTGAATAACTTGAAAGGAAACCAGACAGTTGTCTTTTTAGGCTTGAAATCCCTCATTATTGATCCATGGAACAATAAAGCATTTCATGGTTGGTTTGTTCCATAAAAAATGTAACCAGATTGTGTTAAAATGCCACTTTGTAAAGAAACAACAAAACACAAAACAGAGCAAGCCACACCTCAGTGGGCAATTAGGTTCTGCTGACGCTCTTGGAAAAGGTCAAGATTGTCAACTTCTACTTTAGAAAGCCAAATAGAGTGATTCCTCAATAGCCCCACAACACTGATATATTTTCCTCAGCTCTTGGTCAGTCCTGGGCATCGAGCAGAAAAGCCCTCTGCTTTGGGGAAACTGCTGTGTTACCTTAAAGCTGCAATTTGACAGAGCAATTCTGTTTTTCTCTCCTGCACCTCTACAATCCTCCCAGTGCACAAGCCTGTCCTAGCACTTCACGTTGCTCTTTAAGATTCCACTGCCTTCTGCCAGGTAGGTTTTTGGCTTAGTGACAGGCCTGTATCAGTATTACTTGCATACAGACCCAGTATGACAAAACACACAGTCGATGCCTGTATCAATCATTACAGAAAGAGCTGAATTTGTAAACTAAGCAGCTATATCAGCAAACATATTTATTTTTTTTCCGTTTGGTATAACTAGCCTTGTTTTTTGCTGCTGCCAAAGTAGTAGGCACTCCACAGCCACTCTGTTGCTCTTTTCTTGCCAATATATCTTCCATTATGACTTACTGCTCTGCTGCAAGTACTCTCGAAACAGCATAGCTGGAGATGCAAACACAAAGGAACTTAAGAATGACCTCCACCAGCAGCACTGGGAAACAGAATAATTTTGACAAAGTGCAAGTACAGCACCACCTTTTCAAACACAACAGATAATAAGCTTGGAATCAGCCTCCAAGCTGCCTGAACTAAAAAATATGAAAGCTGACCAAACACTGGTTAGTTATTACAGTGTTCAAAATCTGTCAGTCACACAGGAACCTTTTGACAGATGATATCTTTCCCCGCTCCTAAAAATGAGAGATACAAAGAAAGTATTAAGAAAGAAGGATTTTATTTACTCAGCTCTCCAAACTGTGAGTTGAAATGGAGTGCTAGGAAGTGCTCTGGTTTCACTCCTGATCTATAGAGCCCCACAGAAAGGCTCCAAACTCATCTGCAGATATCAACAGTTATCATCCACTTCAGCTACCACCCCCTTTAGACTCCTGCTCTATTTCTGCCATCAAAAGAGGGAAGTAGGCTAAACAGCAGACAAAAATATGAGAATAAACAATCGCTGAACATTGAAATGATCAAATCCAGACAAGAAATAAGTATACTTATGAGCATACTCTGATAATAATTATTCTTAGAAAAGTCTGCTAACGGTTATGCTCAATTCTTCATAATAGGCCACTTAAAAATGAAGAAAGGATTTACTGTGAGATAATATGCTCTACTTTGAATAGTGTGTGTGGGCTGATGGTGGCTGGGCGCCCGGTCCCTCCCTCCTCAGCTGGGCCGGGCAGAGAAAATGCACCGACAGGCTGGGGGTGAGGGCAGGGGGAGATCGCTCAGCGGGTGCCCTCACGGCCAGCACCGGCCCCGCTCGGGGACACCGGCGGCACCGATTGCCAGCCAGCCCGGAGTGGGGCAGGAGACATAAACCCAGCTCTGAACACCCCTTCCGCCCAGCCCAACTCTGCTCCAGAACTCTCTCCCCACTGCTGCCAGTGGCGCTGAGGGCTGGGTCAGTCCCTCAGGCATGGCTGCTCCTGTCTGGGGCCCTCCCAGGGAGACAGTCCTCCATGAACTGCTCCAGTGTGGGTCCTTCCTCTGGAGCTCACCCAGCTGGCTTTGGCGCCATCAGGGACAGGGGAACCTTCTGGCAGCTTCTCACAGAAGCCGCCCTGCAGCCCCCTCCGCCAGGCTCTGGCCACACAAACCCAATGCAAATAGGAATTTAATGAGGGATATTTTTTTCCTCTGCATTATGCAGAGGTCAAAACAGATGATAAAAAATGATCCTTAATTTATTCACCAATGGTAAATATATGTCTGTCTTTTGGTAGGAGTTGTATTTGTGAGCTTCTGAAGAAGCATGAGAACGAACTATACTATACTAAGTACAAAATAATATCTTGGTAAATTTTACTTGTGCTGCACTGCAGTCTGCATCAATGATAGCAAAGTAGCTTTCCCCCCTCCTTAGGAAATTTATTGTACAAATGCTATGATGTGTTTATTATTATTCAGTGCCAATTACATTAAAAGTAGCCTAAGTTTGAGAAATAATTTCAAATTTTACATAAATCCCTAACTGTTCGTATAATGAAGGATAAAGTGATCTTTAACCTAATGTGATATTCAATGGTATATTAAATAACACAGTTATAAAACATACATAAACATACAAAAATAGGGTAATATAATATATGGTGATCTATCTGATAATTAAAAGACGTACAATAGCTTAATGACGTCCACTGAACTTACACACAAGATAATACAGACTCCTAACTTCTGCTGTATGCACACTCCCAAAATAAACAAAAATCCATTTCTTTTAGAAGTCAAATGTAAATATTTTGTCACAGTAAAATGGTGCTGGTCTTGAAGATTTTTCCCACCTATGGTACCTGGGGTACTACTGGTTTTAGGGTTGTTTCATTTGTGCCATTCTCAGTGCTGCTTTCTGGCACATATAATATGCTTAACCATGTAAGATATTTTTCATAAATTTATACAGACTTATTGTGGAAAAGCAGGCTCCAACAGCATTATTCTTCTCTACTTGCTAATAAGCTTAGTTCTGAACAATATTCTGTGTTTTGATTTTTTTTCATATTTGAAACAAGCTGTCAGAGCTTGATTTACAAACAACGTGCATGACATTCTTCTCACCTATACCCCCTCTTATTCTCCTTCCTTATTTCCCTTTTACTGACTGACCTAGTTTAATTGTACCATCTACATTTCTTTTATATATCCACCCTCCTTTCCTTCTTCCTGCCTTCACTTTCTCAAGCAATCCAATCTCACTTTCTCTAACAATACCTTTTCACTTCAGTTGTGGATGAAGGGGTCAAACCTTTTGGTTAGCTTATCAAGATCGTGAAGAGAATAAGAAAAAAAAAAAAAAAAAAGATGAGGGGGAGAGAACTAAGTATGCTTAGAAAAGAAATAGAAATACAATGGGTTTATGCTGAATCGTGATGTTCACACCAAGAACAAAAGCACTGTGAGTCACAGAACTAAAGATACTCCTTTGGAAGTATTAATGTTGGAAACTAAAACCTTGAATTTAAAGAAAACAAAAAAACCAAAACCCATAGAATCATAGCATGGTTTGGGCTGGAAGGGACCTTCAAGATCACCTAGTTCCACCCCCCTGCTAAAACCTTGAATTTCAGAAAAAAACCCCACAGAATCATAGAATGGTTTGGACTGGAAGGGACCTTCAAGATCATCTAGTTCTACCCCGCTGCCACAGGCAGGGACACCTTCCACTAGCCCAGGTTGCTCCAACCTGGCCTTGAACACTGCCAGGGATGGGGCATCCACAGCTTCTCTGGGCAGCCTGTGCCAGTGCCTCACCACCCTCACAATAACAATTTTCTTCCTAAGATCTAATCTAAATCTCCCCTCTTTCAGTTTAAAGCCATTCCCCCTTTCCTGTCATACATGCCCTTGTAAAAAGCCCCTCTCCAGGTTTCTTGGAGGCCCCTTTAGGCACTGGGAGGCTGCTCTAAGGTCTCCATGGAGCCTTCCCTTCTCCAGGCTGAACAATCCCAACTCTCTCAGCCTGTCTTCGTAGGAGGCAAACGACCAAAGAAACAAAAGATGCTACAAGAGGAATTTTTGATTGTGGACTGAAATAGTGTAGGAAAATATAATGTAGAGGAAGGATTTAAATGCTGCCAGGTTTTCAAAACAACCCTTCATTTCAGGATCTAAAGCTTTGAAACTCCGTGTCTGAAAATTCACCATATACTGGAGTTTTCTTTTTTCTCTCACAGTTTAGTGTAGCCATGAATCACCTGTTCTGCTGCTCCTGGGTGCAAGATGCTATTAACAATTTGACATTCCTCCTGCTGTGCATTAACCACATTCCAGCTTTTGCTCGTACTGATTGCAAATGGGACATAGGGATCTCTCAGATAAACGTTATCTGTTATGGTATCACAATGCATGGTTACATTTATGCCTTGGTGACTGGCAGTACCTGTCTAGTAATGAAAATCTCAGGAATAAGCAACTCTGGTACAGAGCATGAAAATCTGAGATGGACAATTCATATCTCCTAAAACACAGAATTGTCTCCCAGTGAATACATATTTATCACACATTAAATGCCCAGTTGAGAAGGATAATAACATAGTTTTATCCTAAAGCAGTTATAATCTGAAAGACAAGAGACTTGAACAGAGACAGTTTGATGGAGAATGATGACACCATAAACATGATCAAATTATAATTGCAAATATGAATGGGAAATGAAATTATATCGATGCCAGTTAGCCTTCACATCTTCTATCAGAAACCTGGTGTCCTGAATAAGAGACCAGATCCACCAAGTAATTGCAGTATATCTAATTCTTATTTACTTATCTAGTTCTACCTGCTTGAGTTTTTAAATAACCTTGTGGACATGTGTCCCAAATCTGGTATTACACATGACTTAAATTCACGTGAAACCTTTGCCTCAGTTTCCCTAGTATCCTCAACTGCAGCAACAATTAAGAGCTCATTGCTGCTGCAGAGCTCTGTCATCCACAGATTTTCACTAGTCACCACCTTGCTTTATAAAAGATCAAGGGTGCTGAAGGTACATTAAATAAATATACTTGGAGGTGTAAAAGAGCTGACAGAGATAATGAAAAGCAGATGAAAAAAAACACCCACAAAACTTGATAGTTTGGGTTTTTCTGTCTTCAGGGAGGAGGGGGGGAAGTGAAGACAATGCAGAGAACACTAACATTATCTTGTACATGAAGAACAGGGGAAATATGCATGTGAAGCATAGAATTAACTGTGGCTGGGCTTGCCTTTTTATATTTTAAAAAAATTCAACACTAGGGGAACATCTGGGTGTGATTTTTTTTCCCCGATTTCCCCCCTTACCTCTAGTTACAAGACAGGCTAAAAAACCCTCCTCAATTACTGGTAAACATACGGAAACTTTAACAGTTACCAGAATAAGCATGCTAAATATAGATATTAAATTAAATACTAAAGCATAAAATAGAACTATTTATCATCCTGCTTTTATTTTCCCATTCACACATCCTATACACACACATACTTCTTTGTGGAGGAGGTTTATACTAAATTCTAATTCCTGTCCTAATAGACCTGTTTTTTTTCCATGTACAGCTCTGTGCTAAGGAGCAGAAACATTACACGCAAATCTATCATTCCATGAGCTGATTCAGCAAGCATCACACCATTTAAGACAACAATAAAAATCAGGACCTAGAGGAGAAATCTGTTTAAAAAAAAAAAGAAATAAATTACAGTGTAGAGGGCATTAGCTGAAGGAAACCAGTCCACCCATCTACAGCCTTTTTTACTAAGACTGTCTATGAGGAACCAAATTTCTTTCCTGGAGGCAGCTTCCCAAGTGCTGAAGCCTTGGGAAGAGCTATCACATCGCAGACACCACACTAATACTGCAGCTTCAGATTTTGATGAATGGGTTTTCTTTAACATCTGATAGAGAAAATGCCTCATTTCTCCCTAACTCACAAAAAGATTTTTTCTTGGTCAGCCATGACAATGACACTATGTATGACACCATTCTTACAATTTTGAAGGGAATTGGAAAAACTTCCATAGTGTGGAGAAAGCAGCAGCTTATCATATGCAAAGAAAAGAAATCTCCAACTAATAATTAAAACACTTTTATGTATTTTCACAGGTAGGAAACTGAGGATTAGACATGACTTTAGCAAAGTCATGAGACAGATCAAAAAAACAGGACAAGCAGTAAGTTCAGTCATAGCTCCTTCAAGACGTACACAACAGTCACTGGCAATCATCTCTCGGTGTTACAGGGATGTGAGTGCTGCTGGTTCTATAGACAGGTGGAGATAAACACCTATAATAAGACCTTATGACACGCTGCATGTTGGACATTGTAACCCATCTCATTCCCAAGATCACAGTCGGCTGACAGCATCCCAAGGGCTGCAGGCAGGAGATGCTGGGCCTGCTGGGTCAGGCACAGGGGGCTTTGCCACTCTATGCTACCGGTAGGCACAAGGTGAAAGCAAATGAAAAGCCAATACTGACATGAAATCAGAATCCCCATAATTACTGATTACAGGAGAGGACCCTGCCTTGGCATGCACTCCTCCTACTCAAGCTGTGATGGTCTCTTTCCTCTTCACATGCCATAGTCATGGTGTTTGATAGAAAGAGCTTCAGATTACAAAAACTGTAAGAAGAAATTTACCTATCACATAAGTGTGGCTTCATTTATTCATTTAAACCCATTAAAATACAGATACTCTTTACCTATGGTCTATTATCTCACAAGTAGAAAGAAATGCACTCCAGTGCATAAGTGCAATAGCTACAGCTCTTTCTCAGATTCCCGGTGGTTTTATTTAGTTAAGAAAATTGCAAGAAACTTTAAAAGGACACATGATACATATGTACAGACACTTAAATATTTTATTTTTTTTTAACACCATTCCCCCTGTTTTTTAGTGAAGTGATGGCATCTATCACAAAAGCAGTAATAGACTGTTACAGCTCTAGTACTAGGAGGAAAAATGGGAATAAATGATCCTGAATGCAGAAAACTGTAGCAGAGATTTTCTAATTCTTGTTTGCATTGTGCATGTGCTTCAGGCTACAGCAAAAACAAAGGGCAGATCCCTACCTGTTACCCATTGAGACAATTTTCTTATGCACAATAAGCAGTTAAGTAATAATGAATATCCTATAAAAGCAAATTAAGAAAACAGGAGAGATACATACCACAGTCAAGCCTGTACTACACTGAACTTATTTTCTACTTCATGGGGTACCCAGAATTTCAGGTTTTTCTTTCACAATGCACTTTATAAGCAAACCAGAGGATTTATCCTGACTTCATTCTCTCTCCACACTAAGATAAACAGAAAACTAAAAGCATGTGCTGTGGCACATTTTCTTCCTACAAAACAAATTTCTGGCAACTTCAGCAAGAATATAGATTCTCACAACATTCAGTTAACCTCTTGGGCAAAACAGTATTTTAAAGTATATCTCCATGAATTTGTAGACAACAAACAGGCAGTATAATTTTGTGTTGGCTTTGAAATACACAAAAAATATTTAATTGGGCCAACATAGCTTTCAGCACTGACTCTCTGAAGTGCTCTGAAGTAATTCAGAAAGAAAAAGAGACAAGGCTGGAATTAATTTACTCTAGCACCATAGATGGGCTTCAGCCCTTTACATGAAGTACAAAGTTCAATTTCTTTCAATTCACACATATAATTATGCATAATTTTTGTTATACACACTCTGCAGGAAGGGTTTTATCGGTGGGTGCTATTGGCCTTTTTTCTTCACATTTCTCTTGGCTTACAGGAAGACAGAGGTCATTATAAGAGACAGTAATAAGGGTTTCTTTATCCCCAAACAAATATTTATCACATAAAAATTTAATGCAAATTTGTTTATAAGCTTTAACATGTGGTGGCATGAGATACTATTAGAAGCTAAACATTCAACATGTCTGGCAGGATGTAAGTCAAGCTAAAAGTTTCAGGCATTATTTTAGAAGCACACATTGCTGCTTTAGAGAGCTTTACCTCCTGTTGGCATTCATAGAATCATAGAACGGTTTGGGTTGGAAGGGACCTTCAAAGGTCATCTAGTCCAAGCTGCTTGAAGTAAGCAGGGACACCTTCAACAAAGTCATGTTGCTCAGAGCCCCGTTCAACCTGGGCTTGAACACCGCCAAGGATGGGGCATCTACCGCCTCCCTGGGAAACTTGGGCCAGCGTTTCACCACTCCCATTGTAAAAAAAATTCTTACTTATATCTAGTCTGAATCTACCCTCTGTTAGTTTAAAAACACTACCACTTGCCCTGTTTCTAAGCCTCCTTTAAATATTGAAAGGCCGCAATAAGTTCTCCCTGGAGCCTTCTTTTCTCCAGGCTGAACAACGCCAAATCCCTCAGCCTTTCCTCACAGAAGAGGTGCTCCAGCCCTCTGATCATTTTTGTTGCCGTCCTCTGGACTCACTCCAACAAATCTATGCTTTTCCTGCACTGAGGTCTCCAGAGCTGGATGCAGTGCTCCAGGCAGGGGAGTTATAACACCCAGCGGTGTCATCATTTCATGGCACTTGGTCTGATAGCCTTGCCTGGTGCAATTGCAGAGAGGACAGTGTGACTGCCCCAGAACACCAATCTCACCTTTGTGTAGGGGTTACAGATACAACCATGGCTCCATCTCTTGCTTGCTGACTGTCTCACATGATTGTTTGTTTGTTTGTTTTTTAAAGACAAGACACTGCCAAAATTCACCCTTCTAAAGTAGGTCAAAGAGATGTAAAGTAATTCATAAGCAAAGCTGATCAATTCCTAAATCACTGCAACATAAGACTGAAGCCCTAGCATTTCTTTGATACTGCCTGGATTAATCCACACCCCTGAAATGGCTATTTCTGTGGTTCATTTTCTGATGGCAATAATAATTTAACCTGTGTAATAGGCTACTGTTGATTTGATGTTAAAGCTTTCAGGTAGGAAGTAAGTTATGGCTGCTCTAAGTTTGTTTCTCAAAGGCAAAATCCTAAATATAATTATAGCAATACAGTATACTAGTCCATGGGATCTACCATATTTTTAATCCAAGGTAATTCCAAAATAATCCTTCCCTTTCCCTTTTGTTCTATGCCCTCTTTTTTTTTTTGTTTTTGTTTGTTTCAAATCAAGTATTTTTTTAAAAAAAATAGTAATTTCAAAAGTTAGCAAAAAGAATCAGGAGAAGGATTAGCCAGTCAACGTTAAAGATGAGTGAAGAGAGACTTTTTGTGTGACCAGATATCAGTAATCAGTAATTTTCACTGACTTCATCAAATCATGCATTTTTATCACTTACTTAATTCAAACTCAGCATCTGACGCATGGTTGCCTTTGATTCAGAATGACAAGAAAAAAGTTTACTGTTAAAGATTAATCATGTTCTTCTGTTCCCACTCTCCTTCTGCTCTTAAGATTTAGGAGGATGTGCTCAACTGTAGCTTTATTTTCAATTTATGAAAAAAGTATGGTTTAGATACCATTTATTTGTAATCTACTCTTCCACATTCGTTACTCTATAGATGCAAGTATACATTCTGCATGTAATAACCATTAGTTTCATTCATTACTTTTGTACTCCACTAATAAATGGTAACTACTTTCATGAAAACCTTCTGTTTATCTGCAATTCTAAAATGCATAGTTTGTCTTTTGCTTCTTTGTTTTTCTCACCTGTAAAATGTCCTTATGTTCATTATCTCTCAATTTAGTACTACTTGGAAAAATTCTTACTCCTGTTTTCCTGCCTTTGGTACAGCAAGTATTGCTACTTACCCTTTCTCAACTGTTTTAAGGCACATCTCCAATCATCATCATGCTGTAAGAAAATACACGTGCTGTACACCCTACTTATAATCCACAGGGTTTTAACACCAAGATATAACATCTTCCTCTTTACCATACATGATTTTTATCTTCAGACTACTTATAAAGAAGATATTTTTTACAATGGGGGTGGTGAAACACTGGCGTAGGTTTCCTGAGAGGTAGGAGATACCCCATCCCTGGAAACATTCAAGGGTGGACGGTGCTCTGAGCAACCTGATCTAGTTGAAGATGTCCCTGCCCATGGCAGGGGATTGGACTAGATGACATTTAAACATCCCATCTAACCCAAACTATTCTATGATTCTATGATTTTCTCCTTTAGTCTTGATGTATTCGTTCAGTATAAAGCCTACTATAGCAGGAGCAGGGGATCTGCCAGCCCAAAATTTACCATATGTTTATCAAATCACATCCATTAATAACAAAAAAGAAAATAAACCCCATTTTTTCTGTTTAAAATATCTCATCCATTTCTTATCCTAAGCTTAACAAAGCCATATTTTCATGGCGAGTAGCAGTACTTCCCACATGATTCCCATCAATGTCTACAGAATGCTGGCTTGTATTTTAAATTATATTAAAAAGAGGTTCTGTCATTTATAGATGCAAAGATAACTGCTAAAACATGAAAGCAAGAATATCAATGCCATATCTGCCTCCTAAGCCTGACAGCTGCAGTGCCTCTGCTGCTGCTCAGAATGAGATGCCAAGCAGCCACTGTGAAATTTCAAAAAAATAAATAATTAAAACCTAAACACAAAAGCAGCTTTTCTCACTTTTCTACTGCCTCCTCCCCACTTGCTGTTGCTCCTAACAAACTTGTAAGCAAATTCCTTTCTTTCCTGCTTGTCTAATATGCCAGTTTCTGATGATAAAAAGAGACAATTAGAAAGAATTGGAATTGGAAAGCATTCCTCTTTCTAAAGGCAAGCATGGTGTCCTGCATAAAGGCAAAGACGAGGTCAGAGGGGAGGAAGGAGAAGGATGCTGGATTGCCTAGTTCCACATTTATATTCACTCTGCTGTTACAATGTTCTTTATCCTTTCTGGACTTTCACCAACAGGAGCCCATTGCCCCACATGTAGTTTTTCAGCTGCAGGCAGCAAGAGTCAGAACCCCTGACCTGAAGGATGCAAATGTGTTTGTGCAACCTCCACACACAAGCACTGCAGTCATCCCCTTTACCGGTAAAAGGATGTGATGGCTGTGACACTAAATGGTAGATCTCTCTTTGGTAACACAATCTGCCCCCCTCGGGACTCACCTGAATCTAAGACTTATTTTTCAATTATAAAAACATTTATTTAAAAAAAACACAAAACACAAAACACACCCACATTCTCTGTCAACATAGAGGTAATCAAATACGTTGTCTATATTGTTGCTGATGGGTTTTACCTGATTAAAATACTATTGGGAGGACAAATAAATACACTGGTGAGCTGAGTGTTGAAACAGTACAACGTAGTAAAAATACTATGCATCGTGTATCAGCAAAATCCTGACAGTCAAGAGGTTAGCTGGAATACTAGAATGAAAAATATAGAAGTAATCACTTTTATTGTCAATTATTTGCAAATGTGTAGATAAGCCAAGGAAATGAATGTGTCATTTTCCTTTCAATAAACTAAATACTGGATACCACATGTCACCAGTAATTAGACAACTGAGCTGTATATTAAATGAATGATGTAAATATAGCATAAAAAATACAGTAGCTCTTTAAAGAATGAAGAAATTTTATTTCTTACTAAGGGAATAGGCAACAGGGGAATTTACACTGGGTAAACCTCAGTTATACAATTAAACTAGCAATTACAGCAGCCCTACAGTTAGTTATTGCCGTATGACTGACTAAATCTTTCTGTGGTAATGGGCATTGCATTGAGAACCGAACGATGATATTTTTAAGGACTGCTGGCAGCTTTTAATTCCTTTATAGCCCATTAAAATATAGTCAGTCTTTTAGTCATTTTAACCTTGTTTAGCACAAATGGTTGAACTTGAAATTCATTGACTTAAATGGTCCATGGAAGATATCATTAAGAATTGCTGTACTGGATACTTTTTTTTTATATTTTTTTTTTAAAACTTATAATGCATTTAATTATTAATGTCCGTCTATCATTTATGGCCCATTGTTTTTGAGATTTTCCACATCTTTCACCTTACCTGTTCAAAGAGTTACAGGAGCCATAACATAATATTCCAGATACAAAGACAGTCACTGTTATCACTAGACCTTGCATTAGTCAGAAATGTCTATACTTTGAGTCTTGGTGACTATACAACTATCCAAGGTTAAGCTGAATAATGACCTGAGGGCAAAACTATCATACACACAAGACCATCAGTTTTGAGATACTATAGAATATATCTTTCATGCATACACATATGCATTAGGTTGTCGATGACCTCTGAAAATAATGTTATTTATGTTTCTGTGATCTAGAGCACAAATTCAGAAATACAGGTTAACTGATTTTCAGTACAGGAGGACCTGTAACCTACACAGCTTATTAATTTTCAAAAGTTTGCCTCTAACAACTCCAGTGTTGTTAGATTTTAAGCTGTGATCTGCAAAAGCTGATCTTTTTTTCTGCAAAATTCAACAGCAGTGATAAGCAGGACTTGCCTTTGAATTAGAAGAGGAGAAAAAATATCCCATATAAATGAGCCCCATTCATCCAGCCAACACTTGTTGTTTATTTCTATATTTGTTTTTTACTTCTGTGTAAGCTAAAACAATTATTTATTTCGTAACATTGCTGAAGGAGCCAAGGACAGTCTGGTTGTGTTTGTTTTGTTTGTGGGTGTTTTTTTTTTTTTTTCTGTATAAGAGAAATGTATGAATTAAACACTAAACAAATAATTATCTATTTGTCTTTCCCTGAACCATTAGCTACTGGCCACTTTTGTACAGATAAACCTGGACCAGGTCTTCCAACAAACCTCTTCGCCCAGTTGGTATTTCCCAGCTGCACATAAGAAAACTAGATTTTTGTCTCGCCTTGGTATAACGCACCCCAAGCCCATGAGAGCAGCCCCAAACCAATGACAGTGCTCTGAGCCTCACCAGCACCATCTCCCACATCCAAAGGGAATAGATGGAGCCTGTAAGTGGATGTGGAGGGAGTGAAATAGCTGTAGAAGGAAGCAACTGAGCTGAAGGAGCAGCCAGGTTTAAAATATATGTGTTGAAGTTCTCAAGGTGACTGATGGCCAGGGACGTTCACATTAAAAGGGCTGCTGTACAGGTGCCCAGAATTTGTCCAACCTTTTCTCGATGCTATGTAAATTAATATGGCCCAAATACTATCCCTTTGGGGGAAAAAAAGAACAAAACAAAAGAAACCCTGAAAGATTATATTAAAGGAAAAGAAGGGAAGAGTAGAGTTAGGAGCCCAAAACTCTGCATACTCACTAAATAAAAGTATTTGTATAAAATTACATATTAGATATAGACTAGAAAAAAATTAAGGGTTCATTTCATGCAATATGAACCCATTAATACTGTCAAGAAAAAAAAATATATTTTCTCTATGACTTGAGTACAATTGAAAGTGCTAATTTATATAGATATAAATAGCCTGTGAGATTGTGTTAACATCACTGATACATCAACTGGATCTCCCCTCACCTGTTTTCTTTCCTGATCTTTGAGGAAAATTAGCTGACAAGATATCAGGAGCTACCAGAATGATGTAACTGGTGGAATTCATATGCTTCCCAATTTTTTGGGAATCAAGACATTGAGGTAATGCAGGTCATACAAAAAAAAAAAAATAATATATATATATATATATATAAATGTAGTTTTCAAAATAAATCTAGGAAATACAGAACATTTGGCACTGATCATCAAACTGATGGGAAGTCCTGAATTTTCTACTGTGGACACAATAAAAGCTGGCACAGCAAGAAGTCTATTTCAGTAAAGACTATGTGGATATCTACCAGCTTCACCAGTGAGCACAAACAGCTTAGCTTCAGCACGGAAGAACATGTTCCTTCCTTTCCTGGGCGTGCTCTCATACAATCCTAATTGCTACAAAAGATCAATTTAGCACCTTCCAGTGGAGCATTAAGTGGCACAGCTCACATCAGCTTTAATACAAAAAAGCAGAAATACAATAAGTAAACAAAGAATTCAGTATTGTAAACTCCTTATAACCTTGAACACACAACTTTCTACATAAAGCAGGATCATTGAAAATATTGAAAATAAGAGCCTTTTTCTCCTTGCGTATTTCCTTTTAACTTCTCAAGTTCTTTATAGCTTGTTTGTAATGCTGCTTGATAACCCAATGAAACAAAAGAATACATCGACTCTAGCAAAACTAAAAATCTTGCAAATATGTTAAAGCAACAAAGGCAGGAAAGTTATTAGAAAACACTTCTCATTGCACAGCTTTGTATTTTTATGATCTATGCCTTTCAATAAATGTATTTTACCAATTAAAAAAAAAAAAAACCAAAAAAAACCCCAAAAAACCCAACCAAGCCAAAAATATCAACCAAAAAACCTGCAATAACAGTAAACTTTAAACTTCAGGAAAAACAAATCTGAATCTACTTAAACTTAAATACGGCATTAACTCAGCATGACTATATGTCTCTATTTTGAAAAACACATGTATTGAACCACCTTGGAAATAAAGGTATGAAAAAACTTTTATGCATCCTGATGCAAATTTGGATTTATTTTAAAAAAAATATATATAACCAAGAATACCAATAACTAGTCAAGCAGAACAGCTCAGAACCGTGCACATTATATACACATTTTTAATATAGGCACAAGGAAGTAGTTGCAATAAAACTTGTCCCCTAAGTTTTTAACAAATGCATTTACATTTTCAGTCTCATCTTACTTTACAAGCTGTGATTTAGCACAGCCTGGGAAAGCATTCTAGGGAAATATAACTCCACACTTGTTCTACAGATATATTTTTTTCCTAGGCACCTCCTGTTGCCTGTGCTGTTCTATGTTTTCACAAAGTTGTAGGAACCTTATTAGAAAATGTTTTCTAAAGAAGCTATGCAATTCATTGGGCAAATTCAATTACAGGGAAGTAAAAAAAAAAAAAAAAAAAAGAAACAAATGCAGGAGTCTAGTCCTACAGGCTTCTTTCAGAGCTGGGAATACATAGGCAGCAGCTTCCATGTGCAAAGGCTGCAATATATATATATATATGTGTGTGTGTGTGTGTCTGGTAATTCGGTACAAGCAGAGGAGGATGTATTTTTTATAAAGGAAGTAAAAAATCAAAACAAAAGTAAAACCTGCTCAGAATGGTCATGTAACAGCCAAGTATAGTCCTAACATTTCTGCACAGTAATGAAGAGCTTTTGAAGTAAAATAATAATAACTTTCAGAGGGTACGTACTTTCTTGTTCATCCAATGCCACATTTTATATCCATACCACATATAATAATAATAATAATACAAAAACAATATCTAGGACTGCTAAGACCATCCATTACAATTTTATAAGAAAACAGAGCTCTAATCCTTCATGTCCCCAGTGAATAGCTGGTAAACTATATATTTTATTGCTGGGATTTCTTCAATAAATAATCCATATTGAATAATCAACACAGAATGACAGTAAACAGTCTAGACCACAGACAGAGTATTCCTTCAGTTTTTAATTTTCAAAGTCTCATTGTTTTGTGTCATAATTGCTCTGTTACCTCTATTTATGTTTCCTGCTTATATCTGGTAATAAAAATGTAATTACTAGGATATGTGGGTTTAGATGATGATGATATATATATATATGTATTTCTACATTGTATGCTTATTCATTATTTTACCTAAATGAAATATTACATCACAAAGGGACTCATCTCTGACAAACTATTCCTAAGGGTTTTAAAATGTTTCTGCACAATGCTCATTGTAAATGGAAAATTAACAAAGAAACTTGTTTAAAATTGTCTCCAGTTTCCCAGGGGCTTAAGATTAAAATTTTTCAAGTCCATGCAAGCTCATTTTGAATATGTGACAGTCTTTAGCAATAAATAAGTCATATTGTTTCTCAAAATTACTCTTAAATTAATTTTCCGGTGTTTTTGTCATTTTGAATATTACTATGGCATCTCAGCAGACTGCTTAATACAGTAAACACACACTAAAACTGTATTACCCTTATAAAATTCTGTTATTCAATTTAATAGGCCTAAGAATGGTTAGACATATTGCTCATGACTGTGTGTACAGATAGTATGGAAACTCTACATTTAGACAAGCCCAATATGAACTGTGGCATGAATACAAATATACAAAGACGGCGTGGGGGGTGGGGTGGAGAATGAATGAATAAATAAATGTAAGGGTAAATATCGGGTCCAATTTTCCTAGTAGAAAAAAAAGTCAAAGTGTAGAATGAAGCAAGTGGTGATTTTCCTTTTTGGATTCTAGGTGTTCAGGCTGTACAGGTTATCAAGAGATGCTGCAAATTCTAGAATGAACTAATAAATTATTTTGATTCTAAGACAGGAATAGTAATAAGTATGATGATTTTCTGGTTAAATTATTATATGGGCAGTTAGAGAGTCTAACTGTACTACATACCTACTTCAGGTAAAACAATACAACATGATCTCAAAAGACAGTAGGAACATAAACCCCGTTAAAAGGCACAAATAACTCCAGACTTGCTAGAAAACAACCAGATGTCTTTCCTATTTTTTCATCTTCTGGTGTACTTTTTGGTGTCTTGATGGCATCAGGAATTTCCTATGTTTCCCAGTTCTACAAAGAGTTCAGTTTGAGCTCGCTATTTTGTATTTCCAAAGACAAAATAGACAGAACAGCTGCCACGTCACCTGTACTGCAAATCATTTATAGTTGATAAGAAATTTCAAGTAAATTTACTTTCTCATTGTACTTGAAATATATAAAAAGTAAGAAAGCCAGGATATATGACCAAAAGCTAATCCCTTTTCCTGTTGCACTTAATCACACATCAAAATTCCTCCGTTTCTCCCAATTTCTCACCTAAATTTCCGTGTTGCTGCAGAAATTTGTTGCTGAGAGGGAAATCACATGATATTTCACATCCTTTTGTCAAAATGTGAGAAAGATTTTCACTACTGTCAGTTAATTTACTTGTGGATATATATATCTCTATATATCTCCCCTGTATTTTTTTGCTTCAGTCATCCAAAACACTAACCTATTGACTTGGTGTGAATCAATGATGACAAATACAAAGTTTTATGTTTCCTTTACAAAAAAATAAAGCTCAAATTATATAGCACATGGAACTTCTCAATTTAGCATTATTAAGAATATCAGAAAATAAAATTTTGGAAATACATTTTTTCCTCTTTTATCAATACTAAGAGAAGTTCTTTAAAGCAAACCATTCCAGAGCTTGCACTGAACATTTCCCTTCTCTTGATTCAACTCTCAAAGTGAACTATTACTTTTTATACATTATATCCACCGAAGGTTTAATAATCGAGCTCATTGTGTGCCTGTGGGAGGGGGAACAAGGAGTGTCCTTGGGTCTGAGTATGTTAAAGGAGAGCTGAGAAGCTTTCCAGTGAAAGGCTCTGTTGATAAATGGTGGTTAGGAGAAGAAAATTGCTTATTCAATGAACAAAGTGGTGTGTAATTTATTTTACTTCATTAGATGCTGAATTCTTCAAACATTCCTAGGAATTAGAATGCTTTGAAACTAATTATTGTAAGTATGTTTAATCATAGCTTTGAAGTTACTTTCAACATAGCATGCTCTTTTAGATTAAATTATACCTTTCTCCCATTCCACTGCAACTATCCAGTTCGAGGGCAGAAGAGGAGCAACAAAAACCCCTGTTAAATGTTATAAGTAAACATAACAATAGTTTGGCCCTGGTTTTTCAGAAATATTTCCATAACCTCCTATTGCTACAAGTATACCTGTTCCCACAGAAACTTGAGCACAATTTTGTATACATAAAAATTATCATAAAATTAAACAATTTTGTTATTATATATAGTACAAATAATTGCAAGCAACAAAGGAAATGCCAAGGGAGCACAAAGATGAACAGAAATGCAATTCTAAGGTGCATGGATTTGCTGGAGCAAAGATTAAAGGAGTGTAATATACTCTCTCTCTCACACTTGCTTCCTTGTACATACAGTACTGGTAATCAAGCACTCCATTACATGGTATTTCTCTTTATCATGATAAATAAGTGATGAAAGGAGCAGTTTTGGTTTGGGCCCGCTTCCTGTTTAAAAGAAATTTTTGGTTCAGTGACTTAAGCAAGGCAGAGCACCATGAATCTCCTCACTAATCGTGAGCTTGACTTTGACATTATTTGCAGATTGAACTAGCTGTTTGTGTGGACACCAGCAACCTGAAATTTTATCAGTCTGATGAAAGAATGCAAATGTAGTTTCAAGTAGCTTTGCTGATCTCACCAATTTCCAATCCCCTTTCCTATTTTTAAATGTGCAGGTTGTACTTAAGTGATTTAACGGGATTTTAATAGATTCTTGATAAAGCCCTAAATGAAGAGAAAGAATGGTTTTATACTCTTCTCTCTATTTATTCTCTCTTCTCTGCTGTTATGTAAAGCACAGCATATAATTATATGTTATGTAAAGCAGGCATATGTATTACATCAGAGAAGTGCCATCATCTCACAGAGAACTAATATGCTGAATGAGAGGACAGTACTTTTCCTTCTATTCTTTCTTAGGCTTATTAACTGCCTGCATAGCTTGTAAAAATAAATGGCTAAAGTACCTTATGGTAAGAATTAATATATTTCATAGTCTAATATTACACAATTTCTAGTATGTCCACCTCTACAACACAGGCACTGTACTGCATTTGGCTGAAGGGCTGGGAAGGTTAAGTGGGTAAGATTTATTTTGTAGCTTTGCAGAGAAAACCATACAGCAACGAACAACTGAAAAAGTCCCATAGACATAGAAAGATATAGGTAACTATCTATTGGTTATTTTCTCCAAATTTCATAATAGGAACTAATAAAAAAGCTATTTATGTGGATCATCAGAACTAAAATATTTCCAAAAGTAACAAAGTGGAAAATGGAAGTGTGGCTTGGAGACAGGGACTTGTTAGGGCAGATAGAAATGTCCAGAGAAAAAGTAGGTTAAAGGCAGAAAATAAGAAGCAATGGTTTAGTTGATCAAATACAGGGTCCTCATAATAGGAAGGCAGCTGTATACAAATAATTATGTATCAAAGGGAAACAAAAGAGTATATACTGAATATTATCATCAGCTATGGAGAAAAAGAGAACGAGAGAACAACTCGTTGTCCTTCACCTCAAAAACATAGTATTCCACAAATAATTGCAGCCTATCCCCCAAATATCACCCAACTAAAAAACCCCAAACTCTTAATGGCACAAAGCAGTAGTTTGGCTTGTTCTTTCTACTTCTCTTTCTTTCTTAATGGCATATTCCATCTGTTCTGAATTTGTCAGAAACAGTGATTAGAGGACAAAAAAAACCACCCTCTTTTGTTACCCTCTACCTAAAACTTCAAATCAGCTGTGACAGTGAGTGAAACACAACCCTGCCAAAGTGAGCTTTTCTCATTTTGTAAGACTGATATTTATAAATTTACAAGGCTTTCCTAATCATGCTTCCCAGAACTATCACAAAAGCAGCACATCACAGAAACTGCAAATACTCAGAGGTACCTAGTTCATCTAGTTCTGTTTTGCTATGATCCAAGGGCTTCAGTGCACACACACTGGCTCAAGAGCTGGGGAAAATTAACAAAAGTTAAAAATCCCCATACATTTTACCTGCCTGCATCAGCACAGAAAGACTAATGAAACATTACTAGGTACTACTCCACACACACTTACTTGGTGACATTCATCACCTTCAAGCATTGGCCAACCAGCTCAACTCTATGGCTTTTTACAGATTTTCTTTAGAAAGATCCCGATCCCTTCCCATCCTGGCTTTCCCTGGTAAGCTTTACCATCATGTTCAGCCCATCTTTGAACATCCAGACTGCCAGAATCTGAAATAATGTCATAATCTGTTTTGCACAGGATATTGATAAACCATTCTGAGCTTCTCAATCAAGAAATAAATTTCCATCCTAGAATTTAATTGTTGGAAAGTTTCTACATATACTGAAATAGTCCCTAATATTTGAGAACCCTGAAGCTGAAAAAGAGGCTGTGTGGAGCCTGCGTGGCCGGGGCCTGCCGTTGTGGGCTGCCGGGCGGCTCCTGTGAGCCGGTGCCAGCAGGTTCCCCCGTGCCCGATGGCGCCAACGCCAGCCGGCTCCCAGCCGGGCCCGCCGCTGGCCACGGCCCAGCCCAGCGGCCACGCTGGCACCGCCTGGGGGGCGCCGCTTACACCGGGGACAAGGGACAGATCCTGCGGGTGGTGGCGTGAGAAGCAAGGTGGGGGGAGAGCAGCAGCCCCACAGGCCCCCGGTACAGGGCCTCAGGAGGCCAGAGCACCACCAAGGCGCCAGAGAAGAGGTGCCTCCTATCACATACGTTCCTTGCAATCATCCATTCTGAATACACGTAAATTATTTTTGGAATAAGATGTGAATATTGGAAAGAATAAAAGTATGTAAACCAACATATCATACTCTAATTATTTGAGTTCTTAAAGAAAATACATACATTTTTTCAGCATTTGAATTCCCTCAAACCAAAGTTTAATAGCCATTAGTTTATGAGGTGCTACAAACTGATACATTTATCCCCCAACCCTTGATAACTGACAGAATAAAATGCAACAGGAAATATCTCTGCCACAAATAGCAAAACCAAATTGCTATATAAAAAGTAATTTAAAGTCTGTTTGTTGTGGGTGATATAATTAGGAATATGATTTTAATAATTCTAATTCTTAATATTCTGATACTGCTAAATTCTAAAATAGTAATATACCACTTTCATGCTCTGTTTTTAAAGTAGCAATATTCATGTAAAATATGCCACACTACACATCTGCACTATATGGGTTTCTTTTTTTTTCTTAACTACATCTTCTTTACATTTTACAAAGACAACTCATTAAATGTATCAGTTTCAGAGAGTTAATTGTTGCAATTTTATATTTATAAATTACAGTTTTAACACAAAATAGAATTTAGAAAATTTATAGTTATACCTAAACAATTTTACTTAAAGCCTCTCTAAATGTATTCTCTTCAGTTTGGTTCGTTTCCCATGTATGACTGTGCAGGAAAACAGGATGAGCTTTGTGGACTGACTTAGTGGAGTCTTGCTATCAAAGAGCTTGCAAACATGTAACTGAAGAATTTCTGCACTAGATAATGAAAACCTGCATATTGCGCTGTAATTACATTCCTTATTGCAAATGCATAAACTTAATGTCATTGAACTACAAGAGTCCTAAAACAACTCCAGAGGCAAACAGGAGGAGAACAGTAGTCAGCTGTAGTCATTTTGGGTTGATATCTACAGACAAATAGATGACAATAAACTATGCAAAAAAATTTTGAATAGTTGGGATAATTTTCAATGTACATATATCAACGTATGTAAACAAACAAAAAAAACCCCAACCAACCCAAACAACAAAACCCAGTGATTCTTTTAAAGGCATACATAGCACTCCCTATAATTATGTTCAGCATTAAGATTAATAATTGTAATACTAATAATAACAACAATAATAAAAATAAAAAAGTAATAATCAAACCTCTTTTCACACATTCAAAATTTTCTTAAATTACTCTAAACTGGATTTTCTTTTTAATTCATTAATATTTGCAAGGCATTCTTCAATATTTTGCAGATTCCAAGTTTTCATATTTCATATACTGATCAGTACTGTTATATCTAGGAGTTTAATTTCACACCATAATTGTAATGGACTGCTAGTCTGCTACACCTATCTTACAGAGATTGGTTGACAGCCGAGTAAAAGAAGTAAAAAGAAATTTCTAGTTTAAAAAAAATACAGAAGGGAAAGGAATAAAGTTTAATGCCTTTAAATTGTTATTTTAGGAGGAATTAACTTTAAATTAAAAAAAATATTAATCTGTCATGTAAATTAATATTCCAATAGTCTAAGAGCTCTAGATGGTGGCATATGTAGAGATGCCTAGGAAAAGCTCACCACGTTAGGAAGCCTGACAATTCAGCCTTTTACTCACATGGGAAGGAGAACCATCTTTAAAATGTTATAAACAGCTGTGGGTTTTAGTCCCACACTAACGTCAGGACTCAGAGGTTTATAAAACTCTTGGCAATCTCATAGTGAGTAAATCTCATCGAGGATACCAAGGAGATCCATCAATGGTCAGTACTGAATTCCTTTGATTCAATGCAAAATAGAAAATCAGATTTTCACAATGCATTTTCTTGTGCTGTCCAAGGATTGTAATCTAAATTCTCTTTGGTAATTAAATAATGATAATAAAAAAATTAAGAGACATATGAATTTACAGTAATCACTCCAGCTAATTTACATTCCAGCTTAATTTCCAACAACAATGTTCTGACTGTCACTGTACTGACAAGAGTAAGTATGGAAAGAACAACAAGCAAAAATTATTACAATGGCAGTGTTAAAGGAAGAC
This sequence comes from Falco naumanni, assembly GCF_017639655.2. Taxonomy (NCBI): domain Eukaryota; kingdom Metazoa; phylum Chordata; class Aves; order Falconiformes; family Falconidae; genus Falco; species Falco naumanni. Next base: position 42,129,701 of record NC_054054.1, on the reverse strand, counting down.
TTAGCAATAACAATATTTTATGTGGTGAAATGTTAACGTTATAAATTTAACTATTATCTCCTTAAAACACAGTACCAAAACCCTAGAAAACATATCACAGAAAAGTACAATTAAAAAGTGGCACCATGTTGTAACAAACCTATGATGGCTATATGAAATAACCACATCTTAGAACCTCTCCCTCTAATGTGGCAGTTTTAAGAGGCAGTCAACAAAAACAAACACAGTATAGTCTTCTCTAAAAATATTAAACCCCTCAGAAATACACTATTAAAGGCTTATTAAAGAAAATAGGCATGAAAAGGACTGACTTGGTATCAGATACTCTATTATACTAACGTGTTTTAAAAAAGGGATAAAACTATTCACGCTGCTCCTAATTTATTCACCTGGGGGATGGCAAATTGACCATGCTCAGGTGCCTACAACAAACCGAGGGTTATTTTGGTTTTTTGACTGAAAAACAGAGAGATTTGTGAAAAATTAGATGAAACACAAATATTTAGAATTTATATTTCCATTAGGGCTTCATATCAAACCTTATCATACTTCAGTAGTACCAAAGAAGGGATTGTACGTATGAATAGTGTTCAAGGCTATAAACGTGTCCAACCTCTATCTTCAATCCCTTCATGGAAGCTTCATTCACAGCAATCTAGAGAACGAAGAACCTCAACGGGACCAAGCCAATGTGTAACCACACTACTGCAAATTGGATGAACCATGCAGATGCCATCACTTATTTACCCTCAAGTGTCCTACATGTATGTTGCCTGTTAGTTCTTTTACTGAAGGCTCACCCTACTTTACACTGAAGACTCAGTATAAACTTTGTGAACCAAAATTCTAGTGGCTAAGTCCAAAAATACCTAAATCTTATTAAACATAAATAATATCCACTCACGTTCCTAACAATTTATATTATTATACTCGAATTTGGCAATATAATTGTGCAACAAGTACCATCATTTATACAAAGCAACAAGATGTTTTCATTCTAGTATCTAATTGCAACTCTGTAATGAAAGTATTGGCTATCTAAGGTGAAACCATAATGCAGACACTCAGGCAACAAGAAAAGTCCAATTTGCCTGCCATGTCCATCAAAAAGAAATCAAAGTGAAAAAGATTAAGATCACCAAGCAATAGCAGATGGTTTATGATAGTTCTTGTCATGGGTTTTGCAATATTTTTTTCCAAAAAGCGGAAAATCAGAAATAAGCCTATTGCTACTGTTCATTCTATTTATCATTATTTATACTGATCTATACTTTTTCAACTCTCACACACAGGAAAAAAAAAACAACTCTTCACTGCAGAGAATCAGTACATTGCAGATTTATGAAGGCCTCATATTTCTACAGAAAACATCAAAAATACTTCACATACCAGAAGTTAAAATGCTGTCTACAATCCACTCACTTTAACAGATGGGCTGTTTGTAGTAGAAGGGAAGGAACGAAATGGATTACATCAAAGTACAAACCACAGCATTCGTGTGACCGGCTGTTCGGCAACACACAGAGACCCAGATAACATACACACCACTCCTGCTCAGGCCCTGGAATATTCAGTATTTTCAGAACAAATTTGCCACTATTTCTGGGGAATGACTCTATGGAGAAAATAATCACAAGTAACTTCTGTTCTGTTGTTAATGACTTATGCACAAAGAAGAACATACAACCCTGTGCTTTCAGTCCCTGACCTAGTAGCTAGTATCTAATACCAAGCTGTAACTATTTTTTTACTGTACATCTTGTAATAATTCATATATTGATGATCAGTGGTTTAAAGTAACTAGTTTTATCACTGCTCATTTTTGGGAGTAATGTAAAAATATAAATAACAAAAAATTGCCAGTCTGTAATTTTTATACTGCAGTTTAGGTGCAAATTCTGTCTTAGCTGGTGATGGTTCTGCTGCTTCCAAGAACCACATCCACAGCAGCAGCCAAGCTGCATGCACACTAAAACCCATTTGTACATCCTAAAAATTACTTCCATGCTTCCAATACACTCTATCACACAGAGATAACTTCAGGAATGCCAGCTTGTCCACAGGCTTTTGTTGCATCCCCTGCAAAGTCACTCAAAATACACCCCACTTTTATGGTATTCATATTCACCATACTGGGTGAGCCTGTGAGTGTCTCAGAGCTCTCCTTATCACCACTGCCTCAGCCTCCTTACTCGTCCAATGGGCTATGCCATCCACGCACTTCCTACTTTTCCCAAGACCTGCAAAAGAGGCTCAAAACAACCGAAAAGGACTACAGGTCAAATGTCTCGCCAAAGGGGAAATTCAGAGGTGTCCAGTATCTGGAACAAGCATCCTTTGTGGAAGAAAAATAAACTTGTGTGACATTGTAAGTGAGGATAGATAACACAGGTGTTTAAGGCATAAGAACCTTATTCTTGGCAGATCCAAACCCCCTTGGAATGCTCCATAAATATCCTCTAGGCAAGACACAGGCCAGCACAGTTGTACTAAAAATAACATTTCCAGAGCCCTGTCATCCTTTTGACAATTTAGGAACTACCCAATTTCATTTTGGAGGCCGCCTTACAGTACTCTAAAAACCTACTTGTTAAGCATAACAGCCTGCAATACACCTCTGCAAATCTCAGTAAGCCACCACTCAATATAACTCAACCTGAACTAGGTGTTAGTCTTGATAAGCATTGAGAAATGCCCCAGAAGCTTCAGAGTCTGCTTCTTCTAGTAACATTCATGTCTCTTCCATGGGTCTAGTTTCTTTCTCATAGTTTCAAAAGTTCATTTTAAAGCAGATCATTAACCAAGAACTTCAGACTTATTGCAATAATTTCTTGTGCTACTTAACATCTCCCCATACAAACTGACAAACTTTTCAAAGCCACAATAACGTAAGTAACTATGATTTTAAATTAAATATCCAAGAACATTGTGTCACATCTAATATAATAACAACGGTAAATTTGTCTGTCCAAAGCTGTGGTTTATTCATTCATTTATTTATTTATTTTGCAAAGCACAGTCTCAAAGTGAAAAAGTGTTGTGTCACTCTCCAGGCTTTCATACTGTGCTGCATGGTGCTGTCAGACTATCAGCAAACTGTACTGGAAGGAAATGATAATGCTTAAAAAAGGTAGTTTAAAGGAAAAGTCTAGGATGCTGTCTGTTTTATGTAGACCTTGTTCCAGAAAAAACAGCCCATGACAACTTTTTTTCAGGTTTTAGCCTACTTCATTAATGAGAAAAGTTGAAGTAATTGGAAAGTCAAATTTCCCACTTACCTTGCTTTACCTATTCCCTTTCTAATTAATTTCTAGATTTTCACATCATTTCTGTTCACATTATTTAAAATGGCAAAATGATGTCTGTGATTGGACAAGTGTCTCAATATACCATATGGCGTGATATCTCCTAGTTTAACAATATTTAACAAGAAAAGATCTGCTCATTTCTGCAAATCCCCTGTTGTCCAAGACCTTGATTAGACAAAATGTTTCTGTGAAATTCAGCGATCTAATTAGCTTGTTTGATTATCTGAAATAAAATTAAGTCTCCAAAATTATTAAATTACCATGTACTTTTCCATCACATTAATTTGCTGTAAGCAGAAAACTGAATACTTCTCAGCGCACATGAAGAATGAGAAATTTATGGATCTACATTTGTTTGCCCAAGGTAAAGCACCAGCGATGACTTGTGATGAGTTAGTCCATAGCCTAATTAAGGCAATGGGTGAAAGGAGATTCCTGTCACATGAGGATTAGGGACAGATTGAAACCTGGGACACCTCTACCCTCAGCTCTTTACTCTTCCACCTCACAGAGGCAGCCAGCAAAAACATCTCACACATGGAGAACCTCCAGAAGTATGTGCAAGGCTTCCTTTTTACCTCTCACTCCTTCCTGCTCTTCTCATGACAGTCCCTTTCTGATGGAGATACCACCATCTTGTTAACACTTTAATTTGCAAATCTTTATTCAAGCATATCCTGAATTTTCTCCATGCTCAGACAGCATCATGTGCAGCATATTATTGACTGTTTATCACCTATGAAGTCTCTTCACTGATTTTGCATCTTCTTGATGCTTGGAACTGAAGCACTACACCACGTACTCCCAGGGAAGTTTTATCCCTTGACCTCATCTGCTTAGCAACCACACAACACCCTAGGAAAACCCATTCACACAATGGAGTATTTCCTTTTTTTTAACAGAAGCAGGATAAAAAATATATGTCCCACATAATCCAATTTTCTTCTTGCATATTAAAATTCTGTTGGACTCCCTCCTACTCATGATTAATCTCATTATTCTTCAATTATTTTGGGAAGACCGGTAACTCATTTTACACTACCGTAACCATTTCTATAATGCTAGCAAAAGCAAATTACCTTAATACATTAGAAATTAACATATGATGGCCCACATTAAAGTATTTTTTTTTCCTCTGAAAATATACACATGGATTAAGGAAATCTAAGGAATGTGCCTAACACTGCAAATTAATCTAGGCAAAATTGAGAGAATGCATGTCAAATCTGCAAACTTATTTTCCCCATCATCACATCCCATTAAACAGCTAGCTGTAACTTTATTACTCTCTCTCATTTTTATCCCAAACATCCACTTCTTATTTTGATCCCTGTTTGTTGTTAAAATGGCAGTAATGTTTTACAGAAATAGCCTAAAATTAAGGCATTGTGCTTATTGCTGCAAGTTTTCAACTCTTTCCTCAATATCCTTTTCCAACATTACAATGAAACCTCCTGAAAATCTAATTTCAAGAGTAATTAGCAAATTGCATTAAAAACAAATTAAACTGATCCACCCTGATTTGTCAGTATTCTTCGGCTGTAGCTAACTGTCAGCCAAAGGTCACTCAAAGGTAATAAACTGTGTAACATCAGCATAAAATTGTCATGTTCTATTTCAGTGCTGCTGTTGGCCGTTGATACCTTCTCTGGGCACTCACCACTCCAGTGTAGTACCATTTTCTTACTAACAGAACAGCCAATTCTAAGAAAAAATGTACTGAAATGCTTGGCTGAAAATGAGGTCTGTACAGATTTGGATTTAACCTCATTCTTTTCAGTTCTGTGAAGATGCAAAGCAGTTCTCTAAATGTCCACCTAAGGTTAATAAGTTGTACTGCATGACTTACTACAACATCTTTCTTTGACGGTATTACTCAGTGGATATGAGCACTGCCTCCACATCTTTTAAATCAACTTATTAAATAGCATCAAGTTACTAAACTTTATATAAAAAGGATAAGTTAAAAAGATAACCATATACACATCAAAGAGTAATATTTCTTAAAAAATAACACAGCAAAATATATATTTGAGACCTTAGCATCTCTTGAGAGATTAATGGATGCAGCAGTTCAAGTTATAAACCCAAAACTGTCATTAAGTCAGTAAGAGGGAAAGGGAAAGGCCGTTCTTTTGTAACTTGGCCACTAATCAGTAGATCTAAAATAGGATAATCAGGTAGGACATTTAAAATGAACAACAATAATTACTATTTTCATACACTAATTAATTTCAGAAACTTGTTGCAGGAAAGCTCAAACATTATGAGTGGGTTCAGTAAGTCTTTAGCAAAATGAGTGGATTATAAGTCCATTGATGGCTATTAAAACAGTGATTCAGATGCTAATTTCAGCTCAGGAAGTTTCTAATTAGCAGCTGTGTGGAAGCTTGGAGTACATAGCAGGGAAGAGCTCACCCCACACTTTCCTTGATCTTTGCTTAATATCTGCTGCTGGCAAATTGGACTTGCTACAGGACAGCAAGTTAAAGGTCTGTTCCTGTCACCCACTATGACAGTTGCATCCTGACCTTTTTCTTTTTTTTTCTATTCTTTTCCCCAAATCCCATTTCTCTTTGTAATTTTTTTCTCTTTACATATTTTTTTTTTTTCCTTTTAATTGAGCCCTTTGTCTTCTCATAGCTGGCAAGAAATGTAAACAAAACTTTGTAAAATTATCTCTCTATATATATAAAAAATCATCTGCTTGTTTGGGTTTTGCTTTTACCTTTGGAGATAGCTGATGAGCAAATATTTTCTGATTAATTTGACATGTGGATACACTCTTAAATATTTCCCAGACATGGTTGTCAAGCACAGGCTTGCTTACCTCTGCGGAACACTGCTGGCTCACGTAATGGTAGACAAGTAGACAGATTTTATCATTTTCCACATATAATTTTTATGTTCTTCCAAAGTAGGAACCAAGGTTTCAACAGTAAAGGTCACAGACACACAATACACAGTTACCAACAATAAAGTCTTTTCTGGGGAGCGAGGTGGGCTTTTCACACATTTCTCCTATGAATAACAGTGAAAACTAAATCTAAGACCAAAAATTCCACTGGCATTTTCCACTCCAACTCTTCTTTTCAAAGCTATATTGAGCCTATGCTATTTTACCAACTCTGACATTAAGTTCACAGTCATCCTGACAATTTCTATCACTTTTGCATGGATTGTGGAGTAGTACAATGCAGATGAAATTATAAAAATGTTTTAAAAAATAATCACAATCAGCCTGTAAATAAATAAGTATTGATGTATCAATTATACATGGAAATAATGACTGTTCAGTCTGTGTGAGAGAATTCCATTACCCTCCAATTATATCCCAATTCATTTTCATTTTTTTTTATACACTGAATGTTGGGTATCCTATAGTCATAAATGAACCCTAAATTCACTCCAGTTTAATTAAACTTTGCAATGAACAAGAATGCCACACAAGGTCTTGATTATACTATGTGAGATGTCAATTTCATTTTGAATGTTTGAATTGATATAGACAATACCTGCGGGTGATGCTGGTAAAAGTCATCACAAAATTAAGCTCATTTAAAGAATTAAACTACTATATGAATGTAACACTTTTTGAGAGACTACAACAATTAAAATGCAAAGCACTACAAGTAAATTTTTAATATCATAAAATTTCAGTACTTTGTTAGTGTGATTAAATTCTCTGGTTAAGATGGAAAAATAATTATCCATCAATCTCAGGAAAGTTTTTTTTCCGCATGCATATGTCCGTGACAAAGTAGAGTATTTCTTTTAATTTTGAAGAAGATTACCACCTACCAGAAAAGGGATTTAAAATGCAATAAATCAAATTATGACCAATAATGGTGATTTATTTTTTTTTGGTATTTTGATTTTTTAGTTTTGTAGTGACAGCTTCTTTAAATGTAATTGTGTTATTTGCACATAGAAGAAACAATACCTGACACTTAGAATTCCAAATTATCTGTGAATTCTTTTCAAAATAACAATGATTTGATTCATGGGCATCAAGTGGAAACTACTAGTAGTAACACGACAATGAAGAGAAAAATGTTTAACCAGAGGAACAGTTATGACGTTTGACTCCAAAGCTGGGGTGAGGTAAGAGATTCATCTGCCCAGATGTCTCTTTATAGATAAAACTCCATAGAGAGACAATTTGGAAACCACAAGTGACTCTAAATCTGCATTTTAGGATCATGTCCCTGTTGGTTCCCATTTACTGCACTTGGTTCATACCAAGCTGTGGTCTTCAGATCTACAGACTGCCTTCATTCAAGGTATAACTAAAGCAAGTGGTCTGATTCAGGAGCTCCAGCTGCTGCCAGGTGTTCATGCCATGAGTCCAGACTAGACCATGGTCATCACAAACACTTCTGAAATGGGTATGATGTGGATGTCAGGTCCTCAGCACCAACTCCTTTTCCCTACAGATGCAGTCCTTTTTCTACAGGTCTGTTAGTATCACACAACTTCCCGCCAAGTTCTTCTCAGCTATGACATCAATCTTGCCTTATCCTAAAGTAATAAGAATTTTATTTTGCAATCAGTTTGGTAAGGGAAAACTGTTGCCAAGGGAAGCCTGTTCTATCGCTTTTTTGGTGCTGTGACTTTCTCACTTCAAAGGCACAAAGAAATTAATTAGTTTTGAGAGTCTCTTATCAGCAATTTTTATGGACTAAAAATTGAGATTGGCAAGATAGCACCCTGAGACTCTACACATTCAGAAAGGTTGAAGTTGATATATAGCAGTAAAACTATGCAGAGAAGTTAACTCTTAATCTAGATATAAGAACTTGGCTGTCGAAAATTCAAAGATATCAGTAAGAGGTTTACCGAAATGCATTAAATTGTTACCCCAATGCTCTACAAGTCACAGCATCACAGAATGGTCAGGGTTGAAAAGGGCCTCTGGAGACCATTTAGCCCAACTCCCTGTGAGAGCAGGTTCCCCTCAAGCCGTCTGCAGAGTCACGTCCAGGCAGGTTTGAATGTCTCCAGAGCAGGAGACCCCACAGCCTCTCTGGGCAGCCTGTGCCAGGGCTCTGCCACCCTCACGGTAAAGTTCTCCCTCTCATTCAGATAGAACTTCTCATTCCATAATTATATGCTGTTTTATACCAACAAAACATACATTTCACTTAAAAAAATTTACAGTATTATAAAATGGAAGCAAACAAGGTAATAGTACAGACAGAAACTGTACTATTTTACTATTACCGAAGTCTTGCACCATACTACTGTTAGCTTGCTGACAGCTCGTTTTATCTTTTACACTCTCATTTGCTTTCCATATTCATTACCCTTAAGGTCCAATTCAACATGTCCTTTTCTTTTCCATTGATGCTTTCTCCAGCTTTTGGGGAATTTAGACATAATAAAGGAAAACAGACAACCTGATATCACTGAAGGAAGCAGAGGGATCAAACTGACTACACAGAGGAAAGTGTCCCTTAGACCCTTAACTTAGATGAAAGGCACTTTTAAAGAACGTACCTTTAGTGTTACTAGTATGCTGCTTTTATACTGCGGGGAAACAAACTAAGGGAAACCAAAGAATGAGAGAGTCCCAGGGGAAGAGATGAAGAAATTGAGATTTAAATGAAAAAGGGAAAACAAGAAAGTCAAAGAAAAAAACCCAACCTAATATACATCAGGTTTTGAAAACAAAAGAGGAAAGAAAAGCAGCAGGAAGCAAACAAGAGGATTCAGTGAAGAAAGGAATTCAGCTACGCATTTCATTTAAATATAAAGTTTATACAAATAATAAAGCATGCATCCTGATCTTTGAACAGTGTAAACAATAACTATTAAAACAACCTTGAATGAGTTACAAGTTGCACTTTTGAAATCTGAAGCTTCATTTTGAAGACTAAGCAAAGACAAAAGCAAAATTTGTTGAAATGCATTACTTGTCCACTACTTCTGAAACACTGTAATTGTGCTTACTCTGTATTCCTGCATGCAACATTGAATTCATCAGTGTGCTGCCAGGTTTTCATTCCGTACTGTATATTATTGAAGTGTAAAACTGCTAAATGTGTTCCAGTGCAATTTTAATCATATTATAGAAAACAATCCAAGCTGATGTAATCAAATGCCTTTAATTATGGCAATCAAATGTATTATCAGTTTACTATTGCTAACCCACAGTCGGTACACAAAACCCAGCCTGAACCACAGCATGGAATAGCAGGCTCTGCTATTTACACATAACTTAGTTCAACCTTTTAGCAAAATACCTCTTTCATTTCAGGTACAAATATTTTCATAGAATCATGGAATACCAGGTTGGAAGAGACCTCAAGGATCATGTGGTCCAACCTTTCTTGGCAGTGGCGTGGTCTAGACAACGTGGGCCAGCACCCTGTCCAGATGAATCTTAAAAAGTTGGGGAATCCACCACTTCCCTGGGGAGATTATTTCAATGGCTGGTTGTTCTCATTGCAAAAAATTTTCTTTCGTCTGGTCAGAATCTCCCTAGGAGTAACTCGTACCCATTATCCGCCCCCCCCCCCCCCCCCCCCCCCCAACTTTTCCATGTGACACCTTGTAAAAACGGAGTCTTTATCTTCTTTGTAGCCACCCTCTAAATACCAGAACAAGGTTCCAAGGTCTCCCCTGAGCCTTCTTTTCTCAAGGCTGCACAAACCCAGCTCTCAGCCTTTCCTCACAGGGCAGGCTTCTCAGTCCTTCCATCACCTTTGTGGCCCTTCCCTGGACCCCTGCCCACATCTTTTTAGTATAGCAGGGACCAAAACTGAACACAGTGTTCCAGGTGTGGCCTGACAAGCGCTGAGCAGAGTGAGATAATGACTTCTTTACCCCTGCTGGTGATGCACTTGATGGTGCAGCCCAGCACCCTGTTGGCTTTCTTTGCCGCAGCAGCACACTGTTCAGTCACACTGAGCCTGTTGTCCACCAGGACCCCCAGGTCCACTTCCACAGAGCTGCTCCCCAGCCAGGTAGATCCCAGCCTGTGCTGCACTCCTGGATTATGTTTTCCCAGCTGCAAGCCTTACGTTGGTCTTTGTTGAATTTCATCAGGTTCTTGTTAGCCCACTCTTCCAGCCTACCCAGGTCTTCCTGCAGGGTGGCTCTCCCTTCCAAAGCGTCCACATCCCTACTCAGTTTGCTATCATCCACATACTTCATCAGGGTGGAATCACCATCCCTGGAAGTATTAAAAAACACACAGATGTGGTGCTTGGGTTTAGTGGGACATGGTTTAGTGGTGGACTTGGCAGCCCTAGTTTAATGGTTTGACTTGATATCTTAAGTGTCTTTTCCAACCTAAACGATTCTGTGATTCTATGGTACACTTGATCCCATCATCTAGATCACTTATGAAGATATTAAACAGCGCTGGGCCCAATATCAGTCCCTGGGGACCTCAATTATGACAGGCTGCCAGTTTGAAGAGAAGCTATTCAGTATCACCCTCTGGGTGTAGCCCATCAGTCAGTTTCCCACCCACCACACAGACCACTAACTAGACTGTAACACATCAGTTTCTCTGGGAGGAGGCTGTGGGAAACAGTATCAAAAGCCTTGAGAAATCCAGGTAGACAACGTCCAGTGCTCAAATCACATCAACCCACCAGTTTATTTTGTTGTAGAAAGTGATCATGCATGATTTGCCCTTGGTGAATTGTGCTGGCTTTCCCCAGTCATATGCTTCATTTCACTTGTGACAGCCCTCAGGAGGATTAGTTTTAGTTTTCCCAGGGAACAAAGACTGATGGGCTTATAATTTCCTGGATCCTGCTTTAAGCCCTTCTTGTCCATGGATGTGAGATTAGCTCTATTCCAGCAGTCTTCTGGGATGTCCCCTGATCTCCACGACTTCTAAAAGATTATGAATAGTAGCCTTGCAATGATGTCAGACACCTCTCAGCACCCTCAGGTGGGTGTTGTCAGGGCCCATTGACTTGTAGAGGTCAAACTCCTGTAATAGTTCACATACCAACTTTTCCATCACTGATAGTGGGTTTGTGTTTGCATCAACCTGGGGTTTTGTTTCAAAGACCTGGGACTGAACAGTGCTGGTAAAGAGAGAGGTGACGAAACTTGAGAACTTCTGCCTTTTCCGCATTGTTGGTAACTAATTCACCTCTCCTGTTAAACAGTGGACCAATATTTTCCTTCTGTTTATGCTTGTTGTTTACACACCTGAAGAACCCTTTCCTGTAGTTTTTGTCATCTCTGGCCAATTTCAATTCAAGCTGAGCTTTTGCTTTTCTAACTACATCTCTGCACACTCTGGCAATGCCCCTGTAGTTCTCAACAGGTGTTCGTCTGCTTTTCCATCTCTGGTATGCTTCTCTTTTGGTTTTCAGCAGACTCAGAAGCTGACAGTTAAGCCAAGGGGATCTCTTGCTCCACCTGCTTCCCTTACCTGTAAAGTGGATGAACTGTTTTTGTGCTTCCAGGAGAGGGGTCTTCAAAAACTCACAGGACTTGCTAGCTCCTTTATCCTGCATGGAAACTTCCCATGGAATCCTGCCCAACAGAGATCTGAGAGCACTGAAGTTTGGTCTCCTAAAATCCAAAACCTCTGTCTTAGTAATAATTTTCAGCATACACAGCAGCATCCCAAACTCCACAATATTGTGATCACTGCAGCCAAGGCTATCACAAACTAAGATATTACAAAGCAGATTTTCTTAGTTTATGAGTAGCAAGTCCAGCAGTGCCTCATTCCTGGTTGGCACATCTAACATTTGTATGAGGAAGCAGTCCTTGATGCATTCCAGGAACTTCATGGATGACATGTGAGCTGCTGTATTGTTCTTCCAACAGATGCCTGGGTAGGTAAAACACCCATAAGAACGAGATTGTGTTGACCTGAAGCTTGCTTACATGACCCAAATATTGATTCATTTGCCTTCTCACCTTGGCTTGGAGTTCAGTAGCCAATACTACTGTAAGATTCTCCTTGGAGATGACCCCTCTGATCTTAATGCAGATGCATTCAGCAGGGCTTCCACAACTACCATAGATGACTTCTATATATTCAAGGTTCTCTTTAACATAGACAGCAACTCCTCCTATTCTTCACTACCTGCCATTATGAAACTTCATAAATGATGTATAACCATCCTCCAGTCATGTGAGTTGTCTCATCATATTTCAGCTATTCCTATGATATCACGACTTTCTGACTGGGCAGGGAGTTCCAGTTCCTTCTTTTTGTTCCCTAGGTTCCATGCATTGGTATAAATACTTTGGGGTTGGTTTTCTGCTTCTCATCTTGAGAGGCAGCTAAGGAATATTTGCCACTGTTCTGGTTGGTCTGACTTGTTCTCCAGTTGGCAGCATGGCCCGAGTGTGGCCACTTTGGACCCTACCCCCCAGGTCTTACAGTTTAAAGCCCCCCCTTACCAAGTTGGCCAGCCTGCTGCCAAAGATTCCCTTGCCTCTTCTAAACAGGTGGATGACATCCCTCCAGTCTATATTTACTGATTGCCTTAGATTAGTTTATATAAAGTGTACATTTCCATTAATTTTCATCAAAAGAAAGAGATAATTTCACAGAAAATTCACAAGAGAAAATTATTTATCACAGATTCCCATTATGGACAGGGCAAAAGCACCCCAGGAGAAGACTGGGCCAAAACTTCTGAAGCATATGGAGATCCAGGCACGTTCTCACACTCTGGGCAAACCTCCAGTCATGAAATCCACCCTGTCAACTCAAACAGAGTTCAATTGATATCTGGGTAAATTCTTTTTGCTTTTTTGCAAATATTGCTAAACCAAGGCTGCCCAAAGAGACTGTGGAGTGTCCACCCTTGGAGGCAGTGTGAAAGGACAAGGTCCTGAGAAACTTAATCTAACACTGAAGGTAGCTTTGCTTTGAGCAGATTTGAACCAGATTACATCCACTGGTTCCTTCCATCCAAAATTATTATCTGATTCTGTATTAATGCAGTAACTGTTGTTCATATGTCACAGCACTCTCCAAACCATCTGGCTGCAGCAAGGTCTTTTACCATCTCATACCAACATACTCTTCATGCCAGTCCCTCTGCTGCCTTCTCCTTGTCTCTCCTTATCCAGGGTGCATGTTCTCTCTCTCTGCTTCTTCCTTGGCTGCTCTCTCTTCATTGGCTCTCAACCACTTAACAGAACCAGCCACATCTGCACCTTATCTACATCAGCCAACCCACTGCCCCTGAAGCCAGCCCACAGCTGTATATTATCAATGTTAATTAACCCAGCTTCATTCATTTACATTCATAAACTTCAAATCTGTGTGCTAATGTTGAGGGGGAAAAAACTAATGTTATTATGCTATTGAAAAGATAATTCACAGTGGGAACTTCTAAGAGATCATTGTTTCCTTGTTAAGTACATAGAGTTTGATTATTTAAATAAATCATAATTTCTTAGTAATCAGACAATCTCTGCAGCAAAACACAAGAAGCTGCCATAGTTACATGAGTGAATCAGTTTGAGGGGGCTGTGTAAGTTGTCATGATATTAGGAATCCTATTTAGGAAATAATTATCCACACATGATGAAAATGATCAATCACCTCCAAGTTAGTAACAAATGTGCAATGTTGTATGCCTCATTAGTATCCATGATGCAAATACATAAAGCAGGAAGTTTCTTTATCACTGATGGTTACAAGTACTGCAATATGTTTTTGCTTGACTGAAACAGAGAAGAGCTCTGCAGAAGAAGAAAACATTCTCTTCTTTTATCCAAAAATAGTGTTAATAGTCAGGATTCTTGCACTGTTGCGAGCTATAATAGGAAAAGCCTCACCACCTGCGATACACTCAGAATATCTGGCAGTATTGTGAAGGTAACTGCCCCCTCAGCTAGCACGAAATAATAGACACGTCTGGCAGGACAACTCAAAATGTATGGTGACATAAGCACAGAATATTCACAACAGGATAGGATCAGCAAGCTCCTCCGAGGACCTAGTGCTGGGTAATTTTAGCATTTTGAAGACAGGCATGAGATTCATTGACAATACTGACATGAAAGACTGAATCATTGACAGGGACTCACTCACTGACATACTTTAACACTTTCCCCAACTGCATTATGCTATAAGGTTGCACAATTTGGAAAATCATAGGTCAAGACGAGGACTAAATTTAAACAGATTGGGATAAATCTTGGGATACTGGTGGCTAAATACAGAAATATAGGTAGTTTACTGGTGGCAGGAGCAGCATTTATTTCTCTTCTTAGCACAGCCAAACTCTTGTCTTTAAGAAATCATCTTGTTTGTTATTAGTTACCTACTTACAAAGGCAGCTGTATTTCTTTGTAATGGCCCTGATTCATGATATGAAACAACTTTAATCCACAGCTGATTTTTTTAATTACTTTTTTTGAAGTGTAGGAATGGGTATGTAATAGTGGTTAATGACTATACAGTACCTCTTCCTGTGGGCAGCCTTGACTGCAGTGACCATGAGATGGTGGAGTTCAGGATCCTGCCTGGAGGAAGCAGACAATGAGTAGGATTGCAATCCCAGACTTCAGGGGACCTAAATTTGGCCTCTTCAGGGACCTACTTGGGGGAATCCCATGGGTTAGGGCTCTGGAAGGCAGTAGGGTCCAAGAGAGCTGGCTGATATTCAAGCATCACTTCCTCCAAGCTCAAGATAGGTGCATCCCCATGAGTAAGAAAACAGGCAAAGGGACAGGAGGCCAGCATGGATGAGCAAGGAGCTTCTGGCAAATCTTAAACAAAAGAAGGAAGTTTATGGGGTGTGGAAAAAGGGACAGGCCACTTGGAAAGAATATAAACATGTAGTCAGAACGTGCAGAGAGGTGACAAGGAAGGCTAAGGTCAGTTTGGAATGAAATCTGGTGAGGGAGGTCAAAGACAACAAGAAGGGCTTCTTCAAGTACATCAGCAGGAAAAGGACGACAAAGGAAAATGTGGGCCAGCTGCTGACCAACCCGTCACCTGGGCCCCAATGGGATATAACCCTGAATGCTGAGGGAGCCAGCAGACGTTACTGCCAAGGCCTTCTCCATCATCTTTGAGTGGTTATGAAGGACAGGAGAGGTACCTATGGACTGGAGGAAAGCCAGTGTCACTCCAGTCTTCAAAAAGAGCAAGAAGGAGGACCCAGGAAACTACATGCCTGTCAGCCTCACCTCCACCCCTGGAAAGGTGGTGGAACAGCTCATCCCGGAGGTCATCTTGAAGCACATGGACAAAAAGAAGGTCATCAGGAACAGTCAGCATGGATTCACCAAGGGGAAATCATGCCTGACCAACCTGGTAGCCTTTTTACTGGCTGGGTAGAAGAGGGGTGAGCAGTGGATGTTGTCCACCTTGATCCCAGCAAAGCTTTTGGCATTGTCCCCCACAACACCCTCACAGGCCAGCTCAGGCAGCGCGGGTGAGGTGGGTGGGCAGTGAGGGGGGTCGGGAACTGGCGGAATGGCAGAGCTCAGAGGGCTGCGATCAGCGGCGCAGAGTCTGGCTGGAGGCTGTAGCCAGCGGCGTTCCCCAGGGTCACTGCTGGGTCCGGTCCCATCCTACTCACTCACCAGTGACCTGGGTGAAGGGCAGGGAGCACCCCCAGCGAGTTGGCTGGTGACACAGAGCCGGGAGGAGCAGCTGATGCCCCAGGGTCTGCGCTGCCGCTCAGCGAGGCCTGGGCAGGCTGGAGAGTTGGCGGAGAGGAACCTCATGGAGTTCAGCCAAGGCCAGTGCCAGGCCCTGCCCTGGGGAGGGACAGCCCCACGCACCAGCACGGGCTGGGGCTGCCCTGAGGGGATCCTGCCCCTGCCCTGCCCCGGTGAGGCCGCCCCTGGAGTGCTGTGGCCAGGGCTGGGCTCCCCAGTTCCAGAGACAGGGAACTGCTGGGCAGGGGCCAGTGGAGGCTACGAAGGTGATGAGGGGACTGGAGCATCTCCCAGATGAGGAGAGGCTGAGGGAGCTGGGGCTGTTTGGGCTGGAGAAGGCTGAGGGGGGATCTCATCCAGATCTACAAATTTCTTAAGGGTGAGTGTCAGGAGGACAGGGCCAGGCTCTTTTCAGTGGCGCCCAGTGACAGGACAAGAGGCAATGGGCACAAACTGCAGCACAACAAGTTCCATTTGAATATGAGGAAGAACTTCCTTATGTTGAGGATGACAGAGCCCTGGAAGAGGCTGCCCAGAGAGGCTGTGGAGTCTCCTTCTCTGGAGACATTCAAAACCTGCGTAGTCATGACTGTGCAGCCTGCTGGGGGGAACTGCTTTAGTAGGGAGTTGGACTAGATGATCTCCAGAAATTTCTTCCAGCCCCAACCATGCTGTGATTCCATGATTCCAGATCAAGAACCAGTATCTTCATCAGACATTAGATTCATGTTTTTCTTGGAGGATACAGTTTTCTGGCGATTTTTGTCCATTGCTGGCTGCGTCCACATTAGCAAGTAATGTAGTGTAATATCAACAGGAAAAACTGAGACAAATGCAAGGTATTTCAAGGCTCATGAAAAGCTGAACTGGGTAGAGAAATGCCAAAATCAGAGTCAGGAGAATTTTATAACAGGATATTTTAAATCTAACTTCTTTTTTTGAGGAATTAAAATTTGTCCAAATGAATGTAAATATAACAGCACATTTTGGTGAGTGGAAAAAAAAAGCGCTATAGTGGACTAGTTAGTAAGATCAAACTCTGCTAGTATGCAAGTATTTGGGGGGTTTTTAACATCAGAAGAAACATAGCCTCCATATTACCTACAAGTTGGACACCTGCAAACTTTACTACAAGCTGATTCAGAGGTTAGAACCATCCATGTAAATATCCTTAAAAAGTAAAAATCACCCCTCAAAGCCCCTCCAAAACTAAACAAAATCCCATTATGAAACTATATTCAAAAATTGGATTTGGAATTGTATTATGGGAAAACTTAGATATTGATTCTGAGCTTGTATTCTTACCTCCAAGAAGGAGCATTACTACCCCTGCTGCTGATGTTGCCTGATGTGTGCTTGTTCAGACATTACAAAAGCAATGATGAAAGACAATAGCAAACAAATAATTTTATGAGCTGAATTGCTTATGAAAGAATGTGCATTCAAATAGACTACCTCAAGGCAGGATTATCATCAGTTTGTGCCAAAAGGTCACCCATTTCAATTGAGATATTTGGCATTTTTTAATTTATAATTTGGCATTACTGAATTCCCAGGTGACACTCTGGATATCAAAGTGATGTTTACTGGAATATGTTTAATGAAAGCTTAGGAACAGATTATCTGACCACGTACTCAGCAAAGTTAAAAACAGAAATGTCACAATTTTTTAAAAATACCCAGAATAAAATGAAAGTGGAAATGCAGTTCAGTAAAGGACCACATAAATTCAAACCTCTGCAACCACAAGACTGTCTCAACCAAACTGGTGCACTACAAGCTTCCAACTCATGAAAAACCTGACCTTAGAGGAGACAGTGAACCAGAGATCAGCAGTGGAAAGAAATGAGCACCATCCAGACTTGTTATCTTCAGCTACTCTGACTACAAAGCATCTTTGACTTTAAAACACAGGAGAACAAGTCAGATAATATCTGAGAACTCGTGAAGAATGTAATAGCTTATCACTCAACATATTATTTCTCTTTTGGTAGAAGAAAGCATAAGGCATCTGCTCTTTGAGACAAATTGCAATGAAATGTGACAAGGAACAATCCAAATATATTTTAGTTGAGAAGATTTATATTCAACATGTATTTTAGACTTTCAAATATTTTCCTCAAAAGCTATGTCCCCTAGTGTTCATTAACTTGCTATCCATTTAAAGAGTTCCAATATTTGCAGACTGTTTCCAAAAACTTGCTAATTACCTCCTAAAAATAATATATCAATTAATATGTATGGCACCAACCATAACAGATCTCTGAACTGTGGTGTTGCTACCTACTTCCTTCTGTAATATACTCTGCTTTCATCATCAGTACTTGTAATGGTGACCCAGTGTAGATGTTTTATAACACACTGGTAAAACACCAGGTTTTAAAACTGTCATTTCTTTAAGAAATTATTTAATTGAGATCCAATTAGAAGAAAAAAAAAAACAAAAACACCCAGGTTCACTAAGTTAATAAAAGAGTTGTACAAATTTAAAACTCAGTTCTGTTTTTCTCTCCTTAATAGAACTAGCTAATATAAAGAGGAACTCATATATATCCAACAAGATATCTCCTTAAATCTTGCTTTAACAAGCTGCATTTACATGCAGGAGGTTCATAGGCAACACACTGAATTAAGAATTTTTCTGTTTTGCTATTAGTTTGAGTTTGATTTTAAAATGAAGAAAAAAACCCTAGAGATTTAAAGAGGATGGTTTACTGCAAAGCTGTAAGTCATTTAAAGGAAAATACTACAATGCCTTTGAAATAAAAGCATAAAAAGTATTACCAAATCTTAGTTCTAAAGAGAAATACAATGATGCAGCGCTCAGAAATCTAAAATATCTAAAGGTTACTTATATTAGTCACAATTAGTAGCAGCCTACACTAGCATCACAAATTGCAATAAAGCCTTTCTTTATGAGAACATTTTCTTTCATTTCTAACTGAGAATGTAAAAATATACTACCTTAACTAAAATATGAATGGTATCACCCCTAAAAATATATTGGTATCTATATGTGTTCCTTCACTGAAGAGTTTTTTTGTGATATAACCAGGCAGTATCCCAACAGCTCTTTCAAGAATTAACAGGAAGAAGAAAGGGGCAAAAATATCTGTTTGGCTTAGGTCAGGCATCCTCCTTCAGCATCGTATGAATTCTACAGGCTGCCAGGCAGCAACACACTGCCTGTTAATTCTTATCTCCACTTTCTAAATTTCTCAAATTCAAAGAGCAAAAAGTAGGAAATGCTGCATTAATGAGCACAACATTCCCATTTGTGTACCTTCCTCCCATATCACCCCCACCCCCCCCACCCCCCCCGTTTCTCTCCTCTAATTCACTAGTTCCATTTTTTGTTCTTTTAAAGGTTAAAGTCTCGGAGTAAAAAAGAAAAAGGAAAAGACAAAACAAAACAACAACAAAAAAAACACCACCCCCCAAAAAAAAACAACCAAAAAAACCCACCACACAAAATAAGACCCCCACAACAAAAAAGGGAAAACTGGACAAAAATGCATGAATACTGTTCCGTAGTAAATCAACTAGTATAGCCCAAAGGACTGTTAGCAGGTATTCACTACTTTCAAAATATCTTCAAATGATTTGAATATTGCTTAGCAACACCAACACTATTTAAAGGGCTATGACAATAACATATGTATGACTAGGTCCAAAAAAATAACAGCTTCATGACATTCATAACAGTGCTTTATCCAGAAAGCTGAGTTCTTCTGTCTTATGTGCTTGTTCTCTTGAAGAAGCAGGTTCTCATCCCAGAACCCAAATAAGGTGTATATGACCAGTATAGTCTTATACATATAGACCAGTAGAAGACTAAAATAATGTTGCACAGACCACGCGCTTCCAGCTTTAAAATGCTTAAGAACACAGTTCTAATAAATGGGTTATCACCAAACTGATTGTTTCTCCTTTGGTAGGAGAAAATACTACATTACCAGGCTCTGTCCTGTGCTTATGAAACCCCAGAACATCTATAAAAATGGATAAAGGTTTGCTTAACAAATTAAATAGGAAAAACAGATGCACTGGGAAATCCTCTTACCATATCAGGTTATGAAGAGAGGACTGGAGAGGTGATACAGAGATGTTCATGCCAGCCTAACTTCTCACACAACACTCAACTTCATTCCCACACCGCAGTGGACTATGCAAACCAGGTATCAATTCCCCAAGACGAAATGGTGGCAGCAAGTCACATAACATCCATTTATTAAAAATAAATCAGTGAATGGGCCTTTGCACACAGTATGCCTTTACCAGTTAAATGCAGTGTAACTGTTGCATGTGTTTTAGATCAACCCACAACATGGGATTAAAGAACAGATTCCAGCAACAAGAAAAAAGGAACTGATACACATTTTACTATGGAATACAATAGTAGACATCATCACAGCACAAAATATGTAGCATGGAGATTTGGGGACATTATTCTCTCCAAGTGGTAAATCATAGGCATGAAAGGAATGAGAACTTCAGAATTATTGCAAAGTTTTGCAGAAGAAGCCATTTGCAATGCACAGTAAGTTTTATTCAGCCTACAAAACCCACAAACAATGCTGCAGGGCTGCCACCTACTGGAACTTGATAATACACAAATATAAAGACAGGACTGATAAATTAGTGACTGTTGGAAGGAGAAAAAGAGGGAGTGGCTGGTTACAAGGGAAATTTTGATATTTATAGTAAGTGCATGCCGATAAAATTGGATTAGATTCACGCATCTAAGAAAAGAACAATTATACACTCTCTCAGTCCTTCACACCAAATTACATTAAAGGATACAGACTTCAGTGACTTATCTATACTTATCAGGAAGGTCTTTTTTCCAAACGGTTTAGGCAATGGTCCAAGACATGTAAAAAAAAAAAAAAAACACCCAGAAGAGCAAACAGAATGCCCATCCTAGCCCAGAAGCATTCATCCTAGCATAATGCAACTCAGATGTAAATCTCCACCATTATGAGAGTTATAATGCTATGAAAACATCAGAAAAGACATGAATTGAAGTGGGTTTTCAGTATTTCTACTGAATGGAAAAATTATTCTTATTTTTATACAAATTGATCAAACTAACCTTCATTTCAAGTGTAAAATGTATAGCTTTTCCAAATACAACAGACTTTCTGAACTGAAACAATCTCTAAATATTGATTGTCTTACAACTTAATGTGCTGCCGCATACCTTCCTTTTTACTGTTCTATATCTCCTTCTTTGTCTCTACCTTTTTATCTTCTTCCTACAGTTCCTCTTATTTTTAATGTTTCCATGGCAATGACAGCAAAAGAAGAGATTAAATATCCTTTGTGTATTTCTTTCTTTTTTACATAAAATTTTGAAAGATGATGAAGAAAAATAAATAGTATCACATATCCCTCAGAGAATGATGCAAGAGTCAGGACAATAACTCATTAAGGACTCACAAAGATTTAATAGCTAACAGCTATTTGTAAGCTCATCTTCATAAACATTTAAACTGAGAATAACAGTTCTACAGATATCATGTTCAAAAAATAGAGGGAGAGAAAGTAAGAAAGTATAATCCAATGGAGTTAAACTATTTTACTAGCGGTCTTAAGTGTTAGAGCTTATTGTATACCTTCAAAATAACCTCCAAAGGGCATTCTGCATTTTTTTTCATTGAAGTCATTACATTATGGTAAAAAGTCACAGATCTACAGTTAAGAATAGATGAAGTTTTGCATATGAAGTTAAAAATCCACTTGGAGGAATCTATCCAACATCTGCATTTTTTTAACCATTCTCTAAACACAGAGTTCTCCTTTAATAGCTCATTAGTTTGAAAAGGAATTCTGCAACCAGGCTGCAATCCACATCTGAAGAATGTGGCAGATGCACTATAAAGCTAACTGAGACTATTTATGGTACAGATATTTCAGAATTTAACAAGAAAGAATTCATTCTATATTTTTAAAAACTTCTCCTGAAGCACCCCTGGATAAATAGCAGACATTCCCAACTCTTTCGTGGTAACAAAGACACACGATACATGTTCAGTATGACTCTTAAAAAATATATAGGTGTGTATTTAAGAATTTAAGAAAAGAACGCACCATTTGGGGAACTCAAAATATGATACTTTTGCACTTGCAACTGGGAGACTTCAGTAAATCCGAGCATTTTCTTCCTGCCCCACAGCTTCTCCATTTTGGAGAATATATTTGCACTGAAAATGGAAGCTGGGAGCCATCCAAACTATTTGTCAAATTAGGTAAAAGTGAATGAATAGGGAATTTTTTTTGGCTGACACTTTTTTTTGTGTGTGTGTGTGTGTGTGAGAACAGTGAGAAAACAAATTTCCGAACTAAGACACAGACTGCAGAATGGTTGCAACATTTTGTTTCAGGGTTATGTTTCACTTGAGAAGATTTCAGAGTGGTAACTGAGTTTTCCTAATTTTTTTAGGAATTTGTATGAGATTACTTAATCTATAGACATAATCCAGCTTTTAGTTTTACAATGGACAGAAACACCCAAATCACCACACTGCTCCCTCTTTTATTTTAAAATATTTTAGACCAAAGCTAATGCAACTCTCCCTCAAGCTTTTCTTCTAGATATCCACTTTAAAACCCTTTGGTCCCTTTTTCAGACAGAGGAATTTGCTGCAGGGCTTCTCTTTCCATTTCTTGCTCAGTATTCTAATTCTGGTATATGCTGGTACACTGATATTTAGAGAACTGCTCTATTTTCACAGGAAAAAGATACTCATGTTTCTCAGGGAGTTCAAGTACCAAATATATGTACCAGGCTGTACAATATACACAAGCCTATAAAACCTAGAAATTCTAGTTCCATGACATAGATAAAATATTTCCGTTAAGTACAGGTAATTTAGTCACAGAGTTGTTGTATGTAAACAGAAACTTAACCAGGTTTCAAAAAATCAGATGGATTTGAAATTATAAGGAAAATTGGTTATTTCCTGCCTATGCAGAATACATCTTAACTTTAAAAGTTCAAATATATCTTTGGGGCTGTTTTTTCCTCTCTACCTCTAGTCCACAGAAGATCCATCACACTCCAGCATTTTGGACTTTCAAATTATATTGACCAAAAAGGTTTGGCTGCTAGTTTTTTTTGTTTTCAAGATTCTCACAATATTAACGTTATTCTTGTATATATTTGGATCTTCAGATACAGTGGAGAACACTGATTAATCCTTAAATTGTATTTTGATCCACAGAGAGTTCATATGAATAACCACAGAAAACCAAGTTTTCCAATATTAAAGTTCTGATGACATGTTTAATGCAGCTCTTTAAAAGAAAATGATAAATGTTAGAAAAATGGACATTAATTGTGACTGATTTCCATCACGTCTGCAACTGCTTACACAATTAACCTATTGACATGAAGAATTGTTATTAATATCAAGTCTGAAATGTGTGTGCCAAGACATTTAAGAGCTAATATGTCACTTGATTTGTCTCCATAAAAATAAGCATACTGGCTTGTTATTGCGTATCTAACCACCTATTTAATGTTCATTATAGAGCTCTTATAATTTCAGAAATCCATCTTTATATACATTTTTGTAACTAATTCCATTGTTTTCCTTCAGTAAATACTCAGCCAAGTGTCAATAGGTACTTTCATATGGAAAAAAATATGACATAAGGATATACTGAATTATATTCATAATGTAATGTATGACATCATATATTTTTTCTTAATCAGTAAATCTGTGTATCTTTTAAGGTTTGGTGGTGGTTTTTTTTTTTGTGAAGGATATTGCAATTTATGGAGCAAGCTTAATTTTGAAACCTTTGAGGCCTTCTTGCTCTCTGATGTGAGTTTTCTGTAGATGGAACCATACAATTCTATCACTCTTGGAAATCTTCAGTTACAAGTCACATTAAAGAGTTTGGATTGAAGCCTGTAAATTCTTTTCCTCTAGAAACCTGTGACAGAATAAATTTCCACTAAACAAAACCGTTCTTACAGAAGCAGTTCTTTCAAAAAATAAAGTAGAATTTAATTGCAAGGCAAGCACACCACTTCAGAAGTTGAATATTTCTTTCTAACACATACACGTATTGCCTCCACGGTTTATTAACTTAACTTCTCTAAATGTAATTCAGTTTGTTTCCAAAAATCTCCTTTTTGCACTCAAGAGAGTCTGTATTATGCAGATCCACTCCCTATTTTTGTATTGATTTGTGCGTCATTCTGCTCGAGCGGTTGACAGTCCTTTCTCCAGATCCCATCCCCTATTTGCAAAATGAATCCTTTAATTGCCCACTGGTTTCTGCATGCTTTCTTTGCTGTTTTTCCAATGCTATGATCTGAACTGCTGTGCACTAAAGCAGGATCTTCCCCATAACTAATCATCCCAGCTATTAAGATTTAAGTGTTTGCTCATCTAGATCACTATTTTGAGTTTGGCTTGTCTAGATTACTGGTTTGGCTGTTACCCATGTCAAGCTGACATAACACAGACTAGATCATCACAAACTGGCAGAGATAACGGACAAAGAAAATATTAATGAAATAATGATACAAATATGTTCACACATGCATGGAGGTGGTCTCTGCAGGTTGTTCTGTCTTTTCTGGACCAGACAACATATAGGGCTTCTGGCACTGACAGACCTGAAGCTTTATAGATGTAAATAACTGGAAAAAAATAATTGTTCTGGAGTCAGAACAACCTCGAACCCTTTCCCTCATCCTTCTGGTTACTCAATAGTTTTTGACATTCGTTTCTCTCTAGTTCCTTGGCATTCACTTATGCAGGTCCATCACTTGTCTGATCATTTATTTAAACATTAATTATAAAACATTATTTTCCAACACAATCCAACATTATTTCTCACCTGCCAACACATAATTGTACCAACTTCCAAAGAGACAAATACTACACACATATTTTAGGGCTGGGAATACAGACACCAGAAGCATGATGCAGCTGCTAGGATCATTTCTCAAAAAAGCTGGAGGCCAAAGAAACCCATAGTCCTATGAGAAAAGAATTAAATAGCTAGAAGTGACAGAAGGCCAAATACCTATTAACAGCAAAACCAGTATGGCTCAGCCCTAGACACCCAGCAGCAGAGTGCAAGCAGTTTTAAGGCATATAATTCCTGCCTGGCACCTTATAATGCCATCATGTATCAGTGATGAGGATGGATGTGTCCACCAGGGAAGATAATCATCCTGGATTATTTTAACCTGGAAAGTCTGACAAACTGGTAAGAGGAAACCCCCTGAAAATGGAAAGTATCAATTTGGTCCATCATGTTCTTAGGATATTATAAGACTTTGAATTTCCCATAGAATGTTTTGAACAGGGAAATAACCTCCTGCAATAAAAAACGTGTTTAATATCAGGGCATTTTCAAATACATTATCTGGAACTGTACATTCTCATACACTTACATTGAACTGAGGTTAAAAAGAAACAACTAAAAATCAGAGCTGGGAATATATAACAGCAAACTAAATACAAAGAAATCAGGGAAAACTGATGTTTAGAGAAACCTCTGTCATTCCAGAAGAAATTTATAAAGGAAAACTACACACAGGGAGGTTTAAACTACTTATTTTGAAAACCATATGAAGGTAGTCTATTATAAATTATTCTTAATCATATTTGTGCCACCTTAATTTGCCTATTTTATATAAACATACTCCAATTCCTTTTTCAGATGTTCTTCTCCCACTCTTAAATGATATAAGTTCATTCAACAACTGGTAGTCAAACATGTTCCAACAATAGCAAAGCAAACTGCTGAGGATTATTACAGGCAAAAATAATTTTGCCATTCTAAAAAAAGTGGCTGGCAATTAGTGATTTCAGTTGGCCTTTTCCCCACAGTTATCAGAATGTTATATTTAAGACTTATAAAAATGTACAGAGATTCTAAAATCTTAAATATAGATTTCCTCGCTAATTCTCTTTCAAAGTCAAATAGATAAAACATAAATGTGGAAACAAACTTAGACAAAAGAAATGGAAAGGCCATATGGGGTTATAAAAGAAAACCTTTTATCAATATACCTACATTGTCTGTATCACCTTCTGATATTCCAGAGTACTTGCTTGAACACTGAGGTTAAAATCTTATTTCTAACATGAGTATCTTGAGACCTAACAGGGTCAAGAGAAAATGAAAATAAACACCTTTAGAGTATATTTATATGTATTAAAGTTAAGCTGTTGGCTTTTCCCCCCTCTCAGTTTAAACTCACAACTCCTCACACATCTTTTTTAAACACTAGAAAATTCACTGCTTCCTTTATGAGAAATAGTCTACTCATAACTGATGACCTGGAGAAAAGACGGATGAACTAGAGGATTACCTGAGATTCTTCAAAGTATATTCTCAATTCACTTCCACATTAATCTGAGCATTTATAACAGTATGACATTAAAATGAAAGTTTTCTTGGTTTGCTTTTTCATCAAAACGGAAAATTCTGATTTTGTTACTCAATCATAGCATGCAAGTACACCACACAATGCCCTATCTTTTGTTTCCAGTTTAAAAAAAAAATATAAAAAAATTATTGAGCTCTGCTAGTCTTTGGAGTGATTAGCACAGATTGTCTTCTGAGGTTTTCACTTTTGCAAGAGGAGTCAGTGGAGTGCACAAAACCTTACAGCCACTTCATAATCACCTTTCTACTATGTTTCCAGAGGAAGAAAGTTTACATGGTAGGAAAAAACCCCAACCTCACAGCAATAACCCACATCTATAGTCCTTGGAGCAGTTAAAAGCTAGATACACATTCTGGGGAGTATCTTGCTTGCCCTTACTGCATAAACAAAAATGTTTTAAAGCACTTTTATGGTAATGTTCCTTCAGACTCTACAAGCTATACAGTCCACATGGAATACGGAAACAAAGACTGGACCAAATTAAAGACTCTTATTTTTCCTTCTGATATACTAGACAAGCTGCAAAAGGGGAGAAATAGCTAGCTTGCTGGCATCTCTTATTGCAGTCTTATATTTTAAGAGTTTTATTACTTTTCAGGTCTATGTCTGCAGACCACTGTAGCCGGTGCTCTTCCTTACCCGCCCTGCAGAGCCTTCACCCCCCCAGCTGCCCTTGCCATGTAGATAATGAAAATCTTGTCTCTCTGTTCCATTCTCTCTTCATCCACAGTGCAGAACAGACCCAACCTTTACTTGTCTTCACCACTTCTGTCTTTGCTAACACTAAACTGTTTCAGCTAAAGGATGGGCCTCTCATTCCTTTCCCCCCTTATTGCCTCCCCCACCACTATGTCAAACCATAGTATAAATATTAATATAGAGAAAAATATAGATCAGAGACAGTCTATGTCACTAACCAGCCAAGAATATATTGCCTTCTGGAATACATCGCTTTGGTGGCACACTAATGCTAGATGCAATGCAATCTCTGGCAAATACTTTAAAAGAAACAATTGGAAAAAAGTTGTCATTTCCTCCTTCAAGTTAACCAAAATTGAACTACAAAAGCTACTTGAATTGGTATAAGGTCTGGAATCAACTATATAGCAAACAGAAAAAAATCTTGAAACGCTCCAATCATAAAAAGTGGAATAATAATATTAAAAATTAATGCAATTAACTATGTACTCCTGACTATGCAGCACAAGCATAACCATTTGCCTTCTGTACATGCTGAGTTTAAATGCTAAAATAATGTTCTTTTTGATGAAAAATCCATTGAACAAAGACATTCTATGCCCTTAAATAAGAAGATTGGATATGTATACTAAAAAATTATTACTGCAGGCAAGCCTGCAAGTTAGAGTGGTGAAATTATGTGCAGAATAAGGATAATATTATTTACTGCCTTTCATTTTTTTTTTTTTTTTTTTTTTTTTATGATGCATAAACCTTCCCCAGGATTATAAAGAGTATTTCAGCAACAGGTGAAAGAACAGTTACTAGACTGTCTATGTTTCCATTTTAAGAATGCATACGTGTTGTACATATTAATAAATACCAGTGTGATAAAGTCAAAATAACATATTGACAATTGAGCAAGAAGTTTCTAAATCACTGAGGATTGCTAGTATACTTCTTATTTATAGAAACAATAAGCAAATTTTTAATTATATTAAAATACAGGTGAAGCCTATGTTAAAACAGATGCGGCATAATGAAGATTAAAGAGACAACACACCTAGACTATTCTTATAATCAGCAGAAAAAGAAAAAAAATTACCATTTCCCACTGAACAGGGAAAAAAAGTCAGGTTCTCAGTTCATTAAGAAGGAGGAAGTGAAAAACAGGTTTGCACATATTAGAAAGTCTTCACAGTTAAGTTACAGTTAACTGTAGACAGTAGAAGGTGTAATTCTGATCATGCTTTTTGGCCTTCAAGCCTAAAAATATAGGTATAAAATTCCACTCCATGTTTTGAAACAAGATTATACTCTCTGATACATGAAATGAGGAGAAATTAAACATATGTGTATGACTCTTTCTATTTATTGATAACTTATTTCAGATAGTTAAATGTACTTCAGAAACAGGTGACATATCTGAAAAAAGCAATTTGGCAGGTTCTTTGTGCTGCAAAAATGCTAAGGCAGGTTTGCCATCACATAATTTTCCCTGAGACCTGGATGATGGTTTATCAGGTGGTTTGCTTATGGTTCGGTTTTGGATAGGTGTCCTTGTGTGTGTGAGATGCTTCACCAAAAACACTGGGACACCTACGCATGTACATCTTCTGAATCAAGACCACAGAGTACAGGCTGATGAAATACATAACAGCTCAACAAATTCTAATTACCAATACGAAGGTCTTTCTCTAAAACCAGTGCAGTTTCTGCACTGGTCCCTAAAGATGAATACACACAGGATCTTTACTACACAGAATTGTCAGCGACAAATCAACTGCTTTAATCTTTCATTGTTTTCCTTCAACATCCTTCTCCTTAGCCTATCCTTGAACTTTCTAGACACTTTAAGCCCCTATGGATCTCGTTTCCAACACAGGCAATCACAGCAGATACACTGCCCAGCCTGTCCTGCTGAAGATGGAAAAACATAACTTTTTTTCAGCTTACTTGATGCTATGGCTATGTCTTTTTTTCTCTCCAACAACCTCATTTTCATAACCCTCAACAACAAAAGGACCATATTTCTTTTTCTCTTGCAGTCCAGAGAACCCATTTCCCAGACTGCTAGGCTATAGAGCATTACATTTTAACTTCAAAGATATGTATTTTGAAGGCAACAACTGCATCTTTTTGAATGAGATGAAACATTACACTCTCCTCCTTTTTCTATCCCCCAGATTTAAATCAACCAGGCTTAAATACAATACGAAACCCTCCTCTTCATCTTGAAAAGCACAAGCAGAATTTATACAGAAGGCTGTCATTACCATCACGGCACCCATCCTCAGAAGATGTCTAGGTTGTCACTACCCAAAGCAGGTAAGATACCTCGCATTTCTCTCCATGGAAGATGGGCATCTAACATAAGTTGTTTGATATGTTTTGAGTATTGACCTTTCTCTAACAAGGAGAACCACAGTTGCTATTTTAAAGCCAACTTCTCAACCTAGATCCAGATGAAGAAAATTTCAGTGAGATATTACCTGCAAGACAGACCTTATTAAACAGAATTGATTTCCCCCCAAATGCTTGCGACTACTTACAGTTTAGGAACTTCCCTAAACTTCAGTGCACAGGCGAGTGGTGAAGCAAAAAGGAAAACCCAAAAAATTATATATATGAACGGCAATTATTTTCTATCCTCCAGCTGGTTCTAGCAGTTATTTCAAAATGTCAGAGAATTCATTGCATTTTGATGAAGGCACTTGTTATTGCTTAGTTGTGAACAAGACAGTCTAGGGCACAAAGTTCAAAATATAGCATTCACAGAAGTTAATAATTAGAACTACTCAGCTACATTAAGATGCTATTTTAATTGAACAGCTCTGTCTGCTAGTAGTAGGGTCATAAATTTAAGGTTGCAACATTTGGTATAACGGTTATGGTAACTGCTTTCTTATTTTCACACCAATCATGGAAGGTAATTAAAGTAATATCCTCTTATTTGTAATTAGTGATAGTAGTAATTTAAACTGAATTAAAAAATGAGAAAAGTAAAGGATCAGAACAATTAAGAAAGTATCAGATTTTATAATTTGCAGGTCAATACATTCCCTAGCCTGAATTTATGTCAGAAAACACAATTATTTTGTAAAGGTCTGAGAATCAAAATCCTCTGGACTATATTTTTGATACTTTGAAGGAAAAAGAAGACTAGAGAAGGAACGGAGTATGATTTATATATTTTTAAATACTGCCTTTATAATTTACTCTTAGGAAGCAATTGCGTTAAAATTAAAGGAAAAGATTATGTTTTATTACTTGATACTACTTAATATATTGATTCCACCCCTTCCCCTTAGGATAATGGGTAAAAACTTTAGCACACACAGAATGAAAACAGGCTGTGGACCACAGACTCTATTCTGTATTTGCAAGAAGTTTCCTTTAACTGTTGAACTTCATTTCATAACCTTCCCGGACCTCTGATGAGGTGAAAGCTTGCACTGAGATTAGAAAGGGAATCAGCGTGATTTGACAAGCCATTTGATGTATTTGCCTGTAATATCTTTGGCATTGCAAACTTCAAGGGAACAGAAAGTTGACAGCCAAAGACAGGAGACAAAGAATGTAGGTCTGTGAATACAAACCAGTCTCTAATAAAAGGCTTGGGGGGTTTATGGGGGGGGGGGGGGGGGGGGAAACAACGACAAAATACATTTGTTAAGCATTTTTAAAAGCTTTTCTCATCATGAAAGCAAAGTACATTTGATTGCTAGACATACCTAGTGATGAAGATTAAAAATTGTAATAGTTTGAGCATAAAAGAGTCAAAATGTTCTGCATATGAAGATAATTAGAACATGTAAATGCACAAATCAATAGTACATATCTGTTGGAGGAGTTTTGACTTTAAAACCTGGTAAGATTGCAGAAACTCTTAAAGAGCCAAAATTGTTCCATTGCTAATTGGACTATGCTAGGTCCTAGAAAAACCTCAAAGACTGTTTCTTATTTTTCTTTTTTTTCCCTTAATTTAAATTGTGAGTTTTACTGCTTCTTTGAGATTCTTCTATAAACCATCTCTAGTACTTTTAATTGTTTGCCCTCAGAAGTCCTCCCAGAAAGGACTTCTGCCCGGCTTATTCTACAAACATTTAAGGTGACAGTGCAGAAATATGGAAATCCCTGTAAAAGTCCACATATCTCATTGTCTAACACCTTTGTCAAGTTCCTGAAGTATTTTATTCTGAATGTAACCCTGTAACAATTGGTGACACTGTTTAAGTAAGGAAGCATATAAAGAAAAGTGAGCAACACAGCCCATTACAATCATTACAAAAATGTAAATAATTCTGAATGGAATTTCTGTACACATTCTCCACTCCATTAATTTGAAATGAAAATATAAATATCAAGTCACTGAAAATCTTTCTTCTTAAATATATAGATGTATCTTCCACGATTTCCCAGTCTTAAGTCATACAAGCTGCATATAAACATTAAAACACTAAAAAAATCATAAACAGGCAAGTTTTTCCTCAATGAATTGCAGAAACAAAAGTAAATCAACTAAATTTCCTCAATTATTTTCCATCTAATGGGACTTAAAATTCTTTATACAAGCTCAGCTGAAGAGGAGTGTTAATGCTGGGGAGAAATTCCTGTGTAGAGTTACCAGAGTGACATTAAGTATTCAGTTATCAAGCAACATGAACTTCATGTGCAACAATATCCTAACTGATATCACTGTGGCACTTGAGTAACTAGAAAACTGAAGGAAGGATCATTTATTTAATTGAAATGTATTTTAACAATGATAGAATTTTAGGAGCATCTTCATATACCAGGGTTAGAAAGGGCAGCAATCTGAAAAATAAGAAGTTGCACAAAATTACAGTGTCACTGGTTTTCAGTTATAAGTAATGATCTTATCTTTAACAGTACCCAAGATGTGCGGCAATATTTTTGTTTAAAAACCCCGATTCCCTGTTTTGAAAAGTTTCCAACTACAGTCACAGGCTTCCTTGAACCTGCTTAAGAAAGCCTATCTGTAACTTCTGGTGCTGTTCAGCACTATTAGAGAAACACATCATGTTCAGCATTATTGGAGAGCCAGATTTTTTTACACAGGTAAAATTCTGGTTAGAGAGAGTAGTCAAAACATTATGCAAGGCAAAAGAAATAGTTTCAGAAACTATTAATTAAGTTCCTGTTTTTTCTCTTAAGCTTTAAAGCTATCCCCTCCCTCAGACACAGGCTCTGTGTATTTCTGTTACTGAGGAACAACAGGGAAACAACTTCATAAAATATTTAATAAGTGTTACAAAAATATGTTGAATAATATACATTAAACTCTGGAATAGTAAATGTCACAGCTTTTGCAGTCTGTGCTCATTTTAGTTGGGACAGAGTTAATTTTCTTCACAGCAGCTAGTATGGGGCTGCAGTTTGGATTTGTGCTGGAAGCCGAGTTGATAACGCAGGGATCTTTAGTTACTGCTGAGCAGCACTTGCACAGAGTCGAGGGCTTTTCTGCTCCTCACCCCACCCCACCAGTGGGAAGGCTGGAGGGCACAAGGAGCTGGGAGGGGGCACAGCTGGGACAGCTGACCCTGGGGACATACCATACCATCATTGTGCTCAGCATATAAACTGGGGGGAGAAGGAGGAAGGGGGGGGGGACATTGGGAGTGATGGCATTCGTGTTCCCAAGTCCCCGTTACACCTGCTGGAGCCCGGCTGTCCTGGGTAAGGCAGAGCCTGCCTGCCCGTGGGGAGTGGGGAATGAATTCCTTGTTTTGCTTTGCTGGCATGCATGGCTTTTGCTTTCCCTATTAAACTGCCTTTATCTCAACTCACAAGTTTTCTCATTTAACCTTCCCGATCCTCTCCCCCACCCTGGGGCAGGGGGAGCAAGCAAGCAGCTGCGTGGGGCTCAGCTGCCAGCTGGGGTTAAGCCACAGCACAGTCTTACAGTCAGCAGTAGCTTCTGCAAACATGACTTATTCCTTCTATTTAGCATGCTCTCATTTCTTACCTGATTTCGCCTAAGGGAAGAGTTTCACAAACCCTAGTATCAACTGAAATTAGTGTCAATACGCAGGAAAATGATTGCAAAAGTAGGACACAGAAATGATGATGAAGTAAAAAGGCAGGACAGTACAACTCAATTGAAAGTCAAGCAGAATGGGAATAAAAGAGTATATATAATCCAGCAGTATTTAACTTAGTCTTACAAAGAAATAGCAATTTGTACAGAACTACCAGTGGGATTGTACAACAAAGTATTTAGAAGTAAACATTTTGGCAGATACTAGAGATATTCAAAACTCTACTAGACATGGAGGATGGGAAACATGGACTAATTGGTCCTGCTGTGAGCAGAGGAGTTGAACTAGAGGATCTCCAAAGGCACCTTCCAAACCCAACAATTTTGTGATAGCTGTGAAGAATGAAGAATCAATGAAACTTATCTTACAAAACCAACTTTGACAGTTTGGGGGATTTTGGTTTGGTGGGTTTTTTTGTTTGTTTGTTTTTCTTGTTGTTTTTTGGGGTTTGGGTGTTTGTTTTTTTGTTTGTCTTGGGGGGGGGAGGTGTTGGAGCTGATGAGGGTTACACTGAGATCCAAAACGAGTTCTTTGGAACTGATAATGCTGATAATGACATATAGAGTCCAAAATTGTTGAAAACTTGGTTACAATAGGTATCTTCCACTTTTATGCTGTTGATATGACACCTGAGAGATCTACTTCAGCATTCATGGTGGATTTCTTTCCTATATGTGAAAAGAAGTCACTAGCATGGATTTTTCTGAGGAGTCCTTGGTTTCCAAAGCTAGCCTCTGACCTTGCTGCACAGGTTAGAGTTCTGTTCTCCCTCTTCTCTAAGGTTGGCCTAAAGATACTTTGTTCAGAGTAGGCTGATAAAAGTATATTTAGAAGCAATCTTTTGTTCTCTCATGACATTTCTGTCATAGAAGTGCTCACATAGGTGTTTCTCCTTGCATTGTCAAATTTTGAAGGAAATTAAAATAAAGTATTTGATGATTTTGAGCTCTGGTTATCTTTTTTCCTAAGGCATTTAATGACTGAATTAAAAAATCCCCAAAACAAAACACCAGGAATGCATATATTTAAGTAGAACATAGAAGAAAAAAATATTCTTTACAACTATTAATTATTCTTCCTTTCTCAATAAATGGTCTCAATAACATTCATAATTCATTAAAAATTATTCATGTTCCTTGGCCTTTATTCACTGCTTAAGGTTTCTAATGAACTTAATGTAGCAAGTGATGTAATCAGACAAAAGCATGATAAGAGCTCTTTCTGCCACTATAGGCACAATCGTATTTAATTAAGAATTTAGTGTTAACTGAAGGTATTAGTTAACTATCACAGGCCCAATATATCGCCTATCTTACAGAAGCAGTTTCCTCATTCACAAACAAAAGCTAGGATCTAATTGTTGCCTCTTTAATCTGCTAGGTGCATTAGTATTTCATTAAATGTGCCTCACAACAAAATGATCTCTTCGATATTATTGGAAAGGATTAACAAACCCATAGTAATTTCTTGGAGGCTTTATCCAGGACATATTTACCAAGGAATAGGTATAACTACCCATTAATTACTGCATACTTGAAAACAATAAGTAAAATTATATTCCAATGAGTAAAGCATAGATAAAAGTTTCAATCTGGAACCAGAATTCGTTAGTGAATTGTACATCTTCCTCTGAAGACAGTTGTTAATACAGCTCAGTAATTGAAAAATAACATCTAGCATCTACTAATTTTGTTTTATATTTCTACACCCATTTTTAATAATATTTTACTTTGATTCCAATACAGTGGACAACACTGCTTTCTTCTCTCTGCATTACACTATAGACTTAAATAAAACTATCACAGCTTTAATTTTGGGCTTATTTGGGGTTGTTTTCTTGTGGTGGGTTTTTTTCTCAATTTATTTTTTAATTTTGTAAGAAGTCAATAAACATTCTGGATCCTGTTAGTTCTTCCCTTCAATTCATGAATATCCCTTCCATAACATCACAGATCAGCATGTAATTACCACGGATACAGGATATCTGTTAGAAGTCATACATCTGTCTGCCTTTTTAAACGAGCAGCACCATCTTTTAAGAGGATCCCTTAAGTGTCTATTTTGCTTTAGCTAGAAAATAAATATTGTCTATTATTACAGAAGCATGGTAAGGCATTCAGGAGATGTTTACTGTGCTTCCATCATATTAGTGTTCTGAATATCAAATGGTAGCCAAGAAAATATTTCCAACATCTAGCAGATCCTTCAAAGAATTTTGACTTCAGGATTCTGTAAGCCAGAGTTTGCATCTTTGTTTATAGAAAATTATCAGGTCCTTCAGTCTGGCAACACAGATAACAAGAGATGTAAAGTGATCTCACACTGATTTTTGGACAATTTTCAATAAGTAAATTGTGCAAGACAATGCTGTGGGGAAGAATAAAAAAGGCAAGCTGAACACATGTATGTTATAGAAGCTATTTTATCTGACTAACAATACTTAAAAGTCTCAAAGCTATCAGTATTTGTTCAGAGATGGACTAATTTTTCACTGGAGAATGTCAACAGGTCAGAAATACAAATACCGTAAAATATTCTTTCAGTTTTTCTAACATTCTGTAATGACTAATTTCATCCATTATTGCAAGTCCTGAAAAAGTAGTTCCTATTGAATGAAAATGCTTATAAGTAATGCCCATATTTTTTTTTTTAAGTGAAGTAGAGATGAGCTGGTTATCCTTTTCACCTTCAAGAGATAATTATTCCTATGTGAAGGAAAATTACTTTAAATTTTTAAGAAAGTCTGATTAAATTCATAGAAATTTTAGATTTACTTGCAAAAGCAATCTTTTGTTTCCAGTTTATTTTCATGTAATCACTCTCATAAAGGTGGAATTCAAGCTATTTATAAGACAATAGAAACAAGACAGCCCTTAGCATGATGTAAAATTCAAGGAAGTATTCAACTGTAATAAAAGATGTCAAAGGTCTACCAATGAAGATCATAGCAGCATTTACTTTAATTACTTATAATAAATCCACACTATCACTGTGGTGTATGCACTACTGCCATATAGGGTGCAATAAAGTGCAGATTTGTCATGATGAAAAGGCTGCCTCTAGAGTTATACGTAAACCAGTTATGAAAGGTGAAATCTTTGCCTCACTAAGTACCGTGAAAGTCTGATATTGATTTAAAGAGATCTGTATTCTCCCTCCCCACATCAAATCTTCCAGGATTCTGAAGAGTACTTTCTACTGCCTTTCAGCAATCACCTGAATCATCTATATGCAATACCTGTAGATGGCTCAACTGAAGGCAGTTCTGTACTTCCCCGCTCCACCCCCACCACTTCTTTTTTGAGAGGTGCATTCGGTATCAAGGTGGTACTTGTTAATCCTGCTTGCTGGCTTTCAGAAGTATCAGAATCTCAGTTCACATTCTCCCCCTACAGAAAGATTTTATTTTATATTCTCATTAAATACATTACTCCAGACTGATTATGTTAATAAAATAGCCTCTTCATGTTTATTTATGTAGATGCACTATGACACCAAGAAACTACAGCCCAAATACTGATTAAATCTGAAGAATTTCTGGGGTAGTCATGCGGAAATCTGACAGTGGAAATTTTACAAAGGAATTCAATTATGTCAAACTATCACACTGTGTAAAACAACAACAAAAATAGATACACCAAATATTTTTCCAAGTTTTAAGTGCTTAATTTTGCAATACCCATTAAAAATCATTAAAAGCACCTACCAAAAAACAAAAAAAACAAAAACCAAAACAAAACACCACCAACCCCCCCCACACAAAAAAACAACCAAGTGAAAAAAGACCAAAACAAAACAGGAAAGAGTGTGCTGTGGATCACTGAGGAAAGAGATGGTATTATATAAGCAAAGTTTGTTCATTCAGATTTTGACAAGTACCACTTAACAAATCAGCCGCCTTCTACAAAAATGTTTTCTGTTACCCTATCCAGGTTTTTGTGACATCGTCCCTACTGAGGGTGTAATATTTCCCTATTTTCAGTAGGACTACATATATTATGAGTAAAAGAAATCTGACCTGCTGCTAATCTACACTTACAAGCACTAACAAACACTGATGTTCTGAAATAACATTTGGAATAAATAGATCTCGTCTACACAAAACTAAAAACTGTCCCAGCTTGGATCACCTATTGCATTCCCAAATACAGTACATCATAAGAAACCAAACAATGTTGTAGATAGAATACCTATATTACAAAATGCTTAACAAAAGCACATTTTCTTTCATCAAACTAGCCTCTACTATTCAGATTAGGTGATACTTTTCATCCAGTGTAGTCATCTTCCTCGCTACCCCTCTTCCCCATTTACACTATATGATTTCACATATCTTAACCATCACAAGAGAAATTTGGTCAGGTTAATATGACTTTTTTCATACTATAGCTATGATTTGTGTTATTGGTACACATAGTCTGTACTGGGCAAAAAGCTGCAGAAACTCCAACATTGCACTGCTGGTGAAGGTCAATATTAATCCGGCCAGTTAGGACCATTATGGCTTAAATCTGTAGAAAGGCTTACATATCTTATTTATAACAAAAACAAAACTTCGAAACAGACCTATATTTTCACAGACATTCTTCTGGCATGCTTAGTATTGTTAAGCTACTTATAAAATAACAAGAAAAATTTAAATCATGCAGGATATTGTAATAAAGTTTTATCAAATAGTTGTTACTTACTAAAATTTAAATTCTTTAAGACTGACTTGCAATCTGTTCACCTGGCAATTTTACTACAAAATAAGGGAAAATCATATTTTAAAAAGAACATTTTCTATGGTTGGCATTTGTCAAAGTCAGGATTTTTGGCATCTTGTTAAAAATGCCCTAAAATTTAACCCAAAAGCACCCTTTAAATATCTTTTTCCTATTGCTACAATTTTCAAAACCTAGAGTAAAAAATTTGCAAGACAGCCTGAAAATTCTGAGACATACAATATTTGAATAGCTTAACTGCAATTTTCAGCCTTTCCTCTAGCCCTTAGTCTCTCAATTTCTCACTGTTTTGTGTGTCTTTAATAGAAAAGAGTTTTCAAGGGTGAGAGTTCTGTTATGTTTAGAAGGACTCTAAGGGAAGAGCATAGCCAAAAACTAGTACCTTAATGAGTTAACAGGTTTGTTTCTGTTTAAGAAAATGGGTCAAGAGATAAGTATTTACAGTATGGGTAACTGATGCATGGGTGAAAATAAGAGGACTTGCTATCTGTGTACAGAAAATAATTAATTTCCTGCTCGAAATAGATAACATCTCAAACCGTGCTTGCGCTTCGTTGTGGACTCCAACATTTAATGTATCATGTTATATCTGACAATAAACGGAAAGAACTATGAGGCAAAGACTTATGTCAGTGCCTTGCCAATCACCAGCCTGTGCATATTAGTTCTCTTGAGTATTTGATAGTCCTTTGTTCAGGGTAGTACTTGTGTCACATCTGAAGTACCCATGGAAAAATACTGACGACATGATTCAAAATTAAATATCAATAGTGCTTGAGTACAGCAGAAGATAAGACACTTAAGGGGTTAGTTCTGGTTTCAGACTTGTGCATTCATCCAAGACTTCATCTCTTAGACTTCTTGTTAGAACAAGTGGACTGAAGCAACAGATAGAACTAGTCCCATTGTGTAATGTCAGGGACTTAGCTCTCAGTATTACGGTAGGTTATTCTACTTTGCAATACCCTAAGAAAGCTAAAAAATAAAATTAAATTAAATGCAATGCAAGAGAAGGAAAAAGAGAAATAAATACTAAGATA
Organism: Falco naumanni; assembly: GCF_017639655.2. Taxonomy (NCBI): domain Eukaryota; kingdom Metazoa; phylum Chordata; class Aves; order Falconiformes; family Falconidae; genus Falco; species Falco naumanni. The sequence goes on along the minus strand of NC_054054.1, from coordinate 42,090,851 downwards.
AAATGGAAAAAAACCAGTATATTACAAATCCACACAAGTGCTTTCACTACATTCATCATGTCAAGCCCATTAATTGCATCACTGATGAAACTAGATCTGTCATATACATGTCAAAACACTCAACAACATAGTCAGCTGAATAGAATAAACAGCAAAGAACACGTGCATAACTATGGATTCTTATCCACACATTCCCAGAAAAAAAGATATATCTCCAGCCCTTTGGAAATACTGAGGTAGATTCCCATAGATAAAAGCAGTTTTGGTTTACCTTCACAGTTAACTCTTAACTAGCTGTGTGGCTGTTGCAGTCTATACATTTCCTAATTCTCATGCCAAGTGAGTTACAATATGAAGGTTTATGCTGCATAGTCATAGCCCTTAACATCACTGTGAAATATAATGTAGAACTGTCAGTCAGTGGATAGATGAAGTGCTTCAGGAAGTGAAGAATGAGAAAAGAGTCAAAAAGTATTTGGGAGAGTGGAGCTGAATTCAATAAACTCTCTGAATAAAAAAAGTTATTGAATTCTTATAGCTCAAGAAAGCATATTTTATTAAAGATAAAACACTAAACATTTGAAAATTAGATCAAATTTCCCTTGTTGACAACTTTAGGGATTTGTAAGCTTGGTTTCCAGGTCAATTTTTCTGCTGAACTTGATAAGAATCACTTTTCCTTATTCTTGAATTCAACACTTCAAATTTAAAAGGAAGCTATTTGGCACAACTTTTCATGTACTTAAAAGAAAGTGTATTTATAATTAAAGCTATAAAATTAGACCACAGATGTTCTTCATTAATGATACAGTTTGTACCTCTTATTAAAAAAAAAATCTAAAATAAGACTTTGAAATAAATTTCGAACTATTTTTCTGATTGTATATTAAGTTTCATGCCTTCTCCAATGCTCCGTAAACCTCTGAATTTACCTCCCACACTGCCTTTCTCTCTTTTTTTTTTTCAATATCCTCTCTAATCTCATCTCCTTTGCTGTTATAGCAGTGATTTACCAGATACGATTTTTTTTTCTTTTTTATTTAATAATTATGGAGCCATTAACTTGAGCATATCTTAAAAATGATTTCTGCCTGTCTCATTATTTGCATTTAAAGCCATGACACTGTTGTTTATTGACTTGCAGGATTCAGTGGTTGTTCTCACTAAATACAAACAGTTTACATTAATTATCAGGGTATTTTAAATAACTTCAGTGAAAACAGCATTTTACATCTTGTACTCTAAAATATGTTTTGCTATGCTTCCATATTTACTTGACATTATATTTCTTGCAACGTATTCCCCCTGCAAATTATTTCCAAACCAGCATAAAATAACATATATCATTCTGACATGAGTAAACGACAAAAAAAGTCAGCATCTTCCTGCTGCTGTCTCCTAAGTGAGACTTATCAGCTACAGAATCTACCGAGTTAAACTTAACACAAGGAATCTAAGGAGTTCAGAAGATAGCCTAAAAAATATGTATACCATGTTTTGAAGAAAGAAAAAAAGAAAGGTAGTGAGGAACTGTGAATAACTAGCAAAACAGGCAATTAATTACATGCCCACTTTATGCTTAAGAGTTGTTCTTTCTATTTACAATGTCAGCTTTATTTCTCAGTAAGCGCTGCTGGTTACAGTGGCACAAAAAAAAAAAAAAAAAAAAAACACAAAAACAAACGTGTAAAGAAATGGGACTTGAATTTGCTTTTCACAAGAACACGCAAATGTTTATTTATTGTATTTATCTTTGGCTAGCAGTGGGGAATCCTTGTCAATATGCAATAGTACCCAAATTACATTATGTTTTAGCCTTTTCCACAGTTAGATTCCATGTCAGTGAACTCCAAAGGCTTTCTCTTAATGATTGTGTAAGGTCAAGAATTCATCTACAAGCTCAATTCTAAAAAAATTTGCAGGTTAAGATACCAAATAACACACAAGGCATTTTTCAGAGATATACAATAAAATCTTAACTCAAAATAAATATATATTTACACTAGAAACAAGAGGTCTTATTTAGGTCAGGACTCATGCAAATGTCTTTTTCTCTACTTTTTTTTTTCCTTTTTTTCAATCTAACAGTATACCAGGAGGAGAATTGTAGCCCTTATATCAGCTTCATTAGAATACAGTACAATGAACACATGCAATACATGCACATACTTTAAACATCATCAATATCCATCAACAATTGCCTACAAAAGTAGGAAAAATGTAAGACCTATCCAGGAAACACTATAATTCTTCCTTAGTCTGCCTTCATGCAATCTGAAGGTTACAAACTCTTCAGGTGATTGTAAAGGACAATCAGAATTAGACACCACCAAACAGTGTACTGTCCTGGGATTTACATAATCCTTCTTTCAAATCTTTTAAACTCCTGCATTCAAAACATCTACAGGCAAATAATTCTACAAATATGCCACACACAAAAAAAATTAAAATAAATAAAATAAAAATCCTTATAACTTGTGTGCTTTTGATCTGATTTTTTAAACTTTTCCCTATTTCTTTATGGTACCACAGGGTGAACAATCATTCCCAGTTTACTTTCTGCAATTGGTTTTATCAGATTTCATAAAATGTGTCACTTCAATCAGCCCTTAAACAAGATGAAGAATAATTTCTTTCCTTTTCATAAAGCACCTCTATATTTCTAATCATCATTGTCATCTCCTCTATTCTTCTTAAAATATAAATAGAATTGCATTTATTATTTAAAATACGGGTGTACAATGAATTTATACAGTGGCAACAAGGCATTTACCACATTGTTGTCTCTTCCTTCACTAATATTTCCTATTTGACTTCTGAGGCCACTGGGCTGATATTTTTGCAGAAGTAGCCACAATGACTCCAACTCTTCTCCTCTTCCTCCCTCCTACAATGGCTTGAGTGATAACAGCTAATGTAGTTTGGGACTGTGAATGGCAGACTGAATTTACCACCACTGGGTTGCATACAAATCCTTTCTGCTGTATTTGAAATCAGCTGGCCCTCAGCAACACGTTTCTTAAATATTACTTTGGTCTTACTGTAGTTTTACATTCAAGTTACCTTTTCCTCACTGGCACCTGACTTCAATTAGTTAAAAAATGTCTTATTTATGGGACATTTTTTCTTTGCTACGGAATCATGCAGGTTGTCTTTTCTAAGACTGTTGGGAGTTTTCTGATTTGCACTAGCTTCATGTCTATCACTATATTTAAAAGTCATCCATGATGCTTGTAAACATGTTACCCAACTAACTGTTCTGGTAAATAACAAGCGATTATGGTTGGTTTGGGGTTTTTTTAATATATTTTTTCATTTTAGTTAAACTGGGTGGGGGTGTGGGGGTGGGGGTGTGCATGCTTTTTTTGGCAACCACACATGTTCAGTAGCAATATCTTGAGCTAGGTCTGGTCCCTAAGAATGGCAAGATAAATGGTTGTCTCTCTTCTTGCTGTTTTCTTAACTAGTTGCTCCAAGAACTAATGATTTTAGTATCTAACACTCCAACATGATGTCCAGTCTGTATAGAAATAGATAAGGTCATTTCCAGAGGCTCTTATTACCTTTTCTGATCATAGACAGTTTCACCAAAGTGGTCGGGAATCCAACAAAATAGGTCTAACACTGTTAATAGTTCTGTGCTCCAAAATTCCTCTTTTAGAACTGAATTTCACGCCAGCAGTTTTATGGCAAATTTTTGTATGGTAACTCCTTTACGTGATGTGACTCAAATGTTTCTTTTCTAAAGCAAAGCATGTGGCAAGACCGAGCCTGTTATTCCTACATAATTTCCACCACAGTATTACAGAGTTTATTGTAAACTGTAAGCCCTATTGACAACACCAGAAATTGTTTTGTGGGTGAAGAAACAGGCTAATACTCAGACAAGCAAATAAATACTGTTTTGCTATTGATCCATGGGAACAATAGAAAGCAAAGCCAAACAGAACCATTAGATCAGCTACCGTGATATCTAGTATAACTCACATGATTACGTTTCATCCAAGTAGGCCATGTAAAGACGACTTCAGTTGGGTTAAGTATTTTAAATCCACTCTCTCTTATCCTCCCAAACAAACAAAGCACACCACAGCAAGAAAATAAAAAAGGCATAGGCAACTGCAGTGGCAGAGTACTAATTACTAGAGGGATGGCAAAAGCATGCTAGCAAAAGGGTGTCAGAGAAAGGCAAAAGCAAGTAAATAGAGCAAGAATATAAAGTTTCCCTGCCCATCTAAGCCAGGAGAAGATTCAAGTATATTTTCATCTCTAGAAGTTTTCCCTCTAAATGATTTAGGATATACATTACAGGAGTCAGGGTAAAAAGGTACATTATTACTTGAAGACCCAATCAAAATTATTTAAGCCTTTAGGAAAAAAAGCGCAAGTTTCTGGCAGTAAATTTAAAAGTAAACCTAAAACATGTGACTTTTAAGATACATGGCACCATCCCACAAGCAGATAGCTCAGCTGCCTATCCCAAGGAATCAGCCCTGACTCACTAGTTCTCCTGTAGCCGCTACCTGGGCTCACTCATTTCCCAGAATACCACTGAAGACTGAGACCTCGTGAGTTTCAGTCTAATCCTCCAGGACAATCACAAACAAGCATGTGAGAATACACAGATAGGTTTTACATCATTCTGAACGGATCACTGCTTTTAGTCATTGAGTAAAACCCAAGTCACTACAGACTGGTGGAAAAAGCTGACTACAACTGTCCTAGCTTTGGCTGGGATAGAGTTAATTTTCTTCCTAGTAGTTAGTACAGAGCTGTGTTGTGGATTTAAGATGAGAATAATGTTGACACGCTGATGTTTCAGTTGTGGCTGAGTGGTGCCTAAGTCAAGGACTTCTCAGCTTCTCACACTGCCCTGCCAGCATGAGAGTGGATTTAAAAAAGCCAGGGGCAGGGGGTGGGGCACAAGATGCTGGGAGGGGACACTGCTGGTGCAGCTGACGCCAATGACTAAAAGGATATTCCCTGTCATGCTTAATAAAAAATGGGGGGGTGGGGGTGGGTGTGGGTGTGGTGTGTGCTGGCTGGGAGGAGACGATCTCTGCTGGGGGACTGGCTGTGCATCGATCAGCAGGTGGTGGGTGATTGCATTGTGCATTGCTTGTTGTGTATATTCTTTTATCATTATTATTGTTGTTTCCCCTTCCTCTTCTGTCCTCTTAAACTGTCTTTATTTCAACCCACAAGTATTCCCTTTTTTCTGATTCTCTTCCGCACTCTGCTGTGGGGGGTGAGCGAGCAGCTCTGTGGTATTTAGCTGACTGCCAGGTTAAACCATAACCAGCTTCTGTCCCTCTTGGGTGTTCGCCTATTCCCTTTGGTGCTCTGAGCATCTTTATGCACTAATGAAAGACAGGAGCCTCCTCCAGCTTCTGACACAAGCACCTCACCATCATCTTGTACAGCAGAAGAGGACCAAAAAGAGAGGAAATGGCTCAGAGAGCCCTTTTATCATTCTCTTGCTCTGCCAAATCACTGATTAGCTTCTTTCAGACAATAATAGAAGATTCTGTTGCCAAGGTGACCTCATTTCTGAGAAGCCAGATCTCTTCCAGGGTGATTACATTTCCATGCTATAGCCCTGAAGGAAAAAAAACCTTCAATGCTTGTATTTATTTTAATCTCTGCACTTATCTATAATTCTTAAATGATAAATTAGTTAAACATTAAAAAAACTGAGTTAGAGGCTCATTAAAGACACAGCATCTTAACGTCTCACTACATTTTGAATGGACCCACAGATTTTTCCGAACTCTATAGTATAAAGACAAGACTGTGAGCAACAGATCAGTCACATATGGCTGAATGTCTCCTACCTTCACCTTGGTGAAGGCAGAGAACAAAGAACCGATCCTCTGCCTTCCCCGCATATCAGTGTACCCACTGAATAACGTAATTGTTATGCCTTAAACGCTCAGCTGAAGTGCTTGCCTTAGTAGATTGGATAACAATTATTGTCTTAGAGTGAAAAGTATTGTAAGCATGTTGAGATCCATACAACACAACTTGTTTTTCCATAAAGTCCAGGGAAAAAAAAGAAGCAAACAGGTAAGTTGTGATTTCTCTATCATACTGAATATGGATTTCAAAGATTCTTCCAGAAGCAAGTGCATAATATTCATTTTATTATTCTGAGCATTTTAAATTATGTAAAAATACTATTTTATATTTTTTTAATAAAAATTAAGAACGCAACACAAGCACTTTGTGCTAGAAACAATCCCCTGCTCCAAACACACACCCCGATTTTCTACTGAATTAAACTATTTTCAATATAAAAGTGAAAAGTACTTTCCACCCCCACAAAACAGACAGGCTCCTGGTTAGCATGCTGAACTATAAGAAGGGAGGTTGGGATTTAAATCCTTGCCAAGCAGACTTTTCCCCCTTCTGGCCACACACTCAAGTGGTGGTGAGGAGGCCTGGAGGAGCAGTTAAATGACATTACTAATCATCGCTCACATCATCACCCTCACAAAAAAGAAAAATGAAAGGAATAGGCAAGCACAGGAGCCTCTGCTTAGAGCCTGGACTGGCAAAAAACCCCACACCTTTTAGAATGAAAACAGAATTTCTGAACACAGAATTAGAAAGTTCTTATTCCTGTCCATTACTTGAAAATCAAATGTTTTATTCAACATCATGGCTCCAGTTAAACCTTATCAGTGTGGCTTGTTACACAGGACAAAAGCAGGCACAACTGTATTATTGCTATTATACATCTTTGAATGTATTTTAAAATGTGTTAAATCTTCTCATCCTTGCACAGAACATGCAGACCTCCCATAATCTCCAACACATGATCAACATCTAAAGAATGTTTCAGGATATTTTCTCTTCCTAAATGAATCTCTACAGTATTAATATTTAAATGATTAATTACTTACAGTATCTTCTTTCCTAATTATACAAATCCTGTTAGTAAATAACTGAAGTATGTTAATAGTAACATCATGATTTAAAGTTGTGTTACTGTGGCTTTTCTATGGAGCTAAAATTCATGACAGTCTAATGACATGCCAATTCCATAGTAAGCTGTCATTAAATTAACTTCAGTAAAAGCTTTAAAATAGTCAAAAATTAATTGGATTCCTAACCAATGCCACCTAATTCCACTTTTAGCTCAAATATCTGAGTCCTTGTAAAAGAATGCCTTGGGAAAGAAAGACGGGATTGGATAGAACTGTTTAAAAGCCCACTAATTTTAAACGTGAATTTCTTTTTGCATGGGATCAGAACACTCCTTTCATTTGTTTTTGTTTATGTGATGTTAACATTGGGGATTTTAGTTATCTTTTTTTGAAATATTTATAATCTTTTTTAAAGGCTTACATCACACAAAAAAAAGAATAGGTAAAGAAAAGCCTATATTCTCATAAATCCCATTTTTATAATTTGAACATAGTTTATGTGACAATCAAAGCATTTTGATTAGATTAATTGAAAACACAACTCACAAGCTACCACCACAGAGTTCAAAGAACATTCATGAAAAAAAGCAACAGAAACTTATTTTGAAGGAGAGTTCTTGACTTATAAAGTAGTGTGACTGAACACAAACTAATGCAAATCCCTGTTTCAACAGATTCGCTAAACAAATACAGACACACTGAGAAGTCTGAAGTATTCACAAGGAATTTCAATTCATTTTCTGAAGAAAAGGTGGGCCCTCATTAGTCTTTGGATTCATGAAGGATAGGGTTTGCAGAACATAATTTTCCCTAGAACATGCATAAATCAATCTCTCTGTTGGAAACGACAGCTAGCGAAGAACTTATCTGGTAAGTTTCCTTATGTTGTAATGACATAGGTAGCATAAGTTAATAACATGTTACTTTCTTGGCTTGTAGCCTTCAAGCTTCAAATTTAGCTAATTTATTTGCAAACTGTAATCATGGCGGGGGGGGCACTGTTCAATGTTCTTGGCAGGAACACAAATCGGTTGATAACTTTGAAAAGTAACTACAAATTGATATAGCACAAGTTTGCAAGTGTTCTTGCCTCATTTGCACATATTCTTTTGTCTCAAAACCTTCAAAAGCAAAATAATACTTGAAAAGCAACAACAGACTAAACTTAACACTTAGGTAAAACCACAGAAATTCCCTCTAAAAGCCTAATAAATATTAAAAAATAATTTAATATTGCATATTCCACAATTTTTGGGTTTTTTTTTTTGTTTTGTTTTTTGGTTTTTTTCTAAATTATTCCAAATAAAAAAGACATTCACAGGTAGATAATGAATGTAAGTGTATGTGAACACAAGACTGTTAAGCCCCGATGTAAATTCTACTTGTGTTGGCTTTGATTAACATGTCATATACATCCATTTCCAATTTTTCAACCGAAGATTTTAATTACTGGTATCTTACAGAAGGATTCAAATAAATTTTTGAGGAATAGAGAATACCATGAGAATAACTAGCATATCTAATTCTGCCAGTAAATTTCTAGTTACTTTAAGCAATTTAAATCCCTCTTTGATAAAGTGTACAGTCTTAAATTTAAATAATTATATAAAGACAGACTTTCAATTTGGGAAAGTGATTTATGACTTTCAATTAAAAACATCACAAGAGGATTTTTCTGTTTGTTTTGGTGGGGTTTTTTTTGTTTGTTTGTTTTTTGTTTTGTTTTTTGGTGTTTTTTTTTTAATATTATGTATGCTATTCTGAAATACACCGGTAGAATTCAAGGCTCACACACACACAAAGTGTACTTCTTGTATGCTGCATTTACTTCACAAAGTTGTGAGACACTGGTTACAGCCAGTATAGTAAAGACCTTTTATTTATTATTATTATTATTACTAATTTGAGAAAAAAAGAAGATGCTAGCACTGTGACCCTTCACTATTATATTAATCAGCAAAAGAGAAGCAAATGCCACAAAAGTACTCAACATCTGCTTTTAGCTTTAAAATTGGCAGATTGGAAATCAACTGAGAGTTAAGCATACCTTCGTACCATCCTTCTACAAGAGATCAGTATCCATTTTTAATTAATATCCTACTTTTAACCTGCTTCATCAACTGATGGGAATACCAGTTCTACCACACTGCAAAATGCCATAAATACAAACTGCTGTCAGCTGGAAACGTACAGGAACTCTGAACAGCAATGGGCTGCCGCTGTGCCCAAACTCCCTTAACTATCGTGACACCATAAAATAACTCTGTCTGGAAGGAATTTTGGCAGACTCCTAGTCCAACCCCCTGCTCCAAGCAGGGTCAGTTATGAGTCCAAACCAGGTTGCTCAGAGCTTTATCCACTTGGTCTTGAAAAGCTCCATGGACAGAGATTGAACCTTTCTGGGCAACATGTTCCAACGCCTGACTTCACTCTTGGAGAAAAACTGGCACTCTCATTAAATGTCAAATCCCTTTACTTCAGGGAAGTATGCCATATTTCCTTAAGACTTCCCTGCTAGACATTACAGGTGCTAACTAGCTACTCATCAAGGAAACCACCAACTGGAAAATCAGCCCTTCTCATAGATGCAGACTTTCCTGGGGATTGCCCTCTGTCCCTTTCTTCAATTTCATTAAAGTCCCAAACACTTCTAGCTACAAATGTTACTGTTATCAGGCCAACAAGGCACGAAATGCTCATGGGCAAGTAACCTCGCACATGTGTCCCTTAGCCATCCGGGAACACAGCAATAATGATGAAAACCAGATACTGATTTCCACCCCCTCAGCCCCCCCTGCTCTCTATCCACAGAACAGTATTATAGAAGAACTCATTGAAAATGTTTCTAAGTTTTTTAAAAGAACGGTAAGAAACAAAGTGTTCCCAATAGCCATGACCCACTTCTGCCCCTTTACTTAGTTAAGAAAATAAACATACAGGGATAGGAAGAAATATTATTTCTAGAACCAGGGGAAATTGAAAATATTTATAGGTCTCCCAAACCCATAAAATTTCAGATATGAGGAAAGAAAAAAAAAATTAAGACTGTTATAAAGCAAAACCAGATTAGTTTATAACTGATCTCAACTACAGATTTTACCATCCCCCTCCAAGAAATGTGATCACAGGTGCCAGACACACTTTAATATCATAAAGTGACAGGCGAAGGTTGCATTTCATATTTCAGTGTCAGGCTCCTTCTGCTCCCTTTCAGCTGGGGTCTTCACACATTATGTTCCGGGTAGGTCTTGTCAGTTATATGTCAGGAAATTTGGAAAGGAGACAGCGAAATGAAAACACCTCTAGTAAGAGTAATACAGACATCAAGATCGAGATGAAAATGGTAAGAATTGTTCTGAATTCTTAATAACTCTTTCAAAAGGTCATTTAGCAACTCTGAGTTTAGGTTCTTCTTCCACAAAGGAGAACTGAAAAAACTAAAGATAACAAATGTTAGTACTTTTTATTCCCCAAACTTACTAAAATTGCTAAAACCTGCCCTTTTGCATCACATGCTATATATGGCACAACACACATGCAGTATATAATTTCTTTTGCCATAACGTAGCACAAAATGAAAAATCTACCGTCTTGCCTCTCTCTTAATAAAGGTTTGCAGTTCACAGAAAGCTATGCAAAAAATGTTGAGAACATAAACTGAAGAACCAGGCACTATAATCATCCATATATTTCTTGTGGAATCAAATCCTTTAGTAGTCCAGTAGTACTCTTTGCATTAGGCTACGACAAGCCCACAAAATCCCTTCTTTGGATTCACAAAATCCAATTATAGCAACCCTTAACAGAATGCCATGAATCAGACAAGCCATAATAAATACCTTTGCAACGGCCTTTGGTATCCAGCAAAGCAACAAGAGCATAATTTGCATCTAAAGTGATGATTTGGATGTCCAAAACCAAAGAATAAACTTCTTTGACCTTTTATCTGAATGCTAGGTGAATAAGGAAACCAAGGGGTTTTCCTCCCCGCGTTGGTGACCTGGAAGGTCAGGCTGCTAGCCATGGGTAAATACTGCATTTAAAGAAGAGTGATGAGGAATTCAAGCAAAGACAGTAATTTTTACTTTCGTTAAGAAAACAAACAAACAAAAAAATAATCAAGAAATGCCTCCAGGTCATGGATCTCATTGCCATGCCTTGGAGATTTACTTTGGATTGGCAGTGTTGGGGCACTGTATAACATGTTAACACGGGAGCTTTTTTCAGCCTTTTAATAAAGCACGTCATAAAAGCCTGGGCAAGTAAGGCACTTAAGCCTAACGCTTCCAGAGGCTTAATCTAGTACCTCTGTCTCTGCCCACTCCTTGTCTGTCCAGACCCTGATTTAGATAACACACACACATATATATGTATCAGGATGTATGTTAATGTCAATCTGCTGCCTTAAGTTTGAGCTTTAAAAAGTTGTCATACTTCTTTCGCAGCCCCCTATTATCTGTACGTTCCACAGTCATAACAGTTACAGTGAGGAAATAGTGCTCCCTGACAAGAGAACAAGCTCTCTGACCTAGGAGAAGGGCTGTAAACTAAATGCAGGGGGAGTTGTTCATTTTTTGGTTTGTAGGGTTGATTTGGGCTTGTTTTTTTAATTATTTTTAAGTTCATCATCTAAAAAATTAATATCCTCAAGACAATGAAAAAATTATATTCCTCTTAAAAGGCCTTGTTGCTAACCAGCTCCACAGGTAATGTAAATCCTTCATGTTATTAACAAAATTTTTCTTGGGCCAAATTTCCAGCCCTTGTTAATGTTAATTAATACTTTTCTCCATTTAAAATGTATTTGTTATTTTTCTGTATATTTCCCCATCTTTCTGGCTTCAAACCTCTTTTCAAGTTATCCTTCGCCCATTCTCATGCTTGCACCTCCTATGCAAGCCAAAACGTGCATGAGGATCTGAAAACATGATCCTACTACCTGCTCATATAGTAACAGGGTATAAAAGGCACTTCCAAATACTGAAATAGAACCTGGAAAACCCAAGACAACATATGCAAGGACAACACACAAATTATGAATGCTCTAAGTACTGAATTGCTCTTGGTATTTTGATATTTGTGCAGGCAGTAACATTTCAACCCTATGACTGCAAAATATATAGCCAGTATATTTCTTTTTAGGTCAGGGGTTGGTTTTATTTGTTAAACAAACTTAATATCACTCAGTGACTGACATAAACAGATTATATTTTCCCAACAAAGGGTTGGGATTTTTTTTGTATGCCTGTCACCACAAATGTGAAGGTATTTAAGGAACTTTGTTAAACACTTTGTAGAATACAAATTTCACAACTGTGTGGTTGGAGATGCATTTATTTTATGAACTTTTCATTAAGAATCAAAGAGAAATTCAGTTATCTGATTGTTAGCTGATATACAAGAAGGATGGCTACATACAAATACTTATTTTTTATTTATAGATTGTTGCAATTGAACATTATAAAACTAGAAAACTTGTTTGTATTCTATATTTTGTGGACGTCACTTCTTTATTACTGAAGATAGATTTAATTTCATTTCCATCAGCTGGTGTTGCACTTCAGTTATTATAGTTCCAAAGGGTGTAATGAAATGTCACTGCACTGCAATACTAAAGTCAGGAACAACATTAAAAAATCAATATAATGGTGAGGCTATTCTTGGCATTCATAGTACTTACGGTTTATTTTATAGAGATAGTGAGTGCTAACTGTATTAAGGTTTCTTCCCCTTATATCCCCTAGTTTTCCATTTCTTAGGATATTGAAAAACTTCAACTGTTCAACATAATTCTCAGTATTTGGCTCTAACTAGTGGTAGTTTCTTTCAGGAAATCTGACAGCTATTTCCTTTTTGAATAGGCAAGGCAAAAGCTGCAGAAAACAGCAAGTTTAACTCAATTTAACCCCTACACTATCCATTGCTTAAAGCTCCCTCCCTTTCCCTCATCAAATTATTTGGGTTCAATAATGACAATCACCCACGGACTCAAGCAGTGCCTGAGTGGTCAAGAAAATGACCTCAACTACACAAAGCCCGATCTGAAATCCAACCTTAATGTGTCCTTCAGCAAGCTCCCCGTGCCTTCTTTCTGCTGAAAGCTGGAAATTCAGCTCTGTTGCTGATCACACAGCACAGACAGAGACACATTCATGGCTTGGAAGAGATGATGCTCTCAAGCACTGCAGCCTGGCACCAAAAAGTTACCATTTACTCATTGACAGTGGAACCCATTTGTGCCTTAACTTCCCCAATATTCAAACTAGCAGGTTCTTTTATGCCAAGGCAAAAATTATTCAGGATTTGCTTGAAAATATATCTTTAAGGCTGAAATGTGATAAAGATGATGTACATAACTTGAATTATATACTCATTATCGAATGTCATCATGAAGAGTCCTTACAGTATTCCTATTTGTCACCTCTCTCAATAATATGGATTTTAAAGAAATGTGTTTCACTGAAGAGTTGGGGTGAACTGGTTACTTTCTTCCAGACAATTAACAAAAATAATAGTGATGCTAAACTGACTTCAGGCTGAAGTAAAAGAAACCAGCATGGTCTGTGACTGTGCGTGTGTTTGCCTGTGCATGACAGGGAGAGACTACTCCAAAGATAGGACACAACTCCTTACTGGAATGCATGCACAGCCAAGGAAATGCAACCCAAAGAGCTCCTCCCAGCTGAGCTGAACGCCAGTCACAGGTTATTAGTCTGATTGCTCCTCACTCATTCTCACCTGCAAAGATTATAATTGCCTACCATATTTTAAAGATGTTGCCATGGCAAAAAAATTGTAGTGTCTCATCATGAATTTGGATGGAAAAAGTAGAGGCCATGTTTTGACATAAGACACATGAACAGAAGAGAAATCGTGTTTCTTAATTGCTATGTTTTCTTCTCCTTGTTTTCTTAGATCCACTCTGTAATGACAAAGAATTACAATCAAAGTATTAAATATTTCTATTTTTCTCCCATGATCAACATTTAAAAATGACACCAGACAGTGAGAAATTATGTTAGCAACTGCAGTACTGAGGGTCTTCTAAATCTATTTTAGCAGGTTTTGAACAGATTCTCCTTTGTCAAGCATAGTCAAGGAGATTATAATGCTGCGCTTCACAGACTCACTCTGGTCTGCCTTAGATCACAGCATGCAGATCACTACTACCCAAACACCTGTATGCATTGGTGAAATGTTAATGTATTCTGTCAAAACCAGATTACCTTCCACACTAAATTATTCAATGTCACTATCCGTATCGGCCATCTGCAAGCCTAATGCACTTGTGTTCTAAAATTCTGAGCGCCTGCTGTATTATTTTTGTTTTACATTCCTCCATAAATCCATTAAACTCAATATGTTACAGCAATTTCACAAAACCAAATGCAATCTGCTGGCCTATAAAACACCAGTTAGTGAAAATCAAAGGATTTAATATAGCAAACTGAAGAAGTTGCTAAGCAGTCTTTGTGGGCTGAAGGTCAAACTACATGCTAAGTAACAATTTAGATAATCCATGCTGTAAAACAAGGTATGTATTTGCTATACATAGTGTGGCCTTGAACCCATTTGTGTATTCCATATCTAATAAAAATCTGAACAGTTGGCCCGATTGGATTTTAAGTGATGCAAATTTGGAAATCAAATAGGCAGACTCCCTTTAGACTCAGTCTATTTAAACTATAATTGTAAAGAACTGCAGATTACATTTACAGTGCTACTGAATTCTCAAGAGATTCAGTAAAATTTTACAGAAGGAAAAGTATTTATCATTTTAGATTTGTTATTAACAAATAAAAGTGTACGCAGCATATGACACACTGTCTTTTTGTTATTACAATTTTGCTTACATGGCATAAAAGTGTAACCACTCTTCAGTGAATGGAATGCTTTTTGGTTTTCATAGTCAACTAATTATATGGTTTGACAAAAAAAAACAGTCAATGACAATTGTCATTGTGTTAGTCTGGCAACACCAAATAAAGAGGGAAAAAAACCCACAACACACTTACATTTCCCAGACTAGAGATTAAGATATGACTTGGAGACCAGATTCACATTCTACTTTCTAACAGATAAAGTTTCATCTTCACAAAAAAAATTCTTAAAAGCAATGATGGGCTTGAATACAAATTTTGTCTTAACACTTAATATTTAGTACAAGACTTAATTTGTCTTTGGTTAAGAGATACAGAAGCTAAAAAGGTGAGCTACACACACACACGCACAAAACACATCGTAAAATGTGAACTCGTAGAAATATGAGCTGAAATGAGGATAAAACAGAAAAAATACCTCTTCTTTTTTCACTGTGATTAGTATATCCATTAGAAAATGACCCATGTCTTAGATCAGGGGTCCTCAAACTACGGCCCGCGGGCTGGATACGGCCCTCCAGGGTCCTCAATCCGGCCCCCGGTATTTACAGACACACCCCCGCCCGCCCCCCCCCGCCGGGGGTTGGGGGGAGAAACCAAGCAGCCACAGATGACTGCCTGCCACTGCATCCGCGCACCAGCCCCCTGGTTAAAAAGTTTGAGGACCCCTGTCTGAGATCTTGTAGATGGAAGACTTATGAGCATTGGCAAATCACAACAGTTTTAAGATTTTCTTGCACATTCACATCTAAAAATATTTTATTTTTTTCATGTTTTGACATTGGTTTTATTCCTCCTCTCTGAAGAAAGTTGTCTTGTGCAGTTTTGGCCCTGGTTCTGACTTTGCCTGCTTAGAGGAAAACCCTTTTACTGAAGTAAAGCTTTACTAAATGTTTTATAATATTTTCTGACAACGAAAAGCACATTGGCCATGTCTTCATTTTGCTCACACAACGCAGCTACCCTGAAGAGCTGTACCAGGACACCTGTTTTTTGTTTTGTTTTGTTTTTTTTAAATCAGGTTCAAGAAGCACACGGTAAGATCACAGTGCTCCAGACCATCTCCTGCGCCATATCTTCACAGCTAATTTTAGGCAGATTTCCCACACTAGGAAGTCACACTACTTTGGAAGTTACTGGAGCTAGTAATAGGCAGGTATAGCAGGAAAACAGTAGTGGGTGGAAATCAAGCCAGCAAACCTCAATGTGTTAGGCTTGATATATTTAGAAGACATGATGCAGCGTGATCAGTTTTGTTTCAGTATTCAAAATGTAGTGACTGCAGGCTAAAGTTGATCATATCTACAAAATGTATATACATACAAAATGTGTTTAAAAAATATTTTACCAAAGTCGAATAGCTTTCACATCTCTCCTTTACTTCCTAATTCAATTTCTCCCCTTCCTAATTCATCTTGGACTAAACACTTTGCAAAACTCAAGAGGGGAAAAAAAGGGGGTTAAATAAAAAAGGCAGGGGTGTCGAAATGATGGAAAACAGCTATTCTAGAGACCAGTGTAAATCCCTTAAAATCTTAATGCTCCACAGGCTGTTTAAGTAAGGATCCTAGATTATTCATTTTTAAACAGTAAATATCACCTTTGGTTCAGGAACTCCCTGAACCATAAATTGCTGGAGGCTAAGATAAATTTTGCAAAGAAGAATCACAATATGTTTGTCAGGTTTTTATACTCTTCTTTAGTAATCCCCATGACTATTATCAGAAATAAGATACTAGGGCCAGATAAAGCTTTAGTCTGAGCCATTTTATGTTCTTATTCCCCCTAAACATAGCCACCTCCTTTGAAGATAAGACCAATTTTCAGTGCTAAGAATCTACATACAATTACCTAACATCACTGTAACAAACTCCCATAAGATACGAGCAAATCATCATACAAAGTTTTTCAGAGTAACAGATAATTAGCTGTATTCAAATTTCATGCAAATGTGAAACTCCTGAAAGGACCATGGGTGGTCATTTGCACAATGTGTTTGAAACACTTTCAAAACCATGTTGCTGATGTTGTCTTTCATAAACTGCCCTCCTTTAAGTACTCTTCTCTTTGAGGCTGCTTTCTACATAGCTTTTTGTGTAAATTCCAAACTTATGTTGTGTATGATTTAGTCAATGGTGTGAGAAAAACACTCCCAGAAAATAAACCGGGTCACTTAAAATACAGCATGCTTTGAGGGTATCAATCTCTTTCAGTTGACTTTGTGAGATCCACAATGACCTGGCTCTTCACATAAGGTGCCTGAATTAAATGTTTCTTGAGCAATATGAATCCAGGCCCAAACAAGCAACCATTCCTCATTCCAATCATCCGATACATTAGCCATGAAGACAAGCAAAAATTCTATAAGACAACACATATTAAAAAGCAGATATTATTCTTGCACTGTTAACCTGTGCAGAATCATTCTTCTTTTGCATTTCACACGTATTTTGATAGGAACTCAGATACAAGGCAATAAGAATGGGTTTGATTAATTATCTATTGAAACAAAATCCAATATAGATAAGATAGTCAAAATAACTTTCCACTAAACAGTTTCCAGGGAGCATAGTATCTAAGAGACTTTCATCACTACAAACCGTAAGAAATACTACAAATTGATATAAACCCCTGAGAAGTACAGAGTCATCTTAGCCATTTATCTTTTAAGGCAAATGCTTTGTTTTCCACAGTTCTAGAAAAAGCTGTCCCTCTAGATCCTGTCTGGGGGCCGGGGGGGTGGGGTGGGTGGGGGGAAGAATTAAAAAAAAAAGCTATTTGCCTAAAACTCTAAATCACAGTAATGCAGTTAGACTGCTGTGGGGTTAGCCATCTGGCTTAGTGGCTCATTAGTAAAGAAATGACCCCTATGCATAAAACACAGTCGGGTCATTCCAAGCTAATGAGCCATCAAGTTTTATTGTTTCCTACATACAAATGGTTAGATGTAGATCTACTTTGGAAGTCTAGTCTTACAGGCTCCCAATCAGGCATAATTTTCTTTATTCAATCATTTATTTACTTATATTGAAAGGAGAGGAAAAAATGTTTGAGGAGGGAAATAAAAATCTATGTTCATCAAAGGTGAAGGCATATTTCTTTAAACAACATTCCTCGATAGCTTCTGAAAACCAAAAAAAAAAGAAAAGAAAAAAAAAGGAAAAAGAAAAAAAGAAAAAAAAAAAGAAAAAAAAGAAAAAAGAAAAAAAGAAAAACAGAGAAAAAAGAAAAAAGAAAAACAGAGAAAAAAGAAAAAGGAAAAAAGAAAAAGAAAAAAGAAAAAAGGAAAAAAAGAAAAAAAGAAAAAAGCCTGAGTATTTCTGCTTCAAAATATATTTCATTAGTTAACCCATGATATGAAATTTCAAAATATTAACTTCTTTATGCTTTGTAGTTTTTAAACATCTGATTTCATAACTAATTTAAATTCACTCTGACAAAATGCTTACAGTTGAACATGTGGATCATTCGCGTGATGGCTATTCACACGAAACACATCAGGATGAACGAGCTCCCATAAAACCTAAGACCCAAATCTAACCATGTACATAACTGAATTTCTAAATCTTGAGCGTTAACCCTAATGCCTTTCCTGGGGATATACTATATCTATATACCGAAAGTCAGGCTTCTTATATTCCCAACTGAATCTCTTATACATTTGTGTAACAGTAAATGATTCCTCACTGACATCCATGGGATTTGGCTTTATGGTCCTCATCCTATAGGCAGAAATTAGAAGTACTGCATGAGGCACAAGGGTTTATGCTCACCTACACAGTCAGAAGGATAAGACATAATTTTGTAAAGATCTAATGGATTTAATGACTGACATCAAAATCCTCCTACTACTTCCCTACTCTTTTTCTTCTTTTAATATTTTCTACTAAGTAGAAAATCTTTAAAAAATTAGTACTTGCTATTACAGAATCTTACTCCTGATGCAGACCTGTTTTACTTATGTAATAAATTATTCACAGTAAAGTTTGCATTGAAGGGCCTTTAGTCTATAGACATTGCTCAGTTTTAAATTATAAAAAATGTGTTTAAAGATAAAATAATGGAATAACAAATGAGTTCAAGTGATTGAATTTTATAACTTTTTTTTTTTTTTTTTTAATTTTAATCATCTGAATGTGCCTATATGGAAGACAAAAGGAAGTTACCAGAAAAAAAGGTCATGCAACCAGTAAGTCCACTAGGCAAAACCATCACAAGGTAGTTAACAGAAAAAAAAAAAAAAAAAATTACACACACAAGCAAATGTTCTAGCCATTTCACATTGCAGCAGCCTCTGCTCTATAAGGAATCAAAAAACCCACGATTCAATAGCCTCAGTAAATTCCCCAGTGAACGGTCCCACCAGCTTAGAAAAACTTGCTTTGGGCTTTTTATTTGTTTTCTTTCCCTTCAAAATGCTGTAACAAAATAAAACTACTGCAATTTTCTCCAGTTTCTTGGGTTTATGGTGCTCCAGATAATGTGGTTATGTTATTATGTTTATGTGATTCCATTAGGTACCACCATTTGCCTTACCCATCACTGTTGATCTCTTTCTACTCTACCATGACATCTCTTTTCAACAAAAGATTATATGGTGTGTAATACAATAGCTTATAAGAGAACCAAAGGTTTCATTAAATCAATATGTCTGGTTAATTTTACCTTACCTACTTATTCCACTTACTCTTAAAACCCAATTAAAATCTAATTTACCTGATCGCAGGATTCAAATACTATCTGGCAATGCATTTGACAGGCTTATAGTAACTACATTACTACACATTGCAGCCCAAGGTATTTTAGATCCTGACAGAAAGAGCTCAGTCATTGCCTGCTTAAAGCTACAGAATTATCTTTTGAGGATCTCTGATTTTACACCGACATGTATAAATTTCATTGCAATGTTAATGCATAATAAAATTATAATGCCTCTATCAGGGTTGCCATTCTTCTAGTGTTCCTTTGGTTTTTTCCTTTTTCAAAAATTGCTTAATGAAAGAATTGGTCAAGGTGGAAATCCATCAATCTGACAAACATACAACCCCCCTACATAGCATACGTACTGTGAAAATATGTGGTTAACATGTTACCTTAAACTTAATCATAGCTTACTTTATGAAGCAGATAAGTTTACAGCTTTATCGTCAATAAAACAACTTTACAAACTGTTCCATTTCACTTTGTTGAAACCAAATGCATGTGAAGATATTTCGAACAGTTGCAATATCTGTTAAAAGGAAGGGTTCTAACAAAGTTTCCAAATGCTATTAAATGTTATGAATATGGGATCAATACTTCAAATTCCAAAAAGGATCCAAACCAAAAGGAAAATTACTTATTCCTTCAGCTCAGTCGTCTTAAAAGAAATGAAACAATCTTCTTTCACACCTACTGTTTCACCAAAGAAGTTTCAGGGAACTGATTACAGTAAAGAAGCTTTTTCTCTCTTTCATTTCTCATGTAAAAATACAAAAAGAATCTGCATGTGCTCCCAATGTCAGGCTAACACACAGTTCTGGAAACAATGACAAGTTACTGTGTCACAAGACATGATGTCCTTGCATTTCTACAGCATCTTGGAAGTCATAAAATAATTTTTCAGGTCAAATATCAAAACTCATTAAACATGGACATATCTCATTTCACATTATCAGACATTTGACTGTTGTAGAAAGCAACTTGGAAATTAGCTTGTATTACAATGCATATATTCTTGAGCTCTGCATCATATACATACATCTGAACTAATCTCAAAAGGGCAGGAGGGCTTTTACCTCTTGCCTGCCAAATCCTTAATGAAATCAAATTATCAATGCCTTTTAAAAATGCAAGTAGAACTTTAACACCCCAGTTCTATCTGATTCTTCATGATTTAACATTAATTTGATTCAAATATATTTTTCCCCCAAATAACTTTTTGAATCTACTTTTTTCTCAAGATCCTACAAATCCTAAAAATCTTTTTTTTTTTTTTTTTACAGATAACTACAAACAAGGTAGCCCCTTTTTTTTTTATATATTATTACTGTTTTTTTGATTACAGCTATACTAAATCGGCATGCAGATCTTTAGTGATGCACAAAACACTTATGGTGTGCAAGTGAGCCCTCTTCTGGACATTTAACACTTATTTCAGGTGATAATTCTTTAAATTATATTGAACCCTTCCCTCACTAACTTGCAGTGCCTTGTTCTCATTTGTAAAAAAACCTTACATAAACACAAAACAAATAATTCAAACCAATGCAGGATACATGAACTGCAGGTTTACACACATTACTATAATTTTGTGGTTTTGCTTGCTAATTGAAGTGAAAATACCATAATGATACTACTAATTAAAAGAGTTTTGACCTTTACCTGTGGTAAAGTGTATCCTTGACTATCAAAATGATGCTCTAATGAACTAAATGGGACAAATTTCACTTCACATCTTCTATCCCTGCCCTACTTCAATGTGACCTCCTACCAGCTTTTAGTGAATCATAGAAAAGTTTGGGTTAGAAGGGACCTTTAAAAGCCATCTACTCCAAGTCCCCTGCCACAGGCAGGGGCATCTTCAACTAGTCCAGGTAGCTCAGAGACCTGAGTCTGCACAGCTAATTTACTCTTTACTTTTCCATTGTTGCCTTCAGGTTTTCCACATGATTACCAGAATCTGGGCACATTACGCACACCAACAAAAAAAAAAAACCCAAAATTACAAACCCCAACCTTAAGTGAACAGAAAACATTATGTAGCCTCCAAGAGACACAGATTTTTGATGTGGTTTTCTGAAAGCTCCCTAATTTCAGTAGGTCCATGCTTATTTTACTTTGATGCACTCCCAATAATTCTATATGCATTGGGAATATTATTCTTTGCATCCAAAAGAATACAGTACAAAACTGTTAATCTGGACTGTGCAAATATTAAAAGTAACATCCATATACCAACAACAGGTATACACAGAGCTAATAATCATATTGCTATTACTATAAAATGCATTAAAATCTTCTCTCATACTGATATTGACTTGCAGACATGGAAAAACAACAGATTAATGACCCATAACTGCTAACTTCAATATAAAGAAAAAATTACAGAAGTTATGAATCACACTATATGCACAAGATTGATAAAGTACTTTTCTACAGGTAAAGAAATAACTTTATCAACATTATTGTCAGATAGCCTAAGCCTCACAAACATTACGGCAATGCTTTCCAGCATAATAAAGGCACTGATGCAGATGTCAGTACTTCTCTAAGAACACATTTTAGAAAAAACAAAACTAATTAATGTGAAATAAAATGTGCTAAAACAGGAAAATCACTGGAAGAAAATGTAATGGGTTTTGGGATCTTGTTTTAGTTTGTCTTGGTTTGTTTTTTATTAACTTTTTTTTGTCTGAATGTACTGTTTAAAATGAGCACATACTCTGGTAAGGTATAAAAAGACGTTTTGTATGCATACATGCGTATATGAGGTATAACAAAAAGGGATAATAAACACATTTGTCAAAAAAGCAAGTTTTCTGGAGGGAAAGTATTGATGAACTTGAGGTCCACTTAGTAAATCATTTATTCCAAACTATGGCATGTAGGAAATTAAGATCACATTTTATAGGAAAGCAGCTTGGGTTGTTGGTCAGAAACAAACAAACAAATCACAAAAATGAAATCTCACCTAACCTTCCCCATGACTGTTGCATCCAATTCATTCTGCCCCATGTCATTCTTCCCCCAGTTTTCAGTTCCATAGGCAAAGCAAAGCAATTCACTATTTGCCCAGTTACAGCAAAAAAATCAGGACAAGTACTGAGGGGATTCAGGTAGTCTTTAACAAGGAAGGAATTAAATTGAGAAGAAACCTATGTCATTGAACAGATAGACATTATGCACACTCTCCAACAATCAAAAACTACTATTACACAAATACTGCAATATAATTACAGGATATTTTAATGTGGAAATGGCAAGACAAAATGTAATTAATTAAGACTGACATCAGCTCGATTTTTATGTTGGAGAAACAGAGGTCCGGGAAGACTAAGCACTATATGTACCTAGAAAATCAGTGATAAAGGGCAAATCACTTCCAGGCTTGTGCCTTAACCTCTAGCCACTCCTTCCTACTAAAATAAAGAGCAAAGAAAGGTGTAAATATAATTTATAGAATTCTCCTGTATATTTACATTTTTTATGACAATGGAACATTTGAATTTATATGTGGAAAAAATAGTGTTTCCTAATTAGGCATTCAGCACTTTTGAAGGCAAAGACAGGGAGAAAAGTGGTAAATCCAGAGAAAAAAAATATCTGATAGAAATTTAGATTAGAAATATTAATGATTAAAAAAGATTATACGAGACACCAAGAAAATCATCATTATTTAAAAATAATTCTTAAAAGTTGAGTTGGCTAATGCTGGATTAACTTCTATATTCTTATTTGGACTGAAAATGATGTCAGGAGCCCTGTGGAAGATACAATACCTCTGGCTGAACTGGTGGTTTGAAAGTTTCAGCCCTCATGACTCCAAGAAAACAGGACTGTCAATATAATAATCTTGGGCAAAACGTTAAACCTTGTGCCTAAATTCCACCACAACTTAACAGGCTCTTAATTTTAAATGTGTATAGGACGTATTGGGGCCTGATAAGCAGAAAAGGATGAAGAACATTAAAAACACCAACAACAACAAAAACACAGCTGTTAAGATAATTGGTTCTGCTTTAGTTTTAAATCTTGTCATTCTGTATTTTAAAAGTTCCCCAAACTTAGGTTATGTGACAATTTATCGCCATTATAAACAAAGTGACATTTAGTACTCTACACAGGTATCATTAATTTCTGATAGTATATTGTTTTCAACCTCTCTTAAAAACTGTTTCATAGCAGCTGAGAATAAATGCCTAAGATTTATCTTTAATACTTCCTGAAAAATCAGACATTATAGAAAAGGTAAAAGTGTAGTAGAACCTAGACAAGATAACAGAAAGTACTTTGATATTCCATATGTGTGAACAAAACTATGTGTCAAAATTCTATTGACATCTTTCATTAATCTTCTTCTAGCATCATTTTCCTCGTACTTAATTTCTCACAGGTCTCCTAAATATTTTATGAGCCTACCCATAATACCGACATACATTTTTAAAAAACCACAAGCTTTTTATATTTGTCTGTTTTGGATGGTTTTCAGAATATTATTTTTTTTTCTTTTCAATTCACAGAATTTTGAGAAGCAAAGCAGAAGTTCTTTCCCATTTTATGTTAGTGACCACTACAAACAAAGATGTTGTGTTAAACAAAATTTGCCTTCGAAAAGGTGTTTCAGAGAAAAAAAGTGAGAATGCCTTTGAAAAGGTGTACCATTCTGCTCTTGAACAGTTCTACATGTGTGCAACAGATTTTAAATCATAAAAATTGTATTTATATTTATATATATATTGTTACTTAGTTTAACTCCCTTTTGCAAAACAATCAGATGTACTTTTACCATTCTCTTACCTACTCTTTCAAAGTATCTAGCGACAGACATTACATGACCTTACATGACCTTTTGGGGCAATGCATTCATATACTATTACCCAAATAAGAGGTTATTTTAGAATGCCATACAATACATTACTTTTTAAACATCGATTCCTGTGGAGAGAGGGTACTCTTGCTGAAAAAAACATACCAGACCCTGGCTTGTTTTCTGTTTGCCTCCTCTACTGATTTCCAATAAGAGGTTGTGGGATTTAAAATACAGAAAAATCTGAAAATAGCAGCAGCAGCTGAGAACCAAATGGTTCACATTATAATACCAGTCGTAGCATCCAAAGTAACACCAGCAAGAATAAGAAGTGGAATAGAAAGGATAAACATGGAACTAGTTGGAAGGAGCACCTTCATATCTTTCCAGATCTACCTAAGGTGGTTTGCTCTACAAAATATTATACAGAAGCTATTCTGAGACATTAAGGTCTACAGAGTTTTTTACCCACATAAACAGAATAACATACCTGGTGTCCCTGCACCCTTCACCTAATACGATTTGGAAAGTTAAATTGGAAAGCCTATTAGCTTCATGACTCACCATCTACCAAGATGTCTGGACAGGAAAAAGTATTGGACAAGTCTACATGCATTAGCCTGCTGCAGTGTTTGCAATTCCAAGGAAGTTCACCTTCACTCCTCAGTTATGGAAAAACTAAATGCACAATTTCTAGTAATGAGTTTGTCTAGATTTAAACAGATCTGTAAAAGTGCACTTAATAACTAAGTAACAATAAATTGGTAAGAAAGAGAATTCACTGAGACACTGGGATGTAACATGATATAGAGCTTTTTTTTTTCCCAAGCCTTCAGGTCAATCACTGGGCTTCATTAATATATAGAGACATAAAAGAAAGTGAGAAAGTAATTCTTCACATGCAGGCACTTGCTTGGATTTACTGGCAGTCTAGAAAATGTCCATGCTAATTTGGAGGGAAATACCCTGTCAGAAACGTCACTCAACCTAATACAGCAATTCAGCCTTAGATTCCAAAAACCTTTATGTGATTTATTGACGTGATGTTTTTGCATTTTAACAAGACATACATAACACTTCTCATGGCATATCATGGTCTTCCTTTAAATATAAAGAGCAAAAAGGCGGCACCTATAATATGTTCGCCAGTGGACACCAGCAGGGAAAAGCTATCAGTACTGTGGTTCAGAAACAGAAACTCCCACAAATATTAATTTCATAAATTTAAAAATCTACTCATCCAAATAAAACACTACTCAGATGAAACACCACAGGGATGCATAAACTTGCAACAACCATAACCTGGAGTCAAGACAAATTGTTAGCACATTTGTCATTTCCAAGCCATAAAGTCCCCCTTTCTCACAGAGCTTTTCTATTTGTTTCTGATGGAAAACATCAGCATGGTTGTCTGGATCTGCCAGGAAACACAAAACAAACTGCAAAACCAGACTTGCAAAACCAGAAAATACAGACATGAACTAATAAATTAAAACTCACTTGTGCAATTGTAAGCAGTGCAGCATGTCTGTAAAAGTATCAAAAAATACTGGGCATTCCCTATGAGGCTCCAATGATCTCATCAAAAAAGAAGAGACAGAAGGTTCCTTAAAAGGTGTCTCAAGTTACATTGTAGGTAGCATACTTAGACAGTGATTTATGTACAGACATGAGAAGTTGAGGCACTCAGGAAGGACGCATAAATGAAAAGAAACCTAACCTGACTGAGAAGCAATGCTGTGACATTGTGACACATCATAAAACATTTGCCCACTTGGGAACACATCCTGCTCCTCCAGTAATAACGAATGTGTTTCTACTCACTTCTTTCAAGTTAGGAAAGACAAAACTGCACATATAGCCTCTAAAAGAGCTAAGTGAATAGTGAAATACCTCATCTCCAACTTGAAATACAGTAGGAAGCTTTGAACAAGCCATTGTCCACTAAAAATATTCACAAAACTAGGAATTCAGCAACAGTACCAACAGAAAAATTGTCCTGCTGATCCAGTCACGCCTAAATCAGCCAATGCTAATGCCCCAGCAGTCAATCTCTTGTCACTCACCCCTGATTACTCATCTCAGGACAGCTACAAGACATCCCTCTGTCTCATAACTGTAATTTACTACTCACTGACACCCAGACTGACCTTTCTGCAAGTCAGCATCAGAATTGAAACATACACACCAATTATTACTTTTTTTAAAAATATGAATTCAGATGGAGCTGTTAAATATGGACGCTGACAATATCGTGAGAGTTTATAGATTTTCATTCACTATCATGTTTTTCATTCTCCCATCAAGCACAATAATGTCAGCTGTCCATTAAGAACAATTCTTTTTCATGTACTGCAGCACTATAATTTGCTCTCAGCAATTCAAATTTTTTACTGATATATTTGTGAAGAAAATTGCATGTAGACTTGTGCTTTCTTGTTGCTTCTTCTTATATTTTGCATTTTCAAGACAACAATTTCTTCTCTGTAGGAGACAGAAATTAGAGCCCATAGCATCTCAGCTACAGTGAACAGACATCAGGAATGGGTGATAACTTTAGAGAAAAAAGAGCAAACATGAAGCAACATTACTTCTCTGGTGATATTAGTAAAGCATCAACGAAACAAAAAAAGCCTAGCCTCCAGTGCTCTGGTCCTCACATTTAAACATTAGATCATCAGTCATAATAGAAGGACTTCATGAAGGATGGTTCATTCCACTTGGATATACAGAAATGTTCTCTGTCCCAAACGCCAATTACAATAAAAACAAACCCCAAGCTCTTCTGAAACGTTGGTGGTGGCTAGGAGCAGGAGCATTGGGTGAAAGGAAAAGGTAGGCAAGAGAATGAAGGTTGGCTTAATACTGAGCTCAATGGTTTAAGAAGATAACCTTGTATTTGAACCAGATGGGAAATGCCTTTTCAAATGCAGACCTGAATCAATGTCAAGTGACTCCAGCTTTCCAAATTTCTCTTTGATACACTCACTACCCAGAAATCCAGTCTTTCTCTGCTTGGGACTGAAACTGATGATGTCAGATGGAATTCAAAGCATCCTTGTTTAAGCATATTTTTCTAAAGATATAATTTTCTTCCTTTCTTGTCTTAATCAGACATCAACACAAAACCACCCTGATGATTGCTATAAAAAGTGCTCAGCACTGGTTTATATGAGTTTGACAGTGTAATTCTAATCCAGGAATCTGAGTTTAAGAGCTGGAATTCCCAGGTTTCTAGGATCTTTGCTCCCTAACAGCCTGCAATACAAATCATGAAGCATCCAGTAAAGTAAATCCATTACATAAATTTTTCATTTAGACAAGTGGAAAACAATTGCATTAAGAGCTTTTGTGGAGCTGCATTTAGTTCTTCTCTACAGAAGTCTAGAAATGTAATTTTATTTTTAGATAAATGATTTGATTTACCACATACATAAAAGAACATGAAAAAAAACCTATCAATTTTCTGTAAGAGACTGAAAAAAAAAGTCATATGACCCAGCTGACTGAGAATCCTCCTGCCGTTGCTTCCCAGAAATAAAAGAATTTAAAGTTCAGCTGAGTTCACCATAGAAATAATAGATACCATGCTGGGAAAATATTTTGACAGAGTTACAATAACACAAATAAAAGTAATATGTACTACTAGATATAGAAACAATAATGAAACAGTTTACATTTCATTGCCCTCTTGCAGAGGGCTTATGTACTATGAGACTCCAGTCAATGCAACATACTATACAAATACGTATTTATTCATAGAACTAGTAGAGATCCATGGGGCTAATTTTCCTGTAGCAATAATGATTCAAAAACCTCCTACAACAACTGCTTAAATAACCGCTGAAGTGGGACCAAAACATCTGAATATTAGCGAAGATAGCTTAAAAAAAATATAAAAATGAAATCTTACCTGACACTTAGGAAATGGAACAAACATTTATCTGAGGAGAAGGAAGGAGGAACCAAAACACACAACTCCAACCATGTCTTTTCAGTCCTCCAAACAAATTTCTTTCACTTTTCCTAAAATCTTTACAGCAGAATATAATACAACTGCAAAACCAGCACTGTTTTCACTCATCTTAAGTTGAAATCTGCCCTGCTCAACCAGCACTGTTTTCACTCATCTAAGCTGAAATCTGCCCTGCCCATCTCTTTAAGGAATTCCTTTTCAATATTTTTCTTTGGTTGCCAACATTTTGCATTTTTTTTAAACTCATATGCCTATGCCTCACTTCTCAAAGTTTTGTTTTGCCAGTTCCTCATCAAATTATAAGACGACCTGTGGCATCTATCTAGTCTTCTGAAGTGCAAAACAGCTTTTACTTCATTAAAACTCTGGATAATACATAGAGAGATTTTACCCCTGGCATAGAAGTAACTGTTAGAATATTGTTATCTACTTGTTAGCCTGTGATGGATCTGTAAAAAATGGATGAAAAAATGGGGGAAACAACATTGTCACGTGTGTTAAATTTTCTCTTCTCATGTAGCAGAGCATATTGATCCACTAAACTCTTGTAAAGCACTTAGCAATAAAACAGATCACAGGTGCAGGGAATATACATGGAGATATGAGGGATGTACTTAATCTCCACAGGAGCACCAAAAATAAGACACACAACTCTCTACTAGGGGACTGTCTGTGAAAGAGGTAGGCACAGGGGGATGTTCTGCATGTGGAGGAAGTTTACTTGTACAGCCTAAAAGGTAGAGGTTCCTACATTGTTCAGACAGAAGCTACTTCTTTATCTTGCACACAAAATCTGGGAAAACTCTTTTTTCCCTTTGCTTTGCCTTCAGCATTCGTCACTTGAAATGCTAGAAAGTATGCAGTATTGCATAGTGAACCTTGTATTTCATACAGCTGCCTGTAATCCTTCCTGTTTCCAATTCATGCCTGCAATATCATCCACTGGTGTAAAAGCAAAAGACAGGTGAATCTTCAAGAACATCTCCATTCTGAGTATGCTCTTTTGCACTCAATGTTTTACTTATATGAAAATTTAATATAAGACAGAACCACATAAACCACAACCAATTTATATGGGATTTTGAAGTGTAAATATTCAACAGGTAAAAGGGAATACAGAATCTACTTAACAACCAAAAATAGAAATGTTCTTGTTCACAAACAAAACACCCCTCTGAACCCAAGTCAAAGTAGATAACTTGAAGGAAATAATTTTAAGCTGGAGAAGGATTGACTTAATGCTGACTGTACAGCGCATTGCCAATACTCCGCACTTCATTGCCTGTATCCTTTAAATATGGACACAAAACATGTAATTCATTTTAAGTTCTTTTTATCTCGTGGCAAGCATCAAAAGCAGTATGTGTATTTGATCAACTATCATCTTCCAAAAAATGATTCATCATTTTCTAGATATCATCAAACAGTAAAAAACTCAACATATTAATGTCCTATTAACATCACAAGCTTTAAAGCCAGAGAAGGATTGCAGTGGCTTAAGGCTATATGGGCAGAAGATGTTTAAGGTGTCCATCTTTAGTAAACCATCTCAAAGCTAATATGCTCTGACACTCTAGCCAACTCTTGATCAGACATATATCTGTTCATGTTTGGTGTATGCCTTTCAGTTTTACCCTTTTGAAACCCATCCAAGCTTTTAAAAAAAAAAATTCCCAGTGAAATCTGTTCTCATAATGAATACAGTTATGCTTACCATTACTGTGAACCCAAGAAAATCCATCCCTGAGTTTCAAGCAAATGGTTAAATGCTAAAGCAGATTCTGCCAGGGCAGATAAATGGGTGAAATCCAGTCTCTAGACAGATGCCTAAACAGGTGCTGCCAACAAGCTAGGCTTCTAATCTTCTATCCTGGTTAATGGGGATTTAATTAATATCGTCAGGAGTCTAGAGTTATTTTACTTATCTCACATTAGACTGCACCACAGTCATCAGAATGGTTCTTCAGGTTCCCTTGGCAGTATTGATCTGATCTCCATCAATTGTAACAGCAGCTTAAGTAACTGAGGTTCAAATCATTTGATAAAGGTAGGAGTGTCGCCATTTCTTCTTCCCTAGCGCGTACATGACACAGAAGTGGGGCTAGTAGATACAACTCAAGACCCATGATAGATCCAAATATTTCTGAGTAGCAGATTCAGGAGCCTTTGCTTAAATAAGCACTGGACTATGTAAACCAGTCGTTTAATATGGCACTAGGCATCTATCTTTAAACAACTGAATTGCAACCCCTAGTTTACCTGTCTGTACTTATGTACAGAATCCAAAATCTAGCTGTCTTAATCTATAAACTGAACCTTATGGCTGGTATCTGTTAGGATCGGCTTGACACAGAACATTTAATACAATATTATTCTCAAATTCTATCATGCCAGATGCATATTTCATTTTGTGTAACTGCAGTATACTTTAATTCTTACAATATTTACACAGTAGCTGTAAAAATTGCTTAAATTGATTGCATTCAAATATAAAGCAGGAAAATAATAATATAAAAAAAATAGGAATTTTGCAGCTAGGACTACTTAAAACAGAAAAAGAAAAAAGAAAAAAGGAGGAAGACAAATTCAAAAAACATTATCACCATAACCACAAAAACAGATGCTCACACCATTATGTGTTTGAGTAAAAATGATGAAACTATATTAGCCACCTTCAGTTTGGTCATAAATGCCTACATTTAAAACTCTCCTTCCTCTGTAAATGTAGTCAGAAATAAAAGTAGTATGTTTCTGGTCCAAGGGCAAATTACATCATTACCAAAAACCTGTGTGCTTAAAAAGAGGCACCACAATAAAATAAGAAAATACAATCCATCTTTTTTTTTTTTTTAAAGATCTTTAAAAATTAGACCCAACAGTAATAGTTTTACAAAGCAGCATTCTGTAGGAAGCAATCCAGCAAGTCCTCTTCCACCACAGTCTCATCACCTGTTATTTAATGCTCTCTTTATAATTTCTAACCCATAACACAACAGCACAGACTTTGCTTTCATTCACAGTACAAGAACTTTTCAACTATCACTTCATAAAAACTAAGAAGAAAATAATTCATGCTTTTATATTCTGCAATAGAAACAGCTATTCCTTGAGGTGACTCTATTGTGTATAGAATAACAGCTTAAAAAATATCACAGTTAATTTTGAACTGAACTACCATAAAATGACTAAAGGACTGGAATCTGCACTATTGATACTGCACTGTATCGCTCTACGAACTACGACAGTACCAACGAAAGTTACAACATTAAAGGTTCATCCTTGAACAGCCTCTTCAACGTTATTTTGATGATTCTTGCAAAATAAGATCAAAATCTGCTACCTGGTACACTGGTAGCAATGACAGGAAACAGCAAATACCTGTTTGCAAACATTTCCTTTTTTTTTTTTATAAAAAAAGGTTGTTGATGTTGCTTAGGACTTTTTCACATATCCTTCAGAGTATACAGCGATAGTACTTACATGGTGTAACACATAATGTTAGGCAGAGTGCATTTTCTGGGATAAGTTACTCAAAGGTTATGCACTACAGCTCAGTACACATTGAACAATTTAACACCTCTTGAAACCCTACACTGAGAGCTACATTGAAGATACTACAGATAGATTTCTTTGTGTGAACAGCACTGGTGCTAAACTCACTATTTTCATGGCAACTGAATATTTAATAGCTCCAACAGTAAGTGAAGACCTTCAGTGGCTTAACCCACACAGCAAACGGACCACCTCATGTGAGTTTCTATAGGTAACTTCCTAATAAACAAACACAACGACCACCATCACACAGTGGAAATCCTGTTGAAAATTAACTGTATTCACCTTCATTAAGAAAATAATTCTTTGGCCATTTTCCACTTACATTGCGCTTGCCATTACTTTTCATATAAAAAAATATTTTACCTCAAAGGGACTATTTGTTGGCTATTTATTACATAAGAACAAATTTAAATGCTGAAGCTACGGGGAGCACAGATTTCCTTTGCAGGTAAAAAAACACATTCCGATGAAATTCTGATTGTTCCAAACTTCTTTCAAACGTTTCTGATATATTAAAAAGGTAAATAATTCAAATAGCATTACCATTAAAAAGGTAAATAATTCAAATAGCATTACCTTTACTCGTGGTATAAAAACACATTATAGTTTTTGTTAGTCATAACATCAGCTTCAGAAAGGTTTAATCATCTAATGAAGAAGCAGCCAGTAATAAGAGCGTATAACTTACGTTGTTCATATACTCGCTGAGCAGATCCTGCAGGGCCTGCCGCACGGCATTACACTCTGCTACGATTCGCTCCCGGCGGTCATCACGTGTGCACGATGAGTCTGCCATCAGCGCAGCTCCACTGATGATGCTCTCCAGCCTTTCTTCAAGAGACGGCCTGAAGCGGGCCTCGCTGAAAGTCATTGGGTCTAAAATAATTTTGTTCTAAAAGACAAAATATGAGTGGGAAAGTTGTGAGCACACAGGGGCCTTCGGCATTTTTGAAGTATCTTAATTTAGCAGTTTCATGGGGGTTTTACTCTTTCATATAAATAAATTCCTGAAAGATCAATATTACAAAAATACCTGGTAGCTCTAAAATCCCAATATATAAATATTTTAAATAATTATATATTTATAGTATTTTATTATTCACAAGCTATAGTTATAAAAGACTACTGGTGAGAGCAACACAGCTGATCCAAGTATGTATTTGGGAAGCACATAGCATAAATCAACACTACTGTAGTATGCGTGCAATGTGTGTATATTTCTCTTTACCTCTATATATTATTTATATATATATATATCATCCTGAAGTGAATTAATATTATTCTTTCCTGAATCTTCTGAATATTTCTTGGATTTTCTGGAAATTCCTATGAAAAGTGAAAGTTATTTATGACTTAAAAGAAACTGGAATATTCTGTTAACTAATTCCTCCATTTTGATTATTTTTCTTAATAGACTACACTGCAGAAATGCTACTAGATTACCACAGTAATAAGTGGGAAGAAAAAAAAATAAAAATCAAAGAAATTAACACTGCAAGAAAATCATTATTAGATAACGACACTTAGACAAAAAGGTGAAATAGCTCTGATTCCCATTCTGTACCACAATCTTTTAAAAGCCTTTTTTTTTTTAAAAAAAAGGCTCTTGCAAGCTTTTGTTTGTTTGTTTGTTTGTAGATCAAGAAAAAGGGATGGATTATTTAACTGAAAAGAGAGTATTTAGGGAAGACAGTCTGAAAAAATCTTTAACTTGTCTAATAGCCTACTCTTTAGCAAAATGTCTTTATTCCACTAGAAAAAAAATAATTCAAAAACTGTGTTCTATTAAAGACGCTTTAATTCTATAATTATGATCACTGCTAAACAGTTGTGGACCTGATATATCAAACTTAGTACCAAATATAAAATAGAGCTGAAACACATCAACTCTACCCCATCAGTGTACAATCTTACGTCATATTATGAGTTTTGAGTCACAACTAGATTATACTCTGACCTGCCTTTCTCCTTTTGTAGTTCAAAGTAACAAATGCAAAAGCAATAATTGTCTGCTCCCACTTACAGGCACATCAACAACATGGTGGTAGCAATCATGCAAAGAAGTTTCATAATTGTATATTGTCTAAAAACGCTCTGTAAGCTGCATAATTCTTATTTGAGCTTTAAAAATAAATAATTAAATAGGAATTAAAAAGTTAAAAGCATTAATTTTTCTAATAATCACACTTGTTTACAAAACATATAGGACTTTTATTAATGAAGCATTTTAATTTTCAAAACGTTTTTATAACTTTATGATTAGTCTATTTCTTTTACTGTCCAAGAGCAATCAACAAGCACAAGACTAATGATACTTTTAATTTGAAAAAATACAACACAGTGTATAAAAGTGTAAATCAGGATTTAGGGCCATGATACATAATCACAATCTGCCTTCAATGCTGAAAACTGTATCTGTTTATTACAAATCAGAACCTGCTCAAATGAACTTATTCTAGCTTAAATTCTGACTCCAAGTGAATATGTTTTCTTTAATTCAGTGAGACAAGGTTTTCACAAAAGATCAGCTTATTTCCCAATAAAACTTCCAATTAATTCCACACACAAACCCCATTATACACAGAAAGAGGATCATGCCCTGAAAAATCTATAACAACTGAATACATAGCAGTTAAATAGTAATAAACATTAGGATGTCAGGAAATCTATGAAGATTCACTATTTAATAAAAAGGATAAATATAGGAAATTTAACCAGAAAGCATATTGTTTCAGCTCCAGGAACTGCTGACTTAGAAGAAATAAATGCAGCATTACCCAGAATGTGAGATATCATCTCACATGTATCTTCTGGGGTCTATGCTTCACAGCAGTAAGCAGAGCAGTTTTACAAGCCTCTAAATTAGAAATTACTTCTCTAGGAGTTAGGTCTATGCATATTTATGTAGCTGTGCTTTTCAGTCAAATGATAATACTTGGGATTTTCAGAAATCAACTATATAAATTCATCTCCACAACATCATATTTGATTGAGTAGATGCAATGAGATTGCATCAAATGAACCAGCTTAGCAATTTATGCCATAAGTAAGAAAAAAATATTACAAAAAATAGCTGCAAGTTTCAGATTATTTTCAGCATCTCCTTATACAAATCTGGTTATGCTTTTAAATTACCATGAAATGGTCATGTTCAAAGTCATGTGGTTATCGTGTTGGGTTTTTATTTGTTTTCAAATGACCATAACTATGGTCGTTAACAAAGACAGGAAGTATTCTTGACTAGAGACTAGAGGATTACGAATAGTCAACAGACATTCTGTTTGTAGCAAACCTCCTTCTCAACCCATAAAGGCAGTCAAAGCAATATGCATGCAGCACTATTGCAATTTTCATATTTCAGTTACAACAACATAATCACTCCTTCCAGAAATGCCTCACTGTCCTCCTCTTCCTTAGAGCCATAGGTGTACAGTTCCTCCATCGGTTCCTACCTACACTGCAAATTTCAAACAGCAGATCTTACACCTCTGAGTGAGTCACAAATAACATTTTTCTCCTTGGCCATTTCTGAAGACCCTGCACTCAGTCTTCTATGACACCCAAGGACCTATCAAGAACGAGTTCCTGGAATATCTCCATCCTTTTTGAGCCTTGAGGATGGATAATCTGCAGATCAAATATATCCAATATCTGATCATTGAAACGAGACTCACTATTTCCACAAGCAGCTATGTCGCAGTCTGTTTATAAATTTAGGAAATTCTGTACAAATAATAAAACATGTATCATTGAGGGTGTATAATTAATCTAAGCCAATTTTCTCACTGTAAAACATAGAAAAGGAATACATTTGTGGATTTCTTTTCTAAATAAGAGATCTTCATGACCATCAGACCTTAGTTCATGAAGAATAAATGCCACTGAGTTGCATTCAGTAATTTTTCATCCCACAATTTTTTTTAGTTTAGAAGTAATTTCTAGGCTTAAGAAGTCACTTAAATATTTGTTTGGGATATTCTGTTAATGAGACTTCAGAATGACAGAATAATTTAGGTTGGAACGGACTTCTTGAGGTTATCTGCTTTAAATGCCTCCTTAAAGCAGAGTCAACTTTGACATCAGGCCAGGCTGCTCAAGGCTTCAACCACTCAACATGAGATCTCCATCCTTGGGAGATTTTCCAAATCTCTCTGGACCCTGTTTCATTGTTTGAGTACCTTTATGGTTTGGTTGTGGTTTTTTTTTCCTCCCCAATATCCAAACAGAAATTTCCTTGAATCTGCTTGTGCCAGTTGCCTCTCATCCCAACACCATGAATCTCAAAGTAGACTTTACCTCCATTTTCTCTACACCATCCTACTAGGAATTTGAAGATGCCAACAAGATCCCTCCTCAAACCCGCCTATTCTGCAGTCTGAAAGATTCCCAGCTCTGCCAGCCCCCACTGATCTGTCATCTCCTGCAGGTCCCTCATCATGCAGTCTCTGCTAGATCTGCTCAAGTGTGTTGGTGTTCCTTGCACTTGGGAAGCCCCACATTGGATCTGGAAGGCCTGATAGTTTATTAGGCACCAAACATAGGGGAAAAAAAAAAAACACTCTCCTTGACCTACTGCCTACACTCTTACTAATGCAGCCTCGCAGGTGGCTGACCTGCATGACTGTAAGGGTGCACTACTGACTAAGGTTGAACTTGCTGTTTAACAGAAGCGTTATTTCTTAAGCCTAATGTTGCCTTCACAGGCGCGCGGTGACCTGGTTCAGGAACGGCACGGTGGCCAACCCCAGGCCGCACGGTCCATCAGCTCACAGACACCAATGTGGTGGATGGCAAATGGCACTTATTGATAAGCGGTGCAGCCTTATAGAGCCTGGGTTTACAACGTCACTTCCGTCTGCTTATGTCATAAGCTAAAAGCTATTGGCTATCCGGAGGGGGGCCCTATATTTCCGTACAGCGCGACATCTTCCGGCCGCCAAGCCCTACCTAGCAACACCTAACATCCCCCAAAACGATCAGAACCAACTTCTGGGCCTCTCAATTCATTTTTATAACAAGAAATACTGCTGGGAAAGAAAACTTTAGAGATTCCAAGGAAAGAAACAGTAGTAGTACACTTTCTTTAAATTATAATAAATAACAATGTAGCAACTTTCTGATAGGTGGTTACAAATAAATTATATTTTAGATGTTCATTTTAAACTCTAACAATTTCTCAAATATCTCACAAGGACAACAGGTTTTCAAGCTTTGGGAAAAAGAGAATGGGGATGAGAACCTGCTGCATGACAGCTCTTGACATTCGGTTCCCAGAGTACTATTTTTTGTTTACAAAATGTTTTACTCCTTTCCAAAGAAAGCTTGGTATCAAAATGCATCTTCAAGACTATGTTCTTGACATGTTTAAAGTTCTTACACATATATTAACATAATGTTAACAAGAAAATAACATATTCTCAGAAGGAAGAAAAACTAGTTGTAGAAGAAAAACAAAAAGAAATCTGGCTAAATAAATTCCTTTAAAAGTCTCAAGTTCCCATCACTTCTTAATAGCCAGTTAATGAACGATAAATATAAATGAATTGGAACATTTTACATTTCTAATTAGTTAACTAACATTAGAACCATAAATCAAGGACTGACACCATAATTCAGCCCTTATAATTAAGTGTTTCAAGCCTCTTTACAACTATACACAGATTAGTGTAAACATACATCATTTTTGGCTTCTGTTACTGAAACAAAGCCCAAGAAAATTAATTTAAATATAATTGGAGAGTTATCTGAAAACTGTTAAACTTCTGATAAAACCTTCTATAACTGTATTACAGTTAACTTATTTTCTCTTATACTCTCAATTTTTTAAAATTATAGAAAGGTATGTTTATAAAGTAGATGCAGTGTTTTCATAAAGAATAAAAACTTTCAGAAAACAGACCTCTTCATACTAATTAGTACCATAACCCATCTTTCTCTTGCTCAAACAGGAATAAACTATCAACATTAATATACTATAGGGCACTACTTCTGAAATTTAAAGTATCAGACAAATTATTTGTACTTCAACTAAAAATATGGAAAATAACTATATACCCTACATAAACGCATTGTATTATCAGAGAACATAATCATTGAAACTTGGTGACATTTATCTGCATTAGAATATCTTTTTCAACAATACTAAAAAGCCAGTTTTTTACAGAAATATAAAGGAAAACAAAACCAAAACATTAATTTAATCTTACAAAACAAGTTTACAACTCCAAAAGAACCACGATTACTGTATCATTGTCTGCGTTTTCCAGATTAAGTACGTGCTCCTGTAAAAGCTTACTTACTACGTGCACTGCCTTATATCACTCAGGAAAAATCTGCTCATCTACAGTTTCCATAAGTAGAAAGTCTCAAGCAAATTTCAGCAGCTTCTTCAGAAGGACAACTTTGTTTATTTTTTAAATACATAAGTGATGTCAATTGGGGGGGGGGGGAGGGAGGGGGGGCTGGAGGTGAGGGAAGAAGTTCCAGCTCTGAAGAAGCTGAAAATTATCCAACATAAAATGTATTCAAATTCATTCGTAAGTCAATGAACAGATTCACAAGTTTTGATAGTGCTCAGTATTTTGGCAAGCTTGAAAAACAGCATGTGGAAAACATAGTTTTCTCAAGATACTAAATACCATTAATTCGAAGGTACCACAGAACCTTAGAGCTGGTAACAAAGAGATTCTTAAATTACAGGTCTGTTATCACTCACCATAAAAATTCTAAGAAATACCATTTTTGGAGAAAAAGAACCACAAAAACACCAACAAACTGGTCTTCCAAGTCTTCCTGGTACAGTTGTGTGCATCTGTGTAACAGGGAAGGTCAGATTCCTCCCTTCTTACAGATTCTTTCTAGAATTCCCCACCCAATTACCTCCCATACAACCTCTGACAAAAAAAAATAAGGAACTAATACTTCCTTGTACTTCCTTAATTTTTAAATTGTGTAAAAGGATGATGACAATAACAGCCTCTGTGGAGCCCTTTATACAATTCACTGTGGTCTATTCTTTAAGACACACAAACCCCCAATTAAACAAAAGGTTTTTACCTTTTGTGATTGGGTAAAAGAGAATTTTAAAAGAAACTATCAGACCATATAAAAGTAGTCCAATATCAACTTTGTCTGTTCTAATGGGTAACAACCCTCTTATTTGAGAAAGAAAACAGTTTAAAACCACTGATCAGAAAAAAAAAGCAAAAACAAAAAAACAACACACACATGAACACATGAAACCCAACCAAAACTAAAAAAAAAAAAAACAAACACACACAAACCAAAGAAACCAAACACTCCTGTTGTTCTATAGGGCTATGGAAAGAAGGAAAGTTAAATCCGTTTTTCAAACTCATACTCTCAAAGAAAAGACAGGTATTTTTGAGGGCATAATAATACAGTTGTGAATCTCATATGAAATGCTATAAGGGGAAAAAAAAACCCAAAACACCAAAAAAAAAAAAAAAGTAAAGTTTGAAAAGTATTTGTATGAGACAGTGTAGTAGCATAAAACTGATAAAGCAGCTGCTTCAGTCATACCACTGTCTATCTGGAGCTCTGCAGGTATAAAAAGTATCCTAGAGCAGAAATATCTTTTAAATAAGAAACTTCTGTATAACACAGTTTTACGAAAATGTACATCTAAGACAATCCCAATAAACTCAAGTGATGTGCTATGTACCACAATAAGCAGCACAGTACAGCAGAAGAGACACTTAATTGGAATTTAGGGTTTTGCAGTTCCTTTATTGACTCTTGTATTAATCTTGTATTAAAAGGTTGGACCAGATGATCCTTGATGTCCCTTCCAACCTGGTATTCCATGATTCTATGAATCAGTTTTGTGACTCTGGACAAAAGATACCTTCTTTCCTCTATTTCTCTTTTTACGCTTTATTAATTCATCTATTTAAAATGTAAAACCTTCAGGGCAGAGATGATGATTCTCAGTGACTTAGCACAATGAAAATACAATTTTTAAGGCAAATGCCACTGCAAAGTGAACAATATGTCTGAAGAAGGAACTAAAACCACAGTGGAAAAGGCCATTAAAAAATCAAATTGGTAGATAACTTAGATAAACAATGCCACAACCACAAGAAAGTATGAAAAACTGCCTTTCTGTAAAAAGAAGCAGGTAATACGAGGGACCCTGTTTTTCAGAACAACCTGGGAGACAAGACTGTAGAATTAAGGGTGTTCAAGGTATTTCTTTGTCAGAAGTGCCTGCACCACCGTGAAAACAAATGCAAAGCGCTCACAGGTTTGCGTTATGTATGTATGTCAGTGTCCCCCAAAGTGCTAACAAGGCTATTTAGTTCCTGTTCAGCAGTAAATCAAATGTTTCTACCTGTCACTATGCTGAGCTTTGCAGACACAGTATGTAGCTATCATTTGAAGAAGAACAGTGCGATGCCACACTGCAGCTTTACATGAGCTGGTCTGATGTGTTATAAGAACACAGAACTGTTGCAGAGAAATAAGTGACTGACTTTCCTTCTGGGACAGTGGGATGACTAAATTTATTGTAGTTTGACAAATGTCACACTTAGGTAGGAGTACGCAGCCAAGAGCAGGTGGAGTAGCAACAGCCCCCACCTTCACAGCCCCAGCAGTTGCCTCCTGACACTGTTCTCTGAATGTAAATGGAGATATTGTTTCCCTGCAATATAGGTGGTGTTTACTTACCACATACTTGAGTTACGTAAACATTGCAGAGGTGCTAAATAAACATAATCAAAATAGTACCAAGCCCTGTCTAATTGCCAAATTTCACTTAGTGTTATTTTTGAGCTTTTATAGGTAACCCAACAAAATTTAAATATGTTTTTGAATTAACAGTTCAGATATTCATACTTACCATTAATTATGAAATAAGCAATCTGTGATAAATTGAATAATAATGCAATAATTGTATTGCTACAGGTTACAGAAAACATATTTCTTTACAGAAATGATGATTAGGGTTTGAAGTCCTTTGTGTGCTTTTATCATCTCTAAAAAACCTGTTTGGATGAGGGTTCACTACAAAAACTCCTTTGCAAATAAACTGATTACTGCCCTGATACAAACACATTAAATGTATTTGACAGGAAAACACACAAAATACCTGGTCTGCTGGCATTACTTTTTCTACCATCAAAACAAGTGGTAGCAATGCGGTATGGTTAAACTTACAGACAGTATACTTGATTCCTAATTCTTTCCACAATAATCATTTACTACACAGGAGCATTTTGGGAGGGGAGGATAATAATAAATATTAAAAAACCACTAGATGGAGCTCCAACACAGAAAATACAGAGGAGCAGCAGCAGCATTTTCACCTCTTAAAGGTCAATGAAGGTACAAGATCCAAACCGCCAGTAAGTATGCTTCCCTTTACAGGTCACATTTCTGCTATCAATTTGATACCCAAATCCTGTCACTGACAGTGCTGTCCCTTGTACACTGCAGTTGACACTTCCACAGTAATATATATATACAATATATATACATTCCCATACATACACAAGCACAGATAAAACATTAACCATAGTATGTTGTAAAGCTACCTACTAAGATTCAAAGTAGAATGAACTTCTGAAAAAGGTGATTAAAACAATTTAGAATCATAGAATAGTTTTGGTTGGAAGGGACCTTTAAAGGTCATCTAGTCCAACCCCCCTGCCACAAGCAGGGACATCTTTAACAAAATGTTGCTCCAAGCCCTGTCCAGTCTGGCCTTGCATGTTTCCAGGAATGGGGCATCTGCAACTTATCTGGGCAGCCTGTGCCAGTGTCTCACCACCCTCATTGTAAAAAAATTCTTCCTTACATCTAGTCTCAACCTACCCTCAATCTAAACTCAGTCTGAGTTTCTTGCTGCTATACTACTCACGTTCTGCATGGAAACCTCTGGGAAAAGAACCCTAAAAGTAGTACCCCGAAGGGGTTGCAATGGGCAGGAAAGTGCAGGAATAACATATAATAAAAACTTGTTTAGCCCCTTAGCATCATCAGGAGACTGAAAAATTCCTCTGAAATTTTTCCTCTCCTGAAAGTTCAGTTCAGCATCCTCAAACATATCTTTCTGCAAACAGGTAAAGGTGTTAGGTATACTGTAAAATGCAACATTCTGCATTCTCCATTATTTTCTTAATACGCGGAAGATAACCAGTCTTTGACTTTTCCCCACTCAGGGGAGATCCAAGGAGTGCAGAAAGTGCCAAAGGATTTCGCTACTGAATATAAGCTTTTGAAGCATATGGATGCAACCCCGGCCTTCACACATGAAGTGATCAACTTGACATCATTCCAGTTTAAAAGCCACTTCAGCTGCACAAGGGGAAAAAACTGAAATACCTGCATTTCGTTCAAAGTCGCGTATGAGGTTATCTGAATTTGCAACACACTTTCTCCAGTGCACACTAACACATGAATTCCTATTTAAAATCGATATATAGCTGTTACTGTACAGAAATAGCCATTTGGCTGTGCTTCCTTAGACACTACAGCTCAACAAGTGCAGTTTCAAATAGCTGCTTGGGATGTGCAGCAACATTTTTGTAACTGTTTCTTATGATTTCGATACTGAAACAAACACCATTCAGTTCTTGTTTTGAAGCCCACATTTTGCTCTTTTATATCCAGCATCACAAATCAATTCTGTGAAGAACAAGTAAACTGAGATTCCATAAATATTCTGAGAAATCCATTCTCAAGCTGAACACCTAATACAGTTATTTGTCCAAAAAGCAACATTTTAAAAGTAGTCACTTAATGATACAGCATGTCTTCTCTCTGCTACCTTTGTGTTTCATTTTGACTGCTCTTAATTTTATTTTAATTAAAAAAAAAAAAGCAGCCTTTGCTACTGTTGTACCCAAGTACTATGTCTCTTCAGTTTCTATGCCATTTCTGTTCCTTCATTACATGCTTATTAGATCTTTCACTCCATTTAAGGAGAACTGTACTCGCTAGCCCTGCAAAATATTCCTAAAGGGTCATTAATATCCTCAAGAAATTTTATGATAGTTCATTTATTAAATATGAACTTCATTTTACACTCTGGAGGACAGTGACTGGTGTGATCAGACACTTTGTTTCTCATCAAACATAGTCCTCTCCCAAATCATAGACTTGTGCTGTTCAAAAATTTATTAAAGAATGAGTTACTCTGCCTGGAATGTTTCTGTTCAAATCCTTCTCATAACAATAATAATAATAATAAAGAGATATATTTTCAGTACCTCAGGACTCATCCCAAATACAGAAATATCTCAAGTACCAAAAAGCATTTTAACTACCACTTCCAGTTCTCAGTCAGGTCAATTCCATTATAAACCAAATTATTTTCATACTCATTCAAGACTCAATGAAATTTTGAAATTGGACAGTAAAGGGGTGACACACACGCACAGCAGTTCAAGATATAACATGGATCAATACTGCTGGTAATCAACTTTAAAGACAAATGGATGTGTGCACACACAGAAACAATCACTGGAGTATTAAAATAACATAAAGTATGGAGTGTGTCTGGATTAATATGTACTAAAAGCAAGCACTATATATATAATTTTTAACAAATAGCACAGCATTTTATTCCATTGACAGATACAGAATATGCCAATTTATTACAGACACTCATACAAACACAAGACTTGAGGAGAAAGTCAGCTAAGCCATCTCATCAGTTCTGATGTTTTCTTTCTGGAGCGATACAAAAGACAACAGATACTTACTTCTAGCATCAGTGGAAAGTGTGTGTGTGGGGGGGGGGGGGGGTCCTTTTTTCCTTTAGGTATCTTTTCTTTCCCTTTCTAAATCAGAGGTTTTATTAACTTATTTTATCTTTGACTCATAATTTATTGTAGACAATCCAAGCCTTGCTCCAAACACAGAAATACTCCTTTTTATGGGTC
Source organism: Falco naumanni (assembly GCF_017639655.2). NCBI lineage: Eukaryota > Metazoa > Chordata > Aves > Falconiformes > Falconidae > Falco > Falco naumanni. The sequence goes on along the minus strand of NC_054054.1, from coordinate 42,047,094 downwards.
AATGGTAGCTGCATAGTAAACATCTTTATGTTTACAAAACTATTGCTTTCCTCACAGCACTGTGCAAGAATGATTACTCTCATTTTTCATACCAAAATGTAAATCAAAATATTTAGAATTGTTTAAAATGTTACGTATCTTAGGGTACCCTGTTTGAAGCCCCTAGAATCTGAATTTCTGCATTGGTTAGCAGTTCTAAATTGTTGTCAGCACATCCCACTGACACAGCTACACTTCTAGAAACTAAGAAATCACCATCTCAATCCATATTCTGAACAAAGGCACTCTCCTACTCAACAGAGAACCCCACTGCCCAACAAATACTATTTTTGCCTGTCACTGCCCCCTCTCCATTCCATCATGCAGAACATGTCCCCCACCTATCAGCCTTGCTGTGACAGACAGCCACTCTACATCTATTTATCCCATCACTTTATATCCAAATATAAATATTTTTTATATCCACATCCCATATATACTTTTACCTCTTTCCAATTGCCAACCCTGCATCGGAGTGCGGACACCATCAATTTTCACCTCAGTTTTCATCTAGCACAGATTCACAGTCCTCCTGTGAATTTCTTCTCACTTAGTCACTTTACTGATCTTATATCTACCTCCCCTCCGCACTCCAGTTTGATGGGTAAGTCCTGTCTCTGGTACACATCATGATGGCCATGGGGACAGCATGGAGGGTACCGGACAAATCAGTCACACAACACTCAATATGTGAAAAGACAGAAGTCCCTTGATAATTAGAATGGCTGAGACCTTACCAGACCAAAGCTATCATTTCACTGAGTGACCAGACCAAAGCTATCATTTCACTGAGTGAATACAGAGTATTTTCAGAATTCACAATAAGTTTTTAATGAACTTCTTTATGTAACTTGAATATATTTGGGCAAGTGTCACAAGGGGAGATAAAATGTGTATCCTTAGTTGTAGTAAGAACCCAGAAACTGTTATTTAGCATAAAATATATACAAAATTTTACTAATAAATTACTTTATTAATAAATCCAGGAATATCTGCATTTAAATGATTAAAGCATTTAAGGTAAAGCACAAACCCTGAGGCATTAAACATGTACTTTTGTAATCAATCAACTTCAAACAGTACTTTAAAGCAGCAAATCTAATAACAGATTCATGAACTTGCCTCATTTCTACATAAACTATCTCTGAGAAGCAATAAATTACAAGTCTTTTCAAAACTTTGCTGCTAATAACTCACAGGTGGCTATATACTACAAGCCACCATTGTATAAAATATGACAATTAACATGACACCTATTTACACAATAGCTGAAGTGCTTAAAATAAGTAAATTTATATTCTCAAAAAAATATTTTGAGAAAGAATTCAGACATCTTACACTGCAGTTTTTAAAGCACTAGGCCACAGATCACCGATTCTGAAATTTGAAATAATGAAGGCTAAGAAGCGCTAAATATTATGGAAAAACCTGAAAATTTATTTTTAATATAGAAAAACTATCTTGACTTCATACCAACCACAAATTGATCTCAATATGACTGATACTGGAAAATAAATATGCTGTAAAATTATTTTCACTAGAAAAAATAAACATACTTTCCCTTGCTGAAGTAATATATTACCAGCATAAATATCAAACTTTTTTTTCCACCGTCTTTTTAATCCATGACAATTTCACTAGTCCAGCAATTTTTCTTGCTTGTATAACATAAGGGTAGATTCACAATCACCCCACCATTGCAGCTATAAATTTTGGCTTTTCCTAGAGTTCAGCGAATGTTGCCTCTGTTGCAAAATTAGGTGTGAATAAATCTCATTCAACAGCTAAGCAGTGAGGTCAAAGAGGAAATACGGTTAAAATGCAAATAAAACAATAGTTTCAATCTTTGTATCCTCAGTAAGTCAGAGGATAAAGTTTTCATTTAGTTTCTTATAAATTAGAAAGAGAAAATTTTCCAAAAAGATAGGCTGTTTTCCCACATGCAATTGTGACCAGAACATGATACTATGAATGTAAGTCTCACACACATTCACAATGACTGCAACATCATGTAAAGTGGAACAGACTTTACCTGAGGAGAAAAACGGTGAACAAATATTCTCACAAAGAGGGGCAGGGGATGCTATCAGATGTCTCGCACAGTCTTCACTAAATCTACTTTCACTAAGCACAACTCTCTTTGCATTGAACAGCAGCCTTTTCCAGAGAGCAGCAGCATCATCAGTTTGGGACTGAGAAGTCACATGTTTATTTGTCAAACCTCTGCTCTCCATAACATGCAAAGTCCCACACAAAAGCCAGAGTATAATCAAACCAAACCGGAATATTACCCTCAGGATCTTAGCCATAAGGGACCTGTGAGCTGAGAAGGCCCTGAAAACTATGCAGAATTCCTTAAATCTTGACCCACAATAACTTACAGGAAAAATTATATATCTAGAAATACAGATGTAAAAAAAAAAAAGAAAAGAAAAAAAGAAAAAAAAGATCAGTATAGTTGATGCAGACAGTACAGTTTCATTTACTTGAAACGTGATGGAATAGGAGTCAACTGTCAACTTCTAGGTCCTGCAGTAGGTTCTGAATGGTTTTACCTTCTTTGCTTGTCTCTTCCTATACCTATCCACACATTTTCTGCTGTCATGTCTCCACCTCCAATCCCATTGCCCTTTTACTATTACTTGTATCGCCGTTCTCTGCCTTTTTTCAGTATCTTACTCAATCCTGGAGCTTCCCTTGGTCCTATGATAGTTACCCTTTCTACTACGATCTCCAAAGTAGACCCAATGACAGTAAGCCACAGATGCTGAAAACAGGCCCATCCAATACACCATGAGATGAACCACCTGCACCACACCTCTACTTTTAGCCCCTAATACAGCAAAATTGAGTAACTCCTGATGTGGGTGACAGATGCTTGCATTGTAGCCTTGTGTATTAATCAAAGTGAAAAGGACACTATTCCCTAATAATAATTTTAACAAACCCTTACCTAAAGTCAAAATGAAAGAGGAAAATATTTTCAGATACTGTCTGCAATTAAGGGTTGGGTTGTTTTGGGGTTTTTTTTTCCACTTTCTGAAGACAGTCAAGTGCGACATAGGGCAAAAACATAAGAGAGGACTGCCAATGAAATGAACAGTTAAACAATGAGCTGTTAAGAAAGTTGCTTAAGCAAAACTGTAGCTATTGCTGGAATAGAGGCTGCAGCACTTTGCTATTAACTCTGAACGACGTTTTTGCAAAATCATTGATTAACTTAATTCATGATTCACGCTGAATGTTAATGTTTCCAGGATGCTCAGCTCCATCTTTATTTTCTCATTTTGACTTCCTGCCTTGCCAGACAAACATGATTTTACCATTCAGCCAACCACAGATCTTGGTCACAGAACTAAACCATCAGATTAATCAGGCTTTGCATTACTTTGAATTATGTAGCTAGAATTTTCAAGGACACCAGGGCAAAAAGGACTTCTTTCTGTCACAGCCACTGAACATGAGCACAAAAACCTTCTTATACTTCAAGTCTATTAGCAGCAAACAAGTATTCCTCATTAAAAAATAACACAAATTAATGTCTGCACTTTGCCTCTGCAGTCTGAGGAAATGGACCTGAATGAGAAGGGAAATCTGATGCCTATTCAAGAACCACTTACTTAAGCAAAAAATTGCATGGAGAAACACTTTATTTTCAAAAAAATTCCGATACTTACATCAAATTCATTTAATGCAGCGGCAAGTTCTCCTATACCAGTGTGCCCCTTGTTCTCATCAGTGGGCGAGGTGGCCTGGGCAGCATTGGAGATACCAGCAATTGCTTCCTGTACTTGCTTGAAGACATAATCTCTGTTGGCTCTAGTAGCTGCAACGTCAGGGTGACGGAGAAATGCTTGGGATGCAGTATACAACATAGTGGCGTTCTTCTTCAGAGCACCTCGAGCTGCAGCCATTTCATCCCTGCAGTGAGGATCTTTCAGTTCCTATACAAAACCACACAATTTTTATAGTTGTAAATTAAAATTTTCCTGTTAGAATGAATTGCCTACACAGCTTACGTATCCATGCATAAATACCATTTGGTGAGCTTGCAGAGATGGACTCAATGACAGAATCTACCCTAAGTCACAGAATGAAATCCCCCTCCTGCCCAAGAAAGTCCATTCCTTCTGCATAGCTACGGCTGTTAAATTCTGCACACATCTTCTTCACAAAGAGTCTATATGCTTCTCTTATTCAAAGACCTGCAGAAAATTTATATAAAATTTTCCCGATTAGTCTTCCTGATCAACTGTATTCAGTCTTCTGATAAATTCCATAAAGGCAACAGGAGTGCAACAATCCTGTTGCAGCAAGTCCTATATTTTTGTGAGTAGTATACCTATACTCTTTGTAAAGTCATTAAAAGGTAGACCTTTAAAATAAATCAAAATAAAAATATTACCTTGATGAATAAGTTTTTAGCTTTTAAAGACAGTCACCTTTCCTTCATATTTTGCTCTATTCCTCATATCATTTAGTGTTTAATGACATATACTTTTTTTTGTTTCCCCGATAACAAGTATCAGACATTGTGCAGTATGTTACCAGAATAAGATGACATTGTATTATTGTTGTTTAATCTATGGATTTATTTAATCATAGGATATATCACATTGTCCATGAAAGCCTTTTAAACATTAGGTAAAGTAGTCCTAATGGTATTTATATGGAAAAACAAAACACTATTACTTCTATTTTAAAACTATGAACAAAGCAGTCTAGAGAGCTGAGTAGTTCTATGTTCACACATAGAATCTATGACAAAAATTAAAAAAGAACTCAGATATTCTGAATTTAACTGTTCTTCCCATTGACTAATTTCAACCACACATGACTGACAGGTAGAAGTTTTAAGAGAGAATTTATTTCCTAAAAGCTCCATCAGGCTACAAAATAGACATGAAATGAAAATGTAAGAGTACCTAAGTAATAGGTTCTTCTAATGCTGTCAAGATTTTCCAGTTATATGGGAAAACTTACTGGCATTATAAAAATTCACTTTAAGAAAATTTTAAAAGTTTTATAATAAAGATTTTCTGTTATATTTTCACACCTCCAATAATAGCTTAAAAGATATATAACTTCATTAGTACCTTCACATTTTTGTCTTTTTCCCATATTTGTAGCTATATTTCAAAATGGGAAGCGTCTGAACATACAGACTAGTACTGTCCATACAGTGACTAGTTTTTACATTTTTACCTATTTCAGTATAACTTTGAAAACATTCTACTTAATAAAAAAATACACTAGTGATACAGAAGTAAATTGCCATTACTGTAATGCAGAAAGTAAATAGATAAATGAATATGGAACGTCAGCTTTCCAAATTCAGTGTGCTATGCAATAGAAAGGCAGCATGCCCCTGAATGATTCCAGGTGTTCAAATTCAGTCGAAGTTGGAGAGACCATATACAACTCCACAGTGACAACACTGTCTGGACTCTTAAAAAAAGAAGCAGTGTTCAGGAGCAAGCTATCTTTCTTGCAAAGATGTATAACTGCAGGCATTGAAAAAAATGTTATTGTGATTTTCTGGTCTTCTTTCTATCTGTCTTAGTAATGAATGGAGTACTTGGGGTTTTTTTGAGTATCTGAATATTACTAGTGGTGGGTTTGAACACAAAGTAGACATCTATTCTTCCTGATTTTGAATTATACGAGACTGCCAAAGAGCTCGTGCTTTACCAGCTGTCAGAGTGACCTCAAATTGCCACAAGTTAGAATTAAATGGGAATAATCATCAAATGAAAACTATCCTTAACCCGCTGAATCACTTGCCTTTTCACCCTTCATTCTGTTATTAATTGAATTAACTGAACTAAATTAATTAGAAAATTTTCTTAAAAGAAATTTTTGAAAAACTTCATCACACGCAAAAAAATGAATGTGATTAAATTATAGGCTATGACACAGCAATTACCTATTTTACATTTTAAACCAGACTTGGATATAAAATACAAGATCTTTAGGATCAGGACAGACTTTCTCAAGCACCAGCCTAAAATGGACTCACCTGTTGTCGTCTAGCAGCTACATAGTTCAGTTTTACCATCTCTTTTCCAAATTCTTTAAAGCGATTTGCTAAATCTTGCTCATTTGTTGCATTTTTCACTGCTTCTAGCGCTTCCTCTACCTAGAACATGATATATCGACAGTGTTAACATGTTAAGCGGGATTCATTCTTTGACAAAGTCTATAACTATGCTACCCAATACTCTCTATTCTATGGACCCAGTTTAGCTTTTACACCCATCACTGTACAGTGGCTTTATGACAGTGCCACTAGCTTTAATTAGATTTCTTAAAAGAGAGGCTGTCTAATTTTCACTCTGTGTTACTTCCCATTTAATGTACCTCGATACCACGTAGAACTAATGTAAAAGGCCTAACTATATTAATTTCCCCACTCACACTTATCAGATTAAATGTTTAATATCTGTGATTTTCAAAACAAAATGGATAAATATGTTAATGTGCAGTACCAGCTTTATGGGAAAACAAAGGGAAGTTATTAATCCTGCACAAGAAATAACATTTTAAATGGAAACATAATCTTACCATTAAGATTTAAATTTACCCTGATATATCCAAAACGTTGTAACTTTGTGTAATATATGAAACAACAATAGATTACACCCAGAATATATATATTATTTATTTTTCCTCAGTTCTCAGCTTTCCTTTTTCTGTTACTTTAAAACTGAGAAAATCTACCAAAGAAAACATATCTGTGCTTACTCAGCCATGCTGTAGCTAACAGGCAAAGATATAAACTCTTGGTTATACCAACAAGTTAATCTACCAAATCTATTGTGAAACTTTTTGTACAGCAAGAAAAAAAAAAATCTAAAGGGATAAAATGTTCTTCTAATGCAATAAGTAAAGGAAATTTTCCTGTGACTAGATGGGAATTCAAAGCTCTCCCTCACACGGTAAAACTGCAATTCTGAGATTGAGAACTGAAAAGCTTTTATCCATCCTTTCTAAAACCTATTGCTTCAATTCATGAAAATGTGCATAAGCTTTCAATAACAAACAAATTTTCCCCTCAAAGAAAAATGGCTGATTCCAATGGGGACATGCTCCTGTGCAGAAGCAGAGGTTTGCAGCTTACTCTCCGAATGCCACTGGGAATCCATTTATTCAGGACTAGCTTGCATCTAATGCATTTAGGAAAGCACAATTATGCACAGAACCTGCTATTTTAACGTTTGTGTTGCTCTGTGTTTTCCTACCAGCGAGAGAAGATATTTTTATTTTGAGATTTTACTTGATTACTGCAGATTTACAAATTACAGGGCAGTAGAGTATTAAACCCATAAATTTGTATTGGAAAAATGTATAATTCAAGCACATAAATCCATAGTTGTCATGCTGGAATTTTTATACCAAGTCTGAGAGCTGCAAGCTATACCTTATTCAGAATCCAATTACCTCTTCTTTTACTTTTAAAAAGAAGGGCAATTCTTACAGCTGAACTGACTGCCTTAACTATTAACAGAAATTACCAAAGCATCGTTGAGCTGTTTAATTTGTTCCTATAGGATTCAGTGCAAAATACGAACAACTTCCTTTCACACCAAGAAGCATTTATATTAAACTACCTGAATCTTTCATCTTTAATATATTTGGAATGCTGAGCACAGGCATGACAAACTGATAGACATTTTTGTTAAGTCCTGCCAGCTCCCTATAAAATAAAACTGCTAAAGAATTTGTTACAGATTCCACTCTGATAATCAGATTTCAAAAACTGCTGATCATACGCTATTGTGTCAGTCTGGGCTCAAGCCCATGAAATTCCAAAGCGAAGAAACTAGTAATGAGAAGTATTAGAAAGGGTGTAAGCACAAACCCCTTGTTTATTGTAATTTCTTTTAGAAATTCATGTCAGGGCAAGTTCTCGATCTTCAGAAAAACACAACTTTACTCAACTGCACAGATGTGTTCCTCTGATTAACTTGCATGTAATTAATTACAATACTCACAATTTTGTATGTTCATGATCACATACTATATTAGTATATGCTATTTTATGAGCATTACACAAGCTGCACTGCAATAAGAACTATTACTAATTTTTGCTATTTTATGAGCATTACACAAGCTGCACTGCAATAAGAACTATTACTAATTTTAGTAATGCAAATGATAATCTGAAGAAATAACCAAGTATCCTTCCAGAAAATATCTGCCTATATTCACTCTAAAACATAATTAAAATGCATTATTTCCTAAGAAGTCTCTGACATGCTTTCAGTGAAAACTGATTACAGTACATTTCCATATAAATCAGGCTTCATAATTTTGACATGCAGAATTATTTTAGTTTATTTTTATGTTTAACTTATATTTGTCTTTGCATGTTACCTTAGAGTCAAAATGAGTGCTGTTCCTTTGCCAATTTTGTAAAATACCAACACTTTTTTTCTTTCTTAGTAATTTCATTTTTTTTTCCCCATCTAAAACTAGTTAGCGTTATATAATGGTAAGAGAAAAATATTTATACTGTTTATCTTCAGAAATTAATTACCCTTTTTAACCTAACAAAAATTAAAATGCTGAAAAAACCACACCAACCAAAAATTAAAAACAAATGTAAGGTCCTTAAGTTGAATTTTGCTGAAAACAACCAGAAATGTCTGGTTTCTTGGAAACAGCATTCATAATAACATCTGATAAACACAGAGGTTACAAACCACACTGCCATACACTGCCCTTGCAAATCTAGGGCGTAAACTGTGTAAGTAAACACACCCACTTATAAAACAGTATTGGACATTTGAGTTTTACATAACATAGTACACTGCTATAACAGAAGGAAGAAATCTCAGATGTGATAACAGTATTTCTCAGAGCCTATGAAAGAGCTCAAATCTAAATTTTAATCATACTGTTTAGAAAAACCTGTTGTTTATAATATTGAAGCGTTAGCCTCACTAGCAAAAGACTATTTGAATTACAATTGCATGGACTATTATAGTGGAGAAAAATTAAAAGCATATTCGAGAGAGACAATGTTTACACTGCACATAATCAGAGCCCCATGCTGACACGAGAGCAGCAGTTTGTTCATTAGAGCAGAGCTCACTAGACTCTGTGCAGAAAAATCTGTGTTTTTCATTACAAAAACTGTTTTCAAACTGTTGAAGTTATCTGCACAGTTTGCAAGTTGAAGGGTTCTCATTGTTTTTTTCCACAACATAGCACTGTTGTACAATTACCCTGCTAAAAAGACAAATAAAAAAAAACAAAAACAAAAACAAAAAAACCAACACACACACACAAAACCAAAACCAACAACAAAAAAACCCTTTCTGGACAGTTATTAAAAAGAAATAACTCTTCATCCCCTCTGCTAAACTCACACATGTAATCTGCTGGCTTTAAATACTCTATATATAATTTTCTGCAAATTTTTGTTTTGTTTCAGATTTTTTTGTTTCTTTATTTATGCAATAAAAGTGAAATAGTCTAATAACTAGCAAAAATAAATAAAATAAACATTTCCCAGTTTCAACTGCAAAGTTTTAATATTCCTGTATAGAAACGGGAATGGCAGCAACCAAAAGTGAATATAAATCTACACCAAATTATCTGGCAATCTTTAATTCCTCTTTATTTTGTCTCTCTTTTTGATGACTGATTAAGACACTTGTACTATTGTCTCACTCCAAATTAAAGATCCAATCTTTTGATACATGCAGAAGTCGTGCAGGGAAAAAAAGTAGAACAACTGTAATACCTAAACTTTACCACAAGATAGCAATACTCTACAAGTACTGAGGTAGCAAACCACCGGAGTAAGATGTGAGGTGAGTTAGGTAAATGTACCTGTTTTGTTCAGAGAGCTGCTTAACAGCAGTATTAGTCCAGTCACTGAAAATATTTAAGAACTTTAACTCCTCAAAAGTTATTTTTCTGCAAAATTATAAAATAATTCAGACTAATGTAGAAATGTGTTATCTCCTACCTTTTTATCAGCACTTTAAGAAAAAGCAGTGAAACAGTAAGAAATACGAATAGTGATACCCATTACTGAGTTATTCTCTATTTTTCTACACACAAAAAACATGCAAAACCAATACAGAATATTAAAAATGCATACAATTTTCAGATGTGATAGAAGCCTCATGACATCAGCCATATCAGCCAGGATGAGTAAGCGAGTGACAGCAGAAAGCAAGGCACGAGCAGCCCGCACCATGGTGCCTCGTTTTACTGAGGAGCATGGGTCATCAGCAAACTCCGAAGAGGCAATTCTCATTGTTTCTCCTAGAATTGGGGTGGGGGGTGGGGGTGGGGAAAAAAGTCATGAAAGGTAAGTTGTACACTTCTATTTTCTTAAAGACAGTATAAACAACTCGCTAAATAAACTAACTGCTGTCAGAAAAGAATTAATGGTGTAGTTACTAAATATTGAATTCCTCAGGAGAAAGATTTTTAAAAAATTTGTAGCAACTGCCTCAATACTCTCTGCCTTTTTTTGTTCTAGAGCAGCCACCTGTAACAACTAAAAAGGCAACCAAACACCAAGACAGGTTGCTTGGGTGCAACCAGCACAGCATAAGAAAGCCAGCAGTGTGTGTTACAGAAATAGATAGCTCACATGCACTAGTAGGGAGGATGGGACATAGCACTCCAGCTGTATTAGCCTAACTGTACCTCTCTACAATTCTGCCTTCAAACTGCTCGCTTCTGCTCCTCAGTCCTTGCCCCCTTGCTCAGATACTCTGCTCTCATCCACCTGGAAGAGCTATCACTCCTATTAATTTCCTCCCCCCGCTCACCCAATCATAGAATCATAGAATTGTTTAGGTTGGATAAGACCTTTAAGACCATCGAGTCCAACCGTTAACGTAGCACTGTCAAGGCCACCACTAAACCATCTCCCCAAGTGCCACAGCTACATGGTTTTTGAACACCTCCAGGGACGGTGACTCCCGCCTGTCCCCGGGCAGCCTGTGCCAGCGCCTGCCAGCCCTTTCGGTGCAGAATGTTCCCTCACACCCAATCTCACCCTCCCCTGGCGCAACGTGAGGCCGTTTGCTCTCGTCCTGTCGCTGGTTCTTGGGGAGCAGAGACCGACCCCCCTGGCTACAGCCTCCTGCCAGGCCGTTGCAGAGCCACCGGGTCCCCCCCAGGCCCCTTCTCTCCAGGCTGACCCCCCCGCCCCCCCAGGCTGGTGCCCCAGCCCCTGCCCCAGCCCCTGCCCGGCTCTGGACACGCTCCAGCCCCTCAGTGTCTGTCTGGCCGTGAGGGGCCCAACGCTGAGCCCAGGCCCCGCGGGGCGGCCCCACCGGTGCCCAGGGCAGGGGGACGGGCGCTGCCCCGGCCCTGCCGGCCACACCGTTTCGGACACCAGCCGGGACGCTGCTGGCCTCCTGGGCCACCTGGGCACGCTGGGGGCTCATGCCCGGCCGCTGCCGCCCAGCCCCCCCGGGCCCTGTCCCGCCGGGCAGTTCCCAGCCCCCTGCCCCCAGCCCGCAGCTGCCGGGGGCTGGTGTGACCCAGGGGCAGGGCCCGGCCCTCAGCCCTGGGGACCCTCATGGTTCCCTTTATGACCATCACTGCTGTGATTTTACCGCCCAATGTCCTCTACCGACTCTACCTATTCACCATCCCAAACCACCCAGATATCCCTATTGCTGCATCTTCCTGGACAGCGCAACTGTCTTGTGATACAAGTGAAACATGCTGGTGCCTCAACACATTATTCCTCTTCAATTCCAGCAACAAACATCTTATTCAACATGGTACTTGGTAACTAAATCAGGATTTTAAAGGATGAAATTTACTAATACTTCCATCTGCTAAAAAGCACTAAGTACTTTTCATTCTTTCTTAATGCTCCCAGCACTGAAAGGGCTTCTATTCTTTTTGTAAAGATGAGATCTAAAAGCTTTCAACTACTATAGGAAATAGTGCTTGTTATGGAACAGAATAAGTTAGAATATAGTAGGAAAAGGAGAACAGGGAGAAACTGAGGGAAATATCGGATTGGAAAGGGTGAGCCAGGGACAGTGCAGTGCATTCAGAGAAGTAGGCAAGATACCAATGGCAAAGACCTTGAAATCGGAAAGTACGAACAATTCCACCCCGCCATATTCACAAGGAATAAATTGCATCATTGGCCATAATTTATTTATTTTTAAATCATAACCGTCTTTCAGTGATTTGATAACTTATTTTAAGCCAACACAGAACATGAAGCTCAACCAAAAAGGAAACATTACATTAAATTACAGGCAAATGTGGTGAACATCACAAGGAAATCAGGTAAATTCTGATATGTAAGAAAGACTTAGCAAATGAAAAATAAACAGCACACCTCTGGAAATCAAATAAACTAATAGTTTAATGCAGTGGTAACTGAAAAGGAATGGCATATATCTTTTCCTTTCATATATGACTCACAGAAAACGGTGAAGGGTGTTGTGCCACAGGATGTTTCTTTTTTTGTAACCACCAGAAAAGCAGTAATACAGAACACAGACCACACAGAAATGTAAAACATACATCAGTCCATAATTTTCCAAAACAATTCCAGACACATTAATTATTTTTTTTCAATAATCATTAAAAAAACAGAATGATGCATTTGTAGTTCAAAAGTTACTTGTAAAACAGTATTGTTCTAGATGTAGGAACAGGAACCTGGACCTGTAACTAAAACAAAAATCTGAATATATATACTAATAAATATACTGTAAGCATTTGTTGTAACAACAGAAGTCAAAGCCAACTGACTCCTAATTGTGATGAGAACATCAAGGATGAATTGACCAGAATGAAGAACTGAATATTAAATGCTGAGGCCTCCAGAAAAGTTCACTAATTCAAGAAGGCTATTAGAATGGTTTTGAGTAAGCCCCAATCTTTAAGAGCTGATACAAACTAGTAGCATGTTATTCTAAGCAACAGGGAAAACATGCATCACTTGCTATCTAACTTTATGCTTGTAGGAAATGGGTGATTACACCACCTTACTTAACAGTGTCAGCAGAAAAATAATGAACTGAAAATGCATCATCTTCCTTCACAATGCAAGAAACAGGAAAAAAAATATATATTAAAAATAGAAATTCAGGGATGTTATTATGAGAAAAACATGGCTGTGTATTTTAAAGCACGTCAAAAGACTATGGAAAACGACCCAGTATAGAAACCTCTAAACCCAAATCCTAGGCGCTCACTGTCTCCACAGACAGGAACAACTCAGCTGTATCTGCACCCTGTCATGTACCAGCTGATGAGTCTTGCTCAGAGCCAGCACTAATTAGGTTAGACTGTGTCACACTGATGACTCAAGATCCAAGCTAGTGTAGCTGCGTAGGGCTGCCCTGCTGTTATGCAGCTTTACTAACTAGCTTGGGTATCTCCAAAAGGTATTGTGTTCTGCTTTATAGACTTGTTAAAAGTATTTCAAATAACCCAGCCTATCTATGGAGCACAATCCCATCGATATATTACTTGGAATTACACTGTGGCTATGACAAACAAAAACTCATTTGTAAGACAAGCTACTGACTTAGTTTTGTACTGTTACCCTTTGCCGAAAGAAAGCTCTGTATGCAAGCTGTTCTTTTAAAAAAAAAAATAAATCAGCATTTTCTAAATGTATCTTAAACTTTCAAAAGATTCTGTATTTCAGCTTGGCTGTTACAATCTTCTTTTCAAACCACAAATTAATTCATAGAATACTTTGTGCCTCCGCAGATGAATTAATAGGTTCGTGTTCATTTTCACCTATTCTGCTACTATACTACCTGAAAACCCACTCCGTATTTTCTCCATGACACTTTCAATGAGAGAGAAATAGCATGTACTCTGCCTTGCCAGGACAACACACACATTGCCCTACCAGCCAGCTAGTGGCAAAGACAATGTGGAATTTTACCTGTCTTGGTCTTGGTGTGAACACAAGTCTGAGGTTTTATTTTGTTTTCTTCTTCCCTTCTTGATTTTTTTTTTTATTATTTTTTAAATTATGTTGAGATTTTTATGCATAGGTTGAAACTGGACAGTAATTTAAATATACTAGGAATTGTCAACAGATCAACAATTATACAAGCCTTATTTCCCTGGGAAATCAGTTTGAAAAAGGAGCAAACATAATTTCAAAGGAGATTTTATATTATTCCAAAATTATTAAATGTATTATTAAAAAATAAAAAATAAGTCCTGTTTGTCTCCAGCATAGAAACTCAGAAAGAAAGTACTTATAATGTGAAATCAAAGCACATTTACATTCTTTTAAGACCATTATAACAGCATTAAAAAAAATAAAAATCCCAGATGGCATAACTTCCCATAAGGTCAGGCAAATAGTGAGGAAGAGACTTAAGACAGTCACAGTGGATAATTCCCATCAGAACTCTTTTCCTTATTATATTACCATTATGACTGTGTGTACTTACTATAATTTGTGTGCAGTGTATCTTGGATGATAAGCTGATAATAGCTAATTTCAGTAGAAAAATGCTCATTTCTAAGGCTGCATACTTTTCTTGGATTTCTGTAAGGTTACCGAAACTCTCAAAAGATTTCTTAAGAGACAATGAACAAATGACCATTGTCAGATAAACAGAAAAAAAAAATCTAAACATGCTTAAATGTTGTGTTGCTCAGCATCTAGGTACCTGGTCTCTGCAGAGAAACCATAAGGTTTCTGCAGAGGAGGACCAAAGATCGCTTGTACCTATGTTCCTTTGCATTTTACCCATGTGCCCAAAAAAACACTGAAACCAGGAGCAAGGAACTCTGAAGCCATAAAGAATTTTCTGACACGTATTTTAATTCAAGCAGGTATTGGAAAAATTTATCAACAACTCATGACTGAGAGGGTGCTAAAAATTAGGAATTAAATTTCCACAAATCTTTCTATTGTTATTATTATTATTGAGTCAGTAACTCAAAATATTCTAAGTAAAAGGAGAGGCTGAGAGCACCACATAATAGCTCAGAGTCTAGGATGTTGGCAAGGGTTAGATTTGAATTTCCTAATCTGGTAATGTGATCCAACTATGGAAGACTGGATTCATCTAATCAGTGTATGAATTGGGAAAGCATCACCTCCCTTTCAGTTACTTTTTAAAGAAAAACAACTATCACAGCTTTTTTTAGAAAGTTTGATACAGCATGCACTTAGAACCTATGTAGCTGATTTGAACCCAAGGGGATGCATACAACTGTGTGAAAAGCCCAGCAAGGTTTTCTCTCATATAAGTTCTAAGTTGGATGCAGATGAGATGGAAGTGATTCTGAGCATGCAGCAGCAACACTTTTGTATGTGAAGGTACATGAACTCCAGGTATATCCAGAATGAAATGGCAGCCAAAGAAAGCTTTGGATTGTGGAAGAGGATGCTTGCAAAATATTTAACTTCTATTTTGGTCCTGAGGAGTTTTTACCATTTTCTGTCAAATAACCAGTCTGTAGCTTCAGATAAAAAAAAAAAAATAATATTGAACTATGAAAGAAGGAAATAATATTTGATAATTTGCCAGCGCACCAGGAAAACAAGCTGGAAAATTTTCTTCTTAGGTTTGACTACCCACGGAGATAGCAGTAGCAAATATATTTGAAAATCAACACTGCTGGACAGAGGGAAAAATATATGGAGAGTCAAAAAGAGGATTAAAATGTTTGGATTAGTTATTTAAGCTTAGAAAGCTCAAGTTAGGTGAAATAAATCTTCTCTGAAATAATTAAGCAGCAGGTACTTAATACGCATAAAAACTCAGCAAATCAAAAAAGTATTAATATAGAAGTTCATAGCAGGTTGTTTAATAAAGAACTACTAGTTCCCAATTTAAGATCTAATAACCTAGAAAACTAGGGGTTACGGAGAAGGAAGTCTATCTCAGTGCTAATTAACATATTTTTATCTTTGTACAGCAATGGTATCAAACCTTAGGCCAAAGGTAATGTTGGAGCTACAGCTACTCAAATTATTTTTCAGAGAAACCTTTTTATCTGGAAAAAGCCAACCCTACTTCCAGTTATCCATTTATTTCCAAATTAATTTCAAGTTATTCTGTAATCTATATTAAATTACTTTCAGTGAAAATTAGGTCAATGCAAGCAGCACAGACATCTTGAGTCACCAGGTCTGCTTCCTTGCCACTGCAGACAGTCATGTCACAATATAATTAATAATAATTTTAGTATGATAATAACTACACTCATAAACTTATCAAGCTTCCATCTTAGAAACAGCTCAGACATTTAACCCCAATTAATTCTACTGGAAGTAGGAAACTCATTCCAAACTAACTCCAGAATCTGACAGGTTTTTTTCATTAGAGACAATTTAATTGCCATACTGACTGTACTATTAGATAATTTATAGCCATTCCTTCTCATGCCCCATTTGTCCTTCCATTTAAGTAAGTATCCTTCCTCCACTGTGCTTCCTATTGTCCCTTTTTTTGCTTCATGCATTTTTGCAATGAGCCATGACAGATTAATGCCTTCAGTCTCCTCTTATTGCATAGAATATCCATTCCTGTAATGATTACAGCAGCCCTATGAAACAATTATGTTTCTGAAATACATCTGATTAGAACTGCAGTTATCTAGGTCATATCAGTTGCAGCTACGAGTAATACTTCACCTGATACCTTGCAGGATTTGTATACCTGTTTTGTGAGACATATAGATTCAGCCACTTTCTTATTAAGAGCCATACACAAATGCCTTGGCACCTTGCTTTGAGAAAAGAGTGTGCATTTAATTTACATTTTGTAAATGATGAGTCTTAGTTGGGTTAAAAGTGATTTAGAAAACATAGAATATTCAGAGGAGAAATCCCCTATTAACCACATAGGAAATGTTTATCATTTAAAAAACAAAAAAAAAGGAAGAAAACAAAACCAAAACCCCAAATGAAAACAAAAAACAACCAAACAACAAAAAAACCCCACCCCAAATAAACCAACAACAACATAAAACCTAACAGTGAAATTCAGCTTCATTTCTGAATTCTAATGATTACCAGTAGCACAGCTACCAATAAACACCTGCAGGGAGGGTGCCAAGAGGACAGAGCCAGGCTCTTGCCAGTAGTACCCAGCAGCAGGACCAGACACCATGGGCACAAACTGAGACACAGGAGGGTCCCTCTGAAGATCAAACCCCACTTTTTTACTGTGAGGGTGACCAAGCATTGGCACAGGTTGCCCAGGGAGGTTTTGGAGTTGTTTTCTTTGGAGAGATTAAAAATCTGTCTGGGTGTGGTCCTGGGCAACTGGCTCTGGGTGGCCCTGCCTGAGCAGGGGGGGTGGACCAGGTGACCTCCAGGCATCCCTTCCAACCTCAACCATTCTCTGATTCTGTGAATCTGACAACAGCCACACAACAAGGCACTTTTCTGGGCTTGAGCAATAACTAGAAGATGTGTTCAAAGTTATTATTTAGGTTCTGAGATCTCATCAGTTTGAGAAGGTTCACACCTACAGCTATTATCTCTCAACGTCAGTATCAAACCAGCTGGCTTGCTCTGATACTATTTAACTGACAGACCTACTCTATCTATCCTTCCTTGAGGGGTAATGCAAGATTAGATTGAGTCATACTCAATCACTTTCTTGTAATAAAATTACAGCACCTAGGAAAGGAGTCTTAAACCTGATGCTCAAAAAAAACCCTTTTCCCTTAGATTCTCAATACAAGATGTAATTTCATTTTGTATATTAAATTCAGGCACTCATATACGAGTAGTCAAAGATTTATTTAACCAGAATCACATACACATACAAGTCCCCTGGTAATCTGTGTAAGGTAATTCAAGTACTACAAGCTTAACTTCTGCAAAGAACTATCAACAGATGATTGTAAAGATCACCAAAATTCTGAATGATTCAGTACAACCCAAAAGATGAACATTCCAAAAAATGTATGGCAAAAGGGCTAAAGGAATGTACAATTCACTGCATATCTCATGCTGAATCCTATTCAGATTTCTGCTTCTCGTCATTAAGTCTTACAATGGAATAAGGCCCCAAACAACTGGAAAGGCGTTAAGTAATTACTACATATTGAAAGTGAAAATCAGCATAAGAGTGGGGAAAGAAGACCAGATAAAATCAACAAATTTATACATAGTTTGTCCTAATTTTATATACATAAAGATACATATTCAAAACCTTTATACACACACACAAACATACATTCAGAAATTTTATATTTTCTGAATGTATTTCCAAAAAGTATAAGGCTGATTGCTTCCTATTTTTAATTGAAAAGAAAACATTTTTATTATATCAGTATCTAGGGAAAAAGTTAATAAACAACATGAATGTGTAAGTATTCCATGATGTTCTTAAGACAGATACACACACAAAAATATATATACATATCTATGCATGTATATTAAAGAGAAATTAAAGGATGATTATACGATATTTTTTTTTTTCAAAAAAATAGACAACCTGCAGATGTAACTGACAAAAACTAACCATTTAATAAATGTGAGCTTCCATAGCACTTGATTTACAAACAACTATTCTGACAAAAAGCTGTTTAAAAATATCAGTATGGCCACATTAAGTGGAGTAACATATTAGTAACATTTACAAAACCAATAAAAGGGTTAAATAACAAGCCCTTACTGGTAAGACTTCTCTTTGGGAATCTGAAGCTCCTGAGAGCAGTGGGAAAGGCGGCAGGCAGTCAGGCTTACACTTCATTAGGGAACATTTAAATAGACTGCACATGCCTAAGTTACAGAACCAAAAAATCATTTAGTTTGGAAAAGACCTTTAATAACAAGTCCAACCGTTAATCCAGCACTGCCGAGGCCACCACTAAACTGTCCCTAAAGCACTGCACGTACAGGTTTTTTAAGTACCTCCAGGGATGGTGACTCCACCACTTCCCTGGACAGCCACAACTGTTTTAACATGTTCAAAACATTAAATGGAAAGCAGAAGTCTAAAACTGAAGAAAGTCCCTCAAAGGAAAGAGGGACAATTTGTAGAGAAACACTGGAAAAACAGCTTTCTCTGTAACACAAATCCTAAAGCGATCTAATGAGCCCTTGAAGGTACAGCTGTTCAGAATCACCTTTACTTTGAATCTAACAATCTCAGCACAGTAAAGAAATGTTTCCTCCAAAAGTGAGGCTAAAAGTCTTCCATGGCAACACACTGTACATGAGCCCGTGACCCCTGATGTCCATGAGCCCTAATGGAGTGCACCCACAGATGCCAAGGGAGCTGCCCCACTTCAATCTTAATTATCTTTGAAAGGTCGTGGTGATTGATTGGGGTAGCTTCCTAAAGACTGGAAGAAAACAAATGCCATTGCTCTCTTTGAGAATGGAAACAAACTAGAACCGGAGATCTACAGGCCAGTCAGCCTCACTTCAATCGCTGTAAAAAAGATGGAGTAAATACTCTTGGAAGCCATTTCCAAATTTATGAAGGAAAGGAAGGTGATCTGGGATAGTCAGTATTAACTTACAAAGGGAACTCCAATGAGATGGCAAGGGGAATCATAGCATGATTCGGGTTGCAAGGAACCTTTAAAAATAATGTAGTCCAAGCCTCCTGCCGTAGGCAGGGACATCTTTCACTAGATCTGGTTGCTCAGAGTTCTGTCCAACCTGACTTTGAACACAAGGAGAATGGGGAATGTTATAAAATTTGATTATTTAGGTAGGAAAAGACCTTTAAGATCATGAAGTCTAACCATAAACCTAACATTGCCAAGTCCACCACTAAACCATGTCCGTAAGTGCCACATCAAGTTGCTTATCTTGACTTTAGTAAGACTTTTCACACTAACCCCTGTAATATCTTCATAGACAAAATGATGAACTGTGAGCTTGCCAAGCGGATAGTGAGATGCATTGAAAGCTGGCCAGACTTCTGGTCTAGCTTGTGATCAATGGCATCAAGTTCAGCTGGAGGCAAGTCACTAGTGGAGTATCCCATGGGCTAATACTGGAGCCAAGACTGCTTAACCTCTTCATCAGTGACCTATATGATGGGACAGAGAGCAAGTTTTCCAATGATACAAGACTTGGAGGGGTGGCTGATATACCAGCTGATTGTGCTGCCATTCAGAAGGATCCCAACACCCCAGAGAAATAGGCAAACTGAAACTTAATGAGACGCAATAATGGGAAATATAAAGTGCTGTGACTGGGCAGGAGTAACCCCAGGCATTAGCACATGACAAGGGCCATCACGCCGAAAGACAGGATCCTGGTGCATAATAAAATGAACATGAACTAGCAATGCACCCTTGCAACAAAGGTTAACAGCACCCTGGGCTGCATTAGGAACAGTGTTGCCAGCAACAATGGGAAGGTGATCATTCTCTATTCCAAACAGGTGAGCCCACGCCTGGAGTGCTGTGTCCAGTTCTGGGTTCTCCAGTAGAAAAGAGACAGGGCATACTGGGTCAAAAACCAACAAAGGGCCACTATACAATTAAGGGATTACAGTATCTGTCATATGAGGACAGGCTGAGAGAGATGGAGAGCTCGGGGAGATCTTATCCATGCACACAAATATCTGACAGGAAGGAATGAAGAACAAGGCTCCTCTCAGTGATATCTAATAAAAGGAGAATAGGCAATGACATAAATTGAAATGGATATTTGATTTTTTAATTATCGTTATTTATTTTTATTTTTATTGTGAGAGTGATTGAAAACCAGAATAGGCTTCCCAGAGGGGTTGGGGAGTCTCCATCAGTTGAGGTATCCAAAATGTGACTGGACACAGCCCTGAGCAACCTGCTCTAGCTGACCCTGCTTTAAGGAAGGGCATTGAACTACACTATCTCTAGAGGACCCTTCCTGCCTCTGTGATTCTGTGAAATCTCTCCTTCCTCCAGATATCAAACAACTTCAGGAGCATGTGCTACAGCTGGTACCACAAAGGTGCAGGAACAAGACCCAAACCATACAAGTTCTTAACACCGGAGGTCAAAACGATCAGCTCCATGGATCTTACCACCTCTTGTCTTCAGATGCAATCACATAACGTGTAACAGTAGTGACAAAAGCAAAACAAATAGTTTGATCATGGCTTCCTCAGGACTAATATATAATTTTCAGTTTCTTGAAAACTAAAGTCACAATCACTTTGTTTTATGGATACAGAACAAGAATCCTGTCTAAAAGAAGGTACTTTCTTCAACCAATTTTCTTATGATACACAACTAAGTGGGAGCAGCAATAATTGTTCCCTTTGCCCAACATACACATACACACTCCTGCTGTCTTCACTATGTCAGCTCTGGTGGGCACTTCCCAGTATGGTAAACTGGTTTTCTATAAGCTGGCAGAAACCTAACCAGACAAAAAATTACCCATTTTCTACTTGCTCATCAAACTAAACTGTTTTCAGACATATGCGAAAGCCAACATGATGGGCTGAACACACATTGAAAAAGAACCATAAAATGTATAGCATTTAAATAACAAACCATGAATTTGATTCCATGTAGTTTACAAATAAGGCCCTGTAGAGATACACTTCATAGGCGCACATAAAAAACTGTCAATTTTTATACACCATTTGATATGGAAATCATTGAATAGACTTATCATGGGTAAAGAATGTACCTCCTGATCCATATATTTGAAAAAGCAATTCCTATTTTAGCCTAGCGGAAGTAGCTGGGGATGGCATACAGGGAAAAGGAGTAAAGGCATGGCTGAGAGGTGCCAAGGTTGATTACTGGCACTTGTTTTGTAACAGTGCACAAACATGCTGTGCTGGGCTACTGGAACTTTTGGAACCATAAGCAGACTTCAAGGTAAGCATCTACCTATGAAGAAAGGAACGGACTAAAGCACTTAATAGTTAATATGCTGAGGAAATTGCTATTTTTCCAAAGCCTTTAAGTTTTTTTTAAGAGACAGAAGATGGTGGGCACAAAGCTGCAATCTAGAGAACAAGCTATGATCAGTAAAGGTTGCTGACAATACTCCAAACACCTGGAAATAATTAAGGAAATAATGACAGCCTGACTGTATGTACTATTCCTGAGCAGTTCTCAAATGGAAGAAATGAATAAAGCTGTGGTCTAATTAATCCATCTCTTTTAGGTTCTGTCTCTTGTTTTATGTGCCCAAGATTAAAAAGATGTGACAACTGATCCATGACCTAATTAAAGTATTTTAGAGTGCTCTCCTTGTAATTAGAGCAAAAGCGTTGTTATGAAGCTATTCTGAATTATAATAATGTATAGACCCAAACTGAGTTGCAGATTCCATATAGAACAATGTTATGATACTAAATGATAATATGACAGATCTGAATAACCCATAATTGCTAACAGGGTGTATATCAAATAACGTAAGCAGGTTTTTAATCCTTTCCTCATGGATGCTGTCTCATTATTAAAACAAACAAACCCAAACCCTTCAGGATGTAAAGATCTGCAATTTTATCCCCTTTGGACTTGTCTAACAATTCACCAAATACAGAGTAGGACCACCTACTGTCCATTCCAGTATACTTGCCAACAGTCCAGTTTCTGATTCAGGAATAATGAACTAAATCTGGTGTTTGACGGTTGGTTTCTCATTGTTTATATTCCTCCTACCCATACAATCATACTGACTATTCAGTCCATACCTTAAAACATTTTGTTTACAGTACTTTAAAATCCATTCTCAATTACTGAAAATAGTTAAATTCAACAGTAATCTCTACTTGACACTGTATAGACATTTGTTAAAATTTGGAAAGTAATTTGTAGAGTATTTTCATACTGAAGAATGCTGTATACTTAACATAAATATGCATTAAAAATGCTATTCAGAATTTCTAAAGCTTCCCATGAATGGCTGTTAAATCTTCATCTCCCCTTTCCTAATACTTCTAAATCTTTACTACTATTTCACCTAAACTCATTCCTCTTTGACTTGCACTTGGGATTTTGTTCTCTTCTCTGTGGAAGAATGACCACTTCTCATTGTATTAATATATTTCAAGGCCAGAAAGTCCATATATGATCTGGCCTGTAGTTTTCACATTTCATTTCAGCTATAGATCCGCATCTCTCTGAAACTGTTTATACAGGCAATCCACTTCACTTACATTTGAATCACTTTACATTTGACCTTTAGATAGAGTGATGGAAGATGAATCACTATGTGTTTAAAAGCACATTGCATATCCTTAAAGCTAGTATACATTTTCGATTCAATATTCACATTTAGATCCAATAGCATACCATATTATTCTCTACATAGATCATTAAAATATGTAATTTTAATTAACCCAGCTACTTGTTTCCTAAGGGACAACAAAATACCAGTAATACAGAACTTTAAGATATTTAGTTACATATCTATGGCAATCTAAACCAATTATTTCACAAATGTTACATTTTAGAGACAACTTTTCTAATTAATAGTCAGATTAATGGTTCATTTGAAACATCACTGATACACTTAGGTACAATAAAACATTAATTAGATTTCAATTAAAAAATAAATTGTTTTGGATGTGAGAATACATTACCATTTCTAATCCCTCTTTGTCTGCAGCTCTCACCTACTCTGCAGTTTAACATCCTTCAGGGATAAACCAAACAAGTGATTAGCCTTCACTGAACTGCAGAGTTCATGAACATCAACATGATCATTTTAGATGTTCAGCACTGTGGTTGGTGACAGGGAACGTGAAAACACACTAGACCTCTTAAGATACCAATAAATACAGAAGAACATTTAAAACAATTCAAACAACTGATTTCTAACATGGCCTTATTTGTATCCTGGCAAAAGCCACAAAGCTGAACTTTGATGTTCCACAGAAGATGCGGAAAATGTTTCTTTTTATCTCCATTAGTGTCTGTGTTGCCAAATTGGCTCTCTCCTTACTTTGGTCCAGTGGCCTGATAAACCTAATTGCCCAAGGCTGTACACAAGCTAGTTTGCTCTCATACTCAGCTGGAAGCGAACACAATAATATAATAACCCTTCCAAGGAAACCTGAGTGTGCTTGTTGGGGTAGTTCAGCTACTGAAAGTGGCAAGGCTGTCTTCCAGCTACCAGCAAAACAGATTTCTTCCATGCAGCAAGATACCGGGACACATTGATTCAGCACTGCAGGAAGCCTGTTGTTTCTTTGTTCAGCTAGTAGTTTTTCCACAGCTTCCATGCTTACTCTAGAAATTTGAGATATCCAATTAAAAATAAGCTTTTCATTCTTTACCAGATAGCTGCAGAACTGAAACAAGAAGCACATTCAAATGAGTATGTCGTCACATAAGCAAGACAAAACTATTCAAATAACTACAGCGGCAGTTGCTAGGAAAAGTTGTTGTCTTTTTGGTGAACCGTGCATAGTAAATATATTAAAATAATTATTGTAACAAAAGGACTAAAGCGAATTTAAATGACAAAGAAAAATCTTTTTCTGTGACTCCCAGCAATTCAATTCTTGAATTTAATCATTTAATGGGTTTCTGCATAACAATGTATGAATTGTAAAGAGAATTGTGATTAATAAATATGTGTGAAACCTATCAGGTATAGAAAGGAACAATATTTGAAAAGCACACACACTTTTCTAACAGGAAAGGAAGCGCGCTAAGAAAACTACTATGGCATTCTCCATTAGGCAGACGGATTCCATCATTCTGGATATTACTTTCAGTCTGGGGCTTGAAGAGGGTTACAAATACTGTACAGCCAAGCAAGATAGCAATCAGATTATATCTAAGCCCTAGGCACTGTGAACTAAGTTTAAAATCATAATTAGAATCAGTTCCATCATTCTTTATTATCACACCAAAAAAAAAATTACCCAGTGAAAAACTTGGCTGAAATTGATATTTTTTTGAGATACACTTCCATTTCAAAGGGTTGATATTTTCCAGGAAGCCACGTTTTCTTAATAAATTTATAAAAAATTCCCAATGAGCTCCTGAGAACAGAAGGACCAGCAAGTTACTAATGTCAACTCATAGGGAACCACTGTGAGGAGGTGGGTAGGACTAATGATGAGACTGATCAGTTTAGGGGATTGATCCGCTCACTAACTGTTTTAAGGGGTCACTTTTATATCCCTGCTAATTTATGCTTTTTCTGATACTTAGTTCCTATGCATGAATGACTTGACAGAAGCAGTAAGAGAAGCAGGGACCACCTGGCTCTGAAGAGAGCACATGTCCAAGCACCCCATAGCTTGGGGATTAATATAACAAGAGGTATTGCTGCTGCCAATCACCCAGCTTTCTGATGACCCTGAGATAAAGCATATGGGCAGATTATGAAAATGGTAGAGGCATACACCATATTCTTATCATCATTATTAAAAACCTGGGGAACAAACACAGCTAAAAGTAAAACAAAAACAACCAAAAAAAACCCAAAACCACACCTTTCTGCAACACCCTGACTGGGATTAACAGAACAGGCATGTTAATATTAGACAATTCAGGTTTTTTTGGCCAAGGCAGAAAAATACCAGGTAAAATTTAAATACAACATTTGAAAAAGGTACTTCAGTACAGGTTAGCATAAGAGAGGAGAAAAGTACACCAAGGAGTGTTACCAGCACAGAGAACATCTATGGTATAGATTTACAACACAAAAAGATAAGAGCAAGATGACAACAAAGAATACAAAGAGCACTTGCAGGTTTTACATAAAGCAGGAGACAGAATTTACTTTTAAAGAATTAAATTATTTCATTTTTACTGTCTGTTCACATAGTATTTATGGTAACCTATATTTGAAACCCAATGCAGTTATTCTTACACCATAGAAGAACTTGTCAAGGATTTCCAAAATCATGCCCAAATGAAAATTAAGCCCATCTTTCCAAAATTGGGAATTACATTAAAAGGTAATTTTCAAAGACTATAGCAATCTTTCATCTAAACTTGACTTGGTAACATTTTAATATCCTCATACTTTATTGCCAGTTTCAATCAGAATTCATATAACACACAGGTGTTAATATAACATCATAGCCCCTTATATAAATATACTCATTCCATTAATGTATAAAAAATGCAAAAGCTTCTGTGCAGAGAGATAAAGAGATACCTGACCTTCATACTGTGAAATTACACTGTGGTGCACAGATCAAAACACAAAGCCGACCTACAGGCCCCCACCAACACACAGAAAAGCAGATCAGTATGTTTTGTATAATAAAAGGTTCATAAACAATATATGATTATCGCTATCTATTAGCAAGAACACAAAGAAATAATCATTAGCAAGAGCTCTCTATATAGGTGTTACTATAGAAGTTTATTAAGAAACACAAGAGGTGTAAAAACTGCTTAACTTTCAGGAATAATCAACAGCTGCGTCTATTTGATAGACTTTTCAGCAAGTCTGTTAGTACATACAGATTTCTATGCTAGCCTAGCTAAAGTATCTCTGCTACTTAAACTAGAATATTTAGAGTAATTGAGTATTTCCATTTCATACTGAATTGCAAAAAATAATCCCCAAATCACACATCTTTAGTACTCACTAAGGCAAACACAAAATAGAGATTAGATTAGTCAGGAAAATCATAGGCAACTTGCAGAGGGAAAAAAGAAAAAAAAAGTGAAATGGGGAAAGGAAAGTAGAAATAAAGACAAACAAACAAAGAAAATAAAATGTTTGTCCTACCATGCAGCCTCAAGAAATCAGAGGGTAGCAGTCAATAGGTCAATGTCCACATGGAGATCAGTGATGAGCGGTGTCCCTCAAGGGTCCATGCTGGGACTAGTACTGTTTAAGATCTTCAACAATGGCACAGACAGTGACATCAAATGCACCCTCAGCAAGCTTCCACACAACACCATACCAAGTGGTGCAGTTAACACATCTGAGGGCCCTGAATAAGCTTGAGAAGTGGGCTCATGTGAAACTCATGAGGTTCAACAAGGCTAAGTACAACATCCTACACCTGGGTCAGGGCAATCCCTGGTATCAATACAGGCTGGGGGTTGAGAAGATTCAGAGCACTTCTGATGAGAACAACTTTCAGGTGCTGGTGGATGAAAAGCTGCACATGAGTTGGCAAGTCAAGGGACATCATACTACCCCCTCTATTCCACACTTGTGAAAATACTTTATCCAGCTCTGTAATCCTCAGTACATGAAAAACATGGAACTGTTGGAGTGGGTCTACAGGAGAGCCACAAAAAAGATCAGAGGGATGGAACACCTCTGCTGTGAGGAAAGGCTGAGAGCTGGGATTGCTCAGCCTGGAGAGAAGGCTCTGGGAAGACCATATTGTAGCCTTTCAATATTTCAGGTGGGCTTATAAGAAAGAATGGGACAGGTTTCTTCATAGGGTTTGCTGCAATAGGACAAGGAGTAATGGTTTCAAAGTAAAAGAGAGTAGATTCAGACTAGATATAAGGAAAAAAATTTTCTTATGATGAGGGCAGTGAAACACTGGCACAGGTTGCCCAGAGAGGTGGTAGATGCCCCATCCCTGGAAATATTGAAGGCCAGGGTGGATGGGGCTCTGAGAACCTTATGTAGTTGAAGATGCCCCTGCTTATTGCAGGGAGGTTGGAATAAATGACATGTAGAGGTCCCTTCCAATGCAAACTATTCTATGATTCATTGGACAGAATTACAAATGAGCCAAAAATACTTCGTAAGTGCCACATATAAACCTTAACATTCAACCAGATTATGCTCTGTACAGGAACATAGGGCTAGAAGGATTCCTAGATCATCATGTCTACCTACATGCTTCCACTGCAATCACAGCATACAGTTTTCCAGTATTCATCATCAACTGACAGATTTATCATACAACTGCCTCACCTCCTTCTGCCTCTGTTATTGCTATGTCTGTGTTATTCCAGAAACTCATTCCTCTGACTTTGAAACTTTCTTTTAATTTTCTAGCATATAGCATCCATAAGGAATTTCGACCTCTCTTCCTCCTCCCTGCCCCTCAATGTTATACTATAAACTCCACATAATTTCTACCATGCCCAGGTGTCTAGAAAGGACAGTTCTAATGCTCGACAGTAGATTTTTCTATTAGCTATACATACTCAGAAAAAATAGTTTTTCTGCACAGAAAGTGTTCTCAGATGTAGAAGCAAGAGGGAATGATAGAATTGTTCTGGTTGAAAAAAACCTTTAAGATCATTGAGTCCAACCATTAACTCAGCACTACCAAGGCTACCACTAAACCTTGTCCCCAAGCACCACAGCTACATGTTTTCTGAACACCCCCAGGGATGGTGACTCCCTCCCATCCCCAGGCAGCCTGCTCAGCGCCCAACAGCCCTTTCGGTGCAGACAGGTTCCCTCACACCCAATATAACCCTCCCCGGCTCAGCGTAAGGCCAACTCCCCAGCCAGCACACACCTGCTCGGATCTCCCGGCCTGCCCGGAGCACTCAGCGCCTGGGCTGCTGCCCCCGGGGCTCTGTCAGCCCGGCTCCTCCACAGGCCCAGCTCTGCCTCCCGCTAGTGCCAGGCAGGTCTGCTGGCCCCTGCCTCACTTCTCCAAGGATGGGAATCTTACTTCTCCAAAAACTGGGAAAGAGCACGATAAAAGAAAAATGAAAGTATAAAACAGAAACAGTTTCAGCCAGTGGAAAATATATTAACTGAACAGTAGCTTAATTCAGTCACATGTTTGTGGACAATGATATCTAGCAAGTTAGCCATAAAACAACAACATAAAGTAATAAAATTAAAAGTGATTTAAAACCATAAGGTCCATAAGAAACAGGTGAAAGGAAGATATGGTTGGAACATTTTTGTGAAGAAAAACAACATATGTTTCATTAAATACTGTAGAAATCACATAATAATATAAACAGAGGTTATAAACTGATTTATCTGCAACTAAACCAAACAAATAAAAAAGCCAAGCACAGCTCTGAAAGTCAAATTTGGAAAAATTATGGATGAAAGAGATTTGCAAACATCACAAATCAAAATCAGTGGAGAGACCAGACTTGTATTTTTAGTAGTTACAAAAATAATTCTAAATACCATAGGCACTACAGAATGGTCTCCTACTCCAGCTTTCATATATAAACAGCAGCTGTTTTTTGCAGACCTAAAGAGTATTAATCTCTGATAAAGGAACTAAAATGAGAGAGAACAAGATAGCTAGCAATCAGAACAGTAAAATTTGACATTTCTCAGAGGAAAGCAGCATGTGTTATTTGATTAAAACATTTTATAAAGTGAGGGGATATAAAATATTACTCATAATACTGGCCTTTGTAAAGTGAAAAATGTACTTCAAAGACAGTTCAAAATGGTAAATGGGAAGACAATAAATAAAGTATTCTGTATGTTGATGAAGTACCTTTTAGGATTCAAATATTAGGAAGTGTATTTCAAATTCTCACACTGTCATTTTTACTACTTTTCTCATCGGCTACCACCTTCTGAAACCATATCCAAAATTAAAACCTATTCTGTATGGGAGAATGAAGCTTCTTCACAACTGCTTATAAAGTTTGATGACTGCCACGGAAAATGCAGTCAAAAATAAATAACACAGAAGGAGACATACTTTAGGCAAGGAGGAAGTCCAAGGAGGGTGCAAGTAAGACTCCCAGATAAGATTTATTGCTCCAAGGACTGCCTATATGTTGCTCATTAAATGTAACTGAGTAAGTAGCAGAAATAATCGTGGTAACACAGATCAGAACCCAAGGTGCCCACTTTTTAGGTGAATTACAGCATTACATACAATTTCATTCTGGACAAAGAAAACCCTGCTTTTTTAAATTGAAAATATTTTTTACCCCTTCATTTACAACACTTACTTAACAGAATGAAAAAGTTTTGTCTAAGTTTGTCAGTAAACTTTTTTTGCTTAATCATTACAAAATCACTTGAGGTTTTCCAGTTACAGCTTTTGAAAGTTAAAATTCATCATTCAGCACAGCGAGGGGGGAAGGACTGGAGAGGTGGAGGCAACAGGACAGGATAGTGGTGCTGGTGCAGAAGGAAACTTGTCCTTCCCTTGGCTTTACAACACAACCCATATTGTCCATCAGCTCTTCATTCAAAGCAATGTGACTGAAGCATAACGACCAAATCTCAAGCCCATCTCCTTGACTTTCTGCCTTCGACAGGCCACTTCCCTGTTTAAACACCCAAGACAAAGTCTCTGCATCACCTCAGATCTCCCCCCGTTTTGCCGTATGCCTCGCTACATTAGACAGCTGGTGAAACTCTTCTTACCTTTGCTCTGTTAAAAACTTCTATCATTGGTGATATAAGTTTTAGAGGGCACTAAAGCCAGTCATCTGAAGTTACTCCATTGCCAAGCTGAAAGGAATCTCCTTCCAAATACTTTTGATCTGACACGCTAAAATAACTGATTTTCCAGTTCAAAGCATGAATTAAACTTTTTTTTTTTTTAATGTTGGGTTGAACAAGAAGAAATTCAGTTCAGAATTTCTGTCCAATGAATCAATAGTGATTTCAAACACTCAGCTGTGATCCAGATGATGCTTCACTAGCACATAAATTAGAACAGCTTCAAAAGGAGAGACCAAGATGTTCATCCCATGGTGCTCTACAGCTTCACAGTAACAGCGTTCTTCTGAGGGATCAGACGCTTCAATTCAAATCTCTGGTTTGAATTATACACATAGATGACTTAAATACAGATTTCACGCATGCAGGAAAATCTTGCAGAACACTGTTCACTGTTATCTCAAAATGTAATTGAAAAGACAATACATTTAATACTGCCAGGGATTACTAACCGTGGACTAAGTGTACCCAGTTTTAGAATTACTGCTGGAAAACAGAAAAGGGCAAGATAACTGCCTACAGGGGCCTCTTCCAATGTGTAAGAACTTATTTTATTATTTCTTTTAAATCCTAGTGAAACTGTTTTCTAAATTTGATCTGAATTAATAAATTTCATGCATACTAATATTACACCACAATGGATGGTGGAGTAAAATATTTACTGAAAAATATGCCCTAGTTACAATCCCTTAATATTTTTTTTTAACTATGGTGTATTCTGCAATCCTTTCTCAAATAACACCTGTTTAACACCTTAACAGAAATATGCTTCTAAAATATCAAGTGGTAATTTTAGGATCTGATTTTAGAAGTCAAATATTTCTAGAAGAAACACTATAACTTTCAATTTGTGAGTATAATATAATTTTTGACAACTATGAAAAAACGACATTCTAAAGCAATTTCATTCTTCACTGCTACAGTCATGATAGTAATAAAATCTT
This sequence comes from Falco naumanni, assembly GCF_017639655.2. Classification (NCBI taxonomy): domain Eukaryota; kingdom Metazoa; phylum Chordata; class Aves; order Falconiformes; family Falconidae; genus Falco; species Falco naumanni. The sequence continues at coordinate 42,015,861 of NC_054054.1, read as the reverse complement.
TAAGAAAGACAAGTAAAGTATGAAAAAGGAAAAATCACCTACTATATTAATTTATATTACTTTTCAAACATATATCACTGTGCTTTTGTAAAATTTGTCTCAAACTGTCATATTTGGCCAATATATCAAATACCAGCTACCCTTTATAACAAACTTAACTGGCAGACGTAAGGTGTTTTCATAAATTTAAACTAACATGAGGTTCAACAAAATATTGAAAAGTGAAATTAATACTAAAAAAGCTCCAGCCAAGGCTGTAACAGAAATAAACCTTTTAAAATTGGTGCAGAGAATAAGCAGAGGCTCTCAGTCAGCTGACTTTACTAAGAACCAGAAATATCATCAGTTCAAGATCTCCCCAAAGGCCTCAACCATTAAGGAAAATTATGTACAGAAAAGTACCTGTCCGCATTTCATTTTCCTCTGGTTTTAGCTTCCTGTTCAAGGATACAGGACACATAATGGGATGTACGGCAAGAACATTTTAGGACTGCACAAGACTTGTAACGGGATGTTTAGAGAAGGAACCGAAGGTGGGCGAAAGGAAGGACCAAGATGATTTGGGGACAGACAAGCATGGAAAAATGGAGGCATAAGAGGACAAAGGGGCCAGCCGTATGTGAACCAATAGCTGGTCAGTGAATTTGTCTGGCCTTGCCTTGGGCCAGATTTCTGATTTTCCAGCTCTAGTCCACAGCACCTAGAGGTTGACTGAGGCATCTGCTTCCATGTGTTTGTGTCCGTGTGTGTCTTTGAGAGTGGGGAGACTGGGGAGACCAGGATGCAGGGGCCAGCTGTGGGACTGACTGTGATGCTAAACCCAGCTACTGAAGTGATCTACATTATACATATGAATAAAGATATTTCTAACATCTTCAATGCTAATCAACCACAGAGGGGAAGAGGATAAGATTTGTGCTTTTGGGTTTGTTTCACAGAATCATAGAATAGTTTGGGTTGAAGGGACCTTTAAAGGCCATCTAGTCCAACCCCCCTGCCAAAAGCAGGGGCATCTTCAATGAGATCAGGTTGCTCAGAGCCCCATCCAACCTGGCCTTGAGCATTTCCAGGGATGGGCCATCTACCAACTCTATGGGCAACCTGTGCCAGGGTTTCATAGAATCATAGAATAATGAACGTGGAGCGTCTGATGGTAGTGGTAACCTGTGTATGTATGCATGAGCTGCATATGCCTACTGGGAATACACGCTCAGCCTTGGACCTGGGGAGCTGCACCAGCCTCACTACTGGATTTTGGAACCCCTGACACTACTTATTGTATAACAGCTCTTTGAGATCCTGTACAACATCTTTTTTTTTTTTTTTTTTTTTTCATCAGAAGTGGATTAAATCATTTTAGAAAAGGAACTTTAATGTCTTTCAGAAGCTAAATTCTTTGAGACCTGAAAGATAATTAACGGATTTGAAAAGGGTCTGAAAAAGCTAGTGTTAGGGTATTGACATTTAGCATGATGTATTTCTTAGGATAAGCACTGCGAACATGAATTAAAATTGAAGTTGCTTCCAAATATAACAAGCAATTCAAAACAGATCATGAATATTTTTTTTAGTCTTCCAACCATCATACTGAAAGTTTTCTGTTGGACAGGCATGAGCCATAGGTGAGATGAGCAAAAAGCAAGTTGCAGAATACCTCATCATACGGACTACTGACAAAACAGAGAACATGTTTATTATATATACAGGTTCTTTCAAAAGTGCAGATCAGGATTCATTCTCCCATCAAGCATGACAGACCACAAGCCTCATTTAATCTTTCAGAAATGGACAGAAAATCTAGTTTGTCTAAAATAACTGCTTTTCAGCAATTCCTTTCTACACACATTTTTCCTCTATCAAGAGCCAGAAGCTAGATAGCACTAAATTCTATAAGAAAAAATAAATAAATAAAAAAAGACAGAGAACTTCTCATACATTTCAATGAAAAGTATTATAAATAAACAATGGGAAAATGTATTTGTAGTGAAAAGATTGTTTAGTTTGGGGTTTTTTCCTATAAAAAAAAAAAAAAAAAAATTTATTTGCACCCTAACCCAGGTAAGAAATAATACCTCAGGTTATGTAGACAATTTTAAAGTGACAAAGTATTAGTATCAGATGTATTATTTTTTAAAGTATCTGTTGTTCCTCCTTCATATTTTCCAGACTCAAACGCAATATCCTGCAGTTCTTTCATTCAACTCAGACTTTGGGAATAACAATCAGCCAGAAAGACTCAGAAAAATACCAAAAAAAGCCCTGAAGGAATCACTGCTTGAATATTACAGTAAGAGATACCTTTACACATCTTCAATTGCAGATCAACCCTTCAGCTTGAATCCTGTCACTGGGACTCAGAGTTGAAAACAAATGTAGAAATCAGACAATACTTCATCATTTGCTTTCTCTTTAAAAATAGTTTCCTCCTTTCCAACATCAAGTGATAGTTACATTGTGACAAGTCTTGTAATGGCTTCTACAGAAACACCCTTATGAAGTAATTTCATTTCCACATACTTTATAAACTAGGAAAAATGCTGAAGAACTAGCAGGGAGACAGAGAGAAAGACTATTTCCATTAGCTGAATTCTTATTAACCATATGGACCAAAATGTAATGTATTCAGCTAAGTTTTTTTGTATTTGAAATGCAACATTAAGTGTTACACCAAAACTATTTCAGGGAAGCTCTTAGAAACTAATGGGTACAAACTCTTTTGTGGGTTGTTTTTTTTTTCCCTTCTTCTTTCTTTTCTTTTTCTTCCTTTGTGGTTTTTTATTTGTTTGATTCATTGTTTGTTTTTTTGTTTTAATAAATAAGTCAAAAGGATAGCCGAGAATGTGGATTGAGTAAATCGGGGCTGCTAGAGTCTGTTGCAGCTGACTCTGCTAAGCAAGTACATCTGAGACATTAGTATAACATGCTATGTAAGATGATGTTCACACCCTGAACTTAAATATAAGTAAGACAGGCTTACTACGAATACTTTCAGCATGAGAAACGAAGGAAATGTAGGGGGAAAAGGGACAGAATGGATAAAAATAAGTAAAATTAGAAGGATGGGCTAACAGAAGAGCATGAAAGAGGCATCCAGGGTCAGAGAAGGATTCAGAGTGTAATCTGGTAGAGAAAACAAGGACAACAAACAAGGAATATTAAGTTTGTAAAGTAAATCGGGGAAAAAAAGAGATCAAGAAAAAGACATTTGATTTTTGTTTCTACTTTGCATTACAAAACCATGACTGAATATGAGAGAAAAGAAGGACCTTATGTGAAGACAGAACAAGGGCATGAGAAGGAGATGAAAGAAACGTTAACAGGGAATGGGAGATCTAAAGAGACCATGAGATAGGGGAAATTTCAGGCCTTGAATTGCAAAGAAAGACAAAATGTATGACCACATGAAGGTAGCAAAGAAAAGGAGAAGGAAACAGATGATGAGCATAGAGGAGAGTAGCACAGACCCCTTGGTTAACAGAAACGGCTGCAGTTTTTTAATGCAGTTAAAAAAGTAAGAGTTATTAGATTAGGAGGCAGAAAACAAAATTCTAAATAGACTGGAAAAGTTTTAAGGCAGGCAGCATCCAAGCAGGGATTTCCTGCTGCAGGAAAGTCAAAACCTCCAGGCAGCAAGTCTGAAAGATTTGGGATAGCATGGCACTGCAAGGACTGGGTTTTAGGAAGGAACTGTTGGTCTAACAAGGTCTAACTGTGCACTCAGGAAAGGTCTCCTAAAAAGCACAATGCCAGGTGAACTGGGCAACTGTTTTAAGACTCAAAGAATGCTGTGCATTTGGCTAAGAGTTCAGCAGTCTCCAGGAACACAAAACGGACAGCTGCAGGGCACAGCGTATGTGACATTACATCTATCCAGACAGAATCTGTTTCTCCCCATGTCATACTGCTGTTATTGAAATCAGGAGAGCCTAAATGAGCTTAAATTGCACCATAAATAATTATAAAAAGTAACCGGCAACTTGTGTATGTATGTTTTGAGGTTTGCTCCCACTACCTGAGATATGCAGACTCCCTGCTTTTCTCCCAAGGTAACTGAAGACAGAAGGGAACAGTGAGGAAGAAGATCTTGCACAGGGTTTAGTTAAAAAACTTCTTTTAAAAAGTTTTAAAAGTTCAGTAGTTGAAACCATGAAAGTAAAGCTTTAAAAATCTTACTTTCTAGAATGTTCCATCACCAAGTAAAAAAGTTACCAAGAAAGTTAGTTATATTTGCGTGTCAGATGTTGATACATACTTTCATGCTTACTGACAGCCATGGAATATATAGATCATATTCTTTTTACACCACATAAATAAATCTGCATGAAAAAAAACCTCAAATTTACACTGTCTTCAAACACAAAAAACATCAACAGCTATTTTCTGCCCCCGGACCGAAGTACGTATTTCAGATTATGGTGAGAAGTTGTATTTATCCTGCTTGAAAAGCAAAATTCAAAATGCAACAACCAGCTGCTAGACAAAATCATGTTTTTAACGGAAGTTTCAGCTATATGCTAGAAAACTTCTAGGAAAATTATATTACAATCAAGCAGTTACTAGCACATACCTACAAGATAGACATTGCCAAAGTCATTTAACAGAATAAATTTACATAAATATAATCTTATTCCTTGTCTTGCTTTCCTTGGCACCCCGGACAGCTTCTTAATAAATTTAATCAGACCTAAACCCAATGGACCTGCATTTCTTTATAGATTTTTGTGTAAATCAAAACCTGAATGTCTCCTCCAAAGGGAATTTCCTTCTTTTGCAGTGATTGATAAAAGACCAGTTGCATTTAGACAGCTATGCTATGAGAACACACCCCTCTGTTCCCCCACCCCATACTGTATTTCTTATTTCTATGAGATTTTCTTCACTTGACTTCTCAGGCTTTGTAGTTTCAGGTCTTAGGGTTATTGTAATCCAAAAATACAAAAAAAAAAACCTCACTCCTCCCAAAACCTCAATATGCAGAAGACTGTTTTCCCTCAGCCCTAATGTATGAAGACATGAACAACAAACCTTAACATTGCCTAGGTCACATTTGCCCCCCATCTGGGAGATCTTTCACACAACTCTGACAAGAACAGAATAAACACGCATAAAGCAAAGTATTCAATGGCATCGCAATTGGAGAATAATACTTTGATGGTTTTGAACTATAAAGCCAAAGTATTCCTTTTATGGAATTATTATGGGATACAACCTGTGTATACAGTGTGTGTATGTATGTGCTTTATGCATAAAATATTTACCCCTTTTCATTAAATTCTGCAAAATAAATAAAAAACACATTAAAAATCCAGCTTCTTACTCTTTGGTTTTTTAGAACTCAACTTTGTAAACGAGAACTGTTTCTCATCAGAGTTCTGCACAACAAATATACATTCCACATTACTGAAGTAACAAGAATCTTAAAGCTATATATTCTTTGCATTCATGTTAATTTCAAAGTATTTTGCAAATGATACAGCACATTCATTTGATACCTTTCAATGGAAAGAAGCTCTCTGGGATGAATTGCAACAACTGTCTATAGTAGTATATAATAGTATACAGCAATATAGGGCAGGAAATGAGGAGCACACCAGAGCCAGCTGTAACTGCAGGAGACATTTTTAGGTTGATGGTGTAATTATCCAAGATGGAATTTGGCCAGAAATTCAACTAGCAATACTCTGGCAAAACACTGCCTCAGTTCATTAATCCAGCTCTTTATTCACTGAGCTAAACATATCATTTCACATTGCACCAAAGCTGGTCTAGTTTATGTGGCTCGTGTGTGTTAATAATGGTGTTTGGTGTCTCCTGCTCTCTTAATTACGGACTCATGTTGTACAGACCAAGAACGCTACTCCACTTTTCTGACAGACTTTTCTCTAGCCTGCAGTGTTGACAAAAGATGAATGCCTGTATCACTCTGTGTAATACTGCTTAAGATCTTTTCTCCTCTCTGCTTCCTGCATCGCTGGTCTTTTTTTAAATACAGGTTTTTTAAAAAGAACAAAAAACGTATTATAAATTAAAAAGTCAGAAATGCAGTCAAGAAGAAACCCAAAACCCTCCACAGCAAATCCTCTCAGACGCCTCTAGCTTTACAAAGCAAAAATCTACAAAGAATCACTGTTAACTAATACAAAGCTCTAATCATAAAGAGAGATAATAAGAAGCTCTGATAGCATGCTAATGAACACGGTATATTTGCCTAGATCAGAGAGCATGCAACAGTTTAGGCTGACGACTCTAGCTCAGTAGAAGGATCCTTGGGAGCTGCTAGCAAAACTGAGTCAGCATTGCAACCCCAAATGAGAGACCTATAAACTCAGAGGGGAAAAGGACATTCACACCACTGCTGAAGATGCTGTACTAGAATTTGACATAACACTAAATAAGTGAATGTAAGCAACTGGAAACTGAATTTGTTGACAAATGAAACTGCATGCCAGAACAAACAAGCATTGGCATAAAAAAAAACAACCGAACAAAACCAAGCAAACCACAGAAAATAAACAAACCTCTAAAAAATTAACAACAACCCACCCCAAAAAAGCCCAACAAAACTCAAACAACAGAATACTCATATAACATTCAGAGTATACAGCAGATACTCTACTTCGATGTACTGGCGGCTGAATATTTTTAAAAATCCCAAAGCACACAGGAACAGGAAAACAATGAAACCATATATATATATAGTGATTAGGAGGAAGAAATAGCCTCAGGATAGAACAGACTACAATATTCACTAATTACTGTTTATGTATACAATATTTTAACCCTGCCTGCTCATATGATCATTTCAGTCTTTTCACAAACGGAAAAAAAACATCATATGACTGCTAGGGACATAACTCAATAAAAAATCAGTAAGTTATACCTAGAGTCCTTTAGACTCCTTTCAAAATCTCAGTCAAGAGATCTGTCAGTCTTGTTCTAAAACCCAGGACTGATGATATGGCAGATGGTATCTTGAGATTATAGGCTTTACAACTGAACAAACCTGAAAGGTACTTAATGCTGCTGCAATAAAGATAATTACAAAGTCAATAAAAGAAAAGTTTTGTTATGGGCTTATATTGAAAACATATTGTTCCCCTACCACACTTGTAAATTTGAAAGCATCTGGTACACATTTTACCTTTTGAAGGAAAACTGTCAGATGATATCCATGATTGCAAAGCCTGACTTGAAAGCAGTTTTCTTATAGTACCACTTCAAACTTCAATTATTAAATTGTGCAACACTATGTTTATTTCTGCCAGTAAAGAAAATGTTATTATCCCATACTCAAGTCCCATACCCAACTAGGTAATTTTTTGTAACTACATGTATCTTGAAACTTGCAGCTTAATCTATGCAGTGTGCAAACCAATGTTAACATTTATCACCAACACCCAGAAAAAAAAAAGATTGTTTTAATATTGCTATTGTCTGGATATTTTCATAATTTTATAATCTTTGTATACATTTCCATATATGCTTGAAGCCACAAATAATTCTATATTACTGAACTATTTGGTTGATTAGTGTTAGATTGTTCAGAAATATATGCACCGTAATCCTAATTCTACATCTGCATACACAAGCTTCACACCACTGCTGAAATTTAGTGAAGTGATAATTCACGTCACTTTGTTATACAGCAGAATAAAAAGCAAGTTGAAAATTACACAATAAGCTTTGGCACTGGGCAGCACAGCTGCTAAGTAATACTTAAGTTCATTATTTGGTGACAGAACAGCTAAAAGGGGGAAAAAAAAACCACAAAAAAACCACACACACACACACAAACTCAAACACATTTTTTAACCAAGTTAGAACATTCTTTATACTCATTGCAATTCACAAAGGTATAGCTATTTTAATACTTATATGCCATATTACAGATATACTGTAATAGAGAACACAGTTTTAATTACATCATCCGAGCAGCTGACAAACTGGTTTCAGATGAAATCTTGAAAAGCATCAAATAAAGGAGTTACCCTGCTAAGCATTTTGTTCCACATACCTTGTTTGCGTACATCCTCTACAGCAGCAACCAATTCCTCCTTGAGATCCTGGCTTTCTTTAGCAATTTGATCTCCTTTTTCCAAAAAGTTTTGAGTAGCCTGCTCCACTGAAGCAGCCAACACATGAGCCTTCTTAGAGCGCCCTTTCTTTTTGCCAGATGGTCCCTTATTGCTCGTGTTAACAAGCGTTGTTACCTTTGGGAAAGAAAAACAAGGTTTTGGTCCATTTGAATGATTCTTAAACTATTAATAAAACAATAGATGGCCACGTAAATCAATACCCCCACTAAGTACAATTTAAATTTTAAAATCCAAAGTGCTGCTGCCACGCTTCTGAAAAGGTTTTCCCTTTTAACCTCTATTTAGTCTGGGCTAAGCAAATCACATTCCAGCAGTGAAGAAGAAAAAGATAAGAAACAGGTATGGAAGGGCACTGGTGCTAAAGCATCATTTTGTCACTGTTTTTCATTTTTTAAAAATGAATAAGCCAATAAAATGAAAAACTAACACCTATGGGTCAGAAACCATTCAAAAAGCAATTGTCACTTGAGATAAGCACGGCCAGTTACATTCAAGCACTGACAAAAACACTGTGGCTGTTTCCCAGACATTAAGGAATTAATAACTCCTGCTGCAAAGATTACACAGGTTAAAACTATTCTCTTTAGTACTGCTCCAGCATAAGAAAACAGGGGACAGTGAAATGATCCCACTTTGTCCTCAGCATCCAAAAAGAAAGAAAATCCGCTTCTATGTCTGTAGAATCTCCTAAAGGAATTCCTTATTGAGCTGTCAATAAACTGATTACAAACTTCAAGCAGGATGCTGAACAACACAGCACAGTGTACACCACAGCTTTTAGCTGGACCAAAAAAATGTTATATCACTCCATCAGTAAAAGGCTGCCTTTCTGTAAAAAAGGAATACTGAATCAGATGTTAAATCAGGTGTTCAGTGTATAAAAATACAGCAATGGATCCATAATGCTGTGGGACACAATGCGTGCTATCCGGGATACAAACCAGGGCAGTTGAAGTGAGTTATTGGTGTGCAAAGCCAGAAATTTACTGTAAGAAAATAAATATATTTGTAATAAAGGCTTTTGTCATCTCTGCACTACTTTTTTCAAATCACATCTAAAAACTACAGACTATGGGAGAAGGAAAAATAAAAAAAAAAGGAAAAAAAAAGGATTATTAGGGCTTGAAAACACCATATGCTTGGATGCATGGATGTATTAGGTGAAAACAAATGTATTACAGAGCCTTCTTTCAGAAAGGATTCTGCCTGGTTATAAGAAGGTAAGATTCTTCCGTCATCAGTTTGGGGTTTTTTTCCACTATTTATATCTAGAAATAACATTTTTAATTAGCTTTCCCTTGAAATTATTCTTCATGAAATTTCTTAAAGATCCTTTTGTAGTTGATCATTGTCTATTTAAGGATTTTAGAATGTCATAAATAAGCAAACAAGGCTACCTCTGTAATCTAACTCAGGTTTAGCAGATGGAATGGATTTGTACAGTACATCATAAGGATGACTAAGAAAAGCATTCACATACAGCAGCAATAAAGTTGTTTAAGCATATGCTGAAATTCACATAGAAGACATGAAGATGAAGATGATAATGTCAGAAATTGATCTTAATTATTTGGACATATTGAACAAATTAGAACTAGACTGCCAGCATGGTTCAGAGGGTATAGAGAAGAAACCACTGGAAATATCTCATACACACATAAGTTGTAGCTGGCAGAAGTGCTGCTCAAGTCCTGTGAAGACACAGAAATTACTTCTATTGCAGACTTATTTTAGTCCCCTAAGATTTTAGTTTCACATTAAATATCATCAAAATCACTCTTACAGAATTCTAAGTCTTCTGCTTCTGTGCACAATTCAGCTATCAGGTGGGATACTTTTCACCTAGCTTTACCCATTTAAAAATTACATATCTATTGTGAGATCATTTGGAAGTACTGAATTAATGCAGTCAATGAATGGGAATAGTGACCACAGCTGTCGTAGAACATCATAAATTTCTCCCTAGAGATAGACAGTCAATAAGACATCACTGACAAGGAAGGGAACCTAGAAAATCAGATTGAGAACAAGACAACAGATATTATATTGCTAAATTAAGTGAATAAAACCTGAATAAATCTTTTATTACCATTATACTCTCAAAAATGTTTTGGTTGTATATATAAATATGTATTTTATATATATATACACACACCTGTTTATATAGAGATATAGAGAGTGTGTGTTCTTTAACAAAATGTTTCTATATGCTGGATTTACTAGTACAATAATGGTAGAAGCAGCAAACCATTTTACATACAGCCCTTATAACACAGTTATCTCCAGGCAATTTTAAGTAAGTGTATTTAGAGAAATATATATCCTGATTTAATTTACACTGTCTTGAGTGACAAGAGAGGCCTTCCTCCTAAAACTGCTAAGTATGAGGAATCCTGCAAAAGAATCCATTTCTTGAACAGTAAGAATGTAATATTACTTGAACAGGTATTAATTATGTGAGTTTTGTTTAACGGCAGCTGGCTTGTCATCAGTTATCACTGTTCGGTTTTATTCCAATAAAGCATAAGGACAAAGACAAAATTCAGATTTTCTTACACAGAGTGAACTGCAGGTGTCTGTAACCCAGACTATAGACAGTGGTTTGCTGAATTCCCAAGAAGGGAGCAGTTAAGAAACAGGCCGCAGCCTCTGAGGTGACTGCAAGGGCACATCACAGGTGCAATTACATCAGGAAATGAGAAATAAATATGGGTCTATTTCTATCCATATATTGGGAGCTTTTTTCCTCCACACCTATAATAAAACTAAGGAATTTTCAAAAGAACTTAATAGGATACTTTTACAAGAGAAGCAAACAAAAAATATCTATAGCATTTTCAAAAAGGAACCCTTCTTGGGGAGAGGAAGAATGTGAGCACGGCTTGTTTTTAAAGAAACTATGCTCACAGCAAATATTTGTTTCAGCTTTAAACACATTGGTATCTAATTACCTACAGAACTGCAAACAATTCTAAACCACCATAAAACAATAAGAAAAGTTTATCAGAACTTCCCCAAATATATGGATATAATTATAAAGTATTTAATAACATTTTATTTATTGCTTTTTTAACATAGGACAATTGCTTTGTCTTATGCTGACTAATATGCAGAAATACAGAAAAATCACTTAAAAGTGTCTATCAGTGCTCAACACCCTCAGTAAAGAATCTCTGTGGCAAAGTCCGTGTAGAGCACATGTACATGTGCAAAGATGAAGAGGAACGAGCTCTGGCATAGAAGTTTTGTTAACACATTGGGGTGTTACGAGTCCCAAGTAGCACATTACATAAGAAATTCTTAATTGCCCCAGAAGACAGAGACTTTTCCTACCACTTCTTCTAACAGACATACAGAAAACAGTATTCCCAAAGTAAATAATCTGTTTAAAAAGGAAACACTGATGTGTTCTTGATCCCAATTCATAGATAGAATCACAGCATGGTTTGGGTTGGAAGGGACCTTAAAGAGCATCCAGTTCCACCCCCCTGCCATGGGCAGGGACACCTTCCACCAGCCCAGGCTGCTCCAAGCCCCGTCCAGCCTGGCCTGGGACACTGCTTGGATGGGGCATCCACAGCTGCTCTGGGCAGCCTGTGCCAGCGCCTCACCACCCTCACAGGGAAGAATTTCCTCCTGATATCTAATCTAAACCTACCCTCTGGTAGTTTAAAACCATTCCCCCTTGCCCTACCAACTACAGGCCCTACTAAAAAGTCTGCCCGTATCTCATAAATTTTGCTGCTGGTTTTTTTCTAACATAAAAAAAAAAAAAAAAAAAAACACACTCACCATAAAAATGCCTCTAGCATATCAAAAGCTCAGACTCAAGTATAAACATGAAATCACATAATACGTGTTACCAAGAGAGCAGAAGTTCACAAAAGGGAGCTAGAGACATTCTTTGCCAGTGTAGCTCAATGATTTGTAAAACTGAAGCAAAGGCTTATGAATTTTAAACAGTGGAGATCTACAGACATAAAATACTTTAACAGCAACATCTCACTGCTATCTGAACAGCAGTATTAGAGATGATAGGAATTTTTATTTTATTTTATTTTGCTAACAAAGAGGTCAACTGGCACACACAGATAAGATCATTCACAAAAATATGAAGGCCAAATCTTGAGTTTAATTGGACTCATCAGTTTTATATATATTTAAATGCCATTGAATACAATAAGAAGAAAACGAATGCATGCCCCTTATAACTATGTTGGTTACCTCTCAATTTTTGATTTTTTTTTCTGTCATGTAGCTCTTTTCAATTTAATATTTCAATCTGAAATTAGTGCAATAATTAGTCCATATTCGGGACACTTCTATCTGAATAGAAATATTAATGGGCTTATATGAAACCCCAGTAGCCTGCTTTTTAGTTTCTAAATATTTGAAAGAGATTTAAAAGCAAACAGACTCAGTGTAGTTCCTGATTTTTTTCACAGAACCTACTTTAATAATTCAGAAGGCTGGTGACCGGACAATTTTATTTTTCTTTTATGCTCTACATTAAGAAACAATCAGCAGGAACAGTTATATTTTTCATATTACTATTTACAAAAAGAACCCCCAACACTTAAATGTTTGGAACTTTAAGATAGACCTAAATTGCTTTTTCTATGAAAACAAATTTCCTAGGATTAAAAAAAAAAAAAAAAAGGGAAAAAGAAAAGACACTAAGATCAAAGAAAAGGCTGATGTAGGTTAACAAATACATATTTCTTAATAGAAACTACAAAGAAAAGGAAAAGAAATATAATCTTCAGTATGTACCACTGAAACATCATAACATCTCCTGCTGTAACATGGCCTGTGGATGAAGACAGCAGAGGGAAGACATCTATCCCAGTCCCATCACTGTCACTAAAGTCTGACCTTGTACAAATCACATCTCCTATCTATCACTTAATTTTATTTCTCCATTCCAAGCACTTCAATCTGCTTGGAAAATTATTCAATATCACATACACTTAAATGAACTTAATAGATAAAACTAATTATTTTGCTGAATCGGGGTTCCAAAGTAATTTGATCAAAATAACACTATTCATCCGTTTCAGAGACAGTCTCATTTACAGCTCTAGAAGCAAATACTGAGGTTAGATTTCTTAAGAAAAAGAAAACACACTTTCACCTCAATTTAACATAATGTATGCATCTTCAGCTAATTTTAACAAAAGTGTAAATTGATATCTCTGGCACATGTAATAATTTATACATGTAAATACATGTCCTTCCAAAAAACCTCCACATTCTGAATTTATCAATTTCTGCAAGTACAGGAAGGAGTAAACTTAAACACAATTATATGACCCAACATGGACTGTTCCCAACATACAGCTTTAAAATGTAATCAGCAAATCTGAATTAAATAATGTGAATTTATGAGCAAAGCAAAAACTTCAAGTGCCAGAAACTGCATTTGCAGTACCATCTCTGAATGAATGAGAAAGTCTCTGGCTGCTTAAGTGACACATAGTAAAGAAACCACTGAGAGCAGACACAAAGAGCGCATACATTTGTTCCAAAATTTAAATATTTTCCAAAGAACATGAAGAAATTTCCTCATCTTGTACCACAAGACAGAAATCCCAACTGTAATCGTTACTGCTACACCTAGAAAACTAAGCAGCTTCTATGAACCTTCATTGTCACCTTCCTTATGCATTGAGTCAAAGAAAACTATCATGGACTTACTGTAGTGCTTAAAGAATTTTCTAATATGTTTGTGTTCTTCTGCACTTATTTTTAGATAACTTAATCTCCATATTAGGGGTACAGAGTACGTTCTTATCAAGTTACAGTTGCCCTGGCACACCTTGAATATCGTGTCCGGTTTTGCGGCCTCCAATACAAAAAAGTCAGGCACAAGTTGGAACAAGAGAGCTTCAAACCGGTTATAAGGAAAAACTCATTCAACAATTCGTACAAGTACAATAATTTTCATTCATAAAGCAGATTTTATTCGAGGTTCCCAAAAATATTCTGTAAAATTCAATATGATGGCCTAATAAAAAATGCAAAGGGAAGTAGAATTTTGGACCCTCCTGTTGCAGAGGAGATCTCCCATTTCCCGAGGAAGTACTGTAATCACGAATGGTACGCTAACTGGAATGCTGGGGTTTTCTTTGCTCTAAACAAAGTTGGACCATCATGCAGCAAGAGATAGAAGACTCACCTGACTAAAAGGCCGTAAACAATGGGAGAAATCATTCTCAGTGTGGGGTCAAGAAATTCATTTGGGAAAGGGCAATTCTGGATTCCAGCCTTTGCACTGACAGGTCGGATTCTACATAATACACACCCTACCAGGAAGAAAATCACTCACAAAAACTTGAATCTTACAATTTTTGCCCACCTTGTGTCAGCTTCTTCTGAATTATATGAAATTACCAGCTTGAAATGCTAAGAAATCAGTCTCTTCCAAAATTAGAAGTACCATTCAGAGAAGTCAGTCATATTGGGAGAGGGGAAGGGAGGAGAAAGAAAGACTTCTTATACCAGTGACAGAAAAAAATCATGGCATATTAGCTACTTTTCCCTTTTTAAAAGCCATATATGAACCTATAACCTAAGATAAATTGCACCATAAAAAGAAAAAAATAATATCCTGTTATCTTAATAATACCATGCTCGAGTTTTTCAGAACTGTCTGCCCAGAAGTTTTTATACATTTGTGTTCGGGTGGGGGGGGGGAGCAGGGAGAAGACAAAAAGACAGGACAAGAACTTAGCTCATTTTTCTGGCAGGGCTTTAAAGCCAACTGGTTTATTTTAAATCTCTTATCCCACCTATACTGGTACAAAGGAAAGAACATCTCTATCAGCTTCTGTTACTAATTAATGCAGACCTCACCTAAAATTCTGTACAATTATCAAATATATCACTTGATAATTAACATAAGCTAATTTGGCAGCCCTATAATGATCCTGGCTTTGTGATCACACTAGGGAACCTTGCTCTCTTATTTTATTAAAGAAGCTTCACACAGTTCTAGCACAGATCTCTGTTGGAAAAACAGACCTTCACTAATTAATAGTTCAGTCCCATCCTGAATTAAGTCTTCCTTACACAGCTGCAGCAGCACAAAAGAAAGGTGAGGATGTCTTTGCTAAAAGCAGAAAATTCTATTAGCATGGATTTCCCTGTTGAAAAGGTCATGTGTAGGATGGGATGCCAGAAGCGAAAGGCAATAGAGCTAGATCACATACTCATCAAATTAATCCCCAGTCAGCAGCTACAGCTCATAGAAGAACATTCCTGGCTCTGTGAATTAAACTGTCTTCCCTACGGATTTCTGAAATCATGGGCCAAAAGTTTAGGAATTGTAATACCTCACCCTTCTCTTTCCTCAGTATCTCCTTGAATTACATTAGTTACTCAAGATTTTCTATAAACTTGTTACAAAATATACTCATACTGACAATTTTTGAGGAAAACATTATTATTATTGTTATTATTGTTGTTGTTATTATTATTATTACTATTATACTAATACTGGCAGTTTCTCACTGATCACTCACCTTTTTTCAGTACAGCCTGTGTGACGAAAGGAATAAGAGCAATCCTCTAGACGAGGGCTTGGGGATATTGGTGGGAAAAAAATTAGATATGAGCCAGCAATGTGTGCTTACAACCTAGGAAGCCAATCGTATTCTGAGTTGCATCCTAAGAGCAGCCACCAGGTCAAGAGAGGAGATTCTACTCCCCTCCTGTGAGACCCCCCTGCAGTACTGCATCCAGCTCTGGGGTGCCTGGCACAAGACAGATGTGGTCGTGTTGGAGCAGGTCCAGAGGAGGCCACAAAAATGATCAGAGGGATGGAACACCTCTGCTATGAGGAAAGGCTGAGAAAGTTGGGGTTACTCAGCCTGGAGAGGAGAAAACTCCAGGAAGACCATATTGTGGCCTTTCAGTAATTAAAGGGGCCTTGTAAGAAAGATGGGGATGGGCTTTTTAATAGGGCCTGTTGTGACAGGAGAAGTGAAACAGAACATGGTCTTAAAAAGCTAAGTCAGGATGAGTTTGGTGCAATGCTCTGGGTGATATTGAGAAAGGAATGTACTCTGAATAATTAGAAAAGATAAGGTGAACACCTGAAGGAGATAAGCAGACCATCAAGTCAGAAAATCGCTGAACAACGAAAATTGAAAGGTTTATTCCGCCTAGGTCACACCTATTATGAATGGAATGACTGGGTGTCAAAATCAAATGAATGTGTATGTAAAGATGTTGTAACCTCTCATGAAAACTGTATAAAATACCTAACTTTTCACTAAAAACTTCAGAGCTAGTTTGTCCGATACTAATCGGCTAGCTCTCCAATGTTGTACGAAATAAATACCTTTGCTGCTTAAAGACAAAATTTGTCTCTGAGCAGTTACTCTGTGCCATTTTGGCATCAGAAGGGGTCATGGTTTTGAACTGAAAGAGGGAAGATTTAAATTAGATCTTAGGAAGAAATTCTTTACTGTGAGGGTGGCAAGGCACTGGCACAGGTTGCCCAGAGAAGTTGTGGATGTCCCATCATTGGATATATTGAACATCAGGCTGGATGGGGCTCTGAGCAAACCAATCTTAGTGGAAGATGTCCCAGCACATGGCAGGGAGACTGGACCAGATGACCTCTTCCAACTCAAATCATTCTATGATTCTGTGAATCTATGATTTTTAAATATCAATGACAGAGGCTGTTGGAGTTTTTCACAGGGTAGACAGCATTTATCTGTTTACTTTTTTTTTTAATAAACCAAAGCAGGTAGATCAATTATGGCTATGCCAACATCTACATTATGAAAACCATTCCCATTTGTACAAATACTTTGGTTTGGTTGTGCCAGGGTGAAATAAATGTAAAAAGTTTTCTCTGAAGGATCATTAGTTATTTGCAAAAAAAAATGTCACTATTCTCCCCTATGTCCCTTCTATTTTCAAGTAAGTATTACTTCTTCTTCCCAGTGGCATTTCTTGAAAGTGAACAGCTACAAAGTTATTCTTCTCTTCTCATACACTCATATATCAGCAAGCTGCTAGAAACACTCAATGACCTGAAAAAAAACAGCCCTGACATTTTAGTGCAAGGGCCCTTTTGCTTCTAGATATAAGGCTACCTTCCACTCGAATGCACTATCTTACTGCCTCACTGGTTATAATAATGGTATCCCCTTGAGCGTTGTTTTTCAAAATCCTCTGTTTCCGAAAGAAGTTTGTTTGCTCAAAGAAATAAATCACCACAACTCTCTGAAAAACAAGAATTTCATTTTCCAAACTGTCTCAGGGTTACATTTCCTTTTTTTCTTTCTTTTTGCAGCAGGAAGAAACAGAGACTTTTCAAAATTCTTTTAGAGAGAAACAGACTGTATTACGGGTTAAAGCAATGGCATGGCAGATCAGATTCAATTCCTTGCTCAAAATGAAGTAGAGAACAGACCTGAATACTGTCTGTGACCTTCTTGACTTTGACCATCCAAAAAAAGAGGAAAAACACATGGGACTTTGCTTTATTCCCAACCCTGCACAAAATAGTTACTTTATGATATGGCTCTCAGAAGTACTGCTCATTAAGTAATATTAATCCAACTACAAGATTCAGCAAAATATCATAGAAAATACTTGCAACAACTACTTCTCCATTCACATACAAAACACAGAAGCAGCTAACTTGGGTTTTTTCCATATTTGTGCTTATCCTCTAGTACTACGCGTAAAACTTTTTTTTCCTTATTACACCAATGTAATTGTGAACACAGCTGCTCTGAGCATGATTCAGTCCTTAATATAACTTCTTTTTTTGATAATTACCATTCTTCAATCTTCTCTGTCAACTTAAGCAATGTGCCACTCACTGTCATTAGCCCATAAATCATAACAGCTTACATAATTAACTCTTGTAATTATCTCTGCACAATTAGCACCAGCTGTCTACCTAAGTCATAAAACTGCAATTCTTCTCCTATTATCTATAGATATTTGACAAATATAACTTTCCTATCTACAACAATTTCCAGTGTTTTAACCAAGTCTTTTTGTACTCCTTCCAGTTCCTTTCAGTGTTAGTAAATACCTAATGGTTAGAAGAATCCATTAGTAAGCAGACTATTTTCTGTAATGTATAAGTTATTAGCTAGGATGTTAAAAAATGCCAATGACATAGCTACCTTTTGGATGTAAAGTACACAGATAACTTGGGCAACACTGATTAGAGCCAGTATATTTTAATCCAATCTAGCTTGAGGACAGCTAACTGTTCTCATTCATGTTTCCACTGCCAAATACAAATTTCTGAACAAATCTGCATATTTCTATTCTGTCTACGTGATGTACCTTTAGGATGTAATTTAGAGATAGCAACACCGCTACTGTTAATTTATATTCTTCTTATCAGTGTTCACACCATGGGAAGAGGCTGATATATGCTAGCCAATGTGAATGAATATTATATAAGGCACTTTTAAAGTTCTTCAGCAAGTATTTTCAAGTTCTTCAGCAAGTATGGTCTATGGAATTTCCTACTACTTGTTCTGTTGACAATAATAAGAAAAAAAACCCAATAAACTCTGCCCATCATGCTTATTTTCCTCCTACAAATCTTGCTGGGAAATTATCTTTTATACAACAGTCATACAAACCTGCAATAAGTTTTCACTGACTCTCCCACAATTGAAACAAGAATCAATATAAGTTAAGCTAACAAAATGTCTCCTCTAATATATTTCGCCTGTAATTTGTAATAAATTAGGAACAACAGTGTTTCAATTCTCCTTTTGTGACCAAGTTCTACTGTTAATTGGCACTAAACTACTGTGACGCTATTTATAAGGCCAATATGAATTCCAGCTTCTTTTCTTATAACTCCATCACAAAAGGAGTTACCTTGTAGACAGAAAAAAAAAAAAAAAAAAAAAAGATTACTTTAATATTCCACTCATGAAAGAGAGTAGGTTTGTATTCCTTGGGCTCCAATGGATCCACTTGCTCATATATGTGAGTCAAGGTTCCCCACACCACCCAAACAATTTGTCTCGACTGGGACCCCAGTAAAAGCCCTAAAGACACAGAAGCAGTTGTTCAGTTGCTACAGCTCATTCAACCTCTGTGCAAAGCCTGACAAGAAGAATACCTTAGTGTCACTGATGGTGGTGCTGCAGTGTGGGCACTCATCAACTGGTAACCACTGGGACCAAGACCATCACAATGAACTTGCAGTACAAACAGCAACATTAATTACAAGATACCCTTCCTGTTTCTGTGCCGTTAGGAATTTCAGTAATTTTGGCTTTTGCCAAGCTAGAAAGCTTAAGCAGGTGTTTAATTAGAGTGAGTACACAATAGGTTACTATCACTTTGAGAAAAGAGTCTTCAAACAAACTATTGGCTTAATCCAATTCCTAAAAAATCTGCTCAATGCCTCTAAGGTAAATAAAATATAAAAGTCAAATTTTAAGATGTTCCTCTCTATTTCTAATTCGCTGTGGTTCTTCTAACTGCACAACAGGGCTTGCTCCCCATCAAGAAAGTACAAAATCCACAGATCCCCATTATTCCAGTTTTTTAGGTTACACAAGCAAGTTAGGTTGTACCATTTCAAAGACTGAGACTCATGATTAGTGATAGACATGCATTTTCTGTCATCTATTTCTTCATCACAGATAAGAATAGCTGATACCTATACTAAGTTGGATGAGCAAACAAGAATTTTTCCCCACACCATGGCCCAATTTTAGCAGGATCATTACCTTACATAGCTTAGAGACCGGGCTAGGAACTGGTGGGTACAGTATTGTCTTGGGGGTAAGAAATATGGGTTTGAAGTACCTCAGGCTCAGGAGAGAAGGGAACCAAGCCTTCTTCCTTCCTGGGTGAAGACCTTAACATCCAAAACATTCTATAAGAAGATGGGCTGCAACACTAGCGTGGTTGGGTTTGAAAAGAGAAGAATGAGCCATTCTTTCACCATGAAGGAGAACTTATCTAACTTCAACCAGACTTGCTCTCTGTTAATCGCCATATGACATAAACCCCCTTTTGTGGGCTCTGAGTTGAGCGTGTAAGTTCCAAAAAGTGATGGAATTTCAAAAAGTCCATTTTCATTGGCATCTCTCCCACTTGTCATCTTCCTAATCTCACTCCTAAACATCTCTCTTCACCAAGTGTTGAACAGGGAGCCTGATTGTTGCAGCACTCTCCAAACCATCAAGCTGCAACAAGGCCTTTCACCATCTCATACCAACATACCCTTCATGCCAGTCCCTCTGCTGCCTTCTCCTCATCCAGAGCCTGTGTTCTCTCTGCTTCCTCCTCAGCTGCGCCTTCTTCATTTGCTCTCAACCACTTAACTTAACCAGCCACACCTGCACCTTATCTCATCAACCAATCCACCGCCCCTGAAGCCAACCCACAGCTGTATATTATCAATGATAATTAACCCAGCCTCATTCCACTGCACTTCCTTTTTTTTTTTCTTTTTTATGTTTTTAGCAATCATTACAACCTTTTTACAAATAACTTTTTCATATAGTCCTCTATAACTCCTCTACAAATCCCCTTTTTTCTTTTTTTTTCTTTTTCTTTGTAACATTTCATACTTCATGTTTTTACCAACCATCAAAAATTTTTTACAAATAAACTTTTCATACAATTCGGACAACTTGTCCCTGAACTCAGACTCATATTCCTTCTTCACTTTTATCTTGGGTTTTTCATCTTCTGCAGGTTGATCACCTTTCTTCTTATCTGCTTTCTTAGCATCTGGGATTTTGATTTCTTCAGAGGGTGGTTCTGATGAACTTGTAGTACCCTGTCCTTTCACCTCTTGGGTCACACTGGACAGTAACCTGAGTGAGCTTGCAGCAGCAGCAGATCTAGAATACAGCACTAACACATCACTCTGTGTCCCGAAAAAATTCTTAACATCTTTGTGGTCTCCCATTTCTTCTACAAGTGGAGACACCTTCAACAAGCATATAAATGCCAGCAAGAATACCAGCAGCCCGAGCAGCAGCAGCAACGGCTGGAGCTGCTCACGGTACCGCGCTGCTCCCGCGCCTTCCCCCGGCACAGCCATCACCACTGTCTGGCCAAAACTGCTCTGGACCCGCCACTGCTGCAGGCTGCTGCCATGTCTGGCCATGTACTCTGCTGCTATCGCCCGTTACCCTCAGTCTCTAAACTCCACGGCAGTTGGGCTTCTTCTCTTTGATCCCAACAGCTCACCTTTACCAGCGTCTGATCCAGATCCCCAGGCTCTTCCCGCCTATCTCAACGTGATCTGGATCACAGGCTATACCCACCTGTCTCCACTACGTTGGGCACCGCTGTCACCACTCAAAACTTCAAACATCCCCCAGCACAGCCATCACCACTGTCACCACTCATTACACACAGTCTCATAATCCAAAGGGCCTCACACGGGGCACCAATTGTCACAGCACTCTCCAGACTATCAGGCTGCAACAAGGTCTTTCAGCATCTCATACCAGCACACTCTTCATGCCAGTCCCTCTGCTGCCTTCTCCTCGTCTCGCCTCATCCAAGGCCTGTGTTCTCTCTTCTCCCTGCTTCTTCCTCTCTCCGCTTCTTCCTCGGCTGCTCTCTTTTCATTGGCTCTCAACCACCTAACAGAACCAGCCACACCTAATCATATAACTTTGGTTTATGAATTACACTCCAGGATCTGGGTGCCCCAAAGCACTTGCCATCTCCATACCTTCGAGTCTTCCAAAGCTCTAAATCAAGGATGCTTATGGGTTTTATATAGCAATAGATTGAATTTTAGTTGGAGCAACATTTGGAGATGACAGTCATTCCTGCTTGTGATCCTGTGACCCTCTTCCTTCTGCTCACCCTTGTCGTAGTGAGATCACATATCTGTGTGGGAACTTAACAAGTTAAAACCAGTAAAGTCAAATTAGTTGGCTCCAAATAATCATCTCCATGCAACCTAGCCATGGCTAACAGGCTACAGTTCAAAAAATATTCCCTTAAACAGCAAAATGTGAGGTTTATCTTACCTGAGCTAAAAATAATCAGAAAGCTATAGTCTACCTGATAATCAGTAAATACACGTTAAGCAGCAGTGACCTCCAAGAAGACAGAAATGTTAACTTCCAGTGCTCTGTCCAATAGTCTTAGCAACATCTGAGCAGTAATTGAGGATGAAGCAATTGTTTTGCATTCAGTAACTTTATTTAACTTCACACAGTTAATGTTATTACAAGTGCAACCCCCCCCGCTGACATCTGTTGTTTTCCTTGTTACTTATAACAGTAAATGTCACTGATGCCATAAGGCCATAAGTGTGTTTTCCTGGGTTTCTCCGATTTTACCAATTTTTAGTTTGGGGCAAAACTTTTTTATACTACTTTTCTAAGTAAGTATCTAAGAAAAGATATTTTGCATGCAATTGGCTGTAAGGATATGAAGCCCCCCAGACAAGCTGCTTGCAACCTACATTAATTATGAGAAATTAAAAAAAAAAAACAAACATACACAATTCTAATTCCTTCCAAAACTGAGTACAGAATGAATAGTCAAGCTTATAAACACATAACAAGCATGATGTGAAATATATTGAGTAGCTAGCTAGGTGTTAGCATCACAAAATTAATTATTTTAGTATTCAAATAGTATCAAAGGTAAAAGACTACTGGTATTATATATTATGTGGGAGAAAATCAACAAACAAGTCTCCATTTCCATCCTTAGAAATATCAGTATTAACCACTCAGAAACAAAGGTGCTGCATCCTAAATGTTGGTAAGTGGATCCTCAGCATCTCATAAAACAAAATAAGCAAATTACACACATCTGTTGTTGAATCAGAACCAAACGTTACCATATTTGTGCTCATCTCTAAGTACCATTTGAGAGCTTTAAAACAACAACAACCACCAAACAACAACAACAAAAAAAAAAAAACACACCAAAAATCTACTTAGCATCAAAATATGTCCTGTTTGGCTAACAGTCTTTTTTTCTCCCAGTTCTTTAGCAGAATAAACAATACATTCAAAGGGTGTCTGACTCAATCGAGAAGATATTTCATTTAACCACATGAGGGCACACCACACTAGAGTAAAACACTACTTGCGAAACCCCTGGGCTTACCGTACTTTGTGCTGTGTTATTGGATCTGTATGAGACTTGTCACTACAAACAGCACATGCTTTACAAAGTTAAATTCTTAGTTGATATTTAACGTAGCATTTTCTTGACGCTTCTTTTCGCCTTAAAAATCTGTTAACAATCTGAAAGGCAGAATCATTTAAGATTTAATTCTCAAAGGAGCTCAATCACAAAGCCGGCAGCAGTTGAATTGCTAGAAGAAAAAAAAAAAAGGCAGGGGGTGGAGTGGTGTGGCAATTTCCTTTGTAAGCCTCTACAGCTTTTTCTAATTAATTCTGGATTATTTATGTTGAGGGGAGGGAAAGTTTCATTTCCTAGCTTAACAGACATTGTATCTAAAATAGATGCTTTAATATTATCTCTTCCTTTGTTGTTGGGTTTTTTTTTTTTTTTCAAATTTCTAAGACATTCTATTAGTGAAAATAACATAAGTGGATTTAAATAATCCTTGACTGGATAAACTAAGATAGCAGGCAACTATAAAGGCAGGTAGGACGCGTTTATCATAAGGTGATCTCCCCAGGCTTCTCCTAGCCGAAGAAGAGAAGCTGGCACTCCTGGGAGTGCCCTCCATTAGCTATTGATGGAGCCTCAAAGACCAGCTCCCTTAGGGTAACTTTCCTGTTTGCGAACTCTCCCAAACAGCATTTAAAACAATCTTATACATGACTAAAAACCTAAGGAAAAAGATTCCCAGGAGTTTCCATTTCAGTTAATGTAAAGTACTGGAAATGAAGAAATTAAAATACTTGAGACATATGCAGTGAGTTAGTACTCTAGTTTCTCTGTAAGAAGTAATACATCTTTTCTTAATGAAAACCTTTCCCGTAAAGAACAGCAGAAAACAGAAGCAAACAATCTTCACTCTATTTATACAGCAGATTAAATCAAAATCCCCCCAAAATGAATAATATCTGATTTTGTGGGAGTTCCATTTCCAATAGTATTAAGAATAATGAAATTAACTTATTCTTTGAGTTGTTTGTTGGGGTTTTGGTTTTTTTCAATAACAAACAACCGGAGACAATGAAGAAAATTAAAATTACTACCAAGAAAATAAAGATATTTTTTTCCCCAAGAATATTGTGCAAAATTCTCTAAGGCAAAATGTGGACAAGTTAAAGGTAATACTATTAGCATGTTATTTCAATCCTTATCCAAAACAAATTTATTTAAGTGAAATCTTAACTCTACAGAATGGTATGATTTCAGACAGACCAGATGAAACCAGACTGTTACACTTTTTATTTCCCCACCATTTGTTACCCTTAATCAACAAATAAACACACACTCAGGTATCCAGTTTGGAGAAAGAACAACCTGAAATACAGAGTTTGAACAACATAATATTGCTGATCATGAATTTTCAGATACTGGCACATTTCACATTCAGCCACCCATTTCATGGTGATGACAACCTCCAGAATAGGTGCAAGTACACAGGCAGAGGGAAATAACTATTTCAGTCTTTCCATTTTAGTTTGCCAATTGTTTCAGTTCTGAATAATTTGAAATGCAATCTTGAAAGAATCGCACAACACATCAATAGCCACAGCTCGACCATTCAGTCGCAGTCATGCTTACATTATAAACAGCAAACAAAACATTGCAGAGATTGTAAATAAAAAGCACCTATAAATTCTCACTCAAAAAAGACAGAAAAGAGTATTCCCTGAATGGTGCTTTTTTAGCCTGCTTATTTTGCACATTTCATACACTGTATAAAATCTCCTTTGCCAACTTAAAATTCAAAATTCACGTGTTCTATATATATCATAAGTTATTTTTGGCTGGAAGGGACCTCCCGAGGTCTCTAGCCCAGCCCTACATCAAAACAGGGTCAACTTCAACGTAAGATAAGGACTCGTTCCAGTACAGCAATGTCTTGTTTACTCATGAGCCCCAAGGAGGACTCGGTGCTGCAGATGTGGTCTTACAGCTACTGGGGGAACAATAACTTACCTTTGCCCTCTGTTTATGCTTATGTTAAACCCACCAGAACAACTCTGTATGAGTTTGGCCTTCTTTACGACAACGTTGCTCTGCAGTCCCATATTCTGGATTTGTTATCCACTAGGACTCTCAGGTCCTCTTCTGCACAGCAGTGCCCAGACAGCCTGTCCCCAGCATGTCTCATGACATCAAATTACTCCATCCCACCGCAGGACTTTGTGTTGGCTTTTATTGGGCTTCATTAGATTTCCGTCAGCCCATTTTCTCAGCCTGTTGAGATACTCCTCACGGCAGCCCCAGCTTTTGAGCATATCGACCCTCCTCCCAAATTGGTGTTGTCTGGACATTTATTGAGGGTGCATTTCACGCCATTGCCCAAATCAATGAGCAGACATTAAACAACATCAGATTGACACCAAGCCCTGTAGAATGCCCCTGGCAATTGGTGGCCATCAATCTTTGACCACTACTCTTGAAGTCTAGAAGTCCACCCAGTTCTTGACCTGCTTTCTAGTTCGCTCATCCCCTATACACTGTAGAGAGGCTTAGAAAGCAAAGCCTGTATTTCAACTACAGTCAAGATCTGTTGCCTTGGCAAAGCACTCAATTTCTTTCTATTGTGTGCCTTTTGCACTGCAAAACTCTAAAGAAAGCTACCCTAAAAAATAGAAGAATAATACCATAGAGTTATTACAAAGAAATTGTGTGAGAGATTTGAAGGAGTCTGTTGCAAGTCTCTTGCTTTGTTTTCTCTTAGGCTTTTCTGGCTGTTGTTTTTGTAATGCTAACTGGCTGAACTTTCAACTTACTACTTTTTAGCTAAAATTAGATTCAAAGCTGTCTTTTGATGGTCATATATACAGTGTATCTGCAGTAGAGAACAACCACCTTGTCCATTTGGGCTGGGGGGGTATATTTTTAGTAGAGCATATTCCATTGATTAGAAGGGTACTATGCTATGCTGGCACACAAACATATCTAATTTTATTTTAGAATTTCATCACTGGTGGCCTACCATGGCACCACAACTTGCTAATTCAAATAGCCTATGAGAAACAGAATCCTAGACATGGTAAAAGAGAACCTTTCCAGAAATCACCTTTGATCAAGCTAGAAGCAAGTACTGGCTTTTGCCCAGGAATTGCCAGGGACAGAAACCATCTCTGTACTCCCTCTGCTGATCTGATTTTTTTGTCAGAAGAAGAGAAAGCAGTAGCATCACACACAGAACTAACAGCTACTTCTGTCCCACTCATTCCACAGATAGATCTAGTCGAGTAGACACCAACAATTTTTTCATTGTTTCAACAAAAGCATGAGTAACACGTCTAATTATCCCGCAGCATATGGTACCTAAACCTTTCTAATTACCACAGTACTAGGCATTTGTCTGCCTACCTCATAACTGAATTTGAGTGTGTGTTTTCCCCCCATGGTAAAGAAATCAGATTGTTTTCTCTTCTTGCTGCAAATGAAATAGTCCTTCCTAACACACTGCCCCTTACCATTACTACTATCAGCATCAATTTTCTGAACGGTAATGCAGTAACAATAAGTTTGGATTAAATTTAACCATGTGGAGAAGGAAAGAAAATTACAAATCTGAGGGGAAATAACCCCAACTGGCAGTGACAGCCAATAAAAGCCTTAGAGATTTAAAAGAAAAGCAGCGTACATATATATGTGTGTGTATATATATATATTCCCAGCAGTAAGTGGCAATTGGCAGAACAGAACAGCAGGTGCCAAAGAGAAGCTGTTATGTCTGAAACACAGAAAGTGACATTAAGTTGGTTTTCAACTTATTCTGGCACAAAGGCACAGAAAAGAAGCTTTTTATTAAAGAACAAATGTATTAATTAACATTAAAGTATATGGACTTCGGGCTGTATTTTTACAATAAGCTATTTAACAAGGATGTCATCCTCAACAATATATAATTCCATATTACATTTTTACAGCAATTATCTCGGTAGGCTATTACTGCTAAAAATTAAAACAAAAAAAAAGTACATCTTTTCCCCACTCGGCTTCCTAACAAGCACCTCTTAACTGCGTTTTCTCTAATTATAAAAAGAAAAGCCTTTTAAAAATGCCCAAATTCTCCACCACCACTGTTACAGAAGAGAACACAACTGTAAACACAACCATCTTTTGTTCCTAACAACAAAAGAAAAGAATGCTCCAGAAAAGAATGGCAGTTATTCACAAACACTACTAGACATGTTGAAAATCACCAGTCTTTGAGGATGCAGTTTAATTTCTGTCTTCAAAGCAATGCATAGTCAGGAGAAATATGTACAACTCTAACTGGAAAAAAGAAAAGAAAAAAAAAGGACTGACTCACAAAAGACCAAAAATTTGTAAATAAATCATCTGAATGTACAATATGTAAAGTTTCAGGCAGTTATCACAGGGAATGTGTAACAGCTTGTAAAAATATTACATGTGGTGTAATCTAGAAGACACTAGAAATTTACAATAGAAACATTAAGACTAGCATCTATGAGTGGAAATCTTTAAGCACCACAGTGAAAGTAGAGCAAAGGATTAAAAGAACAATCATTTAGTCAAACTAAACAGAAAAATTCTTCCACTCTACCACCTGAAAGGTTGCACATTAGTCTAAATACTACTCTACTGTTTCAGGGAGCCTATTTATACTTGGGCTGGGTATCATTTGTGTACTTCTATTTTTGATACAATTAAATATAATTGTTTTGTTTTCTTTTTATTAACCATGTTAATTCATTAAAGTTACATTGAAATATGAATGCACCTCCTGCAACTGTTTCTAGATAACTTTTACTACTTACTGAAAATTACATGAACATCCTTATCAAGGAACAAAAAACCCTATTTTTTTCTGTTTTTAAATGAAGCACAAGTTTCTGAGTTGCTACAGAAAACATTCCCTTATAAATGTAAAGAGAATTACATTTATATAATGCAATATATAGATTAACTTAGGTACATTCTGGAAGGAGCTAACAAAAGGTGATTTTGCTGTTCTCTCACTATACAACATAATTCTACATCACTGAACATCAGTTTCACTAAGATTTATGCATCAACGAAAGTGCCATAAATTTTATTTATGGGAATTATCCACAAGGATGACAGTGATGTGCTCAGCCTGTGACTAAAACCAAAAGGTTTCTTTATTGTTAATGTATATGTTTTGGAGGTGTCACCAGAGCTTCTTGAAAGAGAAGGCAAGAGAGATAAAAACCTAGTGTTAAACAAACCCTGTTTATTTTAGATTGTTATAAAACTGTACTTGAGGCCACATCGGTACTTGAAAGATTCACTGCCAGAACTGTTGCTGATGGCTGAATCTCCTCTTCAACCAGCACACCTGTGGCCTCAACAGGGATTTTTTTTTTTAGGCAATGGTGCTGCCCCCCTACGATCCAGGGTCTACGACTTGCAGCTGCTGATCCTGCTACACCAGCAAACTAGAACCATACTGTATATTTACTTGGTTCATATAAATTGTCTTATTCACAAGTTGATTGAGTTAAACTAGTGCAAATCCCACTATGGCAAATTACAGTAAATTTAAAATAAAGCATATCTTTCCTTATTGTTTTGCCTGACTACCAATGGCTTAACATACAAAATAATATGTTAACAGAATTCTGTAAAAGCCCTTATGTAACGACTGATTGAATTACTTAAACATTTAGATACTGCTTAGGATGTAGCTATCGAAAAATTAGAATCTTGCATTTTTTCCATTCAATATGTAAATCTTGGGCTTCTTTAAAATAATTTTCTTTGGTCAACTTGACATTTAAAATACAATAATGGTAGAAGAAGCAAATGAACTTTCCTACATTTAGTGCAGGTCCATTCAGACTATTTTTATACATTATAATACCAAATTCAACAGTTCAGACATGATTCTACTGCAAGCTGGTTTTGCTTTTTTGTCTTAATTTCTTACTTTGTCTTACTACTTTTGGCCTCAAGTTTTCTATTAAAAAAAGAACATGCAAACCTTTTCTGCACACACAAGTTTTCATGTCAGAGCACAAACTAAAAGGTGTTTCCTAAGTACTAGTATTAAGGATTGAAGATTAAATGTCAGTTTTACTAATTATACTTGTTTGGTACTATTTATTAAATAAACCATGTAGTATTGAAAATATCTATTTTTAAGTCTGAAGGCCCCTGTTAAGTGAACTGCTTTTCCATTGATTTCTAGGCCAAATGTGATTTGCTGTGTTGACAAACCGTCAGAAAGGTGGAAAGAGGTTTTAGAAGTAGATGTGGGAGTACAATATACAAAAGCACATGGCTAACAAATGCTGTTGGGGTTTGGGGGTTTTGTTTGTTTTCAATATTTGAACTGGAAGAAAAAATACAGAACATACCTTGTGGCATACCGTTTGGAAAAATTTTATAAAGTTGCACATTATACAGTGCCAGTTACTTGTATCCCTTTGAAAGGTAAATTCAGGTTAGATTTAATTAGGTCATTAGACTATATTTGACATAATTTCATTTGAATTCTCAGTTTCACCTCATCTCAAATCATGACTCCCAGGAAAGAGGAAAGGGACTGCTCAGTGCACATATTTCAGTCAAATAAAACTATCAGCACTCTGCAACTCCAGAAATTATGAGATTCCTGAAATCTCTGCTTTACTATGAAAACAAAAAACCTGAATTTCAATACAAACTGCTTCAAGCCTGCTATTTATTTTTTTTTTTCAACTGGATGGTCAGATTGCTTCTCAAGTAGGAAAACACAAACTCCAGAGAGGAAAGAAGAAGAAAAAAAAAAAAAAGAAGAAGAAAAAAAAAGTATGCTGAATTGTTGAGAGCTGATCTACAACTTGAAAAGCAACTTGGAACAACAATCTCACTGCACTCATCCCAGCAGATAGTCACACAGGTCTGCCACAGAGAGACTATGTGCAAAAGAAACACATTAATAGAATTATTCACGTTATTAATTTGTGAGGAAAGAGTAGATTTTTGCTTCAACTGTTGCTAGCTAACAAGAAACTGTAAAGTTTGATGAACATCTTTACTAATTTCTTGACAACATCAGCAATTAAGAAGGATGAGTTTAAAGACAATAAACATCTTTCTTGGAAGTATTTAGATGAAATTAAGAAAGGGATTATACACATTGAACAGCAGGAAATGTTTCTTTTAAGGAAGATAAATAGATCAGTGAGCAATATAAGAATAATTAGGAAGATTTACATTTCCTGGTTGTCATCCTCTCTTATCTAATATTCCTCTGTGTATTCAAAGTTTGTTGTTATTGTTGGGTTTAATAATTTGAAAAATTTTCACCCATGACTATGAATACAAACAACGTGGAAATCAATTCATTAAAATACAATCAGCAGGAAAGGTTCCATTCTTAAGTAACTAAATCAACCCAAGTCAACATCCAGAGGCATGCCTCCAATATTAGACACACAGAAACAATCTCTATTAACAGATTCAGATTTCCAGAAGTGCTAGAAGCTGCTCAGTACTGGAATACGCATTGGTATGTTTATTCTCCCCCAAAGGCTTGTTTGGGAATTCAAAATTCACAGAAAGTTTTGTGGTTTTTATTAAATACTAGTGACTACAAATCAGATAAGTGAGATAGAATTAAATTGCACACAAAAATTGATAGTATAACATGAAAACAAGTGGCAATCAACAAGCCTTGTCTTTAAATGACAGATTTATTTTTTTTTCCTAATGAACAGAATTCCCACATAAATCTTCAATATTTCTGGTTTCTGACACCAACAACCAAACTTGACCTGATAGTTTCCTACAAAGGCAAATGCAGGTGGAACTAAGATTTTCAAGAGGCTTAAATATTCACTTTTATTTCATAAGTGAAATTGAAATCACAGAAAGAACATCAAGTTAGACAACCTTAGAAAGTTAGAAATCTACTTTACATTTGCTAAGTATTTTTGGCCAGAATATGAATTCAAGTAATTAAGTATTTATGATCTCTTCAATATAATCAGTAATGAATGGAAAATTGATTAATTTTAATGGTTGATTGCACAAGCAAAGATTTCACCTTATTAACTTTTCAAAACCAGAATATTTCCTGTTTGACTACAGATGTTCTGAAGGAGGTTTTCCCCCCATTCTATTTCAAGGTCTTTGGAAAATTGTGTAACAGCCTTGTATTTTGTTTCAATCACTCGGCTCAAACAGCTTTATAAAATTCCCTATGCTGAATACAAAAGACAGATGCACAAAGGACTAACAAAACAGGAAAGCAGTACAGACTAAGGGAGCAAAAAGCTCTTGAAAGTACGAACAGTCACTTTGTTGTGAGTTTGTACAGCACATGGCGCAACAGAGCTCTCCTCCATGGCGGCACAGGCTAAAAGATACCAAAGCTGAAATCTGTGACATTATTCATTAGGCATATGATGCTAATGCCTAAACATTTTGTAATGAGTCAAAACTTCGCTTCACTGTGACTGGGAGGCACAGCTTGCACTCAAAGATAAAGTCCCAATTTAAAATCCTGTTCCCACAGGAAGAATGTCTGCTGATTTATCTCCAGCTGATAAATTTCCTGATTTTTAAGAAGGCATTAGGTGGCTTATTAGTCTCAAACTTGATCAACAGCTGTAGAGGGAAGCCAGAATTTTCTTACCAAGAAAATTTGGCTCTTTCAGACTAAGTGGAAGGGAATACTTTGTTACCAGAATAGGAAAGCCTCAGTGCTGACCTGAAACTATACAGTCTCTTAAAAATAATAAAAATGAAAACCTACACATACACATATACCCCAGAAGCACATTCCCTGTTTGCTTTTAATACAGAAAATATAATCACTCTTTCAAGAGATAGCACAGAATTTTCACAGAAAAAAGGCAAAACACCATGAATATTCCCATAATATTTAGTTAAAATTTGATTGCTTATCATTTCTGGTTATCAGTCTCTGAGTAAGGACAAATCTTGTGATTGTTTATTCTTGTCCCAGCCTTTGATCCCAATCCTAACACTTCATAAAAATCTTACAGCTCTCTTAGAATAGTGGAATCTGCCAATCTTTTTCTTCTTAAAGAAAAATGTCTGGAGAATTGAAACGAGACAAAGGTCAAAAAGAGGCATT
Source organism: Falco naumanni (assembly GCF_017639655.2). NCBI lineage: Eukaryota > Metazoa > Chordata > Aves > Falconiformes > Falconidae > Falco > Falco naumanni. The sequence goes on along the minus strand of NC_054054.1, from coordinate 41,983,581 downwards.
GTGACTCTTCCTGCTTTCTCTATGACAAAAAAACTTAATATTATGCCTTGTGTTTGTTCACATCCTTTTTTTTTTTTTTTCAGGAAATCACTCATATTTTAGTGATATTCTTTCACAAACACCAGCATAATATAACTTAATGATAAAAATATGTAAAATCTAACAGCTAAGTTCCCCGGACCTAAGATATTACATCCAGAGTATCTCTGATCATCAAAGGTCTCCACCAATTTTCTTACTTCCTTTTGGTCCTGCAATAAGAGATTTGTAACTGAAATACTTCAGCCTTGAAATTTAGCAAAAAACATAGGAACGATGCTGGAGAATCTGAGAACAATTCTGGTGTTTGATATACGAATAAAGTGGAAAATAAACAGATGACGCAGTATGTATGCAATGCAATACTATGCTATTGAAATTAAGCAAAACAAAAGCTGACCACAAACCAGCACAGAAGACACTTGCTGCATTTAGTGATAAAATGGTAGATAAACCTCAATATCGAAAATATAAAGGTATGCTCACTAAGGGAAAAATAAGGATTTATACAGAGCTATCGGTTTGCAGAAGAGACCAAAGAGATGCTGTGAAGGCCACAACTCACTGATTGTCAAAAAGAAAGACTTAACAGGAAACAAATTCAGGAAAAGCAAACAAACAAACAAAATCATTCTGGCATGATATGCATGGAAAAGGTGAAAAAAAAAAAATGTATCTAGTCTATCTCACCCCAAAACAGAATCAGCTCTACCCCTGTTCCTGACAGTGGTATGGCGGAACCGTTATCTACTACAGTTTTAAAGACCTTGAATACCATCCATTGCATGGCTTTCTTGGGAAACCTATTTCAGTGCTTCACTAATCTTACCATGATAAATCTTTTTCTGATATCTATCTGGAATATTCCCCTTTGCAATGTAAGTCCATTATTTCTCATCCTATCTACTACAGGCAAGGAGAACAAATTGTCCCATTCTTTTTTCATATACTTGAGAACTGTTACATTCCACTCCAGTAATCTTTCCTTAGAAAAACAGCTCCACCTTGTCCAATCTTTCATAGAAGGTCATGTTTTCTAGACTTCTGGTCTTCATTATCATTCTTATCTAGACTCCTTGTAACTATCCAAATCTTTCCTGACATGCAGTATTTAAAGTGAACATCATATTGCATCTTACCTGACCAGCACAGCCCTCCCAGGGCTGAACAGCATGGGAGGATTATTTTTCAGCAAGGTGTATTTCTGTTCTACAGCTGAATTTAGTGCATGCCTGTTTAGTAAATCATGACACTCTTGACATGCTTAGCTATGATCCACTACCATTCCTTGCCTCCTTCACTGGGGCACATCACTGATGTGTATTTATGCAGTTAATTATGCCTGGCCAAGTGTACAGCTTTCTAATTGCCTGTACTGAATTATATTCTATATTTTCAGATTATCATCTGCAATTTGCCAAGGTTATGTCGACTCCTAATTCTGTCTACCAACATGCATACAGCCCCAGCTCTAGCTTGATGTTCTCTCCAAAAGTAGTCAGTGTCTCTCCATTCATCGTCTAGACTATTAGCTAAAATACTGAAAAAATCAGATTATAATTTGTTTGACTCACCTATATTGACAGTGAAACCTGATAGTAAATCTCATTTCCTAACAGTTTCACCTAAAACGTGGCTTTGTCCTGAGAATGCCATTTCAGGCAGTTTTAAAAGTCTTAATAAAGCCAAGATACATGGCACCAAGTTCTGCTCACACAGTCAAGTCTTGTCCCTGTTACAGGAAGTAACTGCAAGAATCCATGTTTCTTATACCCTGTACAAACTCAACAAAAAGTGCTGCTGACTGCCAGCTCAGATCAAATCACAGACTCACAGACCGGTCGGGGTTGGAAGTGGCCTCTGGAGATCACCAAGTCCAACTCCTGCTAAAGCAGGTTCCCCTCCAGCCACCTGCACAGAGTCGTGTCCAGGCGGGTTTGAATGTCTCCAGGGAAGGAGACCCCACAGCCTCTCTGGGCAGCCTGTGCCAGGGCTCTGCCACCCTCACAGTAAAGCTCTCCCTCACATTCAGACGGAACTGCCTGTGTCGCAGTTTGTGCCTGTTGCCCCTTGTCCTGCTACTGGGCACTGCTGGAAAGAGCCTGGCCCTGTCCTCCTGACACTCATCCTGCAGGTGTGTGTGGCCATTGATAAGATCCCCTCTCAGTCTTCTCTGACTGATCACTCCCTCAAAAAAGATGCAGTGAAACTAGAACAAAAAAACGTGGAAGAAGAGTGACCAGAGAGAGCAAACTTTTCTCCATGCACACACAGCTTCATGATAGCTATGAAACCTTCATGAACTTTGCATTCTCCTCCCTCCTCTCTGCCCCCAAGTCTGAGACTCAGGAAGCCTTGGCTTCTGCCAGTAGGTGATTCAAAGACAGTAATCTTGACACATTCACCAAGCCTTACAATCTCCCATAACTATCTGCTCTTGGGCACTGGTGCAGACAGGAGACATGGCAAACCACAGCTCAGCTTGACAGCCCTTAAAAGCATCAGGTCTTATAAAAGCATCTGTCTGAGGGTGGGTTTTGGTTTTGGTGTTTTTTTTTGTTTTTAACACCACTTTGCCTCTGAAAAGGACTGCCAGGACACAGCAGCTATCTCACAGCGCTGGTAATTCCTGTGTCAATACGTTATAATGTTAAAGGCTTTGAAGAAATTTTCAATAGACCAATCAGATTGATTTTTTCTGCCACTGAAAAGTTACTTCTTGGCTACCAGAGTACAAAAAAACATATTCAGTCCCACCTGAAACATCTGCTTAAACATCATCTAGCAACTGGGTCATTCAGCACCGCTGATATGTTAACAAATGGCAATAAATCTGCCCAAGTCTACTATTGCATTTGATAGCGACATAAGCTACCATACCATGCAATTTTTATTCTAACATCTAGAAAAACAGAATTTTAAAGCTTGAGTATCTCCTTTAGCAAAGTACAGAATTAGAAAAAGAAAAAGAAGTCTTTTATCTATAATGCTTCTTTAAAAGAAAAAGCACTTGCATTTACTCAGTCTTTCAATAACTTAATTTTACATTTACCTGTAAGCATCAATTTCTAAAAGCAGACATGATCTAAAATAAATCTAGGGATACCTGTAGAATTTACAAGCTAAAAATTTTATCAGTCCTAATTTAAAAAAAAAAATAATTTCTAGGCAATTTACTGTTACATGTTAGCAACAAAGTTAATATAAATATTTCACAACTATAAAAAGAAATAAGATTATAACACTTAAGAAAAATGTCTGTTTATTTAGCACAGGTACAAAAATCAATCCAGGACAGCCCTATTGATTTCCAATGTCACAAGCTAAAAGGAATTGAATCCTGCCTTTTTTTTTTTTTTTTTTTTTTCCTTTTCTTCTCCCCTTCTTTTTAACTGGCTTTTGTAAATAACAAAGAAGAGCTAAAAAGATACAAGCAACTGAAAGTTACAGTTCTTGTCAGGAAGCTATCTCAAGGAAATACCTGCAGTCAGGATGGCACTCAAGTATGTACTTAGCATTAAACAAGTGCTTAGAGTAGAATTAGCAGGAGTTTCAATTGTTTTCATAAATCAAGTGAATAAGAATGAATCAGCACATTGCGCACAGTAAATCCCAGAGTCATGTTACAGAATTATAAGAAACTATGTTGTAAATGAGAAAGATTGCTTCTTAGCCTGAGTATTTCTAACAATACATACTTGTAAGAAGCACAAAGTAGAAATTTTAATTAATTTCAGTATATGAACAAGTAAGTAGTGAGTATTAAACTTGAGACAATCTATTCCTAATACTCTGCTTTCAAGTATTTATAAATTTGCATGAAATTATTATATCTTCCTGCATGCTCCACTTTCTCACCCTGCATGTACATATTACACTACATTTTTTGTGATGAGGATTGTCAACAATGGTTTTACCATTTCCAGACCAATATTACTCAAAATGTGTTATTTTGCCAATATCCTATAGCCCTTTTACTGAGGATACCCAGTGTCCCCATCTCTTGCATTGCAGACATGTGATTTACAAAGGCACAAGAGGGAAAAAGGCTGCCAGGCAAGAATGTGGAGATGGCGGGTTTTGCTTTTACTTCCATGTTGAAAATTCTCCAAAATGTGGCCAAGTAATTTCCACACCTCTCTACTGCAGAAATCCCAAAATCAAAAGTAAGCAGGAACAATTCAAAATCTCACAGGACCTTTTCTTAACTTCTTAGTTTATCACCTATACTTAAAAAAATAATAATGTCACTCTCCTACATCAAACTATAATAAAATATTGCTTTAAGTAACACAGATCTTAAAACAGCTTCTTTTGCATAACTCAGTAGTAACAACGCAATGCTTGCAAACTATTCCGATTTTGGATTAGCTCATAAACTTTGGGTGAAAAGAATGTATTGTAATTGTATCCCACAGCTGGTTAACCATTCCAGAAAAAAAAAAAAAATACTAGGTAAAAGCCTATGGAACAAACAGCAATGTTTTACAGAAAATTTATTTCAAAGCGTATTGGTATAGCAATTGGTATTGCAGTACCACAGCACCTCAAAAAAGACCTCACGAAAAAAGTCTCTCTTTTTGAGCTCTAAAAATTTCAAATTGCCTATGGCACTCTCGGTATTTTTCTTCTTTCAAGAAGTAAGACAACTGCTCATCCGTCTCATCTAGGAATGCCTTTTTTTCCCCACCAGCCATTTAGGAAGCAGGGCAAAAGCAGGTCAGATTTTCATTATAACTAGATTATGCTAATCCTTTATCAAAGTCTAGTAAGAGACTCGGGGACAACATTGTTGCCATAAAAAATTTAGCTTGGGAGGGTAAGTCTTAAAGTAGTTTCTTTATTTTGGATGAAGTGCTCAGAATAAGTCAGACAAGATTGTTCTGAGACTGAGATGCTCAAAGAACAGGTGCTTACAGAAGTGTTATGTTTTCCCAGCTCACCATCCCTTGCTTCCCAGTATGCCCAATCCACATCCCTCCAGCAGCAGACAGGCTGACAGGCTTGCTACTGCTTGCGTGGGAATTGATTAGCTGACTTATGTTTCCCTGTGTGGAACAACTTATAAAAATAAAGTCTATGTTAAATGAATAAATATGACACAGCAAAGAGAAAAATCTGATAAATAATGAACTATCATATGCACTTCATCTCTAAGTGGAACCAATTTTAGAATATAAACCATGCTGCAGAATACAGTATAATATGAAGTCTTACATGGGGTGAGAAAACATACAAAATTATTTCCTGAATTCATTTAGGACCAGAACTAAACAATCTGATGAAGTAAAACTTTTTTTTTTGGTGTTTGTTTGTTTGTTTTAGTGTAGGTGGGTGGGTCAGAGAGTGTGTGTGCATGTGGTGATAATGATGGATGACACCCCTCTAAAAGGCCTCTTAGAAATGGAAAAATAATTTGAGTAATGTGTGACTTTTGCCATAAAAGTAATTGAATATTCAGGGCTAAGGCAGTTAATCAGAATTGATCGATATGGTCAACAGAACACGTTGACTTAATCAATATGGAAAATTTAATGTAAAATGCTAGCATTTTTTCACATACGCACCTTGCATCAAGATAGAAACTTTATTAAACCCAGAATGTATTCAAACTAGATCTCTACTACGTCTTAGAAACATTTGAAATGTATAGATTTTGTTACTTAAAAACAAAATGTGTCAGACAAGAATAAAACTCAATAAAAAAGCTGCCGAACATGTTATTCATGTAAAGTTCTTCAGTATCTCATATGAGATTTACTACATTAGGACCACAGTAAATAAATTTACAAGGACAAGCAACATCATAAAAATCTTATGAAAAGTAAAAATGAGTTATGCAGTAGTATAAAATTTAATTATAATTGTTAATAAAGGCTTTATGAATATTGAGTTCCCCACACTCTCTCAGTGGACAAAAGTGGAACTTAATGAATCCAGCATAAGGCAGAATTTGATGAACAATTAACTTTTTGATAGTTCTACCTGACAGAAATGGAAATGCAGGGACCCAGCATAAGCTTCCCTGTTGGACTTTTGTGAAATTAGATGCTGATTACACATATTCATTTTATGGCTAACTAAGCTTTTTGCAGGGTGTACAGATACTGTGGTGACAAATGTGTCATCTCACACAGAGAGTGCACAGTGACAGTATCACATAACTACACAGCAAACCATATAACCTCAAGGTAAACATTACATAAGCTTACAGCAACCACTGACAAGGAAATGAATGAAGATAATGCTCTATACAGTACCGGGTAGTGCAATGGAGGGAAAGGGATATAAAAAAAGGATATATTACATTTGAATATATATCTTCTTTATATGTAGCATTTGAAGCCTCAGGTTTCTGATGGCCGTATCAGTGAAAGACATACATGTCAGAAAAGGAGCTGACTCACTGCAACTGAGTCGACTCATAAAGAGTACATAATACCTAAGTATTTGCCAGCAGTTCAATGGAAAATTTGTGATTACATTTGCAGTTCAGACTGCCAAGTATACAGAACATATGTAACATGACTGCTTTTCCAACGCATGAACGAGACTTCTTTAAATGAGACTTCAAACCTCAGCCAATGAATTTAGACCAAACAGCCTGTTAACCTAAAGTAATTTTGCTCTAAACCAGGAAAATCTAAACCAAAAAAATGCAACCCTGCTGATTCCTGCCCTTTTCTGTAATAAAAACACACTAGCCCAAAAGCTGTGTCAGAGTGAAGAGTAACAAAGTACCGTGGAACCAGATGTTACCATGGCAGCCTTGAGGAACTACTGACGTACCTACTGTGAAATCAAGGACCTACTAAGAGATTGGCACAGACCACCAGTGTGGCCTGAAGAAAGGAACAAGACTTCCTGGGTTAAAAGGAGCAGAGCTTTTTTTTTTTTTTGATGCAATGACTTTAAAAGAATCTACAGTCCACAGATATTATAACCAGGAAGAACAGGGAGGAAGAAAAAAAGAAATTACCACAGGGCATAGATTGATGATGTAATAACTAGAAACTTTATGGCTAAGGGAAGTATTTGAAGGAGTAGACAGAAATGGTCTGGTCAAACAGGAGTAGTAAGACAACCCTGCATAAAATTGGTATACAATGCTAAAATCTGAAATTAAACTTCTAAAACCATCACCTCCGAAGTTCTAAAACTGCTTCACTTTAATAAATTTCCACTCCATAAAAAATGAGAGCTTAAATATTTTCCAGTAGTTTTCCTTCCAGGTCAAAAGTATTTAATTACATTTTCCTGACATGCAATTCATAAGATTTATTGGTGTTTTGGAGCAGAATGGTACCTGGGAACAAAACACAGCAACTGGCAAAAGCAAAGGACTGGAGGGGAGTCCAGAAGGACAAGGAGAGGAGAGGACTACATTACATAAACTTAAAAATCCTTTAGCTTCACTGGCATGGCTTAACATTTGGCATCAAGTCCAGACGAAGCCACAAGCTGCAGGTCAGCAGAAGCAGTAGCAGATAATAATTCCAGGCCAAAGTTTTGTCCCTCATAGCACCTCTGCAGTTGCACCTGATTCTAACATGGGATGGAGAAATACTCTCTGTAAAATGACTTTGCTATCAGGATACAGACTCCTGAGAAGCACCAAGACTTTTGCATTTTTAAAAACATTTTAGCAAGCCAAATGCTTCTTCAGAATTGAGACTTGACAAAATACAACCCAAAAATGAAAGGGCTTGATTGTTTTTCTAAGGATGCTCAAAAACCACATTGTGGGTATGACCACTGGCCATTCTCTTTATATTGCTTTATATTGGCTGAGCCTGTAACCTCAATTAGATGTGACTGTGGTATGTACCTACTACTAAGTCACTCGATGCTATGCAAGATTTTAGAACAGAAATAAAAGGTGTAGCACCAGAGAACAGTACTCCAGATAAAAGTGTAAGTGTTGCAGACACTGAAGTCAGCGGCCTCAAGTAGCAGAGGGACCATAGTGAATAAGGAATTAACAGAGTGATGGGTTAACAAGTACATGTGAACAGCGCATTAGCATGTACCTTTTTCAGCTGATGATTTGTGGATGCACAAGACCAAAAAGCTCTCTTGACCAGCGCTCAGGGCCGTGCCACTCACTTGCACTTTGACTCCTCACAGGAGTAGTGATCCCATTTCAGAGAGAGGTAAGCACCAAATTATTGGCTGCTTAACAGGACTTCTATGGGCATCAGCTCACAGGAGCACTGACAAAGACATCTGCAAATCTGATTGCAGCTCTCCTGTTACAGCTGAGGGGGGCTGCTATCTAATACCCCAGAGAGAAAAACGTCAGTGTTGCTTCCCTTAGTTCCCAGCAGACCTGGAGGGAAGGCTGCAGACAGAAAGGATGCATCCTGCTTCAAGGCAAATCAGCTTTAGAAGCGTCACTGTTAATGACTAGGAAAGAATCACATGAGTGTCTTAATTTATTCTGACTTAGTTTCTAACATAATTGTTCTAGACTTTTTCTGCTAACAAGAAATACACCATTCTAACTATGTGATTACACACAAAACTCACACTTCTCGGTATATATAAGCTGATACTCCGAGCTTCCTATCCCATTTTTATGACAGATGTAAAGTAAATGATCTATGGATATTTAATGTCCTTGCTGGCTCATCCAGCCTAAAGGGCTACTGCTGGGTTGTAAAAACAAAACAGTTGCAAAACAAAGAAAAGAAAGAAAATTAAAAAAAAAAAGAAAAAGAAAAAAGGGGGGGATATCACACAAAAAAAAACCCACACAAAAACCACAATCAGAAAAGGCAAAATCCCTCACATTAATTGAGGATACTCTCCTAGCTCTTAAGAGAAAACTGCAGGGCTAATCACTTGAAAAGAGAACGCAATTGTGTAACTTGATTATACCAATTTTACTCTTGAACATTTTTCTTTCAATGAAAAAGGCTGAGAGGTGTGAAGAACATATGCATTACTAAGCACTCATTAAAGATGTATAAAACATTATGCAGTGACTATATTGAGCTCAAAATTTCAGTCTTCACTTCCAAACTGCTTAGTAACTTTTGTTCAGAAAAATTTAAACACCTACAAAAGCTCCAGGATGATGATTGCAAGAATAATTTCCACTTTTGCAGTCTGTCTACTGCAAGAAGAAAGTTAATTTTTGTAGAAGACTAAAGACCCTAAAGATGGGTACAACTGCTGCAATTTTATTAATGTCACAAACTACCCTCCCCAACTTTTCTTTAACAAAAAAACTCTCACTACTTTCTACATAATATATGAAATAATCTGAAGTATAAATAAAGAGAAGCACTCACAAGATGCCCTTTGAGACAGAAAAATAAATTGCTTTGAGCTGCATCAGTCCATCCTGTGTATTATACCACTGGTATGTATCTATCAACAAAGTTGTCAGGCAGTTACAGGAATATGAGCAACTTGAATCATTCTACCCAAAGAATTAATAACATTTCTGTAACCGGGTATATTAATAACAAAAACACGTGGCCTGCCTCATTAGGAGCTACGCATACTTCAAAACAAGGTCGCCTTTCCAGTTTCAAGTCATGGTCTCAACTAATGATGGCTGAGGAGTGATGGTAAGGTACATTTGATAAAGTCCTGAGGCTTCTAAATTTTACCTTGATTGACAACAGAAGACCAGTTCTTCACTCTTCCTGACATGGCACTGCAGCTTTCTACCTGGCTTTACTGCACGTGACAAACCCAAGTAAACCTGACCCACAGGCAACCAAGCCGGGAACACAGGAAAATCCCTCACAAGGAGACCAAAAGCCTTTAGCAGCAAGATACCAGCCAACATATGAAAATAGAAAATAATGTTCTAACTCCTTCTTACTTGTCCAAGCAAGCTAGCAAGGAGGCAGAACCTCCTGTCTTCAGACACATCTGCCACATGGAGAAGAGGACAGATGTAGCTCACAGCCTGGACTTTCTTGTTCTGTGTCCAAACACACACACACAATTAAATTATCTTTCCTGAATTCTTGATATTTGCAATGATTCTTAAATCTGATCTTCTGGATCAGAAGGCATGGGGGTAAAGTGGCATTCATTTCTGCTTGGAAATGAATGGTGTAACCCAGATACATCTTGAACAAACAAGCCAGAACACTGTTAAAATCGGAAATTCCCAAATAAAGGTATCTATTTGACAGTGAATTTATTCTTCACATAAGTGGCTCATAAAGGAAAGCTTACTTTACAGAGCATGGACCACATTACAAAATGAACTAACTGATCATAGTACCACACCAAGAATACACTTGCATGTTTTCAGTTAACCTCCCTTGTGTCAGAAAGGAACTTCCCAAATACAGCCCATTTACTTTTCTATAAAGGATGAAAACCCTATCACAGACATTTTTAATCCATCACATTCCAATAGTCAACAATATCATATTGCATGTTCTTGAAGCACTAAATCCATCAGTTAAAAAAAGGAATAAAAAAAACCCCAAATATTACACGTTCATGACAGATGCATTCAAAGAGATCTTATGTGGTAGAACACGTGAAGGAAGCATATATTTATAGAATATGGACCAAGTAGAAGACAGGAAAGAAAATATATATTTATGTTGTACCTCATGCATACATTTCCCTTAATTTTTTAGCCAATTGCTTTTCCAGAAAAGTAAAAAGCTACCTGGTAATTAAAGTATTTCAAGCAGAGTAGTAAAAGCTTAATTGTTCTGCACTACAGAGTGCAGATTTGTGTAATTCACTGGGAAAAACTGAATAGGTTAATACAGATCCCCTGGAAACAACTCAATATTCAGTAGCCATTCAGTACACTGGATTCATTATGCTTCTACATGAATACCTTCTAATAAAAGAATTTACTATTAGCATAAGCAGATACATTTTCATTACTCTAGAGCAAAATGAAATGAATCAGGAAAATTAATTCCCGTTGCAAATCTCATTTCTCCAAACTTCTCCGAAAACACCGTTTAACCATTTGTACAAGCAGATAAGGTTTTAGAACAAGAAAGAGCACATTTCATAATATGATGTTCAGCAGCGTATGGCTGGCTTGTGATTTCACAACTTGAAAGGTCAGAATATTGTTGTATATCCTATGGATCATGAGCTAACTTCGAAAGGTTGACTGACTGCCAATCTGATTGTGGCTTGGAGAAGGGAATTACATTAAACCTGGACTTGGTGCCACAAGTGCTGCCTAGTTAAGTCACAGAAAGTACATGACCATGTCTGTCAGAAAGACAAGAGCTGAGGATTCACCTCTTCCCTACCCCTCCATCCCAAATGCATGCTGACAGCCAAGATAATGTTTGAGGGGAAAAGCAAACAGAAAAAAGGAACATGGGCTGAATACGCCATATGTTGTCAAGAGTTTTCAAGGTGGGACAAAAGGTGAAAAAAAAATCTTCAAATATCGGATCACATGATACAGGCTAAGAGAAGCAGTCAAAGGAGTCAGGTTATATGGAAGTGGTGTCAGATCCCAGGTCAACAACCCCATGTCCTTGGCTGTATGGCAGAGCAAGAGGCTACACCCGGCTGCTGCCAAGCAAAGCAACCTGGGGTGGGTGCAGCCACAGCTCTTCTGCTCCAGCATCCACCACGTCAGGCAAAACCCAGAGCAAGGGACGTGGCACAGGACACTGCTAAATCACACATACCAGATATCGGTGCTGAAGCAGGTGATTTGAAAAAGGAAAGCAGATTGAGTGCCAACAAAAGTCAAGTCTGCAGTAACTTCTAGCAGGTGAAGAATTATTTATGGTTTATCCTCTTCCACACTGTTTCTTAAGCTAAAATTAAGCTGTATTTCTTACTTTAAAATGGCACACATAATTAATTCCATCTATTTTCATCTTTAAAACTACTTTCTAAAGAAAAGGACTTACATAAAATAAGGTGTCAGGGCTACCTTCTTACAATTATGGTTTTTCGCTAAACACCCTTTTATTTATGAGCTAGCTATCAGGCCAAGAGTGAGAATTTGATTAACTAGTCCCTTGCTCCACACTGACGCAAGAAACTAAACCAGAAAGAAAATTCTAATACTGAATTTATTTAGGAATTTTAAAACACTTATTCTAAGAAACCGATATCTACAAAAAGAAAAACTTCTCCTCTGCAGAGTAATTTTGCTTCTGTATTCTTCAAAGGTCATCTGCACAATATTGAACACATCTGTTTTGAATACACTAAGCATGAGTTACAGATGCTTAACAGCCCCATTATACAGTAGTAAAAGGTATGAGAAGTCTCATCAATGAGTACTGAATTACTATAGTAGTACACAGAAAAATAATAATTAAGAGAACAATTTCAATACATCAAGAGGAAAATATTAATCATTCATTGAAAAAGACAAGTAGAAGAGGACATTTCTTCACAATCTGAGCATTTGCTGCTCAGACACATAATATTCAAGAACACCAACCACTTATGAGGTTGTGGAAAGAGATACTAAATATTAATTTACTAAACAGGAAACTAAATATGGTATTTTAGACCATGTGCTTATAGCAAAACTGTAATACATTTATAAACCTCTCTGGCTGAAAATCAATGTTTTGTTTAAAATACAACAAATCCTCTCTTGTTCCATACTATTGCATTTTATAAAACATCTGAAGAGCACTAAAAAAAATATTTTAATCATTAAAAGGTTGTCATAGTTTAAGCCCAGCCAGCAACTAAGTACCAAGCAGCTGCTCACCCATTCCACCCCGACCCCCAACAGGATGGGGAGGAGAATTGGAAAAAGGTAAAACCTGAGAGTTAAGAACAGTTTAATAATTGAAATAAAGTTTAATAACAGTAGTAATAATAATAATTAAATGGGAGAAAACAAAAAAGAAAGAAAGAAAACCCAAGGAAGATAACTGATGCACAATACAATGCTAACTGATGCCCAGCCAGTCCCCCAGTAGCAATTGGCCCCTCCTGGCCAGACGCCCCCCCAGTTTATATACTGGGCATGACGTTCTATGGTATGGAATAGCCCTTTGGCTAGTTCGGGTCAGTGTCCTGGCTCTGCTCCCTCCTGGCTCCTTGTGCAGCTCCTCGCTGGCAAAGCATGGGAAACTTTAAAATCCTTTAGAGTAAGCATTACTTAGCAACAACTAAAACATCAGCATGTTATCAACATTATTCTCATACTAAATCCAAAAGGCAGTGCTGTACCAGCTACTGGGAAGAAAATTAACTCCATTCCAGCCTAAACCAGGACAAAGGTGCACACCCAACAGAATCAGTATTTCAACAGAATCAGTATTTCAAAGAAATCAACATAGCAAACAAAGAAATTTAAAATAAAGTCATCCATCTATCCATACCCTGAATTCTTTGAACTGCAAATAAATAAGCCAATCTTCAGAAATATGTATTGAAGGGAAATGGAACTAAAATTGCCATTGCTTTTCAGAACATGATTCAATTATAATTAGGTTAATTAACACCTCAAAGCAAAATCTTGTAATTAGCGTACTCTTTTTGTAATCAGGATTATTTTGTAGCTGTTCTAATTTTTGCAGATTGATGACATACATAAAATTAAGTTAATGAAAAATAAGGAAGCAAATAAGATTTTTACATCACTCTCAAAAATGAAGCTAAGACAGATTACAAATTTAATATCCAAATTGCTTCCAAAGTCATTTGAAACATACATATTTAATCACATAGGTTGTGTATTTATTTTCCTGGCAAATCCAATCTATGAAAGAGAACAAACAATCCTGTTCCTGCTTCCTCCCCGATTCATGACATTAGAAGTCCCATTATTGCAGTTTTTTGTTCTTCCAGTAATTCATTTCCCAGTTTTGTAATTCCTGGCAGACTTAAAGCATGTCGTAACAGAGTGGCCCATCATTCTAAAAGAATTATTCCAGCTTGTATTTTATTTACAGCTCATTTCTACTTTATATTTACTTATTGTTTCATTTTCCAGCCAGAGGATTTCGTCAGACTGAAAAAAACCCTTCACTACAAGAAAGCTTTTTGCTGATACACAAATGTACACAGGTTAAGATCATAATACCTTTTAACTTACTACAGCCTACTCCTGTAAAAACTTACTCCAAAATTCCTACTAAAAATCAGTTTAACACTGGGATGTTTTAGTTTCCGGGTGTGAATCCCAGTTAAATTCAGTTTAAATTAACTCCAGAATATTATTTACACTGTAAGTACTAGCAGAAATAGCCTTAAAGTCTATGCTAATTTAAGACTTTTTTTTATTGATAAGCCTGCATATAAATTAAATACATCCAGAGTCTTTAGTCTGCCATTGACAAAACTCGAATCATTTACGTAATTCCTCTCTGATCTCCTTCCAATTTGTCAACATCTTTTTGGAGAATGGGGAATCCTTCCAGTAATAATCTCATTAATGTTACATTAGAATAATAATAATGCCACTCTACACTTACTGTCTACCCACCAGCTGATCCACCTTAGGATCATATTAACTTCTGCTGCTATGAGCTCACATTCAGTTGGATACCAGAACAGCTCTTTCGAAGTTGCTGCTTAGCAAACCCTACCAACACCCTGCTCATACCGTACATCATTGATATTATTTATTTTTCATACATACGATTTACATTTGGTCATATTAAAAACATTTTTTTCAAGTTACCCCCCATTAAGGCACTCAATCGCATTATAAATATATCCTAAACTGAGAACTATTCTAGTTATATAAATTATCGTATCAGCAGTTATATCTGCTGCAATAATTTTGAAGTCTTTTATTTTAACCACTGGAAAAAAATGTTTCAAGCACTTTTAACAAGTATCAGTTTATGATACCAACAAGAATGTGCTTATCAGCCAAAATGGAAATCCATTACTTCTTTTATAACAAGGCCACCAACTACTAACTATGCAACCACCTCTTAAAAGATAAGCTGATCCTGCTTTAATTAGCAATTTGGACATAAAAGAAAGAGGCTGCAATTTGCTAATATATTTGTTGACTCTGAGAATTTTTGGAACTGACATGTAGCTCACAAGATACTCTGAAAAAACAAAATGTATAGCTGCTTTTCAAGCAAACTGAAAAGAATCAACTAAAAATGCAACCAAAGCCAGTTTTCTCTCAAAACCTTTAGATGTTCCCCTTCTACAGCCATGACCCCGATTAAATCAACAGGGTTGTTAAGAACCTGCTGAGTTGTGTGTTTGAGGACAGGAAAAGGCTCAGCTCTGCTTCACTGCATCTTGCTGTACATCTTCAAGGACACAAGTAGAAGATAGATATTACAATAATTATTCATATTAGTTTGAACTTCTTGCTTAGAGTTTGGAAATCCCAGGCAGGAACACTGTTCTCTGAAAATTCTCCCATGAAACAGTTGCAAGAAAACTGCACGCAAGAGAAGAATACGCTTAGGAAGATTGCTGGACAAGTTTCAAAACCCCAGGC
Source organism: Falco naumanni (assembly GCF_017639655.2). NCBI lineage: Eukaryota > Metazoa > Chordata > Aves > Falconiformes > Falconidae > Falco > Falco naumanni. The sequence continues at coordinate 41,968,133 of NC_054054.1, read as the reverse complement.
TGTACTATTTCTGCAGAGAGGATGAAGACAGTATCACGGACTTTCCCAGACTTCAGCTATGCAATTGCTTGCACTAATTCTTCCCTAAAGAGATCTAAAGCCCTCCGTGCCTTCAGTCTTCCCCCAGAAAATGCTAACCTGCATACACATAAGCTCAGAAGTTCAAACACATACACAAGCACCTTTAAACAGTGAATAGAATCACTGGGAGGCATAGACTGACAAGGTCCAGACCCTACAGGGCACTACATGCTACAGATAGTACAGAGTTTTCAAGCAAAGAACCATAAAAGTAGAAAAAAGAAAATTTAGCTAGAGGTTCTCTTAGCCAGCACAAAGTCTCCATACTAAGATCCCAACTAGAGCTGGCAGAGGCACAGATGTTAGTGAATCCCATGGCAAAGAAGAAACAATGACAGCCAAAATGCAGCTGATATTTCTTGGGAGATTCTAATGGATGGAAAAAAACCACAAAAACCTGAAGTAAACAGGCACCTCCTAGTTTCTAGTTCAGAAATCATTTTAAGCAATACATAGCATAATGTTGGAGAAAATAAGGTCGATTCTGTTGCTATTCAACAGAATAACTTCATAAATAATGTTTAAAGTTCAGTTTTAGTTAGAAATGAAAAATTCCATATTCATTTTCTGGTAGGATACATCTTCAACTCCCTGACATGAACGGCCATCACATAATTAGCCCAGGACAGAGAAGACTGATGCACACTTCAACCTCCTGCACTCCCAGAAACACCACAGATCTGGGAGTGTTCTGACAGCAACAGAGCTCAAAAAGAAATTAACAATTGGAAGAATAGTGTTCAAGTAAAAAAAAATAAAAAATATTGACCTTATTATACAGCTGGATTGAGCTCGAATGATCAAAAAATAAGCTTTTATAATTCATCTTCCCTTAGATCTATTTTGAAGATGACTTCAGCTGAATCTATCAGATAGAAAAATTGCTCAAAAATGAAAACAAGTAGAACGTGTATCAGGCATACAGTGCTCCATTACCACTTACTCAACTCTTCCCAAAATTCTTTGAAACATGCAACCGCATTCACAAACCCTCCAAGAGGAAAGCCGGCTGTGTACACACACAGGTGTGTTTTGGATGCAGCTCCCTGACAATAGTAATAAATTATGTATTTCCTGTGGAGATTTGTTTGCACACCAGATTTAGGGTTGAAATACAAACAAAACAAGGTTCACTGAATATAAATACTATCCAATTAACAGGAATGGTTGGGAATATATTTATATTTTCCATGGTAATATAGAAATTAGTCCATTTTCCATACACATTGCACAAGGGTTTACATTAGGCACAAGTTCATGAAGTATAATGTCAGCTGTAATTATTATGATTTCCTAAATAAATTGTATTAATTAAAACTATTTGGAATTTTATCTAATGACATATTTATTTTATAGATATAGGTACTTAATTTTACCAAGTGATATTATGTACCAAAAAAAGAAAAATCATTAATCAATTACTTTTACCTGCCTTACAACATACTATTGCTTCATTTTAAGTTACTGTAATGGGCATCTTAAATTTATCGGGGAAAAAACCCAAAACATGCACTGTAATTCAGAATTGTCTCTTCATAGAAAATCTAGGATGAAAATGTGCCATACTGAAGGAAAATAATCAGTCACGAAAAATTTGCAACAGGAACACTCACCATTATTCACATTACTGTTAATATGCTGTAACAATACAGAGTAGTCCAAAAATATAAAGATCCTAAAAGGCACAATTGCTGCACGGCTCTTGTAATAAAGGCATATTTGTAAAACAACCACACCGCTACTTAGAATACCTAGGAAAAGCTAATGAATAGAACTACAGCTTGACACTAGGAAACTGAAATCTTATCAAAAGAGCAAACCTTAGCTTCAGAAATTATACACAACTCCTTCATATTGTCACCCCTTTGTTCACACATGAATATTTCTGGTGTTTTCAAAAAAAAAAAAAAAGTTGTGTTGATGTTGCTGGTTTATGGACGTTTTTCTTCCTGCCTGCCCCCTTAATATATATAACTTGCATCCACTTGCATTTAATTATTTTGCAAAACCACCAGGGAAAAATAAAAAATAATCCTCTGAGTCCTTGTGGGCAACCTCCACAAATACTATTTTCCAGCTGCATATAAAATATCACGGAATGGCTCTTATGCCCTTCCTAAAAGTGTAATTCTTTTTTAAGAAACCAACCACAGTGTAACAAATGAAATTGTAATTCATTTTGGTTACTATGCATGAGGGTGAGAATAAGAGGCAGTAACCCCTGAGGATATATTTTCAAGTTATACATTTCCTTATAAAAACTTTATAGAATTAAAAATTATAAGATTTCTAGTAAAAAAGGATTAGCTATTATAAACTCTCAGAAAACAATGCTAGCAATCAATACATATACCTTATACTTTTAGCTAATTTTGACATTGATGCCAGATCAAAAAAAACCCCATATTTCAATTATTAAATTCAATATGGCTGAGAAAAGAAGTTCTAATAAATTGTTCAATTGTGCATTTCTTACAAAATCTCAGTAATGGTAATGTGATAAAAGACATGTGGCAGGGCATATCTGCTACTCTTTAAACATGACAACAAGCACTGGGAAAATAGGTACTCCAGCAAACTATAATACTCTTACATCTCTGAAAGCCAGAGAAAGTTTTAATTAGTTTGCTAGTTCAGGGCTTCCTAGAATAAATGCAATTCTGTCATTTCTAATGCACTCTCATGATCAGTTAATGGACTTTTTTTTTTTTTTTTTTTGCCTCCAGCTCAGACAACCTTCTTGTCTTATAATTTCTTTTAAATCAATTCACAGGTTCTCCATATTTTCTCATCCAGAACACTAATGAGCTTGTCTAAAATTCAGTTTTAATGCACCATTCTACTGGCACACAGAAGTGTTCTTTTTCATATCCACAATGCATTTCTGCATTACTCCCCAAAATTTCCATAGAAATCAGTGGAGGTGCCACCATTTGAAAATCTGACACCCACATGCCTATTTATACCCTAGCTCAGAGTCCACACACACCCACCCCCCACCCCCACCCCCACACACACTGATACAAGCAGCTTGATTAGCATTTTTGGAGCCCAAAGAGTTGTGTACAACCATTCTTGATTTTTCAAGCATTTTCCAAAATCATGTCCAACTTGGAGAACAAGAGGGCACTTTAAATATTCAATTGTAAATGCCAAAATAAAACATTTGTTTTGTATTGGAAACACAGAATTCTGTCTTGGAAATCACAGAATCAAATTTTGGCTGTGTGGAACCTCAGGATGCCCTCTACTCCAAACTCCTGGTCAAACTAGGGCTGCCTTCAAGGTCAGATCAGGCTGCTCAGGAACTTTTGCAGCACAGTTCTGTTGCATTTTGTGGCCATTAAATCTCCCCTCTATTCAGTTACCTGCAATTAATGACTTACAGAAGAACTTCACATCTCCATGATTTCTGTAGTCACCAGCTCTTACGAATCTACGGTGGACTTCAGAATTCAAACTGACCGGGGTTTAAATATTTACATATTTATTTATTTCCCAAGATAAACTTTCAAATTAGGTGTCCTCTTTAAAAGGAAAGTGCTTTGAAACTTTTTAAGGAGATCAAAATCTTTGCATGTGGAATGTGCATGTAGTATCTTGCGAAGGTTGTCACTGCACAGGCGGATTGCAATCTAAGCCCAAACAGAGGTAAATGAGATACTTTCTTGACTTGACCAGACTGTGTATACAATGTTAAGCAGAAAAAAAGAAAAGCCTTTAAACTGGGATGATCATTAACTTATCTCAGAAAAACAGAAAGAGCAGCTGAATAACTTAAGCTAAAAATGCAACAGATGAACACAATCTGAAGGTAGCGCATTTCTCATCACTTGAAGCTTTTGTGATGATGTTTGTGCAGCTTACAAAACCAGGCTTTAGTCAAATGTAATATATTGGATTCAAAATACAGAAAATAAGTAAAACTACTTATTTCTCAATACAAGAAATTAAATTACATGTTCAGAAGGTTTTTGTATATGTCCATTCTATCTAAAAACCTATGAAATGAAGAAATCTGAACAGAAATATTCATAAATGTTGAATAAAATAACAGCCCAACGTTTCTGTACCCACTCTTGACTGCACTGCATTTTCCACCATCAGTGGCAAAGGGGCACCTTAGTTTCCACCACTGAAGAAATGCACGCCCTGCAGTACAACTTATTTCTTTATTTACATTCATTGAAGCATGCTATCAGACAAATCTAGCAAAACCAAAAGTTAACCCAAGCAACCTGAGAAACTATGCAACTTCAATGGTACTTTCACTTCTTGGCTGATGTACTCCTTTTTCTGGGTAAAGTGTTGGAAAAGAAAGGAAAACAGGAAATTCACACACAAAAGACTCCGTAATTTGTTCTTTCCACAATAGATCATAGTTCATGGCAGCTGCAAGTCCTATGCCAACAACAGTATTGGAATAACAGAGAGCTGGTAACCTCATTTTCATTTGGTATCAAAATGAATTCAGGATTTTAGTCCATCTTCCATATCAACAATAAAATTATCGAGGTTTATAATGGAAGTTAATTACCATGTTACCAACAGCTATATGAAATGAAACATACATCTCTCTGCCTTTGAGTCTGTAAAGTTGTGTGTGTACATTGTTAGAGATTTACATGTCCAGAATAATTTGCAGAAAGATAACAATGTTTTCAAAAACAAAGGACAGGTGTAATTTCCTTAGAGAGTGACTCACTGGAAGCAGCATAGGACCCATCCGGAGACATCGGTTTTGAGGAACTAAAAAAGTAACTGTATTTTATCTCTGTTTTATTCTGAAAACAAAAACATCAGGTCTGTTCTCACACTCAAAAGGCAGCCTACATTTCTATCCAGCAGACCAATCTCAAGATCCACAATGTCTAGGACAAAATTGTTAGTAGCAGGTGGATGGACAGATGGGGTTAGCTGGAATTAATTTTTAATATAATGAGCATTCCTCGAAGAAAAATGACTTGTGTGTTTTAAATAATGGAGCTACCCATCTTGCAGCTTACTGGAATAAAATTATGTAACCAGTTTCCTATTATTAATGGCAACTCAGGAACAGAAAAGCACCGAGCCATGGGTTCAGCAAATTGCTCTGACAGAAGTTTGATGTCCACTGCCATATTTCTCTGGGCAGCACAGCTCCTGCCCCCATGCGTGCACTCACAGCACATGTAAATTTGTACAGACACAGGAAACGTGTTGTGCATAGAAATACTAAAATCTGCTCTGACAATAAACAAACTGGTCTACCTGGTTAAAAGCTGGATAGCACTATTATACACATGTTACCTAGCATCACTTTCACCTTGCTCTTTTTAGACCACTGGAAAATGTTTTTGCCTCTATTAGCTAATTTTACTCAGTCAAAAGGTAACTGGTTGAGCATACACTCCTAATCCATTGCGGCACAAAATGAAACAGATTTTAGAAGTTTCTGTATTTTTTTGGTTGTTTTTTTGTTTTTAATGTGAACCTGTCTTCTATGGGATAATAATAAAACAAGAGTATGGGCTCAATCAGATCCCTGTCTTAAAGTTGATGGTTTCATAAATTTCTAAACTGCCTTTAAGACAAACATAAGTAAATAGTTGTTGCTACTGTATACCTGCTCATACTTTGAGACTATAAATTATTTAGAACAAGAACCTCTAAACATTTTTAAACAGAGCTCTCCACAAGAGATCACGAACAAAAACTGTTCAAGATTTTATTAACAAAGATTATTATATAATTATGTAAAATGAGTAAATATAGTATCAGGCTAGAGGAAGAAGCAAAACAAGTCAAAGATACTTGCCTGGGTAACGAGCGGTTCCAATAGCCTCTCTACTGTGAGAGTCCTGATTTCCAAACTTTTGGGGTCCCATTTCAAAATGATAGGTGATGTTGCAGAAGTCATACTCCCTAGAACAGACAAAATGACACAACATCCATGCATTATTAGTGTAATATCCAAATACTGCAGAGTTTATTTAGAAAATACCACATATGCTGTTCTTGTTCATATATGAAATACTTCTCCATAATCTTGCTAGTGTTCCGCTGCTCCCAAGAACTCCCAGGTGCGCCACTGCCACATCCACCAAGTGCTTAAATGTTCATATTTAAAAACTTTTCCTCGCCTATACTCCTTAAGAATAGACACCCTAACACGCTGCATACATGTTGCACTGGATGTACGTGGCAAGGTTTGGGTAGTGATGGGGCTGCAAGGTTGGCTCTGTGTGAAGATATCAGGGGCTGCCCCTTGCTGGGCACAGCAGGGGCCACCACAGGACAGAGCTGAGCCCATCAGCAATGCTGGTGACATGTCTAGGAAAGCACATTTAAGAAAGGACAAAACACTGCATGGCAATTCGAGGAGTGAGGCAAAAAAAGTGTGAGAAACAATCCTGCAAACCCCAAGGTCAAAGAAGGCGAAGTGGAAGGAAGTGCTCCAGGTGCTGGAGCAGAGGTTCCACTGTAGCCCATGGAGAAGTCCATGGTGAAGCAGGAATTTCCTATGAGAACCACATCAGAGCAGATATTACTGCAGACCATGGAGAACCCAATGCAGCAGCAGACAGATAAGTCCTGAAGGACCTGCATCCCATGGAGAGCGCACGCAGGAACAGGTTCATTCTGAAGGACTGCAGCCCATGGAAAGGACCCATACTGGAGCAGGGGGGAAGTGTGAACTGACTGCAACCCCCATTCCCCAGCCCCCCTGGACTGCTCTGGGCAGGAAAGGCAAGGAAGCAGAAGAGTCAGGAGTGAAGGAACGAAGCTGAGACCAAGAAAATATGGGGTGGGGTGGGGTGGGGGGTGTCTCTGCATGATCGAACTGTATTTTAATTAGCAATAAAATAAATTATTTTTTGCCAATTCAAGTCTGTTTTGCCCATGACGGTAACTGGTAAATGACTGTAATGTCTTTATCTCCACCTACGATGTTTCCATACTATTTTGTCCCCATGTCCCGTTGCGGATGGGGGAGTAAGAGTGTGGCTTGTAGCAGCTAGCCAGGGTCAACCCACCAACACAACAAATAAAACAAATTCAACAAGCCTGTTCCAATTTTTGAGTAAAACTTCCCCACAGCATTCAGGCTTCCTTAATTTTACACCTAAAATGGTAGTACTTGCTTAAAAACAAAATAAGCATTCTCCAGACCATTTTAGGCTTAAAAGCCTAAACAAGCCCTAAAACAAAGGCAGCAGCAAGTTGCTGTCATTTTATTTGCCAATTTAAGTCTTCATGAATTTTTCAAGACAGTGGACTTTACATTTCAAATTCCAGATAGAGAAAAATCCAGCTGTCAGTTTGTAAGAGACATAGAATGCACCTCACTGAGCTGGAAAGTGATGAAAGTATTTGGTGACAAGTAATGCCACGTGTAAACTAATTTTCCCACAATAAAAACAAACAAACAAAAAAAAAAAACAAACAACAAAAAAACCCACAGGAAAATGTGATAAAAATGTTTATTTTAAATAATTCTGGTTTAAATATTTCCCTTCATTTTAAAATTAAAATTAAAAATTCATAGTTCCAAATACCCAGAATACCATAAGAACTCTAGCAGGTAAAGACAAACCAATATCATCATATTGTATGGTGCATAAGTGAGATCCAAATCAAGCCCTCTGTGTACAATATCGCAAAAGTTTAAAATTGTTTTCTCCAGAAAACTAAGTTTAACTGACAAGAGAATTTCAGTAATTAAAAAATAAATAAATGAAATTCAAAGTCACCACACAATTCAATGAACAAAATCAAAAGAAGTTCAGCTATTGCTCCTTGAATAACAATCCATTTCATAAAGCTTGATTCAATAAGGTATGTATTCAGTATTTACCAACATTATCTAGTATATACAAAATAAATTGTACTGCTTTTACTGCTTTATTCAGGAGAATGTCTTGAGTAATTACTATCACCCAAAATTAAAATGCTAGTAAGGATATGCAAAAGTCATTCACAGTCTGCAAAAGACCATGTTACTAGAAGGCAACTTAAAATACTTGCTCAAAAAGAGAGGCGTATCAGAATCCCCTAATCAATGTATTTATAAATCACATATCAAACCAGCTCTCAGCCTTCTCTCATTTGTGAACATTTGGTAGAATTATCAGATAATATCTAGGGTGTGCTACATTGCTATCCAGTTTTCACTCTTCTGCAAAAAATCATCAGGTTTCATGGTTTACAATGCTGAAAACTCCCATAGATGCGATTAAAGAAAATCATTAGACAGTTTCTAGTTGCTGTAAACATGGTTAATGGGGAAGCTATCCTCATTTTTCCAACAATGTTTAATCATCTTTCACAGAACCTCTTTCTTTTTCATGTAGCATGGTTGCTACTCCAGTTGGCCTGTGTATTCTAGAAGTATGTTTTCAGTACACAGTTATTCTAGTCAATAATTTATGAGTTATGATACTTTTAAATGTGTCAAATACAGTTTCATTCTTTTTAATAAGCACCCTTGTCCTCACTATTAACATGGGTACTGAAACATACACCTCTCATTATACAAAAATATATCCAAAGCTGTAACATAGTCCAAAGCCTACATAAGCCAAGTAATTTCAGTGGATGGCAATCATAAAGCTGGCATAAAAGATAACCTGGATGGTCACTTTTTTCAATCAGAACACTGCCTCAGTGTCAACCTTAAGTAAGAAATAGAAAAAATATCCTTCAGAATTCAATATGAAAGGGTGAGCAATACTTTCAACTATAAAAAGGATACATACAAGAGAGAGCCTTAGGAAAAACCCGTAAGAAAGTTTTTCATTTGCAGTAAAATCTACCCCACAAAAGCAAATAATTAAAAAGTCAAATTAAGCATTTTACTCAACATTTCTCCAGCTGCTGTCACAACAGCAATTTTAAATGACAAAAGACTAAAAAGAAGTTACCTGCCCAAGTCCATGTATATGAATAGATGGAATATTTCTTCCTTGCCATTTCTACAATGATATCCCTAATGTGAACAGGTGAACAGGGACCGCTCAGTTGGAGAAAGGAAAATACACTAACGATATCTTATGCCTATTAGACCAAATATTCCCAAAATCAGTAGCTTTAAGTATTTCACTGAAAACAAAATGCTTCATAGCTTACACCTGACTTAGGGTTGCACAGTACTAGTGAGGGAGATAACCTGTGTGAGCAGAGGATAATGGTATCGCATAATATTTTTCGTATAAAGATAAAAGTCTATTATGTTAGATAGAAGAAAACACTAGTAAAATACATATGTCACATAAGTGAAAGGTATCTCCTTTCCCATTACCTTCTAGACTAGACTGATATCCCTTGTTTTCTAAAGTATTTTTTTAGTAATTGTTTGCTTACCCCTGGAGTTTCCCATTTACGGCCATTTTTTTAAGTACTCAGTAACATACACAGAAAACAATCAATTTGTTCTTCAAAATGTGAAACTAGGTTTCTCATCTCAGTTTCAGCCTCTAATTTAGAAACACGTACTGATTGTTCTTTGGGGTAAGTCTCATTGAAATAAAGCTTACATGGTGGTTTTGTGATTGCAGAGTTAAGAAAATATTTTTAGCAGAAAGTTTCAGTGAAACTTAATTTCTGTTGTTCACATATATTACCAACTGGCATCCTGATATTTGAAATTTGATATTATTAAATAAATAAATTATGTTAATAGCACTGTAGTAGTACTGCTGAAGAAATATAGAGATTATTGCAGTTCTAATCCTGAAACTAGTTCCACCCTTTTTCAAGAATATATTTCAGGAATTCCATTTCTTAACTTTGTTTTTTCATCCTTCCACATGGTCTAAAATACGTTTGTCTCTTGTTTTAAGCTTTTAGTTTTTCCTAAATACAGCAATACAGAAATGTCTCTACCTGGTCTGGTAACTAGCATTCAATGTGAACATTTGTTTAGGCAGTTTGTCTTCAAAGCCTGTCTGTAAAGAAAGTATTTACTTCAGTCAACAAATCTTTAGAGTGGATACCGGTATTTGAGCCAAATTCCACATCAGTGGAATTCTTCATTAACATAACAGTCACCAAAAATCTAACTCCACATCACCCTTATCACCAACCTTTTCACACAGCAAAATTATACTTTTTCAAACATTCTACAAAACCAAAATACTCTGCACCGGAAATTACTTTTTTCTCTATCACACTACAGCATATTGTTTTCCCATACAATAGATCCACTTCCCTTGCAGCTTACACAGATGTGTATTCTGATGGTCAAAAACTGTCACAAGTGACACTGGACCTCATTTCTATACTGCAAAATGAAAGTATTTTAAATCTACGTGAGCAAAAGCAACATTTGCCAAAGCAAACTGATAATTTTTTAGAAATATAAACATTGCTAGCCTAGAACAGGTCTCCAGTTGAGGCCAGAAAAACTCTAAACCAACAGATGTTAGTCCAGTTCACATCTGCAATGCCATTGCAGACATGAAAGACAGCTGGTAAACGTTTCATACAGAATGAAGTAAAAACCCATTCTATCTGATTCATAGCAAATCTGCAACATTAATCTGGTGACAATACCAGATGGCATCACAAGTCTGTACTTCCAACATTATGTTTGCTACTAGAAGGCAAAAAATGAACTTCACTGGCAAGAAAGAAAGGTGTCCAGCAAGGTGGAAAGTTAGTAACTTGAGAGGAGGTAAAGGCAAAATAATAATAATTTAGCCCTTGTTTCCAGATATTAAATTTTAATAGCCCTAATACCTCAAGGGATTTATATATAAAAAAGATTTTATATATAAAAAGAAAAAAAAAAAAGCTTTACAAAGGATTCTCCCACATCAATTACCATCTTGGCTTATAGTCCCCATGCCCAGACTGATGGGGCATGTGCTTTACACCAACCTGATCTTCCACAGTAGAGAGGCCAGTTCAGCTCCTCCTGCATGTTTCCATCCTTTGTGTTTTGTAACAGTGCTATGAATTCCATCAAGAACATAACATGGTTGAGCTCTAACTAAATCCTACAGAAGAAAAACAATTTTTCAGTTCCCTGCCTGACTTGGGAGGCACATGTGTGACGGCACCAGTAACAAGTAAAGCTCTGAACACGGCAGCAGAGGTGAAGGGGAAGACAGAACTGCCTCTTCAGCAGCAGCACGAACACAAACTGGTTTAAGATGACTGAGAAACTGAATGACAGATACTCTGCGCTTTCTTGGTTTGCATCCTTAGACTGAGAAGGATGTCAAAACAAACACCTCTGTACACAGAGACAGACTTATGTGAAGAATATGGGAATTCCTTGCAGCAGGATACACAGTCTTTTGAGACAGAAATGGAAAAATCCTGACTGACTTCACTGGGAGCTAGAAATCTAAATGTGAATGGTTATATCCTTGAGTATGGCTACAGAGTACAACAGCGTGACATTAAGGATGTGTGAGCTGGCTCCGAATTACCTCATATAGGTACAGGGCAGGCTGGAGCACAGGACAAACTAGCTCAGACATTAGAAACACTAGCAACGTACACAGCCCTAGAAACTCCACCACTTGGCTGACCTGGCTGGCAGAAGACTGCAGTGATACCTGTTGGTATATACAGCTGAGATTCTGCTGTTACCTTAGGTTTATCTGCAGTACTGAGCAATGCAGACATACCTTGTGACCTGACATGAGCAGATAAAGTGCCATTCCAAGAGCTCCGATACTCAAGGGAACCTGGTTTCCAACACTATTCTCAATCCATTTGCCCATTCTCTGTCTCTACTAATGCAAGAATACAAGTAGAGACAGAAGGACACAGAGAATAAGTGCATAAAAATTGCAAAGAAGCAAAATACAGGGGAAATGCTACGAGGACAGAGACTAACAATGATGAGTAAGAGAGCAATGGAAAAGGGAATAGAGAACACCCTTTTCTACAGATAAAAGCAACTATCATTAGTCAATGACAGCCCAGTACAGCCTCCAGAAGATCTGGCTGAAACGATCAGTTGACATGGGCAGTTCCCATCACCTTTCTTAAAAAAGGATGAAGAAGGAAAGAAAATAAAAAAGAAAAAAAGGTGGAGCAGGATGGTTTGGAGGAATACATGTCTCCATATGTTTGAACAACCAGCTCTTGGCATATTTATTTATGTTGTCTCATAAATGTGACTCTTTTGTCTTCTCGCCTAAAACTTAAGCAGGAAAACCCAAGCCAAAATAAACCTCTAGGCCCCACTTCCCAGCTTAACCATGCAGAGAATTTTTTATTTGAGCCCTTCTAAGCTCTCAGCTTCCTTTTGAATTCACAGCCCTCTCTGCTTCTGCTAACCCTCCACCTCCATGGGTTGAGATTCTGGTCTGGCCTCAACAAAATGATGTTCTCAAATGGAAGCAGCCCATTATGCAAAGCCAGACTTCTAGCCAACAAACCATCAAGTGAGGAGGAAAAAGGCCTTGACAAGGGGAAGATTACCTTGGCAACAAAGCCGGGGGAAGGTGACCATAGAGTGCCCTGACACAGAAACACAAAAGCTATAAAAAGGCATGGCTGAGTCATTCACACTTTTCAGTCACATTAACCAGCTCAGTCTTGGGAGCAACTGCCTACACCAAGACTTGTCTGATCCAGGAGGGCAAATTGCCTTCAGAAATCAAAGCGACCATGAAGAACTCACAGGGAAGGTGCAAACTGCAGCACAAGGGTCAGTGTAACAAAGGTTCCACCTACACCCACCCGCATGACCTGCGGGTTCTTCTGCTTTAACTAAAAAGAGTGATAATATGTTCCAAAACTGTGGGCAAAGCTGAGCTGTATGCAATGTCCAAATTGTTTTTATCTACTATAAAGCTTAGAAAAATAATTCCAGTTTAATGGCTCACACATCTACAGCTATGGGTCGCTTGTCTGTTCAGGCTCTCACATCAGCATGGCCCTTGATGGCCTTGAGGAACGTGGTACCATGATGTCAGGCGTGGTCGTACAAACCTATGCCCCCTTGGTCCAGCACACCCCTGAGCTCCACCCAGTTCCTAACAGGCCCATTTTGAAAAGATGTTTAGACAAAGAACAGTATGGACCTGAGGTCAGTCTGTGGACTCTGGGGCAAGAAGCTGGACTATGAATTCAGCTCTGGAGAAGTTTAATATATAAAAGATCCTCACTCTAAGAGGATGTTAGATACAATACCTAATTCCTAAAACACCTAAAATCTAATCGTTGGTTCTATATGAGTAACCTGGTGTTTTGGGGAGGGCTGTCCCTAAGAAGGATAGAAAACAGAGGGATTCCCATTTGATTGATGTGGTAAATACTAGGAGTAGAATTGTTTGATGTGAAAAGTGATTTTCCCCAAGATGAGTAAGCAATGAAAGTGCTTCAAAGCTGTTTTAAGTAGCCATACATAAAATGTCTACATAAAAATATTTTATCTTACATTATCTATAACATGCTTTTTTTCCACTGAATAACACTTACAGTTAAGGCAGTGGAGTTTCCTAAAAAAGCTCAGTGAAATAAAAGGTTTTAAGGAACCTATACCAAAAGGAAGCCTAAGTTCCAGCAAAAGATTGCCAAGTTACTTCTGCACAACTGAAGATTTCTCAACAGATCACTCTGTATTCACACAGCTCTTCAGTGTCTGCTAATAAAAGTCTTCTCACTGAGTTCTGGACGTGATCAAAGTCTCTGAGCTCACTGCTGCTGAGATGCTGGTTCAGGTAGGGTCACACTGCAAGCCTAGGAAAACCAAATTATTGTAAATCAGGTCCTTGGTGCAGATCCTATGCTCTGCATTCTCTCTCCACCATATTTCCCCCAAAATTACTTCAAATTTCTACATATAGCAAAGTAATACCTCTATAAGACATTTAGATTACTGTAGATATGATCAAATTACAGAAATTATTCTCCTTTTTATTACTAAAATCATAAAAGCTTTGTTAAAGTCCTGTTCCTTCTTAAGAAAACATTAATCTCATATCTTGCAGGGGGAAAAACAAAACCCAAAAACTTTTATTGACTAAATTATTTAACCTCTTTGTATTTTTAGTCACTGTATTAAACTGGCATTGGCAATACCTGCTTACATGTCTACAAAAGCAGAGAAGTATTAAGCCCTACTGGTATAAACTAACGCACATTTGCTCCCCCTGCAACACAGAATTTGTATCTCATATTCCAACAGTTATTCAATAAAAGTTCTTGAACTTTGGAAGCTTCTGCCACTGCATATAGGGGTCATCCTTTCACTGAAAATATCCTATTTACAATTCCTCATACTTTGAAACTACAATTAACCTTACCTCTATTTCCCTGCAGCTTTTCTTCATTTCTCTGACAGATAACTTCTTATTCCATACAATCTACCATTGTTACTTTCAAATGAAAAAAAAATCGCATTTTTTCCTATGGAGAGTCAAAGCTTTAGAGGTTTTTGCACTTTTGGTTGGCTTTTTAAGGAGACTATTTCCCTGCTAGTTTCACTACAACAGCAATACTATTAACATCATCTCTACATGTCTTTCTCCTTCATTAAGCTTTAAATTATCTAACTATTAATTATTCTAATTAGGAGGGGTTTGCTCTTGTTCCTACAGATGCAACACTATTTTCCTGCACTGAACAGAATCTTTTAGTTATCTTAACTACAGATAAAACCAGCTGAAAGCTTGTACAATTTCACTGTGATGTACTGGATGACAACATGCTCCCCTTGCCCTTGCAAAGTCTACAAGCTTCCAACTACCGAGAATGAGCTGTTCCATTTTCCAATTCTATAATTAACACATTAAACAGAACTGCTTGCAAACAAAGCCCTGTGGAAGCACAGTTGACATTTCTTTGGCAATTAATATTAAGGGCCACTAATAAACTTTCTGAACATTCCCACCAACTTCTAGATGCACACATTGACTTTTTGCTGGTATCTGCATTTGTCAATCTGTTCATCACTTGCCTCAGAAATTCCCAAAAATCTTAGAGAAGTTTATCAGCTAACCTTGTGTTCATTAAATCTGCTCTTTCTTTAAGCATGTTAAAGAAAGTTGCTCTGTCCCTAGCAAACCCATTCAGAAAGGCCTCATATTCTGATAGAAGCCACATGTACCATTCCATAATTATTTACCACTGTTCCATTAATCCAAAACCAGGACAAAGTAAAAATCTATAATGATGTAAATAGATTTTAAGAATAAGAACTAAATTGCCTAATTGTGCTTTATTCTTCCCTCCCCCCGATGTTATTCTTATGCTGATGCATGTTTTAAATAAAGCACAATGCATAGCCATCCATGATGATATCCAAAATCTTCTGTCTTCCCCAGCTGTGTGTTTGCAGGATTTTCTGCAGTTTCATTAGCTAGGAAATACTGAAATACAATGTGGTATAAGACATGATATTCTGAAATGATTAATAAAGATATTAAAGGTCTGTGTTACCTATTCAGAACAGTCCTTTATTCAAAAAGTAAGTAATGTAGACAATCAGAGAACACATACTATTACTAACATAAAAGATGACATCCAAAGCCAGAACAGTGTAGATGGCATGCTTAAAGAAAATAACATTTACAAAAAAAAAAAAAAAAAAGTAGCAGTTTCTCCGAAAACCTACATACACTTTGGAAAAATGTAATGTAAAGAGGACCAGACCTCCTAACACTTGTCCTCTCTCTTTAATCTATTATAAGTTTGGACTAATTTTGAATTTTCCTGATCTTTCTTTAATATGTGGAGTACTGAAGACATTCCTGAAAAGCAGGGAAAAGACTTGTGTCTTTGCTTAAAATTTGAAGACAGAGCAACCTCAGAGTAAGGCTGTAAATTCAACACTACCCTCTCACAAAATAATGGGAAAAGTAGGCACATAAATCTGTTAACGAAGTATTACACAGGGGTTACAAAATTACCATCAGTATCATAGATTTATAGATTTTTAATTAAGGTAACTTTAGAGGTCATAAAAGTAAAGAATTAAAAATTTTTGTAACAGGCTCCTTAATCCAGGCCAAGGTATACTAAAATCCACTGAGTGAAAGCTGGAATTAAACAAGTTTTTACTAGAAATAAATAGCTATTAAAATTTTTTTAAATAGGGAAAATGTTGATGGGGAGCAATTTGCAAGGACCTCAAGATGGATTTTCCATCACTGCTTATTTTAAATTCAGAACTTACTGCCTCAAAGGTAAGGATTACTTTAAACACGAATGACCATTAAAAGATACGGTGCATGTTATACAGGTGATTACACTAATCACATCTCTTCCTTCCAGCATGCCATTCTGTCAGTGTATGAAAACACACTGCTCAAGTTTTGTAGAGAAAATGCCTGGCTCAATTAAAATATAAAACTATTACTGCATCGCACCTGGAGATTCTTGCTACTTAACCTCAAATGCATCACAAGACATAATAAAGAGGTCGACAAAACAAAAGCAGAAAGTGGGATCTGGACTAATTTCAGAAAATTCTGTACAGCCATGTGAATGCTTTGAAGGTTCTTATGGTGCCCAACAAATAACCAGGTTTCCCGAGAAGCTGATTCACACACTCCAGCAATAACTAAATTCAGCTTTTATCAAACTGAATTCCAGAACCCTTGAACTCTAGCAGTGAACACTGTATACAATCTACAACACTACTTTCCATTAAGATAAGAAGCATATAGAGTTAAGAGTTCCCACTAATTACAAATGTGCTGGTACAGACCAGACAGGCCAGTAACATCTAGAGATTTACGCTCCATGGCAACATAATTCATATGGCTGGAAAGCCACTGGCACTGACGATACAACCCACTGTGTCTTTAAAGCTACTCGTAAAATACAGAAAATTATTTGATGTGCAGAACAAACACATTGGGGTTTGTTTATATTAAGCAATGTTTCTCCAGCATTAGCTAAAAAGATTACTTACAGGAGTGAGATGGAAAGATAATAATTTAATGACAGATGATATTTACATTCTCCGTACAGAGCAGTAGCATTAAAAGTTACTATCATTGCTACAAAGTTCCTAACCATACCACTATCTTAAAGTTTCCTCCTTTGTATCTTACCATGAAAAAAGCCCATTTTTGACACAGCGAATTTGTTTTACTTGGCTGAGATCCACATCTTTAATAACTTCAGTGTATGTTGCCAGCCATCATAGTGATGCATGAATGTTCTTGGGTTTTACTAGGGTCCTCCGAGTAGAAATAAAGAAAACGAAGAAGATAATTCAATAGCAGCAAGTGTCATCATCACTTCTCTTTATTGCACAGACATGAAAAGTATCCAATATCATCATTTGTCCCTGATTGTGGTATGTTCATTCTTTAAGCCTGAGGGGGTTTGTTTGTTTGTTCGGTTTTTGTTTTATACGCTGTATTCAAATATCTAGTCAATAGGTTATTCTCCTGCTTTTACTAATCCATGGCATCCTATCACTTGTTCTGCTGCAATGTACAAAGCACTTTAAGCTTGTCCCTTGTGGCTATTTTGTTCTTGTTCAGTTGGGTTTTACTACATGTTTACATCCCACTCCTTGAATTCCCCATTTGTCTTCACATAAGCCCACTGCGCCATACTATTTTTTTAACTAATTCTTATCAAGCAGCCCCAGCTTTCTAACATCTGAAAGTAGACTAAATGTGACTGTTTCTAGTCTACTCAGCCATTCTATTAACACACTAGGTTGCAACACGATATTTACGGTATTGCCATCAGTCCATATTTTTTTGTTTTCAGTGTAGAACTCATAGCTAAACATTTTTCCCCCACCTCATCCATGAAGGAATCAAACATCCCAAGAACAAATGAGAGTACACTACTTCTATAATTTCCCTACTCATACATTTCATGACTTAATCATTCTTCTTTTTTTCTGAAGCATCTGCAGAATATAAACGGCCTTTCAACAATATTGTGCTTCTCAAAGGCCCAAAATAATATTTTTTTTAAAAAGTATATCCTCAACCTTGTGGTATCAACCAACATATTGGGGGGGAGGGGGGGGGGGGGGGGACGACAGAGACAAAACCAAAAGCCATAGTGACAAACCAAATTTGTAATTTTCTAGTTTTTGTCAGTCTATTGTCATACATATGGACATGTTATCTATACTAGCTACAACTTCTACAGTCATTGTTCTAAAAATCTTTAGAAAAATCATTATTTATTTTTTTAATTAGCTGCTGATATCTATGATGTGACCATAAGTGAAGAGAAGACAGTTCACATAAAATTAGTGGTCAGTCTATACTACATTTGCAGATTGAGAAAATTTCTCAGATGCATCACTGTGACTGTAATTGGGCCCTAGATCAACCACTACTTTGAGCCAGATCTACTTGTAGTTTTCCTTCCAATTAAGCAAACCAAAAATACTACAAAGGATTCGAATTAGTAAAACTAGATTTTAGTACAACACAGCTTGGCCATTACAATAAAGAAAATTCAGAAACAGAGCATCAAAAATGAAAGGCATTTATGAACAATTGTATCTCCTTTCTACTGCATCCTTCCAGTGTAGATTTTTTCCTTTGGTCTTGCTCTTGGGTAGCAACATATTTTACCAAGTCTTTGAAAGCCTGAAAATGTCCATTTCCAACACTATTATAACACATCTTCTTGGGCGTCTATTCATTACTTCTTAAGAAGGCATCAGGTTTCCAGTAATGCTACGGGTTCCAGACTTGTTTCTATATCTCGTGCTGCCTTCCTGATCCACCATACTCTTATAACTCAAACAAACCATAGATAGTCCAAGCTTTATTATTTTCCTTTACTTTCATGTCCTTTCCCCCTCCTCTTATGTTTCTGAGAAACCTAATTACTGACAATAAATTAACTGATCTCAGGACTGAATACAACATGTACTGCAGTGGAAAATGCCAACCCACATACTCCTACCATTTAGCTGTTTCTCCCTTTTTCCTTCCTTCCAACCAAACAAGAGCCATCAAGCAGAATTGCTTTGAAGTTCTTGAAATGGCTATGAAAGAGACAGATGAAATTTAACTTCGATAAATGTGAAGTGATTAAAAAAACAGGAAAAAGGACCAGGATCGTGATTACATACATAATGATGGACTCTGAAGTGGTTATTAATACCCAGGAACACAATCTGTGAATTATAATAGCTATATGTAA
Source organism: Falco naumanni (assembly GCF_017639655.2). NCBI lineage: Eukaryota > Metazoa > Chordata > Aves > Falconiformes > Falconidae > Falco > Falco naumanni. The sequence goes on along the minus strand of NC_054054.1, from coordinate 41,948,972 downwards.
ATTCCAGCTTAACACAGAGTAGCAACCAAAAATAAAGTGAGGGATTATTCTGAAAGGGAAAGAGAACAAAATGGAAAACACCATTATGCCATTATAAACCCATGTCATGAATACTATTCGGCCATTACTTTTCTACAAAGAATATTGCAGAACTCAGAAATACAGTTGCAACAAGGATGATCAAGGACTTCAGGGAACAACTAAATAGATTAAAATCTTCATTATGGGAAAAAAAAAAAAAAACAAACCAAAACACACCAACCCCAAGACTGAGAGGGGATACAATATAGCCAACAAGGCCCGAAGTATCATGGATAAAGTGAAAAAGTCTTTTGCTTTTGTCTTTTTCAATTAAAAAAGAACACACCAAAACTACTAAACTGCCAAATAAAAAACCTACATGTTATCAGCAAAGGTTTTGGAACTCCTTGTCATAGGGTACTACAGATGCTAGAAGTTTACATCAGCTCATAGATTAACTCACTATATTCATGAAACAGAAAGAAAGGGGAAAAGAAACACAAACCAAACAAAACCACCCCAACGGATTGACCCGAAGCCCCTAAGCTGCAGGCTGCCCAAGGCTCGGAGGGCAGTCCAGCAAGTAGCGCTGAGTGCTTTCTCTAGACTTTTACTCTGAGGCATCAACCATTTAATCTCCTCATTAAATGGAGTCTAAAGCTGTTGACACCCTGGCCTACTGTCTACTCTGGTAGAAGAGAAAGACAAATCACTTGGAGACAATCTCCAGAAAGATAAGGAGATCTCCAAGGAAATAAAAGACTGGGCTAACTTTTTGGAGTGAGATAAATCTATTCCTTTTCCACTTCTTGTGTGACAAAATAACGAGGGTACGTGGTGCCAAGCTATTACAGCAGGAACAGCTTTGCACTGACAGGGCAGATCAGGAATCAAGTAACCCAGTAGATAGTGAGGGTAAACACAGAGATGACAGCTCCAATTTGCCTTTCAAGCATGAGCAGCTTCATTTACTAAAAAAAGTGTGTAGAGGAATCATTCAGCTTAGCACACAGGCACTCAAGAAAACGACTTCATATCATAGATCTACAATGTTCCTGCAAGTGAGGAATCAGTACTGAGAATGAGGCACAGAGAATAACTCAAGTGTTGAACTGGTGGCGACATTTTCTCCTTCAGTATCTAAAAGGCAGAGATACAGCGGTATTGCTTTCAATGCCTCTCATGCCGCTAGAAGTCAAGAGGGAGGTTCAGACAATACTATGAGCTATTGGTGCCAAAAGAGAGAGAAAAAACATCAGCAATGTACACAGATCATGTAGATGTATACATGAACTATTTATTAGGCGAAATGAGGACCCTTTCCTTTGTCTTATCCATAGAGGTTGACACACAACCCCTTCTGCCCCCTGTGCCTTGTTTCAGCAATAAAATACAAAGACCACTATTAGTGCACTTCAGGTTGATCAGCTCCTTACTATCAGCTTAGTTTGGCAATAAATGTCAAATTTAATCAAACCATCATTTATTTATTTTTTCTGCACTTCTTTCCTTCTCTAGTTCCAGCTTTTAAAGGACCTTCAATAGTTCATGCATTCTCAAAAGAAACAATATAGGTTTAAAACTTCTATACTACATTTAATCCATGATGATCTTGCACAATTACTTAATGGTAAGACAGTAGCTAATGAGAAAATTCAAAAGAAATTGAACTCATTTTGAGAAATAGGATTCTATTTAACATCATTTAATTACTTCCTTAGGTCACAGAAAGGAACTCAGACATTCATACCAGCAATTAAATTTCTTAACATAAAAGAACAAACTCTTCTGAAACCAGATATTATTAAGAAACTACTTTCCTTTTGAAACTTTTTTTTTTCTTCCCATTTCTGTGTCATGGATAGAGAAGTATTCCAGTACAATATTTGAAAATAATATAATAGTAATGTTTAATACCTCCATCAATGACAGAGGGATCAAGTGCACCCGCAGCAAATTTCCAGACAACACCAAGCTCAGTGGTGCAGCTGACACACCTGAGGGACAAGATGCCATCCAGAGGGACCTAGAATAATCTGGGAAGTGGGCCCACGTGAACCTCATCAGGTTTAACAAGGCCAAGTGCAAAGTCCTGCACTTAGGTTGGGGCAACCTATCAGTACAGGCTGGGTGTGAAAGGATGGAGAGCAGCCCCGTCGAGAAGGACCTGGGGGTGCTGATGGATGAAAAGCTGGGCATGACCCGGCACTGTGCGCTCGCAGCCCAGAGAGCCACCCGTGCCCTGGGCTGCATCCCCTGCAGCGTGGCCGGCCGGGCAAGGGAGGGGGCTCTGCCCCTCTGCCCCGCTCTGGTGAGACCCCCCTGCAGCGCTGCCTCCAGCTCCGCAGTCATTAGTACAAGACAGACACGGACCTGCTGGAGCAAGTCCAGAGGAGGCCATGAAAATGATCACAGAGCTGGAGCACCTCTCCTGTGAGGAAAGGCTGAGGGATTTGGGTTGTTCACCCTGGAAAAGCGAAGGCTCCTGTGAGACCTTATTGTGGCCTTTCAGTACTTCAGGGGGGCTTGTAAGGAAGATGGAGACAAACTTTTAACAGGGCCTGTAGCAATAGGACAAGGAGTAATGATTTCAAACTAAAAGAAGGCAGATTCAGACTAGATATAATGCAAAAACGTTTCTTATGATGAGGCCAATGAAACAGTGGCACAGGCTGCCCAGAGAGGTGGTAGGTGCCCCATCCCTGGAAATATTCAAGGCCAGGCTGGACGGGGCTCTGAGCAACATCGTCTGGTTGCAGATGTCCATGCCCATGGCAGGGGGTTGGACTAGTAGATGGCCTCTAAAGGTGGCTTCCAGCCCAAACCATTCTATGATTCTATGATCTGACAAATAAAAATAAATGCCTTAGCAATGAATATTCCACTTCATTTCTGGATGACCCTTGCAGCTATCTTTAATTTGTCACCTACTAACTATAATGTAAGTGTAAAATAAAAGACATTGCTATTCTCCAAATACAAAATTATTACCAAATTAACCACCCCATTTCTTTTCAATAAACTGTTCTAAAACTACATGCCATTTTTTTCTACTTTTTAAAAAAAATTCTTAACATATATGAAAACACTATAATCAAAAGGTATCAAATAAACTACGACTGTTCTAATCTTTCCAGCACAAAAAAAAAAAAAAAAAAAAAAACCAACACAAAAAACCCAAAACAACAAAACCAAACCCAACACTGTGAAACTCTTGTAGGGGGGGGGAAATTAATAATCTATGAGGTGATATTATGAAACTCTATCAAATCATTTCTAGCTTTCTTGTTTCTATTTTCTTTCATTCTGTTAAAGTGTTTACATGTTTGATTGCTACTAAGAAAAAACAGCTTGTGCAATGACCAGATAACTTACCAACTTCAGCTTTGTTACAAAAGGAACTGTAGTATAAAAGCCAGAACAACAACAACAAAAGACACATTTCCATCAGTTTCTTTTTATTTACATCTTCTTATGTCTCCCTTGAGTTATCTCTAGTGACAGCATCTATAACATTAAAACTTTACAAAAGCAGTAGCACCAGAAATTTACTGGGGTTTAACTAATTTTTTTCTTTATATTGTTCCATTAGAACCACTTCTTCAACTTCCCCTGAGTTCATTGTGAATTTGAAATACTGAACCTTCCATAACTTTGAAATTCCTTGTTGTATAAGAGCTAGATATGAATTTGGGATCATTACCACACAGTTGGCATCATAAGGAAATGTTTGAGCAAGGATTGGTAACCACTGATACAATTTGGGGAGAAAAAAATTAGTTCTACATAATTTCACTGGTTTATTCCAAGTAAGCAAAGTAAACTGAAGTATTAACCAAAGATAAATCTTCGCTATATAAGCCTTGCAACAGCATAATGCATCATTAAAAAGAGCACATTTAATCAAATCCATAAATGAATCTAACCTATTAAGAAATGCAAAATTCAAGCTCAGGTTATACAGTATATTACTGACTGATGCATAATACTAATCCCAGAAATGTACCAGTATCTTTTCCTACCTCGATGTAGCAAAATTTATTTACAGAAATACAGGTCTAAAATATGTAACTTCATTGGGTAATTTAAGGTAGTATTCGCTAAAAATTTAAATACTGGAAATTAGATTTATGGACCAGAGGCTTTTGCCAGGAATATTGCAAATATACATGTGTGTGCACTATTTTAAATTAAGTTAGACAACTCAACTTATTTATATATTTTCCTACCAATATAATAACTAAAAGTAAAAATTGCGAAGAGGAAAAACTTAACATTTTATTTCTATTGCCACTGAATACCACATTCAAAGCCTGAGTCCAAGATTAAATAATGTCATTATGGTAAATATCTCACATTATAAGACATCTTGATAGCACTTATTTTGGAAGGCTGGGATAATTTATGACATGTCCTAGTCTTTCCTCTCATTTGTACTCATCTCGGGACAAATGGAGGGTTGCCTCTGAGAATATGATGACCTAAAGGGAACAGACTTTCAGTATTCATCTTCACTTTTACAGTTACAATGTCACCTTTTGCAATTTCTACACAATTCTCTTCAGATTGGGTGCTACAAACTTATCTTTTTTCATTATTTTTGACGCTACATATTTCATTAAGAAACACAGTACTTGTGCCTGAGAAGAAACTATGAAATCAAAAGAGATTATTTTGTGGAATTAATTTTGATCTTGTCATTAGTGAGACAAGTGCTTAAGATGGAAAAAATGACAATTTCTTAAATGTTCTTGATACAATTGATGTCCTAATCACCACTGCTGTGTCACACTTTCATTCAGATTTATCTATCCATCATCCATAGCTTCATTCTCTTAGATTGCCTTAAGATAATCTGTTTCATTTTACCAGCAAGTAACAGAGGAATGAAAAATAGCCCATCTTATCCTAGCCAGATAAAAGACACAACCTATAAGGACCCAGCTACTTCTAGTTCCAATAAAACAAACCTAATTAATTTAAATGTAAGATTTTCAGAATAAGCTTTATACATAATTGACCTTGCTCTCTCAAACAACTTTTTACAGTGTCCTGTTTGAATCACACAAATTGTCTCCTTCGTCACTTCAATTCCTATGCGTATGATTTTTTCCTTTTCATATCCTGTCCTTATCAGCTGCCTAAATACGAATACATCTCATAAATTATATTGTCTCAAAGGACCACAGTATAATTTTCTACTGTTGTAAACTACAGCTTCAGTTTACAACTAAAAACCTATGGAAATCTACAGTTATATACCAAATATTTAATCCATCTTCTTCTAAGTTAATATTAGTATATTTATATATGGTTGAAAGTTGTTGTTGGTTTAGGAATTATTTCCTCTTTTTCTTTATTCTTACTCCCCCTCCATCCCAAAATATAAAATGAACAAAGAAACATGTAGATGTACTTTAAAGTAACCCAGGAAATTCAAGTTATTCCTTCTAGGCAAAAGAAAAAGGAAAGCATGTATAGTTCTTCCTGAAATTAAAAAGAACAACTGGACAAGTTACTCTTAATTTCCACATGCAGCAGAGAAGAACTTAATATATGCATGAATTTTATTAAGAATACAAAACTGTACAAAGCCAACTTTCAAATATAAAAAGACATTTCAACATTTTTGTGCCTTTCATTGTTGAACAAGGAGCACTAGCTTATTTACCAATAATACCTTAAAATTTAAATGTTAATATTAAAAATAACAAAAAATAACTTATTTACCAATCACCTTCTAACTCCTCCTCCAATGTGGCAATTACTAAAGTGTTTAAACATAAAATTATACATAACAACTTTAAAATTATATATTAAAACCTTTCTGCTCACATTTCTATTTTTGCATTCAAAATCAGAAATTCCCTACAGAATCAGAATCGTTTAGGTTGAAAAAGACCTTTAAAATCATCACTTCCAACTGTTAATCTAGAACTGCCAACTCCACCACTAAACCATGTCCAGTGAACAAGATGTCAAAGTGATTTCAATTCTAACAAAGTGATGTTGTTGGGGGAGGTTCCATGTATTACCTGCCTTTCCCACAGTCCACTTCCAGCTTTCCAGTGCCTACTGGTTTTCCCACCAGAACTGACAGTACCACAGTCCATTACTAACCTCACCTCTTAGAGGGACCCGACTCACTCAGACTTGCTAAACTACATAATTCGAGCAAATGGGATTTGTTACAGGGGATTTCTTAATGTAGTATGCAGAAAGTTTAACACTGCAAGTTGCTGATCCAACAGAACCTTGTAGCATCTAACTATACAGAAGCCTGAATCCAAAAAATCTGAATCGTGGCTCTTGTTTACAAGCATCTGATGAGTTCTTCATGCATTTGCCTGTAAGTTACCATTTTCTATTAGGCACCATTAGGCACCAGCGGTTAATTAGTTTTTCCCATATGCCAGCACATACATAAATTCTAATTATTAACTGTGTTAGATCATCAGTTTACACAAATTACCTTTAAATTCAACATTTGCATACATTGTGGTCTGCATATCCTCCTCCAGACAACAGCATCTGTTTTGGAGGACTTTGTTAGTTCTTTGAAGAGATACACACTTCTTGATATTTAACCAGGTATTTAAGCCGTCATCACTTGCATCATCAAGGTCTCCATCTATTATTTCAGCTGAAAAATCACATAACTTTCCTAGGCTTACACACAGTAATTGAAGGGCACAATAATGCTGTTTCACACATGACATTATTTCTGCTCAACGCAATACTAAAACTCATGAACCTGAGAGCGCTGGATGGAATTTCCAGATAAGGCTGAAGGGCACTTCCAGTTTCACTAAAACAAAGTCAAAGGCATAGCATCCTTCCACCTCAAAGCACCGAAATCTTCACTTACTGAACTTTTACTGTTACTCTTCCCTTGTGTTGTAAAAAAGAAGAAAGAATTGTTGAAGGGGAGAAAGAGGAGGAGGAAACCAACCTTTTGTTCCTTTGTACAAATGGTAGCAAGTACCAAATATTGAAAAGTTACAGCACGGTTTACTTTTCAGTCCAGCAGCACAGATCTGTGCCTGGTCCCCACATAGTTTAGGAACGCTTACACGTGACTGTGTGGTCATACCACAATACCAAGTTCAGCATGTTGGATGAATGTGTGCCCAAGCACAGTCCCAAGTTATGACAATTTCTAGCATTCTCAGACCAAAATGTATCCCCACTTCCCACTTAGAAAACAAGTAGTGCCAGCTGCATGATTACTTCTTAGCCTTGGAATTGCACCTTGAAACGTGTTCTGGCTTACTGTCACGGTTTGGCATAATCAATGTGAAAGAGCATGTAAAAACAGAACCTGCAGAGATTATTTGAAAATGTCGCACAGGACAGACACATTACTGTAATGGTTTCATCTTTATGAAGAAAGTAAGGAATTGTATTTGATTAATGACTGCACCAGCCATGGTGGAATCCTCTGGGCACAGAACACACACATGCCTTCATACCAGTGCCATAGCTTGATTTTGTAGGTAGATACCTTTTTTTTTTATATAACCTGGGTATTGACTGGGTAATTCAGGTAGTTCACATGATAAAGTGCTCAAAACCAGATTATAAGTAAAATACAGAGTCAAATTCTCTAATGACTATTTACTTTGAAGGTGTAATGAGAAAGGGAAAGTTGTTAAAATACGTAAACAACTCTAGAAAAGCTAAATGAAAAGCTAAGCTCCCATTGACAGCCACATTATGATTTTTGAGATTTTTCATGAAAGGTCTTACAGGAGGGAAAGAAAAGCTAAGCTTCATAAAATAATAAGCAGAACAAATCAAGGTAAAATGTATATATATTTCAGTTAGGACTCTAGTATTACAAATCACTTCAGCTTTGCCTTATGCTGTGTAACTCCTACAGAAATTACCGAGTAATTGTCCTGTACTGCGAAAAATGCATTAATTTTTCCCAACATATCTTCCAGGGATTTGGGGTTTTTTTCTGGTTGTTTAGTTGGGGTTTTTTTGGTTGGACGGTTTTTGTTTGTTTAGGGGTGTTGTTTTTTTTTTTTCTTTTTGGTTTTGTTGGGGGTGGGGTGGGTGTGTGTGTGTGTGTGTGTGTTGGGTTTTTTTCTCTCCTTTGCTAACCATGGAAGCCTTAGGCATCAAGGAGACACTGCAGCAAGGTTTTGGATAGAAAGAGTTTCAGTATCAGCCATGGATACACATATGCTTAGTCATGCCAAAATGTTATAATGTCATTAACTATGTCACACAAAGGAAGCAATCATCTGAAACAAGGACCACACAGAAGACAATCTTGTACCCAAGGAAACAGAACAGCAAAGTATCTCATTTTTCACACAAGATTACACAAGCAGTTAGAAATTCTAAAGAAAGTCTGCTAAAAGGGCTACTTTCCACTAAAAGAGAAACGATACGATTTTACAAGCCCAATATTATGTTTTCATTCATAAAATCTGGGAACAGGGCCAGACCTGACTGCGTACATTCAATTTGACCTTTTAGAAACGTTTATTTCACTGCCGAACCTCCACACTAATACATAACTTTGAATTATATCACTAATGCCAGTCAGAGATACCACCTCCCAGTGAAGCAGCAGTTGCTTATAAAATCCTTCTGGGACCATCACTCCTAAAGTAGCCATCCTACAGATTACACCAATAAGCCTGGCTGTCTAAAGAAAGTGACAGTTTTGGATGCTAGCAATTCACTAAATCGTGTTGATTAAGAGAAAATCTTGCAATAACGGTGGTGACTGTGCCCAAGAAAACAACTCCACTTTTCTACGACTGTTCAGTTCAACAGTGCCCAAACTTGTCAGCCAAGGTTAGCATACCCTGTTAACAGAAGGTGGCTGCAACTCAGTGACATCAAGCCAACCTACTTTTAGATGGAAGTCAATGTAGATAGAAATAAAATAAATCATGGTGATTATCTGTACTGTGTGCAACTCTACAGTGTCTGCACACAAAGACGCATCCCAGACCAGGATCCCTCATCCTGACTGAAGCCAGAAGCCTGAAGTGAGCTGTTACTAGTAGAACACCACATACACCTCACACTTACCTTCTCATTTCCTCAGAGATCTATTGAAAGTGAGCTCTAGCATGGATGATTTGCCTTCTGGGTATATGTTAGATACTTCAGGGTGTAACTGACACAGAACTGGATCAAAAGCCACAAAATGTTGTTTCAAATCCTTCCTCAGCTTTATATTTTTTTTAGTAACTTCAAGGTGTCACCTCATTTGTGCCATTCTCTCTCCTTGCAATAAACAGTTTCCTCCAGTTCACCAAAGGACTGAAAAAAATAATTTTGCGACTGTGAGATGTTTAACACTTCAGAAACATACAGCTATACAGGTATTGTATTATGCAAGAAAATAGAATATGCAAAATTTAGAATGAACCTTTGGTGTACTCAGAGTAAGAGGACTTGGTCATTTGAAGTGAGCAGCATCTCATTCATCCCGAAACTACAAGAGGGCTGTATTAGGATTACTTTTCATTATATTTCAAACTTTCTAAACATCTAAACCTTTGCATAACTCAGCTTCCCTAACATTCAGTATTTTTTTTTTTCATAACAAAGAAATCTAGCACCAATTACTTTTCTGATAACATTCCACTAGTAAAATCAATGTGAAAGTACCAGAAAATTAGAAACTGTATTTGTTCTGGGACACTTTGTTATTCTTTTAGATTTATCACCTTTTTAATAAATAACCCATTACATGGCAATAACTGAAACAATACATAAAAATTATTAATCTTCTGAGCCATGCCATCTCAGTAGATTGATTAAAAACCCTGGCAAAATAAAATTTAAAAAATCTGACCATTCACATAGTATACAAATTTCAAAGACAAACCAGACTCTAATTAGATATTTTTCAGTCTTTTTCTCTTGAGCTTCATGACAAACTTGAAACTCAAGTCTCATATGCTACCTTATCGTTCTTTAGATTATTTGAAATAACTTTAGTTCTCTGTTTAGGCTATACTTGCTGGTGCTGTAGTCAATCTACCACATTTAACTTATAATTACAACCCCCAGTGCTGCAGATTAAGATAGCATTCATCAGTAGCTTGGCAATTCAAAAGAGTGTGTCAGACACACAGAGACCTTAAAAGAGCAAGGAATTTTTTCTCCCCTTAACAGCCCATGATATGGGCTCCAAACCTGTTTTATTGAAACCACTAGCAATTTTCTCTATTGCTTTCAATGGGAAAAAGATTCGAGTTCCTATTATGTGAGATTGATGATGACTACATGGTGACTAAAGCACCAGAAGTTCTCAAGCCTGATTTAACCTTTAGTCTTTTTGAAGACCACTTTTCTTTCTACCCACCCTCCCTCCATTCCCCATTCCCTTTCTGTTGTACACACATCTCACTGCTTTAGTAATAAACTTTGGAAAATACTTCTGTATTTGGTTTATCAGATGACTTGTCCCAATTCTTTCTTTTCTTAGTAGCTCTCAAAAATTTCTCCAAAAGCATCTTTTCCCATCAACACAGTATTTCAAAGACATGTTACCTCCTGTTGACAGTTTCTGATTATCATAATTGTATTTCTGTTTGCTTTTTTTACAGTCAAGTATACACTGAACATGGAACATTTAAGTGTTTGAAAATAAATTTAATTCTGTACATAGCAAAAAACAAAGAAATGGGACAGTAGATTTTGATTTATTCTTGTCCCTTTTATAATATTAAGTTGATGGTGTGTAATACGTAGCACAACTTATTATGTACTTCATATAATCCTTCACACTAATCAGAATAAATTTCTTCGTAGTGACATCATCACAAATTTAAGAACCAGTGATATGAACAATAAACACTATTACATTACAGTGTCAGATCTTTGTTTACTAACTTTGGTCTAGGAAACTCATAATGTTTTAAGATCTGATTCAGGGAAAGAAAAGGAAAATCTATATATGAAGAAATACACGTTACCAAGGACATTTGACCTAGATCTGTCCATTTTAAAGGCCATGGAAGCAACTGCTGCACTACTGAGCTGAGGGCAGACCTGGACCTAGAAACCTACTCCTTGTGTTGGGTCAAGAACAACTTCATTCTTCCTATCTCTGGAGATGCAGATACAAAAACACTAGCTATAAAGCCAGCATCTAATATGGCCTGTTTATTCCATTTCACCAAATTTTCCTGGAAAATAATCTATTACACCACTACACTGAAGCGTATACTCAATTTGTGAACAGAACAGGTATAGCAAAAAGAACGGGATAGTGCTAGGCAACCTAGAATTTGATGATTTTTCTGAATACATCCACTAAAGGGTTTATTTCTATTTGTCAAACTTTCTCTGTAATTTCTTCTATGTATGCAATGAGGCATTTAAATAACAAAAATCTAGCAAAGAAAGTATTTCCATAGCAACTATTCCAAGGAATACAATTCAGCAATTCATACCATAAAACTTTGTGTACTTTGACCAATGCTTTTCTTTATCTAGATGGATTTCTTTATCTATGTGCAAGTAGAAATATTAATATTGGTCATGAAGAGTTTCATATTAACACATTCAACACTATACTAGAAGAATGTTCGATGATGCCTCTACAAAATGTGATGTTAACCTTTCAGAGTTCAGCATTTCCAAAACTCTTCAGGTAATTCTAAACAGATTTCAAGCAAGAATTTGCTTTAATATTTCAAATGTCTAGAATGACATCAAATAAAAATGCAAAGAGAATTTATAAAGATTTTTACATTGAACAAGAACTTTTCACAGCAGAAAGTAAAGCTTCTGATTAAGAATTTATATTTAGACTAAGTACAATGTTTTTGATATTTTTATCCCCCCCATTTAAAATTTTGTTAAGGTTTGAAAAACATTAGCTTTGTAAATCCTTTGGGAATTTATATGCTATCCTTTTGCTCTCTCATAGCAACATATTACTGCTGATGTATTACATAGTGTATAATCATTCTTTTAGATAAACAAATATAAACTATCAGCCGCAAACACCTCAGAACAGATTCCAATTCTACTGTGACCAGAAAAATCTTTCGTATAATCTTAAATCTCAAAATAGGTGATTCTTAGGCTCATAACATCAGAGCTGACAACACACACCATACTCCAAAATAAGCCCCTTTGTGAGATTATTTACTTAATATACACCTAGCTGTATTCTTCCCTGTTACAAAATATATTTTGTATTAGGTTTTTGGATAAAAAATAGGGGATAGTTCTTATTAGGACAAAATTTCTAACCAACAGTGCAAAATATCATTGCCTTTTCCAACGAGGGGATTCCCTTCACTGAGGAATGAAGGAGCATTATGTAATTATATAAAACTTATATAAATAAAACATTATATAAACAAGTAATTTTACTTTCTCTTTCACAAGAAAATTCTTGCTAAGTTGGCAAACCAGACTGGAGGTGAGAAACAGGACTGTAGATGCCTCGTGCAATTTTTGTTTATCTGTTTCTACATGAACCACGTGTCCTTCTGTTGAAACCACCAGATTCACGTGAGAACCTGTCAAAACCTTCTTCATTACTGAGTACAGTGCAACACTGAACCTTTCTGAAGGAACCTACCAGTGGAGTCCAGTATTTGAACTGTCTCTGTAATAAACAGAGCCTCAAAGAGCCTCAAATTAGCCATGCTCAGAGCCAAATGCCACCTAAAATAGTTGTTTGGAAATGGAAAAAAGTTTATCTTAAGCCCATTTTCTCTTCAAGACTTTAGGATTTAGCTCCAGGGGACAGTACTGCACATGGTAATTCAGGACAAGCAGCTCCCTCCAACAGACCTCCTCCATCCCATCCAAGCAGGAGTGATGGTCATTCTGAAATTAGAGATGTAAGAAGCGGTCACGGTGTCTCATCACCCAGCTTATGGTTACAAGCATTCCTACAGACCGGGAGAAAGCTGCCTTTTGATACTTTCCTCAGCCCAGAATCCTTGTTCCCTAGGAAAACGTCCCAAGCAACAGCCCACAGCCCCCTTCCTCTACAACCCCCCCACTATTTCTGTCCTTACAGCAGTAGCACTCCCTGACTTTCCTTTTAAAGGTGTGCTACTTAGAAAAACAGACAGGAAAAATTATTTTAAAAACCCTAATCTGAAAAAAATATTTAGCATTTCTGATAAATAAACAACATGATTGAAGCTACCTCAGAATTCTTAATAGTCAGTCTCAGAAATTTCTGGGTGTAAGAAACCAGAGTAGTGGTGGGTGATGGTTTTTTAATTACATTCATTAATAGATAGTGACACTTAAATGCAAAGATTTCAAAGCATTTAATGTTCCAGCAACATCTGAAGAAACTATTAGTTAATGCTGGGAGTGAAGTCTTCAATGAAAACCAAGACAAAAAAGTATTCTTCTAACTGAATGACCACAGAAACTGTTAATTTTTTGAATAAAATAACATAAACAAATGTGTTTACAGTTTCAGAAATAATACTGGTAATTAGCTTAAGTGCTGGTAGGGACGGAGAAGTGAGTACAGATATCTCAAGCTTTGCTTTAGGCTGCCTTATCATTATGAAGTATTTCTACTGCATTTAAATTGAATGTGTTAAACATGACAGAAATTCATGTAAACTTCAAGAGAAAGATCAAATAAAGAAGCCATGGTAGAAAGGAGAAAAGGAGAGTTTGCAACATGTCTATCTGAGAAGGATCACAAAGTCACAGAAAAAAAGAAAAGGAAAATTAGTGATTGAAGGAAGTACAAAGAGTGGAGAGGAAATCAGGGGACTTGAGAAAAGGATTCTCCAAGGTTTCCATCTGCTGCTTTAACCACTGATTTAAAAAAAAATAATAATTCACAGAACCAGGAAATTGAAATATATCCCAAGGTATTAAAGTCCAAAGGCTTTGAACTGTAATTTATTCACACTAAAAAGTCTATAAATAACTGTGACGTAAGGAAAAGAGAAGAAAAAAAGAAAAAGAAAAAGAAAATGAAAAGGGAAAAGTTAGAATGTGAAAAGGCTAAGTATAGAAAGCACAAATTTTATTCTCTTTAATCACATCAACCTCTCAAAAAGAACGGGTTACAGGAATGCATAAATGCACGTCAAAATTAAAGTCATGGTTAGTAGGATTTTGTTTCATAAACTGAAAATACCTGGACCATAAGCAGCAACACTGAGGTCTCCAAAAAAAGCATAAATTAAAGCAAGAAAGGCCAAAAAGCTCATTTGCTTATGTAAAATGTCTCATTTGAATCAAGCAATCAGTTGATTACTTTAGAGCAAGGTCACTTAAAAAAAAATCAAATAAAACAGAAATAAATATTGACTTGTTTAAGAGGTGGGGAGGAAAGGCAGGACCAAATAAAAAATTATCCAACCTTACCCAAAACCCCTGCTTCTAAACCTTGCTGTTCCCCAGCTTCCCGGTATGTTTTAAATACAGGAATACATACTTTACCTAATGTGGACATTTATATGCCTCAGAACCCATGTACATACATGTTGTGGATCGTCTGAATTACTACCTCTTAAATGCATTTCTTTTATCCTGCCATGTTCTAGTTTCAAGGAAGAGCAGGTTTGGAAAAGCTTTTCCCTAGAACCTGCTACAGCGAGCTCCAATGGAAGAAACCGAACAGATGGTTTGTCAGCGGGCAGTTTATAATGGAGGATTTCCAGGTAAGGGCAGAAAAATATTTGTCCGCTGATATACACCCCTCTCCTCCAAAACACAGTACCAATATTTGTGATCAAGCTTTCCAACATATGGATTTTATATTTATCACATTTTGTGAGGAAATGGCCTTTTTTTTCCCCTATATCCTGCATAGGAGAAGCTGCTTCTAGTTATAAGTGCAACTACAGTAAAGAAAAAAAACCAAACCAAACCAACAAACCTCTCCAGAGGCAACTGGAATATGACTGGTTATGCCTTTTTTACTCAAAGTCTGATACATGTACAAAAAAAAAGAAAAAAAAAATCTGCCTATAGGCAAGTGTCAGCTACAACTGTGTTTGCTCCATCTTCCTCATTTTTGCATAACACATTTCTGGAGCGAAACCTGACTTTATGTTCCTGAGAGACAATATTAAAATAATATAAAAGGGGAGTATTTGTGAGCAAGCTATCAATATTGTATTAAATTGAGCCTTCAAATTTTAAAATTACTAAGATGTGTCACTCAATGTCCTTGATACTTATTCTAAAACATGAATTATTAAATCTTCATAGATGTCATCCAACTGAGAATATTAACAAGATTCTATTGTATTTTGAAACAGAAATCACATCAGAGATCAACAATGGTTTGTGTTGTCACATATTACTTACGGATTTTAATCACACAGGTTTTAGAACTTCTGATCAATACCATGCACTTCTCGCTTACCAAGATGAAAACTAATGAGCAAAGCTAATTAAAATTTGCAAGTTCATCAATTTATAATGAAGCTGAAGATAAACACTTTTTTTTTTTTTAACTTGTCTTTGGAAACTAATATTTTGCTTTCAGACAATTTATAATGTTATCTTATACAACTTAGCTAAAGAAATTAAGAGAATACTTCATTCTAAAAATTCAATCAATACTTTGGCAAAGGGACGGAAGCCTCTCAGACTAGTGAAATTGAAGAGTGGGAAGAAAAAAGGTAGATTCAGAAGTATTATTTAACTGGAAAAGGGTTTTTTCTATTTTTCCTTATTTTATCCAGGAATACTTTTCAACATTGTATTTTATTGCTCTTTTGCAATAAATACATTATTAAATTTTAAGCCAATCCTCAATATACTTTTTACCCCCATACACAATAAACAGAGAGATAGGTAGAGTGTAAAATTGCCCTATACAACATGCTGCTGCTCTGCAGCAGTTATCAAGGTTAGAACTGAAGTTCCAGCTGCGATTTTTGGTGCTCTGCAAACTCTCTAATTCACAGTTGGGTTTATGTTTCTACTTTAGAAGATACTCCATATATAATACACACATGCTACACAAATCAGCATTATAAAATTGGTGAAGTATTTAAAAAAAAATTATCACAGAAAAAAGTCATCATAAAAGAGTGACAGACTGTAAACAAATTAATATCTAAATGTGACACATTCATTATATGCACCCTAAGGAAAGTTAAACTATAAAAGTGGTGGAATTCACTGCCTAGGTAGCTAGAACAAAATTCTGCTTGTGAGGCTAACATTCAGGAGATGCAGTGAAAAACTGCTTTTGTTTCAATCTGTTTAGTTTAATCCCACATCTTTTTCGTTCAAAGTTCAGAAGATAACTGGTATTTCAAAATGCTGGAAAGCCTTGTCTCTTCTATTAATATCAGCATTTACAGAATAAAGGGGGTGGGGGGGGGGGGGTGAATAATCAGTATAGCTACCTGAAATCTACCAGAAATCTACCATTTCTCAAATTGAAATGATACGATGAACATGCACACACCAAAAAAAAAGAAAAATAAAATAATTCATAATGACAGATAACTTTTGTTATACTGATTTAAATGGTAAGAAAAATAACATATTCATCCTGCATATACATTTTATTAAAGTAAGAAAACATTTAAATGTCAATTTTCTGTATTTTAATTAAAATTTCCATTCAACAGTTCAAAAAAAAAAAAAAATCAGTCTGTCAAATAACATTATCCAGCACTCTTTAAATGTAAATTCTTGAAAAATTAAGTACAGGAATTAAGTAGACAGCCAAGGTGAAAGACCACAAAGGAAATTTAGAAGACAACTACAATGGGTCAATTTGTCAAATTTTGACTTCTGATTTCAATTTTAACAGTAGTATTTTCCATAGGTATAATGTTTAGAAAATAATTGTTTTTCAGTTAATAATGTGAATATTGTGGAGTTTCCTGGGTTTATTTTTATTAGGAATGTAAACGATGGATTGTATTTAAACGTAAATCAAGTAGTTTTAAAGGTCACTGATCAAGAAGAACAGTTTGCCTCTTAGAAAAATAACTGATGAGGAGAATAACAGAACAAACTTCAATATTATTTTTTTTCCAAATCAAAATTCTTTAACAATTTTGTATTTTAAAAATCACAATTATTTAATGAATAAGAAACAGCACAACGAAACCACAGAACTAGAGATATATTGTGTCTTTTCAGTGGGGATCTGTATTTAGGAACTATGGAAAAGACTTTTGGAAAGAGTATTTGTGATTAGAACCAGCACACATATTTGAAAACATTAAGAGGAAAAAATCCTGCATTGTCAAGAAAATATTCTGTACAAAGTCGATAGGTCTTTTCCCACTCTAATTGCTTGGATTTCAGGACTTGCAGATCATACATTACCCCACAGCAAAAAGTGTTTAAGACATGGCTCTACTGCCTAAAACATTAGCAATAAAATACCAGAAAAGAGATGACTGCCTTTCAAATGTAAATTGTTTCTGTCAGCAGCGTGTGATTATGTTACACAGCTTCACTTGTAGAATCGCTGTGCCTTTTTAAACTACCTAAAAATTAAAACCAGAAGCACACATCTATTACATACTTACTTTTCACACAAACTTGCCATAACGTTCCATATTGAATATGTAGCAACTCTTCCATAGTTGTAAGAATACCACTATCTAAAGAAGGTGAAATTACAAGCTTTCTCCAGTGTATACACTCTATATAGCAAGACATGTAGAGAGAATTATATACAGTGAAATAATAATGATGCTATAATCCTTTCCAGATAGAGTAAAACTTCTTTATTATTTAACTACCAAAGAATATCTCTACTAAACAAAGCTCTGAGATTTCCCAGTTGATGATTTAAGTTCATAATTTATTCCCAGTATTTCTATAGATTATTCTACAGTCCAGACTAAGCTATTTTCAACCTTTATCTTCTTCAAAACAAGAAATATTATACAACACTGTAGATGTAGTTTTAAAGCAGTTATTTGAAGCTATTCTGGATTTAAATAAGTTTAAATGTAATAGAACTTCTTGGAAAACATAGATGAGGCAAAGATGAGCAATAAATTCAAATGAAGTAGTTAAGCATCTTTCTTATGTATAATACCTCCAAAGCAAAGGTGAAATAAGGTATCTCACTTCTGGGCATTGATTTCAGGTCCTTATAAATTTGAATTTTGTCATTTACAATGACATTGGCTGTTTGCCTCATGTTGATTGTGGTTGGTTTGAATCATTGTTTTAGAGAGTAAGAAGGAGAGAGATTTTTAACAGGAACGATTCAGTGAATTCCTTAAGCAGAACCTGGGGGACGGGGAAACAGACCTATCAATCTAACTTCCAATAAGAAAAGACTCAATAGCTGCAAAGGCTGAGGAACTAAAATCCATATGTCTAAAAATGCTGGGGGTGGGGAAGATATCCTTTGGACAGATTTTTTACAGGCCAGTAGATTCAGTCAGCGTGAAAGTTATATTCTTGGATCTGAAAACTGAGCTCCACATGAGGTACAAGCATAACCCCTAACTCTGCTTCAGGGAAAGATTCTCCTACCAACTCATAGCCTATGTAAGCTCTTTCACTTACTGGAATAAGGATGGTAAACCTGGCATCTCCTATGAAACTAAAAGGTACATATGATTTCCCCATATCCTAACCCTGTTTTCCATACCTCCCTACCTAATAAAACAGGTCTCAGCTACATTTCTGCACAGCAGAAATGACAAATCCATGTAAACGCATGTATGTTCAAAAAGAGTACGTCTTTCTGGAGCATGTTCTTCTGTAGTGCCAGGTTGCACTCCAGAGCATCTAAACTCAGCACACAACAACCAGGTACCAACCAGTAACATAAACCAAGGAAATTTTGCCCAATATGTCCAGAGAGGATTGTGCAGCAAGAGGGTAACAACCTGAACACCTGCTTTTTCCTGCCATTCTCTGACCTCAAAAGGTGTAACTCTACAAAGGATCTTAACTTTGCTGGTGCTGCCTGACCTGCATAAAGACCAAAACCAGTTCATATGAACTATTATTTTACTTTACATTTTGATCTTTTGAAGACCCAAGTCACTGGATTATTTTTCAGTTTGTTTTACATTAAAAAAAAAAAAAAAAAAAAAAAAAGGTCTACGCAATTTCAGACATTCCAGAGGTCAAGAAGTCGCAGTATTGAAACTAAATTCAATCCCAAAATTTCCATTTATCGAATTCTGGAATAATACAGTAATAATCAGAACCAGAAGAGCGATGATTAATTTTCCTGTAATCTATGAAAATCACTATGCATCTATAAACTCCATATTCTACAGAACTGCCAATCTTTCCAACAAACAGAACAAATGAAGAAAGAGAAAGCTGTCAGAGGAGAAATTGGCTAAAATGCCTGACAGAAAAACAAGGCTTTTCATTTTAATACTGATAATTGCAGAAACGAAATAACGCTGGCAATAGTATGATGGTAATAATTAAGGGGAATAGAATAATTTTAACATTACTTGGAAAAACTGCTTCATGCTTTTGGGGTTTTTTTTATGTTTTAGGCAGGAAATGGTAATAACCTTAAAAAGTGATATGTGATGATTGTCCATTTCTCTTGGGAAAAAAAACATGTTTTGAGAGCATTTAAAGATTTCTGATCTACATTTTCCAAAACCATCAGCTTCATATCCATAGTCAAATAGCAAAACTTAACACAACTAAAAACCCCTAAAAGTTAAAATTGCTATAGCCCAAAACTTACACCCAATCAAAAAGACATTGGAAGCCTTTTCTTTTTCTGGTAGCAGAACTACCTTGAGGCGCTGCTTAGAAATTTAAATAAGAGCTCTAATGGAAATACTTTTTTTATTCCAGTTGATAGTTCAAATTTAGCACACATTGACATCTCAGCAAGAACCAGTTCAGTACAGCTTGCTTGCATATGATAGTGCTGCCAAAGCAACATCATGGTGCAGGATCTCCCTTATCCCGTTTTCTCTTTTCATCCCATCCCAGCTCTTTTGTCATTTGACCAACCAGTATTTCTTTATGCACTGTGATGCTGGGCTACTTGAACATCTCAAATTTCTGCATCTGTGTAAGAGGTGCTCAAAACCAAGTGTTATCCTGTTTTGTAGATGCTAATGGGAGGGGTGTCAATGAACAGTAATCTTGATTATTTTTGCTCTCGCACACTAGAGGAGCATGTGGCTACTTCTATGGGTGCCCCGACAGTGCTCACAACCCGCTCAACCAGACCTTTCACCCATGAGTTATTCCTCATCAAGTAGAAACACGTGTGAGTTTCTTATACGTCTCTGAGGTGGGTTTACTGAAAAGGGAAACCAAAAGCCTTTTCTTCAGCTCCTGCTCCCACTTCCTGGGTGGGTGCAGCCTGAACATCATTTTTACCCTCAAGATAGCACAAACGGTTGCATGTTCTGAGCTGCTCCCATTGCACACATTACGGACAATTGCACCTGAACTACACACGGTGCCAGAATTACAGCAGCAAAAGGCAGAGACTAAACAGGTGAAACTGCACATTGTTACTTCCAATTTTTTATTTTATACTTTCTGGTGTGTGCAAATTAACAAACTGTTACTAACCCAAGTCAAAACTAAACTGGTGGAGGAAGAGACGCGAGAAAGTTTCAGATGCCACTGAACTGGAACTTCCTAGCTTGGATTCCTGGCTAAAATTAGAAACTGTACATATATCACTTTTCTGGTAGAGACTACTCATAAAATCTACTGGCCAACACAAACCACTATTGGCTTTTATGACACTGTTTCTTCAACTGTGAGGCATGCAACTTCATGCCACTGGCAAGATTGCTACAACAGTACTAAAGGTGCTATTACCCTAAATTCTTGGAGGGATATATTAAAACCAGAGAGATCTTTTAAATCAATTAAATTCCAAATTTAAAAATTTGAATATCCAATGAAATTATTTCTTGTATCTAATAACAGGCCCAAGATATTCCTTTGCCAGTCCCACGGTTCTGATTCACTGTGAAGGAAACCAAGAAATCCCTCACTGTCTGTAAGAGCAATTGTCTTTTCACTCCACAGCCTTTGCAGGTCCCAGACCAGATTTCTTATTCACTTCAGACTTTGTGCCACATAAAGAAGTTTAACGTACAGATGAGAAATTCAGCATTTAAACAAATCAGGAGCTCTTTTCAACTCAATAAATATTTCTTCTATAGAGAAAGAAGTCTACAAAAAGATACAAATTGTTTCACTAGTTTTTTGGTCATATGCTTATTTTTTGTAAATCATGATGAACACACTATGCTGACATTAAAAGCATTTGAGAATAGTTTTCTAATACCACAATTTCACTATGGAAAAGCTTGGCTATATTTGTACTACCTTGTAAATGGAAAATTAATTCTCTAAAGCTTGCTAATTCATATAATGGTTCTAAAATCCAATAATTATTTTAATATACAGATTTTGACTACAGAGGCATTTTCAGCCTCATATAAGACAACATTTTTATTCTACAAACTTTTAAATTTCTGCAATGATTCTAAGTTCCTTCAGTCTCCAAGATCATCACACAAATCACACAAGCATGTCCTGCACAAAATCTCTCACAAAATTATACCTGGAGCACCTATTATTTTTTTTATTTTGGGGTAGGGGTGTGTGTGTAATATCAAATACTAATTGAATATGTTCTACCTGATGATCTTCTGGGCCAACTTATAAGTACAATTTAAAGTTCCTTCAAAAGCATGCATAAGAGCAAAAATTAATATATCTGATGATGTATCCATACTTTTCCTCAGCTTTCTACTAACACTATGAATGCAGCAATAAACAACTGATGTAAATTATTGAAATTATTGGTTATTGTTTATATAAATCTCCATTCTGATTTAATTCTGAATTCAGCTTTAATCCATGCAGAAAGCATGGTTAACTTTGCAGGTAATTCCAAGGAAACTATTGAGTAATGAAATTTTCACATGTTCCAAGGCATCGATGTAAAGTATATAAATTCAATATTTCATCCCTTCCCCCTGCCCCCCCTCCCGCCCAAAAAAAAAAAATCAGTAAAAAAAAAATCAATAAAAATACATTCACTGCTAAAAAATCAGAAGTGTCATTTAAGAATACCTGCACACCAAAGGTTAATTTGGAACACCTGGCAAAGGCTTATATCAACATTCAGGTGACCAGTATAAATAACCCCTTGAAAGGATGCTTTACTGCTTTACCTTCCTTTTACCATGACTAAAAAGTGTTGATGAAATCAAAGGCTTTAACTGCTTGCTACAAGTCTTTTCCAGCACAAATGTCTTCCTGCCATAATCAATTTACTTATCTGCCTGAAGAGAATCAGGTTAGATGTTGGTATGACTTCTCAATTAGAAGAAAAGTTTTCAGACTCTTCAGACTGCATTACTTGAAATAAAATATTTTCCCAAGCACTTTATACCTTCTACAGAAGGAAGAAGAAAAAAAAAAAAGAAAAAAAAAGTGATAAAAACTCCAAACACTGCAAAGACAACAATGAAAGCAATTCAGCCACAAAATCTAAGTTATCTGGTAAATTGGGATCATTCAAGAAAACTCTTCCAATGTAACATAAATGTAATGGTGTGAAGAGAGAAAAAAAAAACACTGACTCTTCTGAAGAGAGTGGGAATAGCGTGAAAAATAATTACTAAAGAGTATTTAAAGGTCATATGGAAAGCAACAGAACTGCCGTACTGCATTCAGTTGTGATATTCATATTTTAGAACAGTTATCATAAAATTAGAGGTATAGAAGGAAGCCATGTGGCTGCTATACCTTGTGTCTGGATAATCATATTAACAGTCAAAAATGAAATTACTATCTGTCTGTCCTGTTATGTAGGTATTATTTTTGGATTTCCTTTTATGTTGTCCAATCCAAGCTACACTTAAATATTCAAGATATTACACTCTTAGACATTCAGATTTATCCATATACCTGAAGTTAAGCTTCTTCCCCTTCTCTTCTTGATATTATCATCCTGCACCTCACTTTCTGTACATTCTGTTAACTCCAATCTTATTCCATCATATACACTCAGGAAACTATTACAAAGATATTGTAGGTTTTTGTAAAGGCAGTGCTTTCTCAAACTTCTTCCACTAACTAAATCACCTTTCTGCATGATAGTGCTCACCTTCACTTTTAAAGCTTTTTCCAAACTTTCCTACAGACACCTACCGGGCTGTAGCTTAATGAGCCTTTCCTTCTGCAGCAGCGATGGTTCAACAGCATTCACCTATTCCTCACCACTTCTTCCTATCCCCGTGCTCGGCTCCAAGTTCTGCTCATACAAGTACTTATTCAAGTGCATAATGAACCAGACAAAACCAAGAATAAAAAATAAATCGATGTTTGAAATAAGTATCTTTAACAGATCAGCCCTGCAAAAGATTACAGTGTAGCTCAGGAGGTGGCACAGAACAAGAATCATCAACAGCAGCTGCTTAAGTTAGCCCTGGAGGTAAGAATTACTGAAAATAAGCCTTCTGCAACAAGAAGTTGACTTCAGCTATAAACATCCCATAAAGCAGTTGACTAAATTGTTAAACAGGTAACTTTGTACCTTCTCAAAAACTGTGTTCAGCACCCGCAAGCAAAACACTTCCAAAGATCTGTCTCCTCGTTGCTTTCTTTCTGTCCCCTCCTAGTACTTTTTCTTGGCTGTGCCACATACAGAAACCCAGCGATGGTTGGGCTGGGGTGGGTTGCTGTCACCAAGCCTTACCTTGCTGATCAATTCTAACTCAGTCTGTGTTTGAACTCCATCTGTCTAAATCCAGCTGTTGTCTTGCATTTTGAGCAGGGAGACTGCGTCTGGGTTTGCCGGGTATTTACACAGCACTTAGCACAAACAGAATGGGATCTTTGTCCAAGTCTCAAAATCAAAGGTACTAAAACACATGAAAAGCAGCCTCCCCTTCCATCTCAAGGAATCATAAAAACCATCACTACCCACGACAACTACAAAGTGAAGTTCTCTTGCTTCCTCTACACCCCCATTTTTTAAAACAGAAATTAAATCTGGAAGTGCTAGCATAATGTTATGCATTATGGATCAAGTTCTTGCCATATGAACACAGACACAGGAAGCAAAATAAGTCAATGGACAACAATAAAATAAAGAGAAAAACAATCCTTTCAGGGATTACTAAATACATGTTATAATTCAATTTAGATTGGACTTTAGAAAAATAAAAATCAAGAAATTATTTACATCACTATATACTGAACTTTGAGCACACAGATAGAATTTAAATAGTTACTAAAAAAATATGGTTTAGTCCATAAGCTATTTTTTTTATCAATACACAGAGAACCCTAACTTAAGCATTTCCTTCTCTCTGAACAAAAGGGTCTGGATATATTTTTAGTAGAATTTTCGCAAACTGTGTGTCTTCCTGAACAGGTGGAAAGGCTGTTTGGAGAGCATTTTTCTGCAAATAAAATTTTATTGGTTCAACATGGACCTTCCATGTAATGTTCTTATAATGAGTAAATTAGTAGGTGATATAAAACTCTGAAAATGGAGAAACTGTAATGAAAACCTTAATATGCTTTTTACAGTAACGCTGAAAAATGTGATGCCAGGTTTAAGTTGATCACGTTTTTATTCACACCTCCAGGCAAACCAGCAAGAACTCAATAAGTGGTGTGATTTTATTAAATATATTTCTAATGGACAATTTTTTTCTCCTTTAAAAACAACTGACTTGAAGGAACACTGTAGCATAGTAACTGCCAACCGACATCTGGGTATGACAGGCTTTTCAGTTCACACAGGATTTCCTATTATTGGCTGAAGGTGAAAAGAATTACGAACACAAAGAAGCGAAAAAGCAATCTTAAGAAGCTAGGACCATATGAATTTTAAATAGATGACAAAAGTACAGCAACTTCGTAGGAGTTGGTGGGAAGCCTGCTACACTTAGAAAGCTGTTCAAACATTCCCTCTGCTAAGCCTGTAAGAGGATGCTTAGGACACCCATTGGCTTCAAAGAAATCTACAATCATCATGGATTAGAAACTGCCTTGACTGCATCCATTTGTACCAGAAGCAGAGCAGCACTTGTGAAAGCACACAATGAAATGGTAGACAGAATATAGTTGGCTTTCCAGATAAAAAATCTCTGCTCGAGAAGAATAGAGCAAAGGGATATCAGACAAATACACAACAGTTACTCAGCCTACTTGGTTTTGTCCTAACTCCACAGAGGGAAAAAGAAGTGGCTGACCTCCTTGAAAATTCAGAAAATCCATATGCCAGAAAACAAGGAGCATTTCAATATGGGATCTCTATATATCTCTTGCACAAAAAGGTCTGAAGAACAGTGTTTGATTCTTAAAATATCCATCGTTCTACAACTGTACTTTTTGAACCAGCAGACATATATAAACACACAAAGATACAGACTGTACAGTTCCAGTTTAACTGAGAATCCTCAAAATTCATTCATCTGCAAAAGTAATATCCATATGGTCAGATTATTTAAATATGAGATGCTTTTGGCTCTGCACTACAAAGTTCTGTAAGTGGCTATTTCAAAATTAAGGGGGGGGATTATTCTCAAAAAATTGGAAATTCAAACAAATAATTCAAACTTTATTACATGAGGGGTTTTGAGAGGACATTTTAAAGAATTAAAAGCATTTTTTCCCTGATGCTGTGTTGCTATTCTCAAGGAAACTGATTTCACCTCAAATGGACCTGAGAGGAACCTGGAGAAGCAATACAGAAGGGAATAATATCAGCTCAGGAAAAAAGAAATATATATATATATATATATATATGTATGTACGTATATGTGTGCATGTGTGTATATATATATAATGCAATAAGCATTCTCCATGTCTTCAAATCCAGGACAAGAAGGTGCAGTAACTGCAGGGTTGTATTTTGAATTGTTTGCAACTTGTCCAAGTGCTTACCATCACTGTGTGCCCTGATCACAGAGGAAACCAACATACCTAACGTGCTTGCCTTTCAGTCTTTCAAAACAACTTTCCAGTCTGATTTCAAGATGACCTTTACTAGAACTGAAAATCTCCTAAACTGAGGAGGAAGAAAGAAAATGCATTTTCTTCACCAAAATTAAACCATGAAGTAACTCCTTGCATAAATATATAAACCCCTGCAAATTATGATGGGATTAATTAACAAATGACTAGTGTTTGCAGGCTAAAGGAAATGCAAGAGATAAACAGGTGACAATGAAGTGCTAGCTCTTCAAAAAAAGCAATTTAGCTAACGTCAGATTAATTTTCCACAGAACTTTTATTTTCATACAGTTTCCATCTTGACAATGAATCTTTGATCAGTGCCCAAAAAAAATAATCTCTGTGAAGATTAAGAGAACAAAGGAACCCAGATAAACTCGAAAATGGAAATGAAACTTTTCAGGTCATCAGGTAAATAAATTACTATAGGCACCTCAATGGAATACAAATAGTTTTCATGTAGGATTATAATGGAAAGTGAAGTAGTTTTCTTAAGAAAAAAACAAAACGAGGTAAAACTCTCACCTTATGTATCTTTTCAAGCAAAACAATACATTAACCATCAAAAACACTTGCAATAATCAGATAACATCAACCCAGAAATTATAAAAGATGAAACTAATCAATGCTCACTGTGGTGTGAAACCTAGCACATGTCATTCATCGTTATGTTAGACACAGAGAGCATCAAGTATGAGACCAAACTAAAAAAGTGAATACATGATGATCTAAAAAAATAATTCCACTTTAGTGACGAGATACTATTCATTGCAACTACTGCTTCTAAACCATCTCTAATTAACACTGCAGTCTCAAACACCTTTCCTATAAACTCGTGTGTGAAAATCCTTCATAACACAAGGATGCACAGAATCTCCTTGGCTTTTCTGCCAGGCCTCATGCTCTTTGTCTCTGTCTTTTCTACCTCGCTTGTCTGTTGGCTACCAACTCGCTGGAACACTTCTTGCTTCTAAAAGATCTGAAAGAGATTCATAATTGGCTTTCATGTCTTGAACATTTTTGCAGAATTACTTTTGGCATTAAATACTTGTACATTATAACTTTTTAAAAAATATTTACTTATCTAAAAATAGCTTTCACTACTGTCCTGATTCCTCATTGTCTTTTCTTCACTTTCCGTTTCAATGAATTTTCCTTACTGCCTTGAAATTTAACAAAAAAAAGACCAATAGAAATTGGTATGCTTTAGTGTTCTTTTTAATTTCCTTTTAAGCATGTCCTCCTGTATGTGTAGTTCCTTCTGGAGAATAAACACCGCTATAGTGAATTTGGCTTTTTTTGCTACCTCCTACAAGGCTTTGAACCAAAATGCGTATGATCAGAGTTACAGATGTTGTCAGTAGTAATGCTTTTAGTTCTGTGCTCATTCAAAAACAAGGACCACTGCCTTCTCTGGCCCCTGACTACAGCTCAGTACAGCTGCCTTCAGACAGAAAGCTTCTGCTTCATTGTCGGTGAGCTTTTCCTACTTTGTCACAGGACTTCAGTCCACAACTGTTTTAATAGGCAATATAGTTAATTGCTAACTTTGTATCTAACTGGATTCTAAGCTTTCTGCTAGGTAAAGCACAACTTCACATCTACTCTATGTAATTTTTATAGTATCACTAGTCCACAGACCAAATTCCTGCCACCACATGAAAAAACCAAGGAGGTGAAGAGTAAAGTGACTAGTTGCTAATGATAAAAAGTAAAAAAAATAAAATAAATAAAATAAAAGCAGAATACTCCAGCATAATTCTTGTTACACAGATTTGCAGATCTCATCAAGCTCAGAGACCAGCAGTAAAGATGGCAGATGAAAATGCATTTTCCACCACTGCAAAATATGGGAAACAACATGGGGAAAACATGGGGAAAAGCAATCCTACTTTACATGTGAAATGATTGGCTTGAAGTTAGTAGCTGATCCTGGAGTCACAGTTGGAAGCCATCTGAAAACCAGTAGTTCTGCACAGCTTTGTTCAGGAAAAGAAAAGATGGAGTGGGGAGGAATACTTGTATATCACTGTATAAATTATTACATATTGCCCACCTACGCCTTTAATGCCATATGCCCTTCCACCTCCAAAAAGGTCTGGTAGAACTACAAGATGTATCTGTAAAGTCTCCATAATCAGAGGCATTGAATGCTTTCCACATGAAAAGAGTCTAAACACACTTCAATTTTCAATATAAATCACAAAGAAGTATGATTGAAATCATGTGAAGACAGGCAGCATGGAGGAGTAGAGCTCACAATACTTCCTACGATATGAAAACTTAAATGCACCTCAAATTCTTCAGCCATCAGGTTTCCCAGTATCAAATAGGCAGTACTTCTTCCCCCAGATTTGTGCAACCAATTGCAGCAGGATATTTCAGAGATGAAGGGAACATCAACGAGAGAAGTTATGAAAAGATAACACATCTGTCCTCAAATAAAAAATTGTCCAGTTGCTGCCCTGGGACCCAGGAGCCCCATAAACAGCTAAGTCTTACAGCTAGGATGGAATAACCAGGGATGAAGCAACCCATACGTGTCCTTTTTGTTTTCAACAACTGTTATAGAACGAATACCAGATTTTGTTATTAACTTTGCCTGTAATCACCATGTGTAGTATTTTCTGAGCTGCAGAAATCTTTGTACAACATACACTTCGACTTAAGTAGATATTGGCATTTCATTTAAGTCATCAGATCAACTCATGTTTCTGCTAAAATCCTGTACTTGCTCAAACATAAGCTACTTAATTGGCAAGGAGCTTCATAAAGCTTTTGGCATTAAGTTCATTTTCAAACTTTTTAGGCATCCTAGTGTTTGTGGTTAGGCTTAGGAACCAAAGTTCCTTAAAAAGCATCAAAGGAGGCACCTCCAAAAGTTATTCTAAACACCTCAGGCAGATATTCCTAGTCATAGTAAAGTTCTACTAAATCCAATTCATCCCAATACTTGCAGATTTTCAAATGTAAGACAGCACTTCCCAAGTTGAATTAAAAATTTTCTAACTTGTACATCTGTTAAAAGAAAAAATATACAAAAAAAAAAAAAAAAAATCCTCCAAAACACAATAATAACAAACTACATGCTCTACTTCACAAAGCCAGATTTCATTCACACATGTATCAGGTTTTATTCTCAACAGAAGATGACTCACTGCATGTTTGACTCACTGCATGTTCGCCCTCTTCAGCCTACAAACGTTTTGTTAATATATGCAGGAAACAAAGCTACAATGGTTTGCTTATGAAAAGGGAGGGTTTTTTATAAACCAGGAGCTTGCTAAAGATGGAAGAATTCTACTTGTACAGAAAAAGAATATTTAGTATGCTAACAGAATATTTAGTAACAAAGGCATACTTTCATTGGCATTTATCCATATTTCACAGAGTATCAGAGAAATCATAATGAGGAATTATTACTACATGAAAGACAAATTATTAAATAAGTTTGGCCCAAACCTACAGGGAAATATCAACCACTTATTGATAGCAATTGACTGGGATTACTGTTTCATGGTATTGAAAATATCAAATTATCAAAGCCACAAAAGCTTACTTTCAGTCTGAATTTTATAACAATATACTGTTCTTGGACAAAATATAATGGAGAAGGTGAAAGTGCTGAAAACATTAAAACCAGAATTTACTCTTGGTCTTTCATCAGTCTGTTTTTATGGTATTTGACAGGAAGCCATCCTAGCAGACCCTAAAGAACATCACAAAACTTCAGTTTTATTGTCCTTTCCATAGAAAGTTCTTCAGAAGCTCATGTTTCATATGTCTTCTTACTCAAGATATTTTTACTTTAATGTTAGCTTTGCAAACAGGTATTTTAAACTGCCTTTCCTGTTGTGTTTCCCAGTTGCACGCAATAGCATCTGACCTGTCTTTCATAAGTCAGAACTCTGTCTACTCATTTTTATTTCTTAATGCAAGCCAAAATGCCTCAATTACTTTTTAACTCCCTGCTCTGTACATAGCAGAAATCTCTGATTTCAAATCAAACAAAGGAAATAAAGACACTTATAAGAAACGAGACAGCTTCTCACAGTAACAGAGGAAACATTTGCAGAGATCTCTTTTTCTCAGAAGACTTGGACAGAGACCTATCATTTTACCTCTTCTGGGGAAGAAATAAAACTCTACAATTCTCTTAAATCAGGCCATAGGCTACAGCTTATATTATCAGTCATAACCTGAAATCTAACCAGTTCCAACATCCACAGGCCATCTCTTCAGGCACTGTTAGCAAAAGACCATTTTTCAAACTGAAGTACTATTTAACAGTAGCAGATAAGAGCGAGCAAATTAAAAATTAAGTAAAATGAACAATACACTTCCATAGGTCCTACCATCCTGTGGTAACTGATGAGGCTACTCTTCTTCCTTCCAAAGCTTCAACAAACTAGAAGTTTACTTCTGTTGCCTGACAGAGCTGGCATAGCCAACTCATAAATGGGAGCATGGAATTAGTACATTAACATTCAAGCTTTTTCTGTAGGTAACCTCCACCATATTTTCTTGAAGGCTGCTTTTCTAGAGCTGCTTGGTATAGAATGGGAGATAGATTCCAACTGACTCTTCCCCACCTCTTACTAAATAAGTTCATGACCTTATGCCATTCCAATGTCCTTTGGTGCAAAACCTGCTTTCTACAAGATCTGTGTTTCCTCACTTCAAAAGCAGTCTCAGATATAGCAAGACACGGTAGCTCAGCTGCAAAATAGAGAACTTAACATTTATGACTACTGTAAATTCCAATAGCCTCAACCAGTTACTTGACATCCACAGCTCCCAGGTTAACGTTCTTTTATAAGATTCCAGTAGTAAACCAAAACAAACAAAATTCCCTCTAAAAATTCTTTTTCTATGGATCTTTGGCTGAAGGAAAATTATTGCTATTTTCAAATACCATCTGTTTAAAATTGGTCACGAGAGGTCACAACATCCATTGAGATTACACACACCCCCCACACACCCCCCCCAGTTTACAACTATATTACCATGGAAGAGGTTAGCTCCCTTTCTTGGGTAGTTGTTACTGTTTGACCAAAAATATGCACCATAGATGCAAATCATTCAATGTTTAATGCAGGTAAGTCTTGGAAAACTGGTCACTTGAGCTGCGGGTTCCCAGGTAATAAAAACCTGATCACAAAGGGCTGGTTTTTCTTTGCCTCTGAATTACCCCAGTCTTTGAGACAGATGCCACACAACTCTTGATGAAGAAAGAGACCTGCTGTGCTGGGGAGACAAGTAATTTTTGCCTTAAAACCCATTCAAACCATGTAATCATTAAAACACAAATAAAATTATCTGGCTGTTTCTGTTTTGTCACCTCTTGGATTTAAATGGAAGTAGAAATACAGGTTCTTTGATCATTACAGAATGTTTATGAAACTGCACAGAAATAATTCACAGTGCTGGACTGCGACACCAAAGCTGTTGGGAAACCAACAATAAAGTAGACAGTGATTTAATTTCAAACACACCTCAGTGAACCGTAGGTGGTTGCTACTAGAAAAAAGGAGAATTATCACTGCTGACAAGAGTGCTCCAACCCCCCCCCACCCCCACCCCCAATCTATGGTGCCGATTTGGGTAGAAAGGCTATAAAACCCAGGAGTCAGAGATAAAAAGTGACATTCTTTCTAAAGGATACTCAGCTGTTGCTTAGAAACTGTTTACAGACAGATCCTGCTGGTTTATCTAAAAAAAAAAATAAAATAGGTCATTCTTGGCTCTAGGTAGGAGAGATCTTTATTGATATAAAATCCTCTACATCATCTCTTTATGTTTACTGTCAATAATTAGCAATGCTTTAGGAAGGCTGTTTGGATGCTCTTTTCAACAGTGACTGCACATTCCCAATGGCACAATTACCAATTTTTGAAACAATCAGGTGGCTCAACAGAGTGAATTCATATCACAGTTCACTGGGAGGCTGAGCCTGGGCTCCAGGCATAGACTGGACCATCTTCAGAGGGGACTGGCATCAAAAGTGGAATCAAAAGGGAAGGGGGGCAAAAGTGCAGTTAATCTTCTCATCCATGTCTCAATTGTTGCAGAGGGAAAAAAAATAGATCAATTAAGAAAATAACATGCCAATACCACTGGACCAAAAAAAATATCAGTTCTACTTTTTAAATGTATAATGAAACCAGGTCTGCTAAAAATGAAAGGGGAAAGGCCATAATACTTTGAAGCCACAAGGGAAAAAAGTTTGCCTTGAAGAACAGAAGGTGAGGCTTGAATCGAATAATTTTATCAAGGGAAACGGTACAAGAAGCTCCTAAGTGTCTAAAACAAATTAGTTCACAGAAGATAGGAATGAAAAATTGTATCAATCCAGATCCAGTTTTCTCCCCTGCATAAATAATCCATGCTTGAACAGTTTTTCCTTGTATAAATAACTACATTTATAAGAAGCCTCAAGTAAGAAGGCTCTTATATCATTATTCACTTAAAAACCACTCCAAAAATTCAGACAAATCACTGCCTTCTAACTAAAAGAAAATAAAATGCACAGCTTGTGGTAATAAACAGTTCATTGTCATCATTCTAAAGAAAGCCGGTTTTTTTCTTCTTCACTTAAAAATAAATGTTGTACGGGCTTGTTTTCTTATATTAAGCAAATCACATCACATGAATACAAGGAGAGTAAGTACTATCGCATGGCACCTAACGTAGCAAGTGTCCAGATGCGATAGTGATAACCTGCAACAACAAAGCTGGTGTTGTAGAACAAGTGCCTCCGGTTTAAACTTCAGGGGCAGATCTAGAATGCAGTTAACAAAGCACACATTCTCTATAGTGTGAACATAAGGTCACCATACCATTCTTTAGGCAGGAAAATTAAGGATCACAAAAACATATGTAATTTAATCACTGTTGCTTAATTCAAAGGACAAACACAAGCCTGTGTTCAGATGCTGTGAGTGACAAAGCAGCTTTCTTAAGAAGACTTGGGGAAACTATAGGTGGAGTTAACATGTAAGGTACATGTTGGGTTTCAAGGGTTATCACAACGTAACACAAGTTCAAAGTCTGTGAAAATTGTTTAATTCTCTCATTCAATGCATGGCTTCCCACAGAAGGAAGGTAGCTGGCTAATGGGTAAGAGCCTACTCTCCTATGCTAGAAATATCAGAAAAAAAAAAAAAAGCCTCTTAAGAACTACAACTATTATTATCCACAAATTAATCTAGAAATATACTTTGGATAAAAATAATCATGCAGAGAACGTTAATTATTTACAAAATTGAAGATAGCATGGCCCATTTCCCAAAGGTTCATAAAGCCGTGCAGGAGACTTCTGAAGCGTGGAGCAGAGGCCAACTTGATTTTTATTCATGCATTTCTGTGCTTACCTATATGGAAAACAGAATTATTTTCTATTTAGTCCTCAGTCAGGTTTTCCCAGATTTAAAATAAATGTTAATGAAACCACAAGCCTTCACCACAAAAAGCAGTAACAAAAATAGGAATAGGACAGCAAATATTGGACTGTAGCAACTCTGAGCAAATGCATAGAAAAAAATAAGTATCTTCTTACATTCAGTTATCTCGAAATGAAACACAAGGAATAAAAGATTACTTTTTACTGAGGCCTCACGACAACAATAAGCATCTGCTAACAGTTTTCACGGAAATACAATTCTTAAAGACTATTTTTGTCTTTGGCTTAAGAACATAACTTAGCATAAAACAGTTCAGCAGGGACATTCTTCATTACGTTAACACGTAAGATATCCAGAAATCACTCAAAGCATACACGATTGATTACAATAAAAAATAAGGTGGTCTATTTTTCCTCTTTTTCACAGTATTCTGCAAAGCTCAATTTTAACACATTCAAATGTTTTTAACTTTAAAAATACTACTAACACATAATTTTCATTAAATTATCTGGAAATACTAGACATACACTTTTTGGACTTAAGTTTGAAGTTTAGGAATAACAACAGATGAACACTTTCTCTAAGATAAGTAAAATGTAGTGGGCATTTTGTTTTGTTTTGCACTTTCAAAAGAGAGGACCTTTATAAATACGGCTAAAACCCCAACACTTTCTGTAATGGTGATTAAATATGTGCAAAGGTTGCATGTGGTAGTATCATTATTGTGACAGAAGAAATCAAAGTGATTACAAACCTTCATCAAATTCATCATTTTATTTAGTGGGAACCAAAAATGAAAACACAGTAGTTGTTCTTCAGGAACCATTTCCTTGGAGAAATAAATAATGAAACCTTTCTAATATATTCACTCTGATCACCATCCTTGACATATCTTGCCTCTCATGTTGTAATATTTTCCACAGTACCCTGTATTTAGAAACACAAGTCCACAACAAATATACATTCTTCACACAAGATGTTGTGCATGGGAGACACATACACCTACAATACACATAATTTTGAGACATAACTCTCCCTGTTATCACTTATCCAAGGGAACTCTGAAATGTCAGTACTCTCACCACATTTTGTAATTATTTAATGTACCTTGCCATACTAGAGACTAACCACGACTTGTGGTTCCTCCCATGGCACCGTTCATGCACAGTAGCACCATCTGAGTGAAACACAATGAAACTCATCAAGTAACTCTGTACTCTGATACGCCTGAGGGTTTTTTTGTCACTGAGATGAGCTATAACCCAGGATGTTGTACAGAAGCAAGACAGCAGTGACACATATAACAGAGGACCTGCATGAGACCCATGACCTAACTGATGAGCAAGCTGAATACTGCATGGTGTCTACAACGGTGTGCTACGAGCTTGTCCTTAGCTAACTGGGTCCGTCTATAATGTTTTGTTCAACTAGCCCAACACAACAGAAGTTTCTCACTTCAGAAGGAAAGCTATCTTTAGAACAGAAGAGGAACAAAAAAGCTCATTAAAACAAAATTTTGAGCAGTATGTATTGTATATTTGCAGCAGCTGAGAAACCAGATGCAAAGAAGAGCTGATGTACTGGACATTTACTTTTTTAAAAAAAACACTGAAATGTTAAAAAAAAAATAATCCTGCTTGCCTAAAACATTTGCTTTCTAAAAGCATGAGACAGATACCATTAGTACTCACAACAGCTCCATAAGGTAACACAGGCGAGCATTTGAATTTTTCAGAGATTCAAGCAACCTATTATGTATCATTGTAATACCACACAGGACTGGCTCCTGCTACACTTAGAAGGTACAGACACAGCCCACAGCCAAAGGCAGAGCCAGCTCCAGAAGCGTTGGGTAAGAGCTTTACAACATTAATGAAAATTCTGTAATTAATTTGAAGGGATCAAAGATTTAATCTTGCATAATCTGAATACCCGAAGTAGTCCCTTAGCTTAAGATACCAAGAAACCCATCTGCCAAGCTGGAAGAGGCTCCCACTACAATAAAACTTTCTACTTGGTCATTGTGAAGTCTCTCTCACATTTTGCACATTTCCCAAAACCAGATAAACACATTTCAGATTTGAGGCACTTAATTTAATGCAAAAGGAGTATTATGAACACCAGAGCTATGATTCAATATGGATGTTGTGGTTTTATTCTTCTTTATAATGTATAAAGGAAGTGCATCTGCTCAAGACAACACTTTTTTATTATTATTATTTACATACTTTCCTCTTATTTAAAGGACTTCTAAGTTATTGAAGCTCTCGAAAGTGCTCCTGCAACATGCCTTTCCCACAGCAGCTATGCTTTGCCTGTATTTCCTATACCCTAGCTGTAATGGCCAAGAGGTGACTTCAATTCTAAGCATTTCTTAGTAATTTCTAATTAAAGCTAGTACAAATTATTTAAAATAATCTTTAAAGGAGCGATTTCAAAATTCTTTCCTCACTCACATGATCTTGGTTTCACCCCAATGGGAGAAAAAAAAAAAAAAAAAAAAAAAAAAAACCACGAACAAAAAAACCCCCACCAACTCTTAATGGAGAAGAGCAATAAAAGAAAAACATCCAAGCCAGCGTAACCAAGAGGTGAGTGGACAAGGTCATTCAAAAACTTGGATACCCCATTCAAAGTGCCGAACTGACACCACTAATTTTAAGCACACCTGAAGCATTTAAACTCCAAAACCTTATTTCTTTGGGGATTGTGGTTTTCAGTCCTTCCTTAAAAGTTGTTCCTTTTCTGTAACCAAATACTAATTGCTCTGATCCACCCATATCCTAATCACTACAGTCCATCCCGCTCATGCTCTGTTTCAAAAAATACTTAATTATTGTGGATTATCTCCCAAGAGTGTATCAGGAAAGGCTTCAGCCATCACAAGTTAGGGTATGATAAATCTTTCTCCCAGACATCATGGCAACAGAATGGACCTCACACCATCTCCCAACACTTCTATAGTGTATAGCAGGGGTCCTCAAACTTTTTAAACAGGGGGCTGGTGCGCAGATGAAGTGGCAGGCAGTCATCTGCGGCTGCTTGGTTTCCCCCCCCCAACCCCTGGCGGGGGGAGTCTGTAAATACCGGGGGCTGAATTGAGGACCCTGGAGGGCCGTATCCAGCCCACAGGCTGTAGTTTGAGGACCCCTGGTGTAGAGAGAGAAAAAAAAAAAAATCCCAATTTTTACATCATTACGGAAAACTGATCTGAAAAAAAACAAAAAAAAACCCAAAAAAGACACCTCTAGTGTTGCCCCATTGCCCCTTCCTCCTGACTGATCTTTTTATTAAAAAAAAAAAAAAAAAAAAAAAAAAGCGCCAAGAAAGCTGTTCTTGGGTTATGTAATGTTTTTGTTGATTCCTTTTGGCTGACTGTCAACCACCCAGCAATAATAAACTCATTAAGCTGACAGGAAACTTGAACACACTCATGTTGTCCACGCACCTCAGCATCATCCTCATGAACCCAAAATCCATAAAACAAATAAAATAAAATTAAGCTGATGCTACCCTTAGGATGCATTCAAGTCTGGAAGAATCGGTCAGTCCTATGTCAGTTTCAGCATCTGAGGTAAAGGGTACAACTTCAGCGCCTGTCAGGCCAAAAGAGTTCTAAAACTAGTAGCAAACAAGGAAAGCATGGAGTGTGGAGCCTCAAAAAAACATTTGTGTCATTATGACAACTCTCAACATAATTGTTTGCAAGCCTGCTATTTTTGTATCCAAACCACGCTGCTTTTCATGTGTTGGGTCTGTCCATGTATCCAAGATTTTCCTTTCACTGCCACCAAATCTGCAGTTTGCTGAACAGATACCCAGCTTAAGGCTCACACGAACACTAATATCAGTGATAATTCTTCTTAAAAACAAAGGCAAAAAAAGTCGCCATGGCTACTACAGTCACTCAGTTTTCTCAGCTACTTCAAAACATTAATTCTTAAGGCTTTTTGGCTATGTCTGCCTAAAACGTATGCTGCCATAGTAGTCGGTTATGTAAATTATGTTATGCTGCAGTGTTTGACATTATACAGTCACAGAATGGTCTGGGCTGGAAAAGACCCTTAAGATCATCTGATTCCAACCCCCTGCCATAGGCAGGGACACCTTCAACTAGCCCAGGTTTCTCCAAGCCCCATCCAGCCTGGCCTGGGACACTGCCAGGGATGGGGCAACCACAGCTGCTCTGGGATGATCTAAAATCTAATCTAAATCTCCCCTCTTTCAGTTTAAAGCCATTCCGCCCCCCCGTCTTATCATTACAGGCCCTCGTAAGAAGCCCCTCTCCAGCTTTCTTGTCAGCCCCTTTAAGTACTGGGAGGCTGCTCTAAAGTCTACCCAAAGCCCTTCCTTCTCCAGGCTGAACAAGCCCAACTCTCTGTCTTCATAGCAGAGCTGCTCCAGCCCTCTGATGGTCTTTGTGGCCTCCTCTGGACTCACCCCAATAGATCCTTGTCCTTCTTATGCTGGGGGCCCCAGAGCTGGAGGCAGCACTGCAGGGGGGATCTCACAAGAGTGGAGCGGAGGGGGAGAATCACCTCCCTTGACCCGCTGGCCACGCTTCTTTTGATGCAACCCAGGATACAGTTAGCTTTCTGGGCTGCAAACACACATTGCTGGGTCATGTTGAGCTTCTTGTCAACCAGCTCCTCAGGGCTGGTCTCAACCCATTCTCTGCCTAGCCCGTATTTGTGCTTGGGATTGCCCCGACCCACATGCAGGACCTTGCACTTGAACTTCATCACCTCAGATCCTACAATATCTCTGGCTGGCATTCCAAGAAGACTCCACAAGAAACAAGGTGATAGTTTCTGTGATCGCATTCAGGAGATTGTAATTTAATATACTAAATTAACAAAAATTAATACTAGAATGCTATTTCTTACCCTGCCAGCTGAAGGTAAATATTGAACATAGATACCCCATATATATTTTCTGTTCCTTAGACTGAATTTGTAAACAAAAATACTGTTGATAGTAAATACAGAATTAGAACAGGGCAAGCCAAAAAGTATTTGTAAGGCAGTAGAAAATGCTCTGGAAATACAGTTATTTAGAAGATGAGGAAAGGACACAGGGAACTGATAACATTTATATAAGGGTTGATACTGGCTTTCACACAACAGAGAGTGAGTAGAAGACTATCCTGCTCAAGATTCATGTCCTGACTGCTCTTTAGCACCCAGAAAGCAGCTGTACAGTTCCATTACTCTGACCTGCATTGACTAAATATTGCCTGAGCTCAGGCCTGCATGCAAGGGTTTGAATTTGAGTATATATTAAAAAAAAAAAAAAAAAAAAAAAAAAAAAAAAACACCGAAAAAAAACAAAAAAGCCTAAACTTTGTTCAAGGATGCAAGTCACCTAAAAACTTTTTAGTCTGCAAGAGCAGATTAAAGCATCCAGGGATTCAGCATGCTGTCTGTCTTAGCCATGCACTGAATTGTCCCTAAGCCACACAAGTAAAATCAAATCATAAGATAGCAATAGGTTTTCTCTCTCTCTCTTTTTTTTTTTTTTTTTTTTAATGTTCCAGTTCTTGCTAGGTATCAAATGTGACCCAGAAACAATATTTAGCAAGTCCAAAAAAGTCCAAAACATTCTGTCAGCTGAATGAAATAGGCTTGAATTTTACAGCAAGCATGGGCGGCCTACCCAAGTACAAGTGACAGCTTTGCACACTGCTAAAGTCTCTAACTAGTGCTCCCAGCCGACTAGAATCTTTGTTTGAATCTATTTATTCCTATTCTATCCCTACACAGCCTCATCCTCCTTCATTCATGGACTTCCTGACAATTTATTTTTCTTAGAAGTATTTCTGCATAGCATCTAAGCACTGGAAATGTAGATTACAGAGATAATAGATACGTTTAAAATTAGACTAAGCAGCTGTAATTCTGAATTTGCATTTCTGACTTGATTATAGTAAGCAGTCAAGAATATTTGTGTAAGAACTAGAAATGAGTTCATATGCTGCCATAAAGACACATGAATCTCTCTCACTTTGACCCCAATCAAAAAAAACCCACCTGTGTAACAAATGGCAACTGTTTCTTTCTAGCCAGTAACAAATAGTAAACATTCCTTTGCAATTCTGAAACTTACAGATTCACCTGTGGATTTTAACATGCAAGAATTAAATTAACTAGCTTTGCCATATTTTACAAATAGAAGAACTACCCTCCTACTTACTCTGGATTTTTCTGACTTCAAATTCTAGTTGTTATCTATTTCATAACTTTCCTTGAAAGGCTGAACAGTCTTTTCTTACCTAAACAGTCAACATTTGTAACCATCAGATAACCATCCACGAAGCACTTTGATAGATTCTGTATCAAAATCAAGCACAGATGAAGCATTTTACTTTATCTGGCATGATTAAAAAAAAAAAAAAAGTTATAAATAAATCCTTTTCTATTTTGGTAAAAACTGAAATAACCATTTTCATCATATGGTTTTTTACAGAGATGCAGGGAAAAAAATAAGTAATTGGGTTCTATATTCAAAGTTTCTCAATAAATATGGTGGCACATATTTTTAAGCAACTGCAGCTTTTGCTTCCAGGAGTTTAAGCACAAGATCTAGTCATTTCAATAGGAAATATGTATTATGCTTCTTTTACCTAACAAAACAATCAGATGTTGTATTACACAACGCTGGCCATAAACAAATTTCACCTCCGTGCATTAGCCCCATCTTGC
This sequence comes from Falco naumanni, assembly GCF_017639655.2. Classification (NCBI taxonomy): domain Eukaryota; kingdom Metazoa; phylum Chordata; class Aves; order Falconiformes; family Falconidae; genus Falco; species Falco naumanni. The sequence goes on along the minus strand of NC_054054.1, from coordinate 41,908,933 downwards.
TTACAGCTGCAATATTGCATCCAGTGAGGGACATGCAATAGTACAGATATGAACTCACATGAAGAATTAATCATGGATAATTTATCACAGTTGATCATATTTTGTATCAGAAAGAAAGACCATTCAATAAACATTCAAAGAAGATAATATTTCATGACAGAGGAAACATAACTATTATTTATTTATTTATCTTCATTCATTTACTTCATACTATTTATGTACAGAACTCTCTATACTGACTCAAGAGTTTCAGAACAACTTTAAAGAGGATATCTCGCTATACCAAGAAAAAAAACAACAAAATGTTTTTCCAGAGGCAGCGAAGGAGCAAAAAATATCTCATCAGATAAATATGCCTGCCTTGGATTATTTGAGTGAGTTAAAACTGCAAATAATTTTTATTCCTTTTTTCAAGAGGTTTTATTGATGTTTGTTAATGTGGTTCCTCTGGAAAGGACACAACTATTGCCAGTAACATTATGATACTACAATAGAAATAAAACCGGTGCTTACTAAAAATTTTTAGTAGTATTTTACTCCATAATCTAACTGGAAAGTTAAATCTTTAGGGAGAGGTCTTTCAGAGTTCCTTTTGATGTTTGAAAAGATTTAGAGAACTGATAAAAGCTGATTTCTCAGCTCTGCACAGGATGGACACTGTTTCTGTATTTAAAATATAAGGAATAAAATATTTGCAACTGATTCAATTCTTGTAAGTAAAACTTATAGAGCCAAGTGGTTTAGCTGTCCCAGCCATGCTGAACAGGCTTTAATGGAGAAGTTCCATAAAGACAGATTCAATGGAATATGGAAGAGTGGCTTTTGTTAGTAAATAACAGAGTATTAAAAATTAAGGTTGATTAGTTGTAGAAATCAGCAAATTGATTAATCTATTTACATGAAGCCTTAAGTAATTTAAAAGCTTAAAGCCCCATTTGCAGAAGTCACCTGGGCAACTGGGAGCCTAGCCTGACCAAAACCACTTCCACCTTCTGCTTACAAAAGTGTATTCAGATTATAAATTCCACTTCTATTCAAATTGTCTTCTGTTCTAATATTCTTGTCTACTTTAAGCATAACATACTGCATACTTGTTTTTAAAACACGTAACTTCAAAGAAAAGGACAAGTACACAGGAGAAACAAATGTCACATTATTATTATTATTATTATAACACCAGTGATAACAGATTGGAATATTGATAAAAATAGCTTTAAAATACTCTGAATACAGAGATTCTTTTGCAAACCTGCAAAATCTACTATTTTTCTTACCTCTCAATTGAAAACCCTGGGAGATGTTCTTACTGTTACAAGACTCAGCTTCACTTAACCGAATAATTCTCATTACTTAAGAAGCCTGAAAAGTTGGGCAGTCTCTGAAGCAATGTTGAAAATATTTCTCTAATGTTCTCAATACTAGAATACTAATGCAAGGGGTGATGTGACTGAAAAGCAGAGCTAGCCAAAAAGTGTTCCAAAGGAGAAAAAAAAACCACTGCCTTGCTGTCAGGAAACGCTGACTCAGCAGAGGTAAAGTATTTCAAAGAAAGGTGTGTTTTCTTAACACATCCAATGAAAAACTATTGAAAAGCTTTCCTCCTGCCCCCTATAAATTCAAAATGCTTTGTGTGATGACTGAACAAGACATTTGAAACAAAACGTATATACGGAGAGTAGTGATATTCCTACTTGTGCAAAGAATCCTTGTTTTGCTGGAAATTTTATATTTCACCTCCCTGTTGCAAGATAAAGGAAAATGCAATTCCAAAACATGAGGAACATGAAAATCCTGAACAACAACCAACTGTACTGGTAAGCGATGGTCACAACAATTTCATTTTCTAGAACTGCTGATCTTTTCTTATAATAAATATGGCTTGAAACCACCTTAGTGTTTGAAGATTTTTAAGAATGCCTTCTTGTATACGATCATTGTTTGGAACCACGTATCTTAGTCCTCTCTCAATGGCTCAGGTATGATGTTGAAGAAACCATTTAAAAAACGGAGATGTAGAGCTTTAAACCAGAAACCCAAGACAAAATTAATTTACATCCATAGAGTGCTGAGCCTGACCAACTGAAGACTCAATACAATAGTGTTATCACTCTGAGATATATTAAGATGCATTATGAATTTCCATAAGACGATAAGAAGCTGGAATAAAAGACGAACCACTTCTTTTAATTGGCCAAAGCCTGGTTTCTGGGTTTTGTTGTCATGTCTTCAACTTGTTACAGCACTCTTAATGATGCTGTCTTTTTTGTTTCCAACAATGTTCCAGGCATGCTAGACTTAGAAGCAGTTTGATCACAGTGAGGTTCACGGTCGTGTTGATACAGCTGGAGGACCCTGCTCATCAATCCTGGAGCTTCACAGGGGGACCGAGTCTCAGTCATTCCTGCTCCCTGCAGAAGCCTGCTGTGTTGGAAGCTGTGTCTTGGGAAAGATCTCCCTGGTCAACTGATACACTCTATTGTTTATCTAATTTCTCAAGAAAGTTTATCCTAGCAAATATTATGTTTATACAAAACAAACAAGTTTACTTTAGTCAAGAAGCAGCTTTAGCTAGCTTCTAAAATGCAACATTCTTTTTGTCACTTTCATCTTGCATCTTACCTCAAGTCAGCTTTAGGGGAACAATTTCTATAGACCTGAGCCACAAAAACTCCAGTCAAGTTATGACCTAAGCATACTACTGTAATTACTATTATGTTCATGTTGTTACTCTATATTTCTCTCTCTGCCTTTTCTATTTCCAACCACATATTGTATTATTTATCTCTGTATACTTCCCTTTCATATTTCTACTACCATTTGGTATTGTATCTAAAACCAAAGTATGCCCTATGCTTTTGTACTGCCTATGAACAAAGGATGGAGAAAATTAATATATAGCTTAGCATCCTCTAGCCAAGCCTTGCAACATGTTATATTAAAAGCATAAGCCTACTCGGCTCGGAAATGTAATAAATTGTAAGGCTGTCACTGTACACAGAAAAAAAAAAAAAATCTCATATTTGTGTGTTCAGACAGCATGTAATACCTAGAAGGCATTGTCATAACTGCTACAAATTGGCAACAAAATAGATTTCAATAAATACTGCTATTAGAAGTAAGAAGTCATACACAACAAGAAAAGTATTAAGGCATGAAAAAATCCACGCTTTTTGAAAGAGTAAGTGTAAAAAATTGATGGGTGAGGATGAAGACATTTCTTGGCAATAGGGGAAAAAGAAAACCAACAGGGGAGGGTTTGTAAGCACAAAAGAAATCTTAGTCCTTCATAGATGTGCTACTAAACAGGATCTATACTAAAAGTGCAAAAGGGCAGATACATTCAGTAAGTAAATCTGCATCGTAAAGAAGTGGGATGATTTGCTGGAACCTCAAAAGAATGATTAATTACTTCTTCAGTCCACTACAAGTACAACATTATTCAAAAAACATTTTTGGTCAGCAGGACCAAAGATCACCATAGAAGAGGCTTTTCACAGAAGTGTCCAAAGAGACGTCTATCCCACCAACATCAATTTCTAGCAATTCTGAAAATACCAGGGAAGTTTCAAAAGTCTTAATGAACACTCATGTTAAAACTGTATTCTAAAAGAGCTAGTGAGACAGTGTTTATAGCTATAGGAAGGTTAGAATCATGGCAGTCCTGAGCAAAACAACAATTTAATAAAAAAATATATAAGATTCAACTGATTTAGCTGGGTTATATGACAAATAATAGGAAGTAAAATTAATAAAAATCTTCTTAAGTGAATGTGGTTTAATTATTTGATAAAATTAATACTTCCAATTGGTCAAAAATATGCACATGCATATATAAACTTCTGTAGCACTTGGTGTAGTATTCTGTGATAGCCTGATGACAAAATAGCTCCAATTAAACAGGCGAACAGGTGAAGAACTGGTTAAGTGACATCTCAAAAAAAAAAAAAAAACCAACCAAAAAACCACAACAGATTTTTGAGAAGAACACATCACAACATAACTCAGATTAAGATGCAGTTCCCCAAAGGTGGAGACACTATCACAAAACACCTTTTCAATTTTGTAAGTCTACACCACCAATCATGACAAAATTTGCACATATATATTTGCACATTATAAATTAATAGAATGCTACATCACTGAGATAAACCAGTTACAAAAAGCAATCAGGAGTGGTTCATATATTCCATCTATGCTAGAAAAAAAAAAAATCTTTAAAAAATCCATGTAAAAAGTTACGAAGCCACAGTCAAGAAACACATGATGTGTTCCTACAGAATGATGAACTCTTGTGGAAAGAAACAGTCCTGCAAAGAGTTTGCCACAGCAAGCTTACCCAGTGAAAAGGACATCAAAATGCAGTGCTGCAGATGAAGGTTTAGTATGTAAATGTGATGTATAAACAGAAGAGCAACACTAGAGAGGTAATTTAAACTCACAAAACACTCTTGAGACAAGGCATTGGCATACCATATCCAGCTCACGTTTTCACAAAAATGCTGAAAAAGTGGATTTGGAAAAAAAGCCACAGAAACTGAGTTGTGAGAAAAATGCACACAATGACAAATTTAAATAATTTTAGTTTGCTTCATTTTTTTTTTTAAATAGAAAAGAGGGAATACTAGATTACAGAAGATAAACACCTCCATGGTAAGAAAATACTTTGAGTTCTTTAGCATACTGGAGAAAGGTACAACAGTAACCAGTGACTGGAAGCCAAAGCCAAGTAACAAACAGCAGATTCTCCACCTCTTACTGTCTTTGAGCAAACTTCCAATTTTTTCTGGAAAATATGTTTCAGCCAAATGCAAGTTGCTGCACTCAAAAATGGATAAAATCCAACTGACTATAATAGTCAAGGGGTCAGAGCAGAAGATCTAATTGCTTCCTTTAGCTTTAAAGTCTCAGTCTACGAATGCTCTTGGTTTTCAGTGGTTCAAAGGCATTTCAGTAGTACCATACACGCTCAACATTAATATTAAAAGGGATTTCAGAAATCTGCATAAATTAGAGTTGCATTTCCATGTAAGGGCTTCAAGTGACACTGGAGCTTCCCTGTTGAGGCTTTTGTCATCAGCAGAGCCCATTAACAGAATTACAGCTATCTTGTACACAGCTGAGGTGGCATTTCTGTAAACAATGATTTACACAATTGAGTGCAAAAGTTCACCCTTGAGGGTCAGTACTTTCTCCTCTCCAAAGAATTCTGTTTGATGGGGAGTATAAAAAGCCTGATACAAATCATGATATCAATCATAGATGCCGTAGGTAAAAAGGAAAACCAGCAGCATTGTAATAGCCACAAAGCTAGTAAGAGCTGTTGTTCGCATCAGCGACATTTAAGTCATTTAAGACTACCCCTATTCACGCTACTTATCTACCTCGTGCTCCAAAACACACAGCATTCACTGCAATCTTGACATGTTCACAGAATCAACATTTCTTAGGAAATCCATGACAAGATAACATCTAGCATGCATGTTTTAATACTCTTCAGGCTGACAGAGTTTTGCTGTAGTATCGGCTGCCTGTGGTACGTGTAGATTTCTAAAATAACAGGGGGTTTGAAACATACCAAACCTGAGGAAGTGTAAACAAACTTCTAATTCAACAAACAAAACTTTAAAAAGGCTGAAATTGCCTGAAACATACTAACAATCAAATAAACGTTCTGCCACCTTAAGGACCAGTGCCTTAAAAAGAAAACAGGCATCACACACAACCAGCGAGACATGAGGGAGCACATTCACCCCCTCCAATGTATAGAAAGGCAGGTGCGTGCTACCTGCTCCTCATGCTGCACCCCACCATATGTATGGAAAAGTTACTTTCCTGAACCCCTGGCATACGGGTGGTCCCCTAAGCACGCGCATCCACCACGCCAACTCCCAAATGGGCAAGGCAGCCGGGGACGTCTCGCAGCAGCGATGCCGCTCCCCACCACCACCTCTAAGCAAAACTTCTCACACTCCAGAAGCCACGCAACGAGACGCTATGGCCATCGCCTTGCCAGCCAACATCCACGCAGCCTTCCCCATCCCCAGCGCGCTACACAAAAAGACAAAGCCGCGTTTTAAACTTTCGCTCTTTGCCACTGGAGCAAATCATTTGATGGGAGTTGGCACCTTTCGGGATGGATTCCGGATGGGATACGAAGCGGGTGGTTCGAAAGATCTCAGCCCCTGGAAGAGGCCTATAGGGAAGGGATGGAAAAAGCTGCTTTCTGCCTGCGCCCGCCGCCCCCTCCCCAGCGAACAGCACCGCTCCCAGTGCCCCTTCCCTGCTGGCTCCCGGCTGAGACAATCCCAGCAGCAGCAGCAGCGACTGTAAATTACAGAGACGCACAGTGGATGGATAAAAAGGAGGAAGAAACCTCTGATGTCTGAAGAAAGGAGAACAATTTAAAAAGAAAATAATTGAAAAAGACTTAAAATAATACGGAGCTAGGTTTCACCTCGGTGTGATGGTGGGTAAATAGATGAATAAGTGAAAAAACACACCTTTGACCCTTTCTTTTCTTCCCTAAATATAATCCCCCTCTTCCCATAATACACACACCACAAAATGACCATTAATTCAAATCCATTCTTTAAAGGAGGGGGGATTATCTCTGTGACTGTCTCCTTCTCTTTCCCTCTTTCGCTGGGCGAGAATTAAATTGCGTTTACAAAAAAAAAAAAAAAAAAAAAAAAAAAAGGAAAGGAAAGAAGGCATGATTATTATTTCTGGTGGGTGCAAAATACGGGCACGGGGAGAAGGAGTCTGGGGGATGGGGAGGAGTGGAGAAAGGTGGCTAAGGAGAGAAGAAAGGAAAGGAGGACCAGGAAGCGCAGGGAAGGATGAGGGGAAGGCGAGATGAGGGGGAAGGAGGATGAGGAAGGAAGGATGAAAGGAAGGAGCGCGGCGAGGGGGGTGGGGGGTAGGATGAAAGGGAGGAAGGGATGCGGGGAAGAAAGGAGGATGCTTTGCCCTGGCCTCACCTCAGCTCGGTGGGTGGGGGTAGCAGAATCTCTCGTCGCCGCCGCCGCCGCCTCCGCCTCCTCCTCCTCCCCAGCAACGCCGGTGACTGAGGGCTGGGTGTGCGGCGGCTCCTCGCACAGCGCCCGGCCCCGGCCCCCGCCTCCCGCCCTCGCCGCCCGCCTCCCGCTGCCGGCCCGAGCCGCGCTCGCTCGGCTCTGAGGGGACCCGGGAGCTGCTGCCGCGGCCGCCAGCCTCCCCGCGGCAGCCACTAGGGGAGGAGGCAGCGCGCCTGCGCCGCCGCCGGCCGCGGGGAGCTGCCCGCCGAGGGGGCGACGGGGCGAGGGGAGGCCTGGCCGCTGCCGCCCGTCCCGGCTGAGCAGGTCCCCAGGCCGGCCCGGGTCGCCTCACTGCGCAGTTGCTGTGAGTATGGAAACGGCGTTACCTAGCGGCAGGGTGAGGGGTGGGAAGGAGGGGGTGGCGCGGCGAGGGAGGAGGCATGGGGCCGGGGGTGTGAGGGGAGGGGAGCGGGGCTGGCGGGAGGCGCCCGGCGCCGGCAGGGAGCGGGACCGGGGGCAGGCGCGGGGCGGTGGCAGGTGGGCGGCCGAGGAGAGGGCACCCCGGCTGCACGGGCGCCGCGGGGCCCGGCGGCGAGGGGAGGGGGCAGCGGGCCGGGAAGCGGCACCGGCAGGGGGTGGCTGGCGCGTCCCGGCACCGCGGCGGGGCGAGGGGCGGCCGCGGCGGGCCCATCCCGTGCGGAGGCCGCGGGCAGCCTGGCCCGTGGCCGCCCGGTCGCCGAGGGGCAGCGTCGGCAGCTGTGGCAGGAGGGGCTGGCGGACTAAGAGCTGGGGGGGCGGGGGTTCGTGTAGGGTTACTCCTGTAATGATCTCCTGCGCTGCTTCAGGTGCCAGGCAAGGGGAGGACAGTTGCTTTGTGGGTGTACCACCGGGACCGATGGCAAGAACTGCAGATCTCCTGATCTCTTAAACTGCACAAACTTTGCTTTCTTCTTACTCGGGTGTCGTGCAGCCCTGCATTCCCTGCACCAAATGTCAGGGTTTGTCCCTCTCTGCACAGCCTTGCACTTTTCTTTTTGGTTACTTCACGTGTATTGCTCATCTTGCCAAGCTCTTCATCACGCTGCAGCACCTTCTGCCGTCTTTTTTGGATGGAACATGCAGCCACCATCCTGCACCAGTATTGCTGACCTTGAGGTCCCATAAGCCCCAGTGGTGGAGGATCCCTGTGGAGTAGGTGGCATTGCAGGGACTTTGTCGTTTTGAGGCAGTGTGAGTCCCGCTGAGGTGCTGTTGTGCCATGCATCTTTTGCACTTCTTGTGGCATCCGTCTGCTTCCCCAGCTTCTACATAAACTCACAGGCAGCAAGGAGGGGAGGGGGAGGAGTCCTTCCTCACTTTTGTATTTTCTTGCCTCTTTTGGGCTTGGCGGGAGCTTGCCTAAACAATTTCCCTGCCTCAGCCTGTAAGGGAATGATATTAATAGTACAGGTATCTATTAGGTAGGCCTCAAGCAGAGGCAGTTGTTGCCAGTCTTTTCTCTTTCCTAGCCCGAGGAAGATATAGTCAGGTTCTATATTCATTTTTACAGTAAGTAAAGGAAGATGGGAGCTGAACTGGAACCTCAGTTCCCTTTATAAAGGCCCAACAACAGAATCCAGGGGAGAATTTGAAGCAGGGGAAAAAAAATCTTAGGCAAAACCTCATTTAAATATAAATTTAAATATTATCAGATCCATCATAACACATATTTGCTACAGCCATATGACAGATGTAAGTAGTCACAGTAATTAGTATACAGAAATACTTTAAATTATTCTAACCTCGTAATACCATTTAGGATTGAAACATGACTTATTCTGTGTGTGTAAACAGAGATCATGCTAGGCTGACCTCCTCTTTATGATGATGTTTAAATTAGAGTTGTAAAGCAAACTGGGCATTTAGTTTGTGTCTTTAGTAGGGCTTCAGGTTGCATCACATTAATTTTCTAGGTACTGTTACTGTCTTTCCCATCCTATTGAACATGTGATGTTAGGAAACCTTTACCTGCAGACCTTCTGTTTCTTGCCTTCATTTCTGTACTTTATATTTTCTGGATTGCTAATTCTTCTAGGTAGGGGCAGTGCCTTACTCTGTTGTAACTGGCTAGTCTGTTGCAAATAATAATGGCAATAGGCAAGGTTCCCAAACAGAGCATAGTAAATTACCTACTCCTGTATCACAGTGCATTGCATCACTAATTGAATGTCAACTAAATGTTTCTCCAGGCATTTGACTAAAATGAGCATGAGCTATAGTGTACATATAAGAACCACAAATAGTAAATAAGCATGATTATGAAAAATGATGTAACTTCTTCCCTTCACCAGTAACTAAGCTGCAAATATATCTCTTGTAAATTCAAACCAAAGGACTCATTCAAGTGTTTGTACATGTTTCTGTTTAAAGTGTGCCTGTTTAAGAAATGAATCAGATTACTTAGCTAGTCTAGTTTACTTTCATCTAAGGCAGAAGACGTGAATTGCTGGACTGTTGCTAAGAGTTCTGCCAGAATGCAATGAAGAAATCTGGAAGAGCTATACGAAGGGCTGTATGAACTTCTTTTTTTCATGGTTCTGAAAGAGAGGTCTGTCCACTGTTCAAACATGCCTTTATTTCTGTTATTAACCGATTTTTGAAGCTACCCTTATTTTTCATCATTGTTAACTGTCTCAAAGAAGAGGAAGAAAATGAAATTTGTTATCCCTGTTTACTAAAAACTGAGATAAGCTGCTGAAATGCTCTGTAAATTAATGTAGCTCTTACCAGACATGGGAGGCCAACTGACAGCTCCTAACAAACACTTGCAACTGCTGTGGGATCTCCCACTGCCAATGTTCAGCTACCTATAGAAAAGAGACGTCACCAAAGCATCAGAAATACTGGGCACTTTGATTAGCAAGACAGACAAAAAGACTCTTCTGCTTACGGGAAATATACATGGATGCTTTCTGTAAATATATGTTGGGGTTTTAGTTCTGTGCTGACTGCAGAACTGTCATAATACAGAAACCAAATATTAAGCATTTACATGGAAGATTAGAATGATTAGGATAAGAACTAAAGAAAAATACAGAGAGGATATGCTTCACATTTATCACTAAGCCTGGTCCCTGTTGGCCATTTAGTCTTTACTTTTACTTAAGATTTTCAAGTTGAGTTCTGCAATATATTGTTGCTCAAAGTAACTGGTCAGATACAAGTTGCATTCACTTTAGTTTTTACTGAGAGCAGCTGATTGAAGTAAAAAGGCAGTGTGTGGTATTCAGGGAAGAACGCACACTTGGAGACACATAAATACCTATGAACAAAAGGTGCTCAAAGAGCTGGGGTTCTTGAAGTAGCATCCCACAGCCTCAGCCTACCGTGTGCCAGATCAGCCTGCTGGTTGTGCCCAGTCACCTCACGTAGATGTAGCAGTCCTTATCTATATAAAAGGCCATCAGGGAAGTGGGTGGGATCACTGCTGAAAGATGTTTACGTGACCTAAATCTGTAGTGGCAGTGTGATCAACCAGAAGGTAGGTGTACAGGAGAAACCATGGCGTCTTGCAAGCTCTGTAGACAATTTGTAGTATTTACATTGTGGAGGCTGCATGGCAGAAAGAGCATTTAGGTTCTGTAAGTACAGCACTCTTTGCTGCTCAAAACTCAAAGCTGCATAATCCCTGGGATAAAAACTGAAGGAAATCAAGTGGGTTTTAAGTTTCTGTGTCTAAGGAACTATATGTTGGCATCTGTGGTTATATAGGCAGATTGATGGTTCCAAGGGTATCGCATAGGAAATTTCAGCACACAGCAGTCCCAGTTTTCAAATACTAAATATAGTTTACTGATGCCTGGACAGATCTGAACTTGACTTTCTAAATCATCTACTGAATATTTTTCTGTCTTTTGTTTGTTGGGTTTTCTTTGGTTTGTTTGCTTTTATTGTGTTTTGGCGGGTTTTTTTGCTTTTATGACAACATGAGATAACAGATGCCTTGACATGATGTAATGTACTGGAAATCATTTTCTTCTGCATGCCATTTAAATCTGGCAATCAAGCCATAGTCTGGTACCTATTATTACAATAGATGTGACATAATACTCAGCAAATACAGGTTTTCACCTGTATGTTACATGTGTTCTCTGACAAAGTTATTTTCAGATAGTGTGGATAATAATCTATACTTTCATATTCTCCAGCATACAAAAAGAATTTACAATGAGGGTAGTTCTAAAATTAATCTGAACATATTTGGAAATATAATCCCAATATCATATTGTAATGCTAATGCCAGCTTTTTGCTTTTTTATTACTGTTTTTTTAACATAGCAATCAATTTATCGTAATATTCCCCACATTTGTCTTTACTGCTGGCATTTAGGTTTTGCTATAATATATCTGTCATGTAATTTAGCTCTTTTTCTCTATTTTCTTCTATTTTTCTAGCATTGAGATACTGTACAATATCAATTTATCAGTAGGACCTAATATTTGTCATGTTTTCAGTCTTAAAATAGGTTAGTCCACTTCCTGAAGTATTAAAAAGTGTATTTTTATCTCTACATCTAGCTCATGTGAAAATACCATAGCAGGAATTATCCCCCCTTACCCCAGCATAAAGTCTCAGTGTTGCACCTGCATGCATTAAAAAAAAAACCAAAAAAAAAAAAAAAAAAAACCAAAAAAAACCCAATACCTCCACACGTTTTGCTCATCTTTTCTCTTGTAGAACTTTCTTCTACATGAAGAGAGATTATTGCTGAAAAGGGTCTCGATTGTTTGCTTCAAGAACATGAACATTTTTGAGTTCTTATTTCCTCTGTTATTATCTCAATACCTCTTTATGTCTAGATGGACTTAATTTCTTTCACCACCTAATCCTGAAGGCCTGTTCCTATTTGGATAACATTTCTGCTTTATTGAAAAAGAGAATTTCTGAGAACAGGAAAGCTAAGACTAGTGGGTGTCTTAATGGAAAGAATCAGTTCACTAATATCTAAGTGAGAGAAATTGAGGAGGATCTCTTGGGCAATTTGAGCAGGCTTGGAAAGCTGCAGGTGGAACTCGGAATGCTTTAAGCTTCTTTTAGGCTTTAACGACAAACCAACTAATAGGTTGTTTCTTTAAAGTAGATAGTTACCTGCCAGTGCTGAAGGCAGATTTTCAGCAGCTCTCAGAGACAGTTCAGTCCCTTGTATTAATAAGACATTACCTTTCGGACTTGCTTGCACATAAATATACAGGGACTGACTGAAATCATTCACCATCCCTGAGCACATTTGGGTGCATTTTGGGTAGGTATTGAGACCTGCATTTTGGTTTTAGAACTTTTGGCACATTTGCTTGAAAATGTGACTTGCTTCTCCTCTGCAGTGACACACTTCTGTGCTAGATATTACTGTGCATGAGCAGCACAGTAAGCAACAGTAAAGCCTTCACACCCTGCAAGTCATTTAAATTGGTTATTGCATGGGGAGTCATATGCAAGGTGAGTTCTGACACTTAAGAGTCTCCTGCCTGCCCTGCCCTCTGCCAACCCTTTTGAGTCTTTTCTCTGGCTCAAAAGAATCTGCCAGTCAGACCATCCAGGGACTTACCCTGACTTGTACCTCTGAAGTAACTAGAAGGAAAGTACCAGATGCAGTTTGTATTGAAAAAAACACAGGGGGTATGTGCATCCACTCTTTCATGCTGGAGAGGATGGGGCAACTAACCTTCATGGCTTTCAGAAAGCTGACTTTAAAAATTCCAAAGAAATGCAAAAAAGACATGTACTCTTTGCTGTTGTCAGACTAATGTTGACTGGATTAGTGACCACCACAGCAGATTATTAATAAGGCCTTTTCCTTAAATGGTTACTTTTCAAAACCACAGGAATAGATTTTAAGTTTTCTTAAAATTTTATTTTGAAATTCAGTTGATGCCCCCTATTAAGGATGGGGGGTGTGGGTGGTGTGGGGTGGTGGTGGTGTGGGTGTCGTCTCTCTTCCTTTAATTGCAAGAAGGGCAGTGAGTGGTAGATTTATTGTACCTCCATATTTTGAAGGGGAGGGGGAGTGGAGAAAGAAAGATTTAGAAATATTTTAGATATTCCAAGGATGTACTCTAAACATTGGAATATTCGAGTCAAATGCCATAAAATCTCTTGCATATATAAAATGAATCATGTTCTGTCTGGACAGGGGTAGCAGCGAGGGAAAAGGTTGAGACTCGGGAAACTGTAGCTTCTCAGCTCTTCCTCAAGCCTCCTGGAATAGCTGCCTTGACTTCTTTAAAGCTGCCTCAGTTTCTCTACATCTGAATTTTCTTAACTATATCAGAAAAGGTATTTTCTGTATCTTTCCTTAAAGCTCTTCAAGGAGCTTTAAGCAAAAACCTTGATCAGTAGCTAAGTAGCTCTTAAGCACAGAGCAATGCTTTCCATGTTGACCACCACCTTCTAGCTGTTTCCCATCTGTTGTTTGTAAACACTTCATGCCTTGCGCTGCTGATGTTGTTAGCTTCTTGGAAAACAAGCTCTATTTTCTTATGTTTGCACACTGTATCAAAACAACAGGAAATCTGTCCATGACTGTGAATCCTACGCAATGCCAGAATATAGTTTTTTCTTGCTAGGAATCTCAATTAGGGAAACTTCTCAGAGGTAAACAATTATGTTGCAAACCATAAGACAGTGTAGTTCATATGTACAGAGAGCATATGTTCAGGTAGTCTTGTCTGTAGGGGAGAACAAGACAAGGGAGAGAGAGACCAAAGGAGGGAGCTGGGCTGAGTGTGTGAGAGAAGGGATAGGAGATGGTAGAGGAACTAGGCAGAAAGTGCACAGATTAAGAACTGAAGTATGTATTTTTGGCTCATGCCTTTGCAGAAGTAGTTGAAGTTGTGTTTTGGAACTGCTCTGTCCCCAGAATGCCCTTGTTTTCCTAATTAAAGAAAGGTTTAGGGAGAAGGATTAATATGCAGATTCTAATAACTGTCACAGAGTAAGAATGACTCTCTTCAAAATTTTCAGTCTGAGGAACAGAAGGTGTCCTGGCTTCAGCTAGGATAGAGTTAATTTGCTTCTTGGTAGCTGGTACAGTGCTGTGTTTTGGATTTAGTATGAGAATAATGTTGATAACACACTGATGTTTTAGTTGTTGCTAAGTAATGCTTACTCTAAATTAAGGATTTTAAAGTTTCCTGTGCTCTGCCAGCGAGGAGCTGCACAAGGAGCCAGGACACTGACCCGAACTAGCCAAAGGGCTATTCCATACCGTAGAACGTCATGCCCAGGATATAAACTCGGGGGGGGAGGGGGGCTGGCCGGGAGGGGCTGATTGCTGCTGGTGGACTGGGCTCTCGTCAGTGGGTGGTGGGCGATTGTATTGTGCATCACCTCTGGGGCTTTTTTTTCCCTTTGGGTTTGATTCCTCTCTCCCTCTCTCTCCTTTTCATTACAGTTGTTATTGTTACTTTATTCTATTTCCAGTATCAAATTGTTCCTATCTCATCCCATAAGTTTTACCTTTTTCACAATTCTCCTCGTTCTCCTGCCCATCCCAGTGGGGAGGAAGGGGCAAGTAAGCGAGTGGCTGCATGGTACTTAGTTGCCAGCTGGGGTTAAACCATGACAGAAGGGCTTTCTGTGCTGCCATGGCTCCAAATGCAGTTCGTTAAGTATTCCTCTGTTGAAGAAAACAGCCAATGGATTTGCTTCACTGCAGGGAAATTACTGTCCTCAACCTTCTGCTTTTTCGATTATTACATCCTGTTGTGCTTTCCATACATAGGAGATGGGATGGAAACCTGTCTGGTACATGCTCATCCACATGAAAATTGCTGGATTTCTCCACAGAATCATAGTACTTGTGCAATGTCATTTAGGAGTCGTGGGTTAAATTTTGATCCTTTCTTGGGCATTACTATACCAACTCCTGTTGATTTTATGAGACTTTTAGTCAACAAAACGTAACAGGGAATATCCATATTTGACAATGCATCTTGGTATTCTAGAAGTAACTAGATGTAGAAATTTTGGTCTACAAGAAGACACTTTCTGGTTTGTACTACATTAAAGATTCTCTGTACTTAATTAAGGATTAAAACAGATACTTGTGATAAGTTACTTGCTAAACATTTTATATCAGAAGAAATGCAATCACTTAAATATATTTTCTATCTTGTGGGCACAAAGCAGTGGTGAGATAGACTCAAGATTTGTTTTAGATGCAATAAGGTTTACAGAAATTATCTCCTATATCTTGATATATTTAAAATGTCTAATTTCTTTTTTTTTTCTATTGACAGAAGCCCAAGATGATGCATCTTTCCGTTAACATCTGTAAAAATGCACAAAAGGCTTTTAACTAAAACATGGCCTGAAGAAAGTTAATGAAGTTGTTAGTAGTCAGTGTCACAAATGAAAATACTATGGATGATTGTGGTCTTTTCCTTCAGGCCTTCACGAATCATGAAAATGACAGAAAGCTGATTTTTTCTAAAGGAGCAGCAGCTGTAAATAAAAAAAGAGGAGAAAAATCAAGAGCAAAATTAAATAATGGAAAGCTGATGACAAGAGCCACTACTGATGGTGACTAGTCTGTTGTAAGCTGAAATTTTCTTGCATCTTAATGGACCTTTTGACCTAATTTACAGAGGTTTTCCTGTTAATTAACTTTTTTTAGCAAGGTCAAACATTTTTTTCGGCTAAAGATCAGGTACTTCAACTAAGAGGTCTTTTATTATCCACAGGAGCAATAGAGGAACATCATATTCAGGGGGTTGTATTATGAACAAATTAATAAATCATGAGTAATAAGCCTGAAGTGTTTCACACCCCTTTGCCCTGTCCTCACTGTTCAGTAACAGGTAAAGATGTAAAGAATTCCTTTTTGTGTTTGTCTGTTTGCTATGACCAGTCTGAATAATCTTGTAGGCTTATGAAGGCAGACAATTATCTAGCAGCAGGCTCACCCACTTCTAGTTTGGAGATGGATGTCATTTCAAACAGAAAGAAAATTGACATTCTGAAAACTCACATGGACCTGATAATTGTGAGAGAAGTACAAAGTGTGAGAAAAATGCTCCACGTAAAATGAGCGTGCCACATTTAGATAAAAAACTTGATGTCAGTATCAAAAATGCTATGCACATTCCAGTTGAATTATGCAGCTTGTTACTTCTGAAAATGTTTGCACCTCTTAATCGATCAGGTCAAGAGTTACATAAGGCCTACATTGTGAGCCTTACATAAAGCACACCACAAACGGGAATGACACTGCAGGAATGTTTACATTTTCAAAGCATGCTTTATATCTGAATGACAGCTGAATGTACCATCCCATAAAAAAAAAAGGAAAGAAAACAGAAAACGCTTTTTCATAACTTAATGAACCTGCGCAGAAGTATTGAAAGAACATCTAGAAAACTATAATGATCATACAACTTGCAATAGTATGTTGTGGGGGGAAAAAAACTACCACTGTCCTAATTTGGAAATTTCTCTGACAGTGTACTAGGATCCATTCCATTTCATGATTTCTTCATACAAACTACATAAAATACTTTGTAAAAAACTTGAGTAATTTCCATAACAAAATTTTGGTAAATTAAATCAAAGCAGGTTGCTATGGCAGTTCTGAAAAATCTTTCTATTTTAGCTTTGTTTTGTATTATAAACATGTCAAGATGAAGCCATTTCTTTCAAAATAGAATTTTTTTCTCTTGGGAAAATTTTCCAGCCATTTTTTCAATGCCCTGATTTTCAGTATTTGTCAAAGTCAAGATGAAGGCTAATTTCAAATGCTCTAAGTTTCATCTGCATAATCGTAAACCCACGAGAACGTAGCTTTAGTCTTATAAATGAATAATGTTATTAGATACAGTATTGTTAGTTTAATTGACTTTGTTTACTGCTCTGTATAACAAGGGACTGAAAAATAAATGACACAACATTGGCTAAACCATTTCTAGTGTGTTCTGAAGTGGAAGTCAATGGTATAGATGCGAGCCATTGCCAGAAGATGTTAACAGTTCTGGGTTTAGTTCCAGTAGCGCAATGCCAAGTGAGATCAGAGTGTATACAGGGAATTGCATCTAATATTATGTAAATAAGAAACAGGTGAACTCTGAAAAGTACAGACATAAACATAGCACAGATTTATGGTACAGACTTCATTGATGAAATCTTACATAAGGAACTCGTTTAATATTGGTGCTGGTGGACCACTCTTAAGTGTTAGGCAAGGAGGGGGGGGGGGCAGGGGCGGGCAGGGAAGATGCCTTTCTGAGTCAGTGCATTTACAACAGGATAAAGTTGACTCCAAGTTTTTATGGGAGATAGTATTTACCAAATTGGTAGTTGAATCTTTGCATTCAGAGGTATAGAAAGGACTGGGTGTTTTCAGGTTTTAGATTTTTTTGACATCAGAACCTAAGAAATATAGGCTGGAGAAGGAGTTGCCGAAGATAGAGTTCACTCGTATGGGGCAATAAAGTTGAAAAATTACAGTTAAAGATATTTGTTTAATTAAAATTCATACGTATACCTCCCTGAAATTAACCCAGATGCATCCTACACACATGAGTTAATCATGGGGTTTAATGCAGAGGGGTCTTTTTGGATTATTGATTGATTGTATTTCCTAAGTCTGGCTGACATCTATCTTGGTTTATGCCAGTCTCTCAAAATGTCATGCAAGAACTACAACACAGCAGCAATATATGCTTGATCTGTTAAGAAATTAGAAATTATTTGGTTAATGGCAGCTGATTGCTGATGTTCTGAAGTTGCTAAGAAAGAAGGAAAAGGGAATGTCCCAAAGCAAGGAACAAGATAACCAGAAAGCATATTGAAAAAGAAGGGGGAGACAGGCAGAGAGTGTAATACTCTGAACAAGCAGGTAGGAAAGAGCTGATTTAAGATTCATGAGCTGAGAAACTGTAGGAGCCAGTTACCTGCATTTTTCCAGTAAATGTTGAAAGACATTGTGCTTGAAGGGTTAGAACACAGACTTTTCTTTTGTTCTTTTCTCCCCCAAACTGAAGTTCTCGAGAAGCAGTTGGTAATGGAAGAGAAAGGCGGTCTTTATATATGAGATGTATAACTATATATGAGGTGTTATGTAGTCCAATGAAAAAATATTCTCATCATGAAATGTTAGATAAGGTGATTATTTTTTTTTATATTCAGACTAGCAAACTTCACTCTCCCCACCCTTAACACACACATGCTGACAATAATAGGACTTTTGTAATTGACTTACAAGGTGCAAGATACATTTATTTTATGCTTTTTTTTTAATGTTTCAGTGGTTTTGTCCTGTTATCAGGTTATAAATGCATATGGTTTGGGAGAGCTTGGAGTAATAGAGAGTAAAATGGAAAGTGCTCCTGGGAAATTGGATATTTGTATAAAGCTGATGAGAAAACAAGTGCTTTATGTGAGGGTTCCGACTCTGTTAAGGACATTTGGCTCCAGGACAGCATGCTTGTTGGTACACACATTTAGGTGTGTCTGTTATACTACTTATAAATATGTGCTAGCATGTATCAGATCCTTTTCATTATGTATCTCTGCTATATGTGTCAGCATGCGTTGGGAATATACAGGCAAATTGATTCTGTGAGTGTGTGCAACCAAAGAAGACTTCTGCTATCACCTAGAGTCATCATGCATTCAGTCATGTTCTAGACGTGTAGAAACCATGTAAAACTGGGATTCAGCATGTATAACACAACTTGTTTAAAGGCTCAACAGGTGTAAATGTATGTAGCTGTAAAAAGGATGTGAGTACTAAGAAATCTATAATTGCTACACTAGCTGTGAAAACGTTTCAGGGAATACAATCATAGAAATACACTCATCATAAGAGAAAATTACAGAGTAAAGTTGTTCAAGATGATGTGGAAATAATAATAAAATAAAACCTCAGCAGTCAGCATCTTATTTTCTGAAAGTTGATGAATGATACATGCTGTCCCATGAAGGGTGCTCAAGCTGTACGTTACTGATACTTGCTCAACTTACCTAACAGTAAAAAGCTGTCAGAGTAGTTCAAATCTGTGATATATTTGACTGTAAATGTTTAAAAAAATCTTACTTACAGAAAAAGGCATGCAGACAACCGTAAAAGATAAGCATTATTTAAAAGTAAATTTGAGTGTGGTGCCTTGACCCATGTAGAATATTAAGAAGTATGATGCATTGAAATATTGAAAATAATTTTCATTATTAAGTGGCCATAAATACCTTAAGAGCATTTTAGGTAACATGTAATAACATCCCTTTCCCAAATGTGGGTCAAGGCTTCTGTAGCCTGCGTTTACAACATGGGTCCCTCTCAAAAAAAAAAAATATCTCAACTTTACAGAAGAAGCTAACACAACAAAGGGTCCAAATCCTGTATATCTGAAGTGAGTATCTCCTTTGACCTTAATGTGTCTAAACCTGGAGCAGTAGCCACAGGATGATCGCATATATTAATGACAAATAATTGTGAACTCTGTGGTGCTGTAAAAGTGCAATGATGATGTATACTGGCTCCTCCATCTGGTTCCAGATGCAACTCCTTCTTCCACATTACAAGAACAACAGGGAGCCTCTAATAATAGGGGGGAGGCTGCCAGGTTACTGCCTGTGACAAGATTGTGTAAGAACAAAGGAGTAGCATGATCTGAATTTGCCATAATGAAGCACCTAATGCTACAACATTAGTTGTGAAAAGGGAAGGAGTGAGCAAAGGCTGTTATCCCAAGATCTTCCATTTGTTCAGTTAAGACCTTAATTGTTGTACCTTTTATTAGTTGCAGGGGATTATAAAGATGTGAATTACAGGGTAGTTTGATAAGTTACAGCTCTGTGGACATCAGATCTAAGCTGAAACTGTAAAAATAAGATATTAAGGAAATAAGCTTCAATACTGTCATATTATACATGTCACTTCTCCCTCCCAGAGTTTCTGGTAATGTTATTTACAAATAACATTATGTATGATTCAGAAAGAATCTTTTCTTAGTATGCAAATGTTCAGGTATTTCAATATATTCTAATATGCTAAGGACTTTTATTTTATAACAATCTCTCTTTTTCTTTATAAGGTGACAGTGGATATCTCTTGAAAAATTGCCCAATCTCTTTCAGTTTTATCTCCAGATTCTCTCTGAAAACTCTATCATTATAAATTATAATGAAACTCAAAAAGTGACCAGAATAGTAATTGAAAGAACATTTGGCATCTTCAAAATGAGAATTAGATGGTTAGATAAATGTGGTGGAACAGAACTAAACTGCCCTTCAAGAGAGTTCAGAGTAGTCCTGGTGGGTATATGTTATATAATACAGCCATTAAGTATGGTTCATGTGTAAAGAAAAAAAGGAAGCAATTTAATGAGTCAATCCAAATTACTGAAGTAAATGACCATGATACACACTTAGAAAACAATGTCGTGATAGGACAAACTAAACATTAGCTATACGGGACCAAAGTGTAAACTGAAGTCAAGCTGGCGCCTTTATTCTGAAGCGGTGCAGTAGTAGCAGAGTGCTGAGAAGCCGGACTGCAGCACAGGAGAGGAGGTGCTGTTGCTGGCTGTTACACAGACCTCCTGCGTGTCGGTTCATATGTGCCTCCTGAGCCTCCTGTGTCTTTGCATTTCATTCTAGAGCCATTTTAGCATCGTAAAATGGAAATCAGAAATACCATCTTCCCAGTGCTAAAGCGGACTGCAGACCAGTAGATTACAGTTTCAGCAACACTAAATGGATTCCAAGTTCTTTACTTCTCATGCCAAACAGCAGGACTGGGAACTGCTCCCCTTTCCCTCACCTCCTGCAGACTACTCAGTGAACAAGAAGGCTCCAGCAAATGCTAGAAAATTAAGTTCCTGCTTTTTTTCCATTCCCGCCCCCCCCCCCCCCCCCCCTCAAAAGTCCCCAGATCATGTGTTTCCTTATGTATATGCCCAGGTTCAGCCACAGCAGTGCAGGCAGTTCCAACAGTTATGACAGCACTTCCAGCTTTGTGCCCACTCTTTGAAAGTGGGAACTGTGAGTTTAGAATCCCTCAGACTGGCCTCCGATCCAGAGCTGCTTTCCAGGCTCATACACAACAGGTTGGCCTGGCTCTGCACCATTTCCAGGCTTACCACAGAAAACGGCTGAGAACAATCGCTGTGTTATGTCCTACCCATCCTCTGCTGGAACGCAGCCAGCAGCTCAAGTTCCTCAGGTGATCTGATGGTACTTTCTGAATCGCATGTGTGGGCTATGTGCTGGGCTGACCGTGGCTGGGTGCCGGGTGCCCCCCCAGCCGCTCGGTCCCTCCCTCCTCAGCTGGGCCGGGCAGAGAAAATGCACCGACAGGCTGGGGGTGAGGGCAGGGGGAGATCGCTCAGCGGGTGCCCTCACGGCCAGCACCGGCCCCGCTCGGGGACACCGGCGGCACCGATTGCCAGCCAGCCCGGAGCGGGGCAGGAGAAACAACCCCCGGTCCCGCCACCCCTTCCCCCCAGCCGGCCCTGCCTGCCGGCCCGGGGCTGCGGCCCGTCCCGCACTCGCTGCCGCTGCCGCTGCTGCCCCCTCAGGGGCGGCTCCTCACGCCCCCGCGGGGTGCCGGCCCTCAGGCACGGCCCGCTCCTGCCCGGGGCCCTCCCCGGGCTGCGGGGGGCAGCTGCTCCCCCGGGGCTCCCCGGGCCGGGCCGGGGGGCACAGGCTGCCTGGCCGGGGGCTGCCCCGCGGGCGGGGGGCACCTCTGCTCCGGCGCCTGGCGCTGCCGCAGGATCTGTCCCTTGTCCCCGGTGTAAGCGGCGCCCCCCAGGCGGTGCCAGCGTGGCCGCTGGGCTGGGCCGTGGCCAGCGGCGGGCCCGGCTGGGAGCCGGCTGGCGTTGGCGCCATCGGGCACGGGGGAACCTGCTGGCACTTGCCACAGGAGCCGCCCGGCAGCCCACAACGGCAGGCCCCGACACGCAGGCACCATACAGGCTGCAAATAGCCACCGATGTCATCAAGATGATCATGTTTTGTGCTGTGTAGGAGAAATTTATGTGGTTAATAAGTTATTGGAGGAGGATGGACTTTCAGCTTCTTGGGAACCAAAGTGGATAGGCCATAGCAATATCCCTCTTTAGGGACTGGGTCTTACAATCAAGTAAACACCTCAGGAACCCACTTCATCACCTCTTCTCTTGCCAAATTCTACCTGGTCCTATATGGGCAAACCCTTTCCCAGACAAAAACCTGTACTAATGTGAATGGGTGACATCATTTTTTGCACTGCAAATTCAAATAGAGGGAAGAAAAAGTTTTCAGCCAAAGACTTTTCTCCATTTATAAAAATCTACCCAAAATTATTGAATTAATGATGAGACACCCTGAGATAGGCAAGGTATTGCAGCTTTTCCAGGAAAGCTCATGTTAAAAGGACCCTGATAGTTATTTATGCATAAAGCACAATAAGCTCTTCTGTGAATAGTATTAAAAGACTTCTCTTTCTGTGGATTTCTGTCCTATATTTTCTAGACATACTCCTTAAAATATTAAAGGAAACCCAGGTTTTATTTTGCCCAGGTTTCCCAGGTTTCCGCCCCCCCACCCCCCACCATTGCAAGGAATGCACATGCTCCATAAAGCTTTGCCGCGCTGCCAGTAGTCCTGTGAATACACATATGCTGTCAGGCCAGCTGGCTGGTGGCAAACAGCAGAGGTAAATGGCAAGTTTTTGCCTGGCCCCCAACTATGAAGACAGCACAAAACTGTTCCTCTGTAACCAGCACAGTGTAACTATAGTCCACTGATTCAGTTTTGTTTAAATAATTTACAATATTGTGGAAAGTAAACAGCAATAAGAGGGTCAGACATATACCGAGAAAAAGGAAGTGCGCTGCGCTCAATTTCTCATGAGAAATTTAATTTTTTTTATTCTAATTAAGATTTCCCAACTTAATCCAATTGGTGTTACACAAGCAATGATGAACAGTCTTCAGAGCTAGGTTTTCTTGTCCTCTGTCTATAAAAAAGTATGTATTTTTTACTAATGAGAAATGAAGGACCAAATCAGATGGGAGAAAGATGTGTTACTTCATTCAAAAAGAAATCAATTTGTACCAGATTTGTATCTGGCACTTGTTAGTTCTGGTCTGCTTATATGCCTCCAGGTTTGAAAGGAAAAGAAATCCTCCTATGTGATTTTGTCAGAACTGTCTCATTAGGGATCAATTTGACCTCCTCCTCCACTACTCACATTTTGGAGGTTTTATTCAAATCAGGGCCATGAGCAAAGTGAGAGTATTATGGAATAGTAAAAGAGTTTTGCTGTGACATTTTGGGGGGTCATGCACAGCTGTGGGATGAGCAAGGACAGATGTTACTGCAGCATTAATCATGGTTCATAAATCTGAGATAGAAAATGTGTTGAAAATGTTTGTTGTAGGAAAGAAGTGAAGAACATTCTTGCTCCCGTGAACTAGATGGGCTGTAAAGACATTCAGAATAAATGTGGCTGTTGAGCAGCTAGTGACACTGCATGAAAAGAGCTTTAGTAGGAGAACAAAAGCAATACTGTTTTATCTTTACTGCTCATTAAAGTCTATAAGTACTGTATCTACAAAGTTATGCACGTTTTAAACAAAAATCTGCAAGAAAAACAAGTCACAGGGTGCAAAGCAAAGCTTTGCTGTAAGGCATGGATGTTTAGTCAGTCTGCTGTTACTGTCCCTCTCTCACAGTGACTGCAGTGTCATCTGAGCTGTGGATTTACTGCATTGTGCCAAACAGTTGCCATAATACAGCTGTTTAACACTTTGCTGTGCTCAGCTAGGCCACGATAAATACTAAGTCTGGAGTAGATAGAAGTTTTTTTAACTGATACTACCTTCCAATGAAATATAGGTTTGTCCTGAAATAACTCATCACACCCAGCATCCCTTCCAAATATGAAAACCCAAAACCAGAAGGCCAGACATAAAAAAATGCAAAACAGAATGTCATAGCAAAAATAATCAGTGACATACTGTTAAAGAAAGTAACTCTGTGGAAAAGATTTAGTATAGCAAAAACA
Organism: Falco naumanni; assembly: GCF_017639655.2. NCBI lineage: Eukaryota > Metazoa > Chordata > Aves > Falconiformes > Falconidae > Falco > Falco naumanni. Next base: position 41,884,893 of record NC_054054.1, on the reverse strand, counting down.
GTCATAGTTTTAAACCGAGTAGTACATAACAGGTAAGGAGATCTGGAGAAACTCTGGAGAGAATTTTATTCGGTATTAAATTATTATGAAAATCTGTACATTCCATCTATCACCAATTATGTGAAACAACATTTGATTCAGCAAATTATACAGAGGCCTAACTCACCCAGCTTTTACAGAGAAAAAGAAGAAGAAGAAGAAGAAGAAGAAAAAAAACAGGTTATACAACCTTGTAAATATCCAATTTTTCTTTGTGTACACAGAAGCAAAATGATGTACAGGGTTTTTTTAATACTAGGCTGTTTCTGAACAGCTAGTCATTAAAAATACCATTTGTTTTCTCCTAGAATGAACAGTTTTCAAATATACCAAGAAAATGTATTTTTTTTTTTTTAAAGTATTTAATTAAAGATAAAACTGCAGATTCAGATTCGTATATATAAAGGGCTTTACATCTACATTGCCAAACTCGAACTTGTTATTACAATTGTAGTCACAAATTCTATCCCAGGCTATCTATTTTTTCTTCCTAAAGTTCATGCAGAACCACCCATAACAATGACCCTTAGTGAAGTCTTTTCTATCCTTATCCATTTCATATTGCTCTGTTTATATTTATTAACTTTTTTAAAGTCCTTTTCAAGAAGAATCTTTCTTGACTAGTTTTCCACTAAAACGATTAGATTATGATATCTGCAACAGAATCCCCACTAGAACAGGCAACTCCAAAGTACCACCACATTTTCTAAGTTTTCAGCCTCATTCACAAAATAGCAATGAACCTGAATTCTAAGTTATCCCACAGCCAAATCTTTGAACATTAGCCAAAATTTAGTCCTAGCCCAAGTATTGTGTTCCTTGGTTGAATCTGTAATGTAGTGTTCAGATCCAAGCGGAAAGTACTGACTCTTTCAACTTACAGCATGGTACTTAATGCGTATGACCTTGCCCTGTGAAAGAAGTAAGCCAACACAAATGAGTTTATTTCTCTTTTATTCTAGGGTGGCTTAAGTCAAACTGACTTGGCTTTGCTATGGATGCACACAGGGACAGTAAACCAAATTCTGTCATACAAGATTACATGCTTGCCATATGTGGTTTACCATGCACATACATAGAATCACTGGATCATAGAATCATTTAGGTTGGAATAGACTTCTAAGATCATGAAGTTCAACCGTTAACATAATCTAACCATGAATCTTGACTAGACGGTTAAGAAATTGAAAGCTAATCATCAGACCGTGTGTCTGTATAACATGCTTCCTTAAAGAGTATCTTCAAAATTGAAAGTCTGATTAGTCTTCACTCAATCTGACATGAGGCTGGCTTGCTTGAAATTGCTTTTTGATCTGAATAAAGGCTATAATACAAGAGCAATGTTGTAGCGAAGGCATTTTGCAAGAAGCGTCAGAAGAGCATCACCTCAAAGGAATTGCTGATTATTTTTTTCCACTTCTACAGCACACAAAGTTCAAGAGAAAAGTTAAAGGACTTGAATCAGGTTGTAACATTTCCAAAATGCACGGCTAAGCAAGAAATGTCATTCACTCAAGCCATCATCGAAATGTTTCTAATTACATCCCTGACTAACTACATTACCATATACCTTTTAAGTAGTGATTTTAGAAGCACAACACTTGGCTCAAAAGTGGTTCCTTATTTTTAGGTAGTTCTTCCTATCAGCTTGAACCAATAGTGTTTAATCAGGTGATAAGTTTTCACATAAAACTGCTGATTATAGTCCTAAACTTGCAAAGTGCCTCAAGATCGGAGGAGGATCAGAGCAGGAGGGGAAAAAGCATAATTAAAAAACCCCAAAAAAACCCACAGGATCACTTCATTCTGTTATTCATTTAGGAATAATTAGTGCAGTTATTTTATGATATCCTAAGGATATACTGAAACTCTGGGTCATTTGTGTGATATCAGGAAAGGACACTGCAGATCCTAATGGAAAATGGGCCAGCAATTTCAGATCATTGCCACCCACCAACATTTCTGCCACTGAATGGGATGCTCCCATAGAACTAGGAAGTCCAGAATCTGCAGAACATGTAATATACTTTGGTTGGGGACCATAGGAGACAAGCCTAATGCTGTGTCATTATCTTTGTTTCTTAAACAGTCAACTTGGCTATGATGGCATGAAGAAGCTAACCATCATTCCAGAAGCCTACAACTTTGCAGTGTCCAGTTCCCATGTACAGCCCAGGAGTGGATGCAGAGCACCAGCAGCTTTGGATAAACATGGCCTGTGAGAGAGCAAATCCTGACTCAAGGGGAATATTGTTTATCCAAATGCCAATCAAAAAATTTAAATAAATATATACACACACACATATAAATATATATGTACTCTACCCACTTTTTATCTGGCTGCACTAGATACTTGGACAGATAGTGGGCTGCTTCTTGGTTGGATGTTTTGTTTCCTCTTCTACACACATCTCCCAACAGCAGCCATGTGTAATCAACTCAGTACTCCTCAAGTAATGGCACACTTGTGCCCAAGAGGGTTTGGCTCTGAAAGCTATTTAAAGCATACCAAAAGGTGCATTTTCCTGTCCAAAGCTTCTCCAACATGTTTAAGACCTTAAAGCTGACACCTTAACTAAATTTTCTGATATTGTCTTGCCAAAGGTTTAAACTAATGAGTATAGATAAATCTTTTAAGGAATACATCATCTTTTGCCAACATTCTTGCAAAATTTATGTTCTTGTGAATAGCTTTATACTCATACATTAAACAACCCTTAAGTACTTCCACTTGGCTATATAAATACAATTATTTTATTCATGTGAATATTTCTGTTCAGTATATTTCTTGTGAGATACCTGATCCAAGTTTAAATTTGGAAAGGAGAGAAAGGGTAGGTGATTTCCATCCTTTACTAGCATTTGGTTTGGACTATGAATAATAAATCCATACTAAGGTCCAAATGTTTTCATAGGAGGTGTTGCACAAACACTAAGTGGAGGCATCATTGCTACATTACAGATTAAGACAAGAACACATGAAACAGGACATGAAGGCTGAATTTGCACATAAAGGAACATGGCAAAGAGTATTACAATTTTTTCTGTTGTATTTATGTTTCTGAGTATACAAAATTTTTCCTATTGAATCTTTTCAATGAAAACAAAAAAGAAACTGAATCATGGCAACTAAAATATGTGTATACTGTTTGAAAAAACAAAAAAGCTATAAAAATAGTTTAATAAAAATAATGTTTAACAAAATCAATTCCTTTATAATAAAAAATATGGTTTAAGAAACAATTTGAACTACTTTGTTTAGGGTCAAGCAAATACCTTTTCAATTCAAAATAATTTCATCTTTCTTTTCATTTTTGCTAGACAAGAAATTAAAGTAAAATGAATTATCAAAAGCAAATATTTTAGCAGAAATAAAAAAATGAAATCAAGTATTCATGCATTTCTAGTATTTTTATTATTGCTAATGCAAGAGTAGAGGTTGGAAGTAAACGCATAGCAAAAAAGAAGACATGAGTAGGTTAGATGAGAGATATGACCTGCAAGTCAGGATTTGAAAAAAGATAAGGTAATGGACATTTGGATTTTATTATGGAGCTTTTCCATGTGTTTGAAGAGTAGTACAAGGGAAAGTGCGGATATACAGGAGATGTTGACAGCTGGACAGTAAAGTCTGAGAATATTGGGAAAGGTAAGCATCCTAACAGGTTATTGGCTCAACCAGGCTGGAGATGGGTAATGAAGGTGTTTGTTTTTAAAGAAAAGAAGCTATTATTTGATACAAACGTCCAAATGAAGCTTTCATCTGAGTTATTCTATTTTTGGCAAGCTTCACCATATAAGAAATGAAAATACAAAATGTCGTGGATTTAAATATGCCCCATTTGTTTTCCTCTACACCAGTTTTGCTGTCAAAAAAAAATCATGGCATTCAGTTACCCAGGCTGGTATATAAGGCATGCAGTTTCAGCTGGCTCTTCAGAGTAGTTCTGATTTTCCAGAGGGGAAAAAATTTTTAAAAATCATGTTTCCAGGACCGAATCTATGGTACTAGAAGTGTACAGAGTAATCTTTCTGTTATTTCCTTTTGCCACCAAGGTCACACCTATCTGTCAAAAAGCCTAGATTAGAGGCTATTTTACCTCACATATCTTAGGTGTTCAGAGTTAAATGTTGTTTTGCTATTGTGTGGACAAAGATTATATTTTTTAAAAACCACGTTCACCCCCAGATAATCTATTTGTCTTTTTTACAGTAAATTTTTATATTGATCTTTACTACAGTAGCATCTGACATTATGTTTAGCATCCATACTCTATCATACAGGGCTCTGCACAGCTATGAGAGAAGAATGCAATCTGGGTAATACAATGTACAGGGAACAATATATTCATATGATTATGTATATATAGAATTTAGAATTATATATAATATAGCATTATATATGTATGAAGAAGGAGGTTTTTTTCTGGGACCACATTGACTGTAATACATAGAAAATACTTTCTCTAGCATTTAATTTTTTCTGCTTTCAGGAGGGTTTTTTCCCCCCTTAATTTTAATTTTTTGGCAAATTTCTCAGAATTTTTATACCTATTATATTTCTCTAATTTATTTTTTAAAAAATATTTCTATACTTTCCATTTGGGAGGATATCAAAATAATAGAACAGCCATGTTACTTTCATTGACCCTTTCAATGAAGAAAAATATAGTCAGACATAATAAATAGATGTAGAAGAAAAATTAAGTACTACTTCTCAGAAGAACATATTAAGTGAGCCTATATATATAGGCTCAAGTCATATATAAATGACTTGATGTATATTTTTATTGCAGTATTTGCAGGAGGATGGATCCCAGCCCATTAAAACTAAAATTTCCAGAAAGATAGGCACTCTGATGTATCATCTGTCAAGGTAAGGGTACTGAGAACCACTAGCTGACTGATAGATTTTCACTTTCTTGCTTGTTTTTAGGAGGAAGAAAGTGTGGAGATGAACAGCTGGTAACATTTGCTAAAAGATTATGGTACTGAGATTCTGATTTAAATTTGACTTCTTGGCCATAAACACATGATCAACACATAAAATGTTCCTATTCCCTAGCATATTTTCACTTGAGAAGAATTACTTCAACTGCTTCCTATATAAAAAACATGTAAGATTAAAGAGCAAAGTGGTCACCAACTAAAAAACACCCCCATATATTTCCTGTAAAAGCAAGTCATGTAAGAGGCACAAAGCTTTCTTTAGGGTAGCTGCTACCACCTTCTGTAAGATTGCTGAAACACATGTAAATGAGAAGAAAGGTTAAAAAAAAAAATAAAATTGGCAATATAGTAAGACTCTTCCCAAAATTGTCTCCGTTAGGCTTAGATCTACAAAAACCTTTCTTCATATGTGTGACAAAGTAACCAAGTCAAAATATCTCTGACTACTCCACTGTACGATATGGCTTGGAAATATTTTCAAAATGATGTGAAACTAACCCGTATGCTGTCACAAATACTGTTAGCACCTCTCATATGTGCAAGTAAGAAAGTAGTCTGTGGTATTTGCAGCCTTTGACCAATCAGTATGAAAACTCTACTAGGTATTTTGGTATATTTTAGAGCAGGATATTTGCTCACTAAAACTACACCAAGACCACCAATCCTGTTTAATTAAAAGCAGATAAATAAGTAAATTAAGCCATAGTGTTTTCCAAGCTTTGTCATGAGAAGTTGTCTATGAAACAGGCAGCCAGAAGTGAAAAGCTGTACCAGTATGTGAAACTGATAATAATAAATACAAGGAAGAATATCTTTGTGTTTTTCTGAGAAAAGTCTTTGCAAACATCATGTGAACATACTCCATCAGAACTCTCTAAAAACCTAAATAAAATCAGATCATAACTGTACTGCACTGTAGATCTGAGGTAAGTGATCAGACAGCGTCCCTACACTAATTAATAATTAGAGCTTTGAGTTATAAGAAATAATTGCAATGAAGAATGGATTTCACAGGGCATTCTGAGTCATTTGATGAGGTGAACGGATTTAAGCTACAGAAATTTCAATAAAATCAGGAAAAGTCATACAAATAGAAGCAGAAAATATGTCAGATATTTCAGAAATGAAACCACATCTTACAAAGCAGAGAGTCTAGAAGTGTTTGTAGAGGTATGGAAAGCCTTCCTTACAGTCAAAGACTAAACAAGATCAATTTATTTAGTTTATCCGGGAAAAAAATATGATGAAGTCACCCTCTAATCTAGAAATAGGAACATGGAAAGAAAACATCTGATAAGGGGAAGCTCTTTAAACTAGCTGACAGAAGCATGACAAAAGGCAATGGACAACATCATTTAAATAATTTGGGAAATAAACCACACATTTTTAAACCACGGGGGTTCTTTGTAACAAACTACTAAAGCGCGTTATTGATTGCCCATCATTTTTTAAGTCTTTATTTTGGGATGTTTTTCCAGAAGATTCCTAACACTGCTAAAAGTTATAACCTTGATGCAAGAAGTGCTCAGTGAAAGTATTCATTATGAACCATACCTAAGGTCAGACTGGGTGAACATAATGGTGTATTCTGAGTTTATAATCTATAAACCTTCAAAATTAGGCCATGATTTATGCACTTCTTTAGCTTCTGTGATAAGTTGCATTGTCTTTTGAGAAAATTAAAGTAGATAATTCTATTGTTTTCCTTTTCATTTTGTAGCATCTTCTAATCTAGCTGTCATGTTTGTGCCTGCTGAAAAGGAGAGTTGGTATCATTTAGTGCTTCACAAACACGTGGCATATGTCCCTAGGCTTCATTTTATACACTATAGCTCACTGATGCTCAGAATTAATATCGTGTCCTTCATTCTCCCACACATCTCACTTCTTTCCCACCCCCCACCTTTGATTTTTGTCCCTGATATTTTTAAGAAATCCAGAAAACTTCCTGCAAAGCAACTGCACCTAAATACTCTTATAATCTTGAATCCTGTGATATGTTGGGTTGTGTCTGCATCTATTGCCTGCAGTTGAAGTAGCGGGTACAGTTTTAAAAGTCTCGAATGGGAGTACTCTGTGTGGGAATATTAGAGGATGTTGCTAAGAAGAAATATACTGACAGTCAGATCAGTTTAGTGAGCAGCAGTCAAGAAATTAACAGGGTTTGCTAATATCAGGAGTTTATAGTTGTTTTGTTTAGTAAAAGTATTTAAGACAGGCTGTTTCCATATAGCAAGGCAAATGCAGATATTCAGCCATAAGGGTGTGTGTGGGGGGTGCCTTAAATTAAGTTGTGCTCATCAAGTATTGAAAGACTTTGCTGAGTAGAGGTTCAGTAGCAGGAATCTTCAAGAAGATACATCACTGCTAGTAAATGTAATTGGTGGGAAATGATTTTTAACAAATAATGCAGGAACTGGTGGTAGCTTTAACAAAAAGTTCTGCTGGCAGGGACTCACTCACTCCAACCCAGTAGAGAGTTTGTTGTTAGAAGTACTTGCACTCACATTAGAATCCTGACTATCTGAAATCAGCCAGATGTAATGGCCCACTTTGAAAGAGCAGGAAACATTAAACAGATTGGCCAATCCAGGGCAAATAACCATACTCAAATTTATTGAAAGATTATTCACCAAATAACATATCCTGCAGTTAAATCCAGTGGGTTTTGGTCTCCACATACTAGACTCCAGCCTGTGGTTTCAACTCAATAGCTTGATTCTGTGAAATATGTCTTTGGAAGACCATAAAACCAGTAGACATTCTGGGGCAAGGACTACATAAAAACAGAAGCAACATCAAAATTCTTGTTCTATAAAGAGGAGGGATACCAGTACACTAACAGTATGACTCATCCTCCTTAACTTTAGCCATCCAAAGGGTAGGTGTTGAATCAGTTAGTCATCCCCTTTTTGTCACTTGTGGAGGAAGATGTATCCTGCCTGTTTTAGATAGCTACTGTGGGAACTGCTCTTTAGAAAGACTTCCCTCTCTCCATTGCTGGTGGAGGACACCCAGGGGAGCAGGCACGGGAAAGCTACATCTTCCAACCTAAATCTAGACATGAATACTTTTCTTAAGGTGAACTCTGTGCTAAAGCTAAAAATCTGTGGTTCAGTCTGTTCAAGGTATACACACAAGGGTACGTTGATTTCAGTGCCTACACAAGTTTCAATTAAAATAACTAAACAGAAGAGAAAGCAAGGCAGAGCCAGAGGCAAAGTAAAATTAAGTTAGCCAGGACCTCAGGAATCACATTTATCTCTTCAGATTATAACAAAAATAAGAACACTGTACTAATCTCAATGAATTGAGACACAAGAAAAATTGCATCCAAGTGAGACGAGTCAACTAATACACTGTCCTACTGTTACTGAGCATTCAGAAAAAAATAAAAATCAGCAGAGAAAGTATAAAAAAGGCAGTGAAAGAGAAGTTTGGATTGGCATGGGCAACAAACAGGAAAAGCAGGAAGCCACTGCGCAGCATGAAAACCAGGACATAGCTGCCATCACGGAAACTTGGTGGGATGACTTGCACAAGGATGTCCTAAGGTTGTGCAGAGAGAAAACTGGAGTTGCCAAAGCACAACTGGAACTTAATCTGGCTACTGCCATAAAAGATAACAAAAAAACTTTCTATAAAGATATTGGCAACAAAAGGAGAGCTAAGGAGAATTCTTGGATGCGGGGGGAAACAGGGTGACCAAGGGTGAGGAGAAGGCTGAGGTACCTCATGCCTTCTTTGCCTCAGTCTTCAATAGTCAGACCAGTTGTTCTTAAGGTGCCCAGCCCTCTGAGCTGGGACACAGGGATGAGGAGCAGAATGAAGCCCCCACAATCCAAGGGGAAATGATCGGTGACCTGCCACACCACTGAGACACACACAAGCCTGTGGGGCCAGGTGGGATCCCCCCAGGGGCACTGAGGGGGCTGGGGCAGTGCTCACCAAGCCGCTCTCCATCATTTACCAGCAGCCCTAGCTCAGCGGGGAGGTCCCAGCTGACTGGAGTCAGTCAGTGTGACACCGTCTACAACAGAGGTCCTCAAACTTTTTAAACAGGGGGCCGGCGTGCGGATTAAGTGTCAGGAAGTAATCTACGGCTGCTTGGTTCCCCCCCCAACCCCCGGCGGGATCGGGGGGGGGGAGGGGAGGGGGGAAGGGGCGGGGGTGTTCTTTAAATACCGGGGGCCGGATTTAGGACCCTGGGGGCCGTATCTGGCCCGCGGACTGTAGTTTGAGGACCCCTGATCTACAAGAAGGGACAGAAGGATGATCCAGAGAGCTGCAGCCCCGTCAGCCTGATCTTGGTGCCAGGGAAGGTTATGGAGCATCATCCCAAGTGCCACCAGGCGGCACGTACGGGACAGCCCGGCGATCAGGCCCAGGCAGCGCGGGTTGATGACCGGCAGGCCCTGCCTGATGGACCTGATCGCCCTCAGTGACAGGGTGACCCGCTCAGTGGACAGGCAAAGGCTGTGGCCGGTGTCTGCGTGGGCCTTAGTGAAGCCTCTGGCACCGTCTCCCACGGCATCTCCTGGAGACACCGGCTGCCCGTCTCTGGACACGCTCCAGCCCCTCAGTGTCTGGCTGGGGCACCAGCCTGGGGGGGGCGGGGGGTCAGCCTGGAGAGAAGGGGGCTGGGGGGGACCCGGTGGCTCTGCAACGGCCTGGCAGGAGGCTGTAGCCAGGGGGGTCGGTCTCTGCTCCCCAGGAACCAGCGACAGGACGAGAGCAAACGGCCTCACGTTGCGCCAGGTTTAGCGATGGACTTGGCCATCCTGGGTTAGCGGTGGGAGTCGATGGTTTTAAAGGTCTTTTCCAACCTAAATGATTCTATGATTTCACTTTTTAACAGCTCTCTGATTCAGAATGATTTACTGCAGGGTTTGTATTGATTTACAATTATTAGACAGTTATTGTAATTTATGTTGATAAAGTGAAAAAGCAATAAGGGAGTACTGAAAATATTTATTAAATATGAGAAACTCTGTAGCACTTGGGCATTAATCAAAGTTGATCATCTACAATATATGTACTAATAAACAATTAGAAAATATTTAACCTGAAAACACAACAAGCTGATAGATTACCTCCTTCAGGAACAGATAGACTTCATGGGAAATTAGAATTATTTAGCTTGTGATACAGCAGAGGATTTAAGAGTGGGAAGCAATATTACTGTGTGATTTTCTTTTTTAGTTTCTGAGTTACTTAAGAAAAGAGTTCTAGAACTAATTTTGTTTCTTGTCGATTTAAACATTAACAATCCCGGGGTTTGCAAAATCTTGAAGATATTTATAAGGGTGAGTCAGATACTCTATTGTATAATGTAATCAGGTGGCTTTCCTTTATTTTAATGCAGAAAGCATATAAAACTTGGGTATGAGAACAACAGCATGAGAAAAACCCAAAGGAACTAAGTCGTATCAGCACTTTGTTGCTGGTGTCAGAGAAGGAAGTATTAGGGGTCAGTTTAGCACTTGCATAAGTTTCCTGATTAAATGGAGATCAAATGATCCTTTGTTCAGCAAATGGAGCAAGACTGGGCATGATTTTCTGACCAGCAGAGCTAGTCTCTTGCTAGGCATATCTGCAGGTTAGGGGACTGTTTTCATGTTGACCTTATCCTTGAAAAGGTAGAGGGGTGCTGGAAGGGACATTGCCTGGAAAGGAGTTAATCCATTAATGCCTCCTGGTTGATTAATTTTCTGCTTCAACTCATTTTAATTCTCATTCTGCTGATTGTTTTCTTTGAAGAAGGCCATTTGTAGAAAGGTTATCAGCTTCTTGGAAGGACATACCAAAGCCACCAGGCAAAAACCTAGTCCACTTTTCCAAATGAAATGAGGTATAAACAGCTGTGGACAAATCCTGGCATCACTGATGTGAATGGGAGTTCTCGTGTCAATGAAGACCAGAATTTGGCCCTGAGCAAAATGTTTCAACTCTGAGTGACATGCATATTACAAGCATTTAAAACCGGTAGCTTTTAACTTAGGAATAGGGAAGGAAGGAAATGGGCTATTACAAACCATATTCTGTGATAGTGAGCCATAGAACGAAAAGCCAATGGTAGTAGGAAACTGCTGTTAGCAGGAGAGCATAATACAGGATGTGAAACATTAAGCTTTATAGATATTGGAGACTCACTACACAGAAGTTAGTTATAATTACCCGAGGAAATTATAACATTATGGTAGATACCGAGGACATGTATGATGCATTTATGAGAAAGACATTAGTATGAATTGCAAAAGCTTTGCTTAAACTATCTTAACTAAAAGTCTTTCAAAACCTCCATTAACACGATCTTTAGAAAGGCTGCAAAAGTTCACCATGCACTAAAAATTTCTTCTGCAAAGCTTCAATCTGTGAACCATTATAATTTAGCTTGTGTGCTATTTGGAAATTAGAATTGACCACCTATGTAAATGGAGCTGTTGCAGGTAGTTGTTGCATTATACGGAAAGATTGCTTTTGTTATCCCCACCCCACCCCAGTTAAAACTGCCAAACTGCCAGACTATACTGCTTACTCACAGGAATGACTCTTCATGAGGATTTTTATTTCCCAAACACAATATTGATACAAAATACATTCAATTCTTACTAGGTATTCATGGCATACGCTGTAACAGTCCATCTGTTACTAACACCCTGCTATGCGTAATGTTTAAACTGTGTGGCTTAGGGGTAAGAATAGTTAGGATTTTTTTTTTTTAAAATCACACCTTTAATTTTCTTAGGGTATGGGAGGAAAGAGAAGGTGGCTTGGCTTATGTGTAGGTGCTGCTGAAGTGTGTGTTTTAATATTATCAACATGAGGTGCAATAGCAGTACAAGTAATAATTGAGCATAGCTGTAGATTAGGGGGACTGTTAGGAGAGATGTGGTCTTAAAACACAGAAATGTTATGCTATAGTTTCCCTGATGACTCTGCTCATAGATGTAATTAATGACAGGACTATAACTTGTCTGTCTTATTATATACCGTGTCTAGTAACAGCAGCACCAATGGTCCACGATTCCTCTCACTATCTCACTTTGACATTCACAGATCTACTTCTGTTGTTCAACATAAAGATGTCAATATGCAGTAAGGGATGAAAGTGTCTTTTAGTTCATGCTATTTAGTAAATAAATTCATAGACAAATGCAAAGCTGCAAAAGATTACTTTAATTTCTTTTTCTCTAGAAGAACCACATAGCCAGAGTTTCCATTTATGTCTCTAGAACACTGAAGGGGGTGGGCAGTGAGAAAAGACATTGTTGGTACATCTAGTGATTTTGTCCATGGCAGCATTTTTAAAATGAAACAAAAAAGTTAATCAAATACATGCTTTAATGTGGTAAATTTTAGACAGAAATGCTGCTTGCCCCCAAGATTTTTACACGTTCCAGGTGGAAGTTCCATGGCCTCAATAATTCATCAGTATCTGGAGACAGCACAAGCCCATCAAAGGTGCAGGAATTATCCCAATCCTTCCTTTCTGTTGCCAGTAGAATACACAGCTAACAATTCCCAAAGCCTCCCTCCAGCATTCCTCTGTTGGATTCACAGAACATGTCAAAGAAATTATTTTTCTCTTTGATTACTGCAGTAAAATAAAAAGCACTGAAAAAGCAACATCTCAAAAACTTACATTGCAGTTACATGAAAAATTCAGCTCCCTGTAAAAAAGCACAATAACTAGGGAGTCACAGTTGTTACTCCTTGTTACAGCACTTTATTATTACAATGCCATTTGGAGACCTTTACAGTATGAAAGTAAGAAAGAGCAAGTCAGCAATCAGCTTCGTAGGCCAATAGACAAAGATACATCAACTCCAGCTGTAGTGCATTAGGACTCCACAGAAGTTCTCTTTGTTGGCTGAACTGCAGAGGCCAGAGGAGAACATTTTTCTATCCTGTTGGCTTTTTCTACCTCTTTCCATCTGGCAGTGGCACTTGGAAATGTAGTTCTGGCTTTGAAGATCTAAGATTTAGTTATTGTCACAAGTAATCATAGACAAATCTATATATACAGCTTTAAGTGTACTTCAGTGCTTAAGTTTTACTAAAACAATTTGGAATTAGGCACCTAAATACCTTTCAGAAGCTTATAGATCCCTTTCAAATTCTGGTGGCACCTTTTTTTCCTTCTTTTAAATTTCTAAGACAACAAGAAACATCTGTGTTTGTGGCTTTATTTTCAGCACTGCCAATTATGTGCTGTTATAATTAGAGTCAATGAGAGGTGTGGGCTCTTGCTTCCCCTGTAAAAACCTTATCAAATGAAACAGGCATTTTACTCCAGCCTTCTCACTTGATTCAGCACATCACAGGTGCAGGGTGGTAAAGATGTGAACACACTTTTTGAAGACCTGAGAATGAGAAAAGAAGGGGGAGCTGGTCTTGGGCATTAAAAGTGGTGCTACAGCTATTTGATCACTCTGGTTTTACGGCAGGGCTAAGGTAAAGGTGGAACACACACACCAACCCAGAGAGCATGCTGCCATCCTGAACAGTGCAGTCTCGGCTGTGCAACACCATAACTACAAAGTCCTTTAAAGGTCTGAAGATAACCTCAGCCCACATTTACATTATTATAAATAATAATGCAACAATTTTGTGATTAGCTTGACATTTTCAATACAGAAAGACATCAGAGGTCAAGAACTCAGCATCTCCTGTTCAACACATACTATTTCCCTTTCTCCCCTCAGCTACCAGTGCTGCTACTAGACTTGGCTGTCTCCCCATCACACCGAATTGGCATTTTTTTTTTCTTTGCAGTGGACAGCAAATTCAAAAAACAGCCGTGTGTATTGTGGATAAAAAGACAGGGAGGGAATGTAAATCAGCTGGGAAATTCTGAGATTGGAAATGCTTGTTTATGGCAAAGGGAAACTAATGGGTCTTACTGAGTAGAACAGTGTTCACCTCTGCTTTCTCACCCCTATTACCCATCAAATAGGACTGCAGTTACATGTTTATCTGGGGAAGGATAATGAAGAAACTGTGAGCAGAAAACAGAGAGCTTGTTACAAGTCAAAGATTAGCTCATGTTGTAGCCAAGACATCTCCCTGCAAGCAATATAGTCACCAGAGCATAAAGCTGTGTTTTACTGTTCAAGGTGCATTCAGTACTGTAGCAATACTAGAAAAATACACCGCTTTTAATAAGAAAGCAGGATAATGGTTTTCCTATTTGGCTGGAAGATTAATCTACCCACAGCCCCAGTTTGCCGGATACTCAATAGGAAAACAGACTCCTTCATAGAGTTGTTTGTCCCATCAAAACCCAAGTGACTGAATTGTCTTTGGGAGGCAATCCTCATTCACCTAAATGAGGGGGTTACACACCAGATGCCTAGTTTGGAGATTGCTGATTAACCTGAGAAAATGCAGCATGAATACTCTGAAACAATAGTGAATTTACCAATGGAGGAAGTTCTGACTTGCATTATACTCTGCAAAATGCTATAAATGTAAGTCACTAGTAGCACATGCTGTTAAGATTCATCCTAGGGTATCAGCAGAAGACAGTATGTCATAAAATACCATTCAGGATACAAAAGAATTACAGTATTATTGAGTCTTTATGGCTTTGGGATGGTTTCTAATTAATTATTCAGCACAAAAAAAAAAAAAAAAAAAAAGAAAAAAAGACTAAAACTGTTGGTTCCCCTTGGAAATGCAGAACAAAGTTATTTAATGAGCCACCATAAAATATAAACAAGTTCAGCTGGCATTGTGCAGATAAACTCAAAGAACTTTTTCCAGATAATAGTTTAAAAAAAGGACATACTTCAGAAGTTATAATAACATTACCTCACAGTCCAGCTGTTTACATTGTACTTTTGGCTTCTTTGAAATTATGCCAAAATAAAGTAAATTTGAATATTATCTTCAGAGAAGTTCTCTATGGAATAATCAGCAGAATGCTTTTCATTATAAGACAATTATATCATCAGCTTCTAATGATCAGAATGCAGAGCAGCTGATTATTTTCATAATGCAATTACTTCATAACATTTCAGAAAACTCAGCTGCATGCAAACAGTTCTCTCCAAATACCTCATTTGTCTGATTAATCATGTGATGGAAACTCCTCTCTCTTGCCCTCTTCTAAATGTTCACCTGCTTTTACTATGCTTCCATACCTGGTCATTACAAGAATAATCACTCAGGAGGAAGGAGGAAGATGGCTTGTTTCTCAAAATGTACAGACTGATCCTAATGGGCAGATTTTCAAAGTGAAGCAAATGCATTTGTTCACAGATATTTGCCCTTGCCATTTTCTATGTGTGCAAACCCCAAGGTATGCATACCAATCAGGTATTTGTTCATGGGGTTTATTAGCTTACAAATGCAAATAGCTAACGTGATGCTCCATTGTATACACACCCAAGTACTTGATGTGTCTAGTGGGTATTTTTATATACAGACATTTCCAAATAGCTGACTTTAACCCTCTATTCCTCACTGTCAATACAAATCTCTAAGGCTTTTGCTAATAACTGCTGTCTTTCATGTATATTTTAAAATAACTGTAGTCCTAGTGGAACTAACCACATAAGAAAATATGAAAGGCTGCAATATTTGATTGTTCAGCAAGATCATTTATACGTAGATGCTGGAATAAAAATAATTAGCACTTCTAGGGACTTTCAGGCGAAGAACTGAAACCTTATTTATAAAAAATGACTTGGTCTCACAGTCCATTCGTTTTGAAAAACTCACTCAAGATATTATGGGCCATTGTCCTCACTATTTAGGCTTTTGTTTGTTGGGTTTTTTTTAAGGTGCTTTGCTAAAGTTCACAAATTTTAAATGAGAAGGCCAAGAACAGGACTACATCTCCAAACTCCTAATCCCTCTCCCAGATAGATAACCATGTTACCTCTAAGGATAAATAGCATTCTCAGAAGGTGAGAACTTATGAGAGAAAATATTTCAGGCAAGTCTACTGAAGCATAGACACAATGAGCATAATATTTACTTGAAAGGGAATCTGAATTAAATGCACATATGAGAAACAGATTTATGAGATTTTAAAAA
This sequence comes from Falco naumanni, assembly GCF_017639655.2. Classification (NCBI taxonomy): domain Eukaryota; kingdom Metazoa; phylum Chordata; class Aves; order Falconiformes; family Falconidae; genus Falco; species Falco naumanni. The sequence goes on along the minus strand of NC_054054.1, from coordinate 41,868,858 downwards.
AGAAAATTATTGTAACAATTATAATGGTAATAACAATGCTATTAAAGATAAGACTCCTATTGTAAATGCCTGCGTCATTTTGGGTGAATAATTTATTCCTTTTAATTTCCTTAGACCGAAAGTATGCAGATCATCAGCTTTACTCAAAAGAGTTTCTTCACAATTTGGAAGGGGGAGAAATTTGTAAAATTGCAGCTACTTAAGCTTAAAATCTAATTACAGTTAGTGAATCCCCTCTGCCTAACATTTTATTTCATATTGGTCCAAGTCACATGTGCAACACCTGGATTTCTCTACAGCTATTAGCAACTCTGCATTTTAATTTGGCTAGGTAAGCGATGAACAGCAAGCCTAGGCCAGGTTTTTAAATAGAACCATACACTGAATGCATTTTTACCATTTCCTATTTAAGAAAGAAAAAAAAAAGCCAGTGATAAATATCCCTGCCTGTGCTTTATTCTGGGAAGTATGGACCTCACTTAGGAAAAATAATTTGGTTTAAAACAGCTTCCACTTCCTCCCTGAACATTTCTGGAAAAAACCCAAACTTATCAATACCTAGTACAGATTTTCCCCGCATCCCACAAAACCCCTTTCAATATGTGACACATGGTTCTGCCCAGTGGGGGACATCACATCAGGAGCATAGAAACAAATAAACAGCATAATTTTTTCTACAGCTTTGGTTCCAATCCAATGCATTAAACAAGCTGAACTGGCTTTTTATACAATTCAGTTGTAGATTTGAAGAACTTTTGTAACAGGGTTTACCTAAAGCCAAAGTAATTGGGGAAAAAATGGCAAAGGAGAAGAAAAAACCTGTAAGCCAAATAGAGTTCAGAGGGAGCTTTTGTCTGTGCTGTAGAAAGAGATGTACATGCTTGTTGGGTGGCTTTTAATGGGTTATTAGGATGCAGGAAAGCGTTGTAGGGAGCTTTAGCTAAAGCTGAGGATGTTCGTGACTTGAGCTGTGGAAGCTACAATCCTTTTGTCCTCAGTATGTCCGCTGCTGGGTTTCAGGTATACATTGGGAGCTTTGCATATGGCAGACGCGTCCTGTTGAATCAGTAGGACACAAACATATTTCTAAATGTGGAGCCAAGCTGCCTCTGACCAAGCAGCAGGAAAGATGCTGCCTTTTCCCTCCATGTACTAGCAAGCAGATTTGGTGAATATAGAAACATTTTTTTCAGGATTCTCCTTCTTGGGAATCTCCTTCTCAACTGCTTTTATTCCTAGCAACCCTGGGAGATTGTTAGTTGAATGCCTTCTCATTTTCTTCAGCACTTTAAATCAAGCCATTTTCAGTTAGTAATTTTTACACTTTTTTTTAAGCACATTGTCACCAAAAGATTGGCTGATTTAACAGAAAACCTACATTTGTAGCAAATAAAGCATTTGGACAATAATTTTTGAAATATCTAAATAAAAAATACCTATTTCTGAATATTTCAAAGGACACAAACTTTTGATAACATTTAAGGGAATGGAAGTCTTTTGTATCTTTCCAAAATAGCATGGGAAACATATTGATGTAATGTAGTAACTTCATGTCCTACAGGAGAGGCCAACGTACAGTAATAAAAAAGCATATGTATCCTTCATTAGGCGCTGTATGTGCATGTTGTTTAATGAAGCGTGTCACTGCCAGTGTACAAGGGAAAGAGCACCCTGCGCAAATCTCTCTTTTCACTCAACTGGACTTTTGCCACTGGTTTCAAAGACAGTGTGTTATTTCATAATTGGAGAAAGCCAAGCAAACCCAGAAAAATAGGTCATCATGTTCAAAACAACTATGATTTGATGCTTCTGGCCAGTTATTTTTGTACACTGTGATTAATTTAAATTAATTTAATTTAGCTTGTTTTAATAATTGCATAACTTTTATCCGGATGCCCATGCCAGATGGCTCAACCATCCTGAAAACAGGAAGATGCTGTAATTGTGACAGGGTAATAACATTTATTTACTACAAGTCTGACTGTCTCTGATGCTCATCAGAGCTCTGTGATACTGTGCCTTGCAGAATACTTCAGTGCATTTCACTTTCATCCACACAATCTTTTTTCTCTCCAAAATTATTTGAGTAAATTTGTTTTTTCAATGCACTTTTTTCCCTTTTGTACTTCTTGTGAGAACTCCACCAGGTCTCCCAGTTCTGTGTTCTGCCTCTATGCCACTGCAAATCATCGGCATTACTTCAGGGTTAAATAGGTGTCAGGCTCAATTTGTGGACTAATCATTGCCTGGATGACTGCTATACTTCAGGGATTCTCTCATAACACTTGGATGATTAATATATCTTCAGGTTGTTAATTCCCTGATCCAGAATTGTGGAAATATTGTAACCCTAAGTTGTTACAAAAAAATCTTCCATTTTTAGAGCTGGAAAATCAGGAACTTTCTGCTTCCAATTGAGCAGCATTTCCTTTGGCTTGTTTCTGCTTATTTAATTTACATTTGCACACAGTAGGAAGCGAAAGTAATTTTTAACCTCAGATATAACATTAGTGATTTCCATTATTCCTCCTCTCAGACGGGCGAGAGTAACCTCATTTGCCCATGTGCACCCCAAAAATTCATGCCAAAACTCTTGCATGATTTTTCAGAGACTGAGTGATGTAAGAAATACGGAAATACTACTGAATTAGCTTGTTTGAAGGGAAACATCTGTATTTTGGAGCAATTTTTGTGCATTCAGGTTAATTTCTCTTCATTACTACTTCTTTGCAATTACTATAGCACAAGTCACCTGCCCTGGCAGTTTGTGACCACCTGGATGCCCTTAGGCACAGGGAGGATGGGCATCTGCCAAGTGCACTCCTCTGCCAGATGACACATTTGTGCAAGCTGCTGATGGCTGTGGTCTTGGAGGAAGTCAAATATCCATTCTTCGCAGGTAACATAGACATATCTGCTGTTCTTGCCCTCAGAGAGGTCACAAGTACAACTCTTGAAAGCTTCGCCTGGAACAGGAACAGGAACCCAGTACTCTGAACACAATGCTGACTATCAAGCCAAAAAATAGTACAAAAATTACCAATTTTCTAGAAAAATCAGATGACCATGCTGGTTTGATATACTAATGGAAAAAGAGATAGTTATAAACACACGTCCTTGAATATGTTGATCGAAAAAATTTGTTGAAATAAAACAAATCCATCAATATGCACTTATTTGGGCCATTTGATGCTGTCATGCCCATCTGTGTTGTGCTACTGGAGATCCAAGTACTTCTGTCAAACAGACAACAGGTCCTGTAGAACCATCTTTATTCCTCTCTTCTACTATATGTGACAATTCCTTATGGAAAAAAACAAATAACTTTTATGAAACTTCTTAGGCAACAGGGACAGTTTTTATTGCTGAAATAAACCAAATACTTTCCTTAGGAGAACTGAAATCAATTGTTTTGAGAAGAGAATTCATTAGCATGGACCAAAACCTATTTTCACTGAAATCAGATCAGTGGGAAATTTGCTATGCATGACCAGGGGTTCACATTCTAATTACAATTAATCAGTTATCCGGTATATTTGGCTGCTTTTTTTCTCTTCACGAATAATTTGCAAATCACACTGATTTTCTTCCATACTTATTTCTTGTTTGTAATTGTTCAATGCCTAATTTAAGCAAACACATTTTGGCTCATGATGTGTTCATGCACTATTTATTTAGATTTCAGGGTTTTGTTGCTGTTTCTGAATGAGACATGCTACACTTCTTCCTTTGAATAGATGTATGAAAATTTCAAAGTGGGGATGATTCAAAAAGAAATGATCATAATTCATTTGGAACACTCATCTTTTTTTGTTTATTGACCAAAGAAAATGTATTCAGGTTTTGATTTTCCTTCCCTGTTATTTATTAACAGTCACAGGGAAGAAAAATATGGAAAAAAATAAAGAAGACAACAGCCCAAAATACTGATGTGTTTGGTTTTGGGTTTTGGTTGTTTTTTTTTTTTCTCTCTTTGAAAAAACAATGACTGCAAGATGCTGGGAAAAGTGAAAAATAAGATTCCTCGAGAAATGGCTGTTTTTGTAAACAAAAGAAAAAAAATCTGTAAAGCCTTGTAGGAGGATAATGAATAATGAATGACTAATACCAATAATATAATATTGTGCACATGAGAATATAGGTGCAGAACTGCTGTTCATTGGGCAAATACCTGATTATACAGTTTTTAGTAATAAAAAAGGAGAAAAGTTTGGCTGAATTGAATAACCATTCAGAGTCTAAATGAATGTTTCTGAATGCTGATTTTGTAGCATTTAGGCAGCTCCAGACTTGCTTTCTTGGGAACAGATAATTGGGATATGATCCAATGCCCATTGAATGTAAATGGGAAAATTCCATTGATATGAATGGACTTTGGGTCAAGAAAGGATATAATGAAATGTAAAATGAAAAGAATCACTAGTTAGGGCAAGCAAAACCAGTCCATAGGTGGGCTCTTGTTTATATGTGCATAAGCCCCAATTTTCTAAACAGAACTCTGAATAGGTGTCAGTGCTGGGGTGCTGGTATCCTGTGAACACTTCGCAAGGTACGAAGCAGAGACCTTTAGGATTTACATTTGAACAGGGCTAAATTCTCTAACCACCTCCAGTTTCCTATATCACCTTCATTCTTGGCATTTTCACAGGTTTCATTTAAGTCATTCAGGAAAATTTACAAATTAACTTTCCAAACATGTTGTATTGGATACCCCATTTTGCCGTTGTGGTGTCCCAGGCTGATTAATTATCTTCTGTAAGTGCTACGTGTATCTCAGACTTCTGTTTTACTGAATTTTTAGTGTTACCTCTTTGTTGCCTGAGAGTGCACCTGCTTCTAATTATATGCAGATGATATACAATTACATCTTTAGAGGGATTCAAATGACAATGTTTCCCTGACTTTTAGTGTTGCCTTTCTGACATAAAGCTCTGGTTTAGTACAGGTATTAACCAAGCTAAAATCAATTAATCATATAACTTAAAATACCTTGGCTTAGGCACTGCGAATGAAAAAAATTGATAGCTGGGGCCTCTTAATTATGAATTGGGCAAGTATCAGGGGAAGATTGCATGAATATTTTAATTTTAAGTGCTTTTAAATCACTATGGTGTTCTTTTCAATAAATCCCATTCTCACAGATGACTGTACCAGCAGAATTTTGGAAAACAACTTAGGAATTAGTTACAGCCTCATTAGAAACCTAATTCTATGGTTTACAGTCATCTAAAAAGTATTTTTAAGCATATAAAATGATGTATTTGAGCATCACCGAGTCTTTGAATACAGAATCATTACAATCAAATGTTGACTAATGAGCCATAGAAAATATTCAACTATGGATACAAATAATGTTTTCCAAAGAAATCATAACATAGATCATTCAAGAAACAGAAATAGGTAGAATGCAGAAAATACTTTTCCTAAAAGTTATTTATTTCTTATTATCATTTTAGTAGATATCTAAGTATTTTCTGCATGTTGATGGCATGTATAGAACTAGGACATGTCAAATTGCATGTGTGTACAGAAGCATTTACTCATTGCATACTCTATTACCACTGCCACTTTCAAAGCAGAAATGCATCAATCCTAAAAAAACCCCTCCGAATTCTCTCCTACTGCCAGGTGTCTTCGTCTACATGCTGCCAGCTCTGCAGGCATGGTGCCAGGATGATATGTCAAGCCAGGAAATACTGCATTTCCACTAGCTGTCTCAACCTTGATAAGTAGAGATTAACGGATGCTTCAAGTCAATTTTTGATTTACATAAACCATTTTGGAGTGATGTGATTAATGTTCAGCCAGAACTGCGGAGAAGTTTTTGTTACTTAATAGCTGTGCAGTATCCGTAGTAACAATGAAAAAATAATGTTAAGAGTATATATAGATTGGGAAATGGCATCCGTTCCTGGTAAAGAACAACAAGTTTACTGACAAACCAAAAATACCTGTTGCACTGTTTTGGCATAATTTATTTATACCTCATCTATTAGCTAACACAGAAAGATAATTGTCTTTCCTGGCTACCCTAGCCTTGAGACAGGGATTCCTCTACTACATTCGAATCAGACACAAATATTTATCTACAATGTCTCTTAACTCACACAAGCACCACAGGACTGATCAAAAAATCCTGGATGAGGGTCTTGGCTTCAAGTGGAAGGTGGCTGATGAAATCAGGTACAACAGCCGTAGCTTAGTGGAACACTGATAGCTAAGTTTGTACTGTGTATTCCATTAATACTTATGATTCATTCTATTTAGCTGGGCAAGGCATGCACAGACCTGTGCTTTAAAAGGGTCTGGCTCAAATGAAGAGGAAAATGGTTGTTTCATTAGATGGTGGCTTTCATCATTTCATTCTCCCTGGTAAAAATGCATGCAAACCTCTGGGCTAAGTGATTACTAAATGATGCTTTCCACATCTGCCCTTCCGTTACACTTTCTGTCCATCTTCTCCACTTATCACAGAGGGTAACTGAGGCTTTGGAGCTATTTTTTATCATTTTCAGTGGAACACAATTGACCTTGTGTTTGTAGAAATCTTCCTTTGACCCATCCACTTTAAGGAAGAAAACACCTCTGGTCAGTTTATAATGGTGAAAGAGAGGGAGAAATATGATGATATTGATGAAATGGATATAAGAATACTTAGGCTGCATTTTAATTCAGTCATGGTGAGGTTTGTATCTAATAAAATCCCTCTCAGGAAATTTCTTAAGCTGACCTCTTCAAAGTAAATCACAGCATGATTCACTGTACACCACACAGTCAGTTTTCATAATCACAGTGTGTGAGATAAAGTAAAATTGCAGTGAGGCTAACTATGATCCCACTAAGAATAAGCAGAGAAATTCACTTAATGTTCCATTTTTTAGGAAGAATTGGTGAGGATGCATTATATTGGTTCAGAATAGGAAATGGAAATCAGGATTTTGGCATCTGGGTTCTAGCATGGCTACCATCTTTATAGACGTGATTTGGCTAATGAAAAGACCATGGTTCCTCTCCACTTGTGCCTTTCTGTGATGGTCTGTGGCCATTGCTGCACTGCCAAGTAATGTGATTCTGTAAGAACAGATGTATAGGGCAAAATATTCTGGGCTGAGCACCCAGCGTTCATGCTGTATGTGTTTTAAGTGTTTTCATGCTGGTGTAACACTAGTCCACCAAACATAATGTGCAGCAGCTGCTCCAAAGCCAGTCCATGATGTGAACTAACATGCACTAAGCAGACATAGTTCAACTGCAAATCGAGTGGTTATCCAAACGAGACATGCCACCTCTTTGGGCCTGACCTGAGAGGATAAGCTGATATCGTCCACGGATTATGAAACATCCTGTCACATGGCAATATTTAAATGATGTGCAAATATGCCTTTTGATTCTGTAAATTGTGGGTGAATTCCACACTGGTGATCTGAGAAGAAAACATGAGTCTTAATGCTGAGTTTTACACTGTAAGATGATTTGCAATAAAACCACTTCAAAGAAGAAACAGCTTTAAAATACTTCTTAACTTAAGCTCTTCTTCCTTCTGCCCAGACTTAATGCAGTTTTATTTACTTTTTAGATAGGGATCCTCTTATAGGATAGTATTGGATGGTTGCCTCAGACAGGCTCTGTTGAAACTATATTTGCTTACTGCATATGGCATGTTATGAGGCTTAAGACAACTTTTAAAGAAAGAAAAATCAACTGCAGTTGCTGGTATTTTCAACCGTATGGTCCTAATTTCCTCAGATTCAGAGATCAAAACACAGAGGGGGAGAATGCTGAAATATCAGACTCATTTATACATTTTATAACAGTGTATTCGAGATAGAAAACAGACCCTTACCCACTAGTGGTTTGGGTGCAGGCAAGACAAAATAGAAGTTGGATACAATTTTTTTTTTCTAGTGAAATTGCATAGACAAAAGGAAACAAGAAGACACAGATCCTTCCCTTCCTCACCCCATTCAGACCCACCCAGGTATCGCTCCTCACCTTGACGGGAATGGCTCGATCCTGTTTCTCCCCAGGAAAGGGACATCACTGTTGAATTGATTGCAGCTAAGGCTGCTGGCATATGCCAGTGTTCTTCACATTAAAATCAGACTTTTTTCCACTGAGACACTGTGGGAAATACGCATACGGGCCTGTGGGAGTACAGTCAAACTCCAGAAACAGAAATGAAAACAACATCATAGTTATTTATAGGGAAGATCCTGATGAGTCTAAGTCATGAGTTGGACTGAATCACTTTCCTGTTTTGTTTTTTTTTTTGTTGTGGGGTTTTTTGGGTTTTTTTTTCCACATCTTTGCTTAAGTTCCTACTGCCTCATGTCCAGTTATCTATACCGGTGACAGATGGTAAAGATGTTTGATCTGTCCTTGTACAATTTACTCTGTCAGTACATGTACATTTTACCATCTGTGTAAACACTGAGAGAGTGGGCAGTGAAGGGGGCTACTGTTCCTTTCCTGATAGCAGCTGAACATGTCCAGGCTGGAGAAATAGGATGGACCTGTGACAGACTGAATTGTGCTTTATGGGCAGACTGGAAGACCTCTGGGAAGGATGATCTTTTTGGAAGGGACCCAAAGTTAACTTTCGCAGGTGATGGGAAAAGGAAGACTCCCAAGAGGACAGTTTTTCAAAGCAGGTAAAAAACCCAAAGCTGGAAATCAGTACTGGGGAAAGTAACCTACCCTGCAGGGACATAAGGAGCAAGCAATTTTACAGTCTTCAGTGTCATTGATCTCACCTAGCAGATTGGAGATTTCCTTATGTATAGAATTCTTTTGTTCTAGTTTAATGGGTTTGTTTGACAATAAACATAATGGCAGCACTTATAAGCCTTTAGTCTCTGTTGTAATAAAGCATGATGCCCATGTATTTGTACAAATGAGTGACAGAGGGGAGACTTTCAGCTCAGACTGTAGCTTTGTAGATAGCCTTTACAACCCTCTTGGAAAGGAAGACATCGTCCTTCCAATTTGCTTGAGGTTCCTTCTCCTCTACTTCTTTCAAGGTAACAGCTGCAAGAGACACACAAGGGAGAACTGCTATCCTTTGCCATTTTTTCTTCTTCATTTTGCTTTCAGTTTGGTTGCATTCCTGTCTTTTCAGCTTAACTTCAAAGTACTTTCTCAGAATGATTCCAAAAAATGAAGCTCTGGTCTCATGTTACTAGATTTCTGCTGACTTTAGAGGAGCTGTAATTTTGCCTGTGTCTTATCTGGTCTGGTGGTAAGCTCTGTTAGCACTACGGGAGAGGGAGGTGAGACTTCTACCTATCGTCAGACTCCTGAATCCTGAGAAAACAAACCACAGAGCCACAATAAGGTCAGCCACCTATATTCATACCTGATCAAAACGCATTTTATTCCCAGGTGTTTCAACAGCAGTATCAGGTAATGTCTAGGGAGTTTGTTGCATTTCCATAGCAGCCAGTGACATGAGAAAGAAGAATTTAGAAGATAAACAGAATGGAAAACACAAGACTGCAGAAAATGCCCTGTTACAGGAAGAAATCCTGATTTGCACAGGTGACTCATCATAACACAAAAAATCTCCCACGGAAAAATCAGAGGATGCAAAATTATGTGGAAGTAGAATCCACAAACACACCTGCACACATACACATTCAGACACACTAGCCCACTCTCCTTATTTTCTTGAAATATATATTCATTTACAGTTGTACAATGTGTGGGTAAAATGTTAGCAAACCAGGGTGGCTCTCTGAGTTACCCCTGCAAAGGTGCCTAATTTGACCATCATCATATTCTATACATTTCATTCTCTTATGTATTCCCTCTTGTTGTGGAAAACACTCACAGCAGTGTTGATACCTTGCAAAATTATACCAATGCCAAGGCTGCCCCAGCACCAACAGCTGACAAAAACGGGCTTGTTGCTTTAAGGTGAGTTTTTACATCAAAGTAATTCTTCACAGGGAAAAGAAAGAAGCCACTATAGCTTCTGACACTTTGATATTGCAATCTGTAGCACTACATACTACATAATCATAGGGGCCTTTAAACATTTCATCTCATTGGCCTTGTGCTTATTCTTATCAAAGTGGCTGTGCACAACTCAGCTTTCATTAAAAGCAGAAAGGTTTTCATCATGACCTTTTTTAACACTTTAACTTTGAATTTGGAAATCCTTAAATGCAATCAGCCCAGAACCCATTTTTACCAAGGCTTTCTTACCACTAGTTCTTCTTTGTATTCTTTGTCGTGATGGTTATGTATCTCAAAAGAAGAGTGTGGTGAATGCTCAGCTGCCACTAGCTGTGATTGTGTTTTAGCAGAAATGGTTAGCATGAAGAACTTCATTCAGTGTAGAAAATAAATAAATTCCCACATGCATTTCAGTGCCTGCCAGAAATCATCTTTCTATTTACAACTGAATGACCCGAATTACCTTTTTACATATATAGATGAACCAAGACTCTATAGGTAATCAAAAGACCATTGCACAGTTTCAGATGCTGATCTCTGAAGTAGAATAACAACAAGTCCAGAACTGTGTTTAATGAAAAACTCAGGTTTCAAAATGTATTTCCTAGTCTGATGCAGAACAGGACAGAAGTTTTGCAAAAGTGTTTTCAGTTCCATATACAAAACAACTCTGTGCCTTCCCTAGAGTACACTGACAGTCTGGTGTCTAGAGCCTTACTCTGAGGTGTGGGATGACTGGGTTATATTTCCCCGTCCTCGAACTTTTAATGTTCAGGTATCCACCACATAACTTATTATGTGCAAATTCCCCAGCTAGCTCCATTCTGACAAGAATTGGTACTACATAATGCAAAATGCATATTTATCCTTTTTTTTTTTTCTTTTTTTTTTTCCTTTTTTTTTTTTTTTAACATTTTATTATGGTATATTGAGTCCCATCATCAGGCCATAGTCTGGAACTGGTGAGATTGCAGCTGTTTGTGGCATGCATCACCTAAATTTATAGAGTGCCTTCCACTCTTGATTTTCAATTGCAACAAGCCACCAAAGATGTGCTGTTCCACAGCTTTGGGCTATAAGTCACAGGAGTTAAAGTGCATAAAGGAAGAATAAATTGTTGGGGTTTTGGTTTTTTTCTGGGTTTTTTTTTTCTGGGTTTTTCGGGGGGGGGGGTTGTTTGGGTTTTTTTTTTTTGTTGTTGGTTTTTTTGTTTTTTTTTTTACTTTAAATTGAAAGAAAGTCATAGCTGGGGTAGAGAAGAAATAATAAATCTGTTTCTGGAACAAATAGCAGCTCTCATGGTTTCCAGCAATAAACTCAGGAAGAAAGGCCTAAAGACATGAACATTTAAACAAGTTGAAGATCTTAAAGAAGAAATGACAGTGGATGCTCTGAAAAATCTTGCCAACTTTCCAAGAAAGCCTCCTTTGTTTGTTTGGGTTGGTTTTGTACAGGAAGGAGGTAGAGGGAATGAAAGCATTTTAAATATGGCCTTCCTAAACACATGGGTTGAGGTAGGAGACTGTGCTTTCATACTGGTTGCATGCAGAGAAACAGTTATTTTAAAATTTTAAAGGGGAAGCTGTTAAAAATAATCAGGGAGCAGAAAAACAGAGTAATAATAAAATAACAGCAGAACCTCTGAAATGTGAAGCTTTGGGGAAGAGTAAACAACCAAGAATATGTCACTGGTAGATGTTTCCCTGCCATAAAAAAATGTTCAGGAAGAGGATGTCACCCATATCTCTTTTTCATGCCTCCTCTACTCCTTGGTGTTCAGAGACTCAACTATATTCACAGATGTATCTGCGTTTCTCTTCTGGGCAACATGAGCTTTGGTTCCTGGAGTCTGTGCTTTATAACCTGCAGTGTATCTCCTTCCTCTGTACCCGTGTGATGGCCAAAACCCCACATGCAACCCTCTGTCTTGGATGTAGGTCCACCTCCCTAAGTTAAATGCTTGAGGAAGGAAATTACAACTATATTGCAAGTTCTTTTTTGCCTCTTTCTTTCGTCGTTTCATTTATGACCCTTACGTGTCTTTGCCAAACTTCAATCCAACTCTGTTAGACACAGAGTCTGTGCATAACTAAAAGCACTCCATAAATATGTTACTTATTTTTCACATCTAATGTATTCTCTTAAAATCTCTGCACTTTATTTGGAAGCTGAGCGAAATGGACCAGGCTCCACTGTAATATTTTATTAACTTTGGTGAAGTGACACCACTCCTTTGGTGTGCTATGTTATTTAATACCTAGCCACAGAGTCTACTGTCAAATGCCAGCATTCTTTCTAGAAAAAAACCACTATTCGTTTTAGGAATTCACATCACCATTTAATTATTAATTGTGCTTTAATTGGCTGTCATATATTCATTTGCCCTTTTATCTACAACAAAGATTCTTTGGAATTGTTATGACTGCCTGTAAGTATGAGCAATGAGTTTGACTTCCATGCAAAGATTTTAGAACAGTGTTGCTGTTACAGCTGAGGTGGCTGAGGGAAGTTGAGTTGTGGAGGTAGTGGGAGGATGGAGAACTCACAGCCTTCCAGCATTTCAAAGCATGATTATTTCACACCAAAGAAGAGTTAGATGTAGACTAGCCAGCCAGAATAGTGACTGTGGTCTACACAAGCATCTGTTCATGTAAATGAAAATTAATAGAAAATAAAGCGGCGGGGAGGGGGGTGGGGTGGGCGGGGGGACACGGGATGTGACACGGGGGGACGGGACAATAAAGGAGCTAAAAGTTGCTGCCTGTAAAAAAGACGGTTCCAGTTAACCGACAACTGGGAGGTTGCTGTGCATAGCTGAACTCTCAGGTTGAGCCATAAATCTGAGATTGCTGAATGCAATGTGATACCAATGCACAATAGAAAACTGTCAGGTAATGCTTTAGAACAGCTGTGTATTTGCTGAGTGTATGGTCGCAGCACACTGGAGTTAACAAGAAGAGCTCTTCAGAAAGTAGTCCTGGAAGAGATGCTGGGTGCTCAGAGTGCAGTCCCCCTGGTGCGGGCTGTCTGGCTACAGATTCATAAGCCCAGCAGTCTCACATCCCTTCCTGTCACTCCCGCACATCACAAGACACAAACTCCTCCATGAAACAAACGTATGTAACAAATGCAGATACTTCCACAAAATACCAGAAGGCACAAAACTAAAGGGAGATGCATAAAAATAAATCTTTTTAGCTCTAATGTATAGCTATATATATATAATCTGTGAAAGAATATCTCATTCTCTGATTTCTTTAATAAGTTTTCCACTGGAAAATGCATGTGAGGAACATGATAACGTGTCCCAGGCCAGTACTAGATCTGGCGGCTGACTTCTGTATGAGCAAGTTGGCAGCAGATTTGATCCAGGTCAGTAGTTAGAGCAAGAACATTCAATTGAATTACATAACTTGGCAAACTCATTCCTTTTCCAATCTCCTGCATATTCAACGTACCTTACTCCTAGTAACTTCTAAGTACAGGCTTTGGGGGAAGATCTGGCTTTAACTTTGGCTTTTCTACATCCTGCTCTGAAATAACCTCACCTCCAACCACCATGTCCTACACATGCACTCGAAAGAAGCTCCCTTTGTACCCCGCTGACTTTTTGCTCACATGGATCCAGCCAAGCTGAGGGCCAGGTGATACCTGGCTCCATTTGCAAGAAGGCAGCTTCCTCGTGCTTGCTGCTTCAGACATTGCTCTCCATCTCCAAGGAAACAGGCAGGGAGAGACACTTTCACTCCCCAGACACTTTCCAGAGATGCCCAAGAAGGATGGGGGTCTTCTCTCCAGGGCAACGAACTGGGGATTTCACATTCTTTCACTGCTGTTGCTCCCAAGCTGTTGTGTGACCTTGGGGTGAGCCACTTCCCCCTCTCACTTGTTAGCATTTTTAATTTTTAAGCTCAATCGGGAGACCTGCTTCCTGCCTCTGCCCCCGCCCCCCCCCCCCCCCCCCCCTTTTTCCCCCCCTTTTAAAAAAAATAATTAAACATCAATAGCATTCTGAAGTTCTTTTGCTACTGCTTCTAGCAAAGTGAAATGAAGGGAAACGAATAAACTAATGTCTGTCATGGGCATCTTCAAAAAGCATCCCTGGTGCCCTAATGGAATGAATAGATCTAAATACCAGAGGAATTCAAAGTGAGAATGAAACTCCATCCTTCTACAGGATTTCTCTTTCATGCAACAAACAGTAGTGAAAAAGTTCTCAATTTCTTTATGCGTATGGGCATGTTGGTGGTGGGGAAGGTTGTTTTAAATTTCATCTTTAAACGAGAGGGTCAACCTGACACAGGAAAGATTTGGGTTTTTCCTCCCAAGATATCTTATCCCATTTTAGGCAGCTTCTGCCTCCAGCCCACCCACCTGGCACCCTGCCACATACTCAAATAAACAGCACTCACCACTTTCACACCTCAATGTGTCGAGAGGCTTCTCTCTTGGCAATGGCAGAACAAAGAATTCATGCCTGAACACTACTGAATGATAGGAAGGCAGAAAATCCCCGCAGGAGCACAAATAAAGCAGCAGCAAGGAATCCCGCTCTGATGCTAATCTATTGCCCAGTCCCATGAGGGAAGCAAGATATGTCGACAACCCAAATGTTCTATTTCTGGCTTGTGGTCTCACCTTTTAAAAGTTTGATTCTCCACACAGAAGGTGGAGGTGATCAAGGGAATGCAAAGAGAACTAATTAGTGCTCAATAGGTGCCCACAGAAGTGCCAAATAATTGGAGTAATGAAAAAATAAATACAATATTGTCAACATTTTGGGGGAATACTGAATTCATCAGGTGAAATTGTCAACATCTGTTGGGGTAGCTCTTCCTATTTAGTCCTTTCCCCTTTGTGCTTTTACTCAACATTGCATTGCATGTGAGGGACTCCATTCTCACGTCCCCACTAATTATAACTGCCTCAATTTGGGGGCACCTTTGGGCCTGTACTGGGTTGTGAATATCTGCAGACTTCACTGATTTCAACCCAATTTGTTGGCACTGTGTACCTTTGGGAACTGGCAACCTTGTCAGTGTTTCATGGCATCCAGAACCAACAGGGGGTTTATTTCTAATTTTTTCACAGATTTAATAATCTGGTCAAGGAAACTTAGACGTGATGTTATTATAAAGCAGGAAAATTATTCCTTTAAACTAAGAAAAGTGTTTTTCTAAAGTATTTCTGGGGAAATGAGACTTCTTCTATTTTATTTAAAGGAGAGACAGCATATTTTCTTTACCAGTAGTAAAACTTTTCAAATGCAAAATAACCCATGAATGCACATCCTCCTCTCCCCAAAGCTCCCTTCATTTAATGCAAGTTTTATGAAATCTAACTTTGCTATACCATCAGATTTTATTCTTTAGTAATTACTGGTAGTGCACACACCCATTAAGCATTAGTGCTTTTTTATTTCTCTGAAGGATTGAAATTTCCTTGTCTAGGACAAGCAGTATTCTTTGCCTTTGATTCATTTAAACTCAAAACATTTTGCACGCAGAGCAAACCCAGTAATTTAAACAAAGCGTTTTTTCTCAGCAAAGTCTCGGAGTCACTAGAAATGCCAGCCTCAGAAACATGCACTCTCTCAAGCGCTTGCAATGGCAGCAGCTCACAGTAGCATCTTCTGGTCAGACACATTTGCTTGCATTATCTTCTCTTCAGTTTAGCCTTACATCACCTCCTCGTGGAAACCTATAGGCGAGCTTGGCTGCAAGTCGCCCACCAGCAGCTGAAAGCTGTTCATCTCCATCAAAACCTCCACCCTACTTCAACCTTCGTGTGTTTGGAGAGGTGGAGAATGGGAAGCGATGATTCACATCATGAAAAATGGGGTTTCATGTAGCTGTGCAAATGAATTTGAGTTTACATTGATTTATTTGCGGTTTCTCTTTACACTGTGTCAAGCTTCCTTCAGGTGCAATATGTAATTTTTGTCACTTCTCTCCAGGCCAGATTTAAATGCCCTTGTTCCCATTGCTACATATGTTTTGTGGCTGATTTTAGGGGATTGATTTCCAGAATAAAGTGGCACTGACTGTGAGGAAGAGGGCTGAATGACACCTGCGTGTGCTCTCTCACTTAAAGCCCCCATCCTTCCATCAGTAGACGGAAAGCCTCAGGGGCAGCGCTGTAAGCCTCAGCACTGTCTCTGCCAGCTGCAGATTTTCCAGCCTTAAACAGATGTGTAGCAATCAGCAGTTTCCACAGGGACACAGCTACATGTTCCTGGATCATTGCGAGTTTTTTTTTATTTTTTCATCTGAAAGCTCTTCTCCACCAAAAAAAAAAAAAAAAATGCCAGGGCAAAACCTCACACATTTCAAGAACTGCCTTTTTTTCAGGTTCCCCTGAGCCTGTCCAGTTTCCATCAGGGTATTATCACAGCTGCCCAACATGATGAGCCCTCTCTGAAAAGTAAGACCAAAACCAGAAGAAATAAAGCGTAAGGGGGCGGGGAGGGGAATAAAGAAAAGAGAAGGAAAAAGGAGAACGGACTGACTCTCCCTTCCAAAAAGTGATGTTCCAGAATTCTAATGCAGGAGAAGCTTACGTTTTCCAAAAGCTTTAAACCAGACTTGGTTTGTATTCATTTATATTTCCTTTTGGATAGAACATCTTTGTTGAAAAATGGTTGGTTTAAAAAAAAAAATTCTTCTGAGAAAAAAAATGACCTTTGAAATCATTGACTTTTGCAATGTGGCATATATTTTTAGTGCAAATATTTTCAGTGCAAATACAAGGCTAATTTATTACAGCAAAATACATGGCACTGCAAACATACACGAATGTGAGAATTTTAAAAAATAAGTGTGTGTTTATGCCACAGAACAAAATGAAAACCATTTCAATTTTCAGGAAAATAATTTTCCTGTGGTTTTACCTGTTACACTTAGACATCTTGAACAACTGTAAGATGTAAGTTCTGACATGTTTTATGGAATTAAAAAGCCTAATCAGAAGCCTGAGCTGCCAGGTTATCCGATGCAGGAATGGGAGCAATTGAGTCAGGCAAAATCTGATGTTTGTACGACATTGAGATTATCCAAATAAACCCAACACTTCTGAATTCTAATTTTTGATAGTCCTGGGGTATACATAGTGAAAGAACGTGTGTATTCAAGAAGCAATAATAAAACTTCTAAAGCAGCTGACAGAATAGAGAAGGCAAAAGAAAATACTCTCTCTTACAGGTATTTGAAGTCAGAAACATTAGTTGGAGCTTGATGTGACTCGCAGATAAAAAGAAAATCTGAGAGTCTTAAATTTGCACAGAAACACACAGGAGAATATTCACAGATAGGCCACAGCACTGCCATCGAAGCCCTTACCCCATCAGGCACTTTAGCTAATTGATCAGTACTGCCTTTTGGCAAACCCCACATCCAAAGTGCAGCGACTGGCACAAGAGCCAGGAGACCCTGGTGCTGATGACTCCTGATGCAGCCGATGGAGGGCAGGTCCCAATAAAGGACAGGAACTGAGAGAACCAGTGTAAAACTAGAGAACACAGCTCACAAATTATGATCCATGCAATCCCCGGCTGTGATCCTGGTGCCTCAAAGCATCTCAAACATACATGTCCTCATACAGATCAACCTGTCCTATAACGAAAATTTTAACATCTGTCTCTGATTTAAGCTGGAACAGAGTCGAGGAATACTGAGGTCCTCCAACTAACAAACACCTTCATAGGACACCCAAGGGTAGATAGGATTGTGATCTTTGCCTTAAAATGTAGTATCTTGGTGGACAGTACATTCATCCAAGAGATTTGGGTCCTGAGCTCAAATCCATGCTCAGCCTGAGAGCTTTCAATCTCATCTGTTCCACCTTGCAGAAGACAATAATCAACAGCATATATATGTGTGTGTGTGTGCGCACACGCGTGTGTGTGATATATATATATGTATGTGTGTGTGATATATATATATATGTGTGTGTGTCATATATGGGGTCATGCAGGAGTATTACTGGTGAGGTACTTGCTGTCATGCTATTTTGAAGCTGCCATTCTTTGCAGCCAAGAATGCAGAAGACAGGGGGCCAGGAAAGATAATCCTGTAAAAACAGAGGTGACTGCAATTTTTTGTTCCTGGCAGATCAGAGAAAAAAAGTAATTCTGGGTTCTCCCCATCCTATCTGGACAGTTTAAGCATGTTCTATGATGACTGTTAAATTACAGGTACTGTCCCAGGAAGCAACTGCAAACCAGACTTCCCCTTGTCAAATGAAGTATCAGGCTGGAAAGAGACATGATGCCATTTTTCACTCCTGTACACATGTCTCCAGTAGCAGCATTAACAAGTGAAGTACAAAATACCCGGAATAGCCCAAAGCTGAAAAAGATCAAACTTCTGTTCTGTGAGGTGAAAAACGTGGGCTGAAACCCTTTCTGAATGAAAGGGGCACTGAACTAAGTCATTTGCTTTCATTTTGAGTTCCTCAGCCACCACTAAACAATGTGAAAGATGAGTAGTGCCACAATGCAATTTTAAAAGGCAGTGGTGAACTCCGACCATGTTCTTCAAAGAGAAGGAAGCTATTTCAGTGGACTGCTTTTATGCAAGGACAGGTTAAATATTTGTACACTCTTAAGGCAAGGACTTGGCATATGCATCTAGCTGTGGCATTTATACAGTGAGTAATCCTTCAAAGCACCAGGTTTGCTCTGTCCCCTCCCAAGTTTGTACTGACTGGGGCAGCTCGCTGGGTGAATCGTACTGACTGCCCAAGGCTGAACTGGTCAGAGGTGACAGAATATGAAGAAGACAGTGAAAGGACCGATGGAATAAGTTTTAGAGAGAACCAAACCCACATTTAAAATGTAGCAGAAATACTATAGAAATACTATAGATAGATATAGATATAGATGATATAGATAGAGGTGATATAGATAGATATAAATATAGATAGATAGATATAGTTATAGACAGAAATAATATAGAAATACTGTAGAGACCATGGACTAGCTCATCATTCATGAAACAGCTTTGAAGACAAACACAAGTAATGCATTAAGCTTAGGGCTGCCAAATAACTGGATGTGTGGGCACAGCCATCGCTCAGCTATCCTCCCTTCCACTAAATTGCAGGGAACTTGCAAAGGCTGAGGTAACCTGCAAGACCAAAAAGGTGCCAAATGCTAGAAAACAGGGTCTGGAAGAGGCAGAAGCTGAGCTCTGGGACCCATGCTGCTGCTGAATAACAACAGCTGGAGCATGGGCACCCAAGCTTGGGTACCTCTGCCACCGCATCAGCTGTTCAACAACTCCTCTACTTCCAGTGGTGTGTGTAACACCTCTGATGTGGTCTTGCTTCAGCTTTGGTGCAAACCCCACAGGTGGGAATCAGAGCTTTCCAGTGTTTTAAGGGCTGTGGGAGACTTCTGTTGAATATACCATGAGTAATAGAGAGGTTCATGGTCCACTGGCTCATTTTTGTCAAAGATGCTCTGTATTTAAGAGTACTCAGGTTAATATCAGCGAGTTTTTGTTTTGATTCTTGTGGAATAACTCCCAAATGATTTCCAAAAGGCATGTTTATTTTTTATTTTGTGTTATCCCTCTTCTTCTGTTCAGTGTGTGTAGCATAATTACTCTGCCCATTTGTCATGCCAAGTGGTCAGTACCATTTTGCTGACTCTCAGTAGGTCCATTTGTTTAACATTTCCTATGCAGAAAGAAGCTAACAGTATATTAGATGCTGTTCTGTGACAGGTTCACCAGGTCAGTGGTGGGACATTATTACAGCAGACTGCAGTATAACCCTAAACTGCATTTGCTTAATCATGTTCTAACTTCCAAGAGGCAAATGGTCCCATTTTCTCCATTTTTCCCAACTATGATGGCTCAAAAAATGTCAATTTAAACATGGCTCTGAAAATACATATAAACATAATGCCCCATTACAGAACTACAAGGTAAAAAACCAGATTTTTGCCCCAGAAAATGGCTCCAAGAAATACACAGAATAAATGAAGCAGATGACTATGCATTTATTTCTAAATCAGTTTCATTGGAGCTTTTATATGAGCATAATTAATTGTAGCATTGTGCAACGGAGTTGGGCAAATAGGAGAAAAGTATTTTGAGCATTTATGCAAATAAAATGCTGACCAGTTGGTTGCTGAGATATCTGTAACTCGTTTTTGTTCAAGAACGTTCAGGTGGATGCACTGATATCTATCACAATGTGGGCAGAAAACAAAAGCCTCCCAGATACTGTAAGCTTGCCAGAATAGTCTCAATGGGACTGCTCTCACAAACATTTTGGAAAGCTCTCTTTTCAAAAAAATCACTTTGCTAGTGGATTATATCATGTTGTGGCCATGTCTCACCCTTGCATGTGATTAGATTTAGTGGGTCAGTGAAAACGATTTTGTGATGCACAGAAGTTGTGCTCTGTCTGCATTAGGGGATGGTCAAAGGGGGAACGGGGGGAAATATAATGGTTGTCTGAGAGTGGTTACACAGGATCGCTCATTTATACTCCTAATGCTAGAGGGTGGGAACCTTCCAAGCCTGGAGGCTTGATTGAGTTTTCAAAAAAACAGCTGATCCATAACTTACAAGGAAATCTCGGGGGGAAGAAAGTATTTTCTTATTTTAGAAATATGCTATAAAAAGATGGTGATATATCCTACACAGACAGGCCTCTAAGCTGCTATGTCCAACTCAAGAAAAAAACCTCTAGAAGTAGAAAAATCTTCCTACTAAAGCTAGTTTGGTATCAGAGCAGGGAAGAAGATGGATTCTTCATCACTATATACTTTAGAGAAGTGGTTAAACCGGACTTTATCAGGGACAGTTATAACACGTTACATTTGTCCTCAAAACATTGGTTTTACCTCTATGACTGGATTCTATAGCAAGATACACGTAGCATTTGCCAGACAGGATTAGAATACATAGGAGATGCAAATGGATTCGGAAGGGAATGGGAGCATGGCTTTTAAGCTGAACCAAGACAGGCAGTGTAACATAATTCCTTTTTGATTATGCAGTGCTTGTGCCAACTCTGAATACATCGCAGAGAAGATACTGCAAGGAAAGCCTCTCTCATCCAGTTTATTATAGCTATATGGCAGCTTGGTGGATGCCACATCTTAAGAGCAAGTCCTGAGGCATTTACAGATGGGTGATATAAGCAGAAGTTTGTCAATGTGACATTAAAGCCAGAGGTATGAAGGTTATTTTAAAAAACAATGTGATTTATCTTGATTGCTGGGTCAGGAAGGAAGATATGTCTGCTGATAGAGGTTTTTAAGAGTTTAAGGAACTTGCTTACTCTTAACAAATTTGTTGGTTACTCAGCAAACTAGCAGGACTATTGCATAGTGATTAGTGAATAAATGGAAATTATTACCTCCACCCAAACAGCGTATCTGAATAGGACAACACATGTGGATATCATTCAAACTTACTGTTTCATTTATTTAAGTATTTACAGTAAAATTCATGATTCAGAATTATTTAGGAAAAAAAGTAATTGCCATCAAGAAAGCTAAAGCTATAAACAGGTAGCAGCCTCCTCTGTTCCCATCCTTCTTTCCTTCCTCTCCCTTTGTGGCAAAAGGCAATGGAAAATGTGTCCCACTTAGCCAGCATTAAGAGGTGCCATGTGTATAATTAACAGCAGATGCCTATTTTGTCACACTAATAAGCCAGAGGACAGAGAAACATCTCCAGGATGCTAGAGATAAGGAGGAAAATAAAGAGTGCAAAGGTTACTAAAATATAGTCTGTGTGTTGTTTGGCTCATATGTTATAAAAATAGTAGGAGGAGAGCAGTTTTCCAGCTATCTAACTTCAAAAAGGTCCTTACTGAGCAAAACTTCTGCTTCCTGTCTAATAGTGCCAGTCCATCTGTTATTTACGTCCTCCGAAGGACTCGTATGTAGTGATGAGGTAACCACTGATGGCAACAGCTGCTGCTGGCTTGGGATGCAGGATGCCCTCATGGTGACTGCTTCACTCTCACACTGACCTTCAGCTGAAAGATGACACAAACGATGGATGGGAGACAAGAGAAATATGGAGATTTCAGAGGAAAAAAAACAGGAAAAATAATCTTTTTTTTCCATTTTTACATACCACCAACTGTAAAGTACTGTGTTATTTACATTCTGTGCTAACAGGTGAACACCAAACCCAGTGCTGTAAACTGTGTCTTACTAAGCCTCTTGGATAACAGTGCTTTGACTGTGATGCAACTAAATTTATTTGAATTAGCCGACTTCTTGAATGATCTGGGCAAACGTTCACTCTGGAGACAGTCAATTTGTATCAGTTTTCAGTGATGTATAATAAAATTACCCCCCCAAATTGAACTCAAGGTATGGGTAGACAACCATGTGTAGCTGTTTTACTGTGAGTTATAGACCATTCTCTCAACAACAGTCACTGCTTGTGAAATCACCCTGTTTGGAAGGGACCTCAGGAGATCTGTAGCTCAACCAGCTGCCCGGGAGCAAGGTCAGCTGAGAGACCAAACCAGATTGCTCAAGGCTCTGTCCATTCAGCTCTTCAAGGACGGTATGTGCCCATATTCAAGCCCTAACTCTGTTGCACGTATGAAAAAAATGTGTTGAATTAAATTAAGGTCTTCTCAGTTAACTTGTTTTACCTTGTATTTGCAATGGGACAAAAGCGTGCAAAAGACCAGTGAGTATAGTTTAGCTGATAAATGGCCCTGCATTAACCACAGCAACGCCAATGCTTGCAGTATTGCCAGAGGGACCGACCTGTACAAACAATATTTAACTGAAGAGACTGTTGACCCAGCTTACAGCTTCAAGATGCTACTGGAAAAAAAGGAAATTAACACTACAATAATTGAAGTAAATAACCAAGTATCCCATGGGCTAGAATCAGGTTCTTACACAGTAGCCTTTACAAATTTAGGTCCGTTTAAGTATGATTGCAGAGTAGCTTTAGTTTTTAACACAACAGGTTTAGTACAAAATAGATCGTAATGGTGATGGTAGATGCTTTTTGCAGTTATAAAGTCTCATAACTATTGAATGCACCAAAATATAACTCTACTACTTAGTGTTATGTATGGCAGGAGCTACCATGTGAGCACAGAGAGATTCTGTGTCTGAAAGAAGAGCTGGCTAGCAATGTGTTTCTATAGCATGTACATTTTTAAGGCAAGGTAGGTGTAAGAAAGAAAACAAGATATTACCTAGGGATGTTTGGGACATTTCTAAGAAATTGTCTTTTCTTTGATAAAATGCAGTTTCATCAAAACCTTTCCTTTTTCATTTTCTCTTTTCTTTTTTTTTCTTTCTTTTTTTTTTTTCTTGAAGCAAACTAGGTATCAGTTTTCTCAGGAAAGTGTGCAGGCAGAATTTCTTGACAAACTGAGGAAGAATGGGGATAAGGGGCACAGAGACACCATCAGCTATTCCAAAGAGCCATTCGTTCAGTGTAAAAGAGATACCAGGCCCTGCATCTTGTATTTCTTATACAAGTCGGTAAATTTGTGCGGTCTTCGTGCTATTAAAGGAGCAACATGCGACACTGCTTGGTTTCCTCTGTCTACATTTTTTGTTTGTACCAATTTGTAAAGGGAATTCAGAGGAACCTGAGCACCAGCCATCTCCCCTTGAGACAGTATCTGAACCACTCAGGCACTGATATCATGCAATCTTTTGGAAATCTGGATTTTACTTTACATTAAATTGAGGGAATGTTTGTTAGAACATAGTAGGACTTATCTTTCAGTCTGATCCTTTCTAATCTTCTAACCAGCAGACTTACCTGGAAGATAAGTTTGGCTGGCTGGCTCTCTCTCTCCCTAATTTGTCACAATTACAGTTGTTTTGAATTTTGTCTCTGTACACAGAGGTACCGTTCCTCACATCGCACACATTTTTGCACAGACAGAAAAACTGCTTCCTGCCCTGCTCTGGTGTTAACTGGCTGGTACCTCAGGTTTGATCCCATTGTTGCTTTCTGCACATAAATCTTGTTTAGTCAATAGTATTTGCCTGCCTGAAGGAATGCATGATCAACTGCATAGAGAAGCATAAAATAGATTTTTGTGCTTCAGACCCTTAAAATGTTTTTGTCCGGAAATAATTCCCAAAGCTGTGTTTGACTATTTCTTTTTCTTCATTGAATTTTTTGCTTGCTGAAGGATATGAACTTTAGTCTCATTTATCAGATCTTTTGGTCTAAATTTTACCTTTCCTTCTGTGTTCTGATTTTGCTGTATTTTAATATTTATTTTGACATCTTTATTTAGATATTTTGGCATGATGCATTCACTCACAAGAGTTTGTATAGAGTAATGTTAATTCACCAGTCATTAATTCAGGGAGGTTATTCTAAAGTAATCCAGCACAAAACCATAACATTTCACATTGAAGCAATCCTACAATATTAAAAAAGAATTAAGAGTAGCGGAATATAACAATAATATATAATAGCTAATAGGGCAAAATGTTATTAGCGTGCTCAGCCTATATGATACATCCGTGAGGTACCTCTACACATGCTAGGGTTGACACATATGCACGTGTTACATCTGTTGCACATGGCATGAAATTCTTTAGGATGTAGTAGGCAAATTGGAGAACCTGCAGGGTAAAAACCAGAGAGGACTTTCATATGAAATATATTAATAACCTGGCTAGAGGGATTGCCTTCTCCAAAAGTCCTGAACTGCTGTTTGGCTGGCATCCTTCTGGTTGGTTAGGTCCCTTCTTAGTGATACCTGCCTCTAAGATTGAATGTAATTGGCAGTTATTGCTGAAGGTGGTTAAGCTCTAAAATTGATTTTTCTGTAGGAAAAGGATGCAGGCGTTAGTTATATATCTATATCTATCTGTCTATCTATCTAAATCTCAAAAATTTACTTCTATCAGTTCATCTTTTAAGCAGTGGCTGACCCCAAGATGTGTGCTGCAGGAGAGGAAAACCTGAGCTTTTTAATTCATGTGTTGCTTATTTTCATATTACCGTCACATCTTTTTTGCTGAATCCTTTCTCTTTGCAGTAAATTACTTCTGAAGGGGGGTGACCACAACTGGTCACAACGTTCAAGGTGACTGCTCGCCACTGACTTCGGCCATGGCATCACAATACTTCCAGCCTTAAATCCTAACCAACTCTTCATACATCTTGACATTTTGTTTGCTTCTTGATCACTGCTGTGCACTGAGCAGATGTTTTCATCGAGTTGTCTACAGTGACAGCAAGATCTTTTTCTTGAATGATTATTGTTAATTTATAACTCAGCTATGTGTATAAGCTTAGTTGAATTGTCCTTTCCAGCGTGTATCACCTTGAATTTATCTGCAGTGAATTTCATCTGTCATGAAAGTTGTGCAGACAGTTTAATCTGGCCATCTAGAATTCTCCAAAGTCTTATTTAGTCTTGGCTCATCTAAATTATGTCACATAAAATACGCTTTTCCTGGGGAAAAAAAAATGTTTTGCTGTTAAAAGCCTTGTTCCAGATTATTAACAATATTTATTGCTGTTTGTCTCAGCTACTGCCTAGATGTTGCAAGGTATTTTCCAAGTCAAAAAGAAAGCAAGAGCTATCCTCCAAGGACTTCAGCTGTTAAACACAGTTTTGAGGTAAGGGATCCACAATGTAACTGGAATTTTCAGAATGAACCTTAGCTACACCTTGCTAAAAAAAAAAATATCAAAAAACAAGCTATAATTATTAATAACTTTTGGCAAAAAAGCCAGCTGTTCCCAGGTACACTTCAGGCTACTCAGTTTGCATAGCTAGCATCCCTATAGGCAACATGACAGTTTCATTCCTGTTGTGGTTTCCTGTGACAATTTTCCTGTGATTAAATGTACCTTATGAAGTCTGACCCTTTTGTATCTTTTTACCCGTTTTTCACCCCAGGCAGAACTTCATCACACGATAGCTTAGTTTCTTAAGCAGCTTTTTTTAAGGAATGCTGTTAAAAGCTTTTTAATAAATAATGTTAACTGCATGTCCTCTAACCACTATTTTAACAACATCCTCAGGCTCAGACTGAGCAGCCAATACATATTTAGCAGCCCACTTCATCACAAGCTGAGAACTAAACACATGCCATAGTGCTTTGCTGAAGAAGATTGGAACGAAGCATGTTTTTGGCTTTGCTGAAAAGGTGACATACAGAGTAGTTTAAGCAGAAGATGAGCAGAGACTTTCACGTTCAAAGTACTTTTTATATTGTTATCTTAATTTCTCGACCTTGTATTTATTTATTTATTTATTCGTTTATTAATTTATTTATTTGTTCAAACACAGCTACCTGCTATGTATGTAATACATCGATTGTAATCGTCCTGGGACATTGGCTGCTTTGCCCTGCTACTTGCCTGCCTGACACCTAGTTCAAGAAAACACCCATCCCCACCTGGGTTTTCTAGATGAAATGTTGTAGATATCTATAGTACCACCGCTAGTAACCTAATACCTAGTAGCCAGTAATTTGGAAAGGCAGAGAACCCACCCCTGTGCTCAACTATTATTTGTAAGTGTAATATCTTCATGGAACTGGGATTGCCACGTTCCACTCTTGTATAGCCGTGGTGGAAAAGTGGCTATCCATTTTGCCTGAAAAGCAAGATGAGAAGTGTTCATTCTTCTGTAGCTAATTCCCAGTGAGAGAACATTCAATATGTCACTTGTGCCTGCAGAAGTCTAACATTCACGGTAGCTCACAGATCACCCAAACAGCTTTCAGATGTAGTTCTGTTTCTTCCTGCTTTCCCCAATTTATGCCATACTGATATTCTGCAAATTATTTCAATGTCTGGCAACAGAGAAGATTAATGTAAAACAGGGTTCTCAATTTCCCCCATCACCAACTTGAAAACGATAGACAAGAGGAGCCTTTTGCAGCACTGAATGAAGAATAAATCTATAAAAATTTAATCAACCTCTTCAGAGCTTATTGAATCCTAACCGAGTTTAATCATAGTTTTTGTAAGTTAGGAAATACTTGGCATATTTTTGACTCTTGTACAGTGGTTTGAATTGGCTATATATACAAACAAAATCTGAAAAATGAAATTAATAGATGTTGTTATTAGGATTTACCAGTGTAGGAACTGCCACCTACATGTATAAGGGAAAAAACATTTCTGCTATACATACAGCTTTTATTTATTTTCCTAAAATACAGATAACTAAAATAGAAGAAAACCAAAAAAGGTGACATGAATCAGTGCATGGAAACAGAATAGTAACATACTTTGTTTTTGACTGACTTGGTTTAACATTGCTTGTGCCTTTTTGGTCGCACAGATGACATTGTGAGTTATGTCAGTTCATGCTGAAAGAGTGGATTGAAAATTAGTTGGTCTGGATTGATCCATCCATCCCCCTCCTGTATTTCAAGAGGATTAAGTTAAAAACTTGTACTCCACGACTAAAGACCTATCAAAGCTTCCTTTGTTAATTGTAGTTGTTTCAGGCTGTCACATCTCTGTCTCAGGGCCAAGACTCCATTGAGCAAGGTAATGTGTACAGTGGGGTAGAGGAGAAGATGGTTTGGCATTGAGAGATTAGCTCTAAGAACTGAAGGAGACGATTGTGTCACAGAGAGGTGTGAGAAAGGCATGAAACAGCGCTGGTCAGCCTGGCAGAGCAGGCAGCATCGCTCCACTGAGTGGCTGGAAAGGAGTCAGGAGGCACCTCCTTGCTGTGGGGTTGGATGCAGGTAGGCATAGATAGGCAAACCTTTTTTTCTGTGTGCGTTCTGTCCCCTTCACCCAGCTGTAAGTGAAATACAACTGCAGATGCATTTTAACAAAGTGGAAAGAAGTTCTTGGACCTGCTTTTTCTGCCTTTACAATTAAATCCTTGTCCAAGTGGTTTTCTCCTATTCTAGAAGCCCACAGGAAGGCTCCTAGCCTGTCCCACGCTGCTGACCTAAGGTCTTGAAGTCAGACAGCAAGGTCTCGTGCTTTAAAGAAGTCTCACGAAGAAGTGATGTCTGACAGAGGCACATGGGTTTAAAAGGGATCTCAGGTGAGCACTTAGTCTGAGGTTCTCTCCTGGTCCCAGCCAAAAGCCTGGCTTTCTGCAAGGAGAACTTCTCTAGAATGACCGTAGAATAGCGATGCAGAACAGCAGAGGGAATCAGGCATTGCCCGTTCAGTATTGTCATCCCAAGGGAAAGAGCAAGGCATTTGTCCATTAAAAAATGTTGGGCGACATAATTGTCCCTCCACTCCTCAGGGTTTTGGGGGAGCAAAGTATTTATGCTTTCAGACGTGGTCTGAGGGGGCCAACCCCTGGATGAAAACATGGCCCAGAGGCCTTAATACACAGTTTCTGTATCTGATACCCACCTCCTGTCTCTCTCCTCTCTCTGGATTTCTCTTCTATGATGTATTTACCTCTTTCTTATTTTGCTTTGCTGTGGATATTTGAGCTTCTCTTCCTGATTGTAAGAGTAAAATGAGTACATGTGAAAGCTGTCATTCCCCACCCCCCCATTTTCACCACTAAAAAGACTACACTTCTTGTCTTTTTAAACAAACTCTGCCTCTTGACTAAGATTGATCCACCATAAATTTTCTATTTGTTTAAAGAAAAACTAAGACATACTTGTTTTCCATTCATGAACTCACTTGTTATCTTCAAGACTTAGGGTGTAGGCTCAGAATACCTAAAAGACCATGTAAATCTCCAGAGTAAATGTTATGGCCAAAAAGTTCATTTCTTTGCCACACTATGACTTTATTCAATATAGTAAAATGTCAGATCTGCAGTAAATTCACTGAGGCCAGAACAGTATCCTTATAAATCTTACCATACTCATGTCAGAGTGCCAAATGCTTGTGCTTTTTTTTCCACTTTTTCACCCCTCCATAAAAATACATCAATTTACTAAAAGACACCCAGCCTCCCTCTACCCTAATTAATAACATTCTAAAAAAAATAAAACAAAACTGACCTCACAACCCTTTGAAAGACAGACACTTCACTGTGTGTGCTTGCTTTGCTGCAGAGACAGGAGAAGAACAAACACGACAAATATTATGTCACTCAGTGTGGTATCAGAAAGTGTTCAGATGTTATAGAGGTGATCTCAGCACCTATATAAAAGACTCCAAAGTAGAAAAGACGTGATCTTGGACTAGTCCCAAAATTTCAAGTCTACTCATGACATTTTTTTTCCCATTCTAACTTCAAAGTACTTTCTTTAAGAGCTGCTGTTCACATCATGTAGTGTTTCTCTTCTCTGTCTAATCAGAGATGGAAGATTTTCAGTCCTGAAATATCTTGTTTCAGGTCACCAGCTGGCAAAAATCAACCAGTCTCCATTACATACCTATTTACACCAGCTGAGGTTCTGACCACAGATGTTTTTCTGACAGTGAGTAGCAAAGGAGCATTGATGTAAGCAGTAAGAGGAACCTGAAAGCTAGAGAGCCCTCTATAAACTATTCATGACTAGAAGAAAAGAAATACCGTGTGTTCCTATTCACAGAAGCTCTTAACTTTTGGACAACTTCATAACATGGGGAAGAGTGAAGCAGGACTGTCCACACTTGCAGTACTGCATTACCTGTGATTAGGGAAATCAGATTAAATATGGCTCAGAGTTTTTAGTGACTCATTTTTCATTCCATATGTGCGGTCATGTGCTTTAGTTACCGTTAGTCCAGCCAGAAAGGATGAAGAGATAGGAGAAATCTAAGCTAATGTTTGAAAACCCTTTAAAGTAAAATAAGCTAAAACAACATGGTCTCTAACTGGAGGACAACATACGTTATATACCATAGTTTGGGATCTAGGGGCAAATGCTGGACCTGCTATGGAGCAGGAGATCTTTACAATGACAAAACTCTTCTACTTGCTTATAGACTCTCTGTATTAGAAGATACTTGGGTTTCAACTTGCATAGAAACACTACTGGAAATTCTGCATCCAAGTGAGAAAACCCTAATCTCAGGCAAGAAAAAGAGCCCCAGAAGCTTTACATGGTTATGTTTAAAATAATACAGTGGCTGCCTGAAGCCATTCAGAGATTTTGAAAGCTGGAAGGAGCTCAGGGAGAGAAATAGACTAAAGTGTACAGTGCAGGTGAGGAAGGCATAAAAATGCAATTTATCACCTGCTTATGAAGTTTATTACATGAATATCAACACCAGGTGGATTTTCAAATGGGATGTGCTATTTCTCAGCCTTTCCAGCAACCTCGGCCTTCACAGTGGTTTAGTGCTGGGTGCTAGTGCATTAGAGTACAGGATGCTGGCACTTCCCAGTATAGCAAATATATATTCTCACATTTTGCAGTAATGGTCATTACCATGGGCTATAGGACGAATAGTTTTCAATGGGTCTTTTAAAATTCCATTTTAAATACTGCCAGGAAATGACGAATGTGTTATCTAGTTGCAGGGAGAGCCTGGGAAAGGAAAATGTATTATCTAAATATGCGTTTAGCTCAGAAAGGGCACGGAATGCTTCTATGAGCAATACCATGAGATTAGCTCACTACAGGCTGTTGAGGACTTGTCAATTTATAATGTTTAATTATATATATCTTATGTTATAATTACACCTCATTAGTAGCTTTGGTTGTTCTCCTGTCAAGGCATTTTAACGATTCCTATTTCCAGATAAACCTTAAAGAAATAAAAATTACCTATTAAGATGCTTATCTTTGCTAGTAGAAAACAATTTAGCCCAAATTGTTTTTAAAAGGGATGCTAATTATTTATTCTTTTCTGCTTACTTTAACAGGGCTTTTTTTTTTTTGCTGAGAGTAAACATATTTTCTATCCTGGCTCTTAGCCAAAGAAAGGAAAAAGCTGGAGGGTAAAAGGACAGAAACTTTGGTCATTGATCTGTAGTTTTCATGAGCATAAAGGCATAATAGTTATCTATCACTTTGTTCTGCATTCCCCAGGTAGGAAAAATGGCCATGTCTAGGAACAAGGATTGCCATACTTGGTGATACGTATCAAGTATAACCATTGCTGTCAGTTGGCTCTCATTACTAAGAACAGGATGCCTTTCCAAGCCAAATTTAAATTCATTTTCCATATGTTGGAACTTTTCCCAATTTCCTTTTGTTACTCAGAGCACCATAACTCGGGCTTCATAGGTTGTATTCTATTGCTTCTTAGTCACATTTTATGGAGAAAGGCACTTTTACTATTAGGTGCTTTATTTAGGATTTAAGTGTTCAGTCTTCATTCTGCATGTACATGATGGAGAGAGGTGAATACTTACCTTGGATGCTCTGCCCTTTGGAGCCCCCATGGACCATAAACTATGCATTAGTACATAAGTTAAGAGGAGTAAATTTCTCTTATCTATGGGCTTATCCAAAAGTACCATTTAAGATCAGGGGCTTGCTAAGCTAAGTATGTTATAAACACAGAGGGTGAGGTGGTTTCTTCTTACCCAAAGAAGAAACAGAGGTGCAGAAATCTGAAACGGCATTGCTGGTTTCTGACAAAACCTTTTCCTTGGATCTTAGGACTGTCCCCTTTCTGCCCCCTTTGGCTTTTATTTACAAGTCATTGTAGGAAAAACAAGACTAGGGTTGATAAGCATACGCATTGGCACCGGCAGGAGACTCCAAATCCTTCTCTGTTGTCTCTAGAAACAAACTGGCTTAGTAGGAAAGTAAAATGACATTTCCATCAAAAAAGTAGGAAACTGCTAATCAGCACTCTTTGTTCATTATATGGTGGTCTTTTTAGATGTATTAGGCCCTCTGCAGGTGCAGAGAGACTCAGGTGAGGTCCTCAAATAGTGGAAGTTGTTATAGCTTGCAATGGTTATGGAATTTTTACTTCACAAGAATTACACAGGTTGATGCCAGATGTCAGTCCTTTGCACACTGTAAAAGCACAGTCAGATCTTCCTTAGGATAAATTCCTTTAATTTAGGCCCTGAAGTCATAGAAATTAAGATGGAACTGTGATCTGCAGCCACACTGAGGTATGTGTATGTTCTTCATTAAGTTGGGTCCCAGCCCGTTCCCGAGGCCAGACAATGTTTTCAGGAGCAGGGATGTAGCACAGGCCATAATTTCTTTTGGGGAAGCCTGCCCATGTTAGTGTGCATGCAGGCTGTCATCCGTGTGCTCTGGATGCCCTTCTGCTCACCAGCAACTAGTGATCAATGCGATGGTGGGCATCAGGTGCCTCTTCTGAACCCACGTTACAGCAGTGCAGCTCTTGTGTCTCAGGTCTTGGTGTGCCTTTGCTGTCCTCCCCTTAGCTCCTGTAATACCAGGGATCCAGAGCAAAAGTCTCATTCACCAGGAGACAAAATATAACGGAATGATAGAGCAGGACAAGCCCTTAGAAAGCTGGAGAGCAGCAGGGAAAAGCAGGATAAAATTAGGGGCAGCATGGGCTTGCTTTGCCAACAAGCAGCCACTACTTATGATACAGTCTCCTATTAAATAATGATGACTCACTCTCCAGACAGTAATTTATTTATATGACTTCTTTAATGTTTTGCAAATCACTGCTTTAAAAAATGCCCAGCTGGAAGACAGGAAGGTTTGGGAGACAGAGAATCAGCTTGATAGAGAATCAGATTAAATAAAAATGACATGGAATTTGACAGCGAGTGCACGTGGTTGGAAATAAAAAACGTAACCATCCCCCAAGCAGAAATGCAGCCTCATTGCTGGGACTGGCTGCTGTAGCTTGAGAGACCAAGTTTTTACTGTATCTAGTAAAACAAAAAATTGAAAGTGATAGGAAGAGGAAAAGAAACATTGGGTTATATTTAGTGACAGCATTTCTTCCAGGCTGAAACACCGGCGAGCTTCCATTTTTTTCAAGTCAGAAGGGACTGTTTTCATATCTTTGTCTGAATTTTGAAAAATATTGCTAAGCCTTGTAAGGACAGAGCAGTGGAACCAGTAAGAGACAGAAGAAACTTTTAAGTGCAATTAAAGTTGCAGAATGTGTATAGCCCACAGATAAAAAAAATAGCATATTGGCCACAGGAGAGGCTTCGGTGCACGTTGTAGCAGGTGCAACAGTCTGGGTTTGGGATCTGGATTGGCAACAAGATAAGGACAAGTGGATGGGAGAAGACTGAAATCCCCATTTAGTTTCTGATTTTGCCAACGAGGATTTCCCATGCCTGTGTGCCTTGATTCCCCTAAGAGTGTGTGGAGGGTAATGCCTTCCTTCATAAAGTGCATTCAGCTCCACAGGTATAAACTGCTTTATAAAGGGCCAAACTAGGGATTTCCAAGGGAATGACTATTTCAGAGGCAACGGGGCTGAGTACCAAATGTGCCAGTGGTGCTTTTGAAAATCGCCCCTAACTGCAATTAATACTAAATCACTTGGGCTGATGCCCTCAGTCACTGTCCCAGGCTGATCCCCCATTCTCTTTGTGTCTAAGAGTTGCTGTAAGTTACTCTAGTAGCTGTGCAGTAGTCTGCAAAAGCTCAGCTCCCTTTGGCATTTTGCTTGCCGATCATTAACTTTAATATATCCTGCTTTTTTTGACACTATTTCCATCCCTTTACCTGTGCCTGGATGTGCAACCCACAATCTGAGCTGCTCTCGCTGTTCAAAGCTGATGCTTAAAGCCCAGGCAGGGATTTTATTGTTTACTGGACAGCAAAAACTTGGCCGGCTGCTTTCACTCTCTTTATAAGCTAAATTACAGTTGCTCCGGCAACACGGCCAAACAACAGGACTGTCTATAGCCTCCCTTTAAAAGGGGTCAGATGTTTCATTGCAGATTTATGTGTAACCAAGGTCACGCCTGCATGGGTGGCGCAGACAGTCCCAGCCCCCTCTGCCCAAGCTCTTTGCTGGCTGGAGACAAGCCAGCTTCTGTCAGGAAACCATAAAGCTCATACGTTTTACATGGTTACTCTTCTCCAGGAGTACTAATGTGCTCACGTGGTTATGGAACTTCTGGAGGGGAGCACAAGGAGAGGAACACCGGTGCATGTTGATAGTGCATGTTGATACAGTAGTGCTTTCTCCTCAAATGTTCGCATATTGATGCCTCACGTAGTTTGTGCTTCTCAGAAAGCTAGGGAGAGTCTGAACCCCTGTATTTTATCGCCCCTCCCAGCAACTGACATTTAGATCCCTGTTGCCTTGGTTTGCGTTCTCTGCTCATGCGTTGTTTTAGAGGTATCCTGGGCTCACCTGAAGATTCAGATTGGTTGGAGGCCAATTGCAAGTGGAAAGAGTCATTATCATCAGAATTCTCTTAATTCCAGGAAAATAAAGGAGCACAGAATGATGTATTTTCATGTTAAATTAATATTTTCCATGTTTGTTTAGTTATCAGGAGGGCACAGTAACAAATCAGGTAAAAATCAGTTTTTGATAAATTCAGAGGTGCAACATCAAATGGTGCTCTGGATTTGTGCTGCAACCTGTTCTCAGATGACCCACTTGTCCATGGGTGAGTGGTTGTCCTAAATGGAAATCTCATTGCGAATCTTCAGCCTTTGCAAAATTTGCCACCTTATCTTAGGAAGGCATGTGGTTTTGAGGATAAAATGAGTGCACCTCTGGAATTACCTGATGCTCTCCATTGGTTATAAAGGGGCACAGGTACCTGGCTGTCTCTAAACACCTTAACTTAAATGTCTATGAAGTTGCTTTGAGGTTTAGATGTTGGCAGGCATTGGTAACTAGCTACTGGACACAGACATGACATGGGGCTTTGATGTGCTGCTTGAATTCTAACTTTTTTTACAATTAACATTTATGTAAGCACTGTTCTTTGAAAAGATAATTAACCACAAAATGAGGAAAACACACAGTACCCAATGATCTTCTCACATCAGTTCTTTGCTCCTGTGACTCTAAGCTTGTTATTTGTGATGAGTTTTTGCTGTGAACTTCCGCGATGGAGAAGCACTCGCTGAGGTAACCACTGCATAAAATCTGTAGCTCCTTTTGCACGTTGGGATAAGTCAAACGTCTGCCAGGTCTGTGCTTTTGGTATGCGGTGATCTACCCCAGACCACATCATAATTTGATTAATGCTGCATTTCTGTTTAATGCATCCACCAGCAATTTGCATCAAATCTGTTCCATCAGTGAGTTGCCGAGTGCTCATCAATAAATCCTAGCCTAGTGGCTGTTTGAAAAAGCAGAAAAACATCTGGATCTGTGGCTCAGTTGTGTCTTTAAGCCACCACCAATGGAAGGCAGGGCAGTATGTAGAGGCACAGCACCATAAGAGGGGGCTGTGTGCGCTGTAGCTGATGGTGAGTTTCCCCCAGGATGTCTGGAATAATGTAGGAGTTGGCGCCCTTGGGAGATGCAAGCACAGAGATGGGGGGTGTGGATGGAGGGGGTGTGTCCTGCCATCTGGCTTTTTGTACAAATACGCACTTCCAGGACCAGTGTGGGATCCAAGTAAATGTGACCTTTCAAGGTGCAATTCAATTGCTGTCATTATGATTATTGCATCGGGTGCTATTATGCTCAATTTGTCTGCTTTTCTGCTTGTTACTATCTTTTTATTTTTTCCCCCGCTGTTCTTCTCTTTGGCTAGACAGCTGTTGAGAGCATTCAGTTCCACTTGGTTTTGATTTCAGTGAAATACTTTTTGACGTACAGAAAAAGCTAGGTTGGCGATTTTGTACTGCGTCCTTTTTTGAGGTATGTGCATTTCTCCCTACGCTGCTGTGTGGACTACACAGCCC
This sequence comes from Falco naumanni, assembly GCF_017639655.2. Taxonomy (NCBI): domain Eukaryota; kingdom Metazoa; phylum Chordata; class Aves; order Falconiformes; family Falconidae; genus Falco; species Falco naumanni. The sequence continues at coordinate 41,833,250 of NC_054054.1, read as the reverse complement.
CTCGAGAGAGAGGGAGGAATACTGTTTTGATCTCCAGACACTTTGCAATGTCGTAATCTCTTTGTGGAACACATTTAAAATTTATCAGTAGGAAAAATTAGGATATGTATGCGATAGACTATACATGACAGCAGCAAGTTCTTGTAATTTTCCATCTTAAATATGACCTTCAATACAACTTTATTTTTCTTTTCCCTTCCCTTCACTCCAGGATTCACACCAACATTACAGCACCGTTCAATTCCTGCTTTCATTTGGGCCTGGTGTCAGGATCCTGAATTTAATGGAATTAGCCTTGTGTAAGACCACACTGAAGAGGGAATTGCAGCTCTTCAGCCTTGGCTCTTTCTCCTAGGCTTCCCTCCAGAGGTTTTCTCAAAAAACATACTTCAGGACCCTTCGGTGAATATCTGCTAATATGTTCATGGTATATGTCTCAAGATTTCGCACAAAATGTGATGTAGATTTTTAAAAATGGGGTTTTGATAAATTGGCAGGTCTCTGGGGTCCTACCATAGGAAAGAGCTGTTTTTAAAAAGCAAAAATTAGAATGTGGAATGTGCTGCAATGCAAAATGGTCAAGAAAAACCTGAGTTATAAAAGCACAGCATACCAGCACTGATTGCTCCTGTTGGAAAGGTATCATTTTCCTGATATCTATAATAACTCTAATAATCTGTAGAAACTTACCTTTCCTCATCCCCCTCCAAGCGAATTAAAAGTATTATTTCCATCTACACCTATGCCAGAGCTGATTTTTGGTTTGTTGGGTTTTTTGTTGTTGGTTTGTTTGTTTTTTTTTTTAACTTCGATAGATATTTTTTTATATTCACTGGTCTCAGCTCTTTTAAATGCAGTCTAATAAAACTCAGATTGGTGATAGATTCTTCTTAGATTTATCAAAATCCTGCCTGGCAAACTTTAGGTCAGGACACTTAATTGCTTTTATGCCCTGCCTTAATCTCCAACTTCCTCAGTATCTACCTGGAGTTTTCTATGTGCAAAACTTGATTTTAAAAATATGTCATTCCAGCCAGAAAGATTATGCCACTTTTACCACCTGTTGTACCAGTCCAACTCTCACCTTGAGCACAGAGGTGCCACCAGCAACTTAGAAAAGGTATTTTTCTGGTGATTATTATTATTATTATTATCATCATCATTATTATCATTATTATTATTATTATCATTACAGTTATCATTATCATTATCCTTATCATGATTATAATTATCATTATTAATGTTATTATTATTATTCTCAGTTTTCATTTACTCAGTAAGGACAGAAAACACTATGGGAAAACAGAAATGAAACTTGTTTCCAAGATTTCACAGACTATCTGACCTTGTTAGGAAAAAAATATATAAATTGGGTTAACTGGGAAATAAGACACAATTCTCAGCGGAGTATGTTGTTTTGATAATCTGAACCTATTCGGCATTGTGGGATGTGTCTCCTTTAGCCAACCAATACATTTTTGGCAAATGGCACATCAGCTGACACCTTATCTGGAGAAATTATTCTTTGACATACACCGGCCCTTGTAGGCTAGCTGGAAGCATGTTTCAGTTCCTTGCATCCCCAGCATGTGCTGGGTTGCAAATCCCATGGTTTTAGTGGTGAATCACCCTCGTCCAAACCTATTGCTGCCGAGGAAAGGTTATGTCCATGCTTGTCATACTGACCTGAGCTCTCTATCAACATCAGAGGAGCTTAAGGAAGAAAACGTATTCTAAGAAAACAGAGGTTTGTTTTTTTCTGTTAGAATATTGGTTGCATATATAACATGTAGAACAATTTTAAATAAAGAAGCACCAATGAAATGCAATTCTAGATCAGGCTTTCTTAGCTGCTTCAGTACGTCAGAAATTTAAAGCCAGGCTGTCTGCTTCCCGCTAGTCCTAATCTTCTTCAGTCTCAGAATACGTCACAAATCAAAGTGGAGTCTCTCTTTCTCACTTGCATCTCATTTTAATTTCCTTCTTCTGCCAAATTAGAATGTAATATTACATGTTTAATATCTATATTGAACAGGATTGGCTAGAAGTGTACGCACAGCTCCAGGTGAGAAAAGACTGCTGCTTTGGAAAGCGCAATACATCCTGGTATCTGAAGCATTCAACCTGATACCCCCTAGAATCACATTTGTCTTTTCCATGGCCATACCGTGTTGGTGCTCATAGCCATACTCTGATTGACTACTATATCATGTTATATCTTCCTGTCAGCTGTTTGCACTATAAAGCTTGAAGCTTTACTAGATTAATTGTTCCTAGTCTCCAAGTGTGTAACCTTAAAACTTCAAAGTATTAAATCTCATCCCAATTCTGTTATTTCAGTTTCCATTCGATTATTTCAGTAGATTGCACTCCTCTGTCAGTGATGTCTCCCAGATTTTGTCATCGGATTAATTAGCATGCTCCTAATTTTGCTAAGTTTATTGGTGAAAGCATTAAACAAGATCATTGGCAGCACTCAATACTTGGAAGTCTCCTTAGAAAACCTCTTTCTTCTCCTTCAGCCCAGTCCACTGACATCCTCTACTTGCCTGTCATCCTTTTGCTTACCTTGTATCTACTGTTCTTCCCTTGTTCTTCCACTGACTTAAACACTTTCTCTGGAACGTCTTATTAAAAAAAAATCACTTGTATTTAAATGAGCTAATCTTACATCTAAATCGGCAGTTTCCAGTGGATGAATGTATGTGACAACAAAGAATTCTTTTCCGTATCAGTGACAAAGGAGAAAATGCTTTTCCCTTTATGATATCAAGGTTCATTACCAATGACTTATGCCGTGGCGTGCTTTATCCTCTCGGAAAGTTGACATATGCTTTGAGTACAAGGTTGGACTGCATAAATCCCTGAGGTCTTCTTCAAAGGAGCTTTTTCCATGATAAAAAATCAAACTTGAGAGACAAGGAAAGGAAGAGAGCTGCATTGCTTGGCTATGAGAACAAGCTTCCCAGGTGGGCTGCACGGTCTTCAGCCTTCCTTCAGGCTGGACACAGCCTTGTGAAGCTTGGTCTGACCTCAGAGCTGATCAGTTATTCTTGATTTGAGCAGAGACTCATGACGGTCCTTCCAACTTGAATTTTCCTATGGCCCTATGATCCCACATCTTACTTGACTTCATCTGTCCAAAAATGATATATGTAGGCTCCAAGTTACTGCATCATCAACAGAGAGAAAGACGTTCCTCCAAAGGCAAAGCTTCCTAGATAGGCGCTCTCAGCTGACATGAGTTGGCCATCACTCCTTGCTAACTCCATAGAGGAACTTGTTATGTGGTTAGGGGTGCTCAGATGAATCCTGCCTCAATGTAGTCCACTGTACCATATATTTCACAAGTTGCTAACTTAAACATGAGGCAGTAGGCTGAATTCAGGTTACAACAACATCTTTGTAAATTTTTACTGGGGTGCCTTGACCGATTTTTTTTTTTTTTTTAATGGATCTGGGTTTTTTTACTTCCAGAACTGAGAATGTGAAAAAAAGGAAAGGTCTCTGATTATCTTCTGTTGATTTTGGTGGGGTGTGTGTGTGGGGTGTGTGTGTTTTCTTTTTTCCCTAATAGCATTTAGCATGAGAAAGTCCTTTTTCATAGCGTAGAATTGTTATGAAAAAGCTTTCTGCACATAGATTTTCAGAGAGGATAAAATAAAGCTGTCTGAGTTGTTAGGAACAAACCTCAAGTTCCTCACATACACACAAACCAAACCACCACATGCATATAACGCACCGCCCTGGCTGTGCTCCCTCCCAGCTGAAAAACAGGGACTGTGGAAGGAAACCATGGTAAAAATATCACTGAGGGATAGAGGGTTACCAAGACTGTGACTGCAATGCCTGGAGCTAAAGGCTGAAATTTCTTCCTGTAACACTGAGACAACTTGTTTTCTGTCTTGAGGGCAATATTTCACTCTGCAGTTCCTCAAAACAAAAGGCCAAAGAAATATTACAGTGACTCCCCCTTGGAATTTTTTTGCCACACAAGCATGTATTACCCACATGGTTTTATTCCATTTCCTTTTAAACACCAGCTATTAATGAATAACGTGCAGGTTGAATGTGTTTCATATATGTAATAGAAAATAACAAGAAGGGGGGAAAAAAAAAAAGCTTAGGCTATAAAATCAAATAAGTAAAACTCAGGAAATGCCACAGTTAAAGCTGTTCATGCAACTTGACCTTGACTCTCTTGTGGCTGTGCCCTGGGTTGCAGTTATTGCATGTTATTTTCCAAAGGCACATGTTGCAATTATGCTGCCTCAATCTCCTTCTTTGTGCCTCCCCTAAAAAGTATCACATTTCCAAAAAGCTCCACAGTCTGCTTATTTTCACTTGGAGTCTTCAAGCCTTCCGTCCCTCTTGTCCTCAACTTCTGCCCTTCCTGAAAAATAATATTAAAAAAAAATATATGAATAAAGCAACCAATGAAAGTAAGGATAAAGTATGCCTTGCAAAATTTTTTTATCGTGAGATTAGGTGAGCCACGGGTATTACTTACTTTAGCATTATTTTGGCCCTTGTGTGAGAAAGCTCTATTTGAAATTAAGTGGAAGGTGGCAGTAGAAATCTTAACATCCTTCCACAGGTCCTCTTGAAAAGAGCAGCGTTTTCTGCAGGATTACTGGGGGCTGGCATTGCTTTGAGGCATTCAGAGCTCCAGTAATGAGTGCTGTTTCTAGTCTATAGAAAAGTCACTCCCAAGTTTACAAAGGGTGTTTGCCATCACAAAGATAGGAAGGGAACAAGGCATTGAATCCCTCAGCTCAGCACCTTAATTGAAGGACCATTCTGCCATTTTTTCCCATACACTTCTCCTTCTTAATTCCTACATCAAACACTAGGATTACTCTAGGGATGAGCATGGTACAAATGCCCTGACAAAACACCTTACACTGTTTGTAGGATAGTTTATGAATATTTTCTGAAATTATCTCTCATAGATTTTTGAAAACTACATCTCTCTCTCTATTATTTTTCTTTCAAAGCCTTGTAAATAAGTATGGAGCAAATTAATTTTACACAGTTATTGCCTGTCAGTTTTTACTTTATGCATCATGAGGTTTATTTGGAAAAGAAAATCAGGGTGCTGCCCCTTCAAGCATTAAGCAAATGCTGAATGCTAGCAGTGAAAGCAGCCCCCCTGAAATCAATTCAATTATTTGTATGTGGGAGGCTAAAAAAACCTGCCTACATTTGCAGGAACAGGGACCTCTTAGTTAAAAATAATGGATGTATTGGTTAAATGTCCAAGATTTCCAGTGAAAAGACAACTGGTCCATAACTAGTCATAGAGATATTGCTTGCTTTGCATTTTTTCCACCACTAACCTCCTTATTAAATGTATACTGGAAAAAGGGCAGCAGATAGACCTAGGCACAGAAATAGCAATGTTTTATTGTAGTTGTCTGTGTATGTTCAGATATCACCAGCATATAATGGCTCCCTCTCCACTGCCAGCCTCCTCCCCCCCCCCCCCCCCCCCAATCTAATTAAAATTGACTGAGAAGGGAGCTATGAATCTTTCTTTTTCTTTTTTTTCTTTTCTTTTTTTTTTTTTTTTTTTTTCACATATTAAAAGGTGACGGCTCTGTCGTATCGTAGCAGCGAACCTTTGCTTCATGCCTGAGTCATTCTACATTTCTCCAGGCAGAGAGACCTGTTATTATTCTTACACTTTCAAACACATGTGGCCACATAGTAGAGCAAACATCTAATATGTTTAGGAATTTGTGCTGCCTGTACTTTATGTAATTTTAGAGCTGTTTCCCTGTTGAGTTCCTTTAGAATGGACTGTAGATCTATTTCAACTGTTCATATTAATGCCTACCAGTAATTTTTGGATGCCTAAAACATAATTATTTGCATTTATTTTTTTATTAATTTGTTAAATAACCAAAGAAGATTCATGCTTTTTTAAAATACCATATTTGATTCTCCATTCTTTTAAATAACAGTTAGCATAGCTTTCATTTTCTTTCTGATAGGAAATAGGGGAGGCAATGGAGCAGACCCCAAATTTTGTCCCATTATGACAATTAGACCATATCACTTAAGTGCTTTGTGCCTCAGTTTCCTCATTTACAACATAGAAATACGAATTATATTGGTTTGGAGACACAACCCATATTAAAGTGATGCTCAAATTTCTATTAATACAGAAGAGGAGACTTGCTTCACTCCAACTCTGACCAAATATCCTGAGGGAAGCAGTGAAGAGAGTGCATAGCCTTCCCTCCCAGCTTAGGAGAGGCACAGCACGCTGAAAAAGTGCACTCCTACACTATCAATTTTGCACTTGATTTTACCCAGAGCATTTCTAATTTCCTTGATCACTGCAGGCAAAGTCCACCTGGGAACCCCTTCTTCTCCCCTCATACTATGACATGCCTGAATTCTCTGGCAGTAGGATTTTTTTCAAGCCTCATAGTCCTCATTGAAATCACCCCTTGACTTATGGCCGTGACAAAAGCTTTGCAGATCCCCCTGCCTTTGTACCAGGGAGCCAGACAGCACACACTTCCTTAATCCTCTATATTTATAACAAGGACAAAAAAAGCTGTGGGCACACACCCACGCAAATCACAGAACCAGAGATCTTTACATCTCTCTGCAAACTTCAGCTCCTTCGGCAACAAGCTGCACATTCTATTTTTTCACGAACAGCAAGTTTCTGGCCCTGAACCGCAACTGCAGATGTAGAAACAATTGCAACAACAACAACAAAAAACAAACCAAAACAAAAAGAAAAGAAAAAAAAAAAAGAAAAAAAAAAGAAAAAAGAAAGACCCTTGCCTTTTCATGCAGGCTTATAGACCTGTACCCAAGCTAAAATTATAGTTTAAATGAGTCCTTTTAAATCAAGTGCAATTTTCCTCAGGTATTCATTTGCTTGAGACTGCAGTAAGAAACTGAAGGTATAATTTGACTACTTAGGCTTAATTTTGTTTAATGCCTTTAAAATAAAGGAGGTAGGGAGAGAAGGATTTTGGAAGGGAAGGGGTGAGAAAACAATGGAAAACAGTGATTAATATTGTCATGAATAAATAGCTTCCTTCAGGGGACAACAAACTGGGTTGACGTACTGTGCATACCAGAAGCTGAAAAGATTTGCAGAGCTTGGGAATTTGTTTGCTGCTTTTTCTAGAGTAGTTTTTATTTCCTTCCTCTCTCCCCCACACCTAGTCAGGAAAACAAGTTAGTGCAGGGGTTTGGAAACTGAGATGCTACCTGGTGAAGTAATTCATGCAGTAATACTTGTTAAATTTTTGATGTGAGAACAAAAACTTGCCTTAAATGCCAAGGACATCTCTGCATATTTACCTTTATCTTAATCTGTTTCTTTAGAATTAGCCTACCAAAAGTCAGGACCCTGATTCCATGCAACATACAGAACAAGAAAATAGCACGCACTTATGCAAAGCATTGCAGATCAGGTGGAAAGGACTAAACATGAGGCTCAATTAGTAGATGATCCTACTTTGGAGATATCTGAACTCCTCCATCAGAGGTGTCCATGGGCAAGGTTGTAGAGAATCTGGCTCAGATAGCTGAATTAGAGTGTTAAGGATAGGATAGCACCTTTAGGTACTTTAATTTCTTGGCCTTCTCTTTTTTTTTTTTTTTTTTTATTTTATTTTATTTTATTTTATTTTATTTGACATATTGCCATCAGCTTTTAGTGAGGGGTTCAGGCAATATCAGACCAGACTTTTTCCTTCCTTGCAATGACAAAACTCATAGCAGTGAAAAATGAAATATCTTCCTGCTTACATTTTATTTTTCTCACACTTTTTTATATTTTTTTATTATCATTATTATTTTCCTCTAAGTAATGAAGAGAGAAGCTTTGAAACAAAACAAACTTCCCACAAGTCAGGACACTGTAGAAGCTGATATACATCCTTAAGCAGATTAATGAACTGCTTAAATAAATCAAATTCTAAGCCTACCTTATCAGCTAGTGACCTTTCCGGGGCCTTCAACTTGCAGTCTCATCCCAGACATGCCCTCCGCAACCAGCTTGTCCTCCTCATACCTAAAAATTTTTGTTCAAACCATTACCCATTAAAGGTTAAAATGAAGAGGGAAAATCAAAGTGAAATGGAAATGAAAGATTTATTCTTGTGAAGCGGCTAATGTGATTAACTTTATTGTAAAGAAGAGCTGGTGAAGCTGCAGTTTTGATCTCTCTCTAGCTTGGGAACTGTAGCCTTGTTGTACAGCGTGCTTTGAGATCTTGGTGCTCTGGGCAAGGCGACCGGCCCTTTGAAGTGCTTCCCACCCCCCAACCCCCAACCCCACCCCCCTTTCCTTTTCTCTCCTTTTTTTATTGAGTGGATGGGAAAAATAGGGAATATAAACAGCCTAGATTTTCCCTCCAGCCTATAACTGATCTCTGGGTAGAGACACTGCTCAGTTTGCGTTGTGACCACCAGCATCAGTACTGCTTGTCTTAAGCTGTTGGCTTTGTGCTACACATAGTGACAATAGTCCCTTAAGTCCCAAGCTGCTTTATAGCGGTAAAAGGACAAACCCTGTTTCACAAATGGGATATCTGAGGTACAGGGAGGTTAAGAGACATCTTCATTTACTGCAGCAAGTCAGTAATGGAGCCAGGAATATTCACCATGTCTCCATCCTCTCATCTACTTCTTTTGGAAATGAAGTACTAAGGTAGGAAGTACACAAAGAAAACAATAGAAACATAAACCAGCTCTGCCACCACCACCTCCATCACTTATATGTTAAGCAAAGTACATGTTTTCTTTCAGAGCTGGAGCAACTTCCACTGGTCCTACTCCGTGCAGAATATAAACATTTTTTTCATATTGTCCCCTGGAGTGCTGTTTGTCACCCATGATGCTGAACTTTTCTCTCTGTTTTGCTCAGTGTAATTCCAATTTCCAGTTGCTTTAAACTGGATGTGAAGGGCTAAAGTCTGTGCTTTGCTAGAAGGTTTGTGCCCACAGCTTTTGCTTGGAGTCAGTGAAATTATTGCAAAGTTGATAAATGCAGCTGAATAATTACAAAGACTTCCATTATTAGTCAAGAAATCTGCCTTTGTCAAGGTCAGTGCAGGATGGGGACATAGCATCACATCCTCCTGTTCATTTACTTGGTGGCGGGAATCTAAATGAAGGACAGAGACAGTGCGTCTGATGAGGCATTTACAAGGCAGGTAGCTTACCTCTGAAAAGGTTGTTGAGCATCCCTTTACTGTCAAGAGAAAGAAATTCTCCTACAGCATACAATTTATCTCATCACAAGTAGATACCTAAAATGCATACTGTGACGGTCTGTATCATGAACCCCTATGGGAGCCATTTAAATGACCAACTCGGATGTGGGCACCAACACTACCTAAAGTCAAAATTTAGAAGGAAAGTGAACCCTAACCAAAATTATTTTATCTACAAAACTCTTTTTCCCCTAATTTTATTTCATAGCTTGTCATAAATATTTTCTTTTGTCTGATTTTATGTAAATTCTGTAGACATCTATAGGTTTGGATGGAGAAATAAAGAAACAAAGGCTGAGGAGAGGAAATGTATGTGCTGGGAAGGTAGTGGACGAAACTTCCCACGGAATGATAAGCTCTGGAGACTAGTATGATCTGCCAGAGCTGATACATTCAGGAACCAAGGGGACTATGGTAAAACTGGAAAATTACTTAGATGAGAAAATAAGCATGTGCAGGTAAGTAGCTCATAGGAGACCACATCACTGACAGGACATGAAGGTGCTGGGAAAGCTGGTGGGTAATGGTGCAGAATAGTGAATGGATCAGATGGGTAACCCATGGGATGGTGTGATAGGATGTACCTGCGCCCTTGACCTCCAGCAGGCAGAATGCCAAAGGATACGATAGAAATGGACTTTACCTTTAACTCAAATTTCATTTTGGCACAAAAGGTCCCAAGTGTATGAACAGTTGACAAGAAAATCAATAAGGCAGCATTCCGCAGTAGACCTGATGATTGCAAAGTCTTATTATTACTAATTCTCAAGGAAAAAATGTCTGATGAATTTAGTCATTACTGATTATTTACATGACAGTTATCTCCTAGAGATCCTACACTCTGTTCACAGGGGCAAGCCCTGTCCATATTGACTGCAAGGAAGTCCTTGCCTTGAAGACCTTATTCAGCCTTATACTAGAATGAGAAATGGGCTCAGGAACCACTTTGTTCAACAGAAGACTAGAAGGTGTCCTTCAACACAACTACTTTAGTGGCCTTTTTGCTGTTTATTACTGTAAATGCTGTTCCTTTGTTGAAGACCAGAGCTTGGTGGTACATGCTTCCTTATGTATGCTTTGTTTTGCTAACACGGTTTTCTCCTTGATTCTCTCAAAGTGCAAAATATCAAAGTCATATTTTCAGCACTGGGATACAAGGTAAATACACATTACAGAGCCTCTCAGCAGATTAAAAGTTAAAAATAAGACTGTAGCAGTATATCCTATTGGTGTCTGCAGCTCACTGTTTCTACCATCAACCTCCCTGTTTTACAGGATTTATAAATCAGCTTTGAAAATTTTCTCCAGGCTAAATTTTGGCATAGAAGGTCACAGCCAAGACTTGGTTTCACTAAAACTCATTAAAAATGGTTTGATGTTTTAAATTACACTGAAGCAAGAGAGGAAAAATTCTATTTCTGTGGCTTTCAGCATTTCCTCCCCTTCAGTCCCATCCAATTTGAATTAAAATTCATCTGAATAACTGTGTTATGGTACCACTTTCTTCTTTTTGTGGTGTTGCCATCCAGTCTTTCTGTGGGTAAGGCAGCCCCTTTCTAATCTCCAGAAAGTGCAGCTCAGCTGCTGAACACAGTTGGAAAACTTTTCTATTCCAGAAGTGGGTTTCCGTTTTGAAAATACTGTAAAATCTATGGCAATGTAATACCATCTGGGTCCAACTGAAAGGCCATTGAATTCTTTCAGCTGACCTCAGTGGACACTGGAAGAAGCAGTGTAAGGACAAAATGTCACTCCTCTGGATATTTTTTTATTTAAATTATGATATGGATGGCTGGAAGAGGGAACGGCAGATGAAATTAAGCATTGCTAAACATAAAGTAACCCAAGTGGAAAGAAGTAAGCATAAATATACATTCTCAGTGAAAGTCTCTACATTAATTATTGCCACTCAAAGCAGGGATCTTGGAGACACTGCAGACTGGGGCAGCACTTAGAAGGTGTTTAGAGGCAGAAGGGATCTTAGGGATTGTTAGGGTGGGAATGGATATCCAAAACAACTCCACAACTGTTTAAATCCATATCTTTAGTATCTCCTGAGAATTATAGTATCTCAGAAAGGATAATTCCCCTCAGAAGGAGAGGGGAAAACCACAAAATGGCAAAGATGGCCAGAGCTGTGTAACAACTTTTGCAATAAGGAAGAAACTTATAAAATAGTCTCTTTAGCTTGGCAACAATTGGGATGGACATGATCAGAGACATAGAAAACAATGAATGACATTGGAAAAGCAAGCAGGGAATCATTACTCTTCCTTTCTTGAAATACACAGAATAGGGGACACACAAATTATCAGGCAAGCAGTTCAAAGCAATTAAATGAACTACTTTTTCATATGGAGCATAATTAAATTGCCCCAGAAGGTTGTGGAAATTTGAATGAATGTGCTCAAAAACTGACTAGACTTTTCCAATGAGTATATATCAGTTAGGAGTTATTAACTGCAACGACAAGTCCTCATGCTACTGCCTGCCTGAAGGATTTGCCAGGGAAAAGATTTCACTGTGAATGTCTTCTTAGTTATACACTTTCCCTAAGGATCTGCCACTGGCCAGTATCAGATATAAAGAATTATAGAAGAATTTTGTATCTGGCCCTATGCAGCTGTTTTTAAGTTCTTTTCTTATTTTATTTTTGGGTTTGTAAATTCCAGCACTGAAAAAAGGTGCTTGATTAATTAAGATTTATAGCCTGCAGAAAGCCTGTTCTGAAAAGTTTAAAAAGACACAGAAATTTACCAAGGACTGTTCAGCTTGGAGAGACTATAGAGATGGGGAGAGTCAATTTTGAGCAATAATTATAATTGGATGCATCCAGTTATTCACCCACTTAGCCTGCACCCTGCATCTTTGCAGGCAGTTTCTGCATCCATAGTTAAATCTGCAACCATCCTTGCCATCGGATGGTCAGGGTAATGAATGTGAACAGCTGGTGCATTCCTGTTACAAAGTAAAGGAATATATACATTTATGTCGACTTTGGAAGCAGGACAGGACCCAGGGTCACACGTTTCATAACTTATTATTGCTCCTGCAAAACATAACCAGTTGAGATATTATCATTCTCAATGCCACGTCTCTGAAAGTCATGTCATTATGGGGTAATCTCAGTTTGCACTTAAGAAAAATAAATGTAAGGATGAGATGAGGTACACAGTGTAGGTTTCCTCAATAGTCAATCAAATCATGAAGTCAGTGAGTCCTTACAGACTCTACTTTGCAAGGTTGTTGGGGGTACTTTGTTTCTAGGCAGAATAACTAAGCCAGATTTCAGCTAGACCCCTAACTTCCAGAAAGGTGGAGACTGCAGAGATAACGCCTACCTTAAACTCTAGTTGTTTCAAAAAAAAAATGTTGCTAAAAATTAGCCAGAAAGGGCAAAAATACATTTGAAATCAGCAGGTAAAATAGCAAGGCATAGAACTCATCATAAGTCTTTTATTATTATTATTTTTTAAAGGGTTGAAGCTGTTCAGCTTTGTTAAATACACGTGATTAGCTTTGGGAGGGCATACCAGGAAGAAGAATGTCCCTATAAAAAGAGAAGCTCAGAAGTGCTGTGAGTTCTGTAAGCATGATAGCTATGACTACACTGCTAGTTATTGCTCTCTGACATACACATTAACGGTAGCCAACCCAAAGCTGATAAGTGACGAGTATACAGAATTAATTTATTGTGGCAGTTTGCATGGTTTTCAGAATTTATTAACAAGAGATTCTTGTCCCATAGCATAGGTTCCTTAAGAGTTTCTTTATTGGAGCAAAAGCCTTACTGAGACCAGGTTATGAGTTATTTCTTGAGTCGCATCACATAATTTATGTCATCAAGTTATTGTTTGGGTTTTTTCTTAGAACATCAGATTGTGTAATGTAATGAAGTTTTTGAAAAATCACTGCTTTTATCTAGAAAGGAACTGCTGTTCTCATAGTAACTGAAGAAAAGCCTGAAAAGACAACCTTGCAATAAAACTAATGCTCAGAAAATAAATACAGAGAATATTAACTAGAAACTTCATGCAGTAGGGTCCAGGCTTTGGGTTTGAGAAAGTGTTTTTCTTTCTAAACATGCTTAATTTATTATTTTAAAACCTTTTTTAATAGTTACGATGTATAACAACCACTTGTGAAGATTTGGATTAAGTGTGGAGACAAATAAGGGAACATCAAAAATCCGGCTGTGATTCAGTAGGTCTGACTTTGATAAAATGCCCCTCTACAATCTGCCATGCTTGAGATGACCAAAGTAGATAAATACTATGTCAATACAGTACTTTGTGAGGAGCTATCACCTGCTTAACTTGATGCAGTAAGAGTAGCTGGGTCATGAATTTAATCTTCAGAGATAGTGAATTTTCATTCTGAAGATTCTGCCTTTTCCTAAAATGAAGAATTTTCTTCAAGAACATCAAATTGCTGTTAAGGTTTGAAGGTTGGGTGTTGCGTTTTGTTTTGCGTTGTTTTCTAAATTGTATTTCCTTTTGAGGAGAAATAGCCACTAAACCTCCTTTAAGATCCCCACTGACACTATCATATTTTTAAACTGGTCACCATAATAAAAATCAGCAGTTGAATATGATTTTAAAACAAAACAAGGACCTGTTTAACTCCTCTGAAAAGCTTTATTCTTCTGAGAGATTAGATATTACTTCAGGGGCTTCTTTTTTTCTGATAAATATCCAGACAGTATATATAAAACTCAAGAAACCTACTATTCATCAGAAATTCTCATTAGCTGAAAATTGGCTTAGGTTTCTAAAGTTGTCCACTTGTACAAGGTTGTTGCCATGGACTTGGTTTCTTAGTTAAGAGCACAAACTCACGTTGTTTTGGAGAAAGAAAAAAAAAAAAAAAAAAGAGCCCTTCAACACATCAGCATTTCTAAACCTCTCTGTGAGAGTTTCAGGTAGGCATTGTCAATTATTATGCTGGTTGCATTTAGTCAGAGCACAGTGAAAAGATTTTACATGGCGGTGACAACATCAGTTGAAGCCTATTTGCTTTCGTTCTAAATACTACTCGGCTTTTTTGCCCTAAACCATAACAAAGTCGAAGTAATGAATTGCTAGACATGAGCATTTTAGGGCCTTTTGTTATTGCAGAGGACAATAAAGAAATCTGGCTGTATTGTGTGTAATAGTTGCTGTGCACCCAACCAATAATTATTAAAAGATGCAGTCAAATACCAATATGACCTGAAATGCTTCATTGCATTCTGCTACAGTACCTGCAGTTTGTGCTTTATAAACCATATTCACAAGGATTTAAGTGCTGAACCCAAGTAATATTTGTGTGAGAGTGTTCCCCAAGGAAATCTCAGACACTGCAGTGATGTTATCAGACAGTTAGCAGCACTATTGATCACACCTAGTCAGGATAAACCACTCTCTACACAGTGTAAAGGGTTGCCACCTCAAAATTCTGCAAGTGGAGGGAATGACTAAGAGTACGACTGGGTGAATGAAGAGCATGCCGTAACAGGAAACTAAAATTGCTTCATATCCTCAAAATGATTGCATAGTGCTCTACTACTTCATAGTTAAACAGTGGGATGTGGAAACAGCTATTTGAGCTGTAACACAAGATTTTGTCTGACACCAGATTTAACAATTTTCATTCTTTATGTTATTGGTAGGCATCTAAAGGTTTCTTAGTGGAGCTGTGAATCCTATGAAGTTAATACACATCTATTGAGTCTGTGCTGGCCAAAAGCCCTCTAGAAGCATTCTGTAGACTACACAGTGCATGCAGATCATGGGCTGAAAATCACAGGTAATTACCCAAACCTGAATAAATTCAAGAGAGAAATCATAATGAACTTTCTAAGTGCAAGAAGACTGTGGTTGTGTGTCAGAGACTTCCAAGTGAAGAAATGGCAGCATGAATCCTAACTGGCTTCCAAGCTTGACTGATTTATGAATGAGATGATAAAAGACCTATCTAAGAATTTAATTTTAGGACTACTTTATGGGGTTTTTTGTATGTGTCCTCAAAATCTTTCTGGAAAAAAAAAAATACATTGGTCAACATAGGAAGCTTGGAATTTTGGAACACATAGCAATCCTAGAAATTATTTTTCAGGCTGCTGAGTATTTCTGTGGGGAGAATTTTAGATAAAACTAGAGAATATGTGCATGGTCACACATTTAGAGCTACTTCATAGTTAAGATTTGTGGATATATGCCAGCAAGCCAGAGCTTCTATACCTCCATGCTGAACATATGGGCATATGCAATAATTCTGATGATTTTGGAAAGCATCAGTCACCACACACATTCTGCACGCTTGCATGGACCTACTGTGCATGAGTTACCCATTTTTTTCCATAAAGGATGTCAGTATATGCAATGCCATAGTTTTGATTTCTAGGTAGCATTTACTTGTTTTATAGCCTTAGATATATGAATATTGGCTACAATAGGTCTGGTTTAAATTATAAACAGCTCACTTGAACAGAACCAAGATATTTTTGGAAGATTAAAAGCAACAGAACTAATGTTCATTGAGAAATCCCTACCTACTCCATGAGACAGAGTAGCTGAACATGGTCTGATTTTAGTTCCACTTATGTTTTGAGGTAAAAGCAGTTTATCTTAATAACCCTGAACATGATTTACCCAGCCTATTTTATTGCACAAGTAAAGCAACTTGAGCATGGCATGGCCAGGGTTACCCTCCCTTAGATCCATTACCTTCCTTTAGATCCATTAAGAAAAGTTGTAAAGTTCATGTAGATTTCCAATACATTTTCAACATATTATTTGTTGAAATAATTGTTGAAAGACAATTTAGTTACAACAGCACATTTTTAACATATGTAATGCATTCTTTCAAGGCCATCCTTTTGATGGCTTTAGCCCTGCTGTATTTTTAAATTCAAACAGCCTGGGATGAGGCTTTTTGCCTGAATCCTCACTCTATTGAAGGCGATGGCACAGGTCCACTCAGTTCAAGGGGAAAAAGATCTGGCACTAGTGAAGAAGCTTGGCTGAAGTGCCTTTGCCTGAAAATCACTTGCCTGGGATGTAATCCCCATTCTGCAGACAGATTGGGTCGCCTCTGAAGGATCTGGCTGCTTAGGTACAATGCATAAACTTTATACTTAAGTTATGTGGCTGAATTGTCGATGAGGACAGTTTAGCTAAGCTCCTGTTTTACAGAGCTAACTTATTTTGTTTTTTTTTACTGACTAAGCTGGCATTGAGGAACACAGAAATGTCACATGAGGCCCAAATATTTGTTACCTTTGAGGCAAATTGGTGCAATGCAGTGCATTGACTCACTTCTAATATTAAGCCAGAAAGGGCAAGTTGTGGTTTTTTAAATATCATATGTTCCTGTGTGGCCTCTAGGATATATTTCTGCTTCAACGGTCATGTAATTCAGACAACTACTTCTTCTTCCCTTCTTCCACCTGTCCTAAGCAGTAAGCAAGAAGGTTTTGCTTCACCTTAAAGGGTCTCCCTTCATCCTCATGGCGTGAACACTAAGAGGAAGGGGGAACTTGCTTCCTTGTAAAACATCCTATAAATTGGTGCTTAAAGCCTGGCTGTGGAAAGACACAGCTTTTTATTTCTTTGGACTGAGGTGGAAATTAAAGTTGTGTTAGCTGTCTCCTGGGATATTGATCTAAACACTGCTGCCATTTGAAGGCTGCTGATGTCACTTTTTGCATAGATGACCTTAGTGATAAGTGTACTCAACCAGAGCCCCCTTGCAGCCAGCAAGGCTTGCCCGATTCCTGTGGACAGGAGCTGTGACTTTGTAGCCTGCTGGCTAGGACACTTAGGTAGAGGTAAAGAAAGCAGGTTTGCTTTCTTTGATCTCCTTCTGCTTTTCCTTTCTGTTTCTTTAACCCAATAATTATTTAAAGTAAAGTATTTAATCAATTGTTGGAGAAAACAGTGACTTCAGTGACTGAAATGGTTTCCTGATTTTGAGATCTAAATTACAATAATGCACAGCTCTGTAGCTGCAGCCCTTGGAGACATCCTCAGCCATGCAAGAGACAGGTTGAAATGTAGACAAAACACATCCTGTTGATATTTCTTCTTGGCTTGTCATGTTAATGCCATTACTATCAATCAGGATGTTAATGCTTTTCCAGGGCTCATGTAGATGCATAGGCACTTTGCGCTGCTGTGTGATATTTACTCCCCAAGATGGTTATCTAGCTTTAAACAGCAGCCAGTGCTTATGGCTGCAGTGCCGAATTCCTCTTGTATTTCAGCACTTACTTGCTAATGGGAAAGTATTGTTCTCTTCACATTGTGAGGCTGGGGGCATCTCGTGAGGAACTGGCCAAATTAGATCAGGTTGCTCAGGGTCCTGCCCAGTTGAATTTTCAGTATCTTCAAGGAAATTATGCCATCTCTCTGGGCTTCTGTTCCAATGCTTAACAACCTTCCTGATGAAAAAAGTATCCTATCTAGGTGGATAACAACTTGAGTCTGTTGCCTTTTGCCCTTGGACTGCACCCTTGAGAAGCATCTGGCTCTGTCTTAGCTGAATTCTCCCATGATGTAGTTGTGGACACCATTAACATCTACCCTAAGATTTTTCTTCTGAAAACTGAGGAAATTCAATTCCTTCATTCTCTCCTTCACTATCATATAAGATAAATGCTCACCTAACTGTAGGATGCCACATGAATATATAAAAAGAGAGGGATTGAGAGAAGGGCTCTGAACAGGAGGTCTTGTCCCTTCTTCTCTCCCCAGGCTACAAAAACTATTTCCATACCATTTCTGACACATTTGATCTACTTTGTTCTCAAAAAGTAAACTGTAGTGGCGGTTTCACTGTCTCCTAAATGCTGGTGTCCGATGATCACTCTCAGCCTCAGCCTCTTCTTCCTTCAGCTTAACTGTTCAGTCAACAATTTGATCACTCTCGGTTCTCCTTTCTGGATTCCTTCCAGCTGGACCATATTTTTCTTCAGCTAAGGTGTCCATAAGTGGACACAGTGTCCAGTGGAGCTGAAAGGCCTGTAATGCCTCCCGGAGGGTGTTTGTCTCTGCAACTGTGTTTCTCATTTCTAAGTCCTTCACTACTCCTAGGGTTCTAGCCAATAGGTAAAACTGCTTAGGTGACAACAGGATGCAAATGTGTGGCAAATCCTTGTTTTGGATAAAAGAAAATTTGTATTTTCAGGTGTTGAAGTTTTAGATGAATAAGAATATCCAGGAAAATTGTATAGAGGAGTCACTCAACCTGGTATGAATCAGACTAGACTCCTCAATCCAGCCAGCCGCTGCAAACCCGGCTCCATCTCTACCCACTCTCTCCTGGGAGGTACAAGGATGTGTTACCCTGCCTTGATGTAAGGAATTTAACATGCTGAGGTGTGAAATGTGAGGCTGCCACTCAGAGATGGACTCGTCACATCTGAAGATAGTAAGGTTATATTTGTAATGATAACCTTAGGAGGATGTGGTTTGTAACAGTTCATTGTAGCTGGTCAGCAGTGGCCTGATAGAGGTTTATGAATGTTTCTCTATCCATCCTCAACTCTTTTTTTCACTTGGCTGCTTTTTTGCCATTCACAGTAGTAAAATTTTATTGAAATCATAAGCTTTTACCAGAATTCAGTCTTACTTGCTAAAAAAAGAATACTATGGTTAGTCATAATTTTAAGAGTTAATGCCTAAATATAGGGGGAAAAAAAGATTAAAAGGAGGAAAGAGGGGCTTAGAGAGAAAGTAATAGTCTTTTGTGGGGTTTTGCTTCAATTTTCCTGCAATATTTGAAATACAGTCATTGTGGCAAGACACTTATCTTGCATCTCTAGTGTATATAGCAGGCTGCAGGCTCTAAGCTGAATCATGTCTAATAGTTTCAATTTCTTGATAGGGTATGTGTGCTCACGACTGATGCAATCAAAGACAGTTCATAGGAGGCAAATGCTTGTTCACAGATAAAACTTTCTAACTTTACTTGACCAAGATTTTCTAATCTGGGACCTTTAATGTAAGTGATCATACACAAGCATTTAAGGAAAAGTCCTTGATTTCAAGAACAGTGATTCCATGGGGTCTTTTTTTCTATAAATGCTCCACAAACCAATTTATCGGCAGTTAATATCATGTATACAAATATGAATAAGTTGTCTACAATTAAATTTGTTTGAAAACTGGGCATGATGTTACTTAAACCTTAAATTTAAACCTGGGTTTGATAATAATGTCCGTATCATATCTACATATGTCCAGGTCAGCTGCCTATATCCTGAAAAAGGACAACATCTTGTTAAGCAAAGAATTTAAAGGTCCTAAATCAGGAAAGCTTATGAGTTTGTATAACACTTCAGGAAGCTTGCCAAAGCTGTGATGCAAGCCTGGTCTTTTTAGAGCTCACTGAATTTTACTATTAACCTTGGAATAAAAAAAAAAGATAGGACCATTTTCAAATCTTATTTTGATAATTAACATGCACAAGTGATAGAAAGCAAACAGCAACCTTCCCCTGGACATCTACTCCTCATTTGCACATTCTAATTACTTATATTTGCATACACATTTGAAAACACAGTGCTTTCCCCATTAGTACTGATCACATTCCTCATTAAATTAAGTAAATACCCCCAAAATACAAACGGCTGTAGCTAAATTTAACATTATTTTACATAGACTAACATACGATGCATTCTTCAGGCTTTTTGGCCATCCTGGATAGTAACTTTAAGGAAAAAAAAATCCAACTGCATGCTTTGATACTGGAAACAATTCAAACTCTGTCCGGGCCACCTCCTGACACAGGTTTTGGTCTGCAGTTGTCAGATGTTGGAAAGCTGAGGAGCTGCTGGCACAGGCTGCTCATCTGCATGCAGCTAATACAACATTTCCTCTGTGTGAATGGTGAATACAGCTCTATTCAGCCCTTGCATCACTTTTGAATCTACATGGGCTCAGCAGACCCCTCTGTCCTAAACATGGAGTTTAGAGGGGAGGGTGAGAATAAAGATATTACATCTCTGCCTGGACGTTAGGGTGGACATTGCATAATTATAAGTGCTAGTTTGTGGGTGGGATTTTGCTGGGTCTGGTTAAGGAGCATGGAGATCGGTTTTAAAAAAATGCTGTGAAGTCATTCAGACTACCACTCAAACTCTTGCTGAAACAAAAATTCAGCTCAGGACATCATGGATGAATAGGTCACTACACAAGGATGAGCATTTAGTTTAAACCCACAGTTTGCATTAGAAGAATAATACCTAAATATACTGTATACTCTGAAAATATCTTAGTGCTGGTCCATTCTGGATTTTCCAAAGGCATGGGCTCTACAGCAACCTCATTGTTCTCCTACCCTGACCTGAGCTAGCCAGCCAGCTAGGCTGGGTTTACATCTGCTTTGCATCACCAGCGCAACGCAAAGCACAGAATACTAATGTATCTGTCCTGGTCTGTGAACATATTGCTGCTTACAGGTATACTGCTGCAAGTAGAAGTGTTGGCATAAAGACGGCAATTTGCTGAAACCCTTCAGTATTTGATTAAGGAGTAGGGACAAGCTAATTTTACCTCATGGCAAGAAGCTATCAGTGGGGAAGCTGAGAGGTGTGCCTCCAAACATGGTGGTGTTTAAAGAATACTTTAATACTTTAATAATTCACAAGAGATGGTGAGCAGGGAAAGAGGGGAATTGGCAGGTAACAACTACTATGGTTTCCAAGGTAGGAGAAATCTGGGCAGAAGGAGCCTTCCAAGCTTTATAAACAGCAGAGGAAATTCAGTGTTGAGATGCAAAAATAATGGACAGTATCCTGAAATACTCATAGGTTTATTTTATACAGCTTGCTAGGCAAATTCTACGTTAAGTTTCTGATCTAGTAGAAGGTCTGTGAAACAGTATAAATAACTTAAAAAAAATATTTATTGTGGAGGCAAAGTCAATTGAACAAAATTGCTAGGGTGCATGAAGACCATAATGGATAATAATAAAGAAAATTATACAAACCTGTATAAATCAAAATACCCTTTCACCCTGA
Source organism: Falco naumanni (assembly GCF_017639655.2). Classification (NCBI taxonomy): domain Eukaryota; kingdom Metazoa; phylum Chordata; class Aves; order Falconiformes; family Falconidae; genus Falco; species Falco naumanni. Next base: position 41,811,996 of record NC_054054.1, on the reverse strand, counting down.
ATGCCATGCGCAATTCCAAGCACCTAAACTCAAAAGTGGACACAGCAGAAATGAAAATGATTGTTTAACTTATCTCAACAAGTATTAAAAAATGAGATCATTCACCTTAGAGAGGAAAAAATTAGCCAGACTGTGATAAATGTATATAAATAAATAACTTATACAGATGAAGGAGCTGGAGAACTCTGGTTTGCACTTTCTTAAAATTTTAGAACAAACGGTACTTCCTGAACTAGAGAGGCAACAATTTTTAAACTAGAAATCAGAATAATTTTTGCAGCAAAATCATAATTAGTCTTTGGAATATATTTCTACATGACACTGTGGTGAACATAATAAGTTTGAAAATGTTGTTTAGCAGAGGTAACAAGCCTGGGATTCCTAGAGATTTGTATCTAAATCCCTCCTCTTCCCTTGTCTGATTGCCACCTCTCCTACTGGCTCTATTAAGCAAGTAGCTTGTGTCCTGGCCAGCACTGACATACTGATTAGTTAATAGGTATGTCTTCAAGGGATGAGATTAACATGTTAACAAAGCCTTCCCTCTTTCTTCTTTCTTTCTAAAAGGATGGTGGAACTTGACAGCTTGGAGGCTTCTCTGGTTGAATCTGAGCAAAATGTTCAAAAGAGAAACACATGGATAGGTTATCAGATCAAAAGAAATGAGGATGAAAGCGTCCTGCTTGTCCCTAGAGAAATATAATTCGCCCTAGGCTGCAGTTCAGTTTTCATCCTGGAGTAGCTTCTAAGGAGACTGATCCCAGAATGCCACCAGTTCTGCGATATTGCAAAAGATTTTGTGTTTCCAGTGTTGGCTGAGCACTGCAGACAGACAATGCTGCAGCACCAGCTGGATGGGGAGCCAGGAATATGCCACTGATGAGGATGGCTCTTCTCTTGCCTCCCGTCCAGCTACAAAGCCAGCTGGAGAGGCATGGTAAGAGATGTAGAGCCATGCCTGACTGAAGGCAGAGGTGGAGGATCAGCAGGTTTTCTGGGGGAAAGCCAGGGCTGAAGCCCAAGTTTGACATATGAAAACTTGAAAAAGTTGCAGAGCAGCTAGATTAGGAAACTTTGCCAATGTATTTCTGTTTGTTGGAAAGATCATGTGTCAAGCTAAGCTTGCTAAGTCCGTCCTAACTGCAAGAGTTAGATTCTCCAGTAGTTGTGAATATTTACTTTATATTCAGACAAGTTTTTATTTTCTCTGACCTTTTCTCTGAGAAATAAGGATGTTTTGTCTCTGATACTCCTTTTCAGCTTGCAATACTAAAAGAGCATATGCTGTTTCAAAAGAGTGAAAAGCATGTACTTTCAATCCAACATCACTTACTTGGGATCAAACAAAACTCTGTGCAAGAAATAATATGTCTCCAAGAGACATTTAATTGTCTCTACATGTCTTCTGTACAAATGCAGAAGTTTGGAAAATAAAATGTCCTCTGCCATCACATGCAGATCAAAGTTCTTCAAAATCAGAAAGTACAATAAAAAGCAAAGTTTTCTGAGTTGTGGAGCATCTTGTGCAAATAACCTAGTTTTTATCTTCACCCTACTATTACTTCCAGAGAGGAGTATTGAGAGATTTAAGTGGTACATTTTGATCTTAAGCCCCCTGTATCTGCTAGTTTGCACAGAATTTTTTTTCTATCAGTGCTCCTTAAGCCTAAGAAACAACTTTAGGAGCTGAGTCTCCAAGCCATGTTGCATCTTCTTGATCTACCTTTATTGTAGGGAGCCAGTAATACACTGGGTGCTGTGATAAGTTTTGAGAAGGAGATATTCTGGGGCTCCAGTCAGGACAGATTTCCATGAAAAAGTCCCATTTGTTACCATTGAAAATATCCATGTTTGATCAATTTAAAGGTATCTGTACTCCTACTGAGTACCTGTACAATATCTATAAACTTACTGAAACAGTCCTTTTGTGGGATTTACATGGAAAATAAACATAGAAATGAATGAGTTTTACTAAGAGGTCACAAATATTTGCAGCTTATTCAAGGGAGATTAAGTAGCAAGACTTTGAAGTGGGTGGTGTAGAAATGCATCCCTGAAATTCTCATTTTTCTGTCATTTTAGGAAATGTATGTGTGTGCCAAAGTATCTTGTTGTTCTTCTGATGTTTTATCAGATCCATGCAAAATGCAGTTGGTTCCAGCCTTGAAATGCAAATTTGTCTTACACTTCTCTTGCTGCCAGTAGGAAGACTAAAAATACATATGTAATGATGTTCCTGGAACACTTGCAAATGCCTTTAGATGATGATTCCCATTTTTTTGCTGCTATCCAAAATAGTGTTAATTTCGCAGGCTCGTTTTGGCCAAAACGTATGGACTTGTATTTAAATTAAAAATTCTTCTGAGGATAAAATTACTTAACTATATAGAAGAACTTTGCCAAGTAGGTAGGTCACCAAAATGGAGCCTGGGGGGGAAAAAAAAAAAAGAAGTTTTGCCGATTTATTATGCTTACATCTGGTTTCATGATTTTCTTGTTACTTTAAACATTCTTTGCAGTATTAGAATCCCAAAACAGCCCACAAGCCTGGTAATTCAGGAAGGCTTATAATTAAGGCAGGTCTATTTAATTTTGTTGAACAGATTAAAATGAGAAAAGTAATGAAAAAGTTAGAAAAAGATGCATAATCATCATAAACAAAGGCAGCTGTTACAAAGGCTTCTGACTAGTGCCAACAGAGATTTTGAAAGGGGTAACATTTTAAGGCTGGTGCCTAAAAATATGGATTTAGGAAAGTATACAGAAGTGACTATTTAAAGCTTGGAGTCAGGAAAATTTTTCTGCTAAAACCATATTTAAATATTGGCCTGAGTGCAGGCAGAACTAGATTGATTTTAAGAGCCAAGACAGTTTTTCAAGGAGACTGTATTCCCTGTGTTTGTTCTGATGGGAATCCGGAGCATTCAGACCTTCTGAAAAACAAGCATTTTAAAGATTTTGATTGCATAGACCTAGAAGAGCAAGGTGGGACACACTTGGATTGGTCTTAATGTCAAATTTTTAAATACAGCTGTAATTATGGAATTCATCTTGCCCAACTTCAGATATACAATGTGGATGTTACTATTTGACACTTATCCTTCAATGGAGAGAGGAGGCACAATAGAGAAAAGACCATCCCATCCTTAAGTAGGTACCTAAAGTTGGTCACATGAATCTTCCCCTACAAGGGCACATTTATCTCCTAAATAAATTTCTATGCTTCTAAAAGGAGCATAGGATGGGTGTCAACACCACGGATGTCTGAAATTTGAAGAGATACATCTTGTCCTGGATACTAAAATCTAAGCCCCAACCTGTGAATGTTTTACTTCATCTTTATTCTTCCTTTCACCACTTCTAATGTATGATATGATGATGCCCCTTTAATGATTTTTCCATGGTGTGCACACAAGGAAGAGATTTATGCTACTTGGTAAATTTAACTTCATACTTGGTGCAATAAAGAAATTGAAAGTGCACTTAAGAGTTATAAAAAATCTTGGCTTTCAAACCATAAAATTTCTGCAGTGTGGGTATTTCAGGTGTCTTAAAACTGAAGGTGCTCAAACTAGCCTAAATGGTTATTGATGATAGGAAATCAGCATCAGTGGTAATTGTAGATCTGTGTGTTGTCTACGTAGCAGTGAGAGGTTAAAAATCATAAGTAATAATATCAGCTAATGGTACATACAGAGTTTTGAGACATACCACAAAATTCTGAGGAAAGAAGCTTTAAGGTAAAGCTAATAAAACAGATAATGTGGCTAACCTGGAGTGATTCAAGGTGAAATTCAATTCCCAGAAAATTCTTGGTCCTTTGACAAAAGCACACTGTACTATTGTCACTACAGTTTCTAAAAATGCATGGCAGTATCACTCAGACTTAAAACTAAAAGGCCTGATAATTAGCTGCAGAAAAAGGATTTCAATTTATATACCATATCAACAAAGAAAATAAGTAACTGAAATGCTTAGCAAAATTACAGGTTTTTAATGAGAATCAGCTCAGCTTCTTTTTAAATTACTATAGAGACTGTCATCAGACAGTCATGATTTATTCCCTAGAAACTAATAGGCACACTCCAAACCTAAACAGAAATGAAGTATTTGCAGCATATTACAGTATTACATATTGGCACTTAGGAAGAAGGCTTCTTGCATGAAGGCAAATGAGGTTTTTTAACTGTCACATGTTAATTGTTTGAAGAGCAACAACAACAACAACAACAAAAAAACAACAAAAAAGCAGCAAGCTATTTCCGAAATATAATGCACCAACAAAGTAAGAAATGGAATTGAGGGAGAAAAATACATCTGGTGAGGACAGAATCAGACAGGAGGGAGAATTTATAGCCCTGTGCTAATTCCATAATCTCAGACCCTGGGATGGATGGAAGAATGACAGAAAAGGCCCTTACCTAATAGATGTGACAGAAGTAATGAGATTGAAAGATGATAATCTTCATCTGATCTGCTACCAAAGATTCATATTCATAGAGATAAATGCTAAACTCTGTCATAAAAGTGAAGTGTTTGTACATAATATATTTAGAATTTTGAACCAGGAAGAGCTTCTCCTTCCATGTCATCCTCTATAGCTTTTTGGCATAACCTTATGTCTTAAATGTGCTAGGGAAATCAGGTAAGTGCATGCTGGGGCTGTTTGCTCATTCACTCACATTACCAGATTGAGAGAGTTGTAAATGTTTTTGTAAACGGTGAGTTATTGGATTATGATTTCACTGTGCTTCAGAATTATGCAAGTCATGTAGTCTTGTACATCTACACCTGCAGCATTTTCAAACCAAACAATTCAGGCAGGGTTTCTAAGGGGATGGGAGGCCCACCTGTTGAAGAAACACGAGGGTCAGTGTTTCATTAACTGGCAGTCTGCCCTTTAAAATAGTAGACTAACAGGGAATTAATCTGCTTTACTGTAGTTAAACCTCAGCCTTTTACTTAATTGTGTAAGTGTAATTTTGTCTGTTTTGCTTAAGCTTCTGAAAAGCTCAAGAAAGCTACTAGGATGCCTGAATCACAGCATGGCTTTGGGCTCTCTTTTGCCCTCAGTTCTTTGACCTTCTTTGCTCTTGTTGTAAGGTCTTCCTAGATGGCAGCAGCTCGTCTTCAGTATTTACCAGCTTGATCTGTGGCATTGTCCACCTGAAAGATCCTAGTGGACCTAGAATCAGTATAGTAAAAAATGAATATTTATTATTTCCCCTACCAAACATCCATTCACTCTGTTTCTTCATCCATGGGGAACTTGTGTGTTCTCTGTTGCTTTGCTGGTAGGTTTGGCTTGACTCTGACTCTTCTTTGAGCCCCTCCAGCACAGCCAGGTCTAATCTATACAAATTTTGGTGATGCAATGTCTTTAGGACTGGGCTTGTCTGAAAGTGGAATCTCTTCTTCAGTTCATTCTTGAATCACACCCTCATTTGCTCCTCTTACCCCTGGCACACTTTTCTTCATACATATATATCCTTTTAAAATAGAGGTGAAGTGATTGTTCCTGTAGTTTGTCATTTAAGGGAATAAGGCACCTTCTCCCTTTTTTGGATTCCTTTGCTGGAAATCTGCACAACATTAAGCACAAAACACTTGTGCACTGTCACAGACCTCTGCAGCCTTCCCCAACCTGCTGATGGTCCCCTACACCTACTGAGGTGTTGCCATGCAGGCACAGCCTACAGACTTCATGAAGGTCTGTTAAAAAATTCAGCTACTTGTTTTCTTCCTTTCTTCTCATCAATCCCTTAACCAAACAAGGGGGACTAGACTAGATGATCTCCTCAACTCCTTTCCAATCCCATTTTCTGAAAATCTGTGGGTAAAAGCCATAATCTGATCACTACTTACCTCCGTGTTTTGCTTGAAAACCCTTTGCAGTACTGCCGATGAGAAAGGAGACAGTCTTGGAAGTAATTAGGCAGATAGTTTAATAAGGCTGCTGCTTTTCACGCTGATCAGATTGTTTGATGATTCTCTCTATGTCTCCTAACTTCTACAAAGTCTCAAGCCTGAACTCTCAAGCCTGAACTCTCTCTGATAGGGACTCCCTATTGGTCAGATATTTTCACAGTACCCAGTGGAATGATGCTCTGGCTTTCTTATGCTGCTAGGTAAAGATAAAAAAGTAAAGATACTAGCTCTGAGTGGGCACAGTTTGAGGTTTCACACCAATTATGAGCAAAGGTAAAAGATTCTATCCTTCCCAGCGCTAAGAAGTTCTCACTTACTGAACTGTAGCTTTTGTGGTTTATAATGTTCGCTAACCCAATTGAAGAATGTGCGTGTATTGCATAAAGTAACAGAAACTACATATATAAGAAAATGAGTCCTAGAACTAAATTTATCCATCAAATACTGATGGTCAAGACTGCAGGAAAAAGTATCTACTGCTGCTCTTAAAGGAGTTTTTGGTGTTTGGTAAGTCCATTTAACACTGAAATATTTACTGTATAAGAAGAAAATCCTGCTAGTGATGTCTGAATGCAAGAATTGAACATGAGCACATAACTTTTGATAGGTAAAGACTTATAGCCACAAACTACGCAATTCTGGAGTCTGGTCCTGATGTAACCCTACTTGGGTTGATTATTAGTGTTAATGCCCATCACCACGTCTGTTAGGGCACAAAGAACTTCAGCTCAGGACTGAGTGTAAGACCTGGGAGCAGAATCCTGCTCTCTTTTGCATAAATGTAAATGCTGAGATCAGTTATACAATATTCAGACTCTTTGCTGGCTCATTTCTCTCCTAGTGAGGAATAACACTCTCCAGAAGTTCAATTCTTCTTGAGCTTCTCAGAAGCTGGGACAACACGTTATCTAATGGAGATGGCATACCTTCAGCATGTCTGAAACCATGAATAAAATGAATTCAGCCACCCAAGATGTGTGATTACTTCTGCATAGCCATATTGCTTGAGGCATTCTGCTGTCTTTATTGCAAACCTATCCTCACACTTGTAAGGATACCACACATTTATTTTGAAATGTGAATGTAACTAATTTTTTTCTCCCCTGATTTGGAAGCAAAACAATATCGAATAAGTGTTTGCTTCATCTCTGACAGCCTGATGTCAACATAGTGAGCAAAGGTATGAAATGGAGCAAAACCCCTGTTGGCTGCAGGTAAAATAAAGGCTCAGTGTGGCATGATCTGTTTAGCCACTGACTGGTTAGAAGAGAGGAGTGCAGAGACTCCTGGCAAGGCAATGAAACAGATGGACAACTTTGCCAAACTAGAACTTTTTTCCTCTCGAAGAGGAGAAGAGAATCTGTAATGAAGGAGGTATAAATGAACTTTCTAGGAAACCAATAAGATTTGGGCTGTATCTTCAGCTGGTGCAAACTGGAACCTCATGAAGCAGTGAATCAGGGATTGGACCTATCGCACTTTTCCTTTCCTTTGAGTGAAGTGGTGAGAGGAAAGTGGCATTGCCCCTACCCAGGTCTGTGAATAGTAATGTATCTGCATGGTTATCAGGTAAGTCAGTGGCAGAACAAAGAGAACATATTCCATGATATATGGAGCATATGTGGCAAGACAATTCGGGACACTACGGTATACTTTGCAAATGTATCCCTAGCCTTAGATAAAACATTTGCTTCTAAAAGAAGCATTTTCAGAAGATAACCCAGAACCAGACTTAGGCTGTGAATCTGAGATAATCATTTGGCAGCGTTGCTCATTAGAAATGTTGGGGTCCAAATTCAGCCTTTGTGCAAGCTAGGGCAACTCTTTTGCACTCCTATACTGGGTATGCAGTTGGCAACCAGTTTTTCCAATTCCACTACATCCAGGGCATGCAGAAACATTACTCCTATGCCATACAGCATTTTATTGCTCATGGGCTGCTAAAGGATTATCAGTAATTCAGGTGATTTGCAGAGAACTCCAATAACAATCTTTCACTGAGCACTGTGCATGAGATAACGATGAAAATGTATTTCAGGCTGGAAATATGCCTCCTATCTCTTACCCAGTCAAAAGCAATTCTACAGCAGTGAGGTACTGTACTCTGAGATGGATTTTAATCTTCCTTACACTAGTGGAAATTAGAGAAACTTCAGGTGGAATCAGTAGAGTTGCAGCAACACAAATCAAGCCCTTTTTCAGCTGTACATGTAGGGAGAGAGACTTTTCCAAATAAGGGAGGACTGAAAGGCAGAATCGTCTCTCCGTATATTTTTGTCCCTGTATATACTGACAAATTTCAGGTAGAATGAATCAAGACAGGGTGAAGCACAAAGGAGATCAAGTAATGTGGACAAGAAGTAGTTGGTGACAACAGCAGTTAATACCTAGGAGGCTGAGAGAGGATTTAGTGGCTATGGCACTAGTACACAGATGGAGATAAAGCAGAGATAGTCAGCAAAGGAACAGTAAGGAAAGAGTCAGCAAAAGACAAATGGAATGAAAGCAGCAGCTAAGTGATTAGGGGAGTAAAACCCACTTAGAGGTATTTGTTCCCATCACCACGTGTGCTTGGCTGCCACCGGAGTACAAGGAGACAGTGTCTTGACAGGACAATTGAGCCCTTTTAGTGGGTAGGATATTTACTGTGACCTGTATAGTCAGGTAGTTATATGGCCCTCATCACCGTCATTTTTGATGGCAGAGGCAGTACTAAAATTCAAATTGCTGTATGCAGCTGAGCTTACCCATTTTGCATGGCAACCTCACCACGCCAGTGAATCAAGAGGGAAGGTTTCACCCCACGACCTTACAGTGGGCTGATATGAGGGCTGGTGAGCTTAGAGGCTGGCCTTGCAACTCCATCATGTGCTTTCTACTGTTAATATAATACATTAACTTTGTACTATAATTTACTCCTTTAGCCTGTGTCAGAAGATTGTTTTTCATAATGTCAGTGGCATTTTTCAAAGAGCAAACCAGCAATTTTTGCAAGATGCTGCTGCCACGTCCTGAGCACACATTTAAACACTATTGCCAGCCAAGCAATGAGGTGCACAGAGCATTTCTGTACCAGTGTAAAGTGGGGAAATAGAATTTCTGTATGCTTTCGAACTACTTGGAGCATTCCTTCAGCTAACAGACTCAAAGAACTGGAGACAACATGCACAAAACTGTGCTAAATAGGGATAAAAGAAACACAGATTCAATGCTTTCACTTGGTTGAGTGCATCCTGCTGCAGCTTTCTGACAACACTCTCGTGCTATCACTTAGTGACTATATAAGAAAGGTCCCTAAAGCCCTGGCCCTGCCGACCTGCAGACACTTGCAGAGAGACAAGCTGCCAGCCTCAAGCATGTGTCAGCCCAGAGGACTGACTGATATTTATCATTTCTCTCTTGAAGCACCCAGAGGCCGTGATCATGGTCTAAGACTCCCCTGGAGTTAGGTGTTGATCCACCCTGAAGAATGAAATTTTGCTTTTTAATAAGACAAAGAAGGTGGAAAGTGGAAAATTGTGGCTTTTATATAGCAGAACACCTTTTTTAGTACTTACATGTTTGCTTAAACCTAAGCATTTATAGAGTACCATAAGAGAGGCACTCATCTATGTGTACCCAGCTGTCCTTTGGAAAAGGAACGTTTTGAAAGATTCTACCTTGCAAGACCAAATCCTCACCTCCTGCAACTGAATGAGAGCCGCCTTTTCCTTCATTACAAGTAAATAGTTTTCAACATGGAGATTTCAAATGTACAATATCACGAGTAACACCCAAAGAGGTTAAAAAGTGTGGACAGTACCCCAGTTCAGCAGAGAGAGTAAAAAACAACCTCCTTCTGTTTGTGGGTTTTTTTGTGGGTTTTTTGTTCCTGCTTTTAACTTATGCCAACTGCCCCAAAATCTGTTCTGGCAGCTGGGTACCAGCACGCCAAATCTGGACACGTGCATTTCCAGCAACAGCCTTTGATCCTCTGCCACATCTCTTGTCCTGTTCAGGGTGAAACCATTACTCTGGCCAGGCAGATTTTTGGGATTGCGGCCACAGTCCTCCTGTGAGCACAGTGACCTTGGGGCTGTTTTGTACTGTCAACAAGCTGCAGAACAGCTACAGTACAGCTGAGGATGAGGCCCATAGATTTGGTCAGTGTAATGATTTACATTTGGTATGAGCGTTGCCCAGCTCCCAGCAAAGCTGTGCCAGAACAGTGGTGAGAGCTGCACTGCATTTAAATGAGAGCTTGAAAAGCATTTTGAGCTGTTCAGATGGTAAAGACATCTGCATGTTCGTTCATGTTTATAAAAGGCACGTATCTCTAAGTACCAGTGCACAATTTTAAGTTCACCAATGGCATGCAAAAATCGAAACAATACAGTCTTGGCCACTGATCTGTTGAATCTATTACCAAAAAGAACCAAAAAACCACCCCAAGAAACCATTCAGCACAGATGACTTCAATGAGACTTGCCCCATCTCCTGCAGCAAGTTAATTTCCCACAGAAAATAATTGACAGAGAATGACAGTTGCAATCCTTGTGTGTGAGAGAAAGAGACTGTCTCTGTATCTCAAAGCATATTTTCATGAGATTCTGGAATGGATCTGGTCTGGGATAATTGTTGCTGGAGACACTGAGAGGAACTGAAAGCACCAGCAGGCATTTTTTACTAAAACTAAGAAATTCTTCAAATGTACAACACAGTGTGAAAGGATTAGGAAAAAAAAAGGGGGGGTGGGGGGGTAGGGGGGTGGAGAAGAACAGAAAAAAATCCCCACACTAACCTCCCCCAACCCAAACCCTGCAGTTGTGAAGCAAAAGGAGCCCTCTGAACACAGACAACATTAGAGTCGACTCCCTGCAACTGAGATTTCTTGCAATCAGAGAAGACACAAGTATGATTTTTTCTTTCCTCATGCCCTGGAAAAAATTATTTTATATTCTGGAGGGAATAAGAAAACAAAATAAAAACTTGAAAGCAAGTGAACTTCACTAACAGCCTTCTCCCCTTCCCTGCCCCTTGGCAAAAGTGTTGGTATTAATTTATGCAGTTGCTGTGTAAAACTGGTCAGATATTTCCTGACAGAATGCTTTCCTGTTTGAAAATACTGTTTTGCCTGATTTTAATTACTTTTCTAGAACTTTCTTGTCTCCTTTCTGAGGCCTGATATGTCTGACTTGTTCATATTTCTTAATGTCCAGAGGTTTACTTTATAGGTAGCTCCCAGATTAATTGTGCAGCTGTGGAAGGGGCCTAGAAATGTGTGATGCTTGGGTGGGAGTGCTGACACATGCAGAAGACCCATAGACATCTTTTAAAAGCAACAACAGAGATCAGTAATGCACTTGCCTCAACTGCTTCTGGTAGTTTATTACTTATAAAATTCAGGAGTAAGTTAGAACCCAAGTAATTCACTTGCCCAGTACACACTTCAGTTATCAGATATTTTTCCCTGCCTCCAAAATCTACCAAAAAGAGGATATCCCTATTTTTTAAATCCTTTGTCTTATCATATGAAATACAGGTAGACTTTAAGCCTTCCCTCTACAGCACTTAACAAATGAGCCGTATATACAATGCAGAGCACAGCAGCTCTCTTCCAACATGGGGAATGGTATGGAATAGCATGTGGCAAATTTTTTTTCTTTTTAGTTTTTCCTCCCATATAGTTACTTTTGAGGTCCTCTTCCAACCCCTGACTGGGTATAAGACACCCCAAGAGCGGGAATGCCTTACTCTGGGGGATGTGAGCGGTTCCCCAGCACTGCTCTCCTCACAGCTGACTTTTGGATCACACATTGAAACAATTAAAACTGACATCAGCTGCAGAAATGGCTATGGTTTCCCATTAAAAGTTACTGGTTTTCATCCCTGTTAAAAAAAAAAAAAAAGCTCATATAAGGGATTTTGCATTTGATTTTGCAACTTTGCTCTGTACAGTTAAATTCTTTTATGCACCTGTCAGTAACATAATATTGCCTCAAGAATGAGATTTCCTCCAAGCATCTGTTTCAGCTGATTGAGTATTCTCTTACTGTATAAGAGTAGTTAATTGTCTCATGAATACATGTTATTTAATTTTCGAACAACATTAGGGACTCCTATGGCTTGTGTATGCAAATTCTTCGCGGCTGTAAAAGAGCCGTCAGTTTTCCATCTCAACGGGTCACTTTTAACGGACAAGGCAGATAATTAATTTTTTATATATATTTGTTTTGGAATAGAAAAGTATGGTTTAACACAGAGAACAACTGAGTTGATGTGAAAAGTTTGCAGAATTAAGAGCACTGGCAATGCAGATTGGGTTTACTCACAAAGTGCCTTTGTTGTGGACACATTGATATTCTAGATAAGTCCAGACACTTCTAGTTTTTTTGTTGTGTTTTTTTATTCCTGGCTTGCCTTAGATTTTTTCCTTTTTTCCTTTTTTTCCTTTTTTTGAGGTTGCCTGAGGATTTACAGTAGCAGTTCTGAGATGTACAAATTACAGTACTAAACACAAATTGAAGTGGAAATGGGAAATTAGTGCACTGCACAGTAAAGTCTGGCAGATAGATTGCTGCAGTTCACTTTAAGATTGCTTTGAAAACAATGCTGCTTTAAAAGTTGTCTTTGTGATCAGACTTTCCTTTTCACTTAGGAAAGAAAAGAGGGGGGAAAAAAAAAGAAAAAGACTTGTTTGTAACTTGAATTAACTTGGCATCATTACTTTGAGATAAAACCCTAGCAAAGACAAGGCAGACTGGCACTTTTGCACAGGTTACCACTTTAAATTAAAGCTTTCCTGAAGAGACAGCCTCAGGCTGGTGTAAATCAGGAGCAGCCAGCCCAGGGGCTGGGAGAGCACATTTTGATCCAGACAGCATATGCCAGTCTCATGACTATCAAAGCACAAGAGGTTGCTGTGGCTACAGAGGAAAAAAAAGTGTGGCTTTCCAGGACCTTTCCCACAAATCAGCGATGGCCAGCACTGGTGGATTTAGCAAGTGCGTTTCAAGCTGACATATAAATATGAATGACTGGGTAGGAGATGTGATATCCAAAAGGCCGAAAAAGCCCACTCTGTCTCAGATGTAGTGCCTACCATCCAGTTTTTTAGTGGCAGTGCGGTTAAAATGTTGGCTATGATAGTCCTGAAGGGGCCAGAGGCAAAGTTTCTCCATCATGGGTGAGCAATTCAAGGACTGGACGCTCTGCCTGCAGTACATTTTCAGTATTACTGTAAACCTGATACAACCCTGCCCTCAGTTAGCTCTTTCCCAACTGGATAAGCAATTGTCCCTGTCAAGGCTGTTTGATAATGCATTAGACCTATCCTGCATGTCTATGAGGTGGCGCATTTTCAGTGATATTAAAGAATAACTCTGGCTGCAGTAAAAGCAGCTAATAACAGTCCCTTGGGGCCCTCCAAAGACAGATTTATTTTATTTTTTTTTTTAAAGGCCAGAATCAGCACTCCTACATCAACTTTGTTCAATGTGGAATAATGAAAAGATTTTCTTTCTCATACAAGATTCAAGTACTGTGGATGAGTGTTTTATTAAAACAATAGAGATTTTTCTTCATGTGGTCATTCATTCAGTCTTCTTTCTGGTACATGGAAGAGCTAAAATGCTAGAAACAATTTTGGGCCAGTCTCTTGAAGGACTAGAGGCAGGTTGGGTGTGTTTGGGGGGGGTATGGAGGACTAGCCACGTGGTGAATAATCTTGTAACAGGAATGTAATCTAGAAAACAGAAAAATCTGGAGTCTGTTTAGTCTGCCGGGTAGACCCCCTCATGCAAAGCAAGAGCCTCAAGAAAGCATTAAAATAATGCAGCAGATGCACATTTCTTCCTTTTAATGAAAATATGATCTGTTTTGTAGTCATTAAAAGGAATAGCCAAACTGTCTTTTCTGACCTGCTCATTATAACAGTAAAAATTGTAGCAAGACTCTTTTTCTCATGATTTAGTTTATGTAGTTTGTAAATTACTGCCTGGGCACTGACAGAGTCTACAAAACCTCACTGCTTCATCATCCAGGTCACTAGTCTTTCTGATGTGCATGAACCTGCTATGAGGGGATAGTTACCTACTCCTGTGTCACTGCTATATGTACTCAACCTCTCCAGGATACATCTGGCCTACAAATACACACATACACACATATGCATATATAAAAAGAGTCTCCCCGTTCCTTTGTAGTCCCTGTTAATTTGATGAATGTCTGTTTTCCCTATTTGATGTTTAAATCAAAATTTTTCAGGGTGAGATGCTGTTGCTTGACAAGCTTATATCATGCCTATCCCCCTTTCTACCATATCACTGATAACGGTGACATCAGCACAAACAACTACACCGGTTACTTTACAGAGAAGGAATGGAATTAAGGGTGAAGCCAACGCTACCAGAGAAGACCCTGAGTACATGAGATACCCAGTAGGACTGGCAGATACATCACAGTGTGCCTACAGACAGCTGGAAGCCAAATGCTTCTTACCAGGGTGTCTAAAGCAGCATTGGACACCTATACGTCTTTAGATAACCAAATACCAATGTGAGTGATTTACTTGAAGTCACAGGTTATAAGATGCTCATTGAAACCCATTGCCTTAACCACATGTTCCAGCCTTCATCTCAAATTCCCACTTGTCAAAGACAAAAAAGATGCTCAGGTCCTTGCTGCCAAATTGTCTTCTGGAAATATATGCTGCTTCTCACTAGTGGTAGCCTGGAAGGTTATACACAAGCCCCTGGTAACAGGGAAAATAAAGGAAAGGCAGCAGATTGTTCTCACAAGTGGTAATTTATCATTGGATTTGACAAGGAGACAGTTAGCAGGGAGTGTGTATCCACATGGGAGGTGAGGTAATGCAAGCAGAAGCATTAAGTTTCTGTGGGTCACATTTTGATAGCTGATGGCACAAAATGCAATTAGAGAGGAAAAAAATTAGATTTAATGACTTCCCATCTACAAACACACGTGCTCAAGATGCATTTTACACCAGCTTCATAGTCAAATGTAAAGTATTGAGTAATTGCTTAATTTGAGAGACCAGCTCCTCAAGTCTTAGGCCAAGAAATCAAGGCCAGTTATCTCAGTGTGGAGGAGATTAAAGATTAGAGAATCTTTCTAAATATTCATAAAGTGCTTGAAGCACTCTGTCGATATTGAAGAAGGGGGGGGGGGGGGGGTGCAGGGGGGGGGGGGGGGGGGAAGAAAATAAAAAAAAAGACAAACAAAGCTACCCCCACAGAGGTCCTTGGATAAAATTTCATTCCATTAAGAATTTTATGTTCTGACTTACTCAAGACCAGGGAGGAAGGATGGTTCTTTCATTCTAGGTCAGCCACTTTCTGTCTGAAATGGATGTTTTTTTCTGCAAACTCATTACATCACCCACTTCCTTAAACATATTAGGACCTACCTAACCTTTTTAATGTCCAGTACCTACATGGCATCTGACTTTATTGTTCAGTTTTAAAAGGAAATAAATTGTTTAGATTTCTTATCTTGCTCTAAGATTTTGAAGAGTCAGGGTCTCCAAGTTCGTAGAGCAATTTGCAAAATGAGGCTCTAATCTCTGTGAGAGGTCATAGGAGTTACGGTAATGCTTTCTTTCTGATAATAATGAGAAAAAGTTTTATTTTTGTCTAAAATCATATTCAAGGAAAAAGTAATTGGGTTGTACTGATGCAATATTTATTTATTTTTAGATAGCTCTATTTTCAAGTATTTGCACCCATCATAATTTTTAAAAATTGCAAAATTTAAGAACATAAATGTACAATCCTATTAATGTTTTTATGTTCGTTCTTTAATTTAACAGAAGAATCTGTTAGTCCTTTTTTGGTCCTCAGTTTGGCTGCCACTAAGAAATTAAATGTTATAAGGTATTTCTAACATGGTTTAAGTTATGTCTAGAATAAGTAAGCGCAACTGAGTTATCTGAAAGGGGCAGGGGGCGAGATTGCTTTAACATTCAGCTGAAACCATTACACTGAGGATTTCTAACTGAACTTTAGCCATGTAAGAGTTAAGAGTTTAAGTTAGTTGTCTGTCAGAACAGTAAAGTGGATATTTTCACAAAGCTGTTCATCTTGCCTTGAGACAGATAAACAAACCAGTAGCCTGAGTCCCATCAGGAGAATCTACCTGTTTCCAGTGAAGGAGTTACTTAAAAAGGTATGACTTAATCAGTTTGTATTTGATGTCTGGCTGTTGGATAAATCCTACCAAAGTGAACATTTTGAGAAGACAGACTAAAACCACATCACAAAGAATATTCAAATAGACAAGAAGACATATATAAATCAGACCACTTCTCCTCCTTCACAGACGTCATCACTCACAAATCATCTTCTATGTTTGTTATAAAAATAATTAATGGCCCAATTACAACTTATTTTTTCCCACAGTACTTCAGACACCTAATTTGTGTAGGCATGCTCAGAAAATCCCAGAAAAATTCTGTTTGCATCTGTAGGAGCCTGGAGATCTTTGAAAATCTGGTCCTAAGGGGATGTAAAAATGCTGTCCTGTGTTTTAGCCTTTATTATGTGAACTTTTCTGCTGTCATGTGCATCCCTTACACTAATTAAATGTAATGTGGTAGAAAGAGTGAGTGTTTTTCTCCAAATATGTTGTAAGCTACACAGCAGCATTTACAAACTGCTTTTTGACCAAAGACAGTGCTTTGTTAACTCCAGTACTATGCGTACAAATATGGTTTGTTAAAGACTATTTTTGCCAAACAAACCACCGTCTTCAACAGCTTGTAGTATCCTACTCAGCTTGTATGAGTTGCAGGAATGCTAAAGCTTGGACTACTTATGTGACAAGAAAAGGATGCTGGTAAAGCCCATAATACTGCTTTTCTCTTTAAATAAAATATGGTGTGAATTCAACATAAAAACAGACATCAAGCATGCTGCCTGATAATTTGGCTTGGATTCTAATCAACAGCATGTTTACTCAAGTGAAACATGGTGATAAATACACTGCATCAGAGGCACACAGTGATTCACTGCAAAATCCTCAGTGTTAAATTGGCTTTTTTTCTTTTTCCCCCCTAAATGAAATTTTTTCATTACTTGAACAGAGACAACAGAAAGCAATTTCTTCAAAGAACCTTGTCAGTCCAACCGTGCCTTTATCAGTCTACCCAATGAGCCTGAAGCTTCTATAACATTACTTGTAGCAAGAGAATTATTTAAAGAGGATTTGCATTGAAATTCCTGGGTTTGGAGTTGTTTGTTTGTTTTTTGTTGGTTGTGTGGTTTTGTTGGTTTTTTTTTTTTTAAAAAAAAAAAAAAAGTTTGCCTTCAGCAAATTCTCTTTCTTATAATTTTCCTTAATTTCTTTTACAGAAGTGACAATTGGGAATGCCACCAGGGAGTCACGGAGAAGTATGAAGGGAAGAAGTCTTCATATAAGACTTGTTTAGATTTATTTTGACAGTTGCAGTGAAGATTTAGAAGACTTATGTCAGAGTTGTTGCCTTTTATCTATTGGACCTCTTGGGTAAGCCTTCCCACCTTCCTTTCTTCCCACTGTCATTTCCTCCTTCTTTCCTTCATCCTTTCCTCAGTCCCTTTAAATCCTGTAAATACATACCAAACAGACTTCTGACAGCAAAAATACAATTCCTCCTGAACATACTTTCCCAAGCAGGCCAGCCTTCCTAATCGACTGAGGATTGGAAAAATGAGCCCCTGATGAAAGCACCGAGCGAGTCATGGAGGCTGCTGATCTGCTTTGCTGTGCAAGCAGTAAACCACAAACTCAGAAGTGCTCAATTCTTCCTGTGACATTTATGACCAGATTTTCCAGCTTAGTTCAATGCCTCATGTCCAATGTCCTGGGGAAAATCTAGCCTTTAAAGTCATTCTTCTTGCATGACTTTCACTCAAGTCCATATGTTAGTGGTCTCTGAGGTCCTACAGCCAGCCCAAAAGATGTGTCAGGCTGAGGGATGAAGATAAAAGCTAGACCAGAGGAATCTGGGCTTATTTTGCTTCCTAAATGGTAGCTGAGTTCTTTGGAAAACCTTGCCTTTAATCTCAATTCTCCATCTGTATTATGGAGAATTCTCCTTTCTTCTACTGTTTATACATCCCGTTTGCTTGGAGTATAAGCTCTTTAAGGCCAGGATGGTCTTTCATGAAGCACTATGGGACCTTGATCTTGGTAAAGTTCATAGGTACTTCCATAATATAGATAGTGTAGTATCACCTCAGTTCCCACAGATGAGTGTCGTGCATATAACGTATTGATTTTCTCCCTCTTAGTGAGTCCTGCTTTTTTCTCTGATGTTTTAGATGGATAAAGAAGATACAGGTTTATGAGGTCAGAGGCCTAACAGAAAGAGCAATTTAACTGTGCAACAGTAAAAGGAAATCTGGGCAAAATATCAATCTGCAAGGGGGAAAACAATTCAAAAAATAAATAAGGAGCTGAAGAAAGACCAAATTTGAAAGAAAACTCCCCTTTGAAGGAGATGGAAGATGAAAGGCAAATGATCTTTAAGATTAAAAAGAACTACCCAAACAGAGGTCCAACATGATTTTGTCCTAAAGTAGTAAAGGGGAGAAACAATTAAATAGACTTAATAAGAAAGATGGAGAGGAAGATGGAAGAAATTATAAGTCAACAGAAAACAATGATAGAAAAGAGAAAAGTAGGGCAAGTAGGAATTAATAAAAAAGGAAGAGCCTTTGTAGGCTAAGAAGCCGACACAGCAGCATATTATTTTAAAGAGACAGAACTCTACTTCCTAGAAGCTTGTTGGAAAAGCTTGATATGAAAGTCTCAGCTGCTTTCTTATGTATCTGCTCTCCATTTTTAACTGGCAGCCCTCTTTCCCAGCACATTTTTCTTCCTACTTTCCCCCCTGCAGTCTTCTTTTATTTATAGGGCAAGAGTAAGTGAATATCCATCACCACTGCCTTGTGTCCATCAAGGATCTGCTGATACCCACCTGCCTCCTACAGCACAGTAAGGGTGTCAGGACGAGTTGTAGAAACTGTAACTTGTCTCAGTATCAGAAGTAAAGCAAGGAAACCCTGGCTCTGCAACATTTGTGGAAAGTATGTTTAAAAACTCTTAATGGTCATGCTTGAAAACTGTGATCAAGTAGCTTACTCCTGCAAAATAAGTATGAACTTGCCGATGTTAAGTTTTTCCCTAGCTAAAAAGTGATCATTCCAGTTGTACTTTCCATTACACCGTCAAACCCACTGAAGAACACAATTTTTGTTATGATGCCAAGGAGGGCTCACATGTGCTCGCATTCATTACCAAACTGATGAAACCAGGCTCTTGGTCCATTTCTTACCAAAGGAAATCTAGACAGCAACATCTATGCAGAAAATGCATTTTCACAGCAGAGTTCATTTTAATGGTGACCCTATGTGAGCAGGCGCTTGGCAATATGTTAAATCCATTTAAAAATGCCATCTTGAAACATCAGATGAAAGAAAGCTGGGCATACACTCCTGAAAATGTAGGCCAGAGGTAGCTAGGCAATTTTACTTCTTTGAATTTGAAATGAGGAATCATACTCACTGACCTTCCAAACTAAACCTGTGTATGGCAGATTGCATTTAAACCTAGATGCAAAATAAATGTATTGCATACACACGCACAAATATAGGACTTTTGCATACATGTAATTCAAAGCAATTTTCCAGGCAATTTTCTGTCTTCACTATCATTCATAGTATAAGTAAATGTCCCAGCAGTGGGTAAATCGTAATCCTTACCTTTTTATGGCAATTTTTTTTTTCCCATTTTCTTTTGTAAAATGTTTGCTAAAGACCTTGATTTATTCTTATATAGACATGGAAAGTGAAGACCTGTCTGTAATCTGTGAAGCGCAAAAAATGAATGTTAAAGAATGCATGACGGGTCCCAGCTAGCATAAAATATTAATAATGCAAGTAAGGCTGTGTGGATATTGCAAGCCTGCTGCCATCTAATTAGAGCACATTGTCTCCTAGCAAAGTTATAATACAAATGTTTCTTCTGCATATTCCCAAACTCCGTGCTCCCCACCCCCAAAATGCCTGTGGGAATTTAGCATCTTCGGGGTGTTTCCCTCAGAGAGTTAGGTTTGGGGTTTTTTTTCTTTTTTTTTCCCCTACTCTAACCTAAGGTGAATGAAAAGAAGAAAACCAGGGTGTTTTTCAGAACTGGTGTCTTTCTAAGCATCCTACTTACTGAAAGCAAAACCACTGGACATGCTAGCATATAGGCTACTAGCAAATTAGTCCTAGGACCTTAGTCCTGCAGGGCACTCCAAATGGCAGAAAAGAGTTTGGAATTTGGACTGACGTCTTTTCAGGTTCAAAACCATCTGAAGTTTCACTTGACTCACACAAGTCCTTCTCTCATGATTATTTTTTAGTGTATTTTAACAATTTTAGATCTTTAGACGCATTCCCTTAGAAGGGAGATTTAAGTTTCCCTGGTTGGATTAGTCCACACCATTCAAGTTCCTCTTGATGGATAGATAAAACACAATCAGTGAGTAATCAAAAAAGAGTCAGTCTTTCAACATTGCTCCTACATCCTTCACTGCCACTGATTAAAGGAAAAGGTTCACAGTATGTTCTAGTCTCATCACTTTGGCTTATTGGTGTCTAAAGCATGAGATGAGGTTGGGAACACAGACCCTTCCAAAATCTGAGTTGTCTCTCTTTTGTCTGAACAGGAGTGTACAGGTGAGAAGACTTTTTTTCTGAACTTCTCAATTACAAATAAAATGTTAGGTAGGTTCTGTGGCTGTTTTACCCAGGCTAAAGAACTGAATGCTCTGAACTAACACTATGGTATCAGACATCTATAAAAAGAGTGTTTGTAAAAAGAGAAGGATCTAAGCACTTGATACTAAAGCTCACACTTCCAATATGGACAACAATTGGGTTTTTAAATGTCACGAGCCAGCCCCAAAGATACAACAAACTTGGCTTATAAATAATCTATTAAAACTAGATATTTTGTTTCTAGCCCTGAAATTGCATAGGGGTTACATTTGCAAGCTTTCTTTCTCATCACAGTATTGTCTCATTTCCTCAATGCCACACTTAACATGGCTTTCATTTAGCCTGCTGGTATCCTACTATCAAAAGTGTCAACACCTCAACAATGTGATTCTGCATAGTGCACTGTGGGACCCAGGATGAGAAATGCTTTATCAATGTAAAATCATAACTACTGTAGTCAAGGGTTCATGCACATCTGTCAGTGCAATTCTTACATCAAAATTTTTTGCAGAAGGTCATTTTCCTTTCAGCAGCTCACATAAGCATTTCACACAAGACTGCCTTATTCTTCACAAGGTATGGCAGGGAATGTTTCAGGTCTTGCCAGATGGCCACTACTACAGACCTGGGAATACTTAGGTGATAGTTTCTTGGTTAATTCTGTGTTTGTAACACTCTTTTCAACAACTGCAGTCAGTGAATTATTTTCTCCCTGATAGTAATATTGAACTACTTTAAAGCAACTGACTAGACTGTAGCTTCACTACAAAGTCTGAGTGTATGTAATAATAAATCACAAGTATATTTTTGTTTACATCTTCTGTCTAAGGACTGCAGAGAATTCCACATGAAATCTTGTGCTTGAAGCAATGCTTATGAAAGTGTTAACTTGAAAAAGGCAATCTTAAAAAAGGAACTGCTGGGAATTTGCTTATGATGAATGTAGGGCACGATCAGCCATGGAGATTTTACAGTATTTCTCACATGGTCTATTAAATGTGGTTGTCATGTCCCATCTGACATGATCTCATTTCTAACTTAGATTTTGTCAGTGGTAGTCAGGGCTTTTCACTTAAGTAAAGACAGTCTCAGCCCCTGGCACGGATTGTACCTTCTAGGAAAGCATCCGGCATTTTGATTGAAGATTCTACAGGAATCACACTTTCCTCTCATCTGTGAAGGATTTTGTTGTATCTGTGAAGGATTTTTTGGGTTTTTGTGAGCAAGAAGGTCCTATTAACAGACTCAGTTTATTAGATTAATTCTTGTCTGTAAGTAATAAACCCAAATACTCACAAATAATCAGTTAAGGTGTGTGGCATGAAGCACTCAGACCCCCGACCTCGCTCAGAGTGTCCCACACCTTTTTGCACTTACAGATAATGGAAACACCCAGATATCTAGTGTTTACAGTTTTCATTTCTTGTGACTGGGGACTCTCTGATTCCTATGTTGACAAGTAACAGTTCAACTCACTTGTTATCCATGCTAGTCTGGGAACACATTGCAGCAAAATGTGTGACTTTGCTCATTAGCATCCCAGTCATAAGAGTCATCTTTCTAATTACCATCCTGACAAGGGTATTTGAACAGGTGTCTTCTCTGGGGGGACATGATGAATCTCCATCCTTTATAGATACAGTATTCATTAGACATTTCTTCTTCATTCAGTATTGCATTTACCTTCTGTCATGGACCAGTGGTTTTTAATTCTTCGTTTATTACAGCACTTTAGCTTCTTAGAGTATGTCAGCATCACACATTGGAGTGCAGTACATTTCTCCATCATCTATCAGAAGCTGGTCTACCTGGTGAACTGGAAACAATATGGCTAAATCAGAATTCAGCTGAAAAGTAGGACTTCCTATAACTATTGCAACACTGCACTAGTATTTGAATTGTTGGGAAGACCCAAGATGGTATTTCAATTTGGTGCTGCATTGTTTTGTGTAAGATGAACCAGGCAATTGTTTCTTTGCTACCTCTGCTTTCGGCGCAGATGTGGTGTGTGCAACATCAATGGAGTGTCTCTGCTCTTCCTAGGAGGTGTCATAGTAGCTATAGGTCACAGTAGTCTACTAGGATACTGAATTTTCAAGGACATAAGCTGCTCCAGAAGATGACCCAAGTTTTTGGCAGAAGTCCTTCTTTGTCTTGACTCTAGGTGATAAAGTTCCTAATGTGGATGCTTTTGGAAGTGCTTACAGTCAAATGGCCCAAGCTGTAGTTGTTGGGGAACCCTCCTTGCCTACTTTGGGCTATTCTAGCCATACATCTTAAGGGTGGTTCAGGAGACCAAAGATCAGACCTTGAGTTCCCCTATGCACAGACCATGCTAGGAGTAGGTCAATCTTTCAATCTGTGTGCAAGAATGAGTTACTAATGGTGAAATCCAGCCGAAGCAGATTAAAGGATCTAATGGTGGGTGCAGAAAGTAATCTGAAGTGCCTGATCTGAATGCCCAGTCCTGCTTTGTTTTAAGATATTGTTCCACCCCAAAGAACAGATTACTAATTGGCTAGAAATTAAACATACTTTTAAGCTCATAAATACTTTTAAAATACTGAGAATCTCAGCAGACAGTGTGTGGTGCCTGCGTGTTGCGGGCTGCCGGGCGGCTCCTGTGAGGCGGTGCCAGCAGGTTCCCCCGTGCCCGATGGCCAACGCCAGCCGGCTCCCAGCCGGGCCCGCCGCTGGCCACGGCCCAGCCCAGCGGCCACGCTGGCACCGCCTGGGGGGCGCCGCTTACACCGGGGACAAGGGACAGATCCTGCGGCAGCGCCAGGCGCCGGAGCAGAGGTGCCCCCCGCCCGCGGGGCAGCCCCCGGCCAGGCAGCCTGTGCCCCCCGGCCCGGCCCGGGGAGCCCCGGGGGAGCAGCTGCCCCCCGCAGCCCGGGGAGGGCCCCGGGCAGGAGCGGGCCGTGCCTGAGGGCCGGCACCCCGCGGGGGGGTGAGGAGCCGCCCCTGAGGGGGCAGCAGCGGCAGCGGCAGCGAGTGCGGGACGGGCCGCAGCCCCGGGCCGGCAGGCAGGGCCGGCTGGGGGGAAGGGGTGGCGGGACCGGGGGTTGTTTCTCCTGCCCCGCTCCGGGCTGGCTGGCAATCGGTGCCGCCGGTGTCCCCGAGCGGGGCCGGTGCTGGCTGTGAGGGCACCCGCTGAGCGATCTCCCCCTGCCCTCACCCCCAGCCTGTCGGTGCATTTTCTCTGCCCGGCCCAGCTGAGGAGGGCAGGGACCAAGTATGTCAACCCAGCAGAGACAGACAAAATATTGGAGCAATATGCCAAAGCTGCAAATGATACATCCAAAGCACATTAGAGACAAAGGCAGGAAGAGAGCCTGGGTCGCTTTTCTTCTTCATTACCTGTTTTCAGCAAGTTTCAGAAGGTTCAGGCTGCAGATCCACTTACGTCTGTCTCTTCCTTTCCCCACAGACTCTGAAAAGTATGTGCTCCTTGACTATCTTTCATGTATGTGCGTCCATTTAACAGCAGAACTTTTTTTTTTAATTATTATTCCCCTTTCCTTTTTTCAAATCTGTGCTTTTACTTCTGAAGATGAAAACCCACCACCCTTGTGGAAGTAGCCTCTTGCAGGTGCCAGTGTCACCAAGGTGGAAGAAGTTATACTTCACACACATATTTTATGATTGGGAAAAAACCCAAAACCAACTGAACTTGCTAAGCCATGTAGGAGAAACAGATTTTAATAAGGGCATAGATTCAAGCCTACCAATTACCTGCCTGAATTTCTTTCAGTGTCAGCACAGCACATTTGTGTTGAACTTTTTCATTTGCCTTGAGTTCGGTGCAAGGTTAGTCTTGCACTAATCCTTGAGATTGGGAATTACCTTAACATTTTCTGCTAGATGAACTTGGACAGAAATACAGGAATCATTTGAATGTCTTACAATTACCTCTAGCCTCCTGCGTGTGTGCATACATGTAATAAATAAACAAGTCCTTACATTTTGTCCCATTAAAGAGCCTGTGGAAGCTTTTTTCAGTGCTAGGCTAACAAGTTGAGTGTTTACATTCCTGTAGAGGCACTCAAAGTTTGCCTGCTTTTAAATCCCTCTCCTCATTTTCAGCTTCCTCTCTCTCAATTCACATTGGCGCCAAGCAAACAAGATATTTGTGTCTTCTTCATTGGATTATGTATATGATACATATTGAAGGAGAAGAATGTAAAATATATGAAGGCTGAGCTAAGAATTCAGTAAGGCTTTCCCTGGTCTCTAACAAACCAGCCAGATGGTTACTCTATAGGACGGCCATGCTTTGAACTTGTGTTAGCCAACAGACTGGTTCCTGAAAATGGGGGATCTATTAATGTAGAAAAACCTCAACAAAAAATTATGACCCTTATCCTCACCCTTTCAGCTTTCAGATCTAGCATTAGCAGTCCTGCTTCAGGCCTCTGCAAAACTTACAGGATCTGTCTGCTCTGACCACATTACAAACCCAACACCTTTCCTTGTTAGGTATTCCCTAGTGCCGGTTTGCCATTGAGTAGTTCCAAAAGTGGCAGGAATATATCTGGTAAATCTGAGAATCAGTATCAAATTCCACTGGGCATATAAGAATATCCTTAATTTCTACTTCTGCCACAAAGTGTTTAATCATATGCTTAGCTTGGAGTCCCATCAAAGGCAATTACTGTTAAGTGTGTGCTTCTATATTTAATTGAAAACTCATGACCTTCAGAAAAGAAACATAAGTTTTCATTTAAGGTATTTGTTGCTTTTTTGGGGTGAAAAGTGATTTGTGAAATGCAAGTTAATGTCAACTCTTATAAATTAGTTTACTGTAGGTGAATAAAGAGAATTCATGCTGTAAAGTGAACATTTGTTGAATCAGCAGCTCATGCCCCTTGTTTTTTAAGCATTTATTTGAGTTGTAAGTGTATAGTAGGATATTTACCCTGTTCCCTCCATCTGAGGTATCTGAGCTGTTCTTAAAACTCTCGAGCAAAATTTCCATTCAATAAGGCTAAGTATTGCTGCTTCGCCAGTCTAAAAAAGAATGGTCAAGTACTGACATTGAAGGGTCAAACGTTTGTTTCTTAAAACACTAACACAGCATCCTGGTTCACTCAGGGATGAATAATGAATATTGTTGGAAATTAAGTGAATTTTAAAATACATGATAAGGAAACAGAAATGCAGAGCAGGGAGGGAGAGTTGGAAAGCACAGTACAGAAATGACAGTGGCCACTGTCACTGTGCTTTCCCTCGAAACTTGATTGTGACAACAAATCATTTGCCTCTGCACAAAGATGATGCCCATCCTGGTTTGGTATTACCAATATTTCTAATACCTCTTAACTTCAAGCTGGAGTAATCTTTTTTTTTTTTTCCCCCTCCCAATGAACGAGAATAATCACATGTTAAAGCCAAGTGAGTGCCTAACTATGAAATCTTGGCCATATAGAATGCCCTGGTATGAGCTGTGAGAAGACCATGTCATATTTCTGCATGCAGCTTGTCTACAGTCTTGATAGTAAAAGAAGTTCTCATACAACATTTTCAGGAACACTCAAATATTAACAAATTCTGGATGCAGATCTATTTGATGGATACAGGGAGATTTGGCTCTTTCAGTTACAAACTAGTTAGACAAAGCAGTCCATGTGAACTTGCATTGAAATAAGTTAAATTTACTTTAAGGTCTTCATAGCAAACTGCAGTCATATATTAAATGCCATTTTAGTCAACAAGTCAGCTGTGGGCAGAAACCTATAAGGAAAATGATGGAACAAGTGACTGTCAAATCTAAATGGTTATGCCATCTATATGGGATTATATTTAGTGAAATATTTTTAATACTCTATTATAACAAAACATCCTCTGAATTAAAATAAAATTTAATTAAAAAAAATAAAAATAATATTGCCACAGTTGTTTCTTAAGAGTGAAAAAAGTAAAAACCTCTGATAGTCCAAAAAGGACTAAAAGAAAACTGAGTATTAGGAAGGAAACATGAGCTAGATTCATCCTTGGCTACATAGCGAGGTCAGTGGTGTTCCAAGGAGAGTCTCTCACATGAACTAGAGTGTGCTTGATCCTACTTCTATATCTAATACCTTTGCATGTCCAAAGAGGAGCAACAAGTCTGGTGAAGGGTTTAGAGCACAAGTTTTATGAGGAGAGCTGAGGGAACTGGGGGTGTTTAGCCCGGAGAAAAGGAGCTTGAGGGCAGACCTGATCGCTTCCTACAACTGCCTGAAACGAGATTGTGAGGTGGGTTCAGTCTCTTCTCCCTAGTAACAAGCAGTAGGACAAAAGTAAATGGCCTCAAGTCATGCCAGGGGAGGTTTAGATTGGGTATTAAGAACAATGTCTTCACCAAAAAGTTTGTCAAGCACTGGAATGGGCTGCCCAGGGAAGTGCTTGAGTCACCATCCCTGGAGGTATTTAAAATACATGTAGATGTGGTGCTTAGGGACATGGTTTAGTGGTAGACTTGGCAGTGTTAGGTTTAATGGTTGGATGCAATGATCTTAAAGGTATTTTCCAACTTAAATCATTCTATGATTCTGTGATTCTAATTGATTTTTATTTTATTTTTCTTATCATAGTATGAAGATGCAGTGCCAGAGCAGGATTCTCCTGCTGTGGAGATTAGGTGCTGTGGAAACACACACTGAAAAAGCAGATCTTCCCTAAAGAACTTAAATGTAAAAAGAGACCAAAGACAAATTAATGCAATTACCCTGGGAACCTGAGGAAAAGAAAGGGACAGTACTGTTCAGTATGAAAGGACACAGTCTCAGTAGGACTTTTGAATTATCAGAGGAAAGAAACACATCTAGGGTTACATTTACCTGTCACACCTACATTGATCCTGATGGCACCCTGTCTTCCTCTCTGTCTAATAGGTAGGAAAACATAACCTGTGGAGCATTCCTATACCTCTTTACCAACTGCTCATGTAGCTTAGGCAATGAGCTTACACTAGATGCTGAGCATGTCTAAACATACCTAACACAGCTAAAGCTAGCAAAGATGAATCTCAAGTGATGGGAATTTGAATGAGAATTTTGCCTTGAAGTCAAGTAGGAAAGGCTGGGGTTTTCTGTTCACTTTTATTTTAAGGTATGTTAAGATAACCCTTCCCTGCTCCCAACCAAGATTCCTTGCCTGAAGGACAATACAAGCAGAAAATGCTGTCTGAATTCATGGATGAGCACAAGAATGGCTATAGAGAATGAAGATAGCCCAGAGGGATCACAAGGAAAGATTATAAGCTTTGTTCTAACCTTGCTGAGCTTGAACTGGTACATAATCACACACAAGATGATGTTAGTTCGCCTGCAGGGAGTTTCTGGAGTAGAGAAATCGATCTCTGAGCTTCCTGCTTAGAAATTATGAACATTTATTTGAGATTTACTTCCAAGTGAATGACAGATCAAGATTAGGAAGGACCAAGGAAAATGGCCTTATGAAATCCAGGAAACGCTTAGTAGATGGGAGGAGAGGCAGGGTAGAAACTAGAGTCAGAACTTACTGTATAATTCTGGGCTTTCTTGATGACACCGTGGCTACAGCTAAACCAGCTCTGGTGTGAATTATTGTCTTTTTAGAGGGGCTTAGAGGTTCTGTAATGGAACTTCCAGCAGACAGATATTGGGGGATCTTCCTGGGAATTTGGGTGGCTTCCAAAGTTTATGAGTGGTTATTCTTTTCCTTGCTCACTGAAAATAGGGGAAGATTCTCTGATTCAAAACTGATTAATCTGTTGACAAAACAGTTTGCTTTCATTCTTGGAGGTTGTGTCTCTACTGCTAAATTAAATGGGGAAAAGAAAATTTCTGCAGTCCTGAGGTGCCTTCACGAGATATGATATAAGATCACGTAAGTGTGTTTTACTATAGAAAGCCTGCTGGGGGTGGCTTTGGAGAACTGTACAAGGTGGAAAGACAAATCACACCACGCTTGCCACACAGCCTCCTGAGGGCAGTCCTGTTCCTCAGACTATACCTGGGCACTGCCTGGGAGACCATTAACTGACAAAAAGACAAATCCACACCAAAGAGCATGTTAGGAATTAAACAGCTTTGGCAGTCATGGGTTCATACTTTAGCCAAATGCCCTGTTATATTTGGTGCTGTATAGTTTGGGAAACTGGAGTAGCAACACTACCTGGCTTTCCTTGCTATGCTGACATTGTGCTCCTATGCATCATCAACAGTAGCTTGAGGTCACTTTGGCTAGAGATGGGATACAGATGTGCTTGTTCTCCTGTGCTTTATGAAGTGCCACATCCTTAATTCATTGGTCTGCTTCTAGCATATTTTTTTTCTCCTGTAAAAATGAGGAACAAGAGCAAAAGGTTCTCATGAAGGAAACTGGAAAGAGAAAAAAAACCTAATCCAGAACCAGTGTAAATCAAATTCTTCGGTGACAGTCACATCTTTGCTCTGATCCATCCTACCCATTTTAAGACCTCTAACTGAGGGGACTACACTAAGACTTAAGTGATCTTAGGTTTCCTCTGCAGTCAAAAGGAGAAAGGAAGAAAAATTAATTTTTTAGGAAGTTGAAACTCACCCTTTCAGAAGTGCCTTTTCCATCAAACATTTTGCGTATTTGTTAAGTGTTTAATCAAACACAATATATCACATCAAAATAATTACTTTTGTGCTTGTTCCACCAATGATTACTATTTGCAATTATTAATCAGCATCAGTTACAAAATATCAATTGTCAAATCACTCAAAAATTGGGATAAAAACTACCAACCCATAAGGCTTTTAGAAGAAGGGAATACAAGTTGGTTTTGACATACACAACCATTTCTGATTTGAAAAACAAAAGCAGAAGAAAAGAGAAATTGTGTTACATGGGAGGTGTAAGATAAATGATGGAAAAATGAGTAAAAATCTTATGCAGAGAAAGGACAAAATTTTCATTTAGCTGTGGGTCATGGGGCAGGAGTAAAAGCTTAAGTAATGGCAATAATAGCACAACTAATGCATTTTTAACAAAGGCTGAATCAATATTAGCAAAGGTTGTTTGCAGAGGAATAGAATTTTACTGTTGTGGAAAACATTGGAAAGGAAAAAAGATCACAACCAATGCAGAAGACACAGAGGAACACAAATGAATAATAAGGAAAAGGAACTAACTTCTAAGGTGGTCAAACTGCTGCTTTTCTCTTGAAGAAACTACTACTCCTATAGCCGGGTAGAAGGAGGTGGTTTGCCTTCCACTGTCTAGAAATGAAGGCATCTTCACGTATCAGTAAAAGAGGTGTCAGGCCTTGTCTCCCCTACAGCACCATAAAGGTTGATGTAATAAAGACTTAGTACAGTAGTGTCCCAGTTTCCACTGCATCAGTTTCAAGGCCTTACGTGCTTGCACTCTACAGCCACGTAACCCAGCCACAAGCTACTCAGCTGCTATCAGTCACAGAGTGGCTGCAGTGGCAGAACTGCAGGTAAAAGCAGTAGGTACAGATACCGGTAGCAATTCCCACAACTGGTTTTAGAAAAATGCAAACAGAAATGAAGGAAAATCTGTATTCATTGTCCCCTGCCCTTGTAGGTTAGGATGCTAACTATGTCTATCTAGCACCAAAATCCCAGTTGCACATCATTTACCTTCCCCTCTACTTATCATCCAAAGTCTCATCTCTCCATTACCCTAGGTTTGTCCTCTACCTGTAAAAAACTCACCCTAGCCTCAT
Source organism: Falco naumanni (assembly GCF_017639655.2). Lineage (NCBI taxonomy): Eukaryota > Metazoa > Chordata > Aves > Falconiformes > Falconidae > Falco > Falco naumanni. Next base: position 41,781,639 of record NC_054054.1, on the reverse strand, counting down.
CACCATCCCTTTATGTACTTACCCCAGACCCTGTCCCTACCCTCATCAGGAAACACAGGTGTTGGCACCACTTTTGTCCTTCCCATCAGTAACAGAATGAACTGGGAATCTGTGGCAGTTACAGCTCATTCCTCCTGATGAGCTGAGCAGTGTTAATCACCAGCTGACTGATCAATGAATTGAGGTGTTTACCCAGCAACACCTCTAGGGAGGTCAGGATTAGTAGCACATTGCTGCCTGCCTTCCTGGGAAATGTCACCTTGCAGCTCCTGTAAAAGCCTCACGATGGGATCTTTCAAACTTTTCATTAGGTTTTTTATACCCCCAGTGCTACGTATAACAGTCTAGAAACACTATACCTATAGATTTTTTGTTTGCATGTACCTAGAAATAAAAATCCACAAACAGATGCATGCACCCACCTAAACTAGGTCTGCTCTCTTACTTCCCCCAGTGCCAGGTCATTGAATATGCTAGTTCATATTGCATAAAATATCAAACTTTATTACAAATCTGCTAGTGCCACCTTGGAGATGAAGGTAGGAACAGGAGGCTGGGGGGAAGAAGAGAGAGCTATTGCAGTAGCTCTGGTTCAGATTAGCTAAAGCGCTGTGGAATTGCACTCTTAGAGTGTAGTTGGGGTTGCCCAGTGATTTATGGGCATGCTAATGCACGCACATACACACTCAGGAGTGTGTGCGATAATAAATGTGGCAGAAAATCCTGGACAGAAGGAAAACGTACTGTTAATAAAAGCTTTAAGGAATGACAGTACCTAGTCTGTCTGCGAAGTATGTAGCACACAATAGCAGTCAAAAATATAAAATAAAATAAAAAAAATGAGCAGGCTTCTTCTAGAGCCGAGGAGGTTGGCAAGGGAAATGTTCACAGCCTCAGAAAGTTCACAGCCACTGTGTGTGGAAACGAGGTGTGAGTCCTGCCATCAATTTGAACTGTAGCAGAGTTGATCGAATACAGCAAATGTGCTCACGTTAAGGCAGCAGAAACAGAACCAGATGATTCACAGCCACATGGTTTTCATCCTATTAAATAGAAATGAAGCATCCTAAGCTGAGGCACCAGCTCAGAGGAGAATTACGGTTGTGGCCATAAAATAGTAATGGGTGAGTGATTTTCCAGTTATTCAAACAACGGTGAATGAGAAGGGCCGCCCTCCTGCTCAGATGTGCCATGCATGCTGCGGCCACAATCATGCTTCCAGAGGACAAATTCACAAAACTTTATAAGCTCCCTCAGTTCAGTACAAGTTTAACCTAGAACTTTAGGGCTATGGGATATATGAACTCATCTGGATCCATAAACACCTCTCCCCTCCCCAGAGAAAACGTTTGATCATACTGGAGACCCACACTGGGGTTCTCTTGATCAAGGTCCAATCTTCCAGGACCAGTGGAAAGTTCATTAAGATCAAGGGAAATTCTTCTATATTCTTCAGTCATCTTTGGAGTAGGCTCTTAAAGAAATCATCTGTCCCAATCCATCTTCACAATAGTAAGTACAATTTCAGAGAAAATTTGAGACCATTGTTCTTTGCCTTTTGGTTTTCATCCTTCATTATCTGACCTCCCTTCCTCAGGTGACTAATAAGAAGTCCTTAGATGCCACAGAAAATGACCAGTGAGGTGCAGCCTGGAAGGTATGAATGATGCTCCATCTTCTGTCTTTTGGCACCTCTATGGAAAGGTCTGTGTTACACACTCAGAATCCCTTGGGTTTGTGAATACAGCCCAGAGCTAAAGCTGTGATACCTGGACAAAGGCAACCAAACTATAGAGTCTGCAGCTCCTGTTGGTGGTCCTACCCCAGATTACACACTCTGCAACCCCACAAGTGCCAAGGTTACCATCTTCAGAGGGGAAGATGAGCCACTCTTCCTGACACCTGTTACTGGAGGAAGAATTCTTTCCTCTAAATGGGGCATCCCATTCTTTGGCAGAAGCTGCTGTCATCAGTTAGGTAGTCTTTACAGGGTTCCAGGACTCTAGAAGGAATCTGCTCTGCTCAAATAGCTCCAACAAAGAGCCAAAAATCACTTGCTTACTCAGTTGGCTTTCCTGGAGTTGGTATTGATGCTCCTTCCTGATATGAACGACACACTTCATGGGATGGAGAGTTTACCAAGGCAGGAAAGACCTTGGATAGAATTATCAGACTTGAGCCCTTTGAGGTAATCAATGGCACGATGAAGTAGAGAAAGCAAACAGCACACCTCACCTTACCTCACAACAAGCTGAAAACAGATAAACAGAAGTGACAAGAGTTGAGGAATAGTTAATGCACAAAGCAATGCTATAATCTGAGCTGGGGGTTAGGAGAAACTGTGGATATGGAGCATCCACCAGCCCTACCAGGGTGGGTAAATTATGTGATGGCATGGGAGCAATAAGTGTGTCCTAAAGCTATTTCTGAGGTGATAAATTCTTAGCAGGGGTGTAGTGACAAAACACACAAAGGTAAATGCAGGTATGGTAAATCTACCATTTAGGTTGCATCACCTTGCCAGATACAGGGCCGTGCTGAGTCATTTTTCTATGAATTTTGATGTTTCTTCCTTAGAAAGTCGCTGCCAAAGCTGACATACCTTCAATCAACACAAATAAGCTAGCGTCTTGTACTGAAATAGGAGCTAAGAAAATCAAATCAAATGAGATCAAAACTATACAGAAACAAAACACCTCCCACAAAGCTTGACCATCCTCAACTCAAGATTCATTTAAGCAGGAGAAATATTATGACTTCTTTTTCACAGCTCATTCTACTCTTCTGTCCAGGTGTGACAAACATAATTGCTAAAGACTTGTTGCTCCTGTTTTCTTCAATGTATATTCTCCCATCTTTGCTGATTGGATGACACATCAGATTTATTTATTTTATATATATATATATAAAATTATATATATATATATTTTGGGGGGCAAATGGAAACATTTCAGTTTATCTAGCTAAAGGCTTGATTCAAAGCCAACAGGAGTCATTTGGTGGGTGAGAAGGTTTTCAGCCTTTTCTTTTAATCCACCTTCACAAACCGTATAGGACTGCTCTGCTAGGGCAACAGATGGCTTGTTATCTATGAAGTTACTGCATAGACGCTGAAAAATATATACTGAAATAGTATTATTGCAGCTTTCTGCATAACACATCATCTGCAGTCAATGAGAGAGACAACATTCCACCTATTTGAAATCAAAATCTAAGGAATTGTACTTCCAGAGGTGCAAAAATCCTTTTCTATTGACTACTGAGAACCTAGAGAATGACCTTACATCAGGCACTGAGATTTCAGATGCATCTACATAAATGAGTGTTTTTTTTCTGTAAACTCCCAAGGCTTTGTTACTTTCACTAGTCAAAGGAGAGCTTTACCTTCCTCTGATAGTCTCTGCAGGACAGCCTGTGAATCAAGCCACATACTGCTTTACAGATATAAAGTGATAATGTGATTATTTTCTGCATTCCTGGAGCAGGAGGGGCTGTAAATGTTTGCCTTTTTACTTTTTCCCTTGAAGCTGTAGTAGGTAAGGCAGTGAGATCTTAGCAGAGAGGAAATTAAGTTCAAGAACACTCAGTAGAATGTGTTTGTCCAGTCATGTCATATGGGAGTGATGCAAAGTTAAACTCTGCCCTGCGGTGGAGATAAAAACTTGTCAAGTTGTGGCATGGATGTACATCCCTGTTACCAGGGGCATCGTTTTCAAATAATGTGTTGCTCTAGGTCATTCTTAAACTACATTGGCTGTTGAAATGACTATGGTATATAATGTGAACTGAGAGACTCATGGATATGCTTACTGATAGCAAGAATATTATCTTTTTTTTTCTGCATTAGTGGTCAAAAAATAAGTTAGGATCGAGATAAGAAAATGTGAATCCTGAGTTGGATTTCACTTCTGTTTTTTTCACATTTACCTGGAGTAGTGCCTAAAGTGTCAGTAGAGCTGTATTATTTCCACAATTCTTCTTCACATGGCTAAAATACAAAGCATGCAAGCTCATCAGAGAAAAAAAACTGATTTGGAGTCCCACTGAAGTGACTAGGAGTCTTATCCACTGCCTGAGATAGTTGTGAGAAAGCCATTGAGCACTTAATTTCATAAGTAGTGAGATCCTTTCCAGGCTACTGAGTGAAGAAAGATATATATTTTCAGCTTGCTTCGTTAGAAAAGCAGATGAAAGATTCTTAATGTGGTTTTGCTGTATACTCAAACTTGGCTCAAATCTGCACAAAGCACATCTGAGACCCTCTGTCCAGCCAGTACATTTCTGTTTTCCATTTACTGTGGTCCTCTGTTAGGTCTGCCAACCTGCTTTCCACTCTTGTGTATTGAAGTAACCTTTCCTTAAAGCTGATACTAAAATAAATGTGAGTGTAACAACGCAAAGCATGTTGTATTAAACCCCCAAAATTCTCATTGTTGACCTTCTGCAGTTAACTTGTAAAGCATAATTAAGGTAATATGCTGTCAACAGTTAGCTTTGACAATCCAGCTGGGATCTAAAGATAACAGATCAAAAACTGTCACTGAAGCCAGGGGCACAGTACTTCTGGCAAACAAGCTGACCTAATATTCACAGGTCATTTCAAATAATAAGGATGACCTGATTCTACCCCCTGATATGATTGATCCCTTTGCACCGAGGTTGCATTGCAAATATCCTGGATGTTAACTACATGTCTCAGTCTGATATAAACCCTCTGCTAGTGGCTAGCTGGCACAATTGGATGATATATTGCCTTCAACTGCTGGCTGTGGCAGAAAGATACATGAAGACATGTGCGATAAGAAGGTCACAGGCAGAGCTCCCTGGATAAATGAATGATTCCTTGAGGAACTTTGCTAGCTGCTATAAGCCAGTTGTCTCAAAGGAGAAAGAACATTTATAAGAGCCACAGTGTAAGCACCTTCAGAACAAAACATGACACATAAAAGCTTTGATGTGAAAGAGTTTACATCCCATGATTGGAGTCTGGGCTTTTCATTTACTGGGCTGCTCAGGCCAAGCAGATGTGCTGGAGGTCTGCATGCTTGCAAAGAGTCTCCCAGTCTTCCCTCAAATAAAATATCCAAACATATTTATTGTGACTTGTATCTACTAATATGAGCTCTGCTAATGATATTTTAACTACAGCTAATAGTGAATATACAGATACTGGGTCATATAAGTCTCTAGGTGTATAAAGACCTCAGGAAAGTGGAATTGACTTATATCTATTTGCAATTTGTGGCAAAGAAATCTTAAGATTAAAACCAAAAGGCATAACTGGTAATTTTTGTGTGTGTGTGTTCAAGCAATAAATGCCACAGTAGGGCAAGTAAATGTGCTGTGCTGTACTCTACCTATCTTGAAAATCATGACAGCAGGGAGAGGATTTGGACTGATTTTTGGGTTTTTTCAAGTGTCTCAAGAGTGTATTCTTTGCAATAAGGACTATACTCAAGAACATTAACAAGGCCTCAGCAGATGTGAACATCACTGTAATTTTCTTCTATGGTTTAGCTGTTGTCAAGGTGTTAAAAGCAGGTGAAATGGGGTAAGCTACTTTGACCTGGATGACCCCAAAACTCCAAAATGTTAAAAAAACAGGACATCTTGACAAATATATACTTTCTTGTCAAATGGAACCATGACTTAGAAGATTTAAGTCATTGCTCAAGACGACTGGACACCCTTAGAGGACATTTTGGGAATGCACTTCAAAAATCCATGAAATACATTCAGGAACACAGCTGCAGTGGAGGAATAAAGCACTGGCAATTATACTGAGGTTTGAAAAAGATACAAACTGGATATATTGCATGTAATTGGAAAAAGTCTCCTTTTTCATCATTTTATTCACTATGCACTAGCAAGGTATTTAAAAAATAAAGATAAATTATTTAAAAGTAGTATTTAGGTATGGATCTAGGGAACAGAAATGAGGTACCATAGTCTATCTATCTAAACATTGCATAATTTTGGTTGTAATGAGCATGTGGAGATCCCAGAAACAGCACAAGAATTTAAAGGTGTTCAACACCTCAGAAAACTAGACCATTTTAACTGCATGCTAAATATAGGAACGGGTGCCTGACTTTGTGCATCACTGTTGAAAAGTTTGGGTTTGGGTCATAATTGTTTATGGAAAGCCCAATCCAAGATTAAAACCACCCAAAACAATGGATTTTAATGACAAAGATAACTATCTGACTTGATCTGAAATCACAGGGGCTCATCATTTCTCAAATGCACCGACTTGGAAACTTAACTATGAAAGAAGGTGCAATTAGGTCTGCATATTTTAAAATCCTAATATTAATGAATGTAGAAGTTAATACTTAAGTCTATGTACAAATGAGGGGAAAAGAGGGCAACAGTTCTCAAGTGTTAAACAACAGTTTTGTCTCTACTTTTTGAGACTAGGAGATGGTGATAAAAGTGGGGGCTAGAGTGGAATGAAAAGAAAGAGTGACAAGGATTTATTAAATAAAAACATTGAAAGCATGAATACATCTGTTTGGTCACCATCTGAAGCACAGAATGAGGTGTAGGGCAAAGCTTGCTTTAAAAGATAAAGGACATCCTAAGAATTATGTTAAACTTTACCCTTTGATATTATCTGACACCCAGAATCTGTGTGCATTACTCTGCCCTTCCCAGACATTGCCCTTTATGTTGTAGTGTCAAATCTCTTTGACTGTGTTATCATAAGGATTTTCCCCTGACTGCAGCCAACAGAGGGGCTGAGTCTTGCAGTAAAAAGGGAATAAAAGGAAATCTAGATAAAAAGCAGGAAGAGCCAGGCTACACAGTGGGAAGAACTGATGAAATGGAAAAGTAGAGAAGGACTGATGTGGGGAGTGACCTTTTCCACATTCCCAGGGCTGCAACACTGCAGGGTAGCAGCTAGATCCTAAACTGCTGTCAGGCTGATAGAGAGAGACCCAGATCCAGCCTCTCATACTTCATAAGGATCCCCAAAGGTAGGATCCTTCTATAATTGGTAGAGACCATCCCACAGCCTGAATAACATGGAGATACCTGTAGAAGAGGTACTTTTCTTCCTTTGTGAGTTTTGAGAACAGAGGTGCATTCATGTTGCAGAGTTCAGCACTGATTTTTAGGGCATGGATCATGACTTTTTGAATATGTGTAGTTGTCAATTCTGAGATAACCTGAAAGGATTCAGACACTTTCAAGGCAGGGTTGAGGTCTCCTTTCTTATTACCATCTTGTGTACTGAGGGCTGAAGTGTCACAAGTAGCTACCAGAAGGTACTTGTCAATCATCTTTTTGCTGAGAGGAAGAATAATACTCAGCCTGCAATGACTAGCAGCCTCATTCCAATGAGCAAGTGTAAGACAAGGACAATCTAATACAGAGCATAATATCCACTCATCTGGGAGGAAGAGGCATTTTCAGGTGGTGATTAAAAACTGTAGAGGTTGTTGTGTGCTGGAGACATCTGTGTCGCACTGTGGCAGAAGAGGATCACAGAGTGACTGGCCTTCAGAACGATGTGCCACACAAAGTTAGATGGGAGCAGTCCGTGCACTCTGTGGAGCTGTACATGGTCAGCTCATCACTACTACAGAGGCAGAGAAATACAGAAAGAATCCAGCAAAGCAATGCTTGAGTCAATATTTGCTGTAAAGTCAAATAATCTAAAAAAGGAATACAAAGAGGCTTTTTACCTTTTAGCTGGTCTCACTGCAAGAGAGCTGAAAGAAGACAAGATAGATGCTTGGTGGGCAGCAGAGACTGAGCTCCATGTTGCTATGACTACGCTGCTAGCCAAGGGAGATGCCTGTATCCACACAAGGTGGAATTTACTGCTGGTCACAGTATGGACAGACTTCACAATCTCAACCAGAGTCTCCCTTTGGTAGAACTTGTCTTTTCTGAGATGTTCCCAAGTTGAGATCCAAGGTGGTAACCATCCCAGCTGAGTTTCAAGCAACATTTTTTTTTAAAAAAATTCATTAAAGATCTATAAATCAGCCCTACTACCCCAGACTGGCTGAGATCCTTAAGGGAACACCTGATAGTTATGTGGATAATGTCATTGCTAAAGCACAAAAAAAGCAGAGATCCCTAAGGGATCAAGACATCAAGAGAAGAAATCCAGACAAGTGCAATGCTATGGGAGCACACACCCCGAGTCCCCACAAAATCCCACATCTCTTTGGTGACAGATTTGATATTCTGCTGTTTCCAGTTATGACATTTTGCAACAACCACTCCCTGCACAATGTGCTGCTGATGGAAGAATTGAAACAGAGCAAACTAAGGGAGAAAATAATTTTTTCTTTAAGGTCTGAACTGTTGCTGGGTGACACTACGTAGAGCAAGACACACAAATGGTAACTAAGACCTACACTACAACCAAGCGGGGTAACATTCTACAGCAAAAAGGTGTTTACAAAGAGCCCGAGAAAAGCTAGGCTCATTGTTTTTCCATTGGTTTTTGTCATACACTTAATAGTTCCATAAACTGACAGTTTTATGTACAGATGTTACATTGTTATGTCTGTTCTATTTGAACGGTACAAAGGACATAGCAATCAATCCAAAACAAAAAGTTAATTTTAGGCTTAAAAATCCAAGTTTTTTTATATCAAGGCCCATGTGGATTCCTTTTTTACTATTGGAAAATTATGACAAATGATACAAGAAGGTAAGCTTAATATCAGGAAAAAATGTAGGCAGTTATAAGTCTTTTGAAATTATGGTGAGATTTTCGTAAATCTTGGGTCAGGCTTTTCCAGAGCACTGTGCTTAGAAGAACAAAATCATACTGTGTATCTTGAAGGGTACAGCAGAGTGTGATTAGGCTTATTCGAAATAAAAGAGATATATGTATAAAAAAGTCAGTAGTCAAACAAATATATTGTGTAGCAGTGCATTATTTGATGATTGAGTGGTTAATTCTATAGGAGAAATACCATTCTGATGCCAATATGTGAATTAAACAGATCAACCCTGCTGGAACAGACCACAGATCTGTCAGAGATAGTTTTCTTTGACTGGGAAATGGGTGGTTTAAAGGGAAAGTGAACACACGCAAACCCCTATCAAGGGATCAGAGTGACATTTGCGTTTCAGCTTTTATTGTAACCCAAATGATCCACGTTTTGATGTTGTAAATAGTACTTCCAGTAGAATGAATGCTTAAAACAAAACATAATATAGCTTTTTAGGAATGACCTTTCAGTCCTGGTCTTTACAAAAATCTAACCCAAACAATAGCAGTCCAACAAATAAATAAACTCCAAATGGCTGATAAAATAAATCCATCCATGGGAATTTAAGATTCAGTCCTCGTCAGAGAGCAGCAAGACAGCCAAGATTTTTGAAAGCCACTAATTATATTCAGAGCATAGCACATTCTGAAATTCAGCCTTCTTCAAGGTGTCTCTAGCTCAGTACCTAATACCTGAAGCACCTGCAATAATTAATTGCTTTTCCAAAACCTGGACTAGGATCCAGATTCCAGTATTTGCTCAAAGTCAGGACAGCAATATCTGGTCCTTTAATGAGGTTTGTCGTGCAACCCTCTTCTGAGATGCATGGAGGGGATGTAACATGCACTTTCAAAGTGGTACTGAAACTCGCACTGAGTTTGGAAAGCTTCCAGCAGTATTTTAGATGCTATCACAGTACAAACAAATACAACATTAACAAACCTTGTTTCTATTAGATATATTTTTTAAAATAAATGTGGAGGAAAAATTGTCAGCAAATTGGACCATCTGAGGCTTTTTACTTTCCTCCTGATTTATAGCTATAACACCCCTGCAGATTTTAAGCTAGTATCGAATCCCTGCAGAATCTTTATCCGTCTTAAACCAAATAATTGTCTTCTGCAGTAATACCAATTTTCCTGTGCCTCTAGGCTTGCGAGCTTTGATAGAAAGTTCTTTTGGATTCTAATTTATTTGGTTATATTACAGTGAGATAAATCTGTTTGCAGCCAGTGTGTATTCCAGAAACATTGTGAAAACTAGAAACAGGAGGAGGAAATTATAGGAAAATGGTCCTCCTGAATATATGGGAACCCCCCCAAGTAACAGGATTATTCAGTCTATATGGTCATGCTAAAGGCTACAAAGGAGAGTGAAGATAAAATGGTAGGTCAGGGGGGCTCAGGGGATCAGATTTATTCTTGGACCATTGCAGGTCTCTAAAAATTTGGCACCAGGCAAGGTGATTATCTGGACTCTCAACAGCTGATGTAGAGAAATGAGCACCTCTGGAGGATTTCCTTCCCACCCTAAGGCAGAGGTATGTGATAGGTAGATATTTTTTCTCCAGAAAAATAGATTCAGCTAACACTGTTCTAATTTCCTGCCTATTTCTCGTTCAGCTTTAGTTTACACGTAATTTCAATACTCCTTTCCACAAAGAAGTTAGCAGAGGGCCAAAAAACCCTTTTGTATCTCAGCTGTCTGGAGCTACAGCTTCCATCTGAGCTGGAATCAGGACACCAGCCCTCACCGGTTTCCAGACTTGTCTTCCCTCTGGCTCCTCAGGTACATCTGCAGCTTTCAAGGCTGAATCAGCAGTAACATCTTTCTTTCCCTTTCTCTTACGATCTGTTGGAAAAACAGCTTGACTGCTAGGGTTATAAGTTTTACAGCTTGAGTTGGCTTCTTTATGTTTGTATGTTTATATGAGAGGTAAACCCTGCTCTTTGCATAAGCAAAGATGGTCAGTGCAAAACTAGGGTATTAATTAGCAGGTCTCTAATCTTTTTCCTCTGCATGACACTGTTGCATGACTAATAAATTGCAGATTTATATAGCCATCTCTACCTATATTGATTAGTAAACTTGATTTTTAAGCTCGATTATTTGCCCACAGACGTAGACAGGTTCCTACTTTTAAAAATCTGTCTTCAAGCAACCTAAATGCACTGACACAGAGATTTAAACTCCAGATTCCCGTGGACTTGCTGACAAAGGGTAATTAACCCTTCAAGTCAGCTCTGTGAACTCAGACTGGGACAGTGACACTGACATCCTTGTTCTTGCATGAGTGGTAAAGGGATTTGTCTAACCTAAACAAACTAAAAATAAAATAAATTAAATTAAAACAAACAACAACAACACCCCCGTCACACACTTGCTGGTTGAGATATAGCTAAAATAATGCAAGCAATAGAATATCTGTATCAACAAGACATAGGAGCCGAATCCATAAAACTAACTGGGTGTCTGACGCGTAATACTCCATCTAGGGACTGGCTCTCTGTTCCCTTTGGAAAATAGGCTTATGTTTCAAAACAAGTGGATATGATTTTTTTTAAAAAAACTCATCTGGTATTTATGCACCTTGTTCTGAGTAAACAGAGGTGGTCCAGACTGTAAATCTTCAGCCTACTGAGTTTTTTGTGTTTCTCTTTTACACGCCTTTGGACATAATTGCAGTGACTTCATTGTTCATCTGCAGGCGGTTTGGGAACAAGTCATTGTTCCAGGAACTCTTTAAGCTGTGAGAAATCATAGTTTTGAAGCTGTATTGGTCTCAAGAAACCAGTATTTCAAAATCTTTTTTAACCATAGGTAGCTACTGCTCCAGTAACCCTATTGACTTCTCCTTCTCTTTTGCTAGGCAACTAGACAATTAACTTGACCTATGTCTTTGTAATTTTAAGTCAGATCTTCAGCAGTTAATTACCACAAAATGATAGCAACATTACACTTAAGGCTGTGCAGTTTTCATTTCAGTAGCAGTGATAATGTTTTCTGGAAACCTGTATGCACTGAATTATAGCATTAATTTGAAATGGTTATTGTAATCTCTGCAATGATTAAAGTTTCTAGGACAATTTGAAGGTAAAAGAGAAACCTCTGCTGTCTTAAGGCAGGAAAATATTTAAGTGAATAGTCTAGGTGACAGTGAGACAGATTCTGGGCCATATTCATTTATAAGCATGTTAGCTTCAGTTATAAGCAGTACCCTTTCAGATACAATGCAACACGACACAGAAGGCACACTGTTTGATATTCTCCAGCACTTTAAAGTTAAAAATTATGTGATTCCATAGTTTGTCCCTTTTATGAATAAGACATAAAGCAAGTTTTTGCCTTTGGGATTTTCCTTTTGATGCACATCATACAATGCAGCATTTGTTGCTATTCTGATTTTGCAGCACGTTGACTTGAAAAATCCTGTATCATTTGTGAACCGAAAGCAGGAAATAATTTTTTTTTCTGAAAAAAACACAAACAACAAAAAAGCACTACCAACAAAAACCCACACACAGTTCTTCAGCTGAGAACTCAGGTATATATTCTCACTCATTTGAAAAGAAAATCAATAATTTGGACTGGTGGCATATTATATGTCATACATTACATAGTTGGCTTGCTTTAAACAAATATTAATAAAATACGCAATGAATGTTTCCCCTTGGTAAGTACCCATAAACTGATCTATGCAGCGAAGTGCTGCTGCAGTTACAGACCATTATATGCTGAAGGAATTTCCTGCCTTTTTATTGAAATAATCCTGGGTTTGTCACTACTCAGACTGCTACAAATGCAGTTCAAGCTTTACATGTTCGAGTTTTAGTTTCCCTAGGTCCTTCAGAGATCCAAATTATGGGCCACTGAAATTTTGGCTTTTAAATAAAAGTGCAGTTACACCTGTGTGACTGTTTCAGTACAAGCCCTCGTTCCGCTGGGGTAGCAGAGGGAAACCACTTGAGGCTACTCAAGGGAAACCGCTTTCTCACTGCTGCAGCACATCTATATAATATGGTTTTATGCTTGTGCAATGCAGATGCAAGAACACAGTTACAGTGCAGAAACTTAATGCAGAGGAAAAGCTCTTTACCTCTGAAAGTCATTGTTCCTCAGAGAAACTGATGTTGTAAAATCACATAGGGATTTCTGTGTCCTCTGTTATAGTCAGGGCTTATTAGAGTTTAACTCTTCTTGAAGCATCCCAGAAAAGGAGCTACCATAAATAGAGCTGATAAAATTTCTAATTTGTTCCTCTTAAACAAACAGGCATCTTAATAGTGCTGTGCTATTGAATGTGTTGGATCACAGAGCAGCTCCCCAACAAGCATGAGTTGAGCGTCACTATTGATAACAGATAAAAGGCTGCCCCCAGTTTCTCCTTGTTTCCCATATAAGCACCAGGCAATACTGTCAGACAACAACAAAAACTAAAGTGTCCCATTCCAGAGAGAAGCTTTTATAGAAACACTGGAGCTGGTTTTCCACCCTTGCATGTGAACTTACTATCACATCTCCTTCCAGCCTCATCCCTACCAGTTCTCCAAGGCTTGCTATAATTTAGACTGTGGTGTACTAACAAAATAACTTTGCCTCTAGCCGATTACTTTCTGCCAGTGTTTTCTATGGTAAGCACAGTTGTGTGGTCTTTCCTCCACCTAATTGAAGTGTTAGTGTTTCTGACAACTACAGGGTTTGTGAAATCAGTATGTGGGAAGAAAAGTTGGTGTTTCACAGGGGAGGGCAAGATGGGAATGAATTCCCAGCAAATGTTGAGCTCTTACAGGAGGGCTCAAAAGAAGTACTGGAGCTCTGTGATAGCCGGTACATCCAGCATAGAGCTCTCAAAAATCTATAAAGCTATATGACTGCATTGGAAGCTTAAAACTAGGACAATCACAATTCCAAATACTTACCTAGAAAGACAGGGGGAAAAAAGAAGGTTTTTTTAAAAAAATTACCTACAGGCTTTTTAATCTGTTGTTCAGCAAGGATTCACTCTTCATTTTATTGTATTGAGATACATATAGAAATCTAGTATGGGTAGGGCCAGGTAGTGACCCTGGCTGAGAGTCAGTACCAAAGTCCTATCGCTTGAGAATACGGGTGCATATGATAGTGATGAGCTTTTTTCCTTTCTGCATTTTTTCCCCCAGAGCTTGAAGAATAAAGATAAACATTCTTCCATTAACTTAAATCTTTCCTTCTTCAGTCATGTTTGCATTCCTTATTAACTTCCTAAGAAGTCCTAGCCATGTGTTCTTATGTCTACAAAACCCAGCTCTCCTCCTGCTTGTCCGTCCATCCTCTCACGACTTTTGAAACTCGTTAGCCAATCCCAATCAAGGTTCAAGGGGAGAAGGCAGGAGATTCAGAGTGAATTCAATATCCACAAGGGTGGTGAAATCCTTGCTGGGTGGAGGAAAGAAGGAAATTAGCACCCTCCAAATTGAAAAGATAGGAGGAACTCAGGTTAGCCAATTTATGTGGTGGCAGCTGGCCAGCCTCGCCAGGTACTGTCTCACCAGCTGGTGTGCATAGCTCTGAAACAGGCATAGCACACATTGCTTCTCACCCAGCAAGGAACTGAGAGTCTCAGAAGGAGAGCTAGAGTGAGTGCTGTGAAGGCACAAACCTATAACCAAGCTGGCTTTGTAGTTCCTCTGCTCACAGAATGACTTCTTTCATCTTCTCATTGTTACTGACCAGGAACCGCATCCATTTTCATCAAACAGAAGTTATTGAACTTACTCAGGAGAAACCAGGTGAAATTTGTGAAACTTAAATTAGATGACCCCAAAAAGCCCTCTGGCTCTAAATCCTGTGAAGTTATGAAAAAAATTTCAGATGAAATGTGATGTATAAAGTGAACTTCAAAGTGACCTGTGCCAGTGGATGGCAGAAATTGACTGTTTGGCTAGTCATGGTCATCCAGATGGTGCATCAAGGCCACGCGACTTCTACAGTCAGTCATAAATAGGCAATACAGACTAAATCTTAATATTCCTGATCAGTATACAGCACCAAGTTTCAGAAAAGGTAGCTGCAAAGTAAAGCAAATTCATTGAATAAGTCAGTAATCATGAAATCATTTGCCCAACTCTAATGATTACCTTTCCCATTATGCATGGGATTGACAATGATGGGATTTTAAATGTAATGAATGAAACTTTTACAATAAGGAGCACCTGGGAGAAGCAAATAAGATAAGGTAGCTAATGAACACTTGTGATTAAGCTTTTCATCTTTGGAGACTTGATTTCTAATCTCTTTTAGATTACAACAGGGAAGAGGAGAGGGAAGAAAAAGGGGAAAATTGGAGGCTGCTGTTAGAGCTGTTGTATAATACTTACCCCTTGGGTAGTGTTTGCTTAATGCCATCACTTGCAGCTAAAGATCAGTCACACATAGAATGGTTTGGGCTGGAAGGGACCTTAAAAGATCACCTGGTTACACCCCCCTGCCATGCAGGGACACCTCCCACCAGCCCAGGTTGCTCCAAGCCCCGTCCAGCCTGGCCTGGGACACTGCCAGGGATGGGGCATCCACAGCTGCTCTGGGCAGCCTGTGCCAGCGCCTCACCACCCTCACAGGGAAGAATTTCTTCCTAAAATCTAAGCTAAATCTCCCCTCTTTCAGTTTAAAGCCATTCCCCCTTGCCCTGTTGCTACAGGCCCTTGTACGAAGCCCCTCTCCAGCTTTCCTGTCAGTTCCTTTAGACACTGGGAGTTGCTCTAAGGTCTCCCCGCAGCCTTCTCCTCTCCAGGCTGAACAAGCCCGTCCCCACAGCAGAGCTGCTCCAGCCTCTGACCATCCCCGTGGTCCCCTCTGGCCCCGCTCCAACAGCTCCACGTCTCTCCTGTGCTGAGGACCCCCCAGCTGGAGGCAGCGCTGCAGGGGGGTCTCACCAGAGCGGGGCAGAGGGGCAGAGCCCCCTCCCTCGCCCGGCCGGCCACGCTGCAGGGGATGCAGCCCAGGGCACGGGTGGCTCTCTGGGCTGCGAGCGCACAGTGCCGGGTCATGTCCAGCTTCTCATCCAACAGCACCCCCGGGTCCTTCTCCTCAGGGCTGCTCCCAATCCATTCTTCTCCCATTCTGCATTGATACTGGGGATTGCCCCAACTCAGGTGCAGGACCTTGCACTTGGTCATGTTGAACTTGGTGAGGTTTCCTCAGACCCACCTCTCAAGGCTGTTACCCCTGTGTCCCAAATAACAGCATTACCCCAACTGTCACTGGTGTGAGAGGAGAATCAGGCTGCTCTGAATACAGTCCCTTGTGAGTCACCAACAGAGGACAGAGTGTATCAAAGAGGATTGCACCTGACACAGCTCTTTTAAGGAGTTGTTTAGTTTCCCAGAGAAGTGGGAAGCCTGCCTAATCCATAATGACCGAAATAGTTTTGCAATACGTTCTTTTAAGTGAGTTTGGCCATGTAGTTTCTCACTGACAAAATCCCTTGATTTTTTAGGGTTGTAGAGAAAGATTAGTGCATAAAAGACCATCTGTCTCCTTGCTGCTGACAGGCTAAAAGATGGTCTTTTTCTTCTCTGTGGAGCAGGCTGCAACCCTTCCAATCTGGAGGCAGCAAGTATTCGTTATCTCTGGGAAGCACTAGCCTGCAACAAGCGGTTCCTTTTCCTGTGATTTGCTGTCGTGGGATAATCACTTGGCTGCTCAATGGGCTCACCTGTGTGTGAGCTCCTGGAGCCCCACATATCTGAGAGACACTCTCTCATATATCAGGTATTCACAGACTGGCTTCAAGATTGAGTATAATCATCTTTTTTCACCAGGTACACAAGCTGGCCTTCCAGCAGGAAAGCTTTCCTTCGTGATTACTGATACATTTTGGGGGGAAGGAAGATTTTTCCACCTGTCAGAGGCAGCAAACCAGAGATTATTACCTATATTGTAGCAAGTTCTGTGCAATGAGAAGCAAAGAACTGTTCGACTTTTATTATTGCTTACACTATAGTAGCATTTGGAGCCTAGGGCTCTTCCATGCTCTGCGCTTTGGAAACTCAAAATAATAACCACTTCCCATCCTGGGGGACTGTGGTGTGTATAAGTAAGCCAGGCAAAGAAAATAAAGACTTATATTCCTGTTTCAGGGATGGAAAACAGGCATGGAGACACTGAGCAATCTGCCCAGAATAACATGGGAACATAAGGTAAGAGGTGGGAGAAACATTCAAGTCTTTTCCCAGTCCTTTTACTGCCCTATTTCTCTGCAATGTTCCATTCGGGGTTATTGACATCATTCCATCACAGGCGTGCGCTTACACTTGTGTCAAGAGAGTATAAATATGTTTGATAGTCTTTAGCACTTACAACAGTTAGATACAGGAAACATAATCCACAATTGTGGGTTACTCTGTCCTTACTTTTGGGTGTCTCATAATAAATATACTCGCCCCCTTACTCATCACACATGCACTGGGCTAGCGTGACATCAAGTTAATATTTCATAGTTGCAAAATGGTATGCTATCCTCAGGGAAAGATGCTTTCTAAATGTAAAGTTTAATCTCATATTTGGTGGATTTGAGGTTTGCACATGTCACTGGATCAGCTGCTGCTGCTACTAGATAGGCTTATGTAGATACTTACAGAGCTAAAAAAATATTTATGTGTATCATTTGGATTGTGGTCTGTATATCCTATCAGCCACATTCAATTGCTTATTACTGGAGAACTTTTTTTTTTTAATTTCTTGGAAAGATGACTTGGTTTCTTGCTTTCTCTCCTCCCTGCATGATTTTTAGGCATCTTGGTTATCAACGCGCTATTTCCCCATCCATAAAGTATGGATAATGAGATAAGACTGTGTATATGTGAAATTGAAATCGCTAACTTAATCATAATATCAAAATGCAAGCCACTGTAGCATTGAAATTCCTGGCAGGTCAGTCAAGGCAAGAGAGTGCTTGAAATACTTTCTTCTCGGTCCATGTGTTTTAAGAAGGAGGGCATATTCATCTGTAAATCGTTTAATGGAAACAAAGGGGAATTTTTTTTAACTAGCCAAAGGAAGGAAAGCACAGGAAAGAGTGAGAAGCCAGGAGAAATGTTTGGCTTCTTTCCAGGTGGAGAAATGAGAAAGGCTCTAGTACTGGGTTTTTCACCTGGGGGTTCTCAGAGTTCACACAACTCATAAGAAAATACATCTGATATAGCAAATCCTCTTTCCCAGGAGAAGGTACCTCTAGCTTTCACCAGCCAGACCTTCCAGGCTCTCCAAGAGAGAGGTTTTAACAGTGGGTTTTGTTTCCACCATGCATGCAACATTATGTTGTGTCAGAGTTCACTTCCCACCAGCCGCCGCAGCTCAGGATGATGCCACGTCTCTGACTTGCTTGGGAGAGCAGCAGAGTCACAAGGCTGTCGTCTTGATACTCCACTGCTTTTTCCTACAGCTGCTTATGCTCAAACTTAGCATAGTGGGTTTCCAGCTCTTCAGGCTGGCTATTTCTGCACAGTTTGCCATTCGTAGGAGACTGTGAGGATGGCCATGCTGGGTCAGATTAAAAATCCTCCTAGCCCAGCATCCTGCTTCAGACAGTAGTCAACTCTGGATGCCCGGGAAAGGCATAGAAGCAGGCATGCATTTCAACCTGCTTCCTCAGAGGACTTGGTCAATCTTTATCAACTTGTGGCTTGGAGCTGTGCTGAATGAGAGGTGGTGTTATCATATGTAACTGACCTCAATGCAGGACATTTTTTTCCTATGAATCTCTTCAGTTTATGCACTGATGTAAATAAGGGTTGGCCCATTACCTCCCTGGCTCACTCAGGCTGGACACTTCACAGCTACTCCTTAAATGCTTAGTGAAACATGTGGGAGAGGCTTTCTGCTGTGCGGAGAAGACGGATGAAGAAAAAAGCTGTTTTATGCTGAGAAAGCTATACTGCTTTACAGATAATATAATCCAGGATCTTGCAGCCAGGAAGGTAGAGATGCCTGCTGACAAGTTTGTGAAATTAATAGGTTTGATTTATAATAATTTATTTGCATGATTCGTAACTTATTTAGTAGAACTCAAGTCCATTTCAGATAATTTTGCTGCCCATTGTATATTTGCAGTTTCTCGCACTGTCATATACTCCCCCTCACCAAGGGCTGTGCTTCCACTACTTTTATTTAAAATAGTAAAATTTGTTATCATTTGTGGAGTTGTCAGAAACACAGTAGCGTATGTGCAGCCTTGTGTCTCTACATCCATTTGAGAGGGGCAGCTGTAGCTCTAATATGGTCTTTCTTTCCTTGCCAGCAGATTAGAAAAGGATTATGGAAAAGAAGGATACCAATGGGAAGCATCATTTCATGTCTGTATTGAGGCAATACTCCAGCTGGCATCAGTGACTATTTACTCTATGTTTTACATGTGGGATCAACAAGGGAGTTGCAAAAAGAGAGACCAGGAAAGCCTGGAAGTAGACAACATATTGTCTGGCTGTTTTCATTCTTTTATATTTAGTGTTGTGCCAGCCTGCAAGACAGCTATAGTACACACAGGAAGGCTGGATTAAGGATTTGGGCACTAGCCGGCACTTATGTTTCTACTCCACCACACTCTCCGTCTAGCTTTGGGCAAGCTATTCAGGGCCACATCTGAAACAATAAGGTGTGACCTTATTGTGTGAAACACACAGTGTTAAACACTGTGAGAGGGACTGTCTTGTGAGTTGTGATATCTCCACAGACAGTACAGAACCATGTAGAGACACAGCTTGGGACTGGGCAGAGGGAAAGCTGGTGTCAGCTTCTCAAAATCAACTATTTCTAGTTAACATGACAGAAATAGCCATATTTCCACATCAGACTCCATTGCAAGGCACAAGAAATACCAGACAGACAGAAAGCAGGGAAAGCAGATTCCTAAATCTTAAGCTATGATCATGAAAATCTTGGTTCTTCAGATTCCTAAATTCTAAAGATCTTGTATTGCTTTTAACTTAAAAACTCCTTAGGCATTCAGAAGTTCCAGTTTTGCATTTGCCCCCATATATATCTGTCCTGGCTAGGCTGGAGGCATGATGCCCATTCTGTACCCAAGCCTGGCTGGTGCAGAAAGAGTCTCATGTGGGGAATCATGACCCACGTGATATTCTCAGACTGTACATGACACAGACCAGTGGGATTCAGTGTCCCACCAAATGCAGTCATGACAACTGTTTGTTTGGTAGCCTGATTTAAAAATAACAAGCCCAACTTTGTGCAGGATGGAGCACTCACATGGGCTCCATCCCATGGCCCAGATCTGGTGCCAACCAGTCTCCATGTGTCTCACATACACAGCTGGTGTGCTTACCACTAAGATGTCCTACCCCACCTCTGGAAACCATGTCAACATGCAGGAAGCAATTCAGGATCCACTGGGCTGGACAGAAAGTATGTGTGACTAAACACACTGCAAAGTATAAAATCTACGGAATCAGGGAGTCACGGGCTATGAAGGCTAGCATACATATGAGAAAATTCCCACTAATGTCCTAGGTATTTGAGATTTTTTTTTTTTTTTTTTTTTTACACTTATAAGTCTGTTGAAGTCATTGGGACATAGACACTTGTAAAGGCACTTGTCAATTGCTGCAGTTTTGGGCTGAAGTCTGTTTCCAAGGAACTCGTGACTTTGAGAAAGGAAAGTTGTTGTGCCAGATAGCAGCAAGTGACATTTTAAATCCACTGCGTTGGGCATGTTAAAGTCAGGGAAATCATTTGAGGGCTAAAGACTAAATCCACTGGCTATGTTCTCACTGGGAAAAATCTTCCAGATGTAAGATAGTGAGTCATCTCCTAGGGCAGAGGAGAAGTGCAAAACAGTGCAACTCTTTAAACTTGTTAGAGAGCAGGGCACCTGACAGGGAAGGCATTACACAAATGGATATGAGATGACTTAATAGGTCCTTTTTCCCTCCATTTGAAATATATGATCTAGAAGAAAACATGCAAACATCAGGGCTACCTCCTAGTACCCAATTATTCGGAAAGGATAGAGTCCGGGCTCTGCCACGGAGATGCTCTTAGACTTTCTCATCAAAATGTGACTCTGGCAAAGTGAATACTCTGGGAGGTCAAATGCATTACTACTCAGTGCAGTATCACTTCCAACAGCCTGAATGAAGGATTAACAAAGATGACTTGACATTTACCTAGATTTGTGTGCAGCTAATAGGGTTGATAAAAGTGCTCCATGAATAATTTATGTTGGATAATTCACAGATGGAAAGATTCATCTTCTTCCCATAAGCAGAAGGGAAGGGGGAGGGTGGAACATCAGGCAGAAAAGATTGGTCTTAGCTCCATAATACCTTTGTCAGTGGAAAGAGGGAACAAGACTTCCTGGTTTAGTATCATGGTTACTTCCATTAAGGAAGTAGTTTTATTAACACGGAAGATTGCAGCCGCTCCCCCCCCCTCCTTTTTTTTTTTTTTTTTTTGGGGGGGGGGGCGGGTAGGAGAGGGAATGTTTGGAGTAATTAGCAAAACACATTGCAGCTAAGGTCCTTGTTGGTACATGGAGGAGCTGAGCACAGTATCAGAGTCACAGAACAGTTGAGCTCATAAGGGACCTCTGGAGAGTGTCTGCTCCAACATACATGATCAGAGAAACACCAGCTACAGCAAGTTGTCAAGGAAAGTGCTCAGCTTGGTTTGAAAATCTCTAAGGATGGAGACTCCACAGCCTCTCTGGGCAACTTGTTCCAGTTCAATCACCCTCCCAGTAGAAATGTTTTTTTCTTGTATTTCAATTGATTTCTTGTATTTCAATTTGTGACCATTGTCTTTTGTCCTACTGTTGGGCACCACTGAGAAGAGTCTGGCTCCAGCTTCTTTACTACTCCATCAGGTATTTGTACACATTAGAAAGGTCCTCCATAATTAAAATCTCTCAATTTGAAAGGGCCCTAGCTCTCTCAGCCTTTCTTCACTGAGAAATGCTCCAATCCCTTAGTCATCTTTGTGGCCCTTTATTGGACATGATTGGACATACCTGCAAGTCTCTCTTGTACTGGGGAGCCCAAAAGTAAACCCAGCTCACTAGTCTCACCAGTGATGAGTAGAGAAAAATCACCTCCTTCAACCTGCTGTCTGTGATCTTCCTAATGCATCCCAGAATAATGTCTTTTTTTCTATGCTTGTGGTCAGCATGGTGATCACTAGGATCCCCAAGACCTTTTCTGCAAAGCTGCTTTTCATCTGGTCAATCCCTGACATGTATCTGTTCATGGGGTTATTTCTCCCCAGGTGCAGGACTTTGCATTTCCCCTTGTTGAACTTCATGAGGTTCCTATTAATCCGTTTATCCAGCCTGTCAAGGACCCTCTAGACAGCAGCATATCCAGACCCAGTGGTTCAGTCAATATTCAGTCTGCCTCACTGCCTGCTCATCCAGCCCATATTTCATCAGCTTCTCTGTGAGGATCTTCTGGGAGACAGTGTCAAAAGCTTTGCTGAAGTCTACAATGTCCACTGTTACCCTCTCACTTATCAAGTCAGTCATTTCATTGTAGAAGTTTATCAAGTTGGTCAAGCATGGCTTCCCCCTGATGCCTTCACATGCCTGACTAGTCCTGATGTCCTTCATGTGCCTGGAAATGTTTTCCAGGATTGGCTGCTCCATCACCTTCCCAGGGATTGAGGTGAGGCTGGCTAACCACCTGGTAGTTCCCTGGGTCCTCCTTCCTGCCCCTTTTTTAGATAGCAGTGACATTTTTTTTTCCTCCAGTCCTCAGGTACCTCCAGTCATGTCAATCATTCAAAGATTATTGAGAGTAGACTTGCACTGACTTTAGCCAGCTCAGGGCGCATGGACTTACAACTGTCCAGTTTCCTTAAGTGTTCTTTAAGTTGATCTTTTTCCACCCGTAACCTTGATGGAAGAAGTCTATTGGTCTTCATCTCCACACACTTGAAGTGGGCCTCCTTTAATCCTGTACGGTTGATTGCAAAGTCCACATCACCCTGCACTCTGCTTGCCAGCCTTGTCCACCACTTCCCCCATTATTGCTGGCTGTCATTTCCCAGAAGGGGAAGACTGAAGAAAGGCAGAAGGCATGGTGACCTTCTCAAGGCAATGTTACCGTCATCTGTTGTGGTTGGACCATGGATGCAGTGAGTCCTTGAATTCACAGGGAAAGGTGAATGAAAGCCTTTGAGGGAATACTTTCCTGTTCTAGATTACATTTAACAGGAGCAACCATCCACTCTGTCCTGCTGTTGATGGAAGTGGTGACAACTACCTGTCATTGTGCACCTGGTGTTCTTCAACATGGTCTTCTTAAACCTCACTGCTACTTGTAAGATTGGCTTAGAGAAAAAATACCTTGCCCAGAGCCAAAATTAATGAGGTTGATTCCTACTTGTGGCCATAGCGCTCTGATTCAGTTTGGAAAGCATTGCTGTGGGGTTTTGTTCATTACTGTGATGGGACCACAAATCAAGTACAACTTTCAGAAGGATAAGTCTAGATAATTTAGTAATATTCCCATGAAGACCACAGTGCCCTTTAAACTCAAAAAGCTGGGTTGTACACAGACTAGAATAATTACCTTTTTAATTAGGACAACTCAAAGCAGTTAGGTAAAGCAGAGCCAGAATAAGAAATTTTTTTAACAAGACGCTGTGACCTTGCTTTTCTTTTTGATTTCAGTCAGCTCAGTGGCATTCTGGGTTTCAACAAATTCTGCACAATTGCTTTGTTCTCTTAAGTATCTCCCAGTCTTGACCTGTAGCCTCTCAGTCCTTGCTAAGCTCTCAGTCTGTTTCTTCCTGTGTCTCCCATATCCTTCAGCCTTGAAGCTTTCTTGAGAAGGTCAATTTAGTCCTAAAACAACTCACCTTACCTCTGCAGATTTTCATCTGACCTACTCACTTTTTAAAGGCAGGCTGCATATGTTAGAATTTAAACAAACCAGATGTCCTTTGCCATAATCAATCAGCTGAGAAGGTCCTGTCCTGTTGATGAGATATGGCAGCAAGCTGAGCTTCACTGGCAATCAAAATTCTCCTTTTTCCATAGCTGGGTTGATTCATACTCTGAAGCAGTGTGAGTACTCCAACATAGTGTCCTTGAACGAAGTGGCTCCACATCTCCATTCATCTCTACATTAGAGCTGAATTTTAGTCTGAAAATGCATTGAAATGAATGGCGAAATTTGTCTGCTTTCAACAGAAACAAAATCTCTTCACTTGAGTTGATTGTTACTCAGTCAAGAGTTCACACTTGCCTTGGTAAACAGGAAAAGACATAACCAAGCTGGTGTGAGGAATTCTGTCCAAACGCCCTCAGGCTGCACAGAAGGGTTAAGTCTTCAGGGACACAAAGTCATGACATCTGCCTCTAAGGTTCGAGTCTGCTTCTAACTCAGCAATAGGGTTTGGGCTTGCCTTGACTTTAGTGGTACAAGGCGCACACAGCTCTCATCAATGAGTGATACTGGCCCTCCTCTGCCACTGCCATGGGACCTCAAAGCACAGTGATACCACTAAGCATGAAGCTGTTTGAGCTCCATAAAGGTGGTCAAAACAGCCCAGGTTGTGCCCACAGCCGGTCGCGAGCAGATAATGCCAATATCGCTAACAAAGGGAGGAAGCACCACAGCACGGCAAACACTGTTCAACCATGCACTGCCCACAAAGCTCTGAATTATGTGCTTCTAAAGCATGATATTTAATACAGGGGCTGGACTCCTTTTCCAGAGCAAACTGTCGGAGGTACAGAGCCTTTAATGTGGTGCCTTGTACTGCTTCATTCAGCTGAAGCTCTGGCTCTTTGTATATTCAGAAACTGTGCAAGACTCTGTCTGTCTGCATGTGTGACAGTCACTGGCAGCTGCGTCTCCTCGGGGGCATATTTGTGGAATACCAGCTATTTAGTGCCATCTTGTTCACTCAGTGGGCAAAATAGAAATCGCTATAGAACAAACCCCAAACAAGCCTTTCCTCTCCTGGAGGACCTGGTGGTAATGCACCTCTCTTATCATGCTAGATCACCAACACGAGGAAGGTGAAATGACATGTTGAGCATCCTCAGGAGACTGAGCTGCCTTGCAGTCGGATGCGTCATATTCCAGGCAAGGTTTCCATGCTGCTCTGATACTGCATCCAAGGCAAGGATTGTTGCTTTACTGTAAATTATGGCTGAATTTTAACAAGAGGTAACTTCTAAATCAAGACTGAATTGTTTCTGGGTGCATAGGGTTTAATGCAAAGGGACTGGAGATTCAGCTACCAGAGTGGAGAGAGAAACGATAGTGATAAGGGAGAGAAAGTAATCAATTTTGTGAAAACTGAAATAAATGAGACAACAGGAACATACTCACTTCATGCCAAGTGAAAAATCCTCTTGCTGAATACAAAACCTAAATGTTTCTCATTTGGAGCACCAGGAAGAAAAATAACAAATGAAGGACTGTATTCCCTACTTGGAGAAGAGGAGATGTTTCCTCACCCCAGCTGCCATAGTACTGACCCTGGATGCAGGAGACACAGATTTCACCCCTGCTTTTGCTTTGGTGTGTGGAAAAGCCACATTTCTGTGTCCTCTAATCCTCTGCTGCCGGGTACACAGGGCATAGTTTCTTCTATTACTACTTTTCCAATTTGCTATTACATTCTGGGTGTAAATACTGGGAGACAGGTATCTCACCTCCTGTGTGTGTCCCAGCTTATGCTTAGGTTTGGGTAATATTGAACAGAAAATGGGACCCTTCTGAAAGAAAAATTTGAGGGAGAAAATACCACTACAATACTCACCTGAGGCTGCCACCTCTGAAACAAGCAGCATGTAGATGTAAAGACAAGACTCCAGCTCCAGTGAATAATGACGTGCCCATGGAGATATAAACAAGTCTGAGCTGGGGTTTACCAAATTGCTATTTCATTTTCACTAAGGCAGGGAAGAAGGACGTGTTTAGCAGTCAGAACAATTAATAATCAAACTTATGTCAGGTGAAAGTTTAATTAGCAATGCCAGATGGAACTGTATCAACAGGAGGCATGGAATGCTCCCTCTCCCCCATAGGAATATGCCACACCACAGCCTCCTAAGTACTCCTCTGGGACAGGGGGGGCAAAGTCTCTTCAAGCAGAGGATGGAATTGGATTTAGGTTTTAATCTGTGGGCTGATGCCATAAGCCCTGGGCCATTGATTATCATCTCCTGCTGTGGCTATTTTGCAACTGTAACGCTCCTCTTTCTCCCCTTTGTTTCCTATTTGTGCTGCAGCTACTTAGTCAGCTATCGAAAATCCTGAATAGTCTTGAGGAAAAGCTATATGACATTTTCTGTTGGTAAATTAACTTCTTGCCCTTGCATTTCTTACCCAGTTCTCAAGTTTCTTCCATGGAGGAAGCATCCAAGGTATTGTAAAAGTTTTTGGTTTTTTTTAAAGCAACTCTTTAGTAAATAAACTATATCAGTGCCGACTGTTCTTCTCCATATTGAGAAGGTGGAACTTATCTAATAATCATTACAGTACAATACTTTCCCTCGAAGCACTCCCAGGAGGCTCTTTTTATCTGGGAAAGGGTAATGGAATATTCACACCTAAGCACCATGAGCCAGCAATACAGTTCTTTAAACAGGAAAATCAATTTTCCCTTAATATTTAAAATATTAACAATGTATTTTGTTGGAGTTAAGCAGTTAGATAAGATTATACATTCACTGCTGGTGACCAGGAGCACAGTGTCTGAAAGGGAGGCAGGCAAAAGGAGACATACTGTGGCTACTAGTAATAATAACTGTTTGCAATTCAAAAGCAACTAATTTTTTTTTAAAAGAACAAATAAAAGTGTTAGATGACTCTCCTCAGTTCAGTTACACATGTAGTTAGTTTCGATTAAGACTTATTCTACCATGCCAGTCCAAACACCCAACAGCGTTGATCCCTCAGCTGAAAGGCCTGATTTGCCATCCTTCCTGACATTAACAGGGCTTTCATCAGCCAGCACTGCCTGCTTGGACCCGTGACATACCGGCAACTTCTCAGCGCTCACCTGGGACTCTGGTCTCTGTTCCCTTCACCATACCCCCATCATAACTTTGGTTTGTGAGTCACGGCAGTGGCAGCCGTTCTGTCCCTTGAGATCACATTAGCAACTTGCACAGAAATTCACCTGATAGAAAACTGGATCATCAACTACACATTTTTTGTTTAATTAAAAATATTTCCTTTCTGCGGGGAATTCACTATGTCTGTTTAAAAAAAACAACCCAAACCAAAACATAAAACCTAAACAACTTTCCTTCTCAAATCTTTCATTTTATTATGTGAGGATATCTATAGGGGTGAGGGTTTTTGTTAATTTATTTGTTTGCTTGTTTGTTTAAGAAAGAGTCCATTGTGTTACTCAATGAGACTAGATGTAGGGGACAGCTGAACAAATCTGACCTATTTCTTCTGTGCGACATGCTTGTCTCCTGAGATTTCCAGTAATGTCCCGTTTGTTCCTGCAGTCAGCCCACAGGGCTTCCATTCTTCTTTCTTTCCTTCTTTTTCTTCCTTCGTCCCATCATCCTCCTTACCCAAGGTCAGTCTGAAAAATCCAGTCCTGGGAAAATGTAGAAAAATCTAGCATTCGGTATTATTGTAACCACAAACAGAAATCAGATTAAAACCTGAAGCTTAGTGATTCTATGGATGTATGCATGTAATTGGTATGATTTATTGGATGTGTTAGGGGTCCATTTAATCTTTAAATAGGAAAGCCATGAGGTGTGACTTGATGACTTATTAAAATAATGTCACACTACCTAAAAAGAGAGACACTGTAAAATACTTAAACACACAATGATTTCTGAAGAGGGTCTTGTCAGAATAATATCCTGCATACCATTTAATGGAAGAAAATAATTATTCACAGATTGTTAGGTTTGCTTTTTACAAACAAGGAGTGCATTTAATTTTGTCATATCACTTGCTTCTGTTTACAAGCTTAAATCACTCCTTTAAAAGAGCCCAACCTTCCTAGGGTGCATGGATTGGAAAGGCATCATTTTAATGGGCTTGTAGCTAATTAAGAAGTGTGACATGCAGAATGTGGCTGGAACATGGCATTAAAATGTAATTACAGAACAATGCATCATGTCACGGACAAGTGGCTAAATGTGAGCATGGGCTGGCAAATATTGTGCAGGAAAATCCAGCTCGAACAAGACTCTTGCATATAGTGAGGACCCTGCATGTTTCAACTGGACCTGAGTGTTGGATGTGTTTTCATTACAGATAAGTTTCAAGACCTATTTTGCAAGCCTTTGAGGCTGTGGTGCAGATTGATCTCTGTCCTAGTGGCGGGCAGGCTTCTGGCAAGCACGCTGTGGCAAATGACTTTTGATTCCCAAGGGCAGCATTTTGTGCAGTGAGAAGCAACGACGGTTGTTCTTTGTCTGACGTTCTGTATTACAGGCTGCTTGCTCTCCTTGACTGCACCTACTAAGTAAATACATTGGGCTTGACTAGTCCCTGTTTGTATAGGCCATGCAAAACGTCCCTTCCTGGGTGAGTAAGGGCTGCTGAGCACCACTGAGGGGCGTTCAGCCCCAAAGGGCACAGGTGCCTTTGCACGTGGCTTTCCATGTAGAAGAGCAGTTTGGGTTTCAGCAGGCAGCTCACCGACAAAACCAGCCTGAATCAGCAAGGCTACTGCAAAAGATTTGCCAGTGATAATCCCTTTCATGATATGGTCCTGTGTGTGATGCTTTCCTAAAGCAGTATTTACAAGCCAGTCATATTATTTTTGAAAAGTACCTTCTCACCTGAGAGATCTGTATTGATGTAGCTGTATATAGCAATTTATGTAAATCACTATAACTGTTCTTCACATTGCCATCATGGCTCTGAGCACAGAGATCCAACAGGAACATGGTACCTGCACAGAGCTGATGGCAGGGCTTGCTGCAGAGCACACTGAAGGAGGCAGAGAAGCTCAAGGAAAGTATAGGTCAGCTTGTTGGAAAGGAAACGGGACATGATTAGACTCATTTATTTGCTTTCTAGCAAGTGTAACAGAAAAGAAAGATTGTGAGAAGTGATCTGTTGAAAAGTTAGTAGTCAGGTGTGGAACAGCGTAACTGAGGTCTCCAAAACGATGCTGAAAGGAAATACTACTGTATGGGCACATTAAGTTAAATATTTTTGTGTGCTAACCTTCTTCCCACCTGCTTTTCAAAGTATTTCTATTTATTGCAGATAATTAATCCTTTTTCTTTCTTAGCTATGCATATTGGCTCACACTACTCTGAAGATTAAAAGGTTTTTTGGTATTTCCATTTAAAATCTTGTTAGAATTAACCCCAGATTCATAATTTAGCAGTCAAAATAGACTCAATGCTGAACTCAGCAATTCATTTTTTAAAAAAATAAACTAAGAATATCTATTTGGCTACTTTTCAAGAAAAGTAATGCAAGAAAAAGGGAGAAAGGGAATAAAGAAAGAAACTGTTAGATGTATTGCTTTTATTATAATTTTTTTGCTTATGTAAATTTAAATGACGTTTTTCAGACCATTAATCCATAATACAGACTATAGTTCTCTTTGTACTTAATTAAAAATGGATAGATTGATACAAAAGGATGAGGTTTTCAGAAGTATTCAATGTTGGCCAAACTCTGCTTTGATTGAATTCGGTGGTGAAACTCCCTCAGAATCCGTTAAGAACAGAGTAAAGCGTGGCTGAGCGTTTCTGAGTATCCCACCCAAACAAAGTGTGGCAAGGGATCATTTTCAAAGCATTGCGAGGTGTTTAACACTGCAGTTTCCATTAAGCCCAGTTTATTCATTTTTAGCTAAAAAGTGGCTTGTCCTCTTTAAAGTATACGTCTCACACAGGGGTTTTGGACTTTAAAGGATTCTCTTGAGCTGTTGCGGTTGGGTTCAGAAATCCAGACTGGCTAGCAGAAAAAGGCATTAAAAGTGTACATGGATAAACTGGGAGACATGGCAAGAAGCAGCGTTTGGAAGTTGCAATGAAACAAATAAATGCTGCAGGAATGGATTTAGAAAGTTTTAATGGATTTATTGCTTGCAACTGACCCAAGCACCTAAGGGCAGTAATAGCTTTCTCACCTCTGTCCTCTTGAAATCCAAAGTGAAAACCAGAAAGCATGGATGAACGAAGCATGATAAGGTGAGTCCTGGTGCCGGGTTGGGAGAGCGGGTCCACACTGCAGCATCAGAAAAGGCAGGGACAAAACTCCTAAAATCTACTGCGATTCAAAGCATCAGGGCTGGTGGGTCAAAATTTCAACCGTGCTTTCTGCTGTAGAAGCCTGTTTGGTTTATCCTTACCATGGGGGCAGGTGTCGTGTGTTACAGAGAACTCTCTCCTAAGGGATCCCATTGAGAAGAAGTTATAAAGTAAAACAACTGGCCTGGCGGCTGTGTTCCTAACAGACCACACGCCTGTGAAAACATAGAGCCCCTTTGCCACCGCAGAGGCTGTGGGAGAGGCAGTTTAATGGGGCCCTGCACAGAAATTTTAGAGCCTTTCATACCATGGATATAAATGATACATTTCATATTTATGCCACCTTTCTAAATCACAAAAAAGTAAATTCAGCTAATGATGAAAGGCAGAAGCCCCGAGCTGCTGCTTTGCTTTGCTATTTATAGTGTCAGGGCCAGCTCTGGCTTAATCTTCTGGGTGTAGTTCAATATATTTCTGCCCCAGCCAGGTAGATCAGAAGCCCTGGTTATATTTCCAAGCTCTCTGAGGTTTTAAGACAATCCCACAGCTTTCGCTGGAAGTAGTTTTTGCAGCGTACTGATAAATAATCTCAGGGAGGATGTAATTGTCCACAAGAAAACATCTGCGGAGCAGAAAAAAATAAAAACCACAAACCAAAACAAAACAAAATTAGAAAAGGGATGCACTGACTTTATTTTTCCAGCAGCTGTCTTTGCTGAAGTCCCTCCCTTCCCTGGCTCTGTTTCTGCCATGTGAATTGTCCTAACTATACCCTATAGTTCCTTGGTAGGACAATTGTAACAATTAGCCCATGACTTTATACCAGCTGTCTTGGCACAGATGAGGCAATGTGCTTTGGACTCCGAACACCTGCAAAGCCAGTACATGGTGGATGCTTGGATACTAAACCAAACAGCTGTTGCGTTTCAGGCTCATTCTCTTTGGGGGTGGGGGTGGGGGGGGTTGGAGGGAGTGAGATGGAAAAACTTCTATATGCCCGAATGCCATAATTTCCCTGTCTTCAAGTTTATTCTGTGCATTCCTTTCCAGTATGCCACATCACAGCTGATTAAGGATGGCCCTAGCAGTTATCTGGAGATTATACAATCTGTAGGGTTTCATATGTTAAGTTTTGCAAGTAGCTCTGAGTAGCTAAATACGATGAGGGTAGGGGGAAGAGACAAACAACCCCACATTTATTTTGATTTATTTCCATTTACTCCCTTTTCAGAGCTCTTAAAGGACAGTTCAGTTTGGTTTGTACACTTCTCGATTAGTGTAATCTGAACGCTGGCAGTTAGCGCTTTGGCAGTTTTACCCCGGTGAGTTTAATAACGAAACGAGAGTTGCCGAGAACAGCGGTATCGAATTCACAGAGAGCACCGTGCATGCATTTCTTTCCCCCAGTAACTCTTCAGTGGGATTATTCAAGAGATTTAAATGTGGGTGGCATCAATTTGAAATGCAGATGGTGTATCTTATTAAACACCATTTTATCTATTTGTAGTGTTCAGAACAGTATTTGCCCTGAATTTAAATAACGATGTACAGTATTTGTTAAAAAACATGCTTGGGCATGTTTTGTTTAATTAGCGGCTTGAAATTTCCTAGCATAT
The DNA here is from genome assembly GCF_017639655.2 of Falco naumanni. Classification (NCBI taxonomy): domain Eukaryota; kingdom Metazoa; phylum Chordata; class Aves; order Falconiformes; family Falconidae; genus Falco; species Falco naumanni. The sequence continues at coordinate 41,750,083 of NC_054054.1, read as the reverse complement.
GGCTTGTCATTTGGTAAAAAGATATGCAATTATGAACTTCCTTGAAGTTTTACTACTTAAATACAAAATTAACTTACTATGTTCAGCAGTTAATGGCAGGCCATTAAATATAGTATTTACTAAACAAAAGACATATAGGAGCAGCTCAGTATGCCTATACCATCTGTACCTGTAACACTGTACATCTTTCAGTTCACAGGAGGTGGACTGGACCCCGTCTGCTCCCACAGTTCATTACCAGAATTTTCTGCATGTCAGTGCAAATGACATTGTGTCTGTTTATTATCTTTAAAGGCCTGGATGCTGCTTTAGAAACATCAATTTAATTCTTATTCTTCGGGAAAGCAAACAGACCATCTGCTTAGATATCCAGTACTTTCTGAAGTGCTGTAGATATTATTTTTTTTTAACCTGTCAGATTTCGGATGGCCTTTTAAACTTTTTGGAACTTTAGTTGCTCGCCTGTTCGTTATTAGGAAATGGAAATAAGAATCTGGAAGGCTGAAAGATGATGCTTGGTTTTTTCCCCATAACTTACCTGCTTAGTTCCTACTCCTCATCACAACAGATAACTAACCCAGCATCTGAGTCCCTTCCACCAGCTCAAGCTGGTTCCTCCATCCACTACTTTCACCATTCCTCAGTCCTAGCACAGCTGATGAGAAGACTTGCCTTAGGCCTCCCAACCAACCCCCATTGCAAGCAATATTATGCACTCAAATGACTCACAAATTGGAGGATTCTCATTTTTGTTTCTGAGAATGATATAGCTCAGAAAAGAAAAGATGAAGCCTGATGAAGAAGTGTGAAGGGAACAACCCCCAGCCTGACACATCGGTTTCCTTCACAAGTCTTATTTCATGACTTTATCACATGCTGCACTTCTTCAGATGCAGCAGAATCTGAAGACAGGATTCACCTCAGTGTATTATAGACCTCTACATATGGGCTGAGCCCTCCTAAGCTTGGTGCTTATTAATGAGAGAAATAGGCTGTTCCAGGGTTTTACCTCTTTTATATGTTGCCCTCTGGAAAAGATAAATGACAACCCTGTGTAGAGGAATGAAGGCAGTGGGTTGATTAGCATTGATAACATGCAGCTGTGGCCTTGCCTCCAAGGCAGTGGGTTGATTGATGTGGATGATGTGCAGCTGTAGCTCATTCCCACAAAGTGGTTAAATAGCACCGAGGAGTATGGGTGAAGAGTGGCTGGATGGAGAAACAGCCTGGAGAAGGGAGAACCTGGATGTACTAGAGACAAGGAGCGGTGTGGTCTGGCTTTGCCTCTGGAGGATGGAGAAACAGCATGGACAACAGAATCTGACCCACACTAAAGCCTTGTTGCAGCTTGCTGGTTTTGCTTGTGCTGTGACAGTCCTGAAATGCCTGTTTCTCCCCATCAGTTATGAAGGGAGTGTAGGTAGGTACAATGCAGATGTCTGCTTTCTGGAAATGCAGGCTCCAAGTGCACATGTCACAAAAACTTCATGGCTGAAATTGTGGCTGTTGACATCAGTGAAAAATTCCTGTGGATTTGGGGAAAGTCAGGTTTTTCACTTTATTTCCATTCTTATCACCACTCTAGCTTGGTTTGGTAAAAACAAGATGCTCAGCAGCATCAGAGGGACAACCAAAGCTATGGTCCTTTCCAGGATGAGCTGCCAAGCAGATGAAAGGAGAAACAAAACAAACAAGAACTTAAAAAGGTGGGAAATCAAAAGCATTAACTCATATCTCTGTTTGCTTGTGGACAGTTTTTAATCTTCTCACTTTAGCCATGGTTGCCAATACCTTTGTGTATATTTTTTTCCATCTTTCTTCCCACTGGTCTGGCCATGGTATCCCACTATCTCACTGAACTGCTTCACTCTATCGTCCTGTGAATTTCCAGATTTCTCTTTATGATTTACATAGACATGAATTCTGGCTTTACCACTGTGCTTCCTTCTGCTCACTCTTCAGTCTGCCTGCTTCGCTCCTTTTTCCAATCACTCTTGCTTTTCTACTGCGGCTCTGTGCCTCCGTTTTTTACATAACTGGCTTGATCCCTCTGTCTGACGTACTGCTTCCCTGTCTCCCAGCGCTCTCCTGATGAAGATGAAGAGCTTTATCTCTTCAGTCATAGAACCCTGGGCAATATCATGTAGCAAAATGAATTAATGGTGCAAAAATAGGTCCAGAATGTGCTTACTCTATCTTCTGCTGTGATACAGAAAGTGGAAATGTTTCTTTTGTTGTTTAGGTTCAGCTCTTACTTCCCTGCCCAGTAATCAATTGCTCTTGTGATTATGGAGCCAAAGAGCACAGAGATCAAGGGCAAGGTGCTCAGCATGCTGCATACGTGTACAGCCAAAGCAGAGACTGCACCTAACAGGCAGTGATAGTTTCTAAACCCCATCTTGATGTTGTTAAATAAATTAATTTATGAGATTATCCATACAGAGAACTTCCGTTTTTTCATATCATAGCATATATTGTGAACTCTGATCCAAACTGATGTCAAGGCAGGTCAGTGTGAGGGCTTTGGACTTTGAAGCAGGGGGTTTCTACAATAGTGTGCGAAGGCATATACCATGTGTGTTTAATAGGGGCTTTGAAGCAGTGGGATCTATAGACCTGATACTAACTTGGATGCTACTTGGGAGAAAATGAGAGAAAAGAAGGGGAAAAAAAAAGGGGGGGGGGGGGGGGGGCCAAGAAGAGAAAGGAAAAGAAAAAAGGCAAGGGAACAGAAAAGAAGAAAGAAAAGGGACTAGAAGAGAAAAGGAAAGAAAGGAGAAGAAAGAAAAGAAAACCACCATCTAGGGAACAGTGTTATGGGTTTTTTTAATAGCAAACTCTGTATCCAGCTTGGACTCTAAGTGCTTTATAGCACCCTTTAAAGAACTGTGTCATATTCCCATTCCAAAGACAATTAGTTCTGGGTTGCTTTTCTTTTTTTTGAGATCTGTCACCGTCTAAAACCCACCCAAAATCAGACAGGATCTTCCCAAGATTTTTCCAAAATTGCTGGTGCTACCTCCCTTTGGCATGGTCAGCAGCCAGCCCCTGGGCAAGTCTGAGTATCCTGTCGATACCTTTCTGCATCCAAGGTGCCTAAATAAGTTACATGCTGCTCCTCAGAAAAATGCAACCTCCCACCTTTTTGGTTTTGTTTTGTTTTTTAACAAGCTCCATCAAATATTATGGAGGAAATAAGCTGTGTTTTGACTCCCCATTAAACATTTGTGACTGGAAACTTCACTGGGAATAGTTCACCTCAGGAAATAATTTAAAGAATCTAGATACTGTTATTACAGGAAAACTTCATTAATCCTTGGAGAATGTTTCTGTTGGATATTAATACAACATTATTGTAACTTTTGGCCTTTGAATTGGTGCTTCTCTTTGACTTATTTTGGCCTAAAAAAACTTCATGTAGCATTCAGACATGATGAGCTGAATTATTGTTTTATCTCTGGTCATATGGTCCTTGCTGGACAAAAGGCTACTTTTTTTTTTTTTCTACAGACAAGAAATAAAAAGGAGGAAATTAAAAAACACACTAGGTCATTTCTCCCTTCTGGCTTTAAACTGCCACTCCAGCAGCAAAATTACCCCATCCATATCAGAAGAAACCAATGAGACTTGACAGCAAACCATTGCAGGAATGGTGGAGGGAGGAAATAATTCAAACTTTTAAACACATTCTAAAAAAAATAATCACTAACTTTTCATTCCTACCCTCCCACATCCAAATGAGATTCGTTGTGGTGCATTTTTTACCTGCTCAGATGCCGCAAAGTGTAAACAGCATTTATGCCATCCAGTCAGAGGCAACTCCAAAAATAGAAACGCTATTAAAAAAACCTTAACGATTCACCCTGGGGAGCTCTTTCCTCTGAGTTGCTATAAACCAATACACAAGTGAGAAGTGGGGTCACTGTGTTTCTGGATGTCATTTCTTAAAAAAGGAGACATAACAGACACCTTGGCAAGTTGTCATTAAAAATTTCATGGCAATACCTATAAGTGCAGGGATGCCTATTCTGTTGCTGTGGCAAAATTCACATTTGGATGATTACATTTTACCTACTTAACTCAGCCTGCATTTTCAATTCCATGTGTCATTCTTCTTGTCTTATCTTAAATTGCTGTATAGTGTTTCTGTGCATTATTAAATAGTTGCCACATTTCAGCCTAGTAGATCTTGCATTTAAATGATGGTTTTACAAAGTCTATGCTACTTTGTTAGGTTTGCCTGTACAGCAGGTTGATTTTTTTTCCAAGGAAAAAGTTCCTTCAGAAACAGGCTTGAAAAATTACTGGTTTTCATTAAAAGTTGTCAAAATCTTTTTCACTTTTTCCTAAAAGTTTCTGCCTTTCTGAATTGAAAATTAAATAGAAGTATATAAAAGAAATGGTGTTAGAAAGCCACTGTTATTATTAAAAAAATAAAAAGGTTTTCCAATTAAATATTGAATATTATTCCTAAAGTATTTTGGACATGTGTTCTTTATTTTGTCATGAACTGGGGCAGAAAAAAAATAAAAAGAATCCATTTCAAACAATTAAGAATGAAAACAATGCCAGAACTGCAAATATCACAGCAAAAATCTTTCAGTTGTTTCCAGCAAGTTCTTTTTATGCATCATCTTTTGAAACTTGCAAGCACTGTAGTGTTCAGAAAGAAAAATTGCCTTTAATTCTCTTTCTCAGTAGATCTATACATAAAATGAAACATAAGTGCAATTTGTTTTTTAGATTAGAAACTGAGTGAGACAGGGATCACTGCTCCATGAAATGAAGCGCGCTGTATGTAGGCTAGAGAAACATTCCTGAAAAGACAAAGTATTAGAAGCTGTCCCAAGGAGGATGCAGTGGCTGTCTAGAGGGTTTGAAGAAACGGAGAACTTGGTTTCAGGCAATGAAATAAGAAAATATGTATGTTAGGCAGGTGGGAGATACCGATGAAAGGTATTACCAGGTGTTGCCTGTTACACTTCAGCTACTGCTCAGCAATGACAAATGAAGAACTTGGGTTGATTGGCCCAGTCAAGGAAACCATCACGTGTGTGTGTGTGCTGTGTTATCTCAGGAAAACAACATCCCTAAATGCAAAATTAGAGCAGTCAATACTCTCAGAAGGTAGCTTAGGCTATCTTGAGACATGTGGAAAAGTCCCTAAGGACAGAGATTCCCTAGAAGACTTTAAAAAGCTTTAAAGCTTCTCTTTTCATCATAGCTTCATAAAGTCAACTGTTAAAATGTGTTAAAATAATTTGTGTGATTCCATTTAGAAGTAATATCTTTCTCAGGCTCAGATGCCCAACTGGGGCTGAATATCTCACTCAGGGTGGTATCTTCTGTGGGTGGAAGATGTTGACTGCAAGAGGGAGCCCTAGGCAGACTACTGTGGAAACAACATAGGTAATTTTGCAAAGCAAGAGGAAAGCCAATATGTACTGTGCATTTAAATCACTATAATAACAATAAAAATAAATAGTTTCCTTCAGCTCTGAGAACAGACAGGATTCTGCCCTTTGGATTTCACATAGCTTTGTCCTGGCTATTAGTAAGCTCTCAGGAGCTATGTATTGCTGATGCAGAAAGGCAGGCCTCCCATCGCTATCTGTGGTGCATCCAGCCTGTGTTTTAAAGGAAACTTGAGACTGCAATCAAATAATCAGGTTTAATGAGCTGGGGCTCCAAGCAAAACATCTGGGCTAAAACCAGGAGTCAATGTGTTAAAGCTGGAAGAAAGCACCACCTTCATCCTGCTTACCACACCACGTAACTGGTCCCTTATCCCATGGCCCAAAAGATAGACACGGAAGGCTTTACCAAAGCCAGTAATCTCAGAAGGAAGGGCAGTCCATGAAACACTTTCTCCAGCCAGGCACAAGTAATGGTTTAGGAATAAACTCTAAACTGCTTTTTTTTACGTCAAGCTGGGTTTAGAGATGTTGCCTTACAAATTAAAGGCAGCCTTGCAGATAAGGATGGACAACCAGCGTACTGGTTGTCTGGATGACTTTTGAGGGACTGATGCTTTTGACATCCAAGTTCTGTAAGCAAATCAGCATTTACATGAGTTACATCTTCAATGAATTTAAATAATAAATAAGTGTCTTGTGGTAGTCTAGTCTAGAGGTCACTAATGCGTGGCTAAAGGAGAGAAGGTTCCTGCTGGACAATGAGAATTGCACAGGTGAATACCTTTTATTTTCAGATAATTCAATGAACATTAACTAATTAATCCTGATAGCACCCTGGAACAGAAAGCAGGAAAGGGTAGTTATGCAGACATATCAGTAAATACTTGATTTCTTCTTCTTTTTTCTTTTTTCTTTTTTTTCTTTTTTTTTTTTTTTTTTCAAAGGACTGTTTTCTGGAGTAATTCCATAGATGGACTCATTGGTATCAGGCCCTTGAAAGAGAGAACAACTATGACATGATAAATGAGGCATATTTTCAAGAAACAATCCTACAGGTGATGTAATGCTGTAAGCAGAAATCACTTATTTAGCGGGATGCTGTGGAGAACAAATGAAACAGTAAAATACACAGTGACACAGATGCTCAGGGGACTTGCTTCTGAGACTCTCTTTTTATCTTTAACTACAAAGGGAAGATTGTCCCTTATGTTCTGCAAAGATGTGCCAGAGGAGGGTTGCCATGGGAGAGGATAACCGCATTAAGTCTCCCAGCCCCCAGCATGTCTGCTCCTATTTCCACCTACTCACCCATCTGGCCAGGTTGCACCTTTGCTGCAACCAGGCCAGATGGGTGAGTGGGGTGGAAATGCCTTAGGGCGATGCCTCAGGGACCAGCATGCAGATCCACCAGGGAATTCCTGTCTGGGCAATTTGTGGCTGGATTACAGCATTTCTCATCACCACCTGTGTTAAGGGGTCCAGGCACATTCTGTGAATCCAGCCCAGCAGATTTTCCACCTTGATTTATGCCCTGGCCATCTTCCAGCCATACCATTTGGACCTGGTTTTGTTAAATCGGATGCCATTGCAGGGTCAGGACTGATCAGCACAGGAGTTTTTTTGGCAGCACAAGGGAATGTCTTCTTTGGCCAACTCCTGTATTCATGGAAGATGAGAGTAAATCTAATTTTTTGCCTTCATAAAGGTCAGCTTTTCAAATTACTTTCATACATGTACTGCATCAGGGCATGAGAAAAGGTGACAAGCACCCTTGTCACATTGAAAAGAGGGAGGGCTAGAGTTAAATCAGCACCTTCCAGGAGCAGTGCTTCAAGGCCATTTTATTCCACTTGAGTTGGGATTGAATCCATGCTCTAGCTTCATGCTAGCAGGAATCCTGCCTATTTCTGTGGCTTTGCTTCAGAAGAAATTTAAAACCAGTCTGCTGACTAAATTTCAGTTTGGATAATTACATTTTGCTCACGTAAATTACTTTAGTAGTTCCAAAGAGGGGAAATTACACTCTGCTTGCTCTTCCAAAGCTATTTGGTAGCGTTAGTAGGAGAGATGAAATGGGCCAACCCATCAGAGAGGTGGCTGCATATTAATGGCAGATGAAATTCCCCCTATAGAACACTTATTTTGTGCAAGTAAGTTCACGTCCAGCCCATGTGAAAGATGGAGAGCTATTAACACCTTCCTGGAACCTCACAGCTCTCAGCCTGTGATCTATTTCCCTCAACCTTACTCCCATATATCAGACTGCTTCTCTGACAGCTCTTCTGGGGTGGCTTAATAAAACCTTACTCTTAACATCGCATTTACCCATTCTAAGCTTGCTGTTGTCTTCCTTTCTTTCTTCTATCACGAGCACCCTTCCTTCGCAGTCCACTCTGTCACCTGGGCAGTTGTCTTCTGACACCCAGGTTAGCTGCAAGACTGCTTGGCTCTGCGTCACATCATGAGGAACCAGGCTTTTGCAGATAAGTTAAACTACATGCCCAGTTCTGCATGCCAGTGTAGCACCGTTCATTCTTGCCTCTTCCTGTGACAAACTCCAGCTCTTAGATTATTCCCTTCTTCTTTACATAATGCTTCTACAGCTTGGCTGTGGAAGTTGTGCTTTTAGCCATCTTCATCCTTACATCTTTCTGATGCAAGCTGATTTTTCCTTCTGTACCCAATCCAGGATTCTTATATTGTATCGTAGGCATCAAATCCACCACAAGTTTCATCTTTGTTATCCTTTCTTGCCCCTCTTAAATTTCTTCAGTGATCCTGTCTATCACATCACTCATTCCAGCCTTGATATTGCCATTGTCATCTCTTTGGGTGTCATTCTCCTGCCTGGACTGTCCTAATTTTTCACATCCTTTAAATCTTTGACCCAAAATGACATTCTTCCTGACGCAGGGAATCAGTTATATTATCTTTAAGATTATTCATGAAACAGAACTTTTAGAACAGCTAATGCATATGCGTAAATTTATTGTTCAAAAGGTCTGATTGCTCGAATGCTCATTCTGTGAATTGCCACAAGATGAAATTTCTTCTAGTGTTTGAGGAACAGACCAAAAGATATACATGTAAGATGGGAACAATTTGAAATGCAATGTGCAACTTTTTCAAGCAAAACACATGATATTTGGAGATGAGGATTATGCTGCTCAATGGTGGCATGTGACTTTCTTTCCCAGCTGCAGGAAGCAGGGAAGCACTACAGATACCCTTATGGTGGCCTGGAAGGATTATCCCATCTGCTGAAATGCAGAAATCTTGACGTCCCTTCTCCCTCATGTAACCTCCCTCCTGCTGCTTGTTGAGCTTGTTCCTTTGGTCAGATCTGGCATTCCGCAGATTTATGCACATCTAATCTGAATATTTCCAGTAGCCCAACTGATTATGACTGATACTCGCAGAGGTAAAGTATCATTGCATGGGCTTGCATGGGCAAGGGTTGTAGGTAATTCTGCTCACCAGCTGTGAACTGATCTCATCTTAGGTGCTAAAAAGATTATGATTTTTTTAAACCTTAAGTTTTGCAACTTATGGATTGTAGCAGTTTTAATGGATTCTGACCTTCCGCTGTTATTCATACAGAGATGAACAGCCCAATGCTGAAAAAAGCATGAATATATTCCCTGAATATCCTTATAAAGGAAAGAGAGAAATCAATGGAACACTGTATAAAAATGTTTTGCTGTCATGAAATTATTTTCAAAGTCTGTGGACACTGAATATTGTCAACAGTGGAAGGTCTTTCTCACGTGTCCCTTTTCTTGTGAGCTACTAATGTAGACAGCACTTACCATTTCACTGTTATTCTTCTTTTTAATATCCCCATATCATTAATATTTTCTCACTAAATATTAAAATAATTTTCTTCTTCACTTTGTGCACTTTTTCTCCCTTGGACCTCCCATGGACTTAAATGTTCTATTTGCATATTTATGTAATAATGTGATGTGAAGAAACATCAGGATGCCAGAAGAACCGTGGGTGCTGGACAGCCTAGGCACAGAAATTCAAGATGTCTGCCATAGATTATAGCAATGCTTTGGGCTCCTGTACTCCAAGAGAACTTTGTAAAGGTCCTCTAAATGTCATGGCATAGGCAAGAGCTATTTGGAAAAGAAAATTCAGGTTCCATAGATGATTATGAGCTCATGGAAAATTTTAAATCTTAAATGAATGGCAAACAGGAGAATATGTTGCTTGATTTTCCTCACTGCTTTTTTTGTTCTGTAGAACTTAAATATTCCAACATTTAATTCCAAATCCACCAAGGTGGTCTGATCACACCAAGCCTATTCCTGTTACTTCGAAATTAAAATGTGCTTCCCACTGCCTCTGCCATTTTGTTGGGATGAGCTGGAGAGAGGGAATCTGCACACTTTCCTCTGGGGAAAACAGTTTGACAGACTTCCAGGGAAGTGGGAGCTTGGAAACTGGCCAGGATTGCTGCCACATGCCTGCTGGGCTGGGAAATTTGGTTTTTACTCAAAGGACTTGAAGTTCTGGTGTAGCTTTCCTGTGAAAAGAGGCCAGATGAGACTTCGTGGCCCTGGAAAGCTTGGAATCATCTGATCCTAATTCATTGACACTCAGAGCTCCCTGAACATCTACCAGGCAGCCATGGAGCCCGAGTTCACTATCATTTGTAGGCACAGCTTTCATGGTCTTCACTTAAAACAGATCCTCTTAACTGAAGTTTCGGCTCTGCAGTTTCTAATGGAGAAGAATTTGCGCTGAGAACTCCTAACTGTACTTACACAGAGCGTCTCCAGAGCTTCAGGGATATATTCCAAGTCACAGCCTGTATGTTGGGCTTACAAGGGAGCAAGGTAACTGCTGACCACTTCAGCTGTATTGCTTTGCACTGGGAAGTTCCCCCATTATAGATTACCAAGATAGATACACAGCTGAAGAGTAATGTTTTCTTTCCCCAAAAAGTTACATTAACGTCCCATAACATCTCACTGAAGTAAGTGTGTATTTTGATATTACCTTTGCAGCACTGGCATTAATATTTTAAGAAATCTTACTTTGGCATCTTCCAATCTGAGGAAACACCAAATGAATATCGGAAAAAAACAAAGGGAAAAGGAGGGTGCCAAAGCATGGATGGAGGCTGATGAGATGGCAAATGCTCAGATGGACACTGAAGACAGTACAGTGGGCTGAAAGCAGTGGACACAAATTCAGGTGTGGTGGAAAGAAGGGGTGGGATATCATGGCAGTGCTACGGAGACCATCAGGGCTAGATAGCTGAGAAAGTGCAGCCAGCCAACGTGCCAAAAATCATTAGACTTTTAGTGTTGTCCTTGAGCTAGAAGTCCTTAAATACCTGCATTGCATAACAGTACTGTCAGTTACTAAGTGTGTCTTGTAATTGGTTAGAAAGTCATTAATGACAACTTGCTTCAAAACCAAACAGCTGATTCTGTGTATCCAGGTAACAACAAGTGCAAGAACAGGAGGAATAGTAATAATTTAACACCACAATACATCCAGTTGCTGTTCTAAATTCTAAGGAATTTATTTCATATACATATATATATTAACAATAAACTAATTTTGACACTTTCAGTTCAAACATGTAGCAACTGAGTCTTGAAAAAGTGTGGATTTATTTATTTGGGTTTTATTTTATCAGCCCGACACTAGTTTAATCTGGTGTAATAGTTCTCATTCATGTCTTTTAAAACCCCTCAAGAAAATTTTGTGCTCTTAAGAACTTCACTATCATAAATCAGTATAGCTGCAATTGACTTAAGAAACACTGCCGTGATCTATATCAGTTCTGGATCCAACTCTTTGTTCTTTGGTGCTGCGTGCCGGCACAACAGTTCACTGAAGTTTAATAGAATGTTTTTGATCAATGGGAAAAAAAGATATTTTTTTTTAAATGGTGATGTGAATTTCTAGTTCTTTTTTAAGATTCTGATCCTACAAGGTACTTAAACCGATTCCTCATTGAGTTCAGTGAGGAATGGGGACTCTTGACCCTCTGCAGGACAGGACCCTAATAGTTGGAAAGAAATTGCCTTGCATCTTGTACAACCTGCTAATGCGCTTGTGCATTCATGCACAACAATTGATCTTGCAAGCTTCCGACTGTTCACTGGACTTGCCATTATACCATGAATATTTTATAGCTGCACCACTATAATAACAGTAATTACATTTGCCCTTTTACAGAACCTTTTATCTAAGGATTTCAAGGTGCTTTATGGATGTTAATTAAGCCCCATGGTCTTCTTGTGGAGTAAGAATTATTATTACCATTCTGCAAATGGGGAAGCTGAGGTACGGAAACTCTGAACTTGACCTTGCCCAAGGTCATATCACAAATCCTTGCTAGAACCAGGAGATGAATTCAAGGCTCCTTGCTGCAGACTCACTGTAGTTATTTACTTGATTTGGACAATGCCAACAGCTGAACAAAAGTGCTTAAAGTTGAAAATTTGGATATTTTCCTATTATTTGGAATATTGTAGATTTTTACTGCTCTGAAGTGTCACCACACCCCTTAATATACCCTCACAACATAATCCACATGTCAGAAGGCACTCACAGAAATGAATCTGAGTGCTGCATGCAGAGGACCCTATCTTATATGGGAGATGCCAGCAGAGACATTTCCCCAAGTATTAGCCCCGTCTGGCAGGTACCAGTACAAAACTATGAATGCCATCCTGAGCCGTCAATGAGCTGTGAACAAAGTCCATAGTTGAAAGGCACTTTTCTTTCAATCGCTTTACTAATAGTGAAAAGATGTCCCAAGGTATATTCTAACGCAGGTGCCTGTTGAAACAGAACAAGGTCTTAAGAAAAGAAATTACTCAGGATGAGTATGGTACAATGCTCTGGGTGATGCTCTGTTTGTGTTGAGAAAGGAATGTACTCTGAATAATTAGAAAAGGTTCCACTGAATGTACTCTGAATAATTAGAAAAGATAAGGTGGGCACCTGAAGGAGATAAGGAGACCATCAAGTCAGAAAATCGTTGAACAAAGAAAATTGAAAGGTCTACTCCACCTAGATCCCACCTATTGTGAATGGAATGACTGGGTGTCAAAATCAAATGAGTATGTATGTAAAGATGTTGTGTAACCTCTCACAAAAACTGTATAAATTACTTAACTTTTCACTGAAAACTTCAGAGCTAGTTTGTCCGGTACTAATCGGCTAGCTCCCCAACGTTGCGGAAAATAAATACCTTTGCTGCTTAAAGACAAAATACATCTCTGAGCAGATACTCTGTGCCGTTTTGCCATCACTGTCATTTAGATGAATGAAAATGACTCACTGCAATGGCTTAATTGATAAAATTATTTACTATGAGAGTGCTAGCTCTTGATTGCTTTGCCAAAAAGAAAGGTAATTATTATGCAATGATTATACATTTAAGCTTATGCCTAAAGTGGACATGCAAACCACCTATTTATCCAGGGAAAATGAGCAGGTTTCCTGAGTGGAAAGGTACCTTAATGTACCTTAATCTAAACGGGGAGCATGCTTACAGTCACGGCAGGGCATGATAGCCTTTGGGAAAGTAAACTTTCAGAGAGAAATTTCAGATCAGTGAGGCCACATGCACAGCAGAAGCAAGCTGTGGGGGTTTTATCTCAGCCACAGCACTGAGGGAACGGTGCTTCACTTCTCCAGCTTCAAACTTAGTGCGTCCAAAACCATGTGTGGGATTTCCTGGCAGCTGGTGAACAGATGTGTGCCAGGTTGCGCAATGTGGGAAGTGGAGACAGTGGTCCCATGCCCTGAGCTGCTGCTTCCCATGGTACTGAGCTGGTTTAGGATAGTAGAACCCACAGAAATATGTATGTAAATGTAAAATGCTCTCCACTTCCTAAAGTGGACACAATCTCAGCTTCACAAATGTAACTGGGAAATTGCCACACAGTTCTGCCCATCCAGGATGTCCTTCAGGGAGTTCAAAGGTACTTCTTCCCATTAGGAAGACACTGCAATTACTGTAAATGATGTAAAATCCTTTAAGCTATGAGATATGACCGTCTAATCAATATCTTTCAATAACAAGGTTTACCCTGGTAAGAACTATTGTGCAGTAATAACATCGTTTATGATTTATTCTGCTGAACTTCCAACTTTTTAATCTAACAAACCTGTCTTTCAGCAAAACACTATCCCTGAGCAGTGCTAGTGGGCAGTCACCTGGATATTACCACAATGCAAAATGCTCCTGGTCTAGATGGAGGTTGGGTGGGGATGAGTGGGGTGCCAGCACATCCAAGGTGAGCAGCAATAAAGCAAGGCCATCCTTACAGCAGAGAAATGTCTGGTGCAGACAACACACCTTGAGAAAGGAGTTATTCTCTTAGAACATTTCCCATCTTTTTTTTTTCTTTTTTTTTTCTTTTTTTTCTTCCTTAGGGGATCTGTGTATGGCTTCCATTCTAAAAGGGGATAGAGGTTCCTGTCCCTAGCAGGGCTGTATCAGTGGCTTTCCCTTTCTTCTTTACAAGAGGATCATTCATGGGAAAAACATCCAAAGGAAACTACTCGCTGGATCTTTGGCTATAACTACTCATCTGAAATAAATCATTGGACATAGCAACATAGTACCGAGTAACGTTCCACAGATTGCCAACAGCAGTTCTCTGAACTGTGCATTATGAACAGAACTGCATTTTAAGTTCAGGATCTGATTTGCAAACAACTTAGTGTAGCCTGACAATTTCACTGTCACCTTTTACTTCATTTCAGCTCTTCTGCCTTCCCACCCCTCGTCTTCCATGCATTGAGAATCATTAGTAAGTAAAGCACATTTGATCTATGCTGCTGAGTTTATATGTCTAAACAGAAGCAAAACCTCATAGTAATTAATTATTTACTGAGCTGGAGACTTCTAAAATGTATCTCAAGGAAGTTCACAGATTTATTAATTTTAGTTCATCTTACTTGTTGTTTTGTTAATGGTATTTTCAGCAGGTGAGTAGCTGTTTTATTTTTATGTGCATCATACTCAGTTTAAAAGCCATTTCATTGAAAGCTGCTTATGAACAAAACACTTGAAAGTAAATGTGAACTGCCTGAAGCAGTTTTCCTCATTGCCTGTGCTTAGGCTGTTCCCTGAAATCAAAGATTTGATGGATTTTTGTTTTGTTTGCTTTACAGGTTTTTATTCCATGCATGTAACAAATGAAAAATATGAATTGGAGTGGACATTGCATTTTGAAAACCACAAAGAACTTGATTTATTCAAATTATGTTTACATAGGAACTATTTCACCCATCAGTGAAATGCAGCTGCCTCTGGCTTGGAAGATGTCAGTCTTTAAAAAGAAACATTGCTAAGTAAAAAGAACTTTATCTAATATAAAACTTGAAGAGAAATGTAGGCTTGCAGGATGTAATTACTCATTTGGATCTTAGCCCAGACACCAAAGCTATCATTCCCTCTTTAGCAAAAGTAACTTGGAATCTTAAGTGGTTACAGATAATGAAAGCCTTGATTCTGCAACCTTTCTGGAAAAAAAAATAGTATTATTAGTATAATGCTTCCCAAATATTTAGATATAATTGCATTTAACATTTACGCAGCACTTTAGTCAAAAGACCATCAAGCGTTCTATAAAAGTGAAGGTGTGTTAGACTTTTAGGGCAGTCCTGCTCACTGCTTTTGGTTCTCCCTGTTTCCAAGCCTGAAATATGTTGTTGCAAGGCAAATAATTGACTCTATTCTGGCATCTGAATTCATGCAGAACTTCTCAGTGTTTCTGACAGGGAGGTTTTCTGGATGGATCGTTGGCAGATGTAGCTACAAGGATGTGGCCACAGTGTAGTTACTATGACAGCCGGGGCTGGTTTGAAGGATTGGTTCGCCTTCCAGCCTATTGATTCTGAGTTTTGTAGCAGCATATTTAGCACTGGTGTCAAAGTCATGGATGGATTGGTGATAAAGCTTCAATGGTATTTTAAAAGCAGTGAGAGTGGGATTCCAGAGTGGGCACATCCATTTGCTGTATGATGCGCAACACCTATGCAATCATTTCTATCCGCAGCAAAATGTAACCTATCAGTTGGTGAGCGTGTTTCAGCAATGGAGATGTTATCTGTTTCCTTCTGTATCCTTGACATTTTCATCAGTTTCCCCAAAGGATTCTCTGTCTTCCCTTCCCAGATTTTGAGCTATTGCCAGACCGTCATCTGAAGATCTGTGTTATTTTACATTGTCTTGGGAAAATATCTGTCCCATAATTGGGGGAGAAGGGAAATATTATCTAAATGATACTAAAATCCATATTTTGTGTACTACAGCAGTTTCATAAAACCCATTGGGAAGATAGGAAGAGAGACTTTATGGAGAAAAGAGGGGAAGGTTGGAAGGAACGACACATAAATGAAAAGAGCAAAGGTGTGGTGTGTGTTTTGATTTTTTAAAACAAGGAGTCTAAATATCCTTAAAATTTTTGGACAGTCTCACCTTACAAGATGCTAGAGAGTCTGTTATGTGAACTCTCTTTAATAATAATAATAAAAACAACAACAACAATAATAATAATACTTTTTTACAGTTTATGATGAATCAGTTTATTTTGGTGAAACTGTAAAACACATTCCAAGTGACCACATGAACTATTAGAGATTGCACAGCAAATCTTGGTGTTGGGTAAATTCACTTTGTCCCTCTCTTGGCATCAGGATTACAGCACCAGGATTTCCTGAAGAGTGATGCTGATTAAGTCTATTACAACTATATTACTGAGTTTGGGGGCATGAAATAAAATTTGAAGGTGACATAAATTTTCTGATTTATCCTTTTGCGTGTGCAGAGGAAACCACAGAAGAATAAAAGCCTTTTTCTATAAGAGGGGTTGGTTACTCTCCCACTTTCAAGGCAGAAGTTGTAATTGAGGATAAAGTCAGTAAAAAAATTTGGAAGAAACAGCTATTGTAGCCTCAAATAAAAGGTCTTTATAGATAAAAATCCTGACTTCTAGAAATACTCTTCAGTTTATAAGTGTCAGGCCCATGAACGCATCAGGAGTAGTCAGCATGGATTCCCCAAGGGAAAGCTATGCTTGACCAACTTGATAAACTTCTACAGTTAAATGACTGGCTCGATAGGTGAGGCTACAGCAGTGGACATTGCCTACCTAGACATTGTCTATGTAGGCAGTAAGACTTTCGACACTGTCCCAGAAGATCCTCATAGAGAAGCTGATGAAGTATGGGCTGAATGACCAGACAGTGAGGCGGACTGAATACTGACTGAACCACTGGGTGCAATTCAGTTGTGCTGCAATTCAGAGGGACCTTGACAGGCTGGAGAAATGGGCCTGCAGGGCCCTCATGAAGTTCAACAGGGAGAAGTGCAAAGTCCTGCCCCTGGGGAGAAATGACTCCAAGCACCAGCATGTGCTGGGGGGCACCCAGCTGGAAAGCACTGTGGCTCAAAAAGACCTGTGTATCCTAGTGATCACCAAGCTGACCATGAGCCAGCAAAGTCCCCTTCCTGCAAAGTCAGCCAACGTTGTCCTGGGCTGCTTTAGGAAGAGTGTTTTCAGCAGGTTGAGGGAGGTGATCCTTCCCCTCTACTCAGCACTGGTGAAGTCACATCTGGAATACTGTGTCCAGCTCTGGGCTCCCCAGTGCTGTAGACATACAGAGTCACTAGGATGATGAAGGGACTGGACTGGCTTTCCTATAAGAAAAAGCTGAGAGAGATGTGTCTGTTTAGCCTAGAGAAGGAGGGGATCTCATCGCCTGGAGGGAGGGTGCAAAGAGGAAGGGGCCAGGCTCTTCAGTGTTGCCCAGTGACAGGACAAGAGGATTGTAGGCACAAAACAAGACACAGGAGGGTCCCTCTGAACATCAGGAAATGCTTTTTGACTGTAAGGGTGACTAAGAACCAGCACAGGTTGCCTAGGGATGTTGGGGAGTCTCCATCCCTGGAGATATTCAAAAGTCATTGGAGTATGGTCCTGGACAACTGGCTCTAGGTGGCCCTGCTTGAACAGGGGTGGAATAACATGACCTCCAGCGGTCCCTTCTGACCTCAGCCATTCTGTGATTCTGTGCCTAAATAGCTTCCAGTTTTATGAAATTGAAGATCTTCAAAATAAGATCAGATATGTAAAAGCATTTGCCTTTACAGACACCTCCCTGGCTGTTAAAAGAACATGTTCTCCTAAGCCTACCAGGTGGTCTGAAAATTCCCTTTAAAATGTTTCAAATGCTTTATCATTTGATTTAAAATATCCTAAACCAAAAGGCTTCTAATTATGCATTGCTCCAGGGAAGGAAAACAGCAGGTTTCTAGGGTTCTGCTGTTGGATTTCACCCTGCCCATCAGAGTCGGGGGTAAGAGATAGAAACAGTGTGTGGTGGAGCAGAGAGCAGCAGTCAAGAAAGGATGACAGAGGAGCCTGAGAAGTTGCTTGTTAATTATGGTCCAACTCTTGAAAAATTTTGTCAAGAGGCAGCACCAGACGTAAGCTATTTTTCAATACTCTGTGAGCTTCCCAAGATAATGAGAAAAGCTTGTGCTTTTTTATTTCTTTTTTTCCTTTGCTCTGTATGCAGGTGTTTGTGGCCACATTGCAGAGCGAGGAAGGAGCTATTAATTTCCTTATGAAATGATATTTGAAATTTTCATCCCTTTTAACAAACTCATCCATTTCACATCACCTTTGCTTCTAGGCAGTTTCTACAAATCAAGCTGAACATTCAATTCATGTTGTTTTTAATGATCTTTCTTGCTGATATTTATAATGTGCCTTGAAAGCTGAGGCAGACCATGGGTTAGATATTTAGTATTAATTAATGTTGCTCCCCTGATCATGCACATGCTGAGGAAACTAGTAGTCATGTTTAATACTGTGAGACAGGCTGGAGGCACTTGTAAACTGCTCATATATTTAAAAGGTTTCCCTCCCTGCCTTTCTTTGGAGATTGAATTCATTTCTTCATGCTCTCTTCTCTCTTTTAATTGCGGCAATCTCACTTCTTCAACCTGAATTTCACCTCCCTCTTGTCCAGACTCCCATTGCCTCTGGCTCTAGCTATCTTAACATTTTTTCTAGCACACTTACTGGAACTTTTTCTATTTGTTATCAGTGACTTTACAGTAAGGTGTTGAAAAGTAAGAGAAGGCTCTGCAGCAAGGGTTCCCAAATACAGAGAGGACACAGAGGTTGATTTCACGTCCAAAAATGCATGGGTTATTCCTACACTGGTGTATAAATGAGGGCCACATGTTCTCACTGTGCTAAATGTCATGCAAGAAAGACCAAAAAAATGTTCTGCCATTGATACATTGTGAGTTAAGACTAAGATAATAGAACATATAGATATGAACAGAACAGTAGATAAGGCAAAGGAAGTCAAATTTGACAGTTTTGGTCAATGCTGTAAGAAAACTGTATTAGTTCTATGGAGCCAAAGATGTTCAGAAAATCAGCCTTCCCTTCCCTTCCCTTTTCTATAGTGTCACTAAAATTTTACCTGCAGGACTGCAGCAGACTGCAGCCTAATGAACTGGTGTCTTCTCTTTGTTCAGGCGAGTTTGCCCTGGCCACTGAGGAACCCTGTTTACCTTTTACCTCTGAACCCACCAGGATCTGCAGTGATCAGGATGCATCCCAAGAGGTTTTAGTCTACACTCAGAGCATGTAGGCTCAAGCTGAAGCATGGTAGCTTTCTTGTAATGATATCCCGGGTGATAAATGACCAATACAGCAGTAGCTGTGCACATTTCTTCCCTGCCTCCTGTGTTTATTTTCCGCTTTCCTTCTCCAAAGCAAAATGTCACACAGCTTGTGCCAAGTGTGTCTCGGTGGATATCACATAATTCAAATAGAAGAAAGGTGAGGTACATTTTTCCCCTCTCCAGCAGGTGAAGTCTGTTGGAGCCATTGTTGGTTGGATTTGTTATACCCTGGAATTGTCTCAAGCTTAGTTTGGGTGATTTTCCCATGACAGCAGATGGGAGAACACAAAACCTGCATGTTGGAATTATTAGTTTGTATGTTAAATGTTGTGTAAAATCCATTACTCTGAATTTAATTCCTAATTTAGATTGGCTCTTTTCTGCCTTTATAGTTTCCCAGTAGATCACTATCCACATGTAGTCTTAGACATTTCCTAAAGCCCTTCCTTAGGCTACAAATACCCCTTCCTATCTTCCTTCTTCTCTCCGGCTGCCATATTCCTTCTTTAATTCCTTCCTCACCATCTCAAGAGAAAGTTAGTGCATGTTTAAGGTCTTGTTTCCCCTTTCTGGATCAGTGTGGTATAAACCTAATCACAGTTGCTGTTGAGAACAACACAATGTCACCAATGGAATTAATACACAAGGAGTAATAATATGTTTTTAAATCTCCCCCCCTCTGTCCTAGAACGTCTTCAGATGGGCACAAACAGAATGTACCAGGTTTAAGGGATATTAACAAATCTCAATAAAGCTAACTAGATTTCACAGAGCTATGCATTTCCTGAGCTCACTGTTCACTTACCTCCAGCGCGTTGGTGACGTGCCAGCAGATTGATTTGCAAAATTTCTGTCTTTATGACATGCTATAAAGTATTTTATGGGACCAAAGACAGATACATCCCTGTCTTAGAGAGCTTCCAAATTACAGCTTAATTAAAACACTGTGAGACACAAAGGGAAGACAAGGACACGAGATAAAAATCAAGGGGTTATATTATTTCACGATGGATTCCCATTACCCTAAACAGGATCATACCAGGGAACGTATGTCTCTCAGCAAGATTTCTTTTATGACACTGTAAATACAGCTAGTAAATGCGAGAGTTTGCATTGTGTTGGACAGGGAGAAGTGAAGGTCAGTTGGAAAAATGGGCAGGGAGCCTCGGAGGTGTAAAAGGGTCCTTGGAACAGGGTGACAAAGAGCCTGTTCAGGCAGATTCCTTGCAAAAAGGCAGCAAACTAGTGTGATGGAAGCCAGGCTAAGTCAATGAGAAGACAAGGGAAGAAATCCCTGTTTGTGCCTGTGGAAGGACTGAAATCACCTCCCCAAGGACTGAAATCACCTCCCCAGGGCTGCAAGTTCTGCATCACCCTCGGAGTCTCGCTGTCGCGGGAAGCAGCAATTGCTGTTGGTTTAACTCCTGCTCTGTTTATCTTCCTTTCGGTTTGGGTACTGGTGCAGAACCTATTACACAAAGAGTACACCGAGTAGAGAGGAGGATGATAAGCTGTGTGATAAAAGCATGTTTATGTCATTACATTTGGAAAATGTGATATTGATATTGCTTTTATCAAAGGAGCAACAGCCAAACTGAAGGCCTGTAGGACTCAATAGCAAAACACCCATTTATTTCAGCCTGGCCCTAAACACTTACGAGAGATAAGAAGCACTTCTGGGGACATGGAAAAGCGGTATCTGGCTACATTTTAGAGATGTAACAGTGTTCAGGTGAATCTATACTACCAATAAATATTAAAGCTGTTAGGCTCACTTATTTAGAACTGCAATGCAGGAAGATAAATAGTCTTGTCTTAGCTCAGGACACCTGAATGTCAGGAAGATGTAGGTGAAATGACACCCAGAAAAAAGCAGGGGAACTTACTGATTAAGGTGAAGGGACTGGCTTGAAAAGAAGGAAAAGGTGAACTTAGACCAGGGGTCCACAAACTACGGCCCGCGGGCCAGATACGGCCCCCCAGGGTCCTCAATCTGGCCCCCGGTATTTACAGACACCCCTGCCCACCCATCCCCACCCACCCCTTCCCCCGCTGGGGGTTGGGGGGGGAAACCAAGCAGCCGCAGATGACTGCCTGCCACTTCATCTCCGCGCCGGCCCCCTGGTTAAAAAGTTTGAGGACCCCTGACCTAGAGGGATATAAGGCAAGTTGCTTTAGAGATTCTTCTGCACTGGAGACATGTGATGCTGGGGTCCTGCCTTGCAGGTCACATCTGTAATGTCAGTTGGAATTAAGTTCCAGATTAAAGACCCTGTATTTAATCGTCTATTTGTAGGGATGGTGTTTGGGGTCCTCCTCATTGCATAAATGCATACTCTGCATACAAAATACGCATACAAATTATATGCTTGAGTGGGAAGTGTGGGGTACTGACATTGTTGGGATAGATCAGCTAGGATTTTCTACCATGAAATCTTAGAGAAACGAAGCAGTGCAGTTCTTTCAGAAGGTTACATTGTACAAGGTCATCCTGGACAGTAAAAAATGCTGGTTTGATTCACAACCTCATAATAATAGCTGGAATATTCTTAGCCAAACCAAATTATGTAGCAAAACCACCACAAAAGCAGTTCAAGCCAGTATGTATTATTTTGCAACTGAGATGGACTGAGAACCCAACCGGTGGTTGTCAAGGATCTGCTACTGGGTGATAATTCAGTGCTTTCAGTCGTGCATCCACATCCACATTGTTTGGGAACTAACAGAGGGAAAAACAATGCAGAGGAAGACGAGCGTGTGTGTGTGTGTGTTGAATTTTATTGAACTAAAAATGGAAGTATGAAAAGAGGCTGAACAGGCAATAAGATGCACACACAGGAAATTTTTGGCTTCAATATAATTCAATAATAATTGCAAACTACCAAGGTTTAACATTAGCCTATTAGTAGTGGTTGCACTTTAATATTAGAGCTCTAGATGAGGAAAAATGAAAGGTTTACTTCCTCCTTGTGGTACATGGTACATTGCAAGAAAAGAGAAAATACCTAGAGGAACACATAATTAGTTAATACTAGAAAATAGTGCTTCTTTGTTAAAATCATCAGCTTGCGTTGAGATCCATATGTGGCTGCCTCCTGGGCATTGTTCTTTTAGCACTATTAATTGTAGCTGATGGTATTAATTGTCTTTTGCGCTTGTATGTCAAATGTGGTAAGAGCTACATTGCAAATGCAATCTCTTTCTCATCTTCATTTTCAGAAATAAGGCTGGGAAAGATTGAGGAGAAGAGGCTCAGAGTCATACCAGCCTTGTGTGAGGAAAAGTCTCAAAAATCTCCCCAAGGAGACTTGTAGCATTCCTGTTCAAACTTTGTAGTAATAATGGGGTTTAGTTTAATATTTTATGGAGGGATATTTTTTTAAATTGGATCAGAATTCTGCCTTAAGTCTTCATTAAAAAGACATCTCCCCCCCAACCCCACCCCCAGTTCTCCCCATGAAGCTGTAGATTCTCGGAGCTGTAGATTCGGCCGATTTTGTCTTAGGGATAATGAAGCATCAGATGTGCTCAAGGACAGCACTCATTTCAGATGTATCAAAATAGCAGCATGCGTTGCTGTGTGGATGATAACACTGTTCTATACAGTAGTTAGGAGGGGAGCACAAGTTCCTATATCCAGCCCCAGATGTGGCTGCATTTGGTGGCATATGCTCCAGCACTTACACCCTCATGCTGTAAGCCTGGCCCACCGCGTAAAGTCTGTTACAGGGCTGTGGTCTGTGCCTCTGAAATGTGTGCTGTTGTAGCTCAGGAGTCTATAAATGCAAAAGCCAGAAAGCCCTAGTGCAATCGCTTTCTGTTATCTTTTTCACAACCTGAGCCAGAAGAACCATGGTAATTTATCCTGGATCCTGTAAACACAGAGCTTGCCAAGGGTCTGCCTGAGAGGTCCTAATTGCAGCCACTCTATCCTGGTCTGCGTGGGACCTGGGGGAAGCATTGCATAAACATGTGAAGAAAATTGCATAGGTCATTACTCAGGTTCCTCATTGCCTAGCAATTTGGGCTGTCATTTACAGATACACAGATAAAGTCCCAAATGGGTTTCATATGGGACCAAACAGGGTACCCTACAAAACCACTGGTGCACTCAACCACACAAAGGGGAGAGGCAGACCGTGCTCTTCTCATCCTTCTTGTGTGTGCTCTTGCCAGTGTGGGAATTTGTCCACACAGACACACAGACAGACAGACAGGCAACAGCAGAGTAGCAAGCAGGGTCTGAAATGTAAA
This sequence comes from Falco naumanni, assembly GCF_017639655.2. Classification (NCBI taxonomy): domain Eukaryota; kingdom Metazoa; phylum Chordata; class Aves; order Falconiformes; family Falconidae; genus Falco; species Falco naumanni. The sequence continues at coordinate 41,726,719 of NC_054054.1, read as the reverse complement.
CCTTGGGTTTATCGAAACAAAAATCTATTGACTTCCTTCACTTGCATTTCTACCAGGCTTTTTGGTCACTAGGCGAAAAGAAAAATCAACAAAGTTTTAATGATTTTGAATCAAAGTGTAAATTCCCTTTAAGTCATGCTGCTATATCAGGATGTTTGCTGCCAAATTTGGAGCGGTAATCAGTGATTTCCAAGACATAATTGGAATAGCTCAATTGGCAAAACCAAGAATTTGAGCACCCACCTTCCAAAAATGAGGTTTCTTCGTGATGCCAGCTCAGAAATGAAGAACAGAAGAATCTTTAGTAACTGCTGAGAAACCTGGGCAAATGTACCTGTATCTTTGTAGTCAGGGGCTTTATTATCTTAGAAGTGTAGAACTTATTATAGTGCAATGCAACATGTAAAACTCACTGCGTTCTCTTGAATTCATGTTTTTCCTTGCTTTTAAGATTGCTGGTAGTGTCCCCATAAAACTGAAAGACCCCAGAGAGACAGTGGTTTCTCTGTGACAATTTCAGTCTAAAACTCTGGCTGAAACTGCCACAATAGATGAGGGAAACAAACACAGAAAGTCCAAGCAGTTTGTTCACAGATCCCACAGAAAAAATAGATGCCAGAAAACTGAGCTGTGATAATGCAGATACTTATCCAACAGGCAGCACAACATGGAAATTAAAAACCTGCTCTTTGTTTGCTGAAGTCCTGATCCAGCAAGGGTTTTCTGCAGAAGGCCTGATATGAAAAATAATTGTAATAAATACTAAGGAGACGTGTTTCAGGATTTTCTAAGTGAAACTGTAAACCATGACAAATCTAGTAGAAAGAAAAAGAGAGAGAGAAAAAAAAGGCAAAGACAGAAATACAGAAAAGGAAGGGGGTGGGTGGGGAGAGAGAGCGAAAGAAGTAAAGAAGGAAAGGAAGAAGAAACGAAAGAGAAAGAAAGGAAGGAAGGAAGAAAAAAAAAGGAAGAAGGAAAGAAAGAAAGAGTGAGCACAAGCAAGCAAGCCTGGAGCAATGGGAGACAGATAAACTCAGAGGTAGACTGTTAAATTCATTTAGCAGCCAAAGAATCCAAAGATACCAACTCTCTGTTATCAACGTGAGCTGTGCTGCAGGCAAAATTTCTTTGGCGCATTATTGACCTTTAAAATTACATCCTACTCCCAAATCTTGCTCCTTGCTGCTATCTTTTATTATACTTGGCTTTCTTACAGAAATTGTTTATCAGTCTGCTCTTCTGTGTTTACCTTAAGCCTTTCAGAAGCAATTATGTGGAGGATGGACATAACCCAAAATAACAGGTATAGCACAAACCAGAAAAGAGACTAAAAAAGCTCAGGATGAAGGAAAAAATGGGGAAAGGACTGGAGCTGAAAGAAGGAAAAAGTAATATAAATAACACAGAAGAATCCTTTCACTTCCCATTTGCTTACAAACAAGTTGGGATTTGACAGTATTGCAGTATAAAATATAGGAAAAATAGAAAAATGACCACCCTTGATCAGACCAGATGTCAGGTGCACAGCCTGTGAGTAAAATAATACTGAGAGATGCTGATTTCACAAAACCCAGAAATGGCCCTTTGCTAGACTAAGACACCAGAGTTAACCTAATCCACAATGTCACCAGGAGAAACTGCCTGAATGCTGTCCTATTAACTGCAAAATGGATGGGCCCATTGAAGGTGGTACAAGGTATCACCCTAGCACAGCCAAGCAGGGTTGCCATGTGGTTTCCAGCATCACTGCCATACTGAGTATGGCTCCGTCTTCCATGTCTTCTGAGTTTTGCCTTGAATGTTACAGTAGATACAAACAGAATATAATTTCCTTCTAGATGTGATTTTCTCAAAGGATTTTCTTTCTGGGAGTGTTCCCAGGACATAGCTACCCAGATAAAAGCTTCATTGTTCCTGCCAACAGCAGTCTACAGATTCCTCCTGATCTTCAATCAAAGATATAAAAATAATTCTGTCTCTCTATATGAATGGTTCAAATGACACCGAGGGGGACAGGGCACTATGCTGCTTTCCAGGGTCCTTTACACTGCCATGTGAGGTAGAAAAATACTGTAAGAAATAAAATAAAATATAGAAAAATTGAAAGGCTGCAAAAAAGCCCATCCTTGAATCTTCGTTGGCTTGATAGGGCAACTTGCTGCTTTTTCGAGTCTGATTTTGCTCCCATTGCGGAGGGACAACACACAGACAATGCGTTTCCAGCAGGCTCATGGCAGCCAGTGGAGGGGTGCTGGGCATGTGGCAGAGGAACCTTCCTTTATCCTTGTTATGTATTTCAAATTTTAGAATTACAAGAAATGTCAGATTGACAACTGAGCAAGTGCTGAGCTAAGGCATCCAGACAAAATGACAGGTTCTCCATACATTGTGGCCACCATGTCTCTGACTGGAAAATCAGTCTTCAGTCCCTGGGAGTTTCTGTTAAGAAACTTCGTTATATCCTTGGTGACCACTGGTGAGCTCCACACAGCTCGATAGATGACAAAACCCAAGTTAAAAGCTGTCATGGTACCTAAAGCCCCACCTGTCTCCTACACATTTTCTATTTTGGATTACATACAACTCATCACTTAGTGTGCTGGCTCCTCTCTCTCATGTGTGGGACAAACAAGGCACAAGTTATCGAAGAGTTAGGTGCTGCAAGGCTGACTGCAAAAGCCCTTCACAGAGTTGTCTCTCCATCTGTGGAGACCTGTTTACACCACCTATCTTCTCCATTTGTAAAGCAGGATGAAATAGCCCATCACCATCTTGCCAAAGTGTTCTGCCGATAAACATATTATAAAGACTATAAGGTGCTTGGAGACCCAGAAGGTATAAGCATTATTAGCAGATTATGGTGTAGGAGTCCCGCTGAGACCCCTGAGCTCATTTTCATGTAGACCGAATAGTTATTTGTCAACAGCTAATCATTTTTTACCTTCATTTGCCCAGCCTAAATTCTAAGTTGTGGTATAGAGTTCATTTGGCAGCATATCAGTCAGATCCATTCAACTCCTGGGTTGTTCCAGGCCTGGAATTCTGTTTTCCCAATGCGTGTGTTCAAACAGGGCAAATTCAGATGGCACAAATAATCAGACTAGTTGTATTTTCTAGTCTCAGGCTGACAGAATTTGAACTGTGATGTTTTCCCATCTAATACAGAGATATACTTTTTAAGGTGATAAGGCACTTATTCCACTACACTGCCCGGAGCTGCATTATTTATAATAATGTAGCTTTGGGAGGGGGAGTATTTATTTTTTTGTGAACTTGTAATCCATAACGTTGTGAGATAACATAGTTTATTATTTTTTATTTTCATTTATTATTTATTTATTTGTTTGTTTGTTTATTTATTATTACTTGTTCATCTAATAATCCCACACAGAGATGGCCTTACACATATTATGTTGTTTTACAAGGATTAAATTAGCTATATGATCAATTTACCTTCCATGCTAAATTATTCTGTCAATTATTCTGCAATTTTTCCTCTCCTCACAATGACTAAACAGCATGTCCCTTTATTTTCAAATATCTATGTGGAATGTCTGAAGGATACAAATCCTCTTTATCACAAAAGACAACAATGGGAAAAAAAGGTATGTGTTGATGTTTGTGTCTTTGTGTGCTCTGTTATGAATTTAACTCACTTTGCTCACATATCTGCACGTATGTATGTATGTGTGTTTCAGGACTCAGAGAACAGCACTTTCCCATGGTTTCATTAATCGCGTCAGATCTTCAGTTAAATTTAATTGTAAGCGCCAGTCTGAAGAAATTCATTTTGTGGCTATTATCATTAGGCGGAATGGTTAGTGGTTTAATACCACCCTGTAGAGGAAACCCGTGGAGCAAAGCATGAAAGTGGTAATAGCTATTGCATTCTCATTTTGAAGGAGAAATTACTCATCAGCTGATTTTTCTGCTTTAAGCATATTATCTCTTAGTTATCCATGCAAAAGAATTATAAAATTGGGGAAAGTATCTGAATAATCCTTCACCCTGCGAAGCATTAGGCACAGTGTTTGATGCTAACAGTGAGTATGGTAGCCTGCTGGCAATATACTTTAGACTTGTGGACAGCCTTTTGGCTCACCTTCTGGCCTAAATGGTTCTTGAAGAGCCAGGTGCACAGCAGCTGCTTTGGTTGCCATCCAAGACAGAAGGGAGCCTCACTGCGTTAGGGATCTTCTCCAGAAAAAAACTCTTCTTCCTTCACACATGACTCAAATCTCATGATGCTAAGCTTATCTTCACTATTTCGGCTGTGTCAAGGGGCTTTAAAGTTAAGGTAGCTAAAAATAGTGCCCCTCAAACCAGACCTTACCCCCCCAAAAGAATAAGAGGCAGGACAAATATTTCTTTTAACTACAATTAAGAGACATGTTTGGAAGTGCGCTGGAATTACTGCTTGTGTTTTCAAGATGTAGGAAAACTTTTATATGCAAAAGTGTGTGTTGGATCAAAAAGTCTTCATATTTTCCATGAGTCCTTTCTGAAGCTACATTGGTATTGCCCTTATAAGGGAAATGAAAATTATTTTTCTTTTTTCATCACTCAGCCTCTGCTTGCACCTTTGACAACAGTGTAGCTGTCAGGTTTACTTGTGGTGTTACTATATCTTGATGTATCAGTTGGTGAAGGCTGGAAGGTGAAAAATAGACATCAGTTGACATGTTGTTCTTTAATTTTTTGCACTGGCCTCCATGCCAAAATATCCTTCTATTTCTCATCTCAGACCTGGCTTCCTTCCATATCCTTTCCCTCTTACAGTTCGCCCCAATGGCTTCATCCTTCCTTCAAGCAGATGGCTTAGCTCACAGTCTCCCACCAAGGAATGGTCACTGCGCCACATCCTTTCCCACTCCCTAGATTTTACATGCTTCCTTTCATTTTATTGCTTGCTAATAAGGACAGAGAAAGAATTGCTATGCACAACCATCACAATTACCAGGTACACACAGCATTTGTCAGCAAGGGACCCCATAACTCAGCTGTTGACTCTGCCTCAATTTCTTGTCATTTCTTCTCTTTTGCTGAAGTTTAGCAGAAATTTGTCTGGAGTAATCCTATGTCCGTCGTGCTTAGAATCATAGATCATAGAATATAGAATGGTTTGGGTTGGAAGGGACCTTAAAGGTCAACTAGTTCCACCCCCTGCCATGCAGGGACACTTTCCACTAGCCCAGGTTGCTCCAAGCCCCGTCCAGCCTGGCCTTGGACACTGCCAGGGATGGGGCATCCACAGCTGCTCTGGGCAGCCTGTGCCAGTGCCTCATCACCTCCACAGTGAAGAATTTCTTCGTAAGATCTAATCTAAATCTTCCCTCTTTCTTTTTGAAGCCATTCCCCTTGTCCTATAGCTACCAGATATGGGTGCTGGATAGGGCCATTGAAGTCTTCACTGAATCCATGTGATATCATAATATTCTTTCCAGATCTTAAATTGTTTTGTGAGAGTAGAGTTTTCTTTGGGCCATAGGGCAGTTCAGTATCAAAAAATTATTTCAACCCCTTAGGAAATCCCACCATGATCATTTTGGGGCTATTTACTCAATGAAGGCAAGGTTGAATGAGAAGAATTACAAACATGTCCTTTCTTACTCTGCTGTGTTTCTTCACTTACAGCCTGGTGCTTTACTAGAATATTCTCACAGGAGATGAAAGTTTGAATCTTTTCAAGCAGAGAACAAAACTGAACCTGGAGAAGTGCTATAACAATTCAATTTGTGGTTCAGTGGGTTGATTTGTAGGGTTCCTTTTTGGCTCCAGTGCTTTGATCTCACATTCACCCTGCAAGCCTGTTAGATTGCTCCCTTGTTTCCTTCTCAAGAAGAACAGCTCCCGGATCTGGACTTACCACACACTCATGGGTGGTTGGTGTCAATGACTGAGGCCCTCAGGCAGTGTCAGAAGAAGAATGCTGACAAGGAATTTGGAGATTCATGTGGGAATTAGATGTGAAAGAGGTACCAGCAACCATTCTTTTCCACTCCAGCAAAAGTAATATACTGACAAACACAAGCAGAGAATTAGATATTTTGAAAAAATTCAGATAAAAAATCATAAATATCTGTGGATTTGAGGTGTACCAGTTTGTGACAGCAGATGAATCAGTCTTATTCTAACCCCTTAAATCATACAGTCCTCAGTTTAATCTGGATCCCTGTTTTGTCCTACACGTCTGTGTCGTGGCCTCTAAAATTTTGTGAAAAGCCCAAAGATGCACTGAAAGTGGTAATGGAATCACAAAACTTGTTATGTCTCCATTGTTACCTTAACAAAGAACCGCTTCCCACCAGTAGGAATTTACAGGCCAAGTTTCAAACTTTGACTGTGACCTTTAATACCAAAAAAAAAAAAAAAAAAAAAAAAAAGGTGCAGATAGAGTTTCTCTTGAAATGGGAACATATTGAATGGAGCAAGGGCCTCAAATATTACAACTGGGCTGCAGCTGAAGATGGAAATATCTTAAAGAATGAGAAGTCTGAAGATAGCAGTGTCCAATATAAACAGCTTTTTCAAGTGCACACAGTTCTCATTAACATGCTCTGGGACTCTGTTCCCCCTCTGCGGTCGGTTTGCAGAAGGAGTCTGACAATTTGCTATTGCTTCTAGCAAACTGACTTAATTCCCCATCTAAAGCCCATTGAAGTCAATGAGAAAAAAATCCTCTTGTTGAGTTGGTGGACCTTGGCTCAGTCTGGCATTTAGCTGACATAGCTGAAATTTGTCCCCTTGAGCCATCCAGAGGTTTTGTTGAACCGAGCTTTCCCTCACAGTGTGAAGTGTAATAGGCCATAGTAGAACACATTAGTGAAAAAGGCAGCCAGAAATCTGGCTTCCTTGTTAGCATTGCTATATGAGACTTGAGATCTGTTAAACAACCTTGAAGACTGTGAAACAAAAGTCACAGATTGCTGGGGAATTTGTATATGTGAAAGCCAAGAAGCAATTTGAAACGCTTTATCTGTTTCCTTTGTGATCAAAAGAGATAAAAATTGGGGGGGGGGGGGGGGGGGGGGGAAGGTGAAAAAAAGGAGAAATAAAGGAAAGATTTGCTTCTGCATTGCTGTAACCATCTGTTACAGCAAAATCACATGGATGCAGAGCAAGATGCACTGCAGGAGACCAGCACCTGGCCTGGCAGAGCAGCATCCAAGGCTCCGAAATGGCCACGCTGTTTCTGTGTGTAAGGTGTGCCAGAGCAAAGTGTACCACAAAGGGGTTCTTAAAAAGCAGAGTCCTGAGCCAAAAGCCATCAGATTCAGGGTGCTCTGCAGAGAGAAAAAGGCAGAAGGCAACAGTTTCCCTTAATTTCCCTCCACCCCTCAGGGTACTTTATTTGTAGGGAAGTCCTTTCTATTTAGGACTGGTAAATATTAACCCTTCTCCTGAAAGTAGGGACTGAGGTCCTTTCTTTGCAGAGCTTGGCAGAGTGTTATTTCAGTATTTTTCTGCACAGCAGGTTGTTTCTACTATATATTTACCAAATAGCTCTGTTACCAGAGCACCTGGGGGAAACAGAGCAGATCAGAGTGCCAGTCTCTTCCCATTAGCTGGATTCAAACCCTGTGTTCAAGGACAGTGTCATATGCTGCAGAGTAAAAGGGCAGCTCCCCATCCATTCTGCTAAGAGGTTCCATTATACAGATATTAAATGAGGGTATTGTCCAGAAAAGATGCAAAAGTGAGATAATTGTGTTGCAAAGCCATTAATATGCTCCCCAAGAGCAGGTTAGGGTTTGAGTTCAGTTTAGGGGACGAAGATCTTAACCTCCTCTTCAAGGACTAGATGTATATTTTAAATAAATTTGTGATGGTGTAACCTGAAAAAAACCCAACTGCAAGAGCAAGGATACCCACTTTCACATGATAGCATCAACTGCTGCATCAGGTGGATTTGCTTTTCTCCCTCTCTCTGGTCCCACACTTCTCTGAAGTCAAAAGCCAAAACTTCAAATCTCTCTTCCTCTGTTCTTCAGATCACGTAGGCTGGGTTTGACAGGTCGGGCAGGACACTCAAGCTCATTCTCCCAGGCCCTTGGTGAGTGCTGCAGACCAGGTACAGGAAGGGAAGGGTGCATGGCATCCCTCTCCATCACCGGCTGTGGCAGAAAGGAGAGCCTTTCCATCCCTGTGTGCTGCACGGAGAACCCAGCCAGCCGGCCCTGCTCAGTGTGTCCTTCTTGTTCCAGCTCCCTCAGGCAGCTGGGCAGAGAGGCATGTGCCGTGCTCAGGGCAGACAGGGTTTAGGGCTGAGTGAGGCTCCAGAGCTGAGCCATCGTGGGGCTAAAGCTGGATAAATGTTTAACCTGCCAGCCTGGGGAGAGGGCTGCGATGTTTGGTGTGTGCATGCAGCGTTTGCCCCCTATTACTGCAGCAGTAACAACAATGCTCAGGAGTAACCATATTTCCACAGCAAAGTGATTTAAAATCCCAGAATACATCAACAGCATTGATCCAGAAATATAATGTATTTTGCAATGGACCTGCAGCGTGACCTCTGCCTGCATTCCCCATGCAAATTTTTGCTGTACTCAGAGCTGTGTCAGACATTTCTTACCGAGGATTTCTGTAAGTTATCTTTCCTAAGAGAGCTAAACAGCCATATCTTCAATTACTTCCAAAGTTTTCTTTCCAGATCATTACATTAAAGACTGTTTTCCCATGTGAAGCTAAAGGCAGGCTGTTACTACTACCTACAGAGCTTGCTCTACCTTGACAGCAACCTTGCACTGGCAGTTTTTAACTCAAAGTATTCACCTTTTCAATTTTTAATTTTGTTTTTTATTACTCCTTCAGTGCAACCTGAGGATAAACACATGAACATTGAAAGAGAAGCAAGCTGTCTTAAATCTGAAAGCCTAATTTTCATCCTATTGCCTCAATTGAAGCCACCTAACATTATCTTCACTTATGTAAACATGCCATGTACCAGAGGGTCAGAAAGCATAACAGAGCTGATGTGATGTTTTGCACAAACCTGGCAAACCCTCACTATCAGCTGAACAACTGCAGAAGGTGTTATTTTCACACATTGAGCCAACTTGAATTCTGCCCCCCTCTATCCTTTTTGCACAGAAAGAGCAATTATGAAGGTGTCTATTCCAAGCAGAAGCTAGCTGGGCTAAGCCTCACTAAAGAAAAGCATCACTGTATTATGGCTGACTTGCCTGTGAAACTCTGATCAGGTTGTTGGGACAGAAACTGTCTCTCAAAATGCTTTTGCTCTTTTGGAATCTGGCATACTGGGTCCAGGTTACTATTTTCCCCTAGGGACCATCTCTGTAAACATAAACAATGGAGCTAAACCTGCATTCTGATGTTATCCTGAATGCCTGTAGGCCTAGACTATGGAAACCAGATAATATATATCCTGCAAGAACCAGCTGGTTCCCTTCCTGGATCACTGATGAGTGAGTATCCTGACTAATCAGAGCCTTGACATAGCTGGCTTTGACATGATCTTTTGGGATATGTAGCAACAGAGAAATAAGAGAACAAAAGAAAGATTCTAGTTCTAAAGCTCACACGTGACAAGACAAAGGATATTGGGGAAGCAATCTCATTTCCAAAGGATTGGAAAATGGGAAAGTGAGTAAGAGACCGCAGGACAGAGTTGTTATGCTTTGTTACTTTATACCAGCTGGCAGGAATGTGAAATTGTAGGCATTAAAGACACAGATACGGAGCCGCTGGAACAAAGTGCAAGTCTGAAAACAAATATATGTCTTCTCTAGCAAGGCATAAGGTCACAGGTATCCAAAGAGAGCACACTTACCAAAGTGAAAGAACCAGGATTTGCCCCTGTGATACGTTCAACACAATCCACGCTGTGGTACACGGTCAGAATATACTAGTAACCTTTGAAGCTGTTTATGAGCTAAACACTGTTATGTCCCCAGCTGTGCAAGGGTGATTTCTTTCTATTATCTTTTTTTTATTGCAAAGGTAGAGCTACATAACACCTGCTGTATCCAGGCTGTACCCAGTCTAATTTTAAACATGTTTGAGCAACAGGATTTCTATCAATTCCCTTATGAGGCTATTCTGCAGTCTTAACAGTTCTCACTGTGATGGAACATCTTTCTTGATACCTACTTCCTCAAGTTCATCCCATCACTCATGAAAATCTGCACAGACCTTTTCATCATGAGAATGACTGTTCCTGGGACAAATTATCATGTTCTACCCCTAACCAAGACTAAAGAGTTTTATCTGTGCAACAGGGAATTTCACAGTTATTGAGTCAACATTTTTTAGACTATCTGGTACTATTTATAAACCTCCCCCATATTCTCTAGCACTTTTCCTTAAAGGTTTCTTAAATCCTTCTTAGCCTGGTAGAGATTTACAACAAGTTCACATATCTCCTAGCCTCATTTTATTTATAAATTCAGTCATCAAAAACCCACTGACATAAGGGAAATTGGGTTGGTGAAGTAGTTACAGAAATTTTATTTGGTGGGTGTTGTAAGTTCTGCTTTATTCTGATTTGGCAATCTACCCTGCAAGGGTATCCTTAACAGAAGTTTGCTGTGTGTAAATTGGTGACAAATGGTAGTCAATTAAGAATGCTTGAGAAGTCTCTTTTTATTGACTAACAGCCTGCAGAATTGCACATTCTTCCTTCCTTAGCAGCAAGGCTCTTCAGCATGATTAATTACTTTCATATCTCCATAGGTTCATAACAGAAAGATACAAGATATCTTCTATAAATCTGCAAATTAAATATGTTGGGGAAAATAAGAAGAGGAACATTTCAGCTGTCCTGCTGAAGCCAAAATCACATGCAAAGCTATCTGGCTCAAGTGCCTTCTCTGAGGACTAAGTTAACCCTACTTTTTTTTTTTTTTTTTTTTTAAATCTTTTCCTTTTGTCCCCCTTGTTTCTCCCTGGACATAGCAGATTTGCTGAAAAAAGGTTATTAGCTTGCACCATTCTTCTGCATCTCCATGCTCTGTCTCGAGTGCGGGCTTGAAATAGTGCATTAGGTTTTGATGTCTACTATTTGCAAAGCATGAAGAAAAGTAGAAAAGGGTTTGGAAAGGAGCTACAAGCAAAAAATCTAATAAATAGCATAAGGAAAAAAATTAGATACATTTTCAAAACTCATGTAGACAATCTGGGTTAAGAAAGTAGCAAGCTTATGTCTTTAATATTGCTGACAACTAAGTGTTCAGTGGTATGGAAACAGAACAAAGTCAAACTGAAGTAATTTTTTAGAAATAATGTATATGTTTCTATTTAATTATTAACACCTGGAAAACTTAACTTTCGATGACAGGCGATCCCTTTAAATTGGAACCTTTCAGTCACAGGTAGATAGTTTTGTAGAGTATAGGAAATAGCTCAGCATACCTAGCAAGTTACTGCTGTCTTTTCTTTCTCTCTAAAAAACACGATGGATGATCCTTTTTCCACCTTGTAACTAGCTGATATTTCTCTAGTGTCCTTCAGTTACCTATAGGCAAGGAGGTCCTTGAAGCCTTTTGTCTGGGCATTTTTTTTTTTTTTTTTTTTTTTTGTGATGCTTAACATTAACCTAGAAGCTACAACTCACTGGATACAACTCGTGCTGGAGCTGGGGTACATGTGGGACCCAAGCCTCGCTCTTCTACTGCCAGCAACAGACAGCCTAGATATGGTATGGAATCAATGGAAGTGGTAAGTTTGCTCACAACAGTAGCAGCTTCCAAAGAAAAGTCTCTGTCAAAAGGAGAAAGAGTATATATTTTGAAGAAAAAGCATCAAAGGGCCAACAATCACAAAGCAAGGAAGATGATTACCTATGAATGTGGAACTGTTAATTCAGTATTTCTTGCTGCTTTTCCCTGAATAGGTTTTGAATGAAAGGAAGTGTTCATCATCGTCTCTACAAAGGCTAAAAAGAAATAACATAAAAGCATTAAGAAAGGATTTATTCAGGTCAAGGACCATCTTGCAATTAAAGGTAGAGGATTTAAGGGAAGAGCAAGGTTGTGACTGCAGTGATGCTGCAACAATTGAAAGATTGGGAGGCATTGTGCAGGAGCATGTTTTGAGGCTGATTTCTTCATTCGGTGGGGAGACAGCTGAATAACTGTCATTCATCCCTTTACCTTTGGTCCTAAATGGTTATGAGGCCAGAACACTGTTAATCCTGGTGAGGGAGACCTGTTCTACAAGGCTACTAGGAGAAGCACAGCTCCAGAAAATATTATTTCCAAAACGAGAGGGAAGCAGAAAAGCAAAAGACTGATTATTGAAGTACAAAAATCAATAGCAGTGAAGATGACCACCTGGTCTCCCAATACAATAAAACAGGTGGATGTTTGTAGAAGGCAAAGCATTCCCTTTTCAGTGCTGTGCCATGCTGTCAGGAAGGTCTTCTTGAGTAGAAGCATCTTTGAATCCAGAAGTCACAAAGCAGACCAGCAGTTTCAGTAAGAGAAACAACCTGGAGCTTATGCTTGTTCCCTGCTGAACAACCCTTCCAGCTGTTGAAAACTAAAACTCCATCAGGGTTGTAGTTGCACACCCTTGTGCCAGGTTAAAGCTCCAATTTGTAGAAGAAGAAATGAGAATGGCATTCCAGGCTCACGACAAAGGGCCACTGAGACACGGGAAAACAGTGACTTGACAGGATTTGTGGCTACTCACGTAGCCAGCAGGTTGGAGTCCTTCACTCTGGTCTGGAACAGGTGTGTGGGGTGGAAGTTTGCATTTTTGGCTTTATGTCATGCCCACTGTTTAGCTAGAATTTGGACAACTCTGAGGACAGGAGGTGAAGATTTGCAGTAGTAAATTATTAGAGTTATAGGATCAAGGGGGAAAACTAGGACATGGGGGGGGTGGGAAAGGTGAAATGACAGAGAAGGATGTCCAAATGAAGGCCAGACATCCTATTCTTACTTTTAATTGCATCTCATTCATTTACTTTTCATTTAAAATGACATAACAGTGGCAAAGCTTTGGTGTATCCGTTCTTTGTAGACAGCGCAAAGCATTTATGTGTACTATTGCATTTCTGTTCTTGAACAAAGGAATATTTTCTGATTCCTATTAGAAAATAAGCATTCTGCTGCTTTTATACAGGGCCACAGCAGTGGCTATTGTTAGTTTATTCCTGTTAATTGCAGGATGCCTTCTTTCTCAGTAGGTATTGACCAAATCGAGATATGATGGGAAACATTTGCCTCTGCATAAATGGTAAGTCATTATACATTATCTAGGCTGGTGGTTTTGCAAAATATTAAATCCACATTATGTCAAAACAGAGGAGATGGAGTTGTAATCACACTGATGCGTGACACACAATTAAGAATGTTTGTAAATTTGCATTTATGAATAAAATTCTGATTTAAATGGATATTCAACAGACACTAATGAAGTTTTAAGAACACAGCTAAGGTATGTTCACATAATATAAATCAATGAAGCGTGTGTGCTGAACAAACATGTAAGCATGGATGATGTGTCTCAATGAAAAAGTCAGAGAAATACTGGCAGGTTTAGCACTTTCATTATCAGCCTTCATGTGCTTTTGAAAGGACTAAATCCTGGCAGTAGGACTCAGTGTTGGATCACCTTGAGGGACAGTAAATGTTGCTCTACTCAGGTGAATTATGAAAACGTGCACGGTTTCTCATAGCTCTTCCCATGCCTGGTTCTCCCCAGCATGCAATCCTTGGACATTCCTCACTGTTTACCAAATCAACTTGCTTTGAGATCGTGGTTGAAGGAAGGTATTAGAGCACAGGTGATAATTGAATGTGCTGGAAAATGTTGGTAGTTTTTTTCCTTTCTTCCCCTTTTCTAATTTGGTGACCCTCCAGTGTTTTTTCTTGCAATATTTCATACAGACAGGTTTGACTTTATTACAGCCTCAGGCATCTACACACGCAGATGTTCGTAAGTAATATTTGGAACTACCAAGTATGTGTATTAAGTTTTTGCCTCAGGCAAATTTGATGAATATTTGAGTTGGGCAAGAACAGGTATTTTAGTGAACACAGTAATGTAAAATATTCAGAAACTATTAAAAGGTGCAAGAGCATCCAGGATGCCTGCTTTTCCAATCCATGCTTACAAATGAGCTACCTATGATTTTTCTAGGAAAAAAAGAAGGGCTAAACAGACCTTTGCCAGCTTGAAATGTGTTTCAAGGAGATTGGTAAAGCACAGAAACCTGAGCCAAAAATGGTAATTGCAGAAAAACTAGCAAGACCCAGCTATCTCTGAAAGGTAGCCGTTGTCACTGTCTTGCAGTTTAGCATGGCACTCACTTCTGAGCACCTCCTGCCCAGGCACACATTGATAAATTGAAGGTAAATCCAAGAAGAAAAATATTAAGTAGGAAGAAGGGACTGAATTCTGAGGGAAAATAGGAACTAATTGGGCAGAGCTTGGCTAAAGGAGAGCTCAGGAAAGGTGTATAAATCTGCCTATGTCTGTAAGCTGAGCACCAAGTCAATACGAAAGGCAGGATTGTTTAAGTAGGATCATAGCAAAATTGGGTGATCTGGGAGGGAGAATGAGGAAAGCAGTTCAGTCACTAGAAAATGCATGTTGAGAGTGGAGATGAAGATTTTTCACTATTTTCGGTTGAATCTGGTCTACATCAGACCCCCTGCTCCAAATTGTTATATTTGAAACATTTCAGTTCACTGTTTTTAAATGCCATGTTTTGACTGTATCACATTTCAAATGATGCTTTAAGGTTGCATATAGCTACACTTAATTTTTTACAACATTAGAAAATGAAAATGAACAAAAACCCACTTTGGTTTAAATTAAAAGAATGTCTTTTTTTTTTTTTTTTTTTTTTTTTTTTTTTTTAACCTGAAAAATGCCAGGAAAAGGGCTTTTCTATGGTGAGAAAACCCAAATGTTTTTCATTTCCAACCAACACTGAATAATTCCCCTCCCCCAGTTTGGCAACAAAACAAAACAAAACAAAAAATCAATTATTCACAGAGCTCTACTCCTGGGGGTACAATTAAGAATAATTGGAAGAAATTAAGCAAGAGAGAATGTAGGCTTCAATAGTAGGACTAGATTTCATCCTGGTGAGAAATACAGGTTTGATCCTGCAAGACGCTGAGTGTTACTTGTGAGATGCTCGGTCTCATTACAGCATCCCTTGGGAGACGCCAGCACTGTTGGGGCACTGTTAAATGTCCTGAGAACACAGTTCAAAATGGCACTAGTCATAAGGGCTTGAAATACTCTTCGGGCCATCAGACATCAGGGTTCATTCTCACATTGTCCAAAAATGGAGCTGACAACCCAAAATCATCTCACTTTCTCTCTATACCTTGTACTCTGTAGGGTAGCAGCTGGCTTAACACTATCTGTTCAGGGCTATAATTTCTTCTTTTGCAGGATCTTTGCTGTAACAAGTCAGGCAGAATTTCTGGAGTTCCCTGCTGGATGTTAGAGAATATCTGTACTTGAGGAGCATAAGGCTAGGACGGGTGCAGGGAGACTGTAATTAAACCACATACTGACCTCCACACATCGCGGTCACCTATGGTTTTCTCCTGTAATCAGCAGAGCAATCTGTGTTTGTATCAATGATTTTATATTTGTTTCCCCAAGACGTGATTTCCTCGTTGGCAAAACATGTCAGTTAGGTGGCAGGGTGTATTGATATTCTATAGTGCTGTATTTTTAGTTGGAAAGCTGTGAAATATGAAGGTGAGTGCGGTAGGAAAGCCTGGCGTTTTCCAACCAAAATAGTAATCTCCTTAAAAAATAAAATCGGGTTTGTTTGACAAGGCCTGTTTTCCAGAGACAGTTTTGATTGGCATTAATTATATTTACAGTCTTTACCAAGCGAAACTCATGTAAGCTTTTCCATTATATTGCTTGGGAGTGATAGATGTCGGGTCTCCAGCTTCTCCCGTGCCTCTCACAATACACTCTCACACGTAGTCTTTCCATCTTTTGGAATTTCAGTGGAATGAAAAGATTTATTAACATTCACAGCAATACATCAGCCATCTCCTCCACCAATTCTGTTAGTCTTCTGAAAGTTGTCTGAACTGGCTGGTCATGAAGAGGGGTGGTTTTGGTAGGTTTGGCTATTTATTCCTTGATTTACTAAACCACTTACAAGCAGAGCTGTCATCACCAAATATGTGTAATAACCTCTTGTCATTTTTCAGGATGGAAGTGTTTAGGGAGCATTTTTTATATTCTGCAATATCATTCATGATTTTTACCACTGTCTGTAGCAAAGGCTTACATACCGCTAACAATTCTTTTGCTCTTAATATATTTTAATATTTCTGTAACAGTGCTTGCAATGGCTTTTTCCTCATGTTATCAGCTTCTCTGATCAATTATCTTAATCACATAATTTCTTGGTTATGACAATTGCCATTTGTTTTCATTTCTTATAGTTTTAGGTTTTGCTCCTTTTTTGGTTTGTTTGTTTGGGTTTTTTCAGTTCCTGATTTTCTTATTTAGATGCGAGTGTTCTTTCTGGTAACCGGTTTCTTCTTACTTGATCTTGACTTGGTGGGTTTCTTGGGCGTTGGATCTATTTGCTAAAAGAAGATGTGATTTTTCTAGCCGTATTTTTATACCTACCTTCTTTGGCTCATAAATTTCCTCAGCACTGGGAAATTGCCCTTTTGAAGCACTAAATTAAAATATTACTGGTTAGGACTAGCCTCTATTTATCCTGTATGTAATCACGTTGTGACTACTGGTGCCTTAGCAACCATCATTACCTAGTTCTAGTGATTAATTCATTTTTAGTCATCACACCCAGATCCCAAATAGAGTTATCTTGTGTTCTGTGTACCACCTTTTCATTGAAAATTAAGGCTAGTCTGGTGGAAGCAGCCTGAAGGATATTAAACTAACAGCAAAGGTGAAGGCACTAAGGAGGAAAGTCAGTATATAGTTAAATCTGCACTTCACAGAGAAAAATAAAAATGTGGAAAATGAGTTTTGAAGCTTTCAGAGAGGGTGCAGAGAATGGAGGCCAAGCAACCCAGCAGAAATACAGCAAAAAGAAATCAAATCATCTTCTCAACTGGCCTACACATCAGTTTGGGAAGGTACAGGAAAAAACTTTAGTAAGTGAGGCATGGGTAATAAAGATGGTCCCAAAGCATCTGGAAAGCCCATTCATTTCAGCAAGCTATTAGGAGATAAATGTGTATTTATTTGGTCTGCCTCTAAGTACTTCCAAAGAACAAATGTTTAAGAGTCCATCTTAAGACAAAATCCATCTGCTTCTCCAACAGTTTTATGAAACAGTTTATTTTGTCTGAAATTAACTTGTCTGACACATTGTCATGCTTGGTTACCACAGCAACAGTGGCAACAGCTATGACACGTGGTATTCATTTTATCTGAATTTCACCACCTTACCTTTCACTTACAAATATATATATGTATATATGTGTATATAATTCACAGTTCTGCACCAAGCTCCCACCCAGCTGAAAACACCCTGTTTAATTGGCAAGCTTTAATAAAAAAAAGCTCAAAACAATATTGCTATCCTGAGATTTACTTTTTGATCTTGACACTGGCAGCAGTTTTCTTAGTTCTCTATATGCAAGATATGTAAGGCTCTTCCCTGTTGAACCTCCGGTTTCATTCAGATGCAGACCTCAGTCCTGACATCCCACTAGCACTTTGAGCAAGAGCATAGGGCTGAGGAGGTGGAAAAGCATTTGTATGTCACCAAAGCTGTATAAGCAACACAGGTTGAAAATAAGGACGTTTTTTGCCAGTGTTTTCCCAACACATTCATCTGCTTTTCTCATGGGAAAATTTCAAAATGGGGAGAGTTTTAATGGGGTCCTAATATTACTGATTTATAATGAAAGCTCAGAGGCTTCATCATGATAACATCACTGTTATAACACTGCGGTGAAACTGTGGATTTCAACAATCTGCCTTAAAAATATGTGCGAGACCTTCGCTTGTCCTCTGTTCCCCCTGTAATTTCACCATCTGTCATCCTCATCCACTGCAAAGCAAACACAGGCTGGTCACCTCCCTGGTCACTTTATAGGTCTGGAGGTTTTAATTCAGGCAAAACATGAAAAAAAATCTACTATCGTTCATAAACCCTTGTAAAGATAAGCTTAAAATTTCATTTAATATGACAAAGAAGAAAAGGGTGTGTTTGGCTTCAGTCTTTCAAAGCTGTCAGTCTGTTTGATGGCCCTAGAAAGCTCCAACCGGCAAGAACCTGAAACTAAAAGGAAAAATCAATAAGAAATTATGCTGGCAGTATCAGAATCGATAATTATTTGAAGGATCTCTTCCTTGCTCAGGAAAAGTGCAAACCAAAGGAAGAGAGGGACTTGGGCAACCTGCCCACCACAGAAGAAGTGAGAAGAACCGGAAAAGCTCTTTAGATCCCACATGCCATCCATCACAGCTTGGAAAGCCTTTCAGTTAAGTGCCAGGCAAGGTGGCTGTGAATTTAATTCCTTGTGCATAAGTTACAGAGCGATGCTAAATAAATGTTTCTATTGCTTGCATAGTCTAATGCAAGTTCCTTCCTAGGTATATACATATTTTGTGACTTGAATCCATTATTTCAAGGACCATAATCTTAATGGGTGCTAGCAAAATGGAAAAGAAAAAAGAAAAAAAAAAGATGCTGATTCGCTCCACTTACTGATCAACCCCCTATCTGCTCTATAATTGCTGAGCATCCCCATCCACACAAATGGCTTATCCTCTTCTCCAGTCCTTTGTGCTCTACCAGTGAGGTCCTGCAGGAAGCTCAGCATTAGACACCACTGGGACATCATCAGAACGCGGAACCAGCGTGGAGCTGAATAAATCATGCATTTGTAGTGAAGAAACACAAGAGGGTGCAATAAGCATGTCCAGAAACCCTTTAGCTGTCATGGAAACAGGCTCCGAAAGTGCAGCTCTAATGTATATCCACTGATTGGTATCAGCTATCCAGAGGGCACCTGCGTCAGAGGCACCACTGAGTTATTCATCAGCATTCCAAGTAGCGGACGAGACACAGCGAATCTGGATTCATCCAGCACATACAAAGTAGGCTTGTTCTGCAAAGAAACAGTGATGCTCTGACTACGTGGGGACCAGGAAAAGCAAACCAAACAGCATGCTCATTTGCATCTGTCTTCTATAAAAAGAAAAATAAGCACAGAGAAGTTACTACAGAAGGGACAGATCACGTGTAGAAACTGACGGTCTTCCTTAAGGTGAAGGCTCCCACTTGCAGTCACGGACTAGTTAGCTAGGATGCTCACCTATCACAAAATGGCAGCTTGGGTGCTCTCTGCCATTGAAGCTGACAAAACCCATACTTTTTACTCCACGATATTCAGTTAGTCCCCTACTGAAGCCAGATTGGACCATGACCAAATGTCCCAGGTCACTCAGGTAGCTGGTATTGCAGCTGGATCTCCCTGATGCCTGTCCTTTGCTCTAAAAACCAGGGAGAACTTGCTTTTTTTTATTAACATCTGCCCCACTTATGTCCCTCAGCCATGTCCCAGCTGTGTTGAGAACCTTGGAGCTAGACTTTGAAATGTTGTCTGATTTCCCTTGAAATCATGAAGCCTTTAATACTGCCCTTTGAAATCCCAATCGTGGTCACAAGACCTTTGCTGTGATGCAAATGGTGGGTCCCTTATGTCAGCGAGAAAAGTTTTGGATGTCCCAAAGGATGTCATGTTGCCACTGGGGACAGAAACAACACTGAGTCATCACAAATGATATGGAAGTTTTATATACCAGGCGAGCCCTATGTCCAGTGCCGTGATTAAAGTCCATAGGCGGTGTTGATTTCCTGAAAACACGTGTTCTGCATTTATCCACTTGCTGAAAGGACGGACCTCAGCTGGCAGAAGCAAATGCAGTCTTACCGCTGCTGAATGGGCTCACCTGTCCTATGCAGCCAGGGATCCAGCCCATTAGCCTTTCCTGCAGATGAAGTAAGACGAACATTTAAAATTGCAGTTGTAATTTTCTACTTGAGAATTTTCTCCAGCTGGGCGCCTGGCTCAGTAGTTTTCTATTCTTGACTTAAGCAGGACACGAACTGCAAATTGATTTTATCAGGATTTAATTAAATTTGTGCTGTGACCTGCAATGAAGTAAGTAAAACCTCTGATTGCAGTGAGGCTGAGCATGGACACAAGGGTTTGTTATTTGGACTTCCTTGCAATCAATAGGGCCCAGCACAAGTCTTTCTAGTTTATCCACTATAGTCCTGGACAAACGCAAATTACTTCTTTAGCTGTAGCCTGTCCACTTCAGCCTGAGAATACGAGGCAGATTAAATAACACTATCCAGAAGCCCAGACCATCTACATCAGCCTCAGACTGGGATTTCCCCAGGGAACTGCTTCAGCGGCAGGCCAAATATCAACACTGCCATTCTCCGTGGCTGCATCTACTTCCCACGCATAAACTCAGTGAGGAATCAATGGCCTATTGGCAAACCAACCGATGTGAATCCTCTGGAACTGAGATTTTGATTTTGCAGTGCAAGCCACTAACTCCTGGCTGCACACAACAGTAGTTATTTTAATTACCACCACTGTAGCATTAAGAAGACACTTTAAATGCCAAAATAAAGTGCTTTTATTATTATTATTATTATTATTATTGAACTGCACATTATGGCTGCACACAGATGTGATAGCCATTCAATACAATTCACCTTAATGTGAAAGCAGCAATAAGTCTGAATTCACATTCTCAATTCACTGAATTCATGTTCTTATGACTTTTTTTCACTTATTTTTCAGAACTTGTTCCACTGCCTAAATGTCTATGCTTTCTTTTGGAGAAAGCTTCATTTCCAGAGCTGAAAAGAAGTTTCTAATCACTGTGCTCACCCTGGAGCGCAGAGGATATTTCCAATCACCTGAGCCAGTGAAGACACTTGGCAACTTGAAAAGCAGGACTGCTGCCCTCAGGCTGATTCGATGTTCTGTGGAAAGTTAAGCAGACAGCCAAGAGCAGACTCAGTGTAGTGATGTTCCTGAAATGTGTTGAGCACAGATGTTTTAGGTCTAGATATACTATACTCACTGCTAAGCAGTGAAAGCATGAGTATGTGGGACTTAGCTACCCCCTGGCTAAGCAAAGGGCACTGAAAGTTTCTGCAAGAGATGTTGTTACTACAAACTAGTGCCAAAGTGGGCAGCAGGAGCTCTCTGAAGCATTTCTCTGGTGCTAAGTCACAGTGGCTGGTAGAAGACTGTGGATATAGACACTTATGGGGAACATATATTAGCACATCTGCTTTTTTCTTTTTTTTTTTTAAGAGCTTTCAGTTTTGGTAAAATTCAGCCCCAAAACTGTATTTCAGGTTCAGGTAAGTATCTGGCTAACCATTCAGGAGGTCACTGGAGATGTATGGGCACTTACTGATACGGAGACCGTTGTCTCTTCACCTTTAGGGATGCCTACTCCTTTCCATTAGCTATAGAGGGAACCTGTATTATATTACTGTATAATGTACCTTATATTACTCATATCAACCAAAGAAATCAAAATAAGAATAAAAAACACTACAGGAGAGCATTAATACATCTCTTGATGGAGTTCACAGATCAATGATTTATTAATATTAATAAATATTTCAGAAAAAAATAATACTTGCTTCATCTCATGTGAATCATTATGATTGTTTTCATTGTAATGCTTACAAAGCATTTGGAGTTTCCACAGCATTCAAAGGGAAAAATATAATACTGGAAAGCTGAAAGATGTTTTCCAGCACAACTTTTACTCTTAGTCCCTGATGACCAAAGAGAATCTGAGTTGGAAGGATGTCTATAAATTGGACATTGGGAAGCGGGTTTATACTGTATCTGAAGCCAACATTTTTAAATTTTAATGCTAAATTATCTGCTTCAGTATGGACTTTGCTGACCAACTTCAGGCATTTCACTTTGAAAGCATTAGCTGAAATCTAGAAAAGCTAGTCCCAAGAATTGTTAATCAAGAACAAAAATTCCACAGAATAATTTACAAGCATTTTATGTACTGGATAAGGAAAAACAATTTGTACAGATCTAAGCTGGAAAATATGTTTAAAAAATCTTGCATGAGAATTCAATAAAAAAACCTCAATATTTACCCACAAACACTTCATTTAATAGATTTTGTGATCAAAAGAAGCCATCATATCGTTCTGTATATAAAGGCATCCAGAAATTAAAATTATGCTAGGACAACACCTGATCTTGGTGTTGTGGCATTTGTCATCTATTTTCAGCTTTTCCCCAAACCTTGGCTGACACTTAATGCTTTTGTGCTTTAGTACCTCTTGCTATAAAATCAAAATAATATTGTTTCTGACTTAGCTATTTGAAAATTCATTTATAAATGTTTTTAAAGGATTTGGGGATCTCCATACAGAAAAGCAAAGTATTATCACTGTAATTGTGGAATAGTCAAATCACATCCTGCGATTTCCTACTTGCTTGTACCAAGCACAGTTCTATCTTTCCTGGTGTTACCAATGGGTGTTGGAGAAAGGTACTCAGGCACTTTGTCAGCTTTTTGTGACAATTTTGGATCCAGAATCTGCTCAGATACTCTGCATGTGTTACCCGTGAGACTGATTTATCAGTTTCCAAGGCCAGGTATGCAATTTTGCTTTCAAGGCTTGCTTTTTCCATATCATGCATACTTGGGGCTGGAGTATTTTTTTACTTTAGTGGAGATGTGCTTGTGTTAATGTTGCTTTTTATATTAACTGCATACTTTGGGTGATGGATTACCGTTACTAGCTACTGTTTCTCGTTTATTCATTAAACAACAGCTGAACATTATTGGCCATAACAGTTTTTAAATGTATTGATACTCTCGGTGGCATTAATCTACTGGAAAAGTGGTTTAGACAGAGGATATAATGAATGTTAACAAAGCAAACTCTTTCTTGTCTTGTTCCCATATAATTTTAAGCCAGTGTATTCTGTGGTGTTTGCCTTCTATGCGGTGCTTGTGAGACTGCATCTGGAGCACTGTTCCCAGTTTGGGGTTCTCCAGTACAAGGAATACAAAATAGATGGAAAGGTGGAGAGAATATGGTGTGCATAGCTTTAAAAGGACGAGCAGGGGATGGATTACTTGAAACGCTGAGGTTTCACTCAATCCAACCTATTCTTTAATTTTGGGGGTTTATTCACTGTCTGGCTGGTGGTGGTGGTGGTGGTGGTGACGGAAAAAAGTCTGGGTTTAACTTCATCAAATAGTTAAGCAGCTACATGTTTTCATACAACACTCACTTTATCTGTGAGAGCAAAACAACCTATTGTATGTCCCAGTTTCAGCAATTTCAGTTTTCAAGTGAACCGATCTTTGTACAGACATGCCTCTGGAGTCTCCTTCCACCTCACATTTGCTGACCGAGCACCACTCGAATTTGGGGAGGCAACCAGGGCAGAATGAAGTAAAGTTTGTGTACCTGTATCATTATTTGGATTATGCTATTTTTTTATAATATTCAAGCTGGCTTTCCCAAACGTAAGAGTCCAGCCTCTGGTTTCCAAAGCAGTTCCAAGCACCACCAGCGCTTTCTGCATGTCTGGTCCTTTCTAGCCCAGATAGCCTTCTCCCCAGGTTCAGCGGCCATCCATTCTTTACCTCCAGCCCCTACACACCTCCACAAAAATCCCCTGCCTCCCTCAGTCCTGCCTTGCTCTTCAAAAGCTGCTTAAGACCTGTTTCTGTTAGAAGTGGAAATGCAGTTGCTGCAGATGCTGCGGTTCGTCAGGTCCATCTCAACTCCACTGCCCAAATCATTGCACAGGTTGGGTGAAGGGGGATCAGAAGAATATAAAAGAAATACCTGCTCCATCAAATGGCTTCTTGTCCCTTTTTGGAAAGTGTGTACCAGCATTAACCTCACTGGCTAGCAGTGGCATTCCAGAGAGGATTTTTAGTTGGTAAAAGACAGGATAAGGAAGAAGAAAAGATAGGTGGAAAGGTAAAAGTAAGGAATTTCTCTGCCAGGAAACAACTTCCTTCCCACCTCTCCGCTTGGGAACAGTGGATACAGAAATACCTAAGGCAGTCTTCCTACGTTAACTTGAGCTGCAGAAGCAAATAAGTGTATTACAGTATGCTCAGTGTGAAAAGCTCTTTAAGAGAAGCCAGGTAAATTAGCTCAGGCAGACTGTCTTGCTGGCATGGCTATGCTCTCATTATCCTCATATCTCTGTACTGGTTATTGCACAGTACAGATATACCCAGAGGTACTTTACAGTAATGTTTTCAATTCAGTCCGAAGATCCCAAACCCAGCATTGTGACCTGATTTCAAGATAGATTTTTCCTCCACATACGTTGTTTTTAACATTATGGTGGGTTCTCATAGAAAGGTGGGTTTTTTTGAAATACAGCTTCTGAACAAGGCGTTTGAAAGAAGTGGACTGACACTGAGAATTCAGATCAATAAGGAGCTCTGCAGAGAACAATGGATAGGAAAAAGAAGTTTGTCTCTGTTCTGCTACAGATCAAGTGGGTAAGGTATCGATTTTTGCCCTCAGCACAGTATGACCTCAGAGTGAATTGTATTACAGTACAAAGCCCAGTGGCTCAGACCTCTCTTTGGATGGTATGCATTTTCTGGCAGACTACAGAATATGAGTGGGAAAGTGGGTAATGACTATTAAAAAATAAAATAAAATAAAGTAATAAAATAAAATAAAATAAAATAAAATAAAATAAAATAAAATAAAATAAAATAAAATAAAATAAAATAAAATAAAATAAAATAAAATAAAATAAAAATAAATAAATAATAATAAAAAAAAGTTAGCACTGGAAACATGTCTGGTAACAAATGCTGCTTCTCCAGACTGTTGCTCATCCATCTCAGTGACATCCCCCTCCAGAACTAATCCTGCAATTACATGAATGTTTGCTTAACTAAACACAAAATATCTTTCTGCTGAATTGAGGAGCAGAGGATTCCTGGACTTATACATTCAGCAAAGAAAAATTGAAGCAACTTGGCCAAGCGCAATAATCTTTTGATGGATACATTCAGCAAACAATAGGCTTCTGCATAGTGTTTACCATCAGCCTCAGGGGTACATGATCTACGCGGCTGACGCTTCAGGCTGCATCATTAAGATAAAATAAACTCAGATGCAGCTTCTTACATCCACTGTCTTCCTTAATGTTTAAATACTAAGGGGAGCAGATAAACTGCTAAGAAGCGGCTGCCTCTTTGAAGCCTTTCTAATGCCAGGAGGCCCCAAAAGACTGCAGGAGAAAAGATCTGCAGGTGGGGAAAAAAAGAAATAGGTAATTCAACACATGAGGAGACAGATCACAGAGAAGGAGCTAATGTGATGGCAGAAATAAACCACTCATTTTTTTCATGACAATAGCTATTGTATTTTTTAATATTTTCTATAAAGATAGGCTTCATTTTTTTTCAGCATAAAGAAATAATCCTTCTTGCTTATTTTCTTTTTCCTATAAAAGCCAGTTCTTGTACAATGCTGAAACACTGATCCCAGTCCTCCCCAAGGTTTGCGGCATGTGATTTTCATTTTCCATTGAAAAACAGAAAAAAAAATGGATAATTTGCATTTCTAAAACACCCCTTAAAATGTCACCAGCCATAAGACAGCTGCAAACACCTGTTGTATGAAACAGGGGAAAAAAAGTTAAAAGGTCACCCAGTTCCTTTTGGTCTGTGGAAATCGCATGGGAAGATGAAGCAGCCAGTGGATGAAATATATGGACAGTCATCCTCAAAATAGGAGCCTAATCTTTTCTCTTGGGTAGGACCCCCTGGCCAGAGTTTTAGGTGTAGATTTTTTCCTTCATTGCATTCAGGTTCAAGTAGAAAGGTTTCACTTTGTATGTCTTTTATCTGCTCTTTAAGGCATCTCCTGAGTAGGTCAGATCTCTAGCTGAGGCAGAGACTGTTTCTTGTGTATCAGAGAATATCACTTAGGGACTCTCCATCTTGAACATGGCACATTTTCCCTCCATTAGTAAGCGCACCAGTGCTTGCTGAGAGATTTGTACACTCATCCTGGGCTTTTGCCTTTTTGGAGATTGTACTACCAGTAGAGCCTACCATGTGTTAGGGGGACAAACTATGATTTAAGAGGGCTTTTCCACCTTGAATGTTTATCAACTGTCACTACTCTTTAACAGAGTTGATCTTTAAAACCCTACTCAAACCATTGCTACAGCCAGTCAAGGGTAATAATTTCTAATCAAACAAGACTGGCATATAAAATGGGATATAGATTTTATAAGATGCTCACTCTGTATCAGTATGTCAAAAATACTCATAATTGGATCAACTCAGAAATGGATTATAGCATTTTTGCAGAGTTGGCTGAAAAGATCAGGAAGATCCTTATGTAGTCTTTGACTCAAGGACAGTTTATGTAAAGTTCTGATTAACTGGAACTTGAAAACTTTTAATACTATAGGGCTGACCTATGGTCCCAATTCCAGCTACCTTCAGTGAGCATTACCTACATGGGAAGAAGAGAGTTCCCTTTCATTAGCAGTTTCTGCAACAACTGCCTCTATATTACTCTACCAAAAGCAATTTTAGAAAGCCAGTTGTCTTACCAAGAACACCTCAATCTAGTATATATTAGAAATGTTAGATTTAAGTCCTATCCATCATGTGAAGTTTTGATATAGTTATTACAACAGTACTCTACTTTTTTCTCTCTAGCTGCAAGGTATAATCAACATAAAGATTTATAGATTTATTTCTCCAATTATATGGAGGGGAAGTTCACTATTGTGAATTATGAGCATGAAACTCCCTGTATACTAACGAGGAAACTGGTCTGGTAGACTTTACCCATGAGAAAAACAGTAAGAAGCCATCTTTCTTTTTCATACTTATTTATTACTGTCTAATATGTTTGAGATAACATCTGAAATAATCATGTCTGGAGAGTCTCAAAGACTTTGCAAAAATGGCTAAAAATGTGTTTTGGGTTTTGTATTTCTGAATGAGTGTCCAGCGTTCATTCACTACAGAGCTTAGATCATACCATTTCATTCCCTCCCCAAGCTAGCTAAGACAACTAAATCAAGGAATCTACAACACTTTCTTCACTGAGCCCTGCAAAACTACTTTTATTTTCTTTTTTTTTTTAGGCCAATAAACAGAAAATGTGATGCTTTTGAAAAGTTTGACACAAAAAGGCTGTCAGAAGAGACAGCTAAAATGCCAGTTGTCTATAAGTAAGCCTGCTGGGGAAAAAAATGAGTGTTTTCAGATGGTGTGTGCATATGGAAGCCTTACCATTAGTGTGCATGTTTCCCAGAATTGCTCCTGCAGAAGTTAAAGACAATTGCATAAACTGAAGGAGTGATAATCTGGGGTAAGAACATTAAACTCTGTTTATCCAAATAGGACAACTTATCATCATCTATAGCTTGGGCATAGAAACTTACTCCTTCAGACAGTCTGTTCTGGAGTTTTAAACTTACTTTAATATATAGATTCAGCCACAAGAGCCTGCGTTTGATTTCTAGTGGCTTAGCCTCAGGTGGTCCTCAAATTTTAGTCAAAAAAAGCAAGACTGCTCATATTTAAATGGGCAGGTACGCCGTCTTTATGGCAGAAAGTCCATACTGTAGCCAAGCTTTTATATGCTGTTTTTCATTTTCATTCCCCACCTGCAAAAATCAGTTCAGGTCAGCTTGACCTCAGGTTAATTGCCAGTCATAGACACAAGATGCACATTGCTTTTTATCGCAGCTTAGTTTAAAGTACTTGGGTATTAAATTCCTGCGGAAATCTGACACATGCCTCATAAAATGTCATGAAACATATTTTATACCCCAGTGCCAGGTACTATCTAATTATCTAAGATGACAGTCTCTTCACAAAGGGGTTATTCAAGGAAAAGATAACCATGGAGCTGGAAAAGGTTCAACAGACAAGCTTTTCATTTAAATGTGACTGTTGTTATAAATGTGGTAGTTTTCTAACTTTCCCTACACTAAGCTACTAGTGATTATATAGTGTTTTTAAGTCATCTCGGTAACTGTAGAGCTCCATTTCCCAAAATATTTAATACAGGAATTGGTTCATTATCTTCTCAAGTCTCATGTATTTTCTCAATGTTAAAGAAGCCCTCATATTTCTCATCTCAGCCTCTTGTTACCAAAATGAATCTCAAGACAGAGGCTTGCAGCAGTTTCAAGAAGGTAGGTGGGACATATAAGGAGAACATATGGAAGAAGTAATGAGGTTTGGGAGCTGTACACATTTTATCAAATTTAACTTCACCCTAAAGTTTTACACATTCATCTGGGTCCTATTTCGTGTTTTAGAATTAGGCCAATACGGTCTTTTCATCACATCCTTCAGATCAACCCTCACACACATCCCTGTTCTTCATCTCTCCAGCTCAAGTTCAACATAAGATACAGCCTTAAGAGAAGAAAAACATTTCAAAATACTAGCAGCCTGTTTTGAGCTGGTTCATCTGTGTTTTCTCAGTGACAAACTGCTTCCAGAAGTTTAGGCGCTTCTCTGCCGAGCTCTGCACAAGCACCCTGTGCTACTAATTTACTGCAATTGTCTCCACTCTTAAGCTCTTATACAGATGGCTGTTTTGATCCAAATGGTGATGATTAAGATCCTGAAGTCAATTTTCTTTTTTTCAGGTCTTGACGGTTCCTGAATGAAGTGAGGAACATCATGAAAGCAGCCTTGTGCAAAGATATTGGGGTAGGGGGTGGAGGGGAGGGAAGAGAAAGAAAGACAGAGGAGGAAAACAACCTTTTTAGTAGTGTTAAAAGATGAACTTTTGAAACATTCCTGACTTCTCTGAGCTTTTTAAAAAGAATCCTTTAGAGTACGTGCTTGAACATGTTGCAACTGAAAATTACCATTGCTTGACCCCGTCAAGACGTCTGCTGAGTTTTTGTTATGTTTGATGAACTCTTCTTTGAAATGTCCTCAATAACAGGCCTAATAGTATTTGGAAATAATTGGGCTCCATGTTACTTCTTCCTAGAAGTTAGCCTAGTTTTGTCCTTACTTCACTTACTATCGGTCTTCATTATTTGCTCTCCTGAATCACAGCGCAAACTCTCTTTTTAATACTTCCAGCATTAGGAAATGCTCCTATCGGTAAGAAACTAGTCTATGAGAGCCATTGCAGTAATCATCTAGTGTCACCTCATGTGTTATCCTGTTCATCTTCAGTTCTACCTTGTTTCTTGACTAAGTTAATGATATCATGAGGGTGGGGGTTTTTTACATGTATAAAAATGTAATCTCCCATTAGGAGAAGGTTGAGAAACAAGGTCTGAAGAAATATGCTCAGTGTAATGGTTCTTAGCCATATAGGCAATGCTGAATATTGGCATTCCCAGGACTGTTCTCACTAAAAGTCAAGACAAAGGTGGATGAAGTTGTAACTGGGAGAACCCTGAAAGAATGTGGAAGGTAATTTCTGTAGGGGCCTTCCACCACAGCATCTCGTTCTCCATGTACTTGTTCCCCATCGGTGGCACCAGCATCCAGCCAGGTTTTCCAAGGCACTAGAGCAGGGGTCCTCAAACTATGGCCCGCGGGCTGCATACGGCCCCCCAGGGTCCTCATTCCAGCCCCCGATATTTACAGAACCCCCCCGCCACCCACACCCACCCCTCCCCCCACCCCCCGGCGGGGGTTGGGGGGGGGAAACCAAGCAGCCGCAGATGACTGCCTGCCACTGCATCCGTGCACCGCCCCCCTGGTTAAAAAGTTTGAGGACCCCTGCACTACAGTATCCAAAGCCAATAGATACATGTTCCCTATCACAAAGCTGTTTACTTTGCTTACAACTAGAACCAGCCCTATGAAATTATAACTCATAGCTTAACCCTGAACTCTTAGGAGCAAAAACCTCCACAGCGTTGAATGGGGTTTGAGCTGACAATTATTTCTTCTCTTCTCGCATAGCAATGGAGTGCTGTTGTAAATTATTGGTCCTGGCAGTGGGGGATACCAGACTGACAAACCAGTCTTTTATCTTGTTTTTCCTCAAGTTGTTCCAGCAGTGGTTTCGCAACTGTTACAGAGAATTGTCTTCTCTTATCATTTTCAGCAGAAATGACAGGCTGGTCTTTTTCCATATCATTAATATCATTCTTGCCCATGGCAGTATGCACCGTGCAAAATGAAACTTTCATTAGTCTGGAGTTGGAGGACATATGTTTTCTCACATTGTATCCAACAGAAGTGGGGCTGGGTTTTATCCAAAGCCATTCATAATGTCCTGTATTCTTTGTCACAGTGTGCCCTGGCTTCATGGTTCTGTTTCAAACTGCAGCTATCACAGCTCTCCATCCCCAGCACGTCCTGCATGACTGCATCTAACATTGTCGGGAGGATTTCACTGTGAAATGGGAGAATGACACATGCGCTCAGAATAGGCATCATATCCTTATTCTAATTTTTCCACTTTGCATATGTCATGAATAGTTGTGTGAGGTTTTTTTGTATTGCAGTTAGATCTACAATGTGTAGGGGAATCAGGGATTCCTTAGGGTTGCTAGAAATGCTGAGAATCAGTTTGGTCCTATTGGAATGATGTAGGTCCTTCATTCTAAAAATCAAATACCTCGTTTTCATTTTGAACTACATAAAAAAAAATTAAAGCAAAGTACAAGGTCATTTTGAATTGTAAAACTGACACAGTTCCACTTTAAGCAGAATTAAAAGTAATTCCAAAATTGATATTTTGATTTATTATTTTATCATGGTGGCTTCCTTTCAAACAGTGGCAAAACCACAAAATGCTATTACCTTTGCATTTATAAGCAAATTAGTTGGTGAAATTAGAATTGCTTTGGGCCATGTTTCTGTACAGCTAAGACTACTCTTAATTAAAATCACTTGTATTAATGACACTTTTTACCATTCTGTTTTAAGGATCCTGTTATTCTGACTTCTGAGAACTTGTAGAGCATGGTACCATCCCTGTCCTGGGACATCAATGTTTAAACAGGAAGACTTACTTTCCCAGTCTTTTACTATCAGGGGACTGAAACGGAGAAATTCAGATATTGTTCAATAAAAATCTTAGGTGCTGTAAGATTGATGCTGCTGCACATAAATTTCAAAAGTATGGCCTGCAAAATGGGTCCCAGAAGCAAGGTATGTCAGGTTACAATTCCCACAGCAGATGGGGAAAATTAAATCCTCCAGGGTGAGGCCCCAGACGAACAACCTGATCAGTTCAGAGAGGCTTAAAATAAAAGCAGCTGATGAGCAAGATAAATATATCTCAGCTCAGCCAGGCAATTGAATGAGAGGCTTCAGGAGGTATCTCTGATCACTTGGGGATGTCCACCTCGAGTCCTGAGATAAAAGTGTTCATGGCTACACCTATAGTTCCAAGAACTCAGCAAGCACCAGGTAGTTAATGGTTACCTGAAGTGTAGAAGCCATCAGGCGATGAAACTGGGATGTCCCTTCTCTGGCGGGTCCAAGGGGCTGGTATGTGGACCCACAATGAATATTTGAGGAGCTCCCTGTAAGGTGGGCAACCTGGGCTGGAGTCCCAGAAGGACATGGAGGGAGTTGAGCCCCAGTTAGAATTAATATGGTAATCAGGTGTTTTCTATAAATGATAAGAACACACATTTCAAAAGAAAGTGAAGATACATTTATACTTCAAGAAATGCTGAGTTCTGCCAATGTATGGGTCATGCTCCAAGACTACCTTTGTTTTGACTGCCCCTCAGAAAACTTCTGTGGAGAAATGCCTAATTTTGGGGTGCTTGGTATCAAGAAGATCACCGAGAGGCAAAAATCCTTTAAATGGCCCAGATTTCTTTACTTTTCCCTTCTTCCTTATTCTGTGTTCTATCTTTCTCTCTATTTTTTTTTTAATTTATTTTTTTTCCTGGCTCAAGGCATTCACAATTTATGCAAACTTGGTGTAAGTCATGGCAGAAACTTATTTCAGATTACTTATTCTATGTGGCTGGTTGAGCATGCCAAGGATTTCTGTTGAGCAGATTTGTATGTGTCTGTGCATGCATGTGGAAAAGGGAAGGGAGAGTTTGCATTGCAGTCAGTGCAAGCAGGACCAAGCCAGACATCTGATTTGCACCAAAAAAAAAAAAAAAAAAAAAAACCAACCAACCAACCAAAAAAAAAAAATTAAGGAAATATCTGTCTCCTGGGTGCAAAAATATAGTGAAGAAAATGAAGGATTTTTCTCTACAGCTGAGCAAATTTCTAATTTATGTATTTTACAGGAGGGATAAAGTGTTGCTTACTAAACTATCCTATAGTTTCCCCAAAAAATTGTTCTGAAATATACAATTTTATAGCACCATTCTAGTTAGGATTTCCTAAAAGCTTTACAACATTTCCCAAATAGTTGAGTTTCACCCCCATTTTCCTAATGAATAAACTGAGACCTAAAGATGCTGGCTGACTTGGTGCTAGAAAAAAACATGCAGGTCCGCAGCAAATCGTGGAATAAACCCCCATGGATGTCACGGCCCATGCAATAACCAATAATTAATGTTTAAGGTGATCAAGGAGGAAAAAATATCCACTTTATCCCAATGCACGGGCCTGTCTATCTGTGCACTAAATAATTACACTATTATGACTGTCTTTCCATCAGGATAGGTCTTATTTAGCAGAAGGAAGAGAATAGGATCTAATGTTTATACCCACATTCAGTGAAGTAGGCTTTCACCATCTGTGAAGTTAATGTAACAAAACAACATTTTCACATGCCATTTACTTTTAATTTCTCTTCTGTTTTTAAAAATGTAGTCTAATTAAAGAAAGGATTGTGAAGGGGAAGAGCAGGAGGTAAAGAAATCTACATGCAGAGCTTGAAAGCAACATATTGTAATTTGAGATTAGAAAGGGAAGAGATGAATTTGCATGATGGTGCCTTTCATATTTATTCAGTTAGAAAAGTGTTTATTGAATGCTTTAGGTGAAGAATAATGATTACAGACACACTCAGAATCTCAGCTCAAAATAACCAAGTAAAATGTACTCTCTCCTTAAATGGAGTATGTTCAAAAGTCATAGGTCACCTTGTACTTTTCTCAGATCATATGCTAGAGATGTCCCAAGAAGCACCACATCTGTTTTATAATCCTTCAAATATTTATTTTCCAAAAGTACTTTAGCACATACCCTTATTTATATGTGTTGAAGTTAAAAATTAATTAATGTGTTTTGCTAGACCAAAACCTTTGGTTTCTACAATTGGACAAGGAAAACTGAATCCAAAAAGGAAAATCAGAAAGGGTGATATACAATATATAATAATATTGTGAAAGCTGGCCAGAGCCACAAAAATGTGATCTTGGCAACTGTAAGGTTCATTAGTAGCAAGTAAAAAAACAAGAAAAATGTTCATGCTGCTTCAACAGAAAGTGGGTGTTGTCAACAGATAATGCCAAGAGGTCATGATGCTTAATGCCTTTTTTGCTTCAGACTTCACTGAAATAATTAGCCCTGGCCAGATACACTAATAAAACTCGCAGAGAGCAGAAAGGCCAACACAGCTAATGCAAGAGGCAACTAAGACTAGAGATTGAAAATAGGTAGACAGTGGTGGGAGGTATAAAAGTTCCCATCTAACTTTGTATTATTTGGTTACCTTCAAATAGAGAACTGGTTAAAATAATTTCCAGAAAGCTAGTGCTTTCACTGTAGAAAGGATACCTGAAGCCCCAGTAACTGGAAAAGAAAAAGACCCTCAAACAAAAACATATTGACTATCTTTTTAAGAGAGCTAAGCACAGCACTAAGGAATTATAATCATCTATCTTAATCTCCAGCTGCTAAAAGCAACAACAGCAAAAAAGGCCAGTACAGAACAAACAATTGGCAGACACCTAAATCAGGAGTTTAGTAGCTAACATGGATCCATCCTGATAAAAAAAAATGTTTCAGACCAATCTATTTTCTTTTCAAGATACAGTAATAGTCCTTAAGGCAAAAGTAGTTCATATTGTGTCTTGACTTGAATGAAGCTTTTTTGTATTATCCTATATAACATCCTCAGTGGTAAGGTGTGAAAGCATTAGCTGGGTGTACAGAGGGTAGACCTGTTCTACGGAGGGTACAAAAAGAGCTGAAAACCTGTCCTCTAATGATTAGAGGTTGATCAGTTCAGACAGAGCCACATGGCACCATAACTCTCTTGGGTTTGGTGCTATTACATACATTCAGTAATCCTGACTAATAAAAAAGCATGACTTCATGTTTGCAGACAACCTAAATTTTGTAGCAAAAACAGACTGTCAGCATACTGGAGGGGATCAGTAGGATTCTGAATATCCTCGATAAACAGGGAATCATGGTACTATTTATTACAAATAAGTGCAAATTTCTACATTTGACATCGATAATCCTCTTTATAAATGCAGAATAAGGAAAACTGGTTAGAAAGCAAATCCACTGAAAAGAGATTTACTGAACTTCAAATTGACAACCATTAAAGAAAACTCACAATGGGAAAAAAAATCACGTTTCTGGAGAAGTGCAAACTTTATACTGAGCTGTATAGACATGAGTGGTATCTATAAGACACAAGAAATTCTCCTTCTGTCCCTTTATAAAGCCAGATCTGGGGTGCTCTGACCTTGATTTGAATGTTGCACCTCAATAAAGCTGTGCCTTTCCCCTCTGTGTCCAGAGGAAAGCAAAGAGAAATATCAGAAGTTTTGAAAATACACACCAAAAGGAAAAATTGAAAGAACTGCAGTGATTTAGCCAAGACAACAGTAGGTGAGACTGTGGCGAGGATCTTCAGAAACATAAGAGGAAACTACAAAGGCAAAATACTGTTGTTTTTTCATATACACAGAGATAAGACAAGCTATTAAGAATAATTTCCAGCTAAGCAGATCCTTGAGTGTAAGAGGTAAACTAAATTATCACTATAAGATCTATTTGTACTTTTATTTTCTATTTCGACTTCCTAGAAGGGGGCAGAATTTTATTTTTTGGGGAGTGGTGTTAAACATATATAAAATCTTTCTTTTTTTGATGGTTTTGGGGATCACTTTTGACAGAAAACTTAGTAATATGCAACATAAAAGGAACACTGCACCACTGTATTCCTCCTCTAGGAGTCCACATCACTTCTTCCAAATGTGAGGGAAATTAATTTAGTAACTCTTTCTGACCTAATTATTAGTCAGCTGCTTTGGAAATTCTTTCACTCGCCTACATTTTAAGTTGCAGTGGATTTCTCCAGGGCTTGCAATAAATCCATAGATGATGGCAATTTAACACTGGGATGCATTGTTAAAACAGCACGAAACCCAGGGCAGTTACACAACCAACAACTTTCGTTCCACAGGCATCATATGGCATAAATAATGGCCGTTTTATTCTTAGCAATATGTAAGCCAGATTGCAGATGCTTTACTTGCAGTTTTGAATGCTTACTCCCATGGGCCAAGGCATTTAGAAATCTGGCACTTTCATGCCACTGTGATATTTCTACCAGGCTCCTCAGGAAATCTGACATCATGTTTTGTGACATATCTTGCAGATAGCATTTTCTTTTCAATTGCTCACCCAAATGTTCACTGCCTGCTATACACAACGCAATTTAATATTGCAAGCTGCTTCTATACCCCACTGTTAAGATGTAATTTGTTCTTTGGGTTTCTTCTGTAAAAAGCTGGTGACGTTCATTTCTAATGATCAAATTAGAGAAGAAACTCAGAAGTAAAGTTTACAATTAGACTAGGAATTTAATAAACATCAAAGAATTTACAGCAGCCACTTTTTAAAACCAACGATTAAAAAAATTTCTAGAATGTATATGGGATTGAATAACCATTCTTGCACTCATAGTGAATGCTCCAGAAATTATAGATGAGAGAAATATCTAACAATTCTCAATTACAGAAACAAACAAACAAACAAAATAAAAACCCAATAACTGTGCAAATGTTTTTAATTATGTGGCAAATATTGTAATCACCATAACAAGAATGGAAAGAAACGAAGATACAGCCACTTCAATTTATAAAAACACAGAAAACAGAACTAGTTCATCATCTGAAAGCAAATGAGTAAATGAAATTCCAAGCGATATCGAGATTAAAAAAAATTAATTATATGTTACAAGATTACTATGAGTCAAGAGGAACAGTTCATTTAGCTGAAACCAAAGAAGCCTTAATACAATTTTCATATTTGGAATTGTCCTGCTACTTTCTGTTTTAGCCACAGCAAAGGGATCTTTCTGGGAATTCTCTACACCTTGATGACTAGACATGAAATGGGAAAGTAAATGCATGAAACAAAGATTTGCTCATCAGGTGACAAAACTATGTCATTTGATCCCATGTTATAAAGTCCCTTGGGTTTGACAACTATACTAAAAGAAGCTGAGCACAACTCATTTATCTGGAATTTATTGCTTGTCCTGGTTTTTGCTGACACTATAGAAGAAGCTATAGAAGACTATTTGAAGTCTGTGAAGTTTTAAGGAATAATTACTTGAAGCTCCACTTCTTCATTTTGTAGTCGTCCCTTTTCTTTACAAAGAGGCTTGCAAGGAAGTGAAGCTCCAGCTCTGGATTTACAGGGGCTAATTGTGAGCTGTGGTGCCGTTCAATACCTTTCTGCTCTGACAGTTGTGGGTAGGTAGGCACATTGTGTATGTTTTTGAAGAGACGAATGGGTAATGAACTACCGTAGCATTCAAATACCAGATCCCTTGTCTGGTGCATGTTGCACGTATCCTATTGTGGCATAACACCAAGTGAAGCTCGGTGGACAGGTAACAGTGTTTCAAGATATAAAAATATCTATATTTTATATAAATATAAAAAAGATATTAAAAAAAGGAGAAAGCTCAAACTCAGAGGTGAACTTTTCTGTAGTACCTTCTGTATTTTCTGTATATATAGTATATTCTGTATTTTAGAAGGTATCTGCTAAGCCTGTGCCTTTTCTGCAAGGTGGTGGGAGGAAGAGAAGGCTTTACTCTTTACTCACATTTTGTGAGGGGAAAAAACTATCTCAGAACAAGGCCAGATGCTGAACCAAACATCCTTCCCTCCTATTCTAGATGATACAGAATATTTCTTTCCCTGCACATTGACTTTTATTGTTTCAGGGGAAAAAAACAAACAAACAAAAAAACAACCTAGTGATCACAGAAAAAAAGTCCCAAATGCCAGTGAGGGAGAAAGAAAGGGTCAGGGCATGGTTATCACACTGCCACTTATTTTGCCAGCATCCCAGTCTTCAAAGAAATTGCCTGTCCCATGGCTTGGCAGAAGAGATGATAGAAGCAAGCGGGGCTGGCTCTGATGAGAACAGGCCATGATCACTCTCTTCAGATATTTCCAAGCAACTGGAGCCACGATGGAGACCTTCAGTGTCATGATTCCACATGACGTAGGGCAGGGGTGTTCAAAGTAACATATTTTGGTCCAGCACTGCCACATACCCCAGACAATTACCCTGCATGGACATGGGGCTGTACCACAGTTTCACCTTTGCATTGCCCACAGCCTACATCCCCTGCAGCATCCAGTCCAGCTTCACAGGCCAGCAGTCAGAGGGAGTTGTGTATTTTTGCCTTCAACTGAATTAAGCAGTAAATTCATCTTCAACTCTTGACTTCAGTTTGGCTGGAAGCAGGAACATGCTCCCAGGTCTCTCATCTAACCCTAATAACATTAAATATTTACTAGGCCAAATGAAGACTGAGATTTGCTCTGCAATGCAGCTTCAGATGTTTCTCCTAGGCAGCAGAAGATTCCAGCACAAGTCCCTTTGCCAACTAATATTTAATTAGTTCTAGCTGGAAGAAGAAAGACCAAGAGTTCTCCATTTCACAGTAACGTATACCTCAGGGGCTGAGGCACAGACCCAGCAGGTAGGAGGCATTCCAACAAGTTTGCACTCTTTTTTGGGGGATTTTTTTGGGTTTGTTTGTTTGTTTTTTGTTTTTTGGTGTGTTTTTTTTTTGTATCCAGCTACAGGAGTTAAAAATAAACCTAGCTTTGCACCAGCTTTTAGATTTGAAGTAACAAAAAGTGGGCAAAATGACAGCCTGGGAAATGTTACTGACTTTTTAATACAACCCCTTTGCAGCAGTTTGACACACAGGAAGGAATTCTGTTGGTAGTTCTCACACTGCCCCGGCCTGCCGCCTTCTACCCTGGTACTGTGTAGGAAGAACAGGCACTAAACTCAGATTTGTTGAATCTATCAGATAACTGGAGGCCTAACGGCAGTGCTGAGTTTAAGCCTTCTTTGTGGATCTTGCAGAAAATACTTGTCCTTAGGTGCTTTTCTCTTGGGAGAGCTCAGGAGTTCTTGTTACCAGTGCTCATAGCAAAGAGAAGTCTGCAAGTTTCTTTAAACAAAGAAATAACTGTAAGAAGCTTATTTTTGCTACTTATTTCCTGATACCCCTTTACGTACTGACCCAGATCTTTTGCTAAACACATCAACGTTACAAGAAGTCTTGGGGTCACAGCCTGAGACCCACTGTACAGGCATGTGCAACAAGCATCTTGCTTCCAATATTTTATATTCCCAGTAGGAAAGAAACAAAGATGATGTTGTTATGACATGCAAGTCATATATATATATACGACTATACACACACAGGAACCATACATGACAACACTAGAAAAAAAGAAGGGGTGATACCCACTGGTCTCTACAGATTTTTTCTAGCAAAAACACGTGTGTGCCCAGAATATTGATCTGAGTATATATAAATGAGGATGGAGGCGTCAGAACAACTAAGTTGTTGTGGTTTTTTTTAAGATAAAAATACAGAATAATCATGTTTCCAAGATCCTGGATCTCCAGCAATCTGGATGAATCACTTCCTCCACAACAGGGCAACACGTGACACACAGAAGTAACAGCCTGCAATTGGGAATAGGCAAGCTGGGACACAAAAGGAGTGGAAGGTGAGAAGTGCAACATTTCTATAGCAGCGCAAAAGAAGTTTGCAAAACTATTTCAGTTCTTTGGTGGTGAAAATCTCTAGTGTTCATCATAGCTGTTTCTACAGCTTCTTCAAGAAGCTGGTTTGCTAAACAAGCTAATGGACAGAACCTGGTGAAAGGTCCCAAACACACAGACAATAAGCCAGACTAGCAAGATTAAATGTTTACATTCTCCTCTTGTCAAAAGACTGTGGTATAACTCAATATTGGAAATATGCCTGTCCTTTGTAGCCCCTCTGAAGTTCCATTGCTTTATTCAGTTTGGGTGGGTAAGGATACAGTGGGAAAGTTTAAAAAGAAACAGATGGATTTTTTTTTTTTTTAAAGTTGTTTGTAACACATTTTCACAGCTGGTAGCAGGAAGCTGTGATTTTATAACTATTACAAATGACTCACAGGCAGAGGAAAAGCATAGCATTTAGAAGTGAGGTTGCAAACTGGCCAGCAGAACATGTGATGAAACTTCATAAAAAAGTGATTAGATGGTCAATTTATCAGTAAATAAATTATTTTTTCCACAAAAAAGTCCTGTTAAAACTATATGACCAGTATATTCAATTACCTTTCAGAGTAAATGCAGTCTATTTTACAAGACTTTTCCCCAGAAATAAAAGAAAAAGGAAGCTACAACTGAATAGAAAATAGTGCCCTAGGCATTTCAACCTATCTCTGGGTCTTCTAGGCTCATTTATGTGCTTTTCAATGCTCATTTCACTGAAATGCCAATCTTTCACACTGTTAAAGGTAAATGGGCATCTGATAATGACAGTAACATGGCAATTGCAGATACTCAGAACTTGTCTATGATTCATCAACTTCAGAATGGCAAGGATGATTTCAGTCCCATTTGCAAATAACATATCTTTTCCAGAATCCAGATGAACCGAGGTGACTCACAGTGACCAAGGATCCCATACCCTACTGGCAGACATGACTTTGAGTTTAGAAAGTCTCATCAGAGATGAAATACTGGGCATTTCTCTATTGTCCCTAGGAGAATAAATATGGTGCAAGTACATTTTGTGAGCTTCAAAGTGCATTTTGGATCAGAAGAGAAGTTCTGGGGTTCTAGAAAAAAGTCCTTTGGTTGGATAGGATTGCAAGTTTGGGCCAGCACTTTGTAGATGTGAAAGTCTGCATTTCAAATAGCTCCCAGGGAAAACTAACAATGAGCAATCATCCAGCTGTTTTATCTGATCACAGGGCTACTCTTCAGTAGAAGATGTTTACTTTCTTACTGTTCTTGCTTGAGCTCATCCAGGTACTTTATAAAGAAGCACTTGCCTCTTATGAAGTATTATTCAGGTTTTGGGTTTTTTTTCCCAGTCCTTATTATTTGGTTTGTCATTGAATCCATGATCATACCACAGAAAATCTACCTGAAGGAGGGGTTTCTATGAAACACTGATGGTAACCTAAAATGTCTAAGCATGTCAGTCCCTTCTATAAACACAGAAAGACAACACAGAGAATCACATTTCTAAGCCACTTGTTTACAAAAGAAAAAGGACTAGTACTTTAAATTTAATACCTCAATAAAACATTTGTCTTATTTCTCACTACTAAGTCCTTTAGATCAAGAAAAAGAGTTAATCTTTACTATCTGGATTATATAGGAACCTTAGTCCCCCAAACCTCACACCTATGAGGTAAATCAATGGGGAAAGCTTTTCTGATAGGCTGATATTTTTTAATATGCCAGAGAGTTCACAAGGATGGAATTTCCCAGGAATTTTGAATTTATGGGTCTATTCTCACTGGAGAGACTAAAAAAAAAAAAAAAAAAAAAAAACCAAAAAAAGAAAAAATAGAAGGAAGGTAAGGATTGAACATGCAAAATATGTCTCCACGTTTTGTACATCCAAGCATTTGTCAAGGACATGGTTTTGTTTGGGTTCCTCTGAGATTCCCTGAAAGATATCCAGGTTTGGATTTTAAAAATAATAAACATATAAGACTGCAAGACCCAAGAAATTGTTTGTGCCAGAATCCAGTTCTTGGCCGTCATTAGCAAATGTAGATTTCTTCTTCTAGACACATAAGAAGTTGCTCAGAAATATTAAATATTCATATTCATAGAAATGGGCAAAGATTCTTGAAACTGATTTGTTTTAATTTATTTGGCTCATCCCTAGTGGGAGCAGTGCAATATTGACAGCATATCCTCCCGCTACTCATGAACACAACTGGTGTTCTGTTTGAGCCAAAAGAGAAAATATAAACAGATTCTGTGTTATTGCAGTGATCTGGCAAAATTAAAAGTCTTCAAATGACTATGGGAGAAAGTGTTGCAGTAGAGACATTAGGAAGTTTCACAAATAGTACAGCCTGAGCCTGCATGAGTTTGGGCTGGGTTGACTTTCCTCTGTGACCAAACTGCAAGAAGGCATTTTAGGCTGATAGCACTCTGAGATGAACAGTTTGCCTCAGGATAGAGTTTTCTTGTTCTTCTCAAGGGATCTTACTCAGGATGGCAATGATGTGAGTATCAAAGGTTGGTGAGTAAATGTCCTTGAAGGGCTTTTTCCTCAGCTGACATCTAAGACACCTTGTCCCATTTAGACTGAACATAAAGGGAAATGCTTAATATACCCTGAGCAGAGGGAACAGCTGCAGATTCCTTGTCTCATATTTAGTAGAAACCAATATAGTGGACACAAATGATGTGAAAACTAGCTGGATGCAAAAGCCTACATTAAGAATAGTTCACTTAAAAGCAAGGCCAGTTCAACACAATTTGACAGATCTAAGGACCTGTATAAGGTCCACTGCAGAGTCAGGACTTTCCATCCTGTTAGCTAATGGCGTAGCCATGGGGTAGCTTTAGGCATATATGAAGATATGATTGCCCCATTCCATTCTTTAACGGCCCAGTTCAGGGTACCACACACTGGATCCTCAGTGCTCAGCACTGTTGAGACCTTGTCTCTGTGTCCAGTTCTTGTCTCCTGAGCAACATACTGGAGTGAACTCAGTGAGGGGCCCTGAAAATGATTAAGGGCTTGGAGCATCTGGCACATGAGGAGATGCTGAGACAGCTAAGGTTCTTCAGCCTCAAGAAGAAAAGGCTTAGGAGCAGATCTTACCAACATGCGTAAGTACCTGATGGGGGGAGTCAGACTTTTCTCAGTGCTGCCACAAGAAGCAATGGGCACAAACTGAAACACAAGAAATTCTATTTAAATACAAGAAAAACTTTCCTACTGTGAAGGTGATGGAACACTGCAATAGGTTTGCCCAGAGAGGTTGTAGAGTCTCCATCCATGGAGATACTCAAATCCCAACTGGATGTGGTTCTGGGAAACCTGCCCTAACTGATGCTCCTTTGAGCAAGAGGGTTGGGTAAGACAATCTCTAGCGGTCCCTACCAACATCAACACTTCTGTCATTCTGTGGTTTTGTGTCCTTCTAATGATGTAGCTATTGAATGTTCAGTTTAAGCTTTTAGGCCAGAAGAGTCCAAGCAACAGAGGTCAAAAATGGAGGAAGGAACAAGGACAAGCAGGTAACTGGCCTAACGGGTGGGAAGCCAGGGAGCCCTTCCATCTTTTAGGACTCTAGAGCAAACACATTAAAATGCAAAATGAGACTTTTCGCTTAAGATGCCATCTGCAGATGCATGCAACATAATCCTAAACTGTGTCTAAGAGTGGAATAGAGCAAAACCTTACACTTGGATACAATTCAGTTGGTAGCATAGAAAAGTAAAAAGTGAAATCTTATTACCCCTCATAAAGTTTTTCATCAATTTTTCCATACCAGGCATAGTACTTGCTTAGATCAGTCCTGTGGTCCATAAGATGCACAATAATAATAGAAACAGCATAATATTCTAGCTCTTTGTAAAGCTGTCCAGGTCCATTGAAATCAATGACAATGTAGCTAAAGTATTGTCACAGTTGTCCTTGTAGCAAACAGGGAGCCTGTGCAATTACACAATATGATTGAGAATGGAGTAGGAGAGTTTGGGAGCTGACTTTTAGCATGTAGACAGTAGCAACGAAGCTGCAAGATTTTAATCAACTACACTGTTTTACATGGGCCATGTACGTCATTTGCTTATTTCGGGAATGGCTTATTACTTTGTCTGGTCTACTGTAAACGTTAATGCATGTAAATGCTAATCAAGATTCTTGCTGTGGTTTCCCACCTCACCTAATTGCATCACATTAGAGCTTGTTTGGAAGTTTGCATTCAGAATCACAAATGGGATTGGAACACTTCTCCCTTGTCTCAGCACGGTGGCAGCTGTGCTGCAGAGAAAGAGTGGAAACTAACAGTAGCAAGGCCAATATCTCAGTGAAGCCAGATCCCTTTTTTATGCATATAAATATCCTGCAGAGTTACTTGGAAATGGTCACACACCTCACTCCAGAGTGTATAGCAAAAGTAAGAAACTCCATTAATTTACAACAAGCAATAGAGGATTTGCAGTCACCGCAGGATTTAGATAACTGTGGGATATACAGGAGTCTGTTTATTGAATGTGGCACATTAAAAATACTGTGACCAGACTTCAGGAGGGAAGGAGGGGAGGCAGTATGAGTTTTCTCCTCCTGTGACGAGTTTGGTTTGGCTTGTACCGAAGCCTGAGGAGAAGACCCATTAACTACCATTTGTTTCTCAGTGCAATACTTGGACTTAATGAGAGTAACTACTCCCAAATCACAAGAAAAAAATAATCTCATATTCTCATGTAGCTAGCTAATTGTCTCTCAGTTTCAGTGTGCAACACTTCTGCCAATGGGCCATTTCTGTAGATTTATTTACTTCTTTTTCATTGGTGTAAGTCCGTATTGTCCAGAAACTTTTCTTGGACGATGGATTTAATGTTTTCTGAAAAGAAAAGAAGATGCTTCTTTCAACATTAAGTGGTTGGTGGTTTTTTTCACGCTTTTCAATGTACCGATGTGATTGGGAAGAAATACCCATGAAACTACTCAGATATTTGGCTGCTCCCTAGCAACTTTCACCTAACGATCCCAACACTTATATACGATACAGTATAAGATATATATAATATTCAATCTATTAAAATTGTCACGAATACTGCTGGTCAGAAATTCTTTGAGATAAGAAATCTTAATCAACAGTGAAACATTTGCATCATATTTATGGTGAAAACTTGCCAGTTTCATATCTCAGAACAGACTGAGTTTCTGACAACTCATGTGGGGGACTAACTGGGAGATCACGTTCCAGGATTGATGGCCTGAAGACAGACCCTGCTATATGGAAGAGAACTGATAACTCCACTTTCCCTGTCTCCAGCCCCTCAGCATACTCTTCTCTTCCAAAGCTCCCTTGCCTAGGCTTGCTTGGTTTGACTTGGTAAGAGCTGGAAACAAGACACCTGTAACTGCACAGATTCGGAGTCCTCATTTAATTTTTGTTAAACAACCTTCTCTGGTTTTTTCTTCCTTTCACTAAGAATCTGAAAACATCCAATTTTTCATTATCTAAACAGAAACTCTAAATGTTGAGAATGGTTTGTGCTTTCCTATTTGGCAAAAGTGGAAATAGGAGCTCAGATGTATTAAGAAATACAGCCTGGAAAGCATTTAAGTGCTGCTAAAATACACAGGACTTAGGAGCCTAAATATCACTTCAGATTTGGCCCTTGAAGATGTTAATGACATCTTTACTGTTTTTCCCCAAATATTTAGCTAGCTACCAAAAGGGAAATTTGGCATTTTATGTATGTTAATGTTACTCACT
Organism: Falco naumanni; assembly: GCF_017639655.2. Lineage (NCBI taxonomy): Eukaryota > Metazoa > Chordata > Aves > Falconiformes > Falconidae > Falco > Falco naumanni. The sequence continues at coordinate 41,682,050 of NC_054054.1, read as the reverse complement.
GAGTTTCTCTGTAAAACTGTCCAAGCCAAAAAGTTTTTGACTATTTGTAATTTTATTACTGATGGAGCCCAGAAATGAGAAAGTACCAGGAGTCCCAGATGTAGAGTTTACCCATTTTTCCTTCTAACATTCCAACTTACTGACATACACTCTCTCTCTTGATTCATAACTCAGGACTACAGCACACTGGTCTTATTTTACAGTTTTCTTTGCATCCTGGGCTAGTGGTAGGAAAGAAACCACAAGAGGAGGACAGCAGCCTTGCCTCACTTCAACTCTTCACAAAGAGGATGACTGAATGAGTCCTCTAAGTGGGAAATGAACCTCAGGAAGCTCTCCAAAGAGCCAGTTTGAATCCATTCATGTGTTGTGCAGAGGTTCCTGGCATGCCGAAATGATTTGGCATTGAATGAAGAAGACTGGGAGTGAATTAATTTGTGGAGAAAAAATAGTCTTTCCATTGCACCTACTAAATTCAAAGAGTATGGTGAGCATTAGAGAAAGAAAATAAAAGAGGTACTGAAAGGGAGTTGTTTTGCAAGAAGATGAAGGTGTAATAGCCTCAATATGATAATTAGCCTAGTCCTGTTGGTTAATTGTATCTTACAAGTTTAAGTTCAGAGACCTCATGGTAAAATAGCCTCTGGCTATCCTATAAATCAACTCCCCATTTTATTATAAACATAACCTGACTTGGGAAATAGCAATGACAATGATGAAAGAATTATCTCTGCTTCTCTGAGAAGCTTGGCAGCTTTCCTGTTGCTAATGCTTCCTCTTTGCATCTTCTAAGAGTTCAGCCCTATTTGCTGCAATCTTCATTGTGGGTGCTGAATACTCAGTGTCTGTAATATCTTTACAAGCCTGACATTGAGTAATAGCTTTCTAAAAATGCCTTGAAGGCCATTTTAAATGTGACAAAATGGTCTGTAGCAAAATAGGTAAACGCAAAAACCTCATGGGATTTATATAAAAAGGTCCTGAAGAAAGGAGGGAAACTAATTGCTGTCTATGTTCAGCTATTTTGTTAAATATCTTTTGCTTCAATGCTTTTCATGGATACAATATTAACACACTTTTAGCTGGGGAGATGTAGCTTTTCTCACAGGAATGTCTATCACCTGGAGGATAAGACATTATTCAGGTTGAAAAATGCTCTAGAAAAGAGCACCGCATATGAGAACAGTTTAGGTACTTTATTATTTTCCCAGACACTGCAGAGCCTCATGGAAGATACTTCGATGTGTCAATCACGGTGTACTCAAATCTCTGGGAAAGGTGGTAAACAAAAACAAAAAAAAAAGACCAAAGAAAAAATCTTTCATGGTTGCAAATATTTCTGTCTTTCTGTCTACATAAACCTGATTATAATTTGTATGTGCTAGATTGTATGTGGAATCCTATCCCACATTTGTAAATGCTTATGGTTGATAGTGATCTACATGAGATGAAAGACTAGTCTTTTTACTCTGTTCTCAGTGACCGCCTTCCCAGGACTGAAAAGAAACAACTAAGAAATAATGCCTTTAAGAGGAAAAAAATATTGTATAGAGAATTGCCAAAGATTTTATCTTTATACAACTATCTTTTTCTGTCTCCATTGGAGCAGAGACACGTTTTATGTTTTGTTGTGACCATTATAGACAATCTCTGCATGCTGTCCAAATGCTTTGTCAAGGTTTGAGCAGGTATAAGGATGCCAGTGAAGTTCTTACCATAGGTAGAGAATAGTATATTACCAACATGTTATGGCAATGGAGCTGAGCATGCAATGAAGAAACAATGACTCAGGGTCACCTTTGTGAGCAAATACAAGCATTATCTTGACATATGCTATAAGCCTTTCATTGTAGAAGTTGGAATGACATCAGTGGTGGAAATTATGGTGACACTTAAGTGACCATAGTGGAAAAAGGTTTCATGAGGTGGAAATTTATGTAAACAAGAGTGAACACAGAGAATCATCCAACATTACATCATTTATCTGTATCATACTTGAAGATGCCTGTGTGGGAGCTGCTCAGTTACATCCCACCTGTCTGGGGCTCCTATGACTCTTGCTGATTTTGGTCACCCACTAGCCACTGTGCAGTGCACATCAGATATAAAGTCCCATCCATCAGGTGATTGGACTTACATCACTGCCCACAGCTCACAGGTATGAGCCAGCCACAAAGTACTTATGTATTTTTGAGCTGGGGAATGAAAGACTACACATGAGTATGGACCACTCTCCCTACCACAGTGAGGAGTGCCTTTGAGATGCTTTTAGCAAAGAAAACAAGTACAGCAAGAAAATTTGGCAATCAACCTGGCACCTTTTGCTCAGATGAAACCATTATTTCAATCAATCAGCCACATATTTTTTTTTCCTAAAGTAGAGACTGCAGGGTGTAGCCTGAGATTTCCAGATTTTATTTCATAACCTTACTGCTTTATATTTCATTTGGCTTAGGTTTATTATTTTTGCAGTCTACCAAATGCATTGTGGGGTTATGACAACCACTTTCAATGTCTTCTGTTTAGGCAGTTCCCTCCTGCCTGTTGCTAAACTGCTTTGAGTAATGTGGTTATTCAAAAAATAAATACATCTCTGTGAAATGCATCTAAATGTCCCTGAAATGTTATTTAAATTCTATACTACATCCTTGGCTCAGAGTTTTGGGGATATTTTTTTAATCCTTCTCTCTCTAGTCTTTCAGTCACAGAGGAACTTTCCAGGAATAAAACTTTCAAGAGTCTTACACGTGATATGATGAAATTCTGTAACAGAAATGACACAAACTTTTATCCACTTGCTGGAGGCAGATTATTTCAAGAAATACATTCTGCTCAAAGTACCATCATGCTCTTCTGCTGTATGTGTTTCTGAAGTAGTCATGGCTTTCACCACTTTAAGGAGTTTTATGCTATTTCTTGGTATGCTGTACTACAAGGAGTGAGGACCTGTCAGCCTGAATTACTTTCATTCTCAGTCATTATCAGGAAGGGACTAGAAGAAAATCTTGTTAAGAAATAACATTCTCTGCTTTTCCATGTAACCACCTTTATTACATGTTTAAAAAATAAAATATTTGACGATACCTGCTTTGAAAGACATTCTGAAATCAGGAAAAAAGGGCAAAGAAAGCATAAGATCTTCATAGTTTCCCAGCTGCACCCACTAAATTTCATAAGTGAAAGCTCTGATTTCAACTAAAAACAGTAAAAAATAAAATAAAAATAAATAAGAGGCATCACTCATCCAATGGATAGATAGCAGTCCCAAGGAAAAGATTTTAGCTGACTGCCCTATTTTAATTCTGTTCCTAGAGCCACTCATTTTACTGTGACCACAACTGCTGTACACAGACTAAACACCCTTCTCTACAACCACTTTTAATAAGTTAGATTTCTGCAGTCCCATGTTTCTAAGTTTGTTGTTTTGGCAGGGCTGCAATGGCTAGTGCAACAGGGCCTTGCACTTGCCCTCCAGTGCTGAAATAGTCCAGCATCACAAGATTGCTCTGGGCCAGAAGAAATTATCTGCACCTCAGCACTGTCCTGCAAATACATGATCAAATGATGGTCATGGTTTGTGTAGAAAGAGGGTGACATGGAGCAATAAGAGGATAGAAAGATGTGCTGGAGAAGTGAGTAGTGTTTTAGGTGGCCTAACTCAGCAGCTCCTCTAATTTACAACTCTGTGTACCTAGCAGCTAAAATTATTTTACAGTGGAGGGTTAGTGAATTAATTTCCAACATCTTTTTTTAAAAAATAATGAAGCGACATCGCAGGAAGCATGCAGAGGTATCAGGTGACAGTTCTCAGAACTATAGCATAGATGTGCAGCTGCTGAGGAAGTCGATTTTACCTGCTAGAGAAGAGAAGGTGCTGATAGAAAAGATTGTGTACACTGGCAGTTTGCTTTTCTTTAGACTTTCTGGCAACAGTTGCACAGGAAATCTTTTCCACTGTGGGATAGTATCTGACAGAAAACTGTAGTTACTGATGGAGAAAATGGTATGTGTCCAACTGGAAATGGGTAAATCATCTGCTGCCCGCTGCTAGTAAATACCTGATTATAATGGAGAAGGTCTAAAAATAATCCCAAATTTTCAATTAAACATTGCACTGCAAAGACACTAAACAAGATTTTCTTGGGACTCCTCCTCAACTTTTTTTTTTTTTTTTTTTTTTAATGCAGAAACACTTATTTTAAAAGTTATTGCTTACCAAAATGGAAACAAAAAAGAAAATGTGACTATCAGAGACAAAGTTAATCTGTAATCCATTTAGGAACAACCATTAGTAACCCTTTAAGGCAAGACATGAAAACAAAAACAAGTCATAGAGAAAAAAACATGAGGTTAATCAGAAGGTCACCATAAAACTTCATATTGAAATGCTGCTCCAGTGTTTGGAGAAGAGTGAGCTGTGAACATATGTTGCATTTGGCCCACAGACTAATGACAGGATGAGAATGATCCCAGATAATGCAGATTTTTAACTGAGCTCTGTGCATTGCTGGGACAGGGCTCTGGGAATTCAGTCATTTCTGTACGATTAATAAATACCAAGTTAATGGCCAGAAGGGACCAACAGATCAATCAGTCTGACATCTTGCAAAATAAAGCTCACGAGTTTTCACCCACTTGTTCTGCCCTGCTTCCAGAAACGCATCTAGTCTTGATCTGCGAATAGCCAAAGATGGAAAATCTGTTGCCTCCTTTGGGAGTTTTTCACTGTTAAAAATGTATGTCCTGCTGGCAATTTGAATAACTCTAGTTCTATTTTTCCAGCTGTTGTTTTTCACTAATATTTTCCTTCCTGAAGGGCTTCTTTGTATTTGGGGTTTTCTCTTTACTAAGCTAAGCAGTACTGATAATCAATTTTTCTTGCTCATATTTCTTTTTTGATGAGTCTATCAGTGTATGGCACTTCTCACAGCCCTCAAAAACTTTTTGCAGCTCTTTTTTTTTTTTTTTTTATTTCTCCAAAATTGTCTCAGGAGGCTGCATAATGTGGAGAGCAGCCGAGTAATGCTCCAAATGTATGTGTTAGGTAGACATTGACAAATTTCAGCTTCTTGTTTGAAGGGTTTCTTCATTATCCCAAGACACAATGATCTTTTCACACACTCAGTATTATAATGAGTGTTACATGACACATTTTACAACCTCTTCTCTTTCTGATTTCATGTGTCTAAATGCTATGTCTGGCACTCAAAAGCTTAATGAAATTAAACAAACTACTGCATTATTTCAACTCAACTAGTAAATTAAAGATGTATCAGGATGCATTTACTCATTTTCATTGCATTTGTGATGTTGTACCAGGTCATTACTCTAAAGAAAGTCAGTTCTGATTTAAACCTCTGCCTTCCACCTTGGCTGTTCAACTTGAATTTACTGATCACATCATCTTCCTCAGGGACAAGAGGCTACTTAACAGAGGCTGTACTTTCTGATTTAGAGTCGACTTCTGACACTGCAATCACAGTTCTCATTGTGAGAGGCAAAATGTAGCTTGCAGTCACTCAGATGGTGGACTGAATCATGTTACTTTTTGTGCTTACTCACACCAGAGTTTAAATACTCCCTGGCTATGAACATGATTGATAATCTAACCACGGATGTCCCACAGAGCCTCTTTCTTGGCCTGTTCTGATCTTCCAGAAATGGTCTCAATTGCCATAAGTAAAGCATTGTTTTCACTATTGCTTTGTCACGGTCTGGATAACAATTACGGGTAACATTTCATACAAATGCATTCTGTCTGCCTATATTTTGTGAAAATCAGGCAATCGGAATCTGATTATTTCCCCCCTGCAATTTGCTCACGGCATTCATCAAATCCCATTGTGTCCTCACTGAAGAGGACACTTCTCTTTTAAGCACTGTGAGTGCATACCAAAAAGGTGACAGTCAGAGGAGGATCAGAAAAAGCAACACCAACAGGCTTGGTAACTGTCTGTAGGGAAGAAAAAAATGTACAGGAGAAGTTTCATAATATGAAAGAAACAGTTTATCTATAGAAAACCATTTTGGAGACTTACAGTCAAAATATGCCTTTGGAGACATAACCAAAGGCAGCTGGTTATGTCATCCCAGCTCACTTTTAGAAACACTATCTCTCTCAAGCAATTAGAAAGGGAGTCAAGGTAACTAGGCTGGACTTACATGCGAAGTTTTTAGCACACAAGTTAAGGAACAAACATTTGGACCTCTGCATCCCGTATCATGTCAGGTCTCTTTTTTTTGATATATGCTGACACATTAGGACTGGACTTGGTTCATTGAATCTCAGTGCCCATAAGACCCCAGGAGCTTGCTACATGTTGCAATGATCTCCAGCATTCTGCCAGGCCCTGTGTGTGGTCAGTGCTTCATAGGCAGTTTGTAATTGCAGAAAATTATTGGGTGAAAGAAGGCTGGCCAAACCTGTGACTCAAATTCTTGCCTAGTCTTTCCACAAATTGTGCTCAGACAAGACTGAGCACAATCGTGACTTGAAGTCCTTCATCTGCAGTTGGTTAGTTTGGCAACTGAACATCCTGTCTGGAGGACTTAGAGAAGATATTGATGCCCTTCCTTCATATTACCATCCAGTGAATCCATTCTACATAAATGGGCTATAGGAGTGGCAAACCATCCCATTTCCTATAGAGAAACTGGCTGACATTCCTGATACGTAACTACCTGATCGCAGACCTTCTAAGAGTCCTAGCCTTTACCATGTTTACTGCATCGCAAGCTGATTGCCCTTACAGGTTAAATCTTAGTGCCTCAAATGAGGACTCATGATCTCAAATAACAATTTTAAAGCAAACTGAATGTTGCAGAGGAATTACAATCCAGAGACCATATATAAAATAAAATCGAGGTTGCAATCTGTTGGAAAAACAAACCTCAATGTTATTTCATGCATGTCTGATAATGATATCATGCCCATGTGTTCAACTGATCTGAGGGATTTGCTCTCAGCTCTCAATGGTTAGCAGAGACATGCAGACAACTCAGCTTGATGATTCATCTCCGTAAAATAGGGAGAATAAATAATTTCCTGGTGCACACCTCTTTCACTAGCTATGAAGAGAATCTTGATAAACAGGTTACAGCACACAGTCAATGCTTAGTTGACTAGTACTGTGAGATGAAGCCTACCTAATATTTGACTGCAAACAATAAGAGTAGGGGAGTGATCATACTAGGTGAGACCCAAGGTAGTCTGTCTCCAGTAACACTGAAAAGCATCTTTCTGTTAAAAAGTACAAAACCAACCAAAAGTGGTATTTTTCCTGAGCAATATTTCTCGAGGCCTTGACACTTTTCAAGCTAGACATGGCTTCTGTCAGCAGAATTTATTTTAGTTTAAATGTTAAAATATACGATGAACTTTAACGGATTTCCAGTCCATGAACTTCTCAAGTCTTCCGTTGACTCCTTGTAAACTTCTTGTATCCTTGTTCAAGATCTTAACTGCATGTTCTTTTGTTTCTGTTTTGACATTGCTTCTTTAGAGATGCTCATTCCCTCTCCACCTCATGTCACTCATCTCATGACTTTATTGATCCGGATCATATTCCTCCTTATCTGTCCTCGTAATCAGAAAAGCCCTACCTTATTCAACTGGCCCTCACATGGGGGTTTATTTTAGTTTGCACAGTTGCCAGCAATTCGAAAGAATGTGAAATCTATTGCCTCATTTTTGTTCCAGATCATTCTCTCATGGGCAGCTCCGCATCCCTCAGGTTACTTGTCTGTGAGTTTTACTCCCTCTAACCATTAATGCCTGATGCTGGAAGGAACGTGGGGTGGTCTTTTCAAGCAGAGCAGGTGGGTGACTGTGCTGGGCTGATGGTGGCTGGGCACCGGGTGCCCCCCCAGCCGCTCGGTCCCTCCCTCCTCAGCTGGGCCGGGCAGAGAAAATGCACCGACAGGCTGGGGGTGAGGGCAGGGGGAGATCGCTCAGCGGGTGCCCTCACGGCCAGCACCGGCCCCGCTCGGGGACACCGGCGGCACCGATTGCCAGCCAGCCCGGGGCGGGGCAGGAGAAACAACCCCCGGTCCCGCCACCCCTTCCCCCCAGCCGGCCCTGCCTGCCGGCCCGGGGCTGCGGCCCGTCCCGCACTCGCTGCCGCTGCCGCTCCTGCCCCCTCAGGGGCGGCTCCTCACCCCCCCGCGGGGTGCCGGCCCTCAGGCACGGCCCGCTCCTGCCCGGGGCCCTCCCCGGGCTGCGGGGGGCAGCTGCTCCCCCGGGGCTCCCCGGGCCGGGCCGGGGGGCACAGGCTGCCTGGCCGGGGGCTGCCCCGCCGGCGGGGGGCACCTCTGCTCCGGCGCCTGGCGCTGCCGCAGGATCTGTCCCTTGTCCCCGGTGTAAGCGGCGCCCCCCAGGCGGTGCCAGCGTGGCCGCTGGGCTGGGCCGTGGCCAGCGGCGGGCCCGGCTGGGAGCCGGCTGGCGTTGGCCATCGGGCACGGGGGAACCTGCTGGCACCTGCCACAGGAGCCGCCCGGCAGCCCGCAACGGCAGGCCCTGACACGCAGGCACCATACAGTGACACAAAACTACACACAGATTTTTAAGGGTATTTGATATTTTCTGAGCAAGCAAATGCTACTGTATGATAAAGTCCCATGGATAAGCTGTCTGGCTGATGTACCCATCTATAGAATTACTATATAAATATTTGGAAATAACTTTTTATGAAAAGTGATGAAGTCAAACAGATACTCGTTAAATTACACTGTTGTAAATTACACATCGATACAGATGTGATGATTTTATTTGCTTGTTTTGAAAAATCCGAATGCCAAAAGTTTCTTATAAGAATTTTACCATAGAGAGTGTATATTTATGATGTACACACAGTAGCCAGAGAGGCAATATCACCATTTGTATCAGAAAAAAACAACTTTTTATATAGTATTCACAAGTTGCATTTTATTCCTTTTCCTTAATAAAATCACTCATATTCTGTGGTAGCAATGAAGAAGACTCAATCATGTTTTACTTTTTAAAGTTGTTAAAAATGGATTTTGTTATTGAGAGATTTTATGGCAGGAATTTATAAAGTTATGGTGCACACCTAAAGTCATTCCACCTTTAAGTCAGTGGCAGCACCTTCTAGTTCTATTGAGAACATGCTATCTGTTTAGATACAGAGCTGTACATATTTAATTCTTTCATATGTCTATATGTTACTTGTCCTTTTCTCACCCTTTTCACTCTACAACCACCAAAAGTACTTGTGATTCAAAGAATTACTTGCACTAAGCCACATTCATGCACATTACGCTGTATCATGTGTCTATATTAGACTAAATTAAGGCTTTTGGCATCAAACCCCTCCCCACAACAATTCCCTGTATCTGCATCTTGTCACATGTGCACCCCATCCAAATGTCATGCTCAGCTCGCAATTTTGCAATCCCTTTGAGTAAGCACAGTGGCAAATAGTTGTTTTGTAGAATTTTGCTGTAAATCTGGAGAAAATTTTGCCTTTGGAGGTTTACTACTCACCCACATGAATAAAACAGACATTTTTTACTCCAAATGGTCACGTTGAAACCATCATATTTTTTGCACATTGCTGGGTTTTACTATAAAAATAGATTATTTTTATTTTCTTTTATTTTTTTTATGACAGAAGCATTTAATAAAGCAGTTGAAAGACATTGAACTAAGGAGAAGGGTCATTTAAAACAAAGTAGAAATCCCATTAAATACCACTTCATGGTTATTTAAAGTTGTACAGGTTCATTTAACACTTACATAGATGAAATCGTCCTTCTGCATGGCCTAAATCCCCAGTGGGGCAAAGACAATCCAGCTGGCTTTTCTATTTTATGTGTTCAAAGGGTCCTTATTAAGTATCTCATAGGAAACTGGTTGGTTAATGAGGTCAAACCAATACATCCATTTGTCAAAAGCAGTCTTGTTGTCAAATTATTATTTAGAAATTCAGAAAATATTACCTTCAGTCTGATTCTGTCTTAATATGAGCATGATGTTTAGAGCAGATCTTTTAAAGTAGATGTCCTACAAGTGCAGATTTTTATTCACATCACACGTTACTTGGGCCAAGGCTGGCTTTTACTGCAAACCTCCATGCTGGGCTTGGATGTTCAAATAGGTCTTCAAAGCAAGGCTTGTTCCAAAGGCAGGTCTTGGACTAGAAATTAGCTGTGGAGGACAACGTTGACAGGTCACTGGAAGACCACCTCATAAGTAGTGTCCTGTGGCACAGAGTTTCAAAGGAGCCTGAACAGGGTGGTCAGACTCCTGAAGTCACCCAGCGCTGGGCAAACAGGGTTCCATAGAAGAAACTGGGGAAATGAAACCAAGAGGGATGCCAGACCACTTCCACCACCTCCCTCATCTACCCTTTTACAAACATAGCTTCCCCGAGACCCCCTTTTCAAACATTTTTTCCCTGCACCCATTTAAAAAAAAATTATACAAAAAAGTTGTTGTTAAGCACTATCATGACTACCTACTGAGTTCACAAAACTCCATAAAAAGGAATAGTTGCAGCCATCAGTTTTTTATAAAGACATTGCAAATACCAAACACTGTTTGTGGTTTTTGTTTTTTTTTCCCCCTCTTCTGATTATCATTTCACTCTTTGCTAGAAGGGTGATATGCACATTATGATAGGAGGAATAGAAATCTATTGCTTGCCTTGAAAAAATGAAAAAAAGTGTCCTTTTCTTACAGAATGTTTTTTAAATTCCCATGAATGAAAAGATTAAAATTTAATAACAAATTCTGCCTTGAAAATATGCTTTGTTTCCACATGAGGGGCTGAAGTGATTCTGTTAAATATGGGACACTGCTACAGAGTCAGTAAATATCTGTCAATGAACATCTGGTTGGAGTATGATTCCTATTTTCCACAACAAATAATAAAAGTGGGAGTGGATATAAAATAGAGAACAAACAGAGCTTTCTCTCTGTAAACACTCTGTGGTTTCACCTGAGGAGAATGGAGGGAAGTTTTCACTTGGAAAGGGTAAGAGACAAGGATATTCATTATTCAAGGAGGAGGAGGAGTGTCAGGGTACTTTACATTATGGGCAAATCTAATCTGATTCTCAGTTTAAAAAATTGCATTAAATCATCCTTGGAGTAGCCAGAACCACAAAGAAGTTTAGCTGGAGTTTAGGATGATCACAGAAATAATAAAGCACTGAAATAAATTAGCTGAGACAGCAGTAGCATCTTCAGCCTCAGAGGTTTCTAAAAGCAGATACTGTCTGACACGACAGGTTTACACAAAGCTGAGTCCACCCTGAAGCAGTAGGATAGACAAGTTGACCTTCCAAGGTCCCTTCTAACACTATTGCCTCTAGTTCAATTCTTCTTCTATATAATATAGGAATGGATTTATTTAAATACACTTATGAGAGGGTTTGAACTTGGAGCTGAGAATCACAGGTCTTCCAGGCTTGCTGCAAGGCTACTTTCTTTTCCTGCACAGCATTTTGGGGTGAAAACGTTCAACTGGGCCATTAAACAAGAAGCTTTTTGCATGTGCCATGCACTAGCTCAGTGGTAAACATCATCCTTAAAGCTGGCAGAAGCATGCACCAAGATTAAGGGACAGATTAAGACACATCTTCCTCCTCTACAGTAAGAGGTATGAAGCAGCATGAGGGAAAGGCAGATGAACCAAAAAGACAGCCTGGTCACAGGGCGTGAGTATAACTAATCTAGTCACCTCATATTTGATTTTCTCCTTGTTTGAAGAAAATTTGTATTAATTCTAATTCTATATTCTATAATTCTAATGTAACATAAATCTACTTTCAGGGTCACATTTAAAAACCCCAAAGAGCTGGTTTCATCTGCAGCACACATTCATCCTGTTAGTGTCAATCTCTTTTCCAATTATTATCCTCTAAATCCTTTTTGCAAACAAAATCAGTGCATGCAACTGGCTGTGAGACTTTTTGGCAACAATGAACAGAATGAGGTCTCGATGAAAAGGTCAGTCCAAATCCATACATGACATCTTTCTCTGTTCTGAAGCAGCTGCAAAGGGACTTAAAGTAAGACAAAGTCGAGTCTGAAGTCTGACCCTTTCTTTGGGCAATATGGGATGACAGGTAAAGAAGAGGGAACAAATTAAAACCTTAGCTATTTTTGTGATAACTTTGTAAAAATTTATTTGCAGGCAGAAAAGCTGAAATATTTCTTTTAATAATGAACCTCAGCAGATTAGCAGAAATGTGTTTTAGATCTTATTAATTCTATCTAACTATATGATTTTTTCCTTTTTTTTTTTTTTCTTGCAGTGATACTGCTGGTATCCAGGCACACTTGCTGGGAACCTAAGAGCTTTAAATAGGGTATTTGGAAAGAAAAAGACAAAGTTGAAATAGAATAAAAATTCTTGAGAAACAAAAAGACCACTCTCTGAGAAAGCATAATTGACGATTTTACTTTAAATGCTACAAATATCTTCACCCAGGGAAATACTGTTCTTGCTTTCAGGACTCCCTTGTGCCTTCCTTATTATAACTCACAATTTTCTGATTGAAAGACAAGGCAAAAATAATAGAATACATATGACCCTTCTTCACCAGAGTAAGTCAGTGAAGATTATGGTTGTTTTCAAGAATGGGATGCCTGTATGAGTTGTTCTACTTTTTGCTACCTTGTGCAGCAAAGCTACTTCAGTGATGTACTTCAGCAAAGGCAAGCAATGGCTTTTAATCACAGGCACTGCAGTTCTCAGAGAACCATGGTCCTAGAAGCCACCACCTGGATTTCATCAACTGACTGGATTCAGTCTGTAGCCTCAGGGCAAAGGAGGGAAATACTAGGTGGTTAAAAAGCAGAATCTGGCAAATAAAGGTATGCCAAATGTACAGAGAAGCTGATGAAACTCTATACCAGGGAAGCAGTGGCACGTGGGAGAGCCCGGGTCCACCTTATTTTTGAGGGAAATGGTAAGCCTCTGGAAAACCATACCTTTGTAAGCCCTCAGGTGCTTTAACTTTTAATTCCTGAATGTTACATTCCTTTTAGTACATAAAAATAGTGCTATGCTTCAAAAAGGCTGCTCTGAGTCAGTACATCTTCCTTTGGGTTAGGTGCTAAAGGAAGAAGCTTTTGTAGGCTCCAAACCCCACTGGAGCTGCTCAGAAAGCACAGCCTATGAACTAGAGCAAAACATCTTAATAACATGCTGTCAGAGCCAGAAAATCCTTGGATTTGGGCAGCATACAAAAGCGGTGGCAGGGCTCAGTCATCAGAGCGGGTGCATTTCAGAGATGCTGAGGCATTGGGGCAGCTCATCCTGGAAGTACTGATGCAAGGTAATCATTGAACTTAGTAAAATACAACAGAAAGTAATATCTTTTCTGGCTCAATAATAAGTATTGCCTTTCAATGGATTTGTTTCTGCAGAGGGTTTAGTGTGTGGATATATATAGTATAGCCCCCATCATGATATAGCCCCCATCATGATATAGCCCCCATCATTCTGCTCCCTTCACTATGGGTCCATTTGCTTGCAGATCTCATGTTATTATTGATGTGACATGATGTGCTCATCTACACAACAAAGACACAGTTGCTGCTTAACGGAGTATAGAATCGAAGATAGGCAAATTGATAGGTTGGAAGGCCTGCAGTTGGGAATCCAAGCCCAGTGATACAAATTTTAATTTTTATTATTCTGGCAAATTTTGTTTTTCTTTCAACATAGGCATTGTTTGTAGGATTAGGCACTGTTGAAATGTTTCACGGAGACATCTGAACATAACCAGCTGGATGTTTTCAATGAGATTTTGCTCCCTTCACTTTAACTATCTCTTTTGTATTGAAACCTGAAGAGCAGTGGATTTGAGCAACACTATACCAGCAGTGGCATGGTCTTACACAAGATGGGAAAAGCAGAATCCAAGGCAAGATCTAAGAAAAATGTGAGATCGGCACCTTAAGTTTTGTCAAAATTATTGGACAAAGACCAGAAATCTGAACCACTCTTAGAAAGCCAACAAATTTTGGAACACGATCTTTCTAGCTGGGAAGTAGGAACGAGATATATCAATATATATTTATATTGGTATCTATGAAGATATACTGAGACCTTTTGCCATCAGATAGCTTTTTAAAAGAGATGCTCACGAGAAAAATCCCAACACCAGTGGGACTGTGAAACCCATTCAAAACAACCCTGGTATTCATACAAACCTGGTCAACTCTAATCACTAGGCACCCTTAATGGAGAATTGCAAGCTCTTTATCATAGCTTACAGAGGGGGGAGCTATATGAAAACTTTCACTGTCTTTGTTCATGTTTTTCCAGAGTTGTAGTTTGAGGTATTTGATCTCAGAATTTCTATTTGGCACAGTTTACTAACAGTAAACTATAGTGCTGCAAGGCCTGAAGTAACTACTGCAAATCCAAAGAAAAGGTACGTATAAGGGGTAATTATAGGTTATGTGACTGTTTTTACCAGCCTCTTGGGAATGTGATATTTAAACAAATCTGTGGGTTTTCTGGTGTTCAAGAACACATTCAGAGAAATAAAGCAGAGTTAATAATTAGAAAAGAATAGTGTAATAGAAAAAAGAAAATTCTGGAACACATTGGAAAATGTCAATAAATTTAAGGTGAAAAAGGACAGCACTTCAGAGGCATAGTTTGGGAGTTTTATCTAGTTTGGCAAGAGGAAGTTGCTGTTTATTTGCAAAACAGCATTACATTTTCCAGCTCTGTTCAAAACTAGAATTAAGTAAGTGGAGATTCAGAAAATTAATAGAAATGGTCTTATAACATGTATTAGTCAAATCTAGTAAGATTTCAGCATTGGCATTCTTTCCTAGCCAGTTTCTTACTGCTTTTCATGAGCTTTTCATGTGGACCAAAAAAACAGATTTGCATGCTGTATGGACTGCAGCATTTTTGAAGTCAATGCTTAGCTATGTGCAATAAGTTAAAATGTTCTTAGACCTCCAGGTTGCCTAGATGCTGTCCAAGGGAAGAAAAAATGCATCTGAGCTGTGAAGCATGATGATCTGTGGGACAGTGTTGTAGCCACCCATAAAGGATGAAGTAGTATTAAGGAGGTATGGCATGAGACCAGATCATTTGTCTTACACTAGGCAACACTCGTTACACTAGGTCTCTTACAGAGACTGTCCTGGCCAAATTCCTAGGTAGCAGGTATGTCAATGGTCAGGAATATCCAATTTGGAGTGAAATAGCCCAAAGCACATCTTATAAATTGATTTAAAATAGAAATAAACCACAGCTTATTATGCATAGACAGAGCTGTTCCAAAACCTCCTGAAGGTTATGTATGGACTGACCACACTGAACATAGGATAAAGTCGATTCTTTGCATTTTGGCATGGTTTTATTTGTTCACTCTTAAGTTATATCACCACAGCCAGGAACTAGTATGAGGTGAGGATCTACCTTGCTCGCTATTCAAAGGCAGTGCCTAATGTCCTGCTGCTGGTTGTTCTCAGTGTCTGAAGATACACCGATGCAGCTCTTTCCACAGCAGTCTTGGATACCCACCACATATTGAAGTGTGGCTACACACACTCTTGTGACCTGAATAACAATATTTTCCCTCAGAGGTCTATTCTGAAACTCCCAGCAATAAGGAAAACACTGCCAGTTCTTGCTATCTGGTTTTTTTTTTTTAATGGGGTGCTGACTCCACTCCCCAGTGACCCTAAAGAGGGGCAAAGAGCAGAAGTCACCAGTTTCCCTGCTGAGCTCAGATCTTGAGGCATCTAAAGAGAACAGTCCAGAGAACTTATCACAACTCTTACTGAAGATTTGTTACTTGCAGAAACATAAATCCCGTTCAAGAATTCTGTCTTGGCTCTTCCCATTGCAGATATTTGTGAGCTGTGCTGGTGGAAGGGGAGGAAATGTTGACCTAGCAACTATGAGCATCAGGGGAAAGCTATCAGTCAAACTTTCTACAAATATTACATGGAAAATCTCTTGACATGTGTTTACATAACAGCTTTAGCTGTGATTATCACTAAGCTTGGACCATTCTTGCATGAGCTGAAGGACAGAATCTCATGAGTGGCAGCTACAATAGATGCACATCCTTAATCCCTGGCCACAGAGATGGATGTGAACTGCTCACTAAACAACCATTCACTTCTCTAAGGGTCCTTAAATGCTAAAATGTCCACATAGGAATCTTCCTTCTGCAAGACCAACTTAGCTTACTGGCAGCTCAGAGAGGAAAAAGCAAACAGCTCTAAGGTCCCTTTTCCCATCTTTAACATCTATTGCTTTTCGTTCCTTGCATTGCAAAAAGAAGTATTAAACTACAGCATCAAGCTTCTGAAACATAAGTGTTTTCAGTAACACTGGAGAGGGCAGAGGCAGGCAAGGACAAGGTTACTGTGGGATATTAATTAGCTGCCAGTTTGACCCTGGCTGCGACCCAGAGTGTGTTTGTGTATTTAATTTATTTCACACATGATTTGGTCTTACAATCCTTTTCCCACAATGCCAACAAGACTATACACTAACCTTGGGCTCTGCTTCTGATATTAACTGCTGCACAGTGTGCTAGTCAGTACAAGAAATATGTGTGTGAGTGCACGTGCACAGCAGGTGGGATAGGAAGCATCCTTTGTTTTAGTGAAACAGTTCGTTTCTGAGGGAAATTGTGTCTGGTCGATGGATTAACAGGCATGAACTTGTCTTCTTCTGGGTCTATCCAGTTACAAATGAGGCATAACCACCATTCCCTCTGTTGCCTTTAATCAATGCCCGCAAAACGAGTCAGTACCACATGCAGCTTAAAAGCTGTTGCACTGAGCATCCCTTTAGGTATCTAGGAGTTGTGGTAAGCAAGACTTAATAAGGACCTTATTGTACAAATGGCTTGTGTTGCTAAATGGGGGGGAAAGCAGCTGAGAGTGAATTGGGGGCCACACAGCAGCCAGGCAACCAGCAGCACAAGGTGTGGTGCAGGAGTGGATGTTTTTCCTGCTGGGAGGGAGAAGGGGATGTGTGTTTCCTCCAGTCCTTGCAGGAAAATCCACAAGTCTCAAATCTTAATGATACTGCCAAAAGTTACAAATTGGTGGGCATTAAAATACCTTTCCTGAACCATGTGCCTTGTGTCTAACCATCACCCAGGAGAGATAATATTGCACCTTGCAAGTCTCTTGCCATTACTCTGCCCTGGTTCCCTTCCAAAACGGAGTGTGTGTTGGGGATCGGGGGGTGGGGGGGTGGGCATGCAGAGCTCTCCCTGATGCACATGCAGGCCTGGACCACAGTGAACAGCCTCACTGCTCTGCTCAGAACAGACTAGGACCTTAGTGAGAGCAGTGGGTGCATGTAAACACACCCACTGACCCCTTTCCAGGCTCTGATTTAGCAGCAGTTTGTATGGATGGTTTAGTACCCAGAACCAAACATCCACAATTTGCATGACAGCAGGAGTAAAATACTGCCACCACACACTCACATATCCATACTTCTGACTTGGATTATTTCACGGCTTTGCAGCTTCTGGCTCTGAGCATAGTCCCGCTGTGGTGAACTATATAAATACAGAATAAAAAGATGATTTTTATTTTTTTTCCTATGTAAGTACATGGCAATAAGCAATAGACAGGTTAAGAAGGAGAGAACAATATTATGGTATTGCTCAGTATGTAAGGGAAAACAAATGGCTTGTTTCATATTCCAGTAAAGGGAAATAGGCACAAATAAGAAGTGACATGCTCAGATGGTCTTCCCGCAAGTCTAGCAAAGTGTGGGAGGGGAAGACTTGTGCAGATGTGACAACCTGCGACCTTCTTACTTTGTAATAGTCAAGACATGAAACCATGAGAGCTTTAGCTCTCTTGTGGTGATGGCAAATCCATTTAGAGATACTATACCAAGACCACCAGCAAGTTCCAGATATGACCTCTGTTGACACTGAAGTCCAGATAAAAGCCCACATTTTGTCACCTGTTTCTCTGTTTACAGGATTCCCATGCAGTGAGAAACAGCTGTAAAAGACTTAAAATCACAGACTAACCCTCAGGTCTTTGCCTTCCTTTATCTAGTTTGCTGCACACCGCTGAGCCATCTCATTTAAAGGTGGATTAGCTATGCCTAAAAAGTCTGCCTACCTGTTGTCAGCTCCTGCTGTGCTGCACCCAGTGACTGCTGAGCAGAGATGCCCCCAGGTAACAAGTGGAAGTTTCCAAGGGATTAAGGAAAAAATTGACTGAAGGGCTCCAAAGGGGAAGATTAGTCATTGTTCATTAAATGTATTTAGTGTGAACTAATGATTAGATATATGTGAACACAGACACACCTAAGAGATAATTAAGTGAGGTTCTTGCAGTATATTGGCTGCTTCTCAATTCCGTATCAAATAAGGCACATTATACTCTTAACAGGCAGCTGGTTTTCCTCTACATGTGCTAACTGAACCTACCATTAAACAGAAAGTGAAGAGCACTCCGTGGTGTAGAGGACTGAAAAAATGAAAACAGGGAGCTTCAGTTTTGAAACTGATGCTATAAATCAATTTACAAAAAAAAAAAAAAAAAAAAAAAAAAAGGATTAAGCATAACAAGCCCCAAGGGAAGTAAACAAGCACACTGTTTGCTCTTGGAAATTGTTTGCTTGGTGTAATGTGTCTTTTAGGTCACCATGCCTGCATAGGTAATTACAATGAACTGCTTTCCTTAGCAGGATGCATCTCATTTATACTGCCAGAGATTTTCACCACTACTTCACAGAAATTTGAACAGCAAAAAGCTGGTGAGATGTACGGGTTTTTAAAGAGGTGATCATAGAATAAGGGCATCCATATGTAAGAATCAAGGCCATGTGGTTAATCTGGCCACAGCAGACCTTTTTCCCATAGCACATAAAAGCATTGTGTGTATAGGTGAATCCGTTCTTCTCAAATAAAGTGGTCAAGTATACATTTTACAGCTGGGTTAAACTGTAGGGGTCTAAAGGAACCTGGAAAATGCAATAGTTATCACTTATTATTTTAATTGGCTGGGCACTTGGCAGCCAAACAGGAAGATGGAAAAGGCCCTCTTTATATCACAGGCTTTTTGGTGGGTCACTCTTTCACCTACATGAAACTTTATGGTCCCTGAATTCAAGAATCTCTAAAGTACAGGTAAGGAAATACAACAGGGTTTATGATGTTTAAAACAAAAACAAAAAAAGGAAGAGTGTGTTTTTATGGAAGGATCAAGGCAGTATGAGAACTGCATATGGCTCCGTAGTTACAGTGACAGTGAGATTGTAAGAACATCATGTAGGTTAAGAACTGCTCATTAGGAAGTTGTGTTCATTATGATGGACAATGAGTAGTGCCTGAGACCCTTAATTGAGGTACCACTTTGCCATGCAGCGTGTGGAAACACAACCAAGAGAAAGAAAAAATACAGGGTCACTCAGAGAATAATTTGGGCCATGTTTATGGAGACAGACACTTCCTAAGCTGCTGAAAACTCATACTGAATGCTTGATGGAGTAAGACAGGGTGTGAACAAGAAACATTTCTGGTTTTAACCCTAGTGAGTGACCTGGGCTAAATAACATCTAAGGATCTGCCCCACTAGCATCTAACATTCAAAGCCTCCAAATTAAACAAGAAGTAGCAAAGGGGATCAGTTCTAAGGTGTATTCCAGAGTCAAGCGCTCCCACTGCCATTTACATCCTTGAAAAAACTCCTCCCAAGCCTCTGATCAAGTCTTGTAAGCAGATAAAAATTGAATTGACTTGAATTGTTCAAGAAGACATCACTCCCAGATAACTCTGCTTGGCTCTTGAGTGCTTTGCAAACATCATATGATTACGAAGGCTTAAAGCTAACCTCTCTGGGCTGGAAAGCTGCTTTAGGAATGCACGGTGGGGGGTTGTGGTTTCCTGAGTAAATGTATTTGTGCACCAGGTGTCAGCACAGTACAATATTTCATTTCTGCAGGGATCAAGTCTGAATAATATAACTCTGGTTATTCAGTTGTTAAATTGCTTCCTGATGTGTGTTTAATGCAGTCTGTAACTGCCCCTTTTTGCTATAATGTCTTTCATTAGTGCTTAGTTGTTTTTTCTGTTTGCTGAAATGGTTCCTTGCCTTATTAGGCTGTGCAACCTCTTGATTGTTTTTTCCATCCTTTTCTCAGAAAAAAATATTTGATGTTGCAGTAAGAACCGAGTCTGAAAAGAAATTAATTCTGCACCATGTAACCCAGAGTGATAAATGTCTCAAAGACATTTAGAAACATGATTTAGCTCTTAGATGAGGTTTTAGTTATCGGTGTTCTAGTCCTTACAGTTTTAGGTACAGATTAAAAGGTATTTAGGCAACTGATCTCCAGTAAAATCAAACCAGTGTTTATCTAGCACCTATCTTTGAATCAGATATTTATCTGTGAGCTCTCAGGTGTTTCTGAATGCTAAAGCCAGACTTGCTTTTACCCCTGCAAAAAAATAGCCAGGCAGGAGGAGAAGGAAGAGATGAGATACCACTTGGAAGGCATCAGACATGGCTGTCTAATCTCTACTCTGCTTAATCTGGAAGATGTTTTTTTAAATCCCAGAAAAGAACTGTGAGTCTCAGACCTTTCTGTAAAGACATCTCTTAAAATCTCTGCCTGAAGCTATTCTATTTTGTGTAAATAAATATTCATTGGGATACATGCCTGACCTTGTCTCCCTGTCGAGATGCCGGGAAAATACTTTAATGACCAGACAGTAACTCATTTTTTTGCTTGTTCACTCTTAGGTGTATTGGATATTGAATTATTTATACAAAACAGATCAACTTCAGTAGGATTAATTTATTCAAAGTGACCGAGCAGCCTCATAATTACAACAATCTTTTTGACTGCAGGAGACCTACAGTTACTTCTCTGCTTCTAATCAAACAGCAAGGGGAAACAAAACCAGGTTTTCCAAATGCCAGATGAGTCCCCTAACTACTGAATATCGGGGCAGAATCAAATAAGGTCCTGTTGAAAGGTCTTATCCCAGACTTTCTCTTTATGTACAATGTCTCAGCAATATGTTTGGGAACGCCTAGAAGATAAGATCTTTCCAGGGCTGCTGGGATGTCATAAAACTTTTGGAGCAGTGTAAGCAGTCAGATGATTGTGTATTTGCCCCCAGGCAGACAGCAGTACCTGGAAAATTTGGTACTACAGGAATATAAATTACAAGGAGGTCATGTGGGAAAGAGGGGGGATTTGGGAATAGTGGCTGCACCCAAACATCAGGCTTCAGCATCTAAAATAGCTGTCAATACCTCACCCGTTGCTATATATATTCAGATCAGGTGCAGCTTTTTGTTGTATCAACACATTTTATGTCTTAGAGTGACTTGACACCATCACACTTGTATCTCTGGGCCTGGTGACCCAAATTGTAGTTTTCTGCATTTTATCTGAACAATTTATTAATAGCCATCCTTGCTGTTCCCATTACAAGGACAACTTGATGTTGCCTCAGGCTCTTCATTTGTTGCAAGGCTACTTGTTTACAGAAAGCACCCCACACAGCCCTGTTTCTCTGCACTGGGGAGAAATTTCCTTTTCTTTCCTTGGTTCCTGAAGACCACGTGCCAGCACTGCTCCCATAAACCTCCTGCAGTTTGTCTTACTGATCTTTCTCAAAGTATTTTCTGTTAATCCACAGCTTTCTGCTGTGTGGTGTATTTGCTTGTGGGCTGTTTCTAGTTCTGTCTACTCATATGCATTCCTTACACCATTATAATGGCACTGGTGTGTTCAGCAGTATTCACCTGTGATTTTGGCTGGCTCCTGTTGCTCAGGGCACTTGACTCTGAAAAAAGTTTAGTGGCTTGGATTTCTGCTAAAGGAAGGATAGACACAGCCATCAGCTTCAGCCTATTGCTACCCAATGCTCAGCATAAGAATACTTGAAATAAAAATGACACCAGGATAAAACCAAAACAGATCAGTCTGCACCTTTCTCTTCCAATGCTGCTTACCAGCATTATGCAAGACATCTAACTTTCTTGTGACAGGCTGGAAAGTAAGAAAAGCTGAAAAAACCCTCAATCTTCAAAGCATTTTCTGAGTTTTATCAGGAAAGATCTAGAATCATTATTTTTAGTGTGCGCATTGCTATAGGAATGCATTAAATTGCCTTTCTGATCAGCTGTAGATACGATCTTGAACTGACCAAATCCAAAATCCACTAAGCCACAGGAGACATCTTTATAGATGTCGCTGAACTCTGCATAGGAGTCTGAGGATGTGAGTAGAAAATCCAAGTATCTGCAATGAATGTAATTGAGTAGGGTGAAGGAAATTCTGCCCATGAATGCCAAAGCTGGAACTGCTGTAAAACACTTATTTTAACACTTACAAAACCCTTTTTTTTTTTTGCAAGCTTACACCTGAATGAGGTCACAAAAGATTTGCCAGTGTTGTCTCAAGTTTTGAAGCAGTTTCCTATCCTTAGAAATGTTCTGGTAAATCTTGGATGGAGACTGGAGCAACGTTACGGGGAAATGGATGTTTATTTTTTATTTTTCATTCCTCTGAGAACACTGCACTTGCTTTTCTTGTAATGACAAGGGAATGCAACACTGCATCTCTTTTGGAGGTGGGGTATTTTTTAACACTATTGTCTTTTTCAGGCACAGAGAAGGCTCTAACAGAGCTCCATTTCTGCACTGTGCTGCTCTGAGATCCTTTCTAATGGGCTAGGAAATTTTGTATGGTGTTTCCAATAAGATACCTTCAGATACTCCCACATATAATCCTAAATGTGCCTAGAGCAGCTGACATGCTAGGACAACACCCTAATATACTATTTTACTACAGAAGTCACCAGACCTTTGCTGGCACTTACAGCCCTTCCAAGCATCCTCCTTTCTGTCCGCTCTTGTTACAAATCTCCTTAGAGGATTTAAGTGGCAGGGGCTTTCTTGTTTTGTATTTCTATGCCACCCACTACAGACAGGCTTTGATCCATTTTTGTGGCTTCTAGGCTTCAGTGAACCAACACAATGCGAATATAAAAAGACAATATAATGAGCAAAAGAATGAGAATGCATATGAAAGCACGTTCAGATCAAGATAAAGCCGATAAAGCAAACCCAGCTTAAAGCCTAAAGCCCAAATATTAAGAACATATAAATGACAGGAATATCCTGGCTTGCTATGGTCTAGTTTCTATCAATTCAGGCAGTCGTGTGATGTAGTCTTGTTCACAAACACACCAAGCTGCCTCTTAAGACCAAACAGGTTTCTTGTACCAGAATTTAAGTTTCCCAGCTTTAAAAAGAAATATTTATTAAGGTCATTTTGATGTATTTCTAACAGGTTATACAGGCATCTTCTGTACCTTGCCAGTCTTGAGCATTTGAAAATGCTGTGTTAGAGCTTGTCAGATTCTTTTAGAGACAGCTCCAGCACGATGGTTTCTAGACCTATTCATTTCCATAAATCAGAATTCATACAGATACCGAAACTGCAATCAGGTTTTCCAGAAAGGGAAAATGAGCGGGGGCATGGCCAGCAGTGAAAGGAGCTGGCATCTGGCTTAGTGCATCCTTGGTCTCCCTCTTCTGGCTCAGCTTGAAGGAGCGCACTTGATCCGCGATGCGCTCACCATCCCCACTGCTGCCGGGGAGTGAAGGGGGCGGTTGTGAAGGGGACATGCTGAGAAGCTGTTCTGCAGCACATGGCTAGAAGTACCAGCACGGAGCACAGAGCAGTGGGCGTTTTCAGTCTAGCTCTCCCACTCTCCCCCCATATTTTTTGCTGTCCCTTTAGTACACACAAGGCAGGAAGGGATGAGGGGAAACTTGGAAATATGTGTGGGTAAATATATCTAGGTTCTGACTCCAGGTGTTCTGATGGAGCTGTTAATGCTGAGCTCTGGCTAACTTCCACGGTTTACTTGCTTGCCAGCACAAAGGTCTTGGAAACTCTGAATCTCAATTAACAAGTTACTGACCAATAAAGTACCCACAAAGGCTTTTCTGCAAATTTTTATACTGTTACAAGTTTTCTAGCAGAAACGGTGTGGCCGGCAGGGCCGGGGCAGCGCCCGTCCCCCTGCCCTGGGCACCGGTGGGGCCGCCCCGCGGGGCCTGGGCTCAGCGTTGGGCCCCTCACGGCCAGACAGACACTGAGGGGCTGGAGCGTGTCCAGAGCCGGGCAGGGGCTGGGGCACCAGCCTGGGGGGGCGGGGCTGGGGGTCAGCCTGGAGAGAAGGGGGCTGGGGGGGACCCGGTGGCTCTGCAACGGCCTGGCAGGAGGCTGTAGCCAGGGGGGTCGGTCTCTGCTCCCCAGGAACCAGCGACAGGACGAGAGCAAACGGCCTCACGTTGCGCCAGGGGCGGGTGAGATTGGGTGTGAGGGAACATTCTGCACCGAAAGGGCTGGCAGGCGCTGGCACAGGCTGCCCAGGTGACGATGGAGTCACCATCCCTGGGGGTACTTAAAAGAAGATGTGGCACTTAGGGACATGGTTTAGTGGTGGCCTTGGCAATGCTGGGTTAACAGTTGGACTCAATGATCTTAAAGGTCTTTTCCAACCTTTATTATTGGATAATTATTCTATTATTCTATAAGCCATTCTGTCAGCAAAATCAGATGGGAACTTGAGTTCCTTCTAAAGGGATTGTTTACATGAAAATCAAATTCTGTATTCTTTCTCTTTACCTTTGGCTTTCTGAGCCTTTCTGCCACAAACCAGCCTCTCAGTAGTTTTGTTTCTTTTTATTAAAAAAAAAAAAAAAGTGAAGGCAACAGCTGTTAACAACTGAGTTTTTAAAAAATGCAGTATCAGACTTCTGTGTCTCACAGTATAAAGGTTTTTGTGTGCTTTGAAGTTAGGCATGAAACTGTGAGAAACAGCATCACTCATTTGAATTGACTTCCTTTTCCCAACACCTGGCTTACAAATACGTGACTTTTAGAATGGAATTTTGCACTAGACCAAAACAAAGGATGTTAGTAGGGAGTGTAAGCTCTAAGACGCAGAATGATAGACCACAAGGGAAATCATTTGTATGTATTTTGAGATTGCTTCCTCTTAAAGATAGGGACTTATAACCTATTCTTTGGCTGTGGCTGGTAATACAGTCTTGTTTCTGTAAAAACAGACACCTTTGGGACTTTTTACTTGCCATGGTATGCGACAAACATCTGCCTATATATATATATGTAATAGCAATATCAGAAAAGCTCGACTTGCTGTTCCTGTGCAATTGCTATAATGTTGTCACTTTTTATTTTTCTTTATTACATTTTCCCTGCTGATGATTTATGCATGAAAGAAAAACAAGACCTCTGGAGGTGTGAAAAAAGTCTGTTCTGAGTATGTTGTGGTTTGAATCACCTATCAGGTTTTCTGTCTTTGTACTAACATGTGCTTTGGGGACACACGTGGCATACGTGGAAAAGTTCTGCAAGAACCTGTGTTTGACAGGAACTGCAGCCCAACCCAACATTCACTGGACCAATTAACTTTTTTTATGTCATAATTTTGTCTTTAGAATCAAAAATAAAAAAATCACGGTAAATAAGAGAAGACTATTTAAAGCTTAAACCTGAGAAGGTATGAGCCAACAGTTCCTGTGCGCAGCTGTATGTTGATATCTAAAAATTCAGTGCCACTTGCTCAGCTCCCTATCTCTCTAACCGGGATAGAGGGAATTCCTTTTTGCTACAGCCCAGATATAAATTGGCAAGATTAGAAATTAGAAAAATAGGGGAAAAAAAGTCTGTAGCAAGATTGGAAATGGGTCCCACTTTGTTAGGGTTGGCTTTAAGATGAAATCAGTTTTAACTCGGGGATTTAGGAGCACAGGGATGTAAATTGTGTCCATTACAGAAGCACATATCTGAGTAATCCTATCTGTAGGCAAAAGTGCCAGTGTCCAGCCAGCCAGCTGCTACGTGGCACAGTCTGTGTGGCTCTTGCTTATGATTCTCAGAGGTCTAATGAAGAGCAACACTGAGTGCATGGTCTAACCCTAGAGGGCTCTCACTGCTCAGAAACAGACGGTTCATAGAAAAGAGAGGATTGGAGTATCAGAGGAGAGGCTTTCCCGGCTGTAGATTTTCTCCTTTGAAAAAGAAAAAACTTGCTGTCATTGTGGGTATATCTTCATACTTATATATGTGTATTGGCAAGACTTTTGGTGCAACATTTCTCAGTTTGAAGTATAGTTAGTAAGTATTTGGGGGTTTACTGTGCTTTTTTGCTTTCCTTTTCTATTCTTTCTTTTTTTTTTTTTTTTTTTTTTTTATACAGAGAGAGAATTTTATGAAACAGTAAGCAGGACTTTTGAATACATTTGGCAAATCTGTTGACAATTTCATAATAAAATATTAAACGGCAGTTGAAGAGCTTCAATTTTTGGAGGCTTTTGGGAGAACTATAAAAATAACTGTGAATTGGCAGATGGAAAAGTAATACATCTTCCCTTCATTTGGATGATCTTGATGCTAAAAAAGGCAAATACAAATGTACGATCTGTGATAAAATACCCAAGAGCTGCAGACTTTCAGAAATAGCACAATGTGTGTATTACATTCTAAATTTTCCAAATCAGAGCATCTAAGTCAACCTTTTTAGGCTTTTTGACAAGGCAAAACTTGCATGATTCCAGCTCTAGCAACAGAAATTGTGTTCATCTGTATGGGCTGTGTATTTAGTAGGCAGTTTTACAGCTGGCTTATTTTTGAGCCAGCATAACAGCTGTTGCTGTTACTTGGAGCACAGTAAGTCCTCATTGCGAGGGGTTGTGTCAGCAGATGATGTAGCACCCCCTGGGCAAGGATCCCAGTATTTATAGGAGCAGGTACATCACTGGAGCACAATGACTCCAAAATTTTGCTGGGAACTGTAAGTCAGTCACAGACCTTTCTCATTTGAGTAGGGGGCTTCATTCAAGGGACACAACAGCTGTGTTTTGCTGGCTTGCATCAAACAATTGCAAAAGGCAACATGTTGACAGGACTTTGTAGTGAAGATGAAGCCTAAAAATGGTGTTGAGTTTCTTCGTTAAAAAGGTGGTTTACCAAGTAGTAGTAGTTGCCAAGGTAATGGTAAAGGAGAAAAAGACAGCATGGGACCAACAAGGAAGGGTGAGTAAGAGTTAAGGTTTGGTGCATCACCTCTGACAGTCCAATGAAACTTGATGTGCCCCAGCCAGATACTTCTCAGCTTTAATCTCTCTCACAAACATACCTTTAAACTATAAATATTATTTAATGCATCCACTTCTTTGAACTTATGGGGCTAAGGTTAGGTCCCATTAGTCATATTTACCTAATCAATAACATTCTCTGAGCACCGTGTAATGTGCTGGATAATTTTTCCATATCTGCTGGCTATATCTGCAATTACACCCTTGAACTTAAAAGTGCTCTGATTATGGAAAAATTTCTGTAGCACTAATAACACTTACATTAAGGATTTTCAAGCAAGTATGTATACACTAATGATTTTAATCCTAATGAAGACATTATGTTCTGTTCCTCCAGAAAAGAAAGCCCTGCTATCAACTCTAAACTAGTTGCAAGCTTCCATTTTTCCTGATGTTCTAATTATATATGAGAACAAAAACAGAACAGCACTCCTGGCATCTCAGATGGAAATTCTTCTGCTTTTTATAAAGAAAAGGATGGCAAAGAACTGTTTACAACCAAGCCAGAAAATCCTACATTATTATTCAGGATTTGTTTGTTTGTTTTAGAAAAAGCAGGAAAGTATTAATGCCAGACATATTACCTTCATTGGACTATATTGGCTGATCAGAAAACTTGTTAATAATATGGTTAAAACATTACAGATAACTTTGCTTGGGTACTGGTGTAGTAAAACCAAACAAAAGTGTAAAATAATAATTAAAAAAACCAACACACCAAACCAAACAAAACTAATTACCAGATTAATAGATTTTTTTCAGAAATATGATACATTTCTCAGGAATAAGAGCTGCCATATATTGTAAACTACTCACCACCCTTTTGCCTTTTGAAATGCTCACCCTCAGTTACTATTCACAGGCATCAGAAGTTGTGTAACACTAGTAATCTCAAATAGAAAAACTTTTCCTCTCTGTGGCAAATTTCGCTCATTACAGAAAACAGTATCACACAGAAAACAGTAGGAGAAAGTAGCTGTTCCCATCTCAAGGTTAGCTGAACCAAAACAGAATGGTGCAGTTGCTGCTGGAGGTTAGTGAGTCAAATTTTACTGTGATATCCACTGGGGTATATCACAACAGTAAACCAGAATTCTGAGTAAAGAAGCCATTCCTATAAAACATAAAGATTTAATCTGATATAACAGCTGGAACAGGAAAGAACATGCAATCATAGTTTGTTCTCCTGAGAAAGAGAAAGGAAATTTGGTGATGAGGGCTCTTATTTCACAGCTTAGTAAGCACTGATTGGCAAAAGGAGATGATTCATACACACCCTGGAAAAAATTAAGGTTTGAATATGTACTTCTAAAAGCATCAATCTCTGCAAATATGATATAGTGGAAAAGACCAACCAAAATTAAACTAAAAAACTTGCAAATTACCATCTTGTAACTAATTGCTCCTAAGCAGCAGAAGAGGAACAGCTAAGTGCTTGGGCTTTATTAATTTTATTTCTGTTCCACTATGCATCACCTTCCAGCCTCCAATCCTGCCTATATTCCTCCAAGATAAATAAAATATAAATATCATCCACTAGTCAAAATCCTATACAAAAAAAAAAAAACCAAACCAAAAAACCAAAACACAAAAAAAAACCACAAAAAACCAGTTGCAAAGTAAAGACTCTTAATTTCTGAATGGCCCAAGTTAAGCATCCTGTGCAAGTCTTACTTCAGGTCCAAAGTATTACAGTATTAATGAATTAACTATATAATCTCAAATTCAGCTTTTTTACTTGAGACTATCAGTACTTTGGCAGCCTGAAATCCATCTGCAGACAAAATTCCACTCCTCCTTGTAACTCCAAAAGAGGTCTAGTAGTCTATGCTGTAAGTATAACTACCTTTAAAGAGATGGTAAGGAGATAGAGGATATCCAGTGCAAGCTGCTGTATTTCATTGCCAGAGTCAAACATGCCTTTATTAAAGAGGGGAGGGGCAGAAAAAAAAGAGTTATCAGAAGCTTTTAACAATGTGGATTGTAGCAGATTAGCAAAAACTTAAATCTGATAGTTTTCAAGTCTTTGCTTCAAAGAATTAGATGAGTAGCAGTAAAATGGATGTGTCTTTGGTTTTGGTTTTGATTTTTTTAAAATACTGTTTCAAGGCTAGGCAAACAGAACATAACTTCTTTAATTATTTTTTCCTGAAGCACATAGAGCACTTCAGAGAAAATTAAGGAAAAGAAAGAGCCAGCTGTCCCCTCCTCATCTTGCCTATTTTCTACTCTTAAGAAAGGAAAATAGAATAGCTTGAGAGTGCTGGAAAATACCAGGATGGGAAATTTCAGCCCAGACTAGTTATAGTTCTTATTTTAGATGACCATTAATTTTTGCAAGATACTTTCTTTAACCCTGTGTACTGACTATATCAATCTCACTGTGTTAATATCATCCTACTTACACTGATTTAACAAACTCCTTACAAAGGACCATTATTGTTTACCAGCGGTACCACAGAATATAAATGAAGAATGAGCAGGCTTCACTTTGTCTCTCTAAAACCATTTGATCTGTTTGAGATGTCTATTTAGGTATTAGAACAAGAGGTGGTTTTGTGTGTTTGTACTCATTGATAGAGATTTTAGGCATTGTGACATTTTAGCCACAGCTGTGATAAATGAGTTCCTGGAACTTGGGTCATTTTCTGCTTTCCTGAAATGTTTTCTCACTGCACATCCTTTAATTTCATGCCATTCCTCCAAGATGAGGCAGGCTATGGCTGAGATCCTTTGTAAAACTGAGTATTTTGGCCTGTAAAACATGACAGACCACACTGTAGACAAAGAGAGTAACCTCAGGTAAAACTGAAAAATGAAAAATGCAAGCTTAAACTCTTTTATTTAAGGAAAAAAGTGTATTTCTAAAAATACAGAGAAAAAAATAAAATTCCCATCTCTGCATGCATCTCCTTTAGCTCCATCAAAGCTGGTGGCTTTCTTGACCCATGAGGTCCACAGACTGTAGCATGCCTGGAGGATTGTTTCTGGTCTGTAGTCCAAGCTGACAATAAGAAGCAGCTAAGCCCACAGGTCCCCAGGCTCAAACTCCTGGAAAGCCAGGCAGATTATTTCTAGTCTTAAGGGAAAAGGAGAGAGGAAAAAAGTCACTTGTTCTTAGGACACTGAACTGATGTGCAGAAGACCTGGGTTTCTCGCCTTGATTTACACTGAGTGGGCTGTGAACACCATTTAATTTGGGTGTCCAAAGTATTATTATGCAAAAAAAACCCTTGAGATGTCCCATAAAATAGGGTGCACATGATGGGAGGCAGAGAAAGTCCTGCAAACTGCTCATGAGGAGGCAGCACAAAAGATTATGATTAGTCCTTTGTACCATTTCTCAGTGAAGGCAAAATAATATTCCAAAAGCCTTTTTCTGGTCACCTTCATCAGTCCTTGTGTGTGAGTCTCCCAGCAATAAATGGAAAAAAAATTTCCAGTAAACAGTCTGGGGGTAGACTGGTTTTCCATACCAACACCCACACAAAGACTTTGTTGTTTTAGCTGAAATCTCAGAACATTATTGTAATGCCATGTTTGATAAGGAAAGACCTCAGATCAGTATCTCTTCCAACAATCCTGCCACTGTCTTTGTCATCACTCCTTTGAAACAATTTCCTTCCCTGTATGTACAAATCTGTATTTTATGCTCAGTTTTTATTTCATTGCATTCAGCACTATGGATAAGAGTGGGAAAGAACCAGCGAACACGTGAAGCAGTTACGAAACAATATTTCAGGCAGCCTTGGAACAGAAATAGAAAACACATATTAAATCAATCAGAAGTGACTTTGGTCAGTAAGAATGAAAAACAAGTTATTGGGAGTGCATCTGGGATGGCTGTCAGTCTCTGGTTTGGTGTAATGCTTTTGCGTGGCACTTACTCTAACGCACGGCTACAGCACGGTCAGAGGCGGCACGAAGGGTTCGCACGCATTGCAGCAGCCTTCGTGCCTGCGGTGTGAGCCACGCTGATCAACACCACCTGAATATTTGGCCCAGTGGTTATTTTCTGGGGACAAGTAATCAGATTTCAAAGCACTCAGTGGAAATTAATTTTAAAGGGTGTTATTTTGGTCCCTTGTAATGCAAAACTATGCAGGTTGCTTTTTTTTTTTCTCTCTCTCTCTTTTAACAAAACAACAGTCCTTGCCTTCAGGGGCCCTTTTTAATTAACAGCATTCTCTGGTTGCACATCAAAGGGCTGGGGAAAGAAAATGAGTCAAAACCTGAGCTTTTGGACCCTAGGAATTTCTCCATCTCGCTAAAACTGCAGGAAATGAAAGGGGAGTTTTATTCTTTTTCCTTTTGCCCATAAAATATTCCAGAATTCAACTGAATTCCGTATCCAACACAGGCCTGTTTCTCCAGAAATGTCACTTTGAAGAACCCATCATGCTGTGAAGGTCATAGAGGTGCCCACTACCCTTCCTTCAATAACCTGAGACAGGGCCATGGCCAAAAATCTCATTCCATGCATTCACTAGTGAGGGGACTGTACTTCTCAGAAACCCAACCAGCAATATTTGACCAAATTTTTTAAAAAAGATTTATTTTTCAATGTTATCCTTACAGCACCCTTCAAGAAACTTAGTATCTTGAAAGTTTTTATATATATTCTCTGATAGATGCCTTCCCATGCTGCTGCTGATTTTTAACATGTTATCCCTTCAAAAGCTGGAGTTTGATGTTAATAACAAGTTTTGATTCATTCCTGGGCAAAAGGAATTTTACATGATTGGGAACAAGAAAATAAGGAAAATTCCTTCTGGCTCCAATTTCTATGAATATCTGTATTTTCCATGCTCATTTTTTTATAACCTATGAACATTATTATAAGCCTGTCAAAGGAAACAGATCGCTGCAGTTAATAAGTAGCTTAAAGCATGCAGCAAACATTGCACTGTTACCAAGGTGCAGAAGTCATATTCATCAAAGTAATACTTTCAGGATATTTTTAAGTGGTCACACTTCTAATCTGCACCCTACAGGCATGAATTCTTTGAAACTGTGAAGAATTAGAGACTTGCTTTCTTTTCCATACTGTGCAAGCAACTGAAGTTCCTTCAGCTAAAACTAATAAAGCCATTGCTTTTCCAGGGTCTTTTTCATGTTACTCCAAGCATCCAAATCTCATTGCATCATAGGATTTGTCCAGAAATCACACATTTAAACACCTTTTCTTGCACAGCACAAATATTTAGATTTGTGCCATTCACAGCCTGAAAGGCCAGAACATCAGTTCTTTAAGGACAATCGATGCATCAAACCCTCCTACAAATCAATTACTTGCTCACATGAGTTTGGGATCTCCAGAGAAACCTTTGTGCAATCTTGCTTCTAGTGTGCTGCAAAATCCAATGGATAATCTTTGATTAGAAAAGCTTGCAGGTATCAATTGCTGCATCTCAAGGCAAAGATATTCTGCCCTCCAAAGAATGAGTCATTGCAGTCTTGACAATTCTGTTTCGGAACAGACAAACAGAATCTCTTTTTTTTCTTAGGATATGGCTACAGTCAAAGGTAGTCAACTTCAGAAAGAGAGATGAGATGTAATAACCTCTTTTCTTTTGGCCACATGTCTTTTCAATAATTATGGGATGATTTGTCCATATCCTGAGAACCACACAGGCTGAATACATATTGCTATGTGTTGTCTCTACACAAAAC
The DNA here is from genome assembly GCF_017639655.2 of Falco naumanni. Taxonomy (NCBI): domain Eukaryota; kingdom Metazoa; phylum Chordata; class Aves; order Falconiformes; family Falconidae; genus Falco; species Falco naumanni. Next base: position 41,649,232 of record NC_054054.1, on the reverse strand, counting down.
ATTCGCTCTGAAATGTTCACCTCAACAATTGATTTGCCAAAAAATATCTACCTATATGTGTACAGATAGGTATAGGTGTGTCTATTTTATACACAAGCACACACTCACACTTCCAAAAACTCCAAAAGTAACTGCAAGTGTGGTGGAGTTTGCAGAACTGCTTTAGATTTAAATGTTCTCAGGGGCCAGGACTGAGGGAGAGGGCTGGAGCACCTCTGCTATGAAGACAGGCTGAACATGTTAGGGTTGTTCAGCTTGGAGAAGAGAAGGCTGTGGGGAGACCTTGGAGCAGACTCCCAGTGCATAAAGGGGGTTTGTAAGAAAGCTGGAGAGGGGCTTCTTGGCATGTAGTGATAGAACAAGGGGGAATGGCTTTAAACTGAAAGAGGGGAGATTTAGCTTAGATTTTAGGAAGAAATTCTTCCCTGTGAGGGTGGCGAGACACTGGTACAGGCTGCCCAGAGCAGCTGTGGATGCCCCATCCCTGGCAGTGTCCAAGGCCAGGTTGGACGGGGCTTGGAGCAGCCTGGGCTAGTGGAAGGTGTCCCTGCCGATGGCAGCAGCAGGTATGACTAGATGATTTTTAAGGTCCCTTCCAACCCAAACCATTTTATGATTCTATGAATCACAAATCTACCAAAGCAGATGTTCTTCTTTGCTCAAAAGAACAGGACCATTTATTACACTAATTTCTTCATGCAATCCAAGTGGATTGCAAATGTCCAACCAATCAGTCATGTTCTGCTGTTACCTAAATAGAGTCCTCCTAAACCTGAACAAGGCATCCTACAGTTTATCTGCACATCAGGAGAGTGCCTGCATAAATTACACTGATTGAGAAGGTTTCTAAGCAGGACAAAAGATTCTCATTCCAAGCTGAAAATCTTTTATTTTTAGCTCAGTTTCCTTTCAAACCTCTCTGAGGATGACAGTTAGATCTTTTTACCATGAACAATGTTTTCATAGCTCCCATCATATCAGCTAGGGAAGACAGCAACATCCAAACCACCCTATCCCAGCTTCACCTCTAAAGTGTTTGCAGAGTTTTTGCCAAACTAGTTGATGCTCTTTCTGTATTCTGCATGAAACTACATGTTTTTTCCCCAAATATTAAAAAATATTTCTCTGATGGATGTTTCCAGGTTCCTACTTTGTTTCCAAGAAACAAAAGACCTCTTTCTTTCCCCCCCACCCATACGTTTGTGAGCATAGGATAAATGTGAATTTCATTCCAAGATTTTTATAAAGTTGATTTTCCAGTATGTCCCCACCTTTTACTCTCACTGGATGGTAATCTGTCCTCCACCAAAGTGCAGAGAACACCACTGACCCTTCTCAAGAACAAGCCAGTTATTGACCTTTGCAGCCTCCCATCTTCAGTAATACTAACATTTGCTAAACATTGTATCTCAGTTTAATTTGATCAGGCAAATTGCTTCAATGTTGGTGGTTTTTGTTGTTTTATTTTGGTGTGGGTTTCTTTTTTTTTGGTGGTGGTTGTGGGTTTGGATTTTTTTATATCCAATAGAACAGGATCCTGGTGTTTAGGCATTTTCAGCTGCTACTAAATTAAAAGGTGTTGGGAATACATGCAATTTCTTGAAAATATTAACAAGGATAAGACAATTTCTGGCTTGTCACTATGACATCCCACAGTGACACATTGCCGAAGATGACAGGATGGTTACTTGCATGGAAACTTACTCTCCTTCCAAGTAGTACAGAAGCTTGAACCCCATATTTCACTACCTCTCCCTGTTTTTCCATCCTTTACTATTCTGGGCTTCAGCTTATATGAGAATGGAGAATAAATCAGCTGGTCCACTCTTTATGGCTCTAGGATCGTGTGTATATATATATTAGGACCATATATTTTCCCTTATAAAAAGTGCTAGGTAAATAAATCTGGTTTTATGCCACAATCTCATGGTCACCAGTCATGGGCTCCATACCAGTTCAGTACCTCAGAGAGACATACGTTTTGTAGTAGTTATTCCCTTTCTCCATCAGAAGTCAGAATTTCCCATTTTCCTTAACATTTGTTTTGAGTTGTATGCAGTTGAAAGAACTGGAATCTTCTGCACTGCAGTGCAAATCAATTGTAATACATAATCACATTGTTTGTATGTTGATATTTCTGTAACTTTCTCATTTGTAATCCATAGACAACCAAATCTGTCATCTAATCCCTTGTATCAGCTTAATGGCTTGCATGAGTGAAACAGGATGTGAGTCAATACAGAACGTGATTCCTTGAGTGCTGTTCATTGTAATTATCATGCCCCTAGCAGCTTTGCCAATTCTCAGAAACATTTGACATTATTTAGAAACCCAACAACTTCTGGCTATTTACTGAACAAGATTCTGGGGAGAAAGGAAAGAAAAAGAAAGGAAAAATTTCTAGCTCAGGTATTGGTGTAAAAGGCTTAAGTGCTTGCTAAAAATCCCACTGCTTCCTAAAGCTTGTAAAGGATCTTCAAAGACTCACATCCTAGTCATAAGTGAGAACTGGAGAGTCTTTTCCTATTAATATGTTAGTGTTAGTCCAGCTCCAGTTGTTACCTCATTTGCTGATATCAAATAATATTTACTTCCAGAATGGGTTGCCTCTTCTTTATGTATTACTAAATTTTTACTGAGTCCACCATTTCCACTTACAAATCTAAAATTCTGTATGCTTCATCTTTAATTCTTTATATGGGTAAGTGGGTTAGTTTTGAGTCTCACAGTATAAAAAAAAGCACCCTCTTTTAAATTCTAGCCTCATTCAATCAAAATGCATGTGATAACCAGCCTATGCCTGAATACTCCTATTTGATTGCTGTAATTTTCCTTAAGGGCAAGTGTCCCTGGTTGCAACAAAGTACCTGTTTCTTTTAATGAACATGTCAAGATTGCTGAAAAGTGTGTTCAGAAAAAGTGTAAGATGTTCTCATTAGTCAGGAAGTTGTGATATTAAGTAAAAAACCATTATGCTTCACAATTTGTCCAACAGTTCAGTTGGACAAACTGAACAATACCTCAGCCTTCTGCTATTGGAACCCTAAACCTAACCCTGAGTCTAACCCTAACCCTAATGAGTCTAACTCTAACCCTAACCCTGAGTCTAACCCTAACCCTAATGAGTCTAACCCTAACCCTAACCCTAACCCTGAGTCTAACCCTAAGTCTAACCCTGAGTCTAACCCTAACCCTGAGTCTAAACATCTATAAGAAAAAAGGAGAAAAAAGAAAACACAACCACAAACGAACTGGTGGTTAAATGAGTACAGAACAGGATTATTGTAACTCATGCCCTTTCTTACACCTACCTACTGTATACTGCAGTCTCATTCTTTTGAGTACCTAATCTTATTCTCATCTAATGCTTTTAAATAACATCTCACCCTTGCAGAACAGCAAAACCTCCTCAGGATATAACCTTGTTTTTTGTGGGTTTTTCCCATCTACTGGAAGATAAGACAGGATAAATGAAAATGAGAAATAAGCTATACGTTTAACTTCAAGGATGACAACTAAGAACAGTAGTGAATTCCTCACACGAAGAGTGGATGTCTTCCTTGAAGCTAAACTTTGTCCAGAAGCAGTGCATGAAAAAATGGTGAGATTATCCAGATAAAGGTATACTAGAGGTCAAGCAAGATGATTAATTTGTTCCTCTCTGCTTTCCTTATGACTTACATGACTATGAACTCGGCAAGACTTACGCAATGATAGTAATAACCATCTATATAATCTTTTTCGTGTGTTCACTGTTCGGAACACTTTTGCAGCAGCAGATGGCTTTGTTTCACTGCTTGTCTGCAGAGTTCAAATGCAAATGTGTCACTTTAGTATTGTCTGTGTCATCTAAGGTAATTGGAATTACATAAACAACCAGTTTGTTATATATTCTACTAATCATTTATCATCTTGTGGAAAGCTGTAGGATCTTTGCCTGACGGCTTCTGAGTCATGTTGAAATCAGGCTTTGGGACAGAAACAGAGTTAGCATAAACTACTGGAGGGACCTGCTGAGAACTTAGCTGAAATTTCCAAGGGTGGCATGAAAGAAAACAGTCCAGACCTTCATTTCTATTGCACCAGCTGTATGCTTTATCAAGGGCATTGTTTGACCTTTCCTTTTGGCAGCACTATAAATTGGCCCTCAGAGAGCTGTACCTAAAAAGATACAGCATTTTATTCCATGTGCATAGCAGTGGAGTGCACTTGTCTGAGGGCTGGTACAATTAATTAAGCTAAAGGAAATTTGGTTTAGATGTTTGGTTCATTGGTTTTCACAGCTGAAATGAAGGATAAAATCAGCTTCTTTATGCATTTGTTAGGAAAAAAAATATCCTTTTAAACTGTATTAAATTAAACTCCCACTCCAGCTGAATTACAAAGTAGGTTGCCTTTGTGCGCTCCTTTACCTCCACTCTTTCATGCTCATATACCAAGGAAAGCTTTTTTCCAGACGGAAAAATATGAGGTAACTATCACAGTTATTTCCCAATAACAATTCTCTTTTTCCCATATGACTGGTTTTCTTCAGATGGCATACACTGACCAAAAAATAAACATGAGGACATTAAATATATACTTGCCTGTAAGGGCATACGAGATCTGATTTTCTACTACAATTGAAACTTGGCTGGGAGATATCCAAGCAAAGCTAAAAGCCTTACCAAAAGTGCAGAAAACAAGCAGAAAGAAGACATTCTTTTCCTGAGTTCAGAAATTGGCTAGAACTACCTGCCTTAGAGTTAGAAAAGGCACTAGATTATCTCCCACGGTCTCTCTTTCTGCTGGCCTTCAAAATTGATGTGGGTTTATGGAAGTAGTGCTATGATATGGCTTGAGGACACAGACCTGCTGAAGATGACATGAGCATTTGCTTAAGCTGGCATCCCCAGAATATGAAATATTGGTGGATAAAATCAGATCTTTATGTAGATGAATTTGTTGCCTATAGCCAATATACTTATCCTGAAGAAATGACATTTTACCCTCAACTGTGATGTCCATGGAGTTACATTTGAGATCTGGATTTTCCTCACGTTGTATCATATATTACTAACCTGTTGGACACCACAGCACAGATTAATCTAAATTTAGGCAAATATGCTTAAATATATAGCCAAATACAGGCAAATTGGGGGCTAAGTCTCTGGGTTGCTCCGGTAGTCAATACAGAGAAGTAAGTGTCAGAGGACTGCTACACACTAATTGACCTGTACCTGTATGCCAACTAGAAAAAGTCTGTGACAACTGGGCTTTAATGTAATTGTATCTGTTAACTGCCTAATATCAAACAAACCTTCTATCTTAGGTTTTGAGATGGTGGGGTTTATTTTTGTTTTGTTGGTTTGGGTTTTTGTTTGGTTTGGTTTTTTTCCCCTCAAACTGTTTATGCTGCTTTCAAAGTCATTTTTCTGTGTAACCCTCTGTACTTTTTTCTGTGGCCCTCTGCTACTTCTGTCCTCTGGATAAATGTTCATGGCTTTTTCATAACTTGTCTGAGATCAACATCTAATTCTAATCAAGGATGTAAGAGCTTGGAGGCAAAAGACAAACGCAGAGAAACTTTAGGATTTTTTTCTCAGTGCCTTAGAAAGGTCTTTGCATTTAGTCTACTAAGCTAATTGCAGCTTCTACCAATTTGTGAACTAAGTTTATGAGAAAAAGAATCTTAAAAATTAGAAAAATAAATCCTGTGGTAATTTGCATCATTATAAACCCAATAGCTTCATGCTTCAAATTTAAACTCCAGGTCTGCAAAAAAGTGTTGCTTTAATTATAGTATTTAGCTATTCTAATCAAGATACTTCAATTTGCCACCTTCAAAAAGTATGAAAATATTGGTGACATTATCTAATGAAATATGCATTTTGAGTTTTGCTTGTGGTGCAAGAGATGCAAATTTTGTTAGGATATTTACAGTTTCTTTGCTGTTTATTTTTGGGGGTTTGCAGCTGATGGAATTAGATACCTTGCTGTCCTCCAGCAACGTCCAAGGGCTAGTGCAAAAGGTCTTTGGTGTGGATGTAAGGTCAGAGTATGTTTTTTATCTGGACTTTTCAACCTGCTATTTAAGCCAGCAGTTGTCCTCAAGCAGGGTTGTACAACCCAGACTGCTAGCTCCTGCAGTGCTTCAACAAGCAATTTCAATAGCATTGACTAATTCATGTAGTGCAATTTAAAAACATAAGCCAAGAAATACTTTGCATTTTACAGCACAGGCTGTCTAAAAAGCTCACAGTTTTTTCGTTAAATACCTTCCAGTAATTTTAGATGCTCTACTTAGTGGAGTAGACATGGTGCCAATCTGATTTAACATCAGCAAACTCTATTCAAAACTGGACTTTAAAAGCATCAGGTTGGTCATCCAGACAGATCTTTCTATGTAGCAGATGAAGAATTCTTAAGATTTTATGGCTGGAAACTAAATCTAGGAAAATTCAGACTTATAAATAAGTCTGAATATTTCTTGCAGTTATTTCAACTAATCATAGGAACATCTTAGTAAGGACTCTGTGAAATTCACAGTCACTTGAAGGCTTCAACTGAATCTTATGGCTCCAAGTAAATCACAAGATGTGGAATTGTTGGAGGGAAACATAGAATAAAGTACTATAGTTTGTGTTATTTGAATATCAGATGGGATGATCTAATTTTATAATCTGAGAATCATGCCATCAAAAAATTAAAATATAATTGAATTAGTCTGTCTAATATATCATTACAGAAAAATTGCCAAAATAGCACATCTTTTTTTCTTTAGCCCAAAAGAAAAACAAAACCCAGATCGTAAAACATATATTCAAGGCAGTAGAAAGCATAAAATTGAACACTTATCTCCACATCTTTACAGTCTGTGCTTCTCCACAAACCCCCGATTATTCACTGTGTCAGTAATCTGTTAAAATTAATGGGAACTGCCATTTATCTCATCTAATACCACTACCCAGAAAGCCAGCCTCCCTACTCTGAAACTCAAAAAACCCCACAAACCAAATCCTCAAAACAACCAGTTAATTGTAAGCCAGCTAAAATTTCTGCTAGTTAGTTCTAAAATAGCAGAGCAGGTTGCAAGGACAGGACTACGCACTCTGCTCAAGTCACTTTGAATACCTGTGATATAGCAGCTCCTGAAACCAAAAGCACTAATTAACTTCTACTGTCATTTATTAACTTCCTCTGTTATCAGTCATCCATGATTTGAAGGTTTGTGGCCCTGTAAACCTCTGCTCACCTTTGCTGATCATGCTTTCACAAGTTCAATCAGAAAGTAACTCTGGCAATCCTTTTTATTCTATTTTTCATCCCTGTCACAATTCAAAGGTCTTCCTACTATATAATTTTCCTGATCATAGACCACAGAACATTAGCTTCATTTTATGACCATTAAAAAAAAATAGTATCAATGATCCTATTAATTGGTACTGTTTAATTCAAGTAGGCCTTCCCCTGGCTGCCATCAGAGGACTTTATTCCAGTGTCATTGTCCCTTAGTACAGATGGGTAAGATTATTCCATCTGGTCTTTATGAAATGCAAACTAAGTGCTTGAAGTCATAAAAATGTTATAACAAGTATTTTGTAAATATTAAAATGTATTTTTATGTCAAACACAAAACATTAGATTCCCTGAAAGAAGGTAAATGGAGGATGGGAGTGGGAAGAACCTGAGGAGTAGCACACAGTCAGAAAGTGTCTGAAATACACAGTCAGAAATCGTCTCAGAAAGTGATTCATTACCAAATACAATGAAGAACCCTTCATTTCATGGCAAATAGCTGCAAACAAAGGCACTGTGCAAAGAGCTTTTCTAAGTTAATAAAGGTATATTAATAAAACCCACTTTTAATAGATCCTTTGAAATGTCATTTACCATCAACAGCACTTGGAAAGGTTGAGAGGGAAAGAGGCTTTAGTAGAAACCCTCTCCAAAAGACACTTCGAACAGAAGAATGTTTGTGAGCCATGCGTTGGGTCTCTGATATGCCTCATAACATACACTCTGTAACCATTGGGAATAAAAAAAGTCACACACACGTTGAATCTGTGCTTTGTATTTCTCATACATTTCTTCCAGTTTTGTTCCCCTAAATAAAGATCTTTTGTGCTGCTAGAATAAAATCCCAGCTTTCTTGTAGGTTGTGTTTACAGCGTGCCCAAGTGCCAGACTGTGAGCACACTGCTTTTGAAGAAGCAACAAATCTACAGAAAACAGTGTTGCAAGGCATATCTTTCATTGTTTCTGCCAATGAAGACAAAATTAATATCATGGGGACTTGAGGACATTTTGCTGGGAAATTTCAACAACCGTCTTGAGGGGTGAAACCCTTCCAGGTATATCTTGATTCCAGAACCACTAGCATGGTGAAAAGGCAGCCCAGCAATGTAGCAGCAGGAGAAACCTGTATTGTCAGAGTAACTGCCAACAGCTGAGGCTTTAGCTCAGATCGCCAGAATTTAAGCTCTGAAAGACACATCTGGGAGAGCAAGCTGGAGATGTTTCCTGCCTTACATAACAAAAAGGAGACATTTTCCTCATATTATCTACCTCCTCTGTCTTCCTGATACCCATAGCCTAGGCTGTGTGACCCTCAGCAGTGTGTGCTCACTCATGTGAGCAGTGCTCAGCATGGGCACATCGTGTCCACTTCAGTTGCAGCTACTCAGCCTTACTCCTCTCTCCTTGAGAGATTGTCTCTCCTGCCCAAGTTGCACCAGAAAGTAGCTTTACCCTGAAGTAAATGGAGCTTTACACCACTCCAGACCTTGATACTCCAATAAAGATAATCTGTGTTGTGATGCTATATCTCACCCAGGTATCAGAACCATAGCAGCCTTCACATAGAAGCTCCAGCCTTTGATGTGTCCCAAGAGGCTTGCTTTCTTCCTTTCAAAATGCTTTGACTGTCTCAGGAAGAAAGGTGGAATAAAAATTAAAGCGAAGTCACTGATTATTCTTCACTACCTGACTTGTAGAATTAATATGCTGTAAGGCTTGCTTGATTAACGTTAACATTGTATGGAAAAAGAGTATTTTAATGAAATGAGTGAGGGTATTTTCTTCTCTGATACTTTGGAGATATGCGGTTAACAAATGTAAATTACAGACAGGAGTAGATGGGATATCCTGAACAGTTTCCTGCTTGTTTATTTTGTTGGGTTGTTTTTTTGTTTTCACTGAGTACTGCCCAGTCTGTTGAAGATGTAACAGTGCAACCGAAGATAACAACAGAAACAGAAACAGTGGAGAAGAACAAACTGTATTTGCACTTAGTACTCATTTGTGTGGCAGACCCACGTGGCCACATTCTGAGGATTTAATATCACAGCTTTGGCTTTGGCATAGTAATATTTTTTAAGTAAATGTCAGACAGAGGTGTGCGGGGGAGAAGAAAAAACATATTCAGAGTGTGATTAAAAAGCATTCAGCAGCTGTCTCCCAAATCATCCCTGTCATCCTTGCACACACATATATATATATATATATATACACACATATATTTTTCCAGCTCATTACAGAGTCAGTCCAAAAGCCACATTGACATTGTGTAGCTGCAACATCCCTGGAGCATTCTGAAGCCCAGATCTCCTGCGTGTCCGCCACCTTATTCAGCTCATGAAGCTTTTTGTTAAGCCCACAACACCACCATTCTAGCTGGAGCACTGCATTCCCCTGGTTCTCACACAGCCCACCAGCAGGCCTCTTGGGCTGTCTGGTTGCCCCCACACCAACAATTCTGTCTGGAGTTCCTGGGCCCATCTGCCTAAGAAAGCCCTCTGCATGCCTGTGCTCTTGTGTCATGCTCCAGATCTGTCACGTAGGATGTGGCTCTTAAAAAACTCCGGAGCAAAGCCATGCTAGCAAAGCTCCTGCCTTATAGAAACTATGTTCCCTGTGCTAGAAATATTCATCCCTTCTCTAGACTCACCGAAGTACCTGCTTCAGTGATCTTCAGCCACTCCTAGCCTCACCAAAGGCTAGGTGTGCTGACAGCCAAGGAGACACAAGCCCACTACAGCATGGCAAGCCTGAAGCTTTTATGCTAGAGAGGAAAAAGTAAGCCTTGTATAAGATTATCAGAGGATAAATTTTTGGATGCTTTAGAGCCATTTAACCATTCCTAGCATAGTGCAGAAAGGCTTGGCACTGCTGTACCAAGTAACAGCCCTTCTGACTCTCAAGGTGAGTTCAGTTTTCAGAGTAAATTTTCCAAAACCAGCCACTTATTTGGAGGACCCCATCGTATTTGAATGCCAAGTCCAGCTGGTTAGCTTCAGCTGTGTTAGTATCTTCCGCTCGACTTGACAGACACCTGATTAGATTTTAACCGATGAGAGAGTAGAAGACAGCATGACAGGTTTCTGAAGCTGCTCAGATCTCACCTAAAGTAGGGATTTATAAGCCAGGATTCAGATGTCATGGCAGGGGGTAGAGAGAACATTTCCCTGGATGATACATTCAGCAAATGTAGAATTCCAGGGAAATTGATATTCACTGAACAAAATTAGCATTTAAAATTAGTACTAACCAAAAGCTTTCTGTGGAATATTCTCTGGTATGAAAATAACTTGATTATAGATTCATGTCTCATTATGAAAAAGTACCTAAATGCTTAAATTTTAATGCAACTGAAATAAAACTTTTTGACTGCAGGAAATAAACGTTTCAATGTTTTGTTTTACACTGACTTGTTTCAGAATGCTATTATATATAAAGTTATTTTATATCCTGTTTTATCCAAACAGAGATGTACATGCATTTTTATATAAATATATATACAAGCACTTATACATATTATACAAATACATTTAATAATTTTGGTTTGTGTTAACATGTTAAAAAAAGTGTCTTTTCTTCCCACACAGAACAATGAGCAAAAATGAGTTTAAAATGCGGAATTAGATCAGATAAATGCAGATACTTCTTATTTATATACAACACATTCTTCTGCACAGCAGCCTGATCTGGGTCAAAGATAAAAGCATTGTCTTCCTGACAGCAAAAGGAATTCACATGCCTTGAACGTTACCTACCCTACTGTCAGTACAATGATCAGCTTATCGAGCCCATTCACTGCCCAAATAAATGGGATGGACTGAAGCCAGTTGTGAACTCCCTAAAAGCAATTTCGTTATACTTGTGCTGCAAGCTGCAAGAAGCAGGTCTGCGAGAAGCAGCATCAGTTGGACGGCCAAGAAATATTTCTGAAGAGTTTGCTAGCATGCCTAGAGTGAGAAAACCACCTAGGGGTATTAGAAGTAGACGTCAGCAGTCTCTGAAAGAGGACTTCTCTAACCCAGTTTAGAACCTCAAAGTTGCAACTCCGGGTTTGCATTGTTAGGCTAAATAAAATTCTCCTCTCCCCATGCCATCTATAGGTGAGGAAACCCACCCATAGATGCATAAAGCCTTCCCCTGTAACATGTCTAAAAGCTTTTTCAGGAACTTAATGGGAAAAGATGCCTCTCTGCCTTCCTCAGGAAGGCACTTTGAGGCTCAGAGAAGGGTGAGAAGGTAAGATGTGCCAACCAGCCTTGTTTACTGTTTCTTCATGGAGAAAGATATCAAGGGCTATACTTAGACTGCATGTTATGTCCTAGAACCTAAGTTTTATTCTCTGACCTGCTTGTAAAATGACAGCATAGCCCAGGGAGGGCTAGATGCATCTCCAGACTTAAAAAGCTCACCGTTTACTTGGGATCAGCAGCACTTCACTTTCACTATATAATTATAATGGGTGATCTAAGAAAAGCTCTTTTCAAAGCAGTGATCAGGACTCCTCTCTCTCATGTCTTGTGGTGCTAACCTAGAGGAGCCTTAAGCAGCCTCCCAAGAAATATAGCTTGCGGTCCAGCGTGTTTTGTGATGCCCCATGTCTTCCAGCTTTCCTGGGGCATGTCAGGACTCTCATGCGATAAGTAAGGCTGGGACTGGGGCTGCTGCCATTTGGGAGCTACCTAACAATGAAGAGATGGTGGTTCAGAAAGACAGACATTACCCATCACTAGGGAATTCAGACGGGGGGGGGGAGGATGCTGGATCTTGACCCCTCCTTGGGGCCAGTCCTTGATTCATGTACTTGTTAACATATTGAAGGATTGCAGACATTTTTCCTGGGCCTACAGCAGCACAACTCCCTTTCGTTCCTGCCATATCTATTGCTGAAGCTGATGCTGCAACAGTGTGCTACTTTTAGGCCCTTCTAACCATTGTGGACTTTCCCCAAATACTCTCCTTTTGCAGAAAAAGCAGAAGCTTGTATCTTGGCAGGGCCAACTGGGATGAAGCTCAGCTCCCCTTCTGAAAAACACTGCTGCCAGTCTGTACAACGAAGTGGCAAAATGATATCCTGGATGGCCAGAGACAGACAACAGTGAGCTTGGAAAATGCATTTGCTGGAAGGTTTGCATTTTACTTAAGTCCTCTGAACTTCCAAATTCAGCATTAGATATAATGCCACTGGCACAGTCTGCAATTGAGCCATGTCCCTGGATAATGCTGCAGCCACTTTGCTATTATTTCAAAGCTCCTTCACTTCCATAACTCCGTTTTGCTAATAGTTTACAGAACTATGGTAAAATATTTGCTTTGCCATCCCAGAGGGGCTGTTTTGCTGAAGGATCCAAAGCTGACTCATCTCCTATAACAGGGTTTCTCTTTGCTCTCTTGAGATCAAGGTAATTTGTAAAGTAAATGTGGGCTGGCAGCACAGGTACAGAATAACGTCTTTAAGTTTCCCACCACTTTCACAGAGTTCAAAAGATACAGTACTCAATGCCAACACATTGTCCATGTCTTTTTTGCTATTTCTTGTCCATATCAACACATGCCACAGTCACACCTAGTGTCAAAGCCTCCGTATGTGAGGACTGTGATCATGCTTTACCAAGCCACCATTAGTTCCCACCGAATCCCATTTCATTAGGGCTCTCTAAAGAACCTTGTATTTTCTGACTGCCACTTTTTGCCACATAGCTTTAGGCAGATAGAAAGTCCTACCCGATGCTCTGTCAGGTGGAACTTTTGATGACCTCAATTGACACGTCATTTGTCTTTGTCTCACTATATCGGTTATCTTGACCTGATTTTCCTTCTGATTATTCAGTTATCTTCTCAAGCCACAGGAATACTGATTATAACAGCTGAAAGGACAGAGGTACTGCCTACTTCAGCTTTATTGATAGATACAAAAGGTCTGGCCTCCTGATCTCGGCTCAGTGTTATTTGGGAAGCTGACAAGTCCAGGGCCATCATCTTTAGGGACCATCCAGTCCTAAAAGCAATGGCAGTTCCTGCTGCCTTCACTGCCATAAAAACAAAGGTAAAAAGCTGAACAGCTCGTTACATGCAGGACATCATTCCTGTGGGCTCAGCTTCTGAGAACTCCAAAGTTTCTCTGGGCTCTACCACTTTCTTCTGAAGACTTCCAAGTCCAAACTTTTGAGAGATGGGTTTGCAAGACAATACAAGACTATCCTCCCTCATCCGTTTGGGCCTCTCCCACTCACTCTGAAGTAAAATTGCAAATCGTACCTTGATAGCCATCACCACCATGCCAGTGCCAAGCAAATTAATGAGAGCAGGATTTTGCATGTCAGTTGGACTGGGCTTGATGCAGGATACTGCATCTCCAGAAGTTACCTGCTACATATTTAACTCTAGTCCTAGGAAAGGTGAAAGCTAGCTCACAAGTGCTTTGTAGCTAGTATGTGCAATGTACACATAGTCCTTGGTTCTCATTCTGTAGCAGCCATGCCATATAGGATATTTACCACCCATTTGGGGCTTACTCGGTAGCTCTTCTGTCGCAGCACTCTCCAGACTATCAAGCTGCAACAAGGTCTTTTACCATCTCATACCAGCATACTCTTCATACCAGTCCCTCTGCTGCTTTCTCTTCTCAGCTCATCCAGAACATGTGTTCTCTCTCTGCTTCTTCCTCTCTCACCTTCTCTTCCTCTCTGCTCTCTCTTCATTGGCTTTCAACCACTTAACCAGCCACAGCTGCACCTTATCTACATCAGCCAACCCACCACCCCTGAAGCCAACCCACAGCTGTATATTACCAATGCTAATTAACCCAGCTTCATTCCTCTACACTTCCCCCCCTTTTTTTAACATTTCATACCTTATGTTTTTAACAATCATTACAACCTTTTTACAAATAATTTTTTCATACAGTCCTCTATAACTCCTCTACGCTCTTCCACTCAGCTACTAACATATCTCAGAAATGTTGAGCTTCAGCATTGATTATAGAAAGGGATGAGAAAGTTTCAGTCACAGTGTTGATGCTGACTGGCATGTCACACAGACCTGTGTCACGTGGCCAGGCACGTGGGCATGCTGCCTTCTCTATTTGGATTACAACTGCCCCGATTCAGCAGCAAAGTGTTGATATTCAGTCTTTGCAGGGATAAATTCAGATATTTTGAATATTCAGATATTCAGTGCAGCTGGAGGAAGAAAGAGCCAGGCATAATTTTACATCTGGCAGCACCAGCGCTAACTAGTTAAGCATCAACTGTGCTGTAAATAACACTGTGATTCCCAATATAAATTTTCAGACTTCTTGTGGATTACACTGATTTGTCAACCCATTAATCTCATCGGTTCATCACTGTAACATCTGTCGAGAGCGAAGATGCCTTGTTGTAAGAAAAAAAAATAATAAATATCTTTGGGGCTGTGGGTGACAGAACTGTGGATGCATTTTACACACAGTGAGACCAGAGTTATCAGCCTTCACTCAGTGCTGGCAGGACCAGTTTGCTGTTGATGATCCTTAAGCTTTATGCTGCAAAGGCATCCAAAATTTGAGCACAGCCTGTGTAAGAGTTTGTCAGCTTTATCACTCTCGTATACACTGCAGACTGCTGCTTCCTCCACATGGTGTTCTTCCAGACAGACATTTCTGCTGGCGCTTGGTGAGTTTCATCACCTTTAACTGCAATGAAGCTACAGCTTGGGAAAAATGTGTGTTGGAATGGGGTGGTGAAGATTAGGAAGTTATTTAAAGCTTGATGCCTGGGGCAGGCACCCATGGACAGCAAGGGCTGGCTGAAAAGGGCATGAGACCACTTTCTGAGGACACCATGAAGGAGGAAAACCACATCTTTCAGTCTAGGGACTGCCCTGGTCCCTGCTAAGTGAAAAGTCTGAAGAATATCTCCTTAAAACAAAATGCAAGGCTCTGCCTCTGGCATGTGCTGGATTAAAAGCTACTTCTTTTTCCAGAGGGACTCCTTTGTGTGAGCTGCTGCTGGTCACATACATTGGGACCATGGTTCCCATAAGGGCAAAAAGAATGGCAGTAATTTCAGTTTTATTTTCAGGAAGAAGTAAAGCAAATGTGGTGGCAGCACCTGGGAATATTAACATGTACCTTTAGAGGTCACTTGATCACAGCACTACTGAAATTAAAATAACTTTCTAAATTAACATTCGATCTTGCAGAGAATGCAATTTAGTTGGATTTAAGCAAGAGGAGATGGGATGACATTATTTGTAACTGCAAGCTGCTGCCTAAATGTGGCAGCTTGCAACTACACTGCTCGTGATGAACCATTTATACAGCTGTGTGCCTTTGATCTGAGAGTCTCAAATGCTTCAGAACATAGCCATAAGGTGGGAAATATTCTGAAGGTCAGTAATGTTTACCCTTTTAGATAAAAAAGGAGTGTTACTCCTGGCAATAAAACAGTCATGTTTTCACAAGTACATGGGATAAATTAGATTAATTTTGAAAAGAATTTAGTATTTGTTTTAAAGAATCTGAAAGTACTTATAAAATATCTGCAACTTGCTCCTTTTTCATTTTATATACACTTAAGCTAGAGTCATACACAAAATCATTGTGTGTGGCCTCCAGAGATGAGCTACTCTGTCTTTCTGTCCCGAGGTAGAATCAGGTGTAATTTCTGACCCTGTCAGGTGTTTTGCCCAACCTGCTTTTAAAGGACTCCATTGATACAGATTTAGCAATGTACCAGGCAATTAATTTCAACACTTTGCTATCCCTATCTTTAGAAAATTCTTATCAATGTATTTTTTTGTTGTTGCAGTTGATGCTTCTCACTTCTTCTTTTTTTTTTTTTTTTTTTTTTTTTTGTATGCCACAAACATGGAACCAGATTTCTGCCCCTTTCTTGCTGGAACACTTTTTAATGTATGAAAATTGATGGCTTATGACAACGTGCTGAGTGGTGAAGGGATGCCAGCTGTGGATGATCTGCCCTCTGTGAGACATTGCAGAGAGCTGCTGATGTCCCACCAGCAGCAAATGGCTCATAAAAGAGACTCTGCTGGTCCAGAAGTAGTGAAGAGCTCAAACTGGGCACCATAGTTTTGATGCTTTCCTCACTTTTAGAAGCCTCTAAGCTTTTTCATTGAGAAAGTGACTTAAACAAAAAATCGCACCTGTGATAATAATTACATAGTGCAGCACTAGGTGGAAATTGCAAGGAATGGATACATGTTCCCAAGAGGGGTTGTAGTGGTTTTCTTTATTGCAGGAAGAACCTTGTAAATGTGTTCATATGTGAAGCTGGATAAAGGTGATATAAATAACACAACAAAAGCACCTTCACAATACTCATTGAGGTATAAGAAGGAAAAAAAAGAAATAGATACAGACGACATTTAAAAGCTCATAGGCAGCATCTTTTTCTTCATGTGCCTTGTCAGGAGCCACTTCCTAATACCATTAACTGCTTTAAGGTCACAAGGTCAAGTTCAACAGTAGCTGAGCTGCTGTACCTACAGATTGAAACAAGCTGTCGTGTAGTGAATAAAGTTTGTTCCTATAAGGCAGGAAAAGCTTGCAGTATGGCAGGAATTGCTGCTAGTGCTCATTAGATGGCACCCTTCCTTTATGTTAGGAAGGGAAGTAACAGCTTGGCTAGTTTTGAAACGACAGTCTCTCTAGCAAGCATTAAAAAAAAATGTTCTTCCCTGTTGTTGTCATTGGCAAGATTTTATATTAGTTGCTATGTCAACCCACCACCCACACTGAATTCACCTCACCCACCCAAACTTTCCCTGCAATAGCAATCCAACACCATTCCCCCTTCCAGCTCAAGTATGACTCACAAAGATGCTGTAAAAAGTGAAAGGTGAGTGTATTCCTCCCTCTGAAGACACATCCAAACCACTCTTGGTTGAAGCAGTTCCTAGACAGAGTTATATATAGAGTGCTCTTTGGAGTGTTTCCAAGGCAGGAGACTCAATCAATGCATAATTATATTATGTAATATGGAAGAATAATATGCTATGACTGAAAAGGGCTTCAGTAATGGGAGAGAGCCCTGAATTGTTATGCAACACATAGTGTCATTGGAAAGAGTCAGTGTCATGTTCATGGACTATAAAAATCATCTTAGTGACCTTGGTTTGATGTTTTTTCATTAGACACAAAACTCTCCTTTCAAACAGTTCATGATTTTTGATTTTTTTTTTTACTTTGCATTAAATAAATGCCTTTAGGATGCCCATGCTGATGGATTATTTTTTTTCATCTTTTTTTAAAAGTAGGAAACATTCCCTTTGCATTAGCTGAAGATTCAAGGTCCACAGTAAGCTCTTTTAATTGATTTTGGCATTTATCAGGCCTTTAACTGACTCCTTAGCCTGTTCATTATTTTAATGCCAAGTCTGTTTTTTAGGGGATGTCTCTTCTATTTTCTAACTTTGAAAGGCAAGCTGTTAGCTTGCAAATCGGCTTTATTATTCTTCTAGATCTGAGTGAAGAGAACTTTGTTAATAGAACAAAAGCTAAAACAAAACAAGCTCCGTGATCTACTAACCACTAACACTTTGTTCAAGACACATAAAAATTGTATTATAAATTACCATGAAACTGATTAGGGTAGGAGTAAATCACAACTCAAATACATCTCTAGCTTCATGGCATTCACAAATGAAGCAGAATTAATGGTATCTGAGGTTAGTAGTCCATGCTTGTTAGAAATCCAAATGGTGTGCTTTGTAAATTTATTGGTGTACCTGATATGATGTTAAAACCAATAAAGCAGCAGACTTTTACTAGTTGAAAATGTAATAAAATATGACGTTTTAGTACCTGCATTTTAGCAATTCTCAAATTGACGCTCCTGCCACTGTAAATGACCCTGAATCATTTAATTTCTCTGAACACCTGCTCTGCAATTTATTTGCAGACTTTCTGACACATGAAAGTAAAGTTCTCATTCATCTGTATTCCCATTTGTACTGGTGTGAACCTTCCAGCTCACAAAGATAAAAGGAAAAAGGAAGTTGACTGACCCACTCATTCCTTTACTGCTGTTACTGCTTTTATTATGTTTGTATTTAAGGACTTAGAAGTCCCTGTTGTGCTTGGCATTGCACTAAGAGCAGACAGGGCTTCTTCTAAGGAGCTTATAATTTAAGCAGAAGTGTTACAGCCAGGATGGAGGGAGAGGTATAACACACAAACCAAGTGTGACAGTAGCTAACTTTCTCTCATTCCTGCCTGTCATATATTAGAGTAAGGTTGGGTTGGGTTTTTTACTATGCGTGGAGAAGCAGACAGTGAGAAACGAGAGGAGGCTGAAGGATCAGGTGGGGAAAGAGGGAAGGTGGAGAACTGCAAAGAGAAGAAAGGACTGAGGAATCAAGGGAAGAACTGAGGGAAAAAAGAGCAGAACAATTAAACTGCACACTGCGGATAGCTCCCTGGATCCAGAGGCCTCAACTCAGATGGATTCCAACTCATTAGTCATTTCACCAAGGCACCTTATTTGGGGACCCAATTGCCTTGCATTTGCTATAGCTAATGGATGGAGATGGAGGCCAAAGAGATCTGTCTTCCTTCAGAATTGCTCCTCTGTCTCCATTGATAATGCACAAATTCTAGAGGCACTAGTTTCCCTGACACAGGTGCCTCAGATGGATATCTAAAGTTAGATGGGTGTGTGATTTGGCTAGAAATCCCCCCCAGTGTCATCCCACACCCATTCTGTTATTGGGAAGAAGGATGACCTTAGCTAATCACTTTTACAAGCTTATTTTTCCACTGAGTCATTGCTTTGCCTGCCACTATTTCTGCCAGATGGAGAATTTGGATGTTTCTTTCTCTAGTCCCTCTTAATCCCACAATAACACATAGTGGAGTCTCCTGGAGATGGGACAGTATCCTGATGAGGCATGGTTAAACATGCTCTTCCTCCAGCATCAGCTGCAATTCAAAATGGGCAGTCAGTTGCCAGAGAAATGAAACAGAAAGCTCCCCATTAATGCTATTTGTCAGAAGTACTTAATATCATACCTGCCTTTTAGCCTTACTCATCAACATCCAGAGGGAAAAAAAAAAAAAAAAGCCCAACCAAAATGAAGAAACCTTCTGATTAAATCAGATTTGACAGAACTTTCCTCAAGAACAATGGCTTTAAAACCAGCTAGAAAAAAAGCTTCTAAAAATAGATCAAATTGATCTGCCTTTGAAAAAAAAATCAATCCTAAGATGAAAGAAAAAAAATCTATTATTCCCCTTCTACCTTCTCATAATTGTTTCTGAAGTCTGGGTTTCACCAAAAAAAGCCATTTCAATCAGTGCTTTTAAAATAGGTTAGAGTCCTTCTGTTCTTTTCTCTTCTCTTTTTCCTTGGCTTGCCAGCATGGTACACAACACCTTTTATGTCTGTACTGATAAAAGAATGTAAATCTAAGTTCCAAGACCAAGAAAATGTCATGAGGAAGAACCTGAAATTAAGTGTATTCTTATTGTTCCCGAACAGATCATCAGAGCTGCTTTCATTTACTTACATATTCATTTATATTTTATCTCCTGCTGACTAAACAAAACCAAATTGTGTATGATATGTAAAGAAATTTCAATTAACAATTACTTCTCTGCAAATTTTTATAAGCTCAAGGTAGATATATACATCACTGCAAGTACAAAATACTTTCAATAGTGGATAGATAGATATACAAACTTTTCAGTAGGGCCTGTTGAATAGGACAAGGGGTAATGGTTTTAAACTAAAAGATGGTAGATTAAAAATAAACATAAGTAAGAATTTTTTTTATGATGAGGCCAGTGAAACCCTGGCACAGGTTGCCCAGAGATGTGGGAGACACCCCATCCATGGAAACGTTCAAGGCCAGGCTGGACGGGGCTCTGAGCAACCTGATCTGGTTGCAGATGTCCCTGCCCCTGGCAGGGGGCTGGACTATGTGGTCTTTAGAGGTACTTCCAACCCAAAGCGTTCTGTGATTCTATGAATCCTGGTGAGCTCAAGGTAGATATATACTTCACTGCAAGTCCAAAATACCCAATAGGAGATATCTATCTATGTATCTGTCTATCTATCTATGTATCTATCTATCTACTTTGCACACCCAAACATTGGATCTAATGTTCACCCAAGTTATGCAAAGGTGGTTGTTGGTTGTAATGGGTTTTGAATAAGAGTTGTAATTCCAAGCTACTGCTAAATACCTCTGCCATCTCCCAAAACAGATAAAGGACGATGAGAGAAGAGAGGTTTCTCAGTCCTCAGAGGCAAGGTCACAGGGGCATACAAATAGTTATCTGCAAAGTTTTTGAAGGAAACACGATGGCACACACTAGTAGACTATTACTAGAATCTTATTGTGTCCCAAATTATTAGTTGCTCAGGAAAGGAAATAATATCACTTGGTACCAAAGATCCTTGATGCCTGACTTCAAGCTTATGAGTGACAAGGCTTAGCCACACTCTCAAGCTCAGTGTTTGTGGCTTGCTTGGGGATCTTTCTAAACTGAAGCCTTGATGAAGCACTGTAAACTGGATTGCAAGCTGGACAGGCTACTCACTCATTTTGTCTTGTAGCTTTGAGGAGAGTCAGTCTCTCTGTTTCACAGGAAAATGCATGAGAAAAATTCCTGTACTTTTGCATGAGAAAATGACAGAATCTCCTGAGAAAGCCTTCTCCTAGCCACAGTGTATGGAAGTTGCTTTTAATGCTGAGTCATTTTGAGGAAAATTTTTTTTGGTGGTATAAGCCTAATTATTTGTTACCTGACTCATTCAATCAAATCAATCTCTCACTGCAATTTAAGATGCACCTTTTTTCAATGTTTGTTTGCATTATTTGACATGCTATGTAATGAACCCTCTATTATTTCACAAAGTAATTATTACATTAATCACAAGGTGAATACATTAATCATAAAATGATTAAATGACAGGGAAGCTTTCCAAACACAGAACTATGATTTGTCTGTCTTCTGTGCTGTTACAAGTTCTCACAGTTTGGGTTAGGATTTCTTAGTCTTTAGGATCATTTTTAGAGTATCGCTAAGATTCCTTTCCCCTTTCCTTTTTTCCTAATTCCTTTCCCCAGAAAATTTTGGAACACACATTAAACTCTCATCCCTAGCAGCTTTTGTCTGTGTCCCAGGATAACAACAGAACACTGGATAAACGCTGGCCAGTTCTGCTGATTAGCAGGTGGAATTTACAGAGGGCTGCAAACTATTGTGTGTTTATTCATCAGTGCCCTTCATTTATTCTAAACATGCATGATAACTTTTGCCTGTGAACATTTCATTACATTAGCCTCTTCCTATGTCACTCTGAATGTATGCAAATACTTTTTCTTAGACACTTGTAAAAGTGATTCTGCAATGACCTTTTAAATTTTTTACTTGTTTAGCAGGCATGGGTTTATCCTGCAGGTAGAAAAGGCTATGAGAAGGGATACAGATTTTCAGGTGGCTTTAGTAGGGGCTGATGTGACAAAGCCACACTTGTAATTACCTCTAGTATACAGCTCCTCGTCTAGTATGGTAATCTCCTGGAAAAATTAGAGTGTAAAATCATAAATGATTTGACAAACACAAAATTAAGCCTCTTGTGGAGCTGCGGTCTGAAATACTATGTATGCAAAAGACTTACAGAAAGGGCAATATCTTCTGGTACCAGCTGGTAACTGGGCAGTGTTCTTGGCTCAGGCAATTCCTATCTGCAGGCGTTCAGAGGAGCTGCTTCACCTCCCTGTGCTCGTTTCCCTCCCAGCGATGCATCTGTGTTGCAGTGGGAAAGCCCTGGCCTCCCTGGGGGAATTTGGTGGGACTGATATGGAAAGAAACTTAAATTTCTTGTAAGGGTCAACATTTGGTGGAACTCTGGAAACCACGTTGCAGAAAGCAGAAAATTGAAATGACAATTCTGGCATGTGTGAATGTGATTTTCTCATTCTTTTGATTTATCTGTAGAAATAAAGGAATAAGGTAAGAAATTTGCTGCAGAATAGGTCTATTTCTTTGAGATAACTCCTGACAGTTGCATCTTCTGGTCATTAAGAGTGAGCAGGTGTGAAATGATGGATTCCAAGCACACATGAATTTTGATTTCTAAATGTAATCAGCCAGTCTTTTATGTTCTTGACAGGACTTAAAAATGCAAATACTGAAACAAGCTGACAGCAGCTCATAGTGATCATGGTTATCATACTGATCAATGGTTAATGCAGTAATTTTATCTCCATTATGCTTAACTTCTAAGAACTCTTCAGGTAACAGTCTTTCAGGTACTAATATTATTAGTCTTCAACTTGCAGAGGAACACACACCTCCCTCCAACAAGTTTAAATGCTAAAGACCTGAAACGCTTGGGATATTATCAAAAAGGATAATTGTTCAAACACATAAATATAACTGGAACTGTAGCCATAAAAATAAGACGACAAACCTTCCCCCCCAAAACCAAATGAAAACAACAGCAAAAAAAAACCACAAAAAAAGCTTTATTTATGGGCGAGATTGTTGAAATCTTTGAAAAGTTTGCATCTAGACACAGTTTTGGGAGAATTCTCTGATTAAAAAAAAGTAATGGCCTGCATGACACTTGTCAGGAATAAATGTCTAATAATCTTAGGGCTGGGCAAGACCTCACTGTACCAGAGATGTGCCATTCTGTGCCAGGGTGTTGTTACTGACTGATGTCCAATGTAGTGTGGGGCTTGTCCAGTAGCTTATTCCAGTTTCATCTGGTTGCTCCTCTTTAGTTCATATTACTTCGCTTGCCTACAAGGTTTCAGTCCCACATTTCAGCCAAGGGCACAAACGATCACAACATTCCTGCAAGCTATTGGGAGTGCAGTTGTCTGTCCTTGTTGTTACTTTCAGAGTGGAAACAAAGCATAAGAAGGAAATGGCAGATTATGTCTTGGCATTAAGTTTCCAGAAGGAGATGTTTAAGAGTTTTTTGTTTTCTCACTCTCATCAAAAGAATTAGATTTGCCCAAATCAAATTACTACCCCATCTTCTTTGGTTAATTCTTATAACTATTTTTTTTAAATTATTTTATTGTTGGATTGTAACTGGCCAGCATCTTCACATTATAACACTTCTCTGCAAAACCACCAAAATCTGGTCTCACCATGTCCATGCAGGTATGCTCTAAGAATCAATTTTATCTGGCATTACACAAATGTTAAGGAAATTTCCCTCTGGGGAAGGAAAAAAGAGGAAAGTGGAAGACAACTGTGAACTTATTACTTAAGTATAATAAAAGTTCATACTAAACTTTATGCATTATTGAGATTTTAATACAATTTCCTTTAAAGAAATAACTCGCCGTTTTCACTGAGGCTGTTTTTAATAATATCAATGTTCAGAGATTATAATTCTTTCTTTGACCAGCAGAAAAGTTCATCAAAAAATCAACATAATTTCTTATGAACCAAATATTTAATTGTGTGTATATAGCCTTGCAATTGTAAAGTAATGATGTTGTTCAATATAAATTTCTTCCACTCTAATATTTAAGTGCAATTAATAAAAAAAAATGTTCAGGCAAAGCTTATGATGAATATTTGAAACATCTGTTTTAACCATGATGTATTTTTTGCCAGCTCTAGTAAACATGTCATTTCAGGTACTATTTTAAAGTGATTTACATTAATGCAATATGCCCAGTTTGGAGTTTGAGGTATTAAATGAACCAGAAGGCTTTATGGGAAGTTAATTTTACAGAAGGAATACAGGGAGACATGAAGACATTTTGTATTGATTAATATCTTCTCTAACTCTGCATTCTGAAAGTGATTTTTTCTCCCATTTTGTTGACATAATAGACTGCAGTTTTGCCACTGAATCATAGATCCAGCAAGAGATGATTTCACAAAAACCCTCTAGTCATTCTGCGAATAAATATCAGAGTTATTCTTTGTCTGCATGAAAGATTGAGTAGAAAACTAATTTCCCTGTGGAGAACAAAGCAGAAGTTGCATTGAGAAAAATATAAAGGGAATCAAGACAGCCACCGCAAAATGTCAGAAACAAAACTTAAAATAAAAATCAAAGCATGTAGGCCACACTTCAAACTAATTAATCAAAAAGATTGGATAATTGGCTTCTGAGTTAATAAGTATCGATTCTTATGCAGTGCATGCTGCATGGGTAAGAAGGGTGGGTTTGCAATGCTGAAAAGCCAGGCAAGCTGCCTAGGCATTAAAATGTAATCCCAGGGAATATCCTGTGGGTTAAATTTGTGAGGTATAACAGCTTCTTTTGGGTATGCTGAGAAAAAATGAACGAGGAGATGAAAACAATACAAATTATTGTGTCAACCTGTGATGAATACACTTCAAACAAAAAGAAAGCACGTGCAGTTCCTACTTAAAAAAGATCACATCAGATTTCCATGTCATTGCTTTAACTAATGCAGAACTGCCAATCATTGCAAAAGCAAAAAAAAGCAAGCAAGCAAACAAAACCCACCCTTGTCTAATGGACCCTTCATTCTTTCCCTTTGTCCCAACTTTTTTGGTTTTTTGCAGGAGTTTTCTCTTTTGGATGGATACCAAAGCTCAGGTCTGGGTGTAAATGGAATTAATAAGGCATAAATATTAATCAATATGGCACAAACATTAATCAATACAGCATAAACATCACATTAAATACATTAGCCCTGTAGGTTGGGGAGTGTTTTGATGGTCTAGGGCTGAACGATGATGATGATAGGGTTGAAGGTAGGAATCAGGGAAAGGCCAACAAGGCAGATACCTGGTGGGAGTCTGTTACAGACCACCCAGCCGGGACGAAGAGGCAGGTGACATGTTCTATAAGCAGCTGGGAGAAGTCTCACAATGGCAGCCCTTGTTCTGGTGGGGGCCTTCAGCTTAGCAGCTGCCCGCTGGAAGTACAGCCCGGCAGGGAGGGACCAGCCCAGGAGGTTCCCGGAGCGTGTGGAAGAGACCTCCCTGGCCCGGCCGGTGAGGGAGCCGGCGAGGGAAGGCGCCCGCGGGACCGGCTGCTCCTGAGCCGAGAAGGGCGATGTGGTGGCTGGAGGCCATCTACAACAAGGGCCAGAAAGAGGATCGGGAACCTACAGCCCCGTCAGCCTGGCCTCGGTGCCGGGGGAGGTTATGGAGCATCATCCCAAGTGCCACCAGGCGGCACGTACGGGACAGCCCAGTGATCAGGCCCAGGCAGCGCGGGTTGATGACAGGCAGGTCCTGCCTGATGGACCTGATAGCCCTCTGTGACAGGGTGACCCGCTCAGTGGACAGGGAAAGGCTGTGGCCGGTGTCTGCGTGGACTTTACTAGACTTTAGGTCCTTCTCCGCAGAGCTGCCCCCAGCAGTTCAGCCCCAGCCCGTGCTGGTGCGTGGGGCTGTCCCTCCCCAGGGCAGGGCCTGGCACTGGCCTTGGCTGAACTCCATGAGGTTCCTCTCCGCCAACTCTCCAGCCTGCCCAGGCCTCGCTGAGCGGCAGCGCAGACCCTGGGGCATCAGCTGCTCCTCCCGGCTCTGTGTCACCAGCCAACTCGCTGGGGGTGCTCCCTGCCCTTCACCCAGGTCACTGGTGAGTGAGTAGGATGGGACCGGACCCAGCAGTGACCCTGGGGAACGCCGCTGGCTACAGCCTCCAGCCAGGCTCTGCGCTGCTGATCGCAGCCCTCTGAGCTCTGCCATTCCGCCAGTTCCCGACCCCCCTCACTGCCCACCCACCTCACCCGCGCTGCCTGAGCTGGCCTGTGAGGGTGTTGTGGGAGACAATGCCAAAAGCTTTGCTGGGATCAAGGTGGACAACATCCACCGCTCATCTACCCAGCCAGTCATTCCATCATAGAAGGCTACCAGGTTGATCAGGTGTGATTTCCCCTTGGTGAATCCATGCTGACTGTTGCTGAAGACCTTCTTTTCCTCCACGTGCTTTGAGATGATCTCCAGGATCAATGTCCTGTTGTAGTAAAAACCCTCATGACTGCACCAGCCACAAAGTCAGATGTTAATGTGCATTATCTAAATCTATTTCTGGCTGTTAAAACAGAAGAAAAATAAACTTGGCTACCAAAATTTTCCACTTCCACCCCCAGGGCTTTATAGTCTTCCTTGATACTTCCCAGGTTCCAGCTTGCAATGTCATTCATGCCCACATGAAAGAGCAGCAGCAGACAGTAATCCATGCTCTTGACAAGTTCTGGCAGCCTCTTGGCAACATGTTTGTACCTTAGCTCTCAGGTCGTCAGAGAGTCAGGGAGTCA
Source organism: Falco naumanni (assembly GCF_017639655.2). Taxonomy (NCBI): domain Eukaryota; kingdom Metazoa; phylum Chordata; class Aves; order Falconiformes; family Falconidae; genus Falco; species Falco naumanni. The sequence goes on along the minus strand of NC_054054.1, from coordinate 41,622,733 downwards.
CGCACTACAAGCACTTGACATTTCTTTTTGAGGTATCCATGGTGTGCTACTAGTGTAGTTTCTCCTTGTACCCCTTGCTCAGGGGTGTCTACAGCTGTTAAAACTTCATATCTGTTCATAACTTCATATCTTGCATATCTGTTACTCTTCTCTCCAGTAACAGGCATTAGGGCAAGAGCAGACAGCCTCATGTTGCACCAGGGGAGGGTTAGATTGGGTGTGAGGGAACATGTCTGCATTGAAAGGGCTGTCAAGCTTTGGAACAGGCTGCCTGGGGACAGGGTGGAGTCACCATCTCTGGAGGTATTTCAAAGATGTGTAGATGTGGCACTTAGAGACATGGTTTAGTGGGGGGCTTGGCAGTGCTGCATTAACAGTTGGGCTCAGTGATCTTTAAACATCTTTTCCAGCCTAAACAATTCTATGATAATCACATGATTAAGCAGAAGTGCAGACTTAAGTGTTTTGCTGAATTAGCACGTGGGTTTATTTTACCTTCTATTTGTGGGATCCACCTTATTGTAGCAATTTAAAATTTAGGAAAGGCATTTTCCTTGGGCTGAGATGATAGGTAATGGATAGAGACAGGCACCTGCATGATATTCTGAAACATATGTTGACATTGCCATCTAGAGAGCTTTGGTATTATTAGGGGGTTTCATGTAAATAAATCCCAACAATGCAGTGCAGTGTTGTTATTTTTTCACACTAACTGTTCTTCAGATTTTCAGAAAATGCTATTTTGTTTCTGTCTGCAAAATCAGTTATTTTTCTTTTACATAACTTTAGTCCATTTTTTTCTGACTTGGTACTTGCAAGCTCCATTTAATTTCATTTTGTTCTTTAATAGATAAGATTTCCATTTATCATTTCTGGGAAACAGAGTTTGTAGGGCAGAAAACAAGACGTACAGATTGACCAGTTTTGCAATCTTATAATTTGTTATACTGTGCCAGTATATAAAGAAATGATCCAGCAAAATGTCAAGCACCTTCATTATATTTTATTTGTAACGACTTTTAGGAACCTATCATGTTAATGTGTGAGCATATAACAACAGTTTCCAGCAGCAGTTAAACTCAATCAGGAAATACAGACCTGTTTTTCAAAACTCCAGCTCCAACTAGGGTGAGATCAAATGCATGCAACTTTCAAAATGTGCAGACATAATGTATTAACTAGTCTCCAGAACTATGACTATAAAGAAAAGAAATATTCACTAGTCCACAGAAGCATGATTCTAAATCCCAGCTGCAGCTGTAGCCCAACAGATGATGTAGCTCCCTCAAGTCTGTAGGAGCAGGAGTACCCAAAGAGGCAGGAAAATATTCACCTTCAAAATCTGCCTTGGAAGATTTACTTTCAGACTTAAAGTTCCTTTTTTGGCTCTCATGTCATGCCAGCTCAATGCAAGTTAGTACGGGAAGAAATACTGCCACTAAAGAAAATTTTAAGCATGCCTCCCACCCCCTGCACCAGTTTTACCATAAAACTTGCAAAGGTTAAAATAAGACCATGGCCCTTTCCAGAAAAAATCTGTTCAAGATAAATCCTCAATACAGATAAAAGGTATTTCCTAGTTTAAAAGACATAGAGTAATCAAACTCCTATCCTCCACATTTGATTTGGTTTTGCTTCTGTTTTTTTTTTCTTTTCTCTCCATTCCCAATTCCTAAATACTTATTCTTTCCAAAACTTTAAAATCTTTTTATCTTTTTTATCTTTTTTCAAGGGTGATAGAAGTTCTGTATATTTTCATTGCCTTTAAATTTATTTCTTATAATGACAGCCAGCTCTAGTAAAACCAGACTCCTCTTGTTTGCATCCATAAAGTAGGTTTCTGCAATTCTGATGTGTAAACCATGATAGGCATCGTGTCCACCTGAAGGCTCAGCAACTTAGTATTAGAGTTCCATCAAACTCTGGGTTGAATGTCCCAGTTCTGGAGTTTAATCGCTGTCCGTTTGCTGTTCTTTGGCGAGAGCTATAAAACAGTTGCATCGGCTTTTCTGTTCAGTCCAGTGAGAGTTTTACAGAAGAGCAGGGTATGTCTGGTAGGAACACCAGGCTTCATATTTATACTCACTAGTAGTTCAGATTAGATGACCTTAGAGTAAGAATGGCACGCCAAGCAACACTGAAATGCCTTGATAAATCTATGGCACACGCAACTGAGACACTACAGAGTTCTTTGTATTGCATTATCTAAGCACTTCGTGACGTCTGTGAATATACCCTACTCAGACCATAAACTCCTTAACTATGTTGCTATTGGCTGTTTGAATAACCCCCAGCACAGTGAGGCCCTTCTCTCTGGATTGCATTGCAAATGGAAACCTGCACTTCACAGAACACAGTGTTGCAGTAGCACTCCCATTTCATAGAGAGGAACTAAGTCACCAAAATCAACATGTGTGCCAAACCTTGCTTCTATCCTTCCAAAAATAACAGTAGAAATGCCTAGCACAGAATCACATAACATGTGCATGATAGACTAGGTAAGAAAACAAATGCCCCAAAATTTTTCTGTCCCTGGCCACTGGATACTTCCCATGTCTCCCTCTGAGCTTCCCAGATTGCTTGCAGTCAGTGGGCTACCTTGGATTATTCTCCTTGTCTGTTCTTTATTTCAGAAGTTATTTTAAGGGTGTCTATATTTAACGTTGTTAGGCATTCATGTTCAATATGCATATGTATTTAAATTTATTCATACTCACCCACCTTTCAGTGTGGTGACTCAGCTGTGTCTGCAAAACCTGCCAATTATTGTAACTTACAGAACAATAACAGCCTAATTGATAGGCAAAGTAAATGGAGAAGCAGTGAAGAGATCATCGATGTTGGCAAGCTAGCCAACAGCACACAAGGTGGTCAGCAGGTATTCTGCTACATTAAGGACCTCAAGGCAGCTAATAAAAATTAATATTAAAATACATAGAGAAGACAGTGTGTGATCCTGCCTGCTTTACTCAGGTTGGGGCAGAGTGGAGAACTTAAAATTATACAGGATTTTAGAGTCTAATTCATTTGTATTTGAACTATCCTAAGTTTTACAAGGGAGGACCTTACAGAGAAGGATCAAGCAAAAATTTGCTTGAGCGTGTAGCTCCATATTATCTTCAAGGGCAGAGAGTGTCCAAGCAAAGCACCATAATCCTTAGTCTTACATAGATATGAAGGAATATATATATATGTAAGGTATAAAAAAGTATCTTTTCAATGTTTTGAGTCTTATTTCATCATTTCTATGTAGTGGAACATATGTGCCCAAATACTCCAAGTATGGAAATATTTATCTTACCCTTACAAAAGACATGAGATAAATAAAAAGGTAATTCCCCAAAATGGACCTCAGATGGCAGACTGAATCTTCTTTTGTTTCCTGGATGGTGGGCAGCTTTTTTCTACTTTCAGTAGCATCTGCCTCCTACATTCTTGCAATGCTGATGGGTTGATTCCATGGGCTGCAAGAAGGAAATAAAGTCCTGGACAAAAGATTTATGGAACCTCGGTGTCACAATAATTTCTAAAATTTGGGCCAAATTGCAACCTCAAGATTTTTTGGAGATGCTAGAGCAGAAGTTTAGGTTGTGGATCTCAGTTTGTCTGGGTTATCCAGATAGTGTTTCACATTAACAAGTGATACTTTTATTTAAATAGTGTTATCTTCTTGTTTTACTTCAGTTACAGTTTGGGTTTGTTTTAGTTTTTATTGAAAAAAGCCTATGAGGAAGATTTTAGGACAGGAAAAAATTGCTTTGCTGGGTTATTCACACAAGGTTCTGGGAGCTGATATTTCTCATAGGAGGCTGTACCTATTTTTCCCCCATGATGAGCTCTGTTCCAGAACATCTACAACTATATAAATAAAGGAAGTCACACTTGTAATATACCCAGACACTGCATCATTGATTTCAGGATGAGCTGTCCTGCCAATTCCCTGCTGTAAGGCAGAGCTAAGTGTTGGGAGAAGATGGTGATTTTAGCAATAGAACAGAGTTTTCTGGGAGAAAAAGAACATGAGTGCCTATTTCTTTTGAGCCAAAAGGAACAAAAGAGAAGCTGGCAAAAATTCAAGCATCCTAGAAGGCCAGGGATATGAATCCTTTAGGGTACTCAGATACTTGTTTTTCTGTCTTAGTGAAATCCATTATAAGGAAAACATCACTTCAGTTGTATCTGCAATCTAATCTCATGGACTCCTCTGTGCTGGAAGGTGTTATGTGCCCAGATGCGGCACAGGGAAATTCACCTGAGCACTGCGTTACACCTAATTTCTTCCACAGGGCTTTACCCCAAATACCACCTAGACTGTTGATCTGGGAGGACATCATCATTGAAGCCAAACCTACAGGCAGCTCCCTTGGCAGGAGACCCAAAGAACAACGCTGATGTGGGTAAGGCTATTCCAAACCTTGAAAAAAACCAAATATTCCTACGTAGGAGTGGGAAGAGAGAAGTATTGACACTGACAGGGAAGCGAGAGAGATGGCCACCTCCCAGGTGGCTGCACTGAAGTACATAAAATCAGTGTTCTAGAAAACACTTTGGAGAGAGAAAATGAAAACACTACAGCTTTCAAAAGTTATTAGCAGTCTCTGAGAGGCTATGAACTTAATTGCTTTCTAATGATCTTGTCTGGTCATAAAATGAGGTAAAAATGACAAAGAAGGGAAGTTCAACAGGAAAAGCTCTTAGTTTGTGAATAGAAAACATAGATACTATGTAGAAATTTACAGGATGAAATGAAACTTTAGTCGCCATTTTGTGTACTCCATAGATGTAGAATAAGACTAATAATTCAACAATAATAATAATAGTAAAACCAACAACAATAATCTAGCTCATATTTCTTTTCATCAGAAAATTGCTAAGCACTTTACAAAGGAGCTCAACACCATTATCGCTTTTTTAAGTTCTAAAAATCACCTGAAAGAGGATCTTAAGCAGAAATCCCTCAGTAGCCTTCTCTTGGAATTTGCTCATGATGCTTTCCTCTTTTGTCCATCAGCAGTATTTGCAAGTCTAAGCAGACTAGCAAAATTGTACCAGGTAATTTTTTTCCCTTTTTAATATGCGAATGACATTTCTTTTTCTTTACAGTGACTCATCAGAGCAAAACCAGGAAAAGCAACATTGCTTTTATGCATTTCTAGAGTAAGATAACAAGGTTGCTTTAATATTTTCCTTGGAGACTTTTTTCTTCCAAGTAATACAGAATGTCATTATGTTGTCCATCCTGAAGTATTTCCAAGTAACTCAGGACCATTCCTTGACTTTATAACAGTCTTCAGCTTGTAGCTTATTTACCTAGAAATAAGCTTGACTGTGATCATCCTAAGAAAATGGTGTCTGTAATTCAAAAAATGAAACCATGATGAAATCCAATTAATTCCCTCCATCATTAGCTGTGATAATTGGGATATTTTTAGCCAACTTAAATATAGATTCTTCATTACACTGTAATTGGCTACATTTACAGTGTTTGCAAAAATATATTTTATTAACATCTTTAAATGCACATCAGTAGCACTCAGTCAAGTGCAATGTCAAGCTACGCAAGAAAAAGACTCAAAGAATTTGCTTGATGAGTGGAACACTCCGGTTTTGTTCAACCAACACTAGGAAGAAAAAAAAAAACAAACAACCACACACACCCAAGAAAAAAAAACGAAAACCAAACACAAAAAAATCACCCTCTGGCTAAGTTTTCTCATTTATTGCCATGGTAAATGGTTGCTCTAAACATCCAATTGTTTAGAAGCTTGGAAGGCTGGGGGAGGAATTGCTCTGTATATGATCTGTTTATCATTTTCCTCCTGCAACTTCCTTTTTGCACCATGTTCAGAGATGGGATGTTATACTATGTGGTCCTTTGGTCTGACCCAGGATGGGAGTTCATATATGCTTTTAGGTAGAGTGAGAAAAAATACTGGGAATGAAGAATTCTTTTTATTCTCTATGTCAGATAACAATTTTGTCAAAACCACTAAACTGTGGAAATTTTATATATGGCTATATATAGAGAGAGGCATTATGTCACATTTGCTCAATTTCCTACTGTTGAAGCAAACTTCTGATCAAAGACAAATAACGCACATTTCCAACATGCTTCAAATTATGAGGAAGTGCTAGCATTCCATAACTAAAAAACCACCAGACTGTTCCATTATGAATCTAATTTTGATCGTGACTGCCCTAGCATCAATAAAGTTAGACCTCCTTATGACTTGAAAAACAGAAAACTTTTTAAAGCCTGAAAAAGACTGTGGATGAGATTTGGGATCCAAAAGATTATTCAGAGAGCAGAAAATAACATTTGTTGTATATTTTCCGAATTTTCTCCACATATTTTAACACCAAAAAATTATAATTTGAAATTTGTTATGAGGTTTTCATCTCATGGGCATAGTAAAGCTTATTGGGACTCTGTGCCCAGTTTTCTGTACACACAAGTGCATGTGTGTGCAAACATACATGCACATGGTTGCTTTTAACCAAATCTGAAACCCTGAGGGTACTTGAAATTTGAAGCTTGATTTAGCAGTTTACAAACACCCCTGTTTATTTTTTAAAACTCTTCCAACTTTTGGTGCATATCTATCTTTCCAGAAGAGTTTGGAAAAAGCAGATGCAACCCACATCATTGCATTATTGTCTCTCTGCCCCAGCAGAAAGAGAGTTTCTGAAGCGAGTTTGCTCTCATACAGACAGCATTCCCAGAAGGCTTTATATAATAGTCCGAAGAGCAGGATGAACACTTAGTGGCAGCCCAACAGTACAGAGAGATTAAAAGAACTACCTATTTATGTGGAAAATTTGAACGTGCAAAATGCTGCAGGGCACTGAAGAATCCAAACTACCTTTGGACTTGTTTATTCAGGTATCAGAGGGAATCCAAAGCAGAGCAACACGGAACAAAACCCGGATAAACCTACCCCACAAGGCCCACACCATAAATTTAAGCTGCTGCCCACTAGATAGCACTTGTGAGCAAGGTTCATTTTATTCAGGAATCTGTTGACCCTGAAGTGACTCAAGACACTAACAGTTATTCCCCACGATACCTGGAACTACCATCTTTTGTTTCATCAAATAACTGTATTTTCTTAAACTGGTCAAATTTTGGAGGTCTATGCCAACTTCCATCCTGGTGTAGACGAAGGCTGCATGTTTGGGAGCTAGAGCACTGTTCATTGCAAAGCAATTGAAAATCCTCTAAGAAAACAAGGACTGGAAGATGGTGTTAAACTTCATCCAGATAAAAGGGTGTTTCCCCGGTGAGAAAGATCACTTTAACATGATTGCTTTAATGTGGAGAAAGATGAGGCCATCACTGTCACTCTTACTGGGAGGAAGTAATTTTGCTATTTTATGGTTTGGTAAAAATTACTGCTGCCCTTGTACACAGTAGGACATATTACTGAACCACAGGGGTGACCACAGCTGGGGCAACACAGGTTTCCCTGGAGTCTGGATCAGATTTCCAGTCTGCAAATGAGAGATGTGTCCTTTGACTGTGATTCCTTTAAGACATTGCATGCAGAAGAATTGCAACTTAGAAAAATATCTTCTTTAATCTCCTATCTGTAGCATAAGTCAAAGTTGTACTTGTAAAAAAAAAAAAAAAAAAAAAAAAAGAAAACCCCTAGGGAGAAAGGAGACAATATCACCTGAAACAGTGTGTGCCATAAATTTTTTCATATTTTGAACTCAATTTAGCCACCATCTTCCATCCCTGCAACATACATGCTTCAAGACATCCTGAGATACCTCTGCCTGTCTCAACTTTCACACCAGTTCCAAAGGCCATTGTTTTGCTTGCCCATTGAAAGCAGAGTGTGGAAGAGGGCTCCAAGTAGATGGATCCGATAAAGTTCAAATAAAACTCCCTGGCAGAGTTCAAACTCTCATTTCCCCATCGTTCACTGCAGAGGGTGCTGTCTGCTCATATTCCTATCCCTTAGGAAACAGGTGGAAAAAAGGGTTGTGAACTACTTAAAAGTTGAAAAGGCAGGTCACAGGATATTATTAAAATGCAGTAAACGTTTGCACAATTAAATACATAAAAGTACATTTTAGAGTCATGACAAAGTAAGCCACAGTGGAGCAAAGCCACTGCCATAGCCTGATTGGTAATCTAAACAGCACAAGGCAGTCAGCTCTGATCTTTAATGCAAACAGATGAGGCTTACCTCCCTGCCCTTCATGAAGATTTAAGTCTTTCTGAAGCCATTCATCTAGGCAGCAGTGCTAAGGTGAAAACAGCAACTCCTTCCTGGAAAAATCACAAAGTTTTGGGACTCTGTTTTCATATTGAGTTTTCACTCTAACTCTGGAAACCAGTTGAAACACCAGAATTCTGTTATGAAACAAGAAACCCTGAAAAGACATTTTCTCAGTGTAGCTGCAGAGTTTGGTTTCAGTAGGAGTGAGGTTTCATTTGGAAAGTAGCATCAGTACTCAAAGCCAGTCAGTCATGCCCATTTTGGGTGTGTGTGGGTGTGTGTGTGTGTGTATGTGTGGTGTGGTGTGTAAGTCGGGGGGGTCTTGCTTTGAGTTGAAGTCACTCACCTGATAGCACCAAAAATTAAGATTTTGGTTCCTGTATCCAGAAGTGTTTATGTGTCATCTTGTTTAATCTACAAAAGTTAGGATCTTAGGTATGCACAGAAGACGCTGGATTTTCTTTTACCAGTTCCCTTCAGGTCTCAGGCTTTTTCAAATTCCCAAATGTGAAACAGGTTGCTATGTCAACAGGGGTGTACAGTTACCACCTTTCCCAAAATCCACCATCTGGTGGGAAATGAATACGCCTGGGTTAGAGGAAAAAAACAAGAGGCCAGTTGTCCCATGACCAAGATATATCCATGGACCACTGTGCAGTTATGCACAAAAGGTGGAGGTGGCATTATCATTAGGTTACAAAAGGTAACTAGCTCTGTTCCTTAAGGTCGTATCTCAGAAGTCTTTGTGGGCTGGATGTTGGCTGGAGGGAAGGGTCTAGCATTTTCTAATAGTTGCCTCTAAGGTCACAGGAAAGATAGCATAGATCTCCTTTCAGAGATCATCCGTGGTGCTGCATCCTTCTTTGACTTAGGAAAAGCATGAGGAACAGCACTGGAGAGGAAGGTGGAAGGCAAATTATATCTAGCCATGGGCTTCCACACAAAGTCAGCGTGGGCTTTTGTGATCTTACAGTCTCAAGTATCCACACCAAGTATGGAAATTAGAGTCTTATATGGAAACTGAACCTTGGAAAATGTGATAAGATAGACATTACTCCTTCCCAGAGAAAAGTCTGAAAAGTCAGTTGGGTTTTTTTTCCCCATTTTTAATTACTTTTACCACTTTTATTTTTCAAGTTTCAAGTAGACACCTTCTTAAAAGCTTTGGCCATTCCACAGTAGATCTGTGGCTATGCTTTAGCACTTAAGCACCTTCACATATCAGGTCCTTTGTGAGCAGCATCTTTCGTTCAGTGCAGCCAAAAGATCCTCACACTGACTTTGAGTCTGACTATTGCCTGTCCATGAGCAGAAAGGTTAAATAAATCTGAGCTCCAAGAAATACAAAATATCATCAAGAAAGTCTGAGTCATCATCAGGCAATCCTTTTGGTTAGCAATTAGTAGAAAGATGTAACAAAAGAAAAAAGTGGCTGTACGTTACACAATACCAGGCAATTTGCTACAAAGAAAAAAAGCAAACCAGTGGTGCTCGTGGCTCTAAAAGAAGACAACCACGCCAGTGTTATATGAAGTATCTGAGAGACCAATGGTTATGAGAACCATTTTTAAATTGGTTAAGAGAAGCAAGTTAAAAATAACAACATTTCTTGTCAGGTCAGAATTGGTGACTTTGAATTAGAAGGTGAAGTCTAAAGGTCCACAGGATGGAGTAATATGTCAGTCTTTGGAGTCTTTTTGAGAATCAAAGAAGAGAATTCTAAGTGGAACGCAGAAGACAGAAGTATGCTGGAAACTACAGCTCCATCTGAATGCTCCTCTCGATCAGAAATAGATCATGGGGACAACTGGAGGGATTTCAACACAGAGACAGGGTACAGCTGATTCCTGGGAGGACAGGAGCAGCACCCTTCACAAATAACCAGTGAGAACAGCTGCTATATGTGGCATGGAAATTTTTGCACTATTTGTCATGCTGAACATGTCCAAGTGAGCACTGCTGAAATGGACTCTTTTTATCTGGCCAAACCAGTCATCAGGGTTCAGCAAACATTCCCGTGCTTTGCCTAGCAGACATCTATTCACTGTTTATTTGGTGTTCTTGTTATAGGAAGGTGTATTAGCACAAAATGTTGTGTCTTAATCTGGAAGGTATGGGGTTGGGGGAATTTTATGAATGAGGTCCTTTCCTGTCATTTGATAAAAGTTATGCAGGTTGAGTCACGGTGTAATTGTTCTCCATCACTGAAATACATAATCTTTAATAAAAATTCAGAGTCTTTGTTACCAACTATGCAGCATTTCAAAGCTCCATCCTGTTGCCAAGGCTAAGTGCTGTTGAAGTGGTGGTTTCCCTGTGTGAGAGGAGAGCACTGAACACAATAAGCTAGGGCACGGTTTAAAACTGAGAATGGCCTTAACAATCATGACACTTAAAATAAGGACAGGAGGGGAAATTAGTAATTCTGATTGTTGTTATCCCTGGTCTTTGCGTTTTCTTAAGAAATTTCTTAAGAAAGCTTTGGATTCTGTCTGCATGAACCTAAGGACAGAAAAGATCAAAGCCTGACTGAGAAAAAAATTAACTCCTTCAGTACAGTATTAAAGTCAGTTATTTACTCATCTTCCATATAAGAGATTTGCCCTAACTGCTTATGCAAAGCCCATTAATCTTGAGTTGAATCAAGTGAAGAAGCTCTTGCCTCTGCACTAATTAATTTGTCACTGTATTAGGCTACTACAAGTGAAATCACAAAGATTTGGAACCCTCACCAGTCCTAATGAATATAAATGATATATTCAATGATCAGTACCAGTTCATTGAGTTGTTTAGCAGCCTTCCCTCAACTGAACATAGGTATAAATCAAATAATCTTCAAAAATTTAAATTAAAAACATCCACAGTTTTATTCATTACATACAATACATATTCTTCACGGAAAGACAACAAATGACAGCTCCTTGGGGATTTGCCTTTCCAAATCCTTGTTAGTAAGAAATGGTTGAGCTCGATGGGAATTTTGTCTGAACAAAATTGATCCTGACTAAGGGTCAATCCCACAAAACTAGTGAAGCAAAATGATGATAAACAAGTTGTCATCAAGACACTCTGAATGCAATGGTTCTGGCTTTTCTTAACAGCACATGTGCTGATGTTGGATCTCCTGAAGAGTGCATCATTGCATTCTTTGTTAATTTTTTTTACACAATTCAGTATTTGGACTATCTATAAGCATTCATTCTAGAAACTTATTCTTTTTTTTTTTTTTTTTTTTTTTTTTTTTTTTTTTTTTTTTGAAAAGGCCACTCTCTTCTCTTTCCTTGTGTACAGATGATCTGTGTGTGACTCAATCATCTTTATAGCCAAGAATATTAGGAATTAAGATACTGTGCAGTGGAATTACTTGGACACAGTGTGCATGAACAGAGTGCATTTCAACTGGTCTGAGAAAAACACTAAAACATTCAAGGACCACAGCAGGACAGGCCTGATAGTTAATGGCTGTCAGAAGACAGCATGATGCCCCACACTCTTAGGCAGAGCCCTGTTCAGCAGCACATCTGTGATTTATAGAAATCTTCTCCCTAAGGAAACATCCACGCTCTCTCAGTATTACACTGTTCCTCACCAGCTTGCTATGACAAGAAAAGAGACTGAACCTGCACTGAATACATTTACATCTTTGAAACATTAGGGTTTTTATGTATCTGGAGATACCTCTTATAAACCAAGGGTCAAAGGGAACGTTTGTGAATACAGAAAGTTGACACATGCCAGATGTGTCATAGATCTTCATCCCGTAGCCTGCTGAGTAGCACATCTAAGCATCCCTGAGAGATATGCTGTAATTCTTCTAGAAAAGCCATCTAAGGAGCAGCTGTGGTTGTGTACATGTAGACATGCAGAGCCATTAGAAATGCACCGGAATACCTCAGACATCAGCACAGGCAAGCAGGCGACTCACGCAGCCAGACAAGATGCTCCACCGTGTCCATGATTTGAAATCAAGTGTGTGAGACTGAGATAGGAGTCAGGTGATAATATTTTTTTTGGTGTAAGCTGTTCCAAAGGCTAATTAACCTCAATTTTAAAGGGTGTATAATAGAACATTTAGTTAGCTAAACTCTTGGAAAGTGATAACCCCAGGGAAATTTTGAGAAGATACAGTAGAAAACACAGTGACATTCTCAGCTCTGGAGGATTAAAAAAGAAATTACCGAAATAACTGGCATTTTAGTGACACTGACTTCACAAAATAGCTTTTTCTAGACAATGTGCACTAATAGATATTTAGTAACTTGTCTTCCATATCACAGACTTCCACTATCTTTAACTTTGACATAACTAATTTCATTAATATTTAATAATTATTGATATGCTGATAATAGCAATTCCAGTACTCTCTTTTTATTATTATTTATTTATTTATTTATTTTTTTTTTTATTTCTGTGGAGGACAGATAGCACAGAATTACAGACTTGTCAGGACTGGAGGGGACCTCTGGAGATCATAATAGTCCAACTCCCTGCTAAGGCAGGTTCCCCTTGAGCAGGCTGCACAGTCATGACTACGCAGGTTTTGAATGTCTCCAGAGAAGGAGACTCCACAGCCTCTCTGGGCAGCCTGTGCCAGGGCTCTGTCACCCTCAACATAAGGAAGTTCTTCCTCATATTCAGATGGAACTTGTTGTGCTGCAGTTTGTGCCCATTGCCCCTTGTCCTGTCGCTGGGCGCCACTGAAAAGAGCCTGGCCCCGTCCTCCTGACACTCACCCTTAAGAAATTTGTAGATCTGGATGAGATCCCCCCTCAGCCTTCTCCAGCCCAAACAGCCCCAGCTCCCTCAGCCTCTCCTCATCTGGGAGATGCTCCAGTCCCCTCATCACCTTCGTAGCCTCCACTGGCCCCTGCCCAGCAGTTCCCTGTCTCTGGAACTGGGGAGCCCAGCCCTGGCCACAGCACTCCAGGGGCGGCCTCACCGGGGCAGGGCAGGGGCAGGATCCCCTCAGGGCAGCCCCAGCCCGTGCTGGTGCGTGGGGCTGTCCCTCCCCAGGGCAGGGCCTGGCACTGGCCTTGGCTGAACTCCATGAGGTTCCTCTCCGCCAACTCTCCAGCCTGCCCAGGCCTCGCTGAGCGGCAGCGCAGACCCTGGGGCATCAGCTGCTCCTCCCGGCTCTGTGTCACCAGCCAACTCGCTGGGGGTGCTCCCTGCCCTTCACCCAGGTCACTGGTGAGTGAGTAGGATGGGACCGGACCCAGCAGTGACCCCGGGGAACGCCGCTGGCTACAGCCTCCAGCCAGACTCTGCGCCGCTGATCGCAGCCCTCTGAGCTCTGCCATTCCGCCAGTTCCCGACCCCCCTCACTGCCCACCCACCTCACCCGCGCTGCCTGAGCTGGCCTGTGAGGGTGTTGTGGGAGACAATGCCAAAAGCTTTGCTGGGATCAAGGTGGACAACATCCACCACTCATGTACCCAGCCAGTCATTCCATCATAGAAGGCTACCAGGTTGGTCAGGCATGATTTCCCCTTGGTGAATCCATGCTGACTGTTGCTGAAGACCTTCTTTTCCTCCACGTGCTTTGAGATGATCTCCAGGATAAGCTGTTCCATCACCTTCCCAGGGATGGAGATGAGGCTGATGGGCATGTAGATAGATTCGCCACTGAACCAGCAGCAAAACCTCTCCCCTTGACTTTCATGGCAGCAAGGCTCACCACTTAACTTGTCAATAAATACTTATAGCAGTACTAAACTCAGCAAACATCATTGACAATAGTTCACAGTAAGAACACACCTAGTGTGGGTGAGTGTTGTAATTTTGATTATATTTTGTATAAAGAAATTCTACGCAAATAGGCAGTATAATCAAATATTCCCTTTCCAGCATTACATTTGTACAGGTAATTTCAGAATTCAAGTCTGACAAGATCCTGGAAAATTCTTCTGGTCACTGGCTCATGCATCAAGATTCAACCACATTAAACTTGGATGGTCTTTAGCAAATGTAAAGAGAGTGAAATATCTGTTGTGAGTCAGACACGCAAGAGTTACTGGAGATATTAAACTACATTTGACACTAATTTTGAAATACGCTAACAACTGGGAAAAGGTGAAATGTATATTTAGCACTTCAGCATTTGTGCAAAGGTTACTGAATCACAGAGCAGAGATACAGGATGAAATGGAAATAATAAAGCTCCTTTGACCTCTTCACTTACTGCACTAACAATAGTTAGCTTAATTATGAACGTAAAGGAACAAAGGCATTTATAGACGTTATTAAAGTTATGACTCTCTGCCATAACTTTATACCATGATGAGTTTCTTTATGATGTTATGAAATGTATTCATGTATTATAGCATTATCAGTTGTTATTACCTTCACTTATGACTTTGAGCTGAGTTTCATAGAGATAGCAAAGATCAGCTGTAGACCCAGGGGTGAAAATTTTGGAGCTACAAGCCTGGGGAGCATGGCTGACCTTCAGGATAGATTATCAATTTTTCTAGATAATAAAGGCGAATATAATACTAAAGTGCATTGGGTAAATCTTGTTTAATACGTGATATTGCTGGAAACAGATACTCACTACAAGGATAGAAGCTAGCAAATCCTCATAGCTTCCCTGTCCTCTAACCCTGTGGCTTGTGATTCAATATTAATTAATTCAGTGCAGATATTTGGCTATTTGTATAAGCTTCAGATCTGCTTTTGTACAGAACTGACCGTAATCACATTAATTACTTGGCTTTTATGGCATCTCTGAAATACTCTAATAATATAGAAGATTAGTTTATCAGCTGCTACACTGTCTGATCCAGATTCTTCTGGAATAAATGGAAAAAGTTCCTTAGGTCTTTTCCTTGTTCTGGAGAATTGCATTAAATTCCTCTCCCACCTTACAAATCTTTTTCTTATTTATTGCATCACTTTGCAACTCCTCATAACAGCTGACTGTTCATTTAAACATCTCTTTGCTAATGGTGTAAGCTTTTAATTTTACTTACTGTCAGATTTAATTACAAGCTTCGTGTTTCCTTTGCTACACGTGCCTTTGCTGATGTTTAACCAATCTTCTTTTCAGAGAAGAGTAGGGTTTGCACAAAAGCTCTGCTTATATTAGAGGTAATTTCTGCACGATTTCTGGAAGATGATGCTGCTTAAGCATGTATACCTATGTGCTTACAGTCACCTCACGATCTCCACAAACCCACAGCCAAACCAATACAAATAGGTAAATAACAGTAAGTCACCAAAATCTGATTCTCCAGGATGCAAAATGACCTTTTGTGCGGGCTGACCGTGGCTGGGCACCGGGTGCCCCCCCAGCCGCTCGGTCCCTCCCTCCTCAGCTGGGCCGGGCAGAGAAAATGCACCGACAGGCTGGGGGTGAGGGCAGGGGGAGATCGCTCAGCGGGTGCCCTCACGGCCAGCACCGGCCCCGCTCGGGGACACCGGCGGCACCGATTGCCAGCCAGCCCGGGGCGGGGCAGGAGAAACAACCCCCGGCCCCGCCACCCCTTCCCCCCAGCCGGCCCTGCCTGCCGGCCCGGGGCTGCGGCCCGTCCCGCACTCGCTGCCGCTGCCGCTCCTGCCCCCTCAGGGGCGGCTCCTCACGCCCCCGCGGGGTGCCGGCCCTCAGGCACGGCCCGCTCCTGCCCGGGGCCCTCCCCGGGCTGCGGGGGGCAGCTGCTCCCCCGGGGCTCCCCGGGCCGGGCCGGGGGGGCACAGGCTGCCTGGCCGGGGGCTGCCCCGCGGGCGGGGGGCACCTCTGCTCCGGCGCCTGGCGCTGCCGCAGGATCTGTCCCTTGTCCCCGGTGTAAGCGGCGCCCCCCAGGCGGTGCCAGCGTGGCCGCTGGGCTGGGCCGTGGCCAGCGGCGGGCCCGGCTGGGAGCCGGCTGGCGTTGGCGCCATCGGGCACGGGGGAACCTGCTGGCACCGGCTCACAGGAGCCGCCCGGCAGCCCGCAACACGCAGGCACCACACACCTTTTAATCCCTCCTCTTAACTTGTTGAGCATATGGTCTAATCAGTAGTTCCAAGCAGTTTATCAGTGATTTGTGTATTTCGCTTATAGAGGCGTTTAGGAAGCAAATATCATTTTCAAGCTAGTATCTTCCATTTGTGAATGAAATTCTGCTTTCAATTTCCTTTTAAAAGACTGTAGTGACACTTCCAAGATCTTTGTCATCTTTTTCCTTTATTTTACCTATATTTGTTTTATCCTAGGTTACTACCTACCTCTTTTTGCTGTATTTGTGGTTGCTGTGAGGGCCTTTGCTACTTTATCACAGGCAGCACCCATTTCTTCCATCTTATTGATGCAGTCAAAATGACATGTTCTTTCACATGGGAGCTTGGTAAACACAGAAAAACAATGCTTCAATTATTTTTCCCCCATTTTCCAGAAAGTTTATTTGCATGCGTGGACAGAGTAGCAAAAGGACCAGTGACCTGTTGTCAACTGCAAACCTGTTTTGGTTTTTGTTTTCTATGTTCTTTATGTCCTGCTTGTCTCCTGACCTTCTTTCTGCAATGTGCCTGTCAGTATGTACAGATTTGCTCTTTCCCTTTTCAATCCTCCATATTATTTTTTTCCCCGGAGTTGATGTTCTCCAGCACATTGGTACTGAGCCCCAAGTAATGAGCTGAGAAAGAGGTAATTAAAGAGTGCCGTAGTGTTTCGATGCTGCAGACTTCTACTAGGCTTCAGTGGTTAAAACTGACTTGTTGCAGGGAGGGAAGGAAGGAAGGAGGTATGATCTCATGACCATTGTTTTGTTTTGTAAAATTAGCATATTCCAGAATACTCAGGTGTGGAGTACAGTTTCTGCCAAAAAGAGAGTCACTGCCAGGAACTGATAAGGTGTATTTGCAGCACATGAATTTAGCTCATTGCTTGAACATATGTAGGAGAAATACGATAGGATATATGCAAGATTTACATATGTCTGGCATTTTTTTTCCTTCTAAAGTGAGTTTAGTACTTTGCTGTCCCTGCCTGCATCAGTATATTTCAATATATCTTCCAATTTTAGAGCTGCTTTATATGATTCTTATCTTATTCCAGAGAGACAATCAAGAGGCTTTCTTTTCTTTCCCCTAATTTTTCTTGCAGAACATAAAAATTTTGCTTTACTGTATAAAATGAAAAGCAAGAGCAAAGCAGTTCAGATCAAACCCTCTTCAGTTTCAGATTGAGATTTCATCTTCAGGCATATTGATACATTTGTGTTAACATTTCAGCTCTTTATTTTTTATCTTTTATAATTTGTTATCACCATGGGTTTAAAATCACCTGAATATAAATACTAATCTAAATTAAGAAATTGAAGGAATTAAATACAATCATCTTCTCCCAACTATGAAAAAAGAGTGTTTGTTACCCTGCTTTAAAGAGTGGTCAGGACAAAGTTTTCATTCAAACTGATTCAGTCTATCATGCTATAATGATCTGTGTTCTCTCTTTTCAACCTCACTTCTATGGATTGAAGGGAACTCAAGTTAGCCTGATAATAGCATACTCACCAGGACAAAATTTAATAATAAAAAAAGTATGTCTTTGAACTTTCAGGGTCAATAGTGATGAATTGTGATGTGAGACAGGAACTTTTTGGTTGGACATGACTGAGAACAAAGACCTGTGTACACTGACCGATCATGGAACAGCTGAGACACTGACTTTTTGAGGCCTGTTCTCATAGTTGTCTTCACATCTTTGGGTTTTTCATACATTCCTGACACAGGAAAATGGATGGATGTCAGTTAGTCATGCTCAGCACTGCACAGAGTTGAACAAGTTCTCATGTTAGACAGGAAATTCAAATATTTCAAACTTGGTGGAAATAAAAAAAGTTTAAATATTTTGTAAAAGTTGTGGGACAAAATGTTCTGAGAAAACTTTCAGAAACATTTTGCCATTAAATAGTATTTTCCTGTACTGGAGCATTATAACATACAGGAAAGATTCAGCCCGCGATAAGAAAGGAAGAGACTCAGCTGTTCTTTTGTACATTAAATGTCTTCAAATGGCCTGGGCTAAATTAACTTCACTCTAGGACACTTAGAGAACTACGAGACATTAGAAGTTGTTTCTGACTGCCTATGGATGATGATTGAGCTTTCAAAGATGGTAAAAGCTGCCATAAAACTGGAGAGAACCACCAATGCATGTAGAATAACACCTGTTTCTACAGGCAGCCCTCCACCTCCCACCCCCCAAAAAAGGCTTTGAACTGGGAAACAATTTTGGCAGAAAGCTACTTTCATACTTGAGTAAACTAGCATTCATAGCTGCTGGTTTTGCATCACTTGCTGCAGCTGGGATGCAGTAGAAAACAGGTAGTAAATAAGGAATTTGATCTTTAGTTTTTGCAGTACCTAATGAAGGTATCTGCCACCTATGCTGCCTCAGTGCATCTGGTCCTCAGGGTCTCCCAAAGTCAACTGGAGCCTCTCAGAAGGAAGAAAAAAAGTGGAGAAAAAAAAAAGTCACCAAAAGCTCTAATGGCAAGTTTCAGCTATGCAAATGCTATAGCAGCAGATACATACTCTGATTAGTTGGAATCCTTGCATGTACTTGCATATGAGATTTTTATCTGGTATTTCCTGCTAAAAGTACACACCGTTGCTGCTGAGTCACCTGATGAAAAGTAGGGATCTGCTCATAATCATGTAAAACAGTTGGTACTGTCATGTTGTGGGAATTATGCAGATATTTAGAAATAGTAATACAGATTCCTTTACTTGCCTGGGTATGAATTTGTTATTTTTACTTAGAAACCCAATTTGGACATCCACATACAGGCTTTTTAAAAAAGTATTATTAAATGCTTTACTGTGTGGACCACAATAATATGAAGTTATTTCACAAAATATTTGCTTGCCCATATCAATAAAGATGGAGCACAGTACAAATTTAAAAGCAGATATGCTGCAGAGCCATCATATACTCACTTCAGCCAGAACCCTTTCAAAGGACTATGATTCATCAATGAACAGAACAATTTCCATGTCTAAAGCTCTTTTTATTGTATCCTTAAGCACCTCACAATCAGTGGAGAACTGTCATTTTCCAGCCTACTTTATGTCATGAGCTAAGTGACTAATCTGTTTGAAGTGTTTACTGCACAGCTTGGAAAACACAGAAGACCCAGACAGGAGTAAATTAGCATCCTGAGGAATATGAAAATTTCATGTAAAGCTGAAGATTCAAATAATCTCTGTTCTAGTCTTCTGAAAAATACCCAAAGCTCTGTGAGCAAGGATTTTCACTAAATTTGTGGCTGATGATGCATCTGATACTAAATCTTCCCTAAACAGAAAGTTTTATTATGCTAGAAAAGCTGGCTTTTAGACTGTGTGAAACTTTGGAAGTCTTTGGAATGTATGTATGGTATGTGAAGAAATAGAAATACATGAAAAATAAGATAAAATGCAAGCTGAATTTATCATGGGTAGATTATGCCAGAATAACTTGATACCTTTCTCTGGAAAAGTAAGAGATTTTTCAGGAAAAGTGTTCCAATTTAGTTTAGCTGACTGTGGGTATAGCATCTGATGCTATGACATCAAGACACTACCAGAACTCTGTAGTGAGAAGACACCGGGTAAAGGGGAGATGGCAACAGACAGCTAGTAAAGAAGTTACTGATGGAGTCTCCTAATGTCATCAAGTCTCATCTAATGTCATGGTTTTTATAAGCTGGCACAAAATGAGACTTTAAATTCAGTTTTTCAATGACATGCAGCTAGAGGCCATCTTCTATTAACAGAAAAACCAGGACTATATCCTAAAAGGTGCATGACCTTGAAGACTGGAATTGAAAGAAAGCTCAAAGGAATTTAATAGAAGAAATGTAAGATTGCATACTTAGAGACTGACCATAGGTGTTTCTGTGGCAAGATGTGGGTTTACCAGTTGGAAATGAGTGAGAAAGAACAGTGGTGTAGTGCAGCTGATAGCAGGGTGACTGTGAAATGCTGGTGTGATGCCAGCAACAAGGAAGCTGAATGCAATAACCAAAACCTATTTCTAGTAGACTCAAGAAAACTTAAAGCCCTGGTATAAGGGGCTTTATATAATATATATATAGTTTATATAATGCAGTGTTCAAATGTCTTCATTCATGGTCAAGAAAGACTGCATCTTGAAGAGGTGTAAGAAAAGACTGTTTTGATCAGAGGGACTGAGAACCCTCTTGTGGGATGAAGGAGTGAGGGAAAACCAGCCTTGGTACGACAACAAAAAGGAAGGCCAAGAAGAGATGTGATTGTCCTCTTATCACTACCTCAGCTGAAAAAAATCCAGGCAAAGAAACCTTTTGAAGCTAAAAAACCAAACTTGGAACAAGAACAACTGGATTTAACTGTCCATATCTGCCTTTGAATTCACTTATGCTCAGGTCCTAGTTTCTGAGTGTAGGCAGTGATTCCACAGCCTAACCTTGCAAACTGGGTTTTATTCCTAAAATTTTGTTTTTTCCAATTCAGTTAATTGAATTTAGATTAAATTAATTGAAAAGGGAAAAGGATTTAAGTACATTGCCTTAAATTTCTTTTGACACTGCTTATTGCTCCTTATAATGCTACTCCACCTAACTCCTACTTCTTCTCTGCTTAAATTACAATTAGCACAATAGGTTTTTAGTGTGCAGTACAGAAAGGTGCTTTGCGATGTGACCTTGAAGTTTCACTTATAACAAGGAAGAAAACCTGCTGTTTTCTAAGGCACTGTTCATTTGGGACAAATATTGGAGATTCTCATATGGCCTATGCAGATGCTCTCTCATTACTACTTCTAAATGTATACAACATGAAATGTATAACTAATCTAGCTTATTTTCTTCTCAGTTGGAAAAAACCTTATAAATCTAATGCACTTTGATAGCTGTTCACTCAAAAGTTACTTTGTATCTTTTGCACCTCCTTCATTTTTCTGGAGCTGCTTCTGTCTCGTTATCTACTTTTTAAGATGGCACTTAGTGTTGCAAATACCTCTGAAAAGTGCAATGTACCCTTACCAGAGGTTGCTGGGATGCTCTTCTCAAACTTCATCCCTTTTCTTTTTTTCCATCATTATTTCCTTATTTGACAAACTCTAATCCCCACTCCCATGCCTATATCTCCTGGTGATCAGCAATTGGAAAAATCAGAATCTTTCGAGGCAGGTTGAGAAAGTAAAAAAATCTTACAAATCACTATTGTGTTTCCATCTTTCTCTCCATCTTTGAAGGAAGGCCTTACATGATTGCTAATTGACTTTAAGCAAGCAAGCAGCCTTTCTTGTCACTGTTATTTCAGGTGAGACCAACTTTCAGCTTACCGCTTTGTTTTAGCGGGTTGACACCGAAGGGAATGTTGTTTACGATGGGAAAAAAATATGCAGGGTCTGGTTCAGAGTAAAATCAGAAAGATGGGTCCTATTTCATTGTTTTGTTTTGAAGGATAACTCATTTGGACCTAGTTTCAAAGGCAAATTTTAATTAAAAGCACATTGTGCAGATTTGTAAAGTGGGTAACTGTTAGAAGGTCAGCTATCTTGTAAGCAGCAAGTCATGGGAAAATTGTGCTATTATGGGTTACATAAGCATAACAAGGCTTTCATCTCTAATTACTATTTAATTTGTCCTCTTTGAATAGACTGCATAGCTCTGTTGGCCTTCAGGGCTTTAGTTAACATGGGGTTTGACTTCTTGCTAGTGAAAGATACTTCGAAATCAGAAAAGGATATAGAGACCTGTTTCTTCACTTTCAGTGGCCAGAAGAGAGAGCAAAGTGCAAAGGCAAAAGAACAGAATGATAGCTGGAGCACAAATTGCACCAGATAAAGGTCAGCTGGCATTCCAGGACAGACCAAATCTAAGCCCAGAAATTCTGTGTTTCACTTATGAAACATTGAAAAAGGGCATGTCCTGCAATGATTGCAAATAAAATGGAACATCATTTGTCATCTGTGAAAAGTAGACAGTTCTTAGGCAGTCTGCAATATTCGGAGGAAGGAAAATGATCACTTATCATAGCTGTTCCAGAAACTGTACCAAACAATTGATCCATCCTCAATTTTCAAAACTTGGAAGCAAGATGAGCATCACAGAGACAGACCATCAGCTGTAAAGAACAAGGTAACACAGGCAGAGGGCTAAAGCCTGGATGATGAAACTAGTATCGCCATATGTCAATATATACCTCTAGGTATATACCCTTGGACACATTGCAAAATAGAAGATAGGGTTAGATGGATTTTTTCCTATAATTATTTTCATGTTGCATTGTTATAACCAAGTGCAGGAGAGCCCCCATACATATATACACACATATACATGACTATATCTTTGATGTCCTTCACTGAGACACATTTGCTCAACTCATTCAGCTGTCTAAATGTCCACTGAATAATATCTAGCATAATGCATTGTTGAAGCTGGACATTGACTCTAAAGTACTACTGGTACACAGTTGTTAATTGCTTTTTCTTTTAATCTCCTTTTTTTTCAAATTGGCAAGTACACTAGCAGATCAAAGTCAAGTGGTTGAAACAAGTTAAATCTGAAAGACTTTACATGACCCCATCCAAATGGAACCAGAAGTACAGAAATTGCTCTGCTGACTGGACATGAAAAATGCAGTCTAAGGTTTATTTGAAAGAAGTTGCATTCAATGAAAACATCAACTCAGGTGTAGCACTATGCAAAGCAGCTTCACTGACAAAATAGTGACTTCTGAAGCAAAATTATTTATTTGTAGTTATGAGTATGTCCAAAGCTAATTCAGTAAATTTCTGGGTATTTGATGCAATTTTATTGGTTTTCTTTCACAAAGCAGGAGATTGAGATATTGCTTCTTACAATTATTTTGGCCTAGACTATGAATCCATTAATATTTCCTATTTTACCAGTTAGGATAGTGTGGATTGTATTGTCAATTTTGAAGTAAAACTCACCTAAAGAACAGAAAGAACCCTAAACATTGCTACTTGTACATGACCAGACAACTATAATGATTGCACTATTGTCACACTGTCTGGCCCATTGAAGTTCTCTAGAGAAGATCATCACCTTTTATCCTAAAGATATACTCAGGTTCTCCCTCCTGCATATCATCTTTCAGACACAATTGTGTTAATTTCTATACATATTTATTTTTACTGCAAGCTTCTTTACTTCCATGGATATTTTCTGTCTCTTGCCATGTTGTACAAATGACGATACTTTTTTCTTTGTAATATAGCACAGAGCTAAAAACCCTCTTATCATAAATATTACATTAATTTTAAAATACTTAAAGATACATTTTTTTCCACTTAAATGTTTCAGTAGATATGTAGACTAAGACATGTATAAGGTCTGATTCTGGGGAGACATAGACCAGTGCTTAACTTTACAGACAAATGCAAGGGGACCACCTGTGTACATGTTTTTGCAAGAATGGAAACTTAATGTGCCATAGAAGAACAGCTGAAATAACTACCTTTTAAGGAACAAAACATGGAAGTGTGTTTTCCCCAACAGGTCTATTTTCCTTAATGCCTACTGTCATTTGCTTTGAAGAGCAAAAAATGGCTCCTTGAAAATGCATTCTCAGATTGAAAAATTAATGACTAGGAAATGCTGTGTATGTTCTTTCATCATATGAAAACAGCATGAAAACACTATTTTGTGCATAAACATCTGGGGAAACATCTGCTGTGTTTCGTTAGAACTACTCATGTAGCAGCTCCTTCATCCTGAGTTTTTCTATCCCAGTTTCCACTACTTGAACAAACAGATAATTTGTGGTTGACTATCGAAGCATAATATTTCACATACCTCTCCCAGCAGTATTTTCCCCCCCAGTTATTCTTGGTAGTTTTCTATATTAAGATTGCAGTGTTTATCTTTACCTGCATCCCAAACAGTTAGCCGTGACTATTAACCTCAATGGACTACGGAGTCCATCTTTTCATATCTTTGTCTCTTCCAAGTAATATTTAATTCCTCTTCTCCTCTTTGGCTTTCAGCTTTGGAAGTACTTATCCAGTGATACTTGGAAACTTATGGAATTGAAATGAGATTCTGTTTCTCTATCAAATAATCCAACAACAGGATTTCCTAGACATGCGTTGGGACAAACTGATACAGGAAATGGGAAATAAAAAGTATATGGATCTTCGGTGTTTCTAATATTTGGGTGTATTTCTGCCATTGCTTCTCACACTTACAATATCTGGCTCAGGGAAAAAAACAACAGATTTTTTTGAAGAATATATTTACAAAATACAGGCTTTGTGATTCCTGTTTTTCTATAAGACCTATATGTATGTAAACCATATTTCTTCTTTTTTATGAACCTTGACAACTGAGGCTAAAGATGTGAATGAACACTTCTTATTTCACAAGGGTTAAAGAGTGTTTATATCAGTGATACAAGATGTGTTGTAAATCCAAACTAAATATGTCTTTCTAAACAAGTTTTTTAGATCAATACTTAGGAGCATAAAGTAAGTTACAATATCCTCTGGCTTTAGATCACTTTCTGGACCATAGGCTATTCTGCTACTTGTAATGCACTGAAAAGTAGTCAAGTGGCAAAATCGCCTGCTCTCCAGATTTGATTAGAAATTTCTTAGTGTTATAAACCCAGTTAAATGCCCCAGTTCTAAAGATTGCTGATAAGAATAAGGAAAGTGTATTTCCTTATATGAAATATCAACTGTAGAAGTTGAAAAGTTGGAAAGAAAAGCTGAAAACATGATTCTGCAAATCTTAGTACAACTCAGAATGGCAATATAAATTCAATCCAACTGGTCATGATTTCTGAAGATTTAAAGTTGGCTGGACCAGAAAGAGTAAATAAAATTGAATGATTTTGCTGCTTTATAACTGCTTAAAACAATCCAGGATATAGGTTTAATCAAGGTTAGGATTTTAGGTAATGATTTTGATTATGTGTGTGTGTGAGGCAAAAGAAGATCCTAAAACAACAGTACCAAAGCTGCTTTGAAGGTCTACCCCTACTTTTCTACTATGTAAGTCTGGATGCACTGTAAATGCAAGTGACATTCCACTTGCACCTCCGGTTTTGGGGGTTTGATGGTTTGGGTTTTTTTTTTTTTTTTTTCCATTTTCTTCTTTTCAGCTGAACAACAGTCCTAATCTTATCCCAGGGGCAGCTTCCAGTCCAGGAAGACAACCAACTACCACAAAACACAGATTTCACACCAGGAACCTGATTACAGCAGTAACCAACTCATTCAGCTCAGGAGTTAGATCCATACACTTTGGCTCATGCATCTGTTTAAGGTTAGCAAACGCTGCTGTATTTTGATCAAGGGAAGGGGAACCAGCATTGCTCTTCAGCTGCATCTTCAGTAGGAACTCAGGGCCAAACTACAGACAGGATAAAGAACTGCAATGAACTTTTTTATTTGGTACAACCATGCCATTGTAATATAGCCCTACCAGGGAGGTACTTCATCCAAACAAAGTGTCTATCTATTCTTCTCTGAACCAGATCAGAATAGATTATCCTTATTGATGGGAATAACAACTATTATTAATGAATGCCCTGAAGGTGGTGAAAACATGAAGGATTTCAAGTGACCTGTGTGCATTTGTGGTTAACAAACAGTTTCAAAAGGACCATTTCATCACCTAGATCAGAAGCTGCCCAACTTTTCAGTACTGAATTTTTCCTGTGACAAGACATACAGTAAGTATTTAAGAGAGCTGAGGGGAAGGAGAGTGCCCATTAACTAGTGGGGCTGGATTTACATGGTCCTAGGAGCTCCTCCAGGATTTAGTGCTTTTCTCAGAAAGTAATTAGGCAAAAGCCACTTGTCAACATTGACCTACACAGTCCTGACATAGAGGCTGTGCTCCAAACTGCTTGAAAGCCTCATGAAACCATCATGAGATACCACTTGGACACATCTGCATAAACAGATCCAATGACTTACCAGCTAGGGTTAAACCATGACACTGTCTTTTCTTGTGTATTGCTCTTAATTAGTAGTTATCTTTCCAAAACAGTCAGTCCTCATCTGAAGTTGATGCAGCAACTGTTTTCCTGGGTAGATGGTTCCCACTGCTATTACAATAGATGCTGTAATTCTCTTTTGTATTTTTCTATAGTTTAGCCTGTTTTCTCTGGTTACTTGATAAAGATTTTATTCCCTTGTGTTACATCTCTGTGTGGGTACTTACATACTTTAACCAAAGCAAGTCTCCATCTTCTCCTCTGATAAACTTAAAGGTCTGATTCCACCCCCCTTCTCACTGAGACCTTTAAAATAATCTTTGTGACTCTTCCGAATCATCTGTCATCAACTTTCTGATGCAGAGAAGCCACATATCACAGAACTGTCAAAGGCAGTAGCAGTAAGAAAGTCAGTTCAGTGTTTAGAGCCAAATTAAGAAAGCATTAAGTTGTTTTCTAAAGGAAAATATACAAGACAGATTTCTGTAAATACAATACAAAAGTACTCAGTGAAAATAGATTTAATGCTGGGAAAGGCTGTTGGTTTTGCTGACAGCCATAAGATTCCAGATGAAAAAAGAAAATGAGTAATAATAACACAATCTCACAGCGCCCTAAGCTGCAAGATAGGTTTACATTTTATTTAATTTTTTTTTATGAAACAGCCAAATCAGCCATACGAAGAAATAAAAAACTACAGAACATATGGTACCCAACAGCTAACAGAATAAAAATCTAAAGTGAAAAGATAAAGCAAAAATAAAGGACCTTAATGTTGCAAGTTGGCTTCAAACTGAAGTTCAAAGTGGAAAATGTGGATTTATCTCAAGAGGCCACAGATCAAGATCTGCCACCTGCCCTGAAGACTTTACACTCAAAGTAAATCAAAATGAGAGTCTCTCTGGGGATTGCTTAGCACCCCTAGAAGGAGCCTTATGATTACAGCGAAATGCTTTGGAGTGTTTTGAGTGAAATCCCAGTTTAGAAATAAATGGTCTAAACTCTGTTTTCTGTTATCCCATCATAAATCCATCATAACCCTCCTGATAAAAAACTTGGCTCATGTGTCTTCACCATATCTAAAATGTTAATAAACTGTGATGTTGCCAGATTGTAACAAAAGTTGCAGAAAAATCCTCTCCTGGTACAGTAAATCTAGGAAGATTAACTAGAAACCCTTTAAATTGTTGGCCTGACAATTTCAATTTCTGGACAAAAAAAAAGAAAAAACACAGAAATACAGAAACTAAGGCAAAATTTCCAGCTGAATGAGACTGATTTGTGATCCTTTTTCTCTCCCTCCTCACAATGGAAAATAAATAGAATTCATAGGCTTTTGAGAAAAGCAGATTTATTTTTCTTCATTAATGCTTATATGGTTGTCCTGAATAGTCCCAGTTTGACAACCCTGAACACTATTTATTTCCAGAGCACTTCAATCACTCACAGTCACTTGTTTTTTGTGGTACAGTTCACAAGATACATGTAAATTTTGGGCTGCTGCTCTTGCAATACTGATGGCAGTGGCAATTGAGGAGGGAGAGTGAGAGTGCGTGAATAAAATTTACCCCAAATCAGTGATGCTCTTTCGCCAGTAATTTTGTCCAATCCCAAGCTTTTGCTTAAAACAATGCCCAGATGCCAGGTGGAATCCCAGTAAGACTGAGGAGTACAGATTTTGACTTAAAGACACAAATAGTCGATTGCCATCCTCATAGCCCCTTGACAAGCACTGGCTGAGCCTAGTACCTATATGGGAAGTCCTTCTTCCTGGTCAAGAACTGTAAAAGGGTCAGGCTGTGATTTGGGGTCGTTTAGTGCCCAGCAAGCCCTGAGCTCATGGGAGAAGCCAGATGAAGCCCAAAGGAAGGTTATGTAGACAAGTACCCATTGTCTTCTCTCAAGGTGCATGGGAAAACTATCTGTAAAGTTATCCGATTCAAACAGATATCCATTCCTTTCTGTGATACTAGTGCTGGAGTCACCCAAAGCTGCTCTCCCCTTTTAAAGCTCCCTCCAAGCTGTACAACTGTGCCGGTGTGTGGCCAGTTCCCATGGCTCAGCTGACATGCAGGAACTTGGTCTTCACAAGAAAACACCCCAGGGCCCACAAGTACCCACTTGAGCTCCCAACCTTGCTGCAAGATTCCTTGAATGGTTCCCTGGGCTTTCATTTGGATAACAACACTTACCTCCTGCCACTTGGTTCCTTTTTTAAAATTAGTTTCAAGTTTATATAAAGACTGTCCCCATAACATGAGTGCTAGAGATCCCTTTCCCAGCTTTTCCCAGGCTCCTATTGTGACGGATAACAGAAGCACAAACCAAATATCTAGCATCAAAACTATCTTTATGCTAATGAAGCCTCACAGCAAAATGCAACTGCCAAAAGAAAAAACAGAAGAAAGGACATAAAAGCATCATGAAAGGGAAAAAAAACTGGGGGGGGGGGGGGGGGGGAAGAGAAGAAATAATTGTCAGAAAAATCATCAGCAAAAAATAACTTGCTGCTGTAAACTATACCGTGGCACAGAAGCACCTCAGCTAGTGACTTCAGAAATGAGAAAGTAGGCTGCAGGAGAAAAGTCTTACCCTTAGCATCATAGAAAAGGAAGCTTAGCAGGATTTAAAGATCCCAAGCCCCTCAGAGGGACAGGACTTCAGAGTATCATCTGCAAAAAAAAATTACTTTCTTCCCCCTTCAAGGAAGCTTATATATGTGTTTTGGGGTGGGGTGGGGAGTGATAATTGGTAATGTGAAAAAGGTGCAGGTACCCACTGCCAACAGGTGGTTTAGTCACACACAGTAAACTCTGAGATATGAAGTCTGCAGCTTAGAAAACGCATTTCCTGGAGACTTACTTTGCATGCAGGATTATTTCCACTGGGGCACCATCCATTTTTTGGCAGGCTGACATGAGAGGCACCAAAGCAACTGACAGAGGAGGGAAGCTCAGGGACAACTGGTGCAGGGCCAGGAAATGCAGTCAGAGATGGTACTGCTTGTCTCACTGCGTCCCCCCTGCCTCTCCAGCAGGGGAAGAGGTGTTGGGAAATGAGTCACAAGAGACAAGGATCCTGCATTAAAGCTTCAGTGCAAACCAAGAGGGACAGACTCGATTTCTCAGAGGCAACAACTTTTCCCAGTATGACACTTGTTTGCTCTGGCATGTTGTAGGTGCAGTGTCCCATGTGCATACTTGCTGGTTCTGTCTTCAATAAGCACTACAGTGAGAAGTTCTAAACTTTAATTTACTTCAAAGATAAATAAGGACAAATTCAGAGAGGTTTCAACAGGTATTTTTGGCTTTATTTTCGTATCTCATGTTGGACAAGGAGTCTGTGGGCCACCTTCATTTCTAGAGGATACCTGTGCTGGTTTTGGCTAGGAAAGAGTTAATTTTCTTCATAGTACCTAGTATAGGCTGTGTTTTGGATTTGTGCTGGAAACAGTGTTGATAATTCAGAGATGTTTAGTTACTGCTGAGCAGCGCTTACACACAGTGTCAAGGCCTTTCTGCTCCTCACTCTACCCTACCAGCAAGGAGGCTGGGGGGCACAAGGAGATGGGAGGGGGAACAGCAGGGACAGCTGACCCTAGCTGACCCCAAGGACATCCCGTATCATATCATGTTATGCTCAGAAAGAAAAAGCTGCTGGAAGAAGGAGGAAGGAGCCAGGGGGACATTGGGAGTGATGTCATTCGTCTTCCTAAGTCCCTGTTCCATGTGCTGCAGCCCAGCTGTCCTAGGGATGGCTGAGCCTGCCTGCCCGTGGGGAGTGGGGAATGAATTCCTTGTTCTGCTTTTCTCTTGCATGGCTTTTGCTTTATCCATTTAACTAAACATCTTTACTTCAACCCATGAATTTTCTCACTTTTCTGATTTTCTCCCCCATCCTGGCATAGGGGAGTGAGAAAGCGGCTGTGTGGGGCTCAGTTGCCTGCTGGGGTTAAACCATGACAATACCCTTATCAGTGCTTATGCAAAGAGTTAAAATATACAGTCCAGCAGAAGACAGTTTAAACACATTGACCAAATCTCTTACCTATATGTTTGCTGCAAAGTTAAAATTGGGGCTGAAAACTGCCTCTCTCTATTATATTTTCTCAAAGCCTTCAATGAACATTGTAAATGATGGGAAAAGACGTTACTGTGCTGTTTACACCAGTAGAGGTGGGAAGGGATGTATGGAGGAGGTATGGGATGATGAACTAGACATGTGGGAGATGGCACTCATTCACAGTTGGGAGAGTTTGAGTAGATGATCCAAACGAAGAACAAGTACTTCACACATCAGTGACTTGTGAGAAAAAATTGGTGGCATTTTGTGTCAGTTTAAATATAGCTCCAAATTATAAACCTGAAAGCCTTAAATACTTTTAAAATAGAGTTTAATCACATTACACAAGGGGCAGTATAATGAGGTTGCCTGGCCTGGAAAGTCTCTGCTGTACCTAAATGACAATATCTCATTAGTGACAGTGTGCCCAAAGAGTCCCCTCTGGGGAAGCGCAGGAAAGAAAGGATACTGCAAATTTAAACTGAAGAATCAGAAAAGGTGATTGTGCCCCTTTAAAATAACACACTGCTGGACCTCTGCATGACATGGATTTCAAGTGGTTTGCAGCAGTGGATATCTGCTAAACAAAACAGTGTCATTCCTGAATATATTTGGGTAAGTAAATGACACAGTTATTATGGCTACAGTCAGAGTGCGTTCTCACTGTAAGATTTTATCCAGAGAGGCTGCATACAAAGCACCGAGAAATAGTTGCAGCCAGATGAGAGCAGAACAGCAACAAATGAAAGCCAGCAAAATTGGAAGATGAAAGCCTCATGGCAATACAACAGTCCTACTTCTTCATGCCTGCTTCTCTTCAAAGCAAACTGAAAGCAGATGAACCTGGGAGCAGACTCCTGCTCAGGACTGTGAGCTTCACTACAGGCAGTGAACCACTTTCCCAGGGAGATGGAAGAGAGTGGCTCCATCAGCCTCCTTCTCCTGGCAAGGACTTGCTGTTCTTCTCACCTGAGGTTATTCAAAGCATTTATTCACACTGAACATCTCCATGCCCTCACAAGGAAGTGTTTTTTTATTTTATTCTGTGGCTGAAAAAAGAAAGCATGGGAAGGTTGATTGACTCCTGACAGCAAAGCTCCTCATTCATGCAGAATGTAACCCTCCTTCCAAGCACTCCATGTTCTGGAAAGTTAGCCAGGAAGATACAAAGTTAAATATTTACTGGAACTAAATATTTAATCCGTCTTAACACCCACCTCTTCTCTGCTATATTCCATTTCTTCATTCCTTCTCTATTTCATGTGCTCCTTTTACCTTTTCTCTTCCTGCATCCCCCTCCCGGTTCTTTTAGGCCTACCATTTTTACCTTGTCAGTCATACTACTTCTGTTTCCTTGCCTTTTTTATCTACAACTGAAGCAGCATGCAATGTTTTTTTCCATCACATACTGACTTTATTAACAGACATTCTTGAAACAAAAAGCCTCTAATCTGCTCTAAGTATTCCTTTTGCTCACCCCGCTTTCCAGTTTTGGGTTTATTTGATCCCTACGTGGCTCAGTGCTATCTAAAAAGCAGAAGAAACTGCCGTATCTCACGTGATGGGATGGACTATGCTCAGTCAGTTGCCATAGCAGCTTGTGAGTTGGGTGACCCAAACATGTGAGTAGAGACATGAGCACATTTTTGCAAAGGGCCAGAGAGCTGCTGCTACTTGAAAGCCACTTCTGGAGACTGACTTCTTGACCTCTGTTGGTGCTCAATGATGTTAAAAGGCTGCTCTGGAAATCACTATCTATCCCTCTTCCCTACAGGGCTAAGCAGATGAGCAAAGGATGAGGGGCAACGAAAAGCTCATCTGCCTTCCAGAGCGTGCAGGAGAGGGAAGGTGTTGCCATCTTCACTAAAGCAAGGAAAAAACCCCTGACACAAAGGTGATCTGAAAGCTAAAACTTGCTACTGTTTGAAACACTTTGGAGACAGTTAAGCGTCCACCATTTCATGTTTATTATCATTTTGCAGACTTTCAGCTGGGTTCTGCAAACATCTCCCTGAACAAGGATAGTTAGCTGTCACTTACATGATAGTGTCTGTAGTTACTTCTCTTTTATTCCTCTGAGAGTTATCCTATAATTTTTGAAGTTGTAGGTTGGTGTCAATAAGCCATTTGTTCAGGGCTTTTCTATTCTCTAAACTTCTCTTATGTTCTCACCCACTCAGAGACAAACAAAGGCAGAAGTGTCCAATTCCATAAATCGCTCAGCTACAGTATTTCACCAGCCTGTCCTAGATAATTGGATATTAGTCACCTATGTTATGTTTCTGTTCCTTGCACTTCTACATGGAAACACAGTGAATAGTCAGCAATGGACAAAGACTTTTCCACAGATAAACCAGTCCATCCACAGCTGAACAAGAGTATTTGTACGAAAAAGAATTGTTCCTTAACCCCATGACTTAAACAAAAATTGCAGATACACAAAGAATTACAGCAACAGAATACTAAAAACAAGCAAGTTTGACCTGAACAGCTGTTAAGAATTGGGGTATTGTTAATTTTGGATATTTGCAACAAAGGCATGCAAAACTCTCTGTTTTGTCCCAGACCTTGTGTCAAAGAGAAACTCAAGCAGGCTTTACTGGGAGATTCAAAAACATTTCCAGTGACATGGGGGTTGGATTTATGGCTAAAGTACTTGCTTAGCTTTTCCACAGAAGTAGACCATGTTAAAAGCAAACCAAAACTAACCCTGGAGCTCCACTGTACAGTACAAAATAAAATAGCTTTTTCCTGAGCCCAGGGCATTACGCAGGGTGCAAAGCATCATGCACATGCTGCCAACTGGCACTAACAGGGACAGCAAGGGACATCCGTTCTCCTTAGCCCTGTAAATGTGTGTTTATTAACACTCCTGGAGTATTTCAGATCCCAGTATGAGTGTGTAGTCAAACACTGGTTTCATTTCCCTTGGACTCTGGGAAATTTTCCTTCATCTTCACATATCAAATGTAAGTTTCTTCCAGCAGCATCAGTCTTTTTGTTCCTGTTTTTTCTAGTGCTGGGCACCCCAGGCTTCTGAGTAGGCTGCTGAAGTCCTACAACTTCAGAGGCGATTGTTACCATTAGTCCCATTCCTGATTCAAAGGGGACTTTTGCAGGGAAGTTCCTCTTTCATTTCAGTGCAATCAGTTTGGAGCAGTTGGGGTGGAGAGGATTTTCAAAGGCAGGTTGGAATCAGCATGCATGAGGCAAATCAAGGAAGATGACAGCCAATGTCCAAAAAAGAGAGATTGAACTTTTTTCTGCTCTAAATAGTAGGACACTAGGGGGAGTGTCTGTCCTTTTCCTGCCAAAGACTTCTAAGAAGACTAAAGGGGAATAATTTCCTGCAAGCAGTGAGTTAAATGCAATTCATATTTAATCACAGAGGATCATTTCAGGTGTATAAAACCAACACTGAGTCATCACATTGATATATCACCATGACCTCTGGTCTGCTGTGCTGTTCCTTCTCCCACATCCAGTGTGTGGTTCTCTTCTTTCCCTTGTTTTCCATCCCCAGGTAGGATTGCAACCTGGCTGGGGCAGCACTGCCTTGTTCTCACTCTTCTGTGCTGTACTAAATGCCTCTTTATGCCTTACATAATCGTAATAAGAAACTGAGTTGGTAGCATATTCGCCTGGTCAGTCAGGTTAGCTGATAATCTAAAATAAGTCTTTAAATTAACGGATCATAAACTGGTAAAGATGCAAAGTTTGTAACTTATTAGTTACAGATGGCAAGTAATAGTATTGCAAATATTAAGGAAAGATGATTGTATATACATTTAATTAAATACATTTTATATACATGTGTTTCTAAGTCTGTTTATATATATATATATACACACACATACATGCATTAACACCTAAAATATCCAAACAGTACCCAAAAAACCATAAACTCGTTAAGACTGAGGATATGTTTCAGTGCGTGTTGCCTGTCTTAACCTGATGCTTGGCTAAAAGTCAGGGTGAAGCAGATATTTATCTCAAATTAGACGCCTACCATGCCAGATTGATTTTTGACCTCCTCTTTTTGATCTTGTTCTGCAAACCTTTAGAGGAGAACCCATTAATAGAAAAGGAGAGCAGCAGTGCTTGGGCCACAATTTGCAAGCTCACTGGACTATCAAAGGGGTCATGAACTCAATAGCTACATGCATAGGAACTGAAAGATAAGAGGAAATTTCTTAACAAGCACATGCCAGTAATTTGAGAGGCTAATTGGTGTAGGAAGCAACATCCCAAAAGTTCTTGGAGAGATTACACAGAAATTAATTAAATTGATTTAAAACACTTTGAAAATTCAGCTATCATATGCGACAGTCTTGGGTTGGACCATAAAATAACTGATTAAGTGGAAATAAATGCAATTGGATTTGGATAACTAAATCATAGTCAAAAGAGGATGGATTAGAAAGTGATTAAGCTAATTTTGAAGGGCAAATGAAATGAGAGGAACTTTCCAATCCTTAAATGCTGTCATTATCTTTGTTAACATGGACAGTATTTGGTTTTGAGAGAAGCGTGGCATAAGAACGACGTACACAAACTAAGAAATTATTTAGCTAATTAAGGCAAGATACTCCTACATGCCCCTTTCTTACAACAAGGAAAAGGAAGGAAAGCAAAGCAGTCAGAAGACAACAGATAAGTGGAAATGTTTCTTTACAAGACTTCACAGTATCTTCAGCTCCCAAATCTTTGCAGAATTCCAAGAAGGATTAGAAGCTCTCATATAGATACTGCAAACAGGAAAAATACTGCAAATACAGAGGGAAGAAGTATGAGAGGGGCCCTTAAAGGTTATAAAATCCATTGTCCAGAGTTAAGATCAGCTACATCTATCTCATCCTCCTAAATTGCCTTGTCTCAGAAACAGCTTACCAGTTTCTGTGCAGCAAAGATTAGCATGTTTTTCTGTATAGCTCCATGTTACAGCTTTCACCATCTCTTACCATCCTTGGAAGAAATAAAAATTGTTTGTTCTTCTGTCCTGTCTGTTGGTTGCTAGATCCTGAGACCAGATGCGTCTTTTACAGGTGTGTGCAGAAATGACAATAATTTCCCTTTGGACATATGAGCTGAGAATTCACAAGGTGGTCATATTCAGATCTGCTGACATTTAATTTAAAAAGAGATAATGACATCCAAAAAGGTTTACAACCTTTTCAAATAGGACATAAAGAAATACTAGGGAGCATGCAAAACTTATTGCAATAACTCAGTGTGACAGCCCACAACAGCTTTTGGAACCAGCCTTTTGAAAATATACGAGCTTTCACAATCATGTCATATTGCTGCTGCTTTCCCTGAGGTTTGTGAGTACACGCAGCCACTGCAAGAGAAAATGCCGTAACTCAAGCATCAATTGAGAGCCATTATTCACAGGATTGAATACTCAAACCTATAAGAGCACTACAGACTTCAAAAACCAGCAATACGGAGCAGAGCGGAAAGAGGGGCTGAAATGTGATGCTCTTCGAAAATTCTCAAAATTCATAAGATATGACTTAGAGGCCACACAAAGGCTTCAGTCAATGCCAGGATCTTTGTGTGCTTAAGTATAAACAGGCACAAAGACACCGAGCCTTCTCCAAAGCTGAAAAAACCCAAGATGACAAGTCAAACAGACAGCATGTGGTGGCAGTTCGAAGGAAGCCTGCACCAGGTACCAACATGGCTTACAGACAAGCAGCAGTTACACACTTAGTGTAAATATATGACCAGCAAACCCCATCCGCATCGCTGGAGCCACTGTTAACTCTAAAATGCTCACAGATGGGTAATGGGGTAATGTAGAGATATGATGAAAGTATTGCCCAATGTTTTGCACGTCATGGAGGAGGATGAGCCACCCTTGGGGTGCAGACCTGAACAAACCTGCTCAATTAAACATTCACTGCTCCTCTTCTGACTCCATACCTTGGTGTTTTACCCCAAAGGAGCAAGTCTAGGCTAGGGTACCAGCCCTCGTATCGTTCCTCCAACTGAACTGCAAGAATACCACTATGTGGCTGCAATCTAGTTAAAAGGTTGGATGAACATGCTCCCACCACTTTGCATGATGAAGGATCCAACCTTGAGCAGCTAACACTTCTGGAAGCACCATTGCCTTTATTAACAAAGAGCAAAGGGTGTAGTTTTAAAGAAAGCTAGCCGAATACTTTTTTCCACCACTTTTCATCTTTACTATGGAAAATAAAATGGTCTTCACTCAAGCTTCTAAGTTTGAGTTATGTAACAATGTAAAATCTAAATGAGGTGAAGATATGCAGTGTAGAGTTTTCACAAAACATAGCAAGTTGAGTAAAATCCTCAGGCTGCTCTGTAACATAACTGCTTGCAAACATAAATGAAAACGAAAATCTGCCTTCTCAGTAGAAATCTGTCCAACATTCATGGTTTTGTGTTAAAAACCCTTGAGAAAACCTGAGTGAAGAGAAGGCTGGTTTTGTAATTGGCAGTGCTGAAGGCAGTTAAGTGCAGTCACAACAGGTGACAACTACAGAAAGTGCAGAAGAGAATAGATGGGAGCTATTACATTGGAAGTAGCTTGAATAATCTAAGTAGGAATTTCTGGGGAAATGAAAAGCTTTTGGTGTGTGATCAGTCAAAATCAAAGGTGTTAGGGATTCTGGGGAAGAAAATATTGGCTACGAATTCAAAACAGGTAAGAAGAGATATGTGCTGCCTTCATTGTTAGTCTGTTTTTACCTCACTTAAAATGTTTGGGGACATAAAAATATGTAAGGCTCTGAGGGAATAAGCTACACAACCTTTCAAAGACCACAGAAAAAAATGGAGCAATATGTTTAACAATTATTTTTATCTCTGATATGATTTTAACTACAGAAACAGTAGAAAATAGTGCTAGCAGGGATTCAAGAGATCGTCCAAACTACTGCCTGAAAACTGCCAACCTGGTATCTAGCTGATCCTGAGAGAAACGCTTCCACACTATTCCCTAGACTGCTTTTTGTGGGAAGCGGTGCAGTTTCCCCCAACACACTGTTCTAGGGCGTAACTCTCCTCACTCTGAGGAAAGTGTCTTGGGTGGCTAATACAAATCACTCTTGCTGTATTTTAAACCATTGCTCTTTCCCCACATACACTGAACAAGAGGAGCAGGTTTCTATATCTGCTACTTTTAACTCAGTGGAAAACTCTTGCCACATTTTCTCTCAGTCTTCATTAATAACCGTGCTTTCCTCTTCTTGTTAATACAACTATCATGCTATAATTGATGTGGGCCACGTATGTGGAGTGTATCAAACTTTCCTTCTATCGCTGTTGTGCCATTTTCTGTATTGTCATTCCTGTTATCAATTCTCTCATTTCCTTATATGTTTTTGTTGCAAAGTAAGGCAGAATATTTATTTTGTCTTCTATATGTTCATCATAATTCATGGGTCTCTCCACATAGCAATCTCTTTTATTCCATCCTCACTTTCTTTTATTTTTAAGACTGAAGAACCTTTGCTAATTGTTTCGTAAACATCCACTTGACTTTTAGCAGTTTACATTACAATTGTATCCTTCTTGACCCTAAGAGCTTATAATTCTTTGCTGATCAGTCCTTTTTTTCTATTCCCGTTAAGCTCTTTGTTCATTTTTTTAGAACTAATTATTCAGAGAGAAAAGCCTGGAATTCTTCCTTTCTGTGCTTCTTTTTGCTTAATATACAAATTCCTTATTATTTTTGCATTCTTGGCTTAAAGAAAATCTAGAAATCTTCTATATTCAAGTCTTCAAACTTTTCAGTTGAGTTAGCATCACTAGGCACTTCTTTCAGACACTGACGGTTTTGCTTCGGAATTTTAGATCTTATTTGCAGTCTATTTTTATCCTTGCATAAGTGTCCAAATGCTATCTTAGCATCATTTCTTTTTTTCTAAATTATATTTGCTGAACTAGACAATTAAGTCTGGCTTTCCATTCCAATTCCTTTACCAATATTTTTGCTAGCTACATGTGTTATCCTTACAGCTTTTTGTTGTAGGCCTTAGCCTGCAATTCTGCAAGCACCACAGCTTCTGCGCAGAGTCATCTTTCAAGAAGGAAACCCCATCTCTCTTGCAAACACTCGAATGCTGTGTGAAAACAACAGCATTTAGAAGTGAAAAGTGCAATTGATATAAATGCACATATTATACCCTTTTCCCTAACAACTCTGTGTAGAAATAAACATCTTTCCGTATGGATGAGAGTGAATAATGAGCTTGAACACTGCACCATGTTGGCGGAAAGAAAAATAAGTTATAGCTCCCTATGTTCTCCAGGCAGAGTGTGGATGATCCTTACAATATCTTATTCTGCAACACTAGGTGCTTACAACAGTTCACTCCTAGTTATTCTTCTTTTCCAAGCTTGCAACAGAAACAAGCACGATGGCAGGCCAACAGGGAATCTACACAAGAAGTTCCCTATTTTCTTCTAAAAGAAAAACAAAAAAAAAGTATTAAAAATATCAAAGTGGCAGCCTGAGGGGGTAAACCACCTACTTCTCTTTTGCCTTCCCCATCTGAACATAATAGGTTTCAATATAGCCCAGAGGAATATTGTTTTTTCCAGCAGAAGAACAAATAGGGACAGATGGAGATAAAGTAAATAATCAGAAAACCAGAACAATAATATGGCTAGCATGTACTTGGTGATTACTTCCCAGCTTCACCAGCATGTGCAGGTAAAACACACTGAATCTCCCAGCCAGTAACAAGATCATGGAGTTTCAATGGTGCTCATTTGCAAGCTTTCTCTAGCCCAGCATAGACCCTTTTCTGCAATTACTTACAACCTGTAAAGTTAAACAGCACCTCCAGGAAAGCGGTTTCAACTCATTTTTCAACTAGTTTGGATCAGAAATGCTTGCATCATTAATCCATATGAAAACCTACCCCTGCTTGCTCATGATAGGATAAATGTAGACAAATTCTTGAAGTGCTTGAGCATGCACGCTGTCCAGATCCCACTCAAAG
Organism: Falco naumanni; assembly: GCF_017639655.2. Taxonomy (NCBI): domain Eukaryota; kingdom Metazoa; phylum Chordata; class Aves; order Falconiformes; family Falconidae; genus Falco; species Falco naumanni. The sequence goes on along the minus strand of NC_054054.1, from coordinate 41,583,543 downwards.
CCTTCTGGTGCAGATTCACAGATTGGTCTGAAAAGCAGAAGAAAGGGCTGGAGCAGCTGCATAATGCATCCGTTCACCCAACATAAGATTAGGTGTAATTCTACAATATTTGTCTAGACTGTTCTTAAAAACATATAGCAATAGACATGATACAAGTTTTCTAGGCAAAACCAAGAGACAGCTCAGCAGTTTGTTTCAAACTTGCGCCTTGGTCCAAATTAGCCACTATATTGCAGCACATACTACCTTGTGATTAATTAATGCCACTCTTTCTATATGACATCTTAAGTGAGTTTCTGACATACTAGGCCAGGGGTCCTTAAACTACAGCCCGTGGGCCGGATACGGCCCCCCAGCATCCTCAATCCAGCCCCTGGTATTTACAGAACCCCCCCGCCCCCGCTGGGGGTTGCGGGGGGAAACCAAGCAGCCGCAGATGACTGCCTGCCACTGCATCCGCGCGCCGGCCCCCTGGTTAAAAAGTTTGAGAACCCCTGTACTAGGCATTGGCTGCATTGCACTGCTTCTTCCTGCTCCGTTAATACAGTCTTCTGTGAAAACGAGGTATAATTTATTTTGTTCTCAACTACTTTAAGCTCACAGAAATTTGAGTACACCTTCTTTGCTTGCTGACCAGTTTTTATTTTTACCACACAGGGATTTACTGTGTCTTAAAACCCTGTTTATAACACCTGCTCAAAACCTGCCTCTCCTGTTCAGCTGGAGTGATGGCCAATAACACACTACTTAAAACAGAGTGTAAGTAGGCTTCACTATTAATATTGTCTTATGGTTAAAAGTGTTTGGGTTTATACCAAGAGGGCAAACCATAAAACTGGTCAAAATCTGCACTAGCAGAGGAAGTCATCTACTCTGATGCCCCCAGAAAAAAACTTTTCACCAAATAACTTGTGCATGAAACTTCATAATTTTGACTGGAACAAGAGCACCTTTGGAAAAAAGGATTCAGTCTCACAGATTTTTTGGTAAACAATTCAATTCAAACAGTATTTTATGGAAAAAAATACTTTCTGCTTCATGGATTTTACAGAGGGATAAAACCTTGTAATTCAAGGATAAATTCTACTATTTGAGCTAACATAATAATTTGGGGTTTTTTTCTGTCAGAAATTATAAATTTTTAATCTGCATTCAGACCAATTGCTAGACTGAGTTCATGTTATTTTTTCAGTAACATTTATCATGTAAGCATAGTCAGTTTCATTAGTATTTGTGAAAATTTTTAATCTGTTCATTTACTTTAAGCCAGGTAGTTCATTTTTGTAGATGAGTAAAAGCCCTTGTACATACTGTAAACCTGTATGTCCATCATACATCAAATCTGATGTGATTAAGTTATTTTGTTTTCATTTCATAATCTGAGCAATGCTAGGGAATGAAAAGACGGAACAGCTTTTTATATAACATAATCACAAAACTGTCCCAGATCTATTTGCTGAAATGCTTTTTCTTCTACTTAAACTCTTGCAGTATTTAGGAAAAAAAATATTCCCACTTTAAATTCTGAATGTCTTGAGGGAATATTACCAAATTTAACTACCTCCCAGTGCAATTTTGAGTTGCTTGACACTTGTCAAATTTCATTATTTTGCTTGCATTAGCTTTCTTAAGCTTAAAAATTTATTACCAAGATATAAATCAGTAATTTATACTGAATATATTAATTAAAATGAATAAAAGAATAAAAGAAAACCTCTTTGCTTGAACAGATTGAAATTTTGAATATAAATGTACAAGCACTTTATTCCAGTAAGATATTTTTTTTTCAGCTGTGCTGGGTGCTTACTAAAGTTATCAAAGTGCTTTCTGCATTTTGAACAGAACTTTGCAGTCTTCCCAGAAAACATAAATCAAGATTTATTGTAGAAGAAAACAAGTAATGAATTAAAGAAAACGGTCAATGCTCTTACAAGCTGAACACTTTCTAGAAAAGATAGTGGATGTCTTCCACCACCTGTGGTGGAACTCAACTTTTTAAGATATCATGTCATTTAATAGGCATGTGATAGGATGGAATATTGTCTCTGACATTTATGAACAATTTGATATAAGCAAAATTACATGTCTTCTTTGGCCACAGAATCATCTTACCCACAAGGCACTAAAATCCTAGCACAAAACAAAACACTTTTAATCTCCATCCACTGAAAAGATATAAACCTGAGAATTTTCAGCTCCGCAGTTCAAGTTTTCTGTTCCAATTGAAAACTAAACAACTGATTTAAAATTTCAGGTATTGGCTTTGTTTCTTCACTTAACATACCTGCACTTGGCAATGTAGTTCCAGGACTTGATGTTTATGCATTTCTTCTTTTGGTTTCATAAGTCACTCCCAGCCAGAAATACCAGTCGCTTAGCAGTTAGCTATCCTGTTATGTACTGCTATTCTGTTGACAGTCCGTCAGCCTCCTTTCAGCACCAATACGTTCATTCACCAGGGGAAGAGAAGTCAGACTCCCTGTTAGGGATTATCTTGACAGCTAAGTGTGACCAAGAGCCAGGGGTAATTTGCTAAGGCCATCTCCTCCAAGCCACATCCCTACTAGTATTTGCAGCTGGTGCCCTTGCAAGTTTTAGCAAAACAACTAAACTATGTCTCTCACTCATGGTCTTTGGTAATGTGCTACCAGCACAAGCCTTTCCTAGTGGTGTTTGGACTTTTTTCTCTTCATTCTTCCCTTGCCTCAAATGATTTTTTCAAGGTCACCCAAATGACTCCCTGGGGAATCATCATTTCCCCACAGGAGCCTACTGATAAGGTAAACTTTTCATCCTCTTTTTGTTCCTTTTGTCCTCTCAGCAACTCAAAAAGTGTGTGTAGATTAAGGACTGAGACAAGGTTTGGACTGGGAACATCAGGATTGACCTGAGTGATGTGAAGGTTGGTCTTGGGTAAAAGAATAACTGAAGTTCTCAAGCAACCTTAAGTTGAATTAGTTTTTCTGAGTCCATATAGACAAAAGTTGCCTTAACTTCTTGTAAAGATAGTTACTAAGCAGAAAAATCAAACTTTTCTGAGGATAAAAGAGAATGGAAGAGGTTAGGAGGTAGTGCCTGAGAAAGCTCCTAAATGTTCTTTTACTGGCAGCCGTCAGGGAACTGTTTACCTGAGAGGGGTAACATTAAGATGAGGGTCTGAATCAGGTAAGATACATCTGCCTCCTGAAGTCACAATAGACATATTTGTTTATATTTAATTGTTCCTACAAACATATATGGCAAAGTTTTAAAGCAGGGTTGAGATCAAGCAGTTTGAGATCAAGCAGTTGGTTTAAAAATCTCCTCTTTTCATCAGCTGCTCATGACACTGAAGAAGAAAAATCACAAGAAACACCAAGTGTGTACGCAGGACACTATTACCCAATATTCAGAGACACAGGGTGACTTGCCCTCCTAGGAAGTTGGATGGATGGATGGGATGAATTTTGAATTCTGCCTCTCTCTTTGTCTCTATCAACACTTGTACCAGATGACAGAATTTCAAGACGGGACAGCTCTGCTCACCTACTATTAAAAGCCATGAGTAAATGAATTGTAGTATTAATACCTGGCAAAGAGATAAAGCCTAATATTTGACAAAATGCTTTTCAAAATACATGAAGTGGCTCAGCATGCAAACACCTCTGTTATCACAATACAAGCTAAGATCTATTAAGTCAAGAACAAAGATGTTCTGTCAGTGGTAGAGCAAAACTGCACCACAACCTTGATTTCTCTATGCTTTAAAACATCTGAGAAAAACCTGCCTGGTAAACCAAAGCAATATTTTGCTGTGAGGAAACGGAGCAGTGAAGATCATGGTGTGGAACTCAGAGTTGTTTGGGTTTGTTGTAGTCATCCAATATGTTGCATTCAGCATACAAAGGTGATGTTAGTAGTAAGACACATTGAACTGGGTAATTTCTAAATGCTTCAAACTCTCACTCCTGTCTCTCTCTGGGCTTCATTTGTGCAATCCTTGGAGTAGTAATCAATGTCAGGGTTATACTGCTGAAGTTACACTTTGTAGAAGACTTGGAAACACCAGTCATACCACTCAGGATGCAACAAATCTGTCATGGAGGGTAGAATATTAATTTTTTATGTAATTTTTTTTCTTGTTTTGTAATATTTTTATTTTGATGTTCAGTTGAGCGCTAGACCCATTTTTATTGACAGCTTGGATGTGAACAACAATAGAGCAGTATAGCAGCAGATAACCAAGGTATAAAAAGGGTACATGGATGGCAGAATTCTGCCATTGTTGAGTTGCCAATCAAAACCCACATTATTATACAAAAATAGGTTGTTGCATGCATAGAGGTGGAACTTGCCTGTCAATCTGAAGTATTATACATAGACACAGCCTCAGACCAAGGTCTAAAAATGGTTTGACTGACAACTGTACTCAGCAGCAAGAGCAGAATTCTCTCCTCCTAGTTTTAATTACATGTCTCTTGTAAATACATATATTTAAAAATATTAACTGAGATGCAGCTGTGTTTAACTATGATTTTCTTCCTAATCTTCCAGAGAGTTCCTTAGTATTTGTGCAAGACTTTGAAGAACTGCATGACATGGTAAGTATTATTGTTAGTCTACGTCTCATCAAAATTACAGCATAGCTAAAAGAAGCAAGAGTTTCCAATATAACCCATGACTGCTAGATGCTGAAAACTTTCAGAAAACAAAATGTCTTTTAAATGGGAAACTTTTCCTGTCACTCTCCAAGTTGAGTAATTTGAAAGGAAAATATGATCCACTTTTGTTGCTTGACATTTCCATTCCAACTTATTATCTGACTTCCTCTTCTCACATTGACCCAAAGTATCTTACTTTCACAGTCCTGAATGCAACTACAGTGTCCTGGCTCTGAAGACCTGTGTACGTACCAATAATTCAAGGACAATTTTGGCAGCAGACCAATTGGATATAAACCAACTTGGAATATGTTCAGGCTGGAAAAGAGAAGAATTTCTGCTAATTCTATGTAATGATTGTTGTTCTGTATTAGCCAATGAATATATTTGAAGGCTATTTTAAAAAAGGATGGTTAAAGGACTTTTCTATCTTATGCTAAGCTGGAAAGTAAATTTTCATGATAATTTGTGTCTAAAAGACTAGCTACATTTTGTAAGAACTTTTGCAAAAAAAAATTATAAAATTTCTAGTGAATATTTTATGAGTTGTTTGCCATGAACTTTTTACATTTCTCTTTTTACAATTGCCATATGGATACCAGCTATGATAACTTGTGTCTGGTGCTTAGGTATTTTTGTACGTCTGCTTTTAAAATAGACAGATGGAGTTTAGCTGAATTCTGTAGAGCTATAAACAAGTGGATGTGAACCAGGGTGTGTGAGTGTGCTAAGCCTGCTCCATTTGGTTTGTTCAGCTGCAAGAAAAGATCAAAGCTTCCTAAGGTATATTGGCATCACCAATTGCTGAATAGTACAAGAAGAAACAAAACCAACCTATTGAGGTGCATTGCACCAAACAACCTTTACAGACAGAGGGGACCATGCTTGACAGAGGCTGCCTTGCAGAAGTAATAAACACAAATGATTGTATTAATAATTAGACAGGAAAAGACGGAGAAAGCAAGGTGACTCCAATCGATTTGGCAGGAGTTGGCAGAGACCTATTTGTTTTCAGATGGAAGATAATGACTGTGAAAAGGCTGATGTTCGGATGTTGATTAGTCCTATGAGGGTGACCTCTGTGGTTACCCCAGGCACCTAGACCCTCTCCAGAAAAAGAACTAGGTCATAGGGCACATCTAAATCTGCAGCTGCAAGGGAAATCATATCACAACTGTGGCTTGCATTCTTTCATTATTAGTCCTTCGATCGTGGTAGGATAAGGTTATCAATCAACATCTGATCTGGGAATAGTATGAGACACTGAGGCATAGAGACTAAGGAGAGGAGAGGAGGGGAGAGCAGGGGAGGGGAGGGGGAGGAGGAAGGAAGGAAGGAAGCAAGCAAGCAAGGAAGGAAGAGATGAATTGAAAAAAGAGATGATTGGACTGGTCTAAGAACAAGAGAAAATTTTCAGGCTTGGTTGTTGTTGTATGGTCAAAGGTAACAGAAGCAGATGTAGGTATGCATGGCATTAGAGTTGAAAAACATTGATCCTGGGGACAGCAGAGAGGTGATGCTAGAAGGGCTGAAATGGACTACCGTATCTACTCCTTTCTGTCCATATCAGGTTACAATGTGACCTCAAATACTTGTTCTGCAAGCAGCCAGTGAATAACAACTGGGTTTTGCAGAGGTAACAGATGCTAAGCTCTTTCTATAAATTCTGGCCTTTTTGGCCATCCATTTTCTTTTCATTAATCACAGAAGTTTGCAAGCTAGTCATGTGCGGAGAAGTGTTTTGTAGTCTGTGGCATATGAAGTCAATGCTCCAGGGATGTTACAGGACTTAGTGTCTGTTACTCTGTGGCCCGTACCCATCAGAGAATGGGGCTAATAAACCACGTGGTTCCCTATAATTTTTCCTCTCCAAGGGCTGAATATGGGTACAGAGGAAAATGAGCCATAATGGCCTTCCAAGTCACTCTATGAATCTCTTCATCCTCAGAGAAGTGGGGGACTCCTCAGCTCCCACCAACTCCCATTGCTGAGCAGCACCTAGCATCCCCCGTTCCCTTGTAGTTAGGTGCTGGTGGCCAGCTGAGGATTTTAGCAACAATTTTTGAAGTTAGGATTTTTGTACCTCGGTACTTACTCTGCTGACCTGCTTATTCATACTGGGAACTCTGTGGGAGAGTGCCCATCCTACCATGTGTGCACAGCAGAGAGAGAGCAGACCACAGTCCCAGCCAAGGCCCCCAGGCAGTACCGCTATGTGTAAATAAAAGGTTATTTCAAGTACCTAAAACTGTTGGTGTGGCGTATATCATTACCCTTTATCAAGTACTTACTAAATGCCGTAGCCTTTTAATACTATTTCTGGTGCTCCTGTGTCAATTTCTGCAGTGTTTTAGGGAACTGAGATTCATTATAGATACAGCTACAGTGACATTTGGTTTAATTAATTTCTCTGTTATGTCACAGCTTGAATGAGAATCAATCAGATATTACTAAAAAATGAGAGCATTATGCTTATTTCATACTTTGGAATGATCCTCAATTTGCTTATGAAACTATCTGGGAAGTAAATGCATAAAAGTAAAGTAGTTCCCTGCTCCTGACTGGGGTTGTTGGTTTGTTTGGGTTTTTTGGTTTTTTTTTTCATTTTCCTTATGGTAGAAGATGGTGTTGCTAAAGTAATAATGTTGCTAGTGGTAGGGCCTCCTTGCTCTGATTTTGAACAGCACCAGGTACTGTGGGATTCCTGTCTCAAGATGGGGTTCCTTGGGATTTCTGCTAAAAAACTACTGATTAATGATTTCTAGAGTGGAAAATCAGGTTCAGCTTTTCAGATGACTGACTTATCACAATTCCAACAAATCAGAGGTAAATATGAAAGCAACGCTGGCCAGTCCTAACAGTGCCTAAATCCAGAGCTCCATTTCTTTTGCTGCAGTATTTCCTACACCCATGCATATGGGGAATTGTCCAGTCCAATGACCTGCCCAAGCTAGGCAAGTCCAAATAGCCACAGTGACAGGGCTATAACTGGGAGTGGGGGCTACGAAGGCAACTAGTAAAAACAAGCCTGTAGAAGAAGGTTTCCCATCACAGTTGTTACTCCATCCTGCCTGTGACACTACATGAGCCAGCAAAAGCAACTGCTGAACAGCACAACCATATCTGTATTCAGCACATACACTGCAGTGAGGAGAGGTGAGTTTTGCATACTGCTATCTGGCTAAATCATGCCAAGAAAATTGTAGTGAAACACTGATCTGGTACTGCAGCCCTTTTCTCAATCCAGACTAGGCAGAATCCAGATAGAGGTGCCTTAGGGGATGGTAAAAGGTAGATTGCAGCACCTTACCCATCTGAGTCAACCTCTAGCTGACATCTAGAGTGCTGAGGCATTATTAAAAAATACAGCTAATCTACAGCAAAATTAGGCTTCACGCAAAATATGGTGGTGGTCATTATTTTCTTTTAGGACAGGGGCTGAGCTCACTTTTTCAGCAATATGTGAGAATGTAGAATGCCTAGGGAATGGGAAGCCTACCTTCAGTCCTTTTGGTCCCTGAAAAATCTGTAACCTGCAGGCTGGACTCTGGAGAGCAATTCAACAACCTAGGCACACAAAATAAATAAATAAAAAATGAGATTTACTGAGATTTGTAGACATACCTCTGTATTGCAATTACTGAAAAACTCAACTCTCAAGGGACACTTAGATGCTGGCCCCAGCATCTGTTTTACATTTTACCCAGTGACTTTTTAATACAGCAGTCAAAACACTAATATTTCCCTTTCCTTGCCATAGGCTGGCATATTCCTGCTCTGCAGTGATTTATTTGACAGCAAAAATTAGCAGGTAGATTCAAGTAGAAAAGTTTTAAATCCTAATGATAAATAACAAGTATTGCTTGGACGGGAAGTAATTAAGACTGTGATGATACGTTTAGCTCAGGAGGTGGGGAAAACAGAACTAACACCTAGTATTTGAAATCATTAAGCGCTGAAGTATTCTGCCAATTAATATCCTGCAGTGAAGGGAAAGCATAAAAAGCTTGCAAGATGATGAGTCATTTCTAGCTCAGACAAATCTTGTAATGAAGAATTTTGCATGCTTTCACAATCAGATTTCTTCTCACCTGAGACCCAGGTAATCACATCAGCTTTGATTTATGGTGAATTAAGATATCCTGGAGAGATAAATAACGCAAATCACTTCCAAGCCCATCTCTACTTGGACAACCAGTTCAGTTGCGAATGTTAAGTTACATCATCCCAAGAGCTAGATGATGTTGATGGATATTTTTAGGTGCTACATGGGTAGATTTTGGTGTGGTTCAGATCATGTTGACAAACTTATGTCACGGGCTGGGCTGGGCCAGTCCGACACTACTGCTAACATAAGCATAGCATTAAAAAAAAAAAAAAATTAAAAAAAAGTACAACAAAAGAAGGAAAAAAAGTTTCTTGCAGCATAAAAGCTTTGCAGTAAATAGCGAATTAATATATGCCATGTGGCAGTCATTTTACACCAAGGGGAGAGCAGCTTAAAACTTGGTTTGACTCAAACCCGATGTCTAGCTTAATGCTAAATACCTTGATTATTGTAAACACTTTTTCACACAGGAAAACATTTCCCTGCCTTAAAACTGCCTATTCCAAGTTTGCAAATAATTGTGAAGATTGCTGAAAAGGATTGCCTAGAATGAAATTTGTATGGAGTTCCTAAGCAGCACCGCAAAAGTGAGAAAGAGAAGTGCAGTAACCTGTATTTTAGATCACTGTTTAAGAAACAGGATTTTTTCCCCCCAGATTTACCCTGCCTTCCCGAAAGCAAATTAATTGAATGTATTATCATTAGGTTAATAGTACTATTCTTCAGTTTGTTCCATAGGCACTCGCATTCTGTGTCTGTTGAAAACCCAACTGTACTTTATTGGAATCTTTATATAGGATGTCTTTGCCTGGGGATCTTTGCTCAGGTCTTACATACAGCTGGGCGGTGCTCCTATGCATCCAGTCCCGCACATGCATGATTCATTAGTATTGTTTATTTTAAAATGCATGCAAAAACACTTCCTAAATACCTTATCTGTGTGGAAAGGACGATGCTACATGGCCATTTCTGCAATTGCAGAAGGGTTTGTTTACAACTGTCTTTTCTACATGTACTGGTCAAGACAACTGCCCATCGACCTTTTCCTAACATATTATCTGCTGGCATTACAGTCTCACAGCACTACAGTCTCTCTACAGCTACATGACCACCACTGAATCCCAAAAGATTAAATACAATTTAAGTGCTTTACTACTCCTTTCTATAAACATCCATAGATAATGTAAAAGCAGGGGTTTAGCTTGCTGAGGTCCCACAGTATTTAAGCAGAATGAGTGTAACATTTCACACTGTGTATATGTTTGCAACACACAGTTTTAAGCAATAAACTAACTGCCCTCTGTTTAACATAAAGCAAGATATAAGAAACTAATATTCTGAGGTTTTCTGGAGCTTTAAAATGTAGGGAGAGAAAAACAGCAAAAGGCATCACAAAATAAATTGTAATCAACAGATAATCCAAAAAACCTCACCTTAAACAGATTTTTAAGTTACTGCAGCAATCTAAAGGTTATATAAACTTCAGCTAAGCTTCTTAATATAGTATTTAAGCATTATGGAAATTTGATTTTTAACTTAATGTAGTACAAAAAGGATTTTGTCCTATGAAATATATGAATTAAATTTAAATGCTAAACAGATTGTTGGTTATTAAAGCCACCATAAAGTACAGATATATTGGTAGCTAACATGAGTCACCCAAACTGAAGACTCTGGGCACAGATTTCTTTCAAAATATCCATGCTTCTATGAAAAACAAAAATTAATTAAAAGTACATTAGCATGTTCCTGGAATAAAAATGCATTTTCTACTAAAATCGTTAACAGTAAAGTATTATATTCAGATAATGTAGAGTGCCATAGAGAGAAGGATATTACTGATTCTTCTCTGACCTACTGGGTTTAAGCTTTCCTTATTAACAAAAAAAAAAAAAAAAAAAAAAAAAAAAGTCAATAGAACATAGCCTCTCCACTACCCACCATATCATAAAGACTTTGTGAATAATTTAGTTTAAATAACTATCCACCAGTACATTGGAAGTAGAGATGTGTCTTTCTGATTTCAGAGGCCAGACCACATAGTAACCTGTTAGCAATCAGCTGGTCAGGAAGACCAATCTTTTAAGCTATTAATTAACAGAACAACTGTTTGTTGGTTTGTTTTTTACTGGTGATCAGTTGTTCAGGGGCATTCTTAGAGCTCATAATACAACCATTACACTTCTTTAAAGAGTATTTAAAAAAAATAAAGGAAGCCAAAACCAACTGCTTCCAAGAGAAAAGCAAAGTGTTTCAGAAGAGAGAAGGGGGTCACTGGTCACTACGCTGCAGGAAGATGTGTGATTTACTTTGATCACAGACCCTCATTAGGAGGAGCTTGGTGCAAATGTGGAGATGTTTCCTCCTGACAACCACCCACTTTCCAGTCCTAGTCCTCCAAAAACCGCCAGGCAAGGAGGATGGAGCGTCAGGAGCTGCAGACTAACATTGGCCTTGTTTTGCGCAACTTCCCAGTGTAATTTTCCTTTTTGATCTTATTTAGACTTCATTCTTAGAGGGATTTAATTACCTATGGTCATTGCCAATGGAAAGCATTTAAAGCTGTTATCACTGAAAATGTATTTATTAACCTTTATGGCCCTTCCCAATAGGTTTCCAGCTTCTACAGCAATTGAACTGTACAGAAAATCATAATTTTTAAAACCAGGATCTTTAAATCTGCACTTGATTTTTTTCAGCTGTGAAATGTTCCTGCCATAAAGACTTGTGTCATTTAAAAGGCCATCTACTTATGTAAAGAATCAGATTTCACTCTTTCCCAGTTTTGTGTTGCTAAAAATGCTGTTTGTTCCTTTGCAGCTCTTTCTGCAGAAATAGTCTTGTGCAAGTTGGGTAAACAATACATTTAATTGTCTTTGTGGTGCCGAGCAGAGCATAAAGTTGGTATGGGGTAGCATTTGTAGCCATTAAAACGGCTGCCTGGAAAATATTTCTGTGTTATTTTATGGTACATGTCTCCTCTCAAAATGTCATTTGGCTTTATGAGAATCCTGGGTTGTAACTTTTCAGGTAATGAATAAGAGACACAGCTCAGGGCTACTTTTCTCTTTTTCTTTTTGTTTGGGGGAGGGGTTAATACAGTTGCTTGAAATATGATGTGTTTGAGAGGACTTTATTTAAACCAACAGGGATGTGGCTAGTAAATCAGTGCTTCCAATTCTCAGTCACTACCTATGCAAGACACTATTTCAAATAAGTATCATGAGATGGGGTCAAGCCACAGAAACAAGTTACTATAAAGCAATCAGGTACGAATTTTTCATCTGTTAGTTACCTTGATATATCTGTTCTCATGCACAGTTTTTAATCAAAAAAGGTGTACCTTAATTTGGGGCAGGTTACCATGTTCTACAGGACCAGGACAAATTTGGCTTGAGTTTGCCTAAGGACTAGAACAAAGGCAAAGGGAGTTGAAGAGCTGTAAATCCACATCCTATAGAGCTTGTTCTGTGGAAAAAAAACCTCTGCTGTATAAAGCAAAATGAAACTGCAAGCCTAGACATGATTCTATCTGTATTCTTGGAAAGTCTGGACCTGGCTCAAGCATCCCTGCAGCACCCTTCAAAAAGCTTTAAAACTTCATCCAGACAAAAACTTTCTATTCACAACTTGCTTAGCTTTCTATAAGCTTCTAGGACTAAACAACAGCTTGAGTCATATTATCACCAGAGGCTCTGTACTGTTTAGTTGCAAGAGGATTCTGCTCCTTCTGAATACTTACACTCTTTGCTGAATTTGAGGGATACACATCAATGAACCAGAACACTGTTCCCAGTGCAACCAAGCAGTTCATACCTTTTTTATATATTCATCGTGGCTAACTGCTTTGGGCTTCTTCTGTGGAAAACAGAAGCTGAGAATTTTGTGTCTTGGGGCAAAAACTAAAATAAAAAAAACCCACTAATTCTTCATACCGGCAAGGAAGATGAAAATATTTTATATATTCAACTCTGAGTCATGCTGGTTAAAGAAGATTAGGAGCTGGAAAAGCAAAGAAAGCCCAAATAGATAACAAAAAAATAGACTAAATTATAACCATATGGTTAGTATATTCATCTTTAAAGAACTTGCTGATGGGTTTCTTTAGAAAATAGCTTTAAGAAGAAAGCAGGGTAGTCCTGACATGAGTTGCAGGTCTCTCTCCAAGCAGTCCAGAGCAGAAATGTTGGAGTAGCTGAAGCTTGGGTGATGGCAGCCCAAATGTCCTTCCCCTCCTACCCAAACATCTGAAAAAGAGTTGCATGAGGTTTAAGGACCTGTGTGAAGTGCAAGATTAGGACATTTACTGAGAAGAAAAGTGGAGTCCAGGAGCGGCTCTGCCAAAGCTCCTGTTTCCATGTGCCATCATGTCCACCTTTGCTTACGGAGTGAGACTTCCATACTTGCAGGCAGCTTTACAGCAGTGGCTTTACAGCTACTGCAAACTAAAGTACCTCAGACCAAACCAAAATAACAGGTTTTTCAAAAGTGTCCAATACTGTAAATCTTATGACATAGTACTGAATCCATTTCCAGTCTTGTCTATTATATTTTCGTTCCATTCTTCTGAAAAAGGAACACTAAGCTCCCTATAGCTCTCTGTGCAGGAAAAGAGTATGTTCTGTTTCCATGTGGCTGTTGCTGACACCTGATTTTTAACTCAGATTCCAGCACCATTTTCTTTATTTTAGCTTTTCCTTTTTTTTTTTTTTCTTTTTTCTTTTTTCCTGGGTAAACTAGCTTTTAGTCCTAACTTCCTTAATGCATTGGTAGTCCATCTTGCTTTAATTTACTATTTATTTGATTTTGGTAAATAGTACAGGGGAAGTTGTCTGAAATAATGTGAAAGAAGTTTTGAAAACAGTTGCAGTATTTAGTATGATAATTGAATTGTCTAGAGATGAGTCATAAGTAACAAAATGCAAGGCATAAATATTTGATGCTATCTTGTTTGGCTGAAACAGAGTCCTATTCCTTCAGGCCAAACCAAGTCAATAATTATGCCTTGTACCTTCTATTTTTATGTAGAGTTTTTTTGTTATTTGTTTAATATAATGAGATTATGTATCATGCTAAAAGGAGAACGTGGTTGTTATGAGCTTGCTCTAAAACCAGCTATTTTTGGTTATGATCTCAGAATTATTATTTTTCAAGTCAAAGTCAATTCACTGCCTGTTTAACATTATTACATTAATATCACCTGTAATATTTATGGAAAATAGTAATGAAGTAATAAATATGACTCTTTCGATATCAATCAGCCTTCACAAGGGATAATACAAGAAACATGTCTTATTTTCACAGTCAGGAGCCAAAATGAGAAGTTTCAAAAACAGTCTTAAGTGTATGCAAGATGAAATAAATGGAGGGAGAAACCCCAGCTCTGTGGTACACATATATAAATACCAAGGCTTCAGCTGAAGAGCAGGAAAGATAGAGTGTAAACAGAAGAAAATCATATATACATGGTCTATTTTAAGAACTCCTGACCAATGATCATTTTCCTACCCAGCAGACCTGTATCAGGAGCCTGCGGGAGCTGGGATTCCTGGAGCAGGACTGAGGGTCGTCGTTCCTCATGGCACATTCTACTCTAGGCAACCTTCACAGAAAGGCAGGGCAGTTCAAAGCATCCATGGTAAGTCACAAGCTAGCTCTTTGCAGCTCTGTCACCTTTGCTGACTCAGACCCCTTGGCACAGTGCATCAGCCCAAAGATGTTTTCTGCATCATAACTCTCTTCCAAAGCCAGGAGGACATCTCTTTTCATTACACTAGGTGATTGCAACCGCTTGTCATGTTAATTATAGGCACAGCCTTTACAATAAAACTCCAGCATGGTAAATATTAATGGTTACAAGTCTTGGGAAAGTTCAAGATGTAGATCATTTTTTCAATAATGTGTTTTCACATCCGTAGCTTAGTGCCGCCTCACAGTCTTCTCAGCGAACTTGAGTAACTAAGAGTGGCATTTATTGGGTACAGCCAGCTCTGTGGTCCATAGCTGGACTGTCTGTACCACTGCTCAGACATCCTTTCATCCACAGCCAGATTGTGTCTGGAGGCTTTCACGTGTTTCATACCCTGAAGCCTTCAGCCCTCCCAGGTCTAAGCCCCCAGGGCTGCACACAGCACAGGGGTACCCAAGGTGCTGGGGCTTTTAGCTGCCAGACCACAATTCACTAATGCTGTTAATGTGGGCTCAACACCAGCCCTACCATGGCACACAGGGGAATGGGGGCAGCTGCCCTGGAGTGAAGGAAGTCTTGGTGTTTTTTCCTCCTCGCTCCAAATGCAACCACCATTTGGAGTGCAACATGGCAGACTAGTTGAGCAAGGCATATCAACAGCAAAAAAGTAAGAGAAGAATATGAAAACTGCATATTCCAACTGCCTCATTACTTTATTGTTTTTCTTTTCTTTTGACAAGTGTTATTCTACTTACATCTGTTCAAGAAAAAACGCCACACATTGGTGCTATCAAAGACTTACAGCATTTTAAGAATCTTGAAAACAAATTTTAAATGTTTATAAGGCTACATCTTCAGTGGAATTTAACATCATGGAGCTGCTATGGATTTACATGAGGGATAGAAAATAGGAATACTTAATGAATTGTCAGGTCTCATTGTAATACCGAGACAGCTCTAGGCAGCCAGTCACTCTTCTTCCTACAGTACTCTGAGGCACGACTGTGTGAAGCCATAATAGAGGGTGCCACCAGGTCAATGCTGAACTATTTCCAGTTTATCCTCATCTTAATCCTTTACCCTCTGATACATATTTTCATTGTGCAAATTTTATGACCAAAGCCTGCAAGATCTAAGCTCCTTACATTTCTATAACAATTAGACTTCTCCTTTGCTGTGCTGCCTACCTTGGAGACATTAATTCAGCACAGATATTTTTTTGCCAATTTCTTAAGATGAAGCCCAACAGATGTAGCAATGATTAATTTTTCCTTTTTTAAAGAATGAGATATTTTCTTCTTTTAATTTTTGGCAGAGCTCAAAAAGCAAACAACAGAAAGGCATTCGATTTCAAACTAATAAAGGTATAACAAAAAGAATAATAAAATTCAAGGTTGCTGCAGTCCTGCTCTGGGGTTAACATTTTACTGTAAGCCAAGCTGATCACACACAAGAACTGCAATGTGTGACAGCAGAAAATACGTCCAACAGATGAGGTCATCTACTTTCAAGCCAACAAAAAGATTTAACTAGAAATAAAAGCATTTCTTTACCTCATGATGGAAGTGTGTGTTTATGGAACTGAGAAATTAGGTTGCAGTTTCAGCTTCTCATGTGATGTGCAGAGGTTTCTATTGCATTTACATCCGTTGCTTGCAGGACATACATCTAGTTCCAAGCTGAGGCCATTGCATTACCATGTTCTCTGTGGTGACTCCCTGTTGGAAATGAGCCTACATCACTTTATGCTTCATGAAATTTTTGTACTTCTTGGAAATTTTTAAACTTCAAAGTTCTGGAAAGCATTATTACAGCAAACCACAGTGATAAGGATAGATTTAAGGAAAGATAGTGCTGTAACTCTTTTTTTCTATCCTTAGAAGCCAAATATTTCTCAGTGTGCATATGCAGCTCATGAGAATTAACGCTGGCATATATAATAATTCAAATTATTCAGGGGTGGTCTAACAACTTCCCATTGGACTAGCCTCTAAATTTGCAGTAATTGCCAGAGACCCATGGTTTTTATAGTATTAATACACATGTACTTGCAAGACCTTGGTATGGGGTAGCTGGTCTTTCAGATGAAATTAAGGAGCACTTGACTGATATGAATCTGCCAAGAGGGGTTAATGGTTTCATTATAGAGTAATACCTCCCTCTTGCAAGGATGTACACATGCACACACTCCCCCCGATCACACACCCATCCCCACACCCTCCCACTCTTTAGAATCGAAGCCCCTGTACTGGATGTTTTAGAAACACAATGATCAACAAGACTAATTTCACATATTTGCAACATTTTGGGGAGGTATTGCATGAAAATAGCAAGTTAAACCCTGCACTTCTAAACTTAATGCACAACTTTTCCAGCAATGAATAGACAAAATGATTTTGTGAAAACAGTTTAGGAGATTATTTGCATTAAGCAATTCTGAGCATGTTCATGTAGTTTACTACTAACATCAATTACAGTGAATAATATATTGAAATGCTTGGAAAAGTTTCCACATGGAAAGTATTTTGCAGAATTGTTGTACAGACATACAACATGAAAATTATTTGGCTTGTGTCTTCCAGGAGACTGTGACAGACTTCATTTATGCTAGCTGCAAATGTCAGGGTTTGAGCCTTAGACCTAGACTTTCTTTCTAACCACTGGGAAAGACTTAAACTTATAGTGTTAAATCCTACCTTGGGCAGAAATGAATTGTGCTCTGGAAGTGTCCATTTCTCTCCACCACATAATCACAACCTATGCTCTGATACATCCATATATATTACAGACATGAATTGTTCAATGAGATGAATCACATTCTGCAAATCAGGAGATTACTACAGCAACGCTCATGCAACTTATCTCTTTGTACTACTAAATCAATAAATATTTACAACTCAAATTAGTATTAATATTATTTCTTTTATTCTTAAATTATGCATTAATATTATATTAACGAACATTTATATTGTTGCTGATATTGATAATGCTAATCATTAATATTTATTAACTTAATACATATGTACTACTTAAGTAATATAAAATATGTATGTGGGAACAGTCCCTAGATCTTCTAAGTTTCTTAACTCCTAAAGGATTCCCCTAAAGGGAAATTTATTGCTAGCTATTTTACTAACCTGAGATCACAGATTAATTGCCCCATATCAGAGCTATCCACAGCAGGAGTCACAACTTTGATAAGAGACCCAATATATGCGACTGAGGGATGATGAAACCAAGACTGCAGCCTTTGACAGTGCTGGGATCTAACATTCTAAATAGGAAAGCCAGGATGCATAAACTTCACAGAGGTAAAAGGGAAAATAATAAACTTATTTCATCTAGTTATTATCCACAGAAACAGCATTTGGAGAAAGCACGCTACTGTTGTAAGATGAAGAGCTCTGTTATGTGAATACCAAGCAATGTGACGACAGCTTAAAATAAATTAATAAAATAGTTTGACTGGCAGCAGAATATAAGGCAAACTAGTTCAGATAAAATGTTATATACTGATCTACATGATGCCATAAAAGGTCAAGCGTCCTCGATTCCAATGTTCAAGAATCATTACATATATACAAAATATTCCAGAATCAGGAACGTACTATTGTACTTGGCCATCTGCAGTATTATAAACATTAACTCTCCTCGTTTTGCTGAAACAAATTAAAAGAGATTAAAGTAATTGGAAAGACATTTTTATAACTTGAATGCTGGCACACTGGATGTTATCAAGATAAATGCTCTGTTCAGCTTTAGTTCTCTCTGTTCTGTCCACTGATTGCCTTGAGCAGAGAGAAAACATTACAAGATATCCAAGTGGTAATTGGCAAATTTATCTGGAGTGAAAAATGCACTGGAGTTCAAAGGAGAAATCAACCCCCAGTCCTTCTACCCTCACTCTTGTCAGGCCTCCCATGAATATCAATGTGCAAATGAGCACCAGTCAATGCTGCCCGCCTGGGTAGGTGCACTGCAGCAAAGTGCCAAGTTACATTGATTCTCAATGGGGTTAAGTAAAGTTGAGGGAGTTCAATATCTCTTGGCACCAACACCTTCAAATGAGAAATGAAGACCTTTCTTTCCAGTCCACATTGCCACGTACCTATTTTCAGACCCATTCTTGTGGTTTGCTCAAATAATTGCTACGATTAAGTACACAAATTGGGAAACTGCAGACAAAAATCCAGCTTCAGGATCTCAGTTGTATTTATACTCACCACTAAGAATGACTCATCTTCAGGATGGAGAAACAACAAGACTAAAGAAACAGACCCATTTAAAGAAAAAACCTACAGTTCAGCTGGTGGTTGCAAGAAGTAAGGAGGTAGGTTAAGCTTTACCCTGCAAAATAAAAATAGGGTTTGTTCCTTCTTTGTATCTGAAAGGAATTAACAAGTTTGGAGTATTTCTATAGAGCAAAAATAAAGTTTGGAGTTTCAAACAGCAATGAAACCTCAAACTGGGACAATCTTGGAAATCTTAGGCTGCAGATCCTTTTCTGAGAAGGCTTCTATTAGCAGAGCTACCTATTGCCATGAATCAGCACATGGTGATTATCCCTGAAGCAAAACTCCCTCTTTTGGTTTACTGATGGGAAGCATAACCATTGTTCCAGACAACAATTAAGAGGTTGTCTCTAAATGTGGATACAAAAGCAAGAGTCAACTATCAGTGTTCTTTGCAAATGCTGCTAGATAAACATCATTACTGTTCCAATAGTGTTACAGGGGAAAAAAAGTAAGTAAGTTCCCCTGGAAACTTTCACAACCATTGACATTCCCATTAGGGGTCAGGGTGGACACAAGGAGAAGGATGTCTTGGACTGATACCTCAGGCTGTTGATGTCTAGGACTGCAGAGATTATTCTTAAGAAAAATGATGCCTGAGATCACCTGGCTGGCTAGTTTGCCTTGCTTTCTAGGGGGTATCAGGAAGAGGGAACCTTAAAAGATGCAAGAGGTCCATAACTTCTCTGGTTAGAAGCAAGGGAACATGATACTGCCTTGGAAAATGTCATGGAGAGGACCAGCAGTTTAGTTACTAGCATTCTGCCCTGAAGCCACTGAAATGATGTCAGAAATAACTGATTTCTCTGACAAAAATAAAGTAGGAGCCAAAATATACCAGTAAAGCAGGCAAATGCAAATGCTGGGGACAGAACTAAAAAAGAAAACTAAACGTTTTTCACTCTAGGCTATTCATGTTATAAATAGTAATCTTTAATTGTTTCAGTCAGCACCAAGAATAAATTGTTTAGTGGCTTGTTATACTTTTTTAAATTCAATTTTAAGAACAGAGACACAAATATAACATGGCAGATTTGGTCTTAAAACTGTGTGAGGAAAAAGAGTTTCCTCACTGACTCTGAAGTTTTCTAAAACTAGGAAGTATCTTTTCCCACCAAACTCTATTATTAAATGGGAAAACCTGGATGGCTGTATGAGGTTTGTACAAACAAATTATTTATTTGTTTCAGTGGTGGAAAAAATGATGCAGACATAGAAGCAGAGTGGCCCCTTGTTAAAGGAGAAACGTGGGCTCCATGGTGTCCTTCAGATCTCTTAGCTATGTTCCAGCAGCTTGGCAAGACCCGAAGCATTTGAAGAAGACACATCACTGGTAGATCTTCATAAGGCCTCTCTTGGAGACCTTACAAAATTCCCATCTCACCTCTCAGTGGTCTTAAGATTACCTTAGAAGCATATCTGATCCTGCAATGACACAACTGTAGCATGGATTGGAGGAGCTAGGATCCTAGCCTAATATGATACTAACCACCGTTATCCTAGCCATGGAGGTTGCTGCTCGATTTCAATGAGCTCTCAAGGCATTTATGCAGGTATGTGTTGAACTTTTATAGCCTGGAGCAACCAGCTTGTTGCTCTACCAACTGCACCACTAGATCTCCAATAACTAATGTGAAAGCTAGCATAGGTAGCTATGTCCATTACTCCACTAATATAGATGAAGCTGCACCTTCAGTGTGAGGTAAGGATTTGAATTCACAGATAGGAGGCTGAGCTCTCTAATCCTCTGTGGTGTGTTGATTTACTGTGGGCCTTAACTCTGGAATGAGTCTGCTGGATGTTCAGGTGGACAAAGCCACAACAGGGCAGGTGTGACAAAGCTAGTACAGGCAGAGACCAGCACTCTCTTCAGATCCAGCTTCATGAAGTCCTCTTCCTTCACTCGCAACAGTCCTCTGCGGAGGAATCCAATCCTTCCTGCTTCCTTCCTTCAGCTGCCTAATAACTGGAGCATCCCCACAGAGTCACTGAGCCCTGTCTTTACCCTTCTGAGTCCCGGTGGTAAGTGCCTCTGCCCTCATCTCAGTGTCTGCTCCTGCCTCTCCTCACTGCAACCCATATTGCACATTAAGTCTGCCAGCATTTCTGCTCAGTAAGGTATAATTCAGGAGCAGAAAGAAAGATAATGCAGCATATATTAAAGACAATCCCGTTTTCACTGGAAGATAATGGGAAAACAATTGTTCTTCACAGACCAGACTGAATAGGAGCAGATAATTAACAGGTCAGTCTGTTAGCAAAATGCAGATAAACAACCTGTCTACCCACATATTTCGGCTTTTAAGTCTCCCTTGTGATTTAGGTGGAGACATGTTTTACAGAAGAATGCACAGATAGAAATATATATTGGTAACAAAGGATACTGATTAAATACCAAAGAGGTGCTATTACCTTTGAGGAGCACATTGCCATGGTTGGAATGCTGCATTCAGTTGACATTCATAATTTAACAATCAGGAAAGTCACACAAATGGTTCAAGGTGAGGAAAGCATGCCCTAAATGGAGACGGTGTTTAATCCAGTAGTTCAATTAGTGGGAAGGTTAGGAGAAGAAATAATTCCCTTTAAGGGCGGGCCCGGCTAGGAGCCAGTTGGTGTTGGCTCCATCGGGCATGGGAGAACCTTCTGGCTCCTACTCACAGAATCTGCCCCTGCATCTACACCCCCCACCCCCAAACTTTGCCATGCAGATGCAGTACACCAATTAAAACATTCATCCCACTGATTTGGGATCTTCAAGTTGAGACTGAATTACGAAAAAAGGTCACTGAAAATAATTGTTTTACATTGAGTTTGAGACCCTTCCAGCACACATCTCAGCTTAAGCCTAACACTGCTCAATCAATACTGAGTCAAAGAGTCATTACTTCAATCCGTATTTTTAAATTATCTCAGCTATAAGCTAAGTTCTTTAGAGGATGGAACAAAACATGCTTGCATCACCATTAAAATGCTCAGGGTACTTTCTGTTGAACATTAAGATAATTATAATAATAAATATTATTGTTTCAGAATTTTGTATCTCCTCGGTGAGTTGAGCAGGATTTAAATTCCCCTTGGTACAAAATTGGGCAGACATATTCGTGTATGTGTGATTTGCTTTGGCTTGGCTTCCTTGTCTGCAGCTGGAGACAGGGTAGAGAACAGTGCAGGTCAGCATGCACCAAAGTAGACAGAGAACATATATTCTTAGAGACTTTACATGTCTGTGTTCACAGCATACACCAGGCTGGTGTTCAAGAAGAAATCACAGGAATTTCTTCCGTCCACCCTTTGCACCTTTTTTCTTTGCTCAGATCTTGCTAGCATTCCCCAGCTACTCCTTTTCAGCAGCAGCTCTGGCTTTCCCTGCACATGCAGCATGTTAAAGGTAAGCCTTCTGAGAAATGAAGATCATCTTGCTCTTAAGCTATCATACTAATAGGATGCTCATATCATGGCACATAGTACACATATGCAAACTTGCTTTTTTTTCAGACTAGCCAGACGAGGCCAGGCCTTAATCCCACTTGTACAGGACTTCTGTAATCAAATTAGCATAACCTGAGTACATTGCTACACAGTCTGGTGTGGAGCTGGCTTGTATCCTGCTAACTGGAAAGCAATTTTACACCTGCCTGACATCTATTCTCTATACATAGAGACATCCAGGTAGGTTTTAATAACCAGCCCCAGCCTTTCATGAAGTTCAAGGCCAGGGGAGACCATGACATTTATTCTGACCTCCTTTATATTACAAGTCCTAAAACAAGGATGCCAAGTTAGTAGATACATTTGACCTTCATCTCCCTATGTTTCAGTGTCTCATCTGCAAAACAAGTCCAGTAATAAGAGATCCTGTGTTCACCTCGGTTAGGTGATGTGAAAATGAAATACACCCGTATTCAGAAGGCAGAGCACTGTATCAATAAGGCTTACAGTAAAATACAGGAGAAAGTTAATGACTTTGAACCATGTGTTGTACATAAGGCAGGAGGATCACTTATGGTGGAAGGAGGAAGATAAATAATGAATAACTTTTCTTTTAGGGAGTGTAGTCCAACCAAGGCCATGAAGGAGGTACAGCTCCTGTAAAAAGAAAAGCAAGATGTGGTTCTCTAACCTCAAAACTCAGGCACATAACGGATGCCAGAATTAGATGACCAGGGAAACCTCCCTTTGACTTTTTCCAATTGCAAATTTGCATCTACAATGGTGTTCTTTGAAAAGTAAGAGAAGGAGAGTGTTGTGTCCATGTGCTATTATGCAAAGACTGCTCTTGTTTGACTGGGTTTCTTCCCTTTCCCACAGCTGTCATGCCTGTGGGTATTAATGGCTTTTCTAGAATGGTTTTCAATCCCCTTGTGATTTTCAGGTCAGATCCTGCATCTCTTTCCAGTGTATATACAGAGCTGCATCTATTCTTAGTCATACAGGGAACATAAGTTTGATTTGCATGAAAAATTTGTTACAGATTATATTAATGATCATCCAATCAACATCAGCTTTGAGTCAGATTAACATCTAACATCATGATTAGGTTTTGCAGCTATGTAAATGATTTACCCAATAAAGTTTATACTATCCTAAATAGCTATTCCTGTTGAATTTCAGTTAGTTTTGGCAATTCTCTAATACTGCAAGAAAAAGAAAGTCCACCCCTGTGGGCACCTCTGCGGTGCCTAAACATTTCAAACCAGTAGGGAATTAATGTTTGCACATGACAGCAGTCTCCTTGCCATTTTGCCTAATCTCAGAGACACCACTGAATGTCTCAGGCAGTGGTTCTGGTGTTCTTTCAGTTCTTCCTGTTGGGATTTCAGCACAAAACAGGGAGAAGAGCCAGTATCTCCAAGGACTTTGGTTTCCCTCCAGGACTCTTCCCTTGCCCGACTGGAACATATGTTACTAAATTGTGAGTGGGTTGCTGAAAGTATGTGTCACTGTTCCTTTAGTTCATGCACATCCGCAATGCAGATGATTTTTACATAAAATAGCTCTTCTAGGCTACAGATTTGGTACTTAATGCCTTGGTGGGTTAACTCATGAGCAAAAACCATTGGATGTGTCTCCTTATTTAAAACATTTATGTCAGACTAGCTGCAATAGTTATACAACTAACATATTTAGTGTATTTGTCATTAATTTTCAAATAGTATTCTTCTCTGTGAAGAAAAATATCTGAGTAAGTGCCAATTAACTCCAAAGGAAATTTTGGATTTAACTCTATCCTTAGTGACTAGAGAACTTAGAGACTAAAGAACAGCTTTAAATCCACTAAACATTCAGTATTTGAGGGTACAGCCTTGCACTGCCTCAGATCAATTACCAGCATGAACGTGCTTTTTTAACATTTTAAAAACCTTTAAACCTATAGACTAATGAGAATTTCACTGTTGTTTCACTGGAAAATAAAAGAAGAAGAAAAAAAAAAAAAGATGCATAGCTACCATGGAAGTGAAACACTTGTGTCACAACAGAAGATACAGGCAAGATGTGAAGATGAATCTGTATCTGCCATTTAAATATGTGCTGGGTATATATGTCTGTAGGTGAAATACACAAAGACCCAAATTTGAATTTTCATATTGCAGAAAAGAATACTCCTCTAAAAACCAACCAAAATATGCCATCAGTTCTTTAATGAACACAAAAAGAAAGATACTTGAAATTCCTGACATTTCTGGATAACAGCACTGTCCCAAAGTAGTAGGCTATAAGGCTTAATCAACCTTACCATGGTGAGACACACTGGAGGGCAGAGACATCTCTGATACACAGAGTAAAGTGTTGCCATTAGGATTTTTACCTGGGACATGGGAATCCTACATTCTCAATCATTGTTTTTCTGTAGAGCATCTGAAAAGTTAAAAAGCACCAGTCTTATTACTTTCTTCAAACCAATAGAGAAAACCAACGCTCTTATGTCTTCCAGAGCTATTGCCATGATAAATGTTTTTAAAGTTGCACAGTAATTTTGCAATAAATATTCCCTACAGTGACTTCAGACAAATCTGCTAACTACAAGGGTAGCTGAACAACTGCAGGAGAACAATTCATAACAAATATACTTGCTCAGCCAGAGTTCACTTTAAAAATTTAGCCATAAACCAAAAGTCATCATAAAACTTGTTCCTGAAATTTATCTTTGTAAAGAAGACAGAAGACATTCTTCAGACAGCCAAAAAATGTTTAGCCCAAAAAGTGGGTATCCGCCTTTTTATAGACAGAAATAAATGGTCAGAAGGTGTATTAATTTATTCTCATCTCCTTTATTTTCAAAAATGAATCTGATGCAACAGATGCAGAACATTTTAAAAAACCCCACTATATAGCTCTTTTTCTCAAGTGTGCTTCAGCACCAGATTCTCACTTGTCTCATAAAATGAACATTTTCACTCAAGTGCTCTTCAAATTATTTTATTAACCAGAAAGTTTTTCTGACTGTGTTGATTTCCAGTGCAAAGACAATTGGGATTTCTTCAGTAACCCAAAAGTGAGCTTCTGTGCGATGGGTGATTTTGTTCCAAAATTCAGAGGTGGAAAAGATTAGAGACTGCTTCGTCTAGAAAGACAAGATTCCGGGAAGTCAAGATAAGTCTTCAAAATATTTTTAACTGCTTGTACAAAAAGAAATTTTTTTTTTCATTTTTTCCTTTTTATTTACTGTAGCTAAAATAAAAATAAATGTCAGCCTACTCAGCACAAAGTATCTGAGCCAGATTAAGGTCGAGAGCACATTTCAGGCAAACATCACTGAATTATTCAGACCTCCTGATTGTGAATTCATGGAGAATAGTTATGCAAAGAATCCAACCCTTCACTTGCCTCTTCTATGCAATGCATCTGTCCGACAGTTGGTCAGCCTGTTGGAGAAGCTGGACCTGCTGCTTGTGAAATCAGCTGCTATCCCAACAAACAGCCACCTAAAAAGTGACAAAAACTACTGGGTCAGGTCATCCTGTGCAATTTAACCCTGCGAGGACATACACATTTTCAACCTTCACCTGGAGGACTTGAGCATTTTCCAACGTTCCTTTAAGCCATTTCCTAGTGTGACTATACTGGCCTAATTCTGGCTGAGTGCTGCAGCCCCGATGCATAGATACTGTGACAGTAACAAACTTTGAGGCATAGACCCAGTGAGCAGCAGATGGTTCCACTGATTTTACTACAGCATCTTTTGCTTGCAGTAGGAATCCTAAAACTAATTTTAATATGTCCTCAAACACACTCAAGTGAACGGTTTCTCTCATTTCTCTTCTTTTCGGTGGTAAGTTACTGTCCTCCCACAAGGACACAGACCCTGTGAGGAGACTAATTGGCAATCAGAGAAGAGGTGGTGCATCTGGAGACTGACAAGTTCTTCCCTTAAAGTGCTGGGCTGACCGTGGCTGGGTGCCGGGTGCCCCCCCAGCCGCTCGGTCCCTCCCTCCTCAGCTGGGCCGGGCAGAGAAAATGCACCGACAGGCTGGGGGTGAGGGCAGGGGGAGATCGCTCAGCGGGTGCCCTCACGGCCAGCACCGGCCCCGCTCGGGGACACCGGCGGCACCGATTGCCAGCCAGCCCGGAGCGGGGCAGGAGAAACAACCCCCGGTCCCGCCACCCCTTCCCCGATCCTTCCTCCCAGGCTCAACTTCATCCCAAAGTCTCTGCCTCCTCCCCCTGAGCAGTGCCCAGGACAGGCAATGCGGCTGTGTCGGTCCCTCACACGCTGCTGCTGCCGCTGCCGCCCCCTCACACTCTTCCCCCCTCCAGCATGGGGCCTTCCCACAGGAGAGAGTCCTCCATGAGCTGCTCCGCCATGAGCCCTTCCCACGGGCTGCGGGTGGGGATCAGTTCCAGCGCGGACCTCCCCGGGCCGGGCCAGGGGGCACCAGCGTGGCCGCTGGGCTGGGCCGTGGCCAGCGGCGGGCCCGGCTGGGAGCCGGCTGGCGTTGGCGCCATCGGGCACGGGGGAACCTGCTGGCACCTGCTCACAGGAGCCGCCCGGCAGCCCGCAACGACAGGCCCCGACACGCAGGCACCATACAACAGCTGGTGAGTCGACAGTCAGGGTTACACCACAAGCTCAACACTGAGTTGACTGAATCATACCCTGGAATGAAGTACTTGCTCTGCAAGGGAGAGTAACAAGAGGTGGTTTGCATTTGAATCCTGCTGTTGTAATCTTTTACTTTTTTTTTTTAATTATTTCAGATGATCTTAATTTTCTAATTCATATTCTAATAAAAGTGGTTGGGGTTCTTTTACTTTACAACCTTATTGATATTTGTGGGTGTTACTTACAGTGAAGGAAAATGTCCAAGCAAGTCCCATTGCCTATTCAGAGGAATTAAATGCTGAGTAAATGGTGCCTAAGGAAGTTTTGACACCACCATGACAGTGGTGAAACACTACAATAGGTACTGGGAGAACCTCCATCCTTGAAGATCCTCAAAATGCAAGTAGGCATCACCCTGCGCAACCAACGGTAATATATGAAATTTACCCCGTGTTGAGCAGGTGGAACTAGAGAGCTCCAGAGATCCTTCCCACCCAAACTCATGCAATTATTCAGTACGAAGTCGAGCTCACCTGGCCTCCAAGACAAGCCTGGTGCCAGCTTCCCTTTTGAGAAGGACCTTTAAATTGCCTGAGGTGCTGGTGAGCAGCTGTTTGCGCCAGCCTGGGAGCAGAGCAGAGAGCAGAGGGTGATGGACATGCACAGCCCACATGTCAGAAAAGCTTTCGCAAAATGCTGTGGGGCAGGGCAGTTGTCATCACCTGCTCACCCTTGCAGCTCCCCTCCAGGCACAGGAGTAAGATAGAATTTCTGCCTTGGGAGGGCACACAGAGTCAAAACACATTAGTCAAACCTCTAGAAAGCACATTTTATCCAAGCACTTTGTCATCTTTGTGATTCGTTGCCCCAAGCCTGTTTTTAATGTCACCTCTAGGATCTCATTAAAAATAGACCTCTTCAATGCCTGGGCTAGGTCTCTTCAGAGCTATATGTAGCATCAAGCACTCTTTTGAATGTTATATTAATATCCCTATCAGAGTCGGATTGAAAAGTTAATAAATCGAATACATTGTCCTCTGTGTAACAGAAGGGGACTAAATGCAGCATCCATTTAAAGCAAATCATGATGTGTGATCTGAAAACATGCAACATTAAGCATAGTCATATTTTAAATCACAAGAATCACTTTTGCAGGACTAGAGAGGTTATAAACCATTTATGTTTGTATTCCAGGAGTCCTTACAAAGCCTTGTTTTGAAAGCTTTATATTAACTTGTAAAATCAGCTCAGGAAAAAACTGTTTTGTCATTGTCACTACAATGGTGGCACCGCTTGTCTGCCTTTGTGCTTTGTTCTGTTTATAGTGAGAAACAAAAGTCCCAAGTCCTTTCTACCTAGCTGGGGTGCAAACTTGTCAAATGGGAATGATAATAACTCTGAAAACTAAAAAGCTCTGGAAGAAAAACCCAGGAATTTCCCTCTGACAAAGGAGGTCGTTACCCTGCCCACAGTTCCCTTTCAGCTGTGATGACTTGCCTTGAATCCCCCAAGTGAAGGCTTCCCAATTGCCCTTCGATGCCAGCAAATTTTGAATACCAGCAGAGGGTTATTCAGCAATTCTGAGCTTGTACATTATTTTTTTTTAATCAGTGTACCAAAAAAGGAAGCTGACACACAGCTGTGAAGTGGGCTATTTGTGGTTACTGGCAATATTTTTTAGTGTTTTGCCTTGGATTCTTACAACATTAACCAACTTTGGTGGTTATGTACAAATCTATGTACAATTTTTAATTGATTCATGTTCCTCATTGTCACCTTAGCAAATTTTGAAGACAAGGTCAAAGCTATTTTATTATCATTATGTTCAGCCTCCAATATCTTCCAAGTGTTCAGAGTTGTCATGGGAGAGAAGAGCTAAAACATTATTCTAAAAGATTTGTAAAATTGCTTAAGAAAGCAAACAGCAAGATTTATTCTTCATATCACAAAATATTTCTTTTTATCCACTGGTGTCCTGGAGGACAGGAAGAAGTTCCTGGAGGAGAGGCTGTCTTCACTGGGCACAGCTAGTGGGAACCTTTTTAACTTTGTTCTTTTGAAATACCCAAACCCCTTATAGACAAGGTCAAAGCACACAAATCCACTTATTTTTCACATTCTCCTCTGTAGCAAACAGCATTAAAAATTGCATTAGTTCTATCTCCTTAGTAGCTTTGCCTCTGGAAGTAATATTAAAAACTATAACCCCCTTTCAGCTTTGCCTTTCATCAATTGTATTAGTCTGTAAGTTCATAACCAAAAGTGTCACTCTAGTTGGCATTAAGGCTTCATGCCCATGTCTCCAGTAAAGCTGACATCAAGCCTAAGGGAGAGTTTAATGATGCCCCGGCCTGGGGCAGATGAGGGACACGTGGATGTTTTCTGCATTTGAATGAGGACCCTAATCGGGCAGCCTTGGAAGAAGGACCTTTTTGAAGTGCTAGCCTTTGGAACTGGCAGATGAAGTTAATCAGACAGATTTGCAGAGTCCCGTATCAGCACGGACATTCTCTGCAATATCACTAGCAAAAATATCTCCCACTCAGCACTGAGCTTGGCACTGGGCAGTGGGAAATGGCCTTGAGGGCCAGAGAAAATCTGGCAAATTTTCTGATAACAAAAAAATATATATGCAAACAACTCAGGTTTGTTGATTCTGCAGTATTCCACCTGGAACCTCTTAGTTTCAAATGAACATCATTACAGTCTCCTTCTTTCCTTTTCTTTTTTCCTCCTTCTAAGTTGAGGAACTTTGCATTTGGATGAATTTGGAACTGGACTTTAAGCTGGGGAACTGGCTATTTACAGCATTTAAATCTCTGTGTCCAGCATGCCAGACTGACTGTCACAGAAATAGGGACCTCCCCTTCCCAAACCCATTCAGCTGGCAAGATACAGCACTGAGGGAAGACAATCCTGAAGCAAAGGTACCTTTTCCTAATGAGGATAAAAGTCACTGCTTAGCACTGGAGAAAACAGCAGCATTTTAATAGAATCTTATACTGGTAAAAGGGTTTCAAAGGAAGCTGGCCTGAGGCTGGAAGGAAGGAGATTGGACAACAAATTGAAGGTAAACCAGCCTGAAAGCAGGAACTCTGTTACTTCCAAAAAAATTTCCCTGGAGAATTTCAAGTATTCTTTGGTTTTATTCTATGTCAATTTTTAAAAGCAAAATTTATACACGAACTAGAGACTGCCTTCAGCTCCTGATTCAGACACACAGCCCATACATAGAAGGCTGCCCTGTTTTACTAAAAGAAGAACACAGGCATCCTGCTCACATACATGGGGACACCAGCTCTGTGTCCCCAAGCCATTCACCGTGACTATGGACATCTTTTACAATATAATACAGCTACAGGTTGTAGTTCAGAGTTTGCTGTTCTCGTAGCAGCAAACCTGTCTATAACGATGTAGACACTGGAGTGCCATGTGTAAATCACTCATGCAGTCGTTGGCCGGCTCCACATCAGGCACTTTCATGTGAGGAAAGGGGACTATTTTACAGCCCCAGAGACTCTTCTTTTTGCCCTATAACTGCTGCAGCATCATAAAAGCTGAAGATCACAAAGCCTTCTGGCTTATGGATGAGCAGATATGCAGCCAGGACACATCTGTTAAAGCTACTGAATGCCCTCGAAGCTTTGCTGAAGGCTGCACAGGAAAGATCAGGAAGGAGGTGATAGTAGTACCACATTAAAGAAGAACCTCTGGTTACTGAAATGTTCGCAGTACATTAAAGTTCCCCAAAGCTACATAGAGATACCTCTCACTGATGGACACATGCTACTGATGCACTTAGGGGAGGACTAGAGTGCCATTTCTTAAGTTGTGTCTATACATAGGATAATGGAAAATATATTAAATGGACAGAATGGAGCTTTATTTAAAAAAAAAAAAAAAAGAAAGAAAGAAAAAAAAATCAAAAGATGGCTGCATTTCTTTGAGCCAGGTCCACATGACCCATGTAGACAGTCTCCATGGTAAGACAGTGTACTGGGAAAAGTGCAAAGGTTCTCCCTGACCTTTTACAGCCTTCTTCTTCCCCATCTTTTAATCTCAGGCTCCAAACATCTTCCCATTCTCCCATTTCCCACTTAGATACACACTTTCTTCTGTATTTGACTACCACGGATATTCATCTTCAGTCTTCTCTTGCTTAAAACAAAATGGTTCAGTTCTTTCCAGCTTTCCTCATTGGGCATGTTTTTTTAGGAACTACTCTTTACAAAAGTAATTTTTTCAAAGATAAATGTTTCTGAATGTGTATTTTCTCTGTAGACACCGACATAGCAACACAGACCATAACCTGTTAATACTTCCTTCTCTTCAGAAACTGTTCTGTAAAATTCATGGCTCACCAGAGACCTTCCTAAGCCAGACAACCATCTGAGGAAAAAATTGCTTACGATTGCTATGTCATGAAGTCCCCACAAGAACAAAGAACATTTCCTGGCTAATAATGTTTTCTCATGAGACCAAGCATAGCTCAATTCTCTGAAACCATGGAAAAGGCACTAAATTAAGCCTGAACACTGAAGGGAGTATATCTGAAAGTGACTGGAGGAGGAAAGGAAGAGGCAGTGCTAATGGGCTGATCAACAGATGTTTTATGAAGAGCTATCACCTCTTAAATCACAGTATATGACTACTTATTTAAGCTTCACAGTTCTAGAGGTGTACTGAAATCTGTCATCTTTACTCATGGTTGGCTGGATACTGAACATTATTTTGGTGATACTGACACGGCTCCCCTGGACTTGATTTCAAAGGAGTTTCATAACTTGGTCTGAAATGCAGAAAAGACCCCAGAATGGCAACAACACTGCGTACTTCTCTCTAGTTTTGCATTACTGATTTTCCACTATGTTCTTTTTCTAACTGAAAAGAGACTAAGTCGTCTGTCTTTTTAATATATGTTCTTTGCATTCACTTAAGGAAGGAAATACCATCAGCTATAACTTACCAGCTCTTTCTCAGCTGCCTGCTTCTCAGTCAGGTTCTTATTTCTTGCCTTATTAACCTTTAACCTTAAGATAAAAGGGCTTAATGATCTATTTGTTTATTTGTTTACAGGAGATGAATGATTTCTGAACCTGGTTTTGTAATCTCTGTAAACTCCATGGTGGAAAAAGAGAGATTAATATTAGCATCCTTATAAAAATTGGGGATCTTCACGAGGAAAAATCCTCAGCTTAGCAGTATTTCTCT
This sequence comes from Falco naumanni, assembly GCF_017639655.2. Lineage (NCBI taxonomy): Eukaryota > Metazoa > Chordata > Aves > Falconiformes > Falconidae > Falco > Falco naumanni. The sequence continues at coordinate 41,551,559 of NC_054054.1, read as the reverse complement.
GCAGTGGAAAAGTGTCAGACTGCTGACCCATCCAGAGACCTGACAATGAGTCACCTTGTCTCAATGGGCATAAGTTACAGAAAGTGGTATTGATTGACTTTAGTCATGATGCATAATGCATTAGTAAGAGCATCATTAACATGCATTGCTCCTGAACACACATCAGTTATTGCAGTGAGCGTTCACGTAGCCTTAGATTTTGTTGTTTCAGAGCTGCCATGGTTTAGCTTCAGCCAGCAAAGAAATACCACACAGCTGCTCGCTCGCTCACCCCCCACCTCGCCCCATCAGTGGGATGGGGAGGAGAATTAGAAAAAGTAAAATCTGTGAGTTGAGAAAAGAACAGTTTAGTAATTGGAGTAAAGAAAAATGTAAAATAATAAACACAATAAACATATTAAAGTTGATTATGATGATGATGGTGGTGGTGGTGGTGGCGGTGTAATAAAAAGGGAGATAACAGAAAGAGAGACACAATGCCCAAGAAAGACAAATGAGGCACAATACAATCACCCACCACCCGCTGACCGGTGCCCAGCCAGTCCCCCAGCAGTGATCGGCCCTCCCGGCCAGCCCCCACCCCCCCCACCCCCCACCCCCAGTTCATATCCTGGGCATGACGTTCTATGGTATGGAATAGCCCTTTGGCTAGTTCGGGTCAGTGTCCTGGCTCCTCTCCCTCCCAGCTCCTTGTGCAGCCCCTCGCTGGCAGAGCACGGGGAACTGAAAAGGCCTTGGCTTAGGGTAAGCACGACTTCGCAACCACTGAAACATCAGCGTGTTATCAACATTGTTCTCCTGCTAAACCCAAAACACAGCGCTGTACCAGCTACTGGGAAGAAAATTAACTCTATTCCAGCTGAAGCCAGGACAAGAGCATGAGGCTAATTTAAGCCAGTATGTGTTCCTTCCCATTTGCAATGGGGCTAAGGACATGGCCACAAACATCTGCTGTGGCCCAGATGAGGACAAATGATCCATTAAACGGAAGTAATTTAAATGTTTGTGGCTATAAATCCATGAAGTTGTGTTGGAAGAAAAGCAACAAATTTGAATTTATATATGCAGCATAAACTTACTCGGGCTTGACAAAGTGGAGTTAGATGATTGCTGGCTGGGATGTTCATATAGAAATATAAAACGTTTTGCACTCATTTCAGGCAGAGAACTGGAATAACGCTCCCATGTTACTCCATTTTGTTAAGATAGTGTAAGTTTCTTTACTGAAATATGTAACAAAATAAGCCAGTCTACTACTGCAGCCCAGACTTATGTACTGAACTGAGAGGTACGTGAGTTTATTTACATTAGGCTTCCCTGTACAATCACTGGAGGAAGCCAGGCATCTCCTGAGGCAGATCTTAGGAGGGCCAAATCAGTCACCTGCCAGAAGGGTATTCAGTAGAGAGAAAAAAGGTGACCAGCTTCCAAATTTAGCCATCTAGTTTTGTATTTGGAAATATGAAGGTGGAAAATGCATCACTTTCCTTGTTGGTTTGCCAGAGTAACTCATGACTGTGTAATGAGTTTCATTAATCCCTGCAGAGCATTGAGATAGTTAAAGCCAAGGACAGCTGCAAGAAGAAAAATGGTTTGGATGCTGGGAATAAAAGAGTACTCAAAGCAAGGTATGAATGAAGATACTCAGGTCTTAATTGCCTTAAAACTGAGAAGTGCAACTCATGAAAGTGATAAGAACCTCCTTATTTCACACCAACATTCTAGTTGGCCTGATTTTCTCTGATTTTTCCCCAAACATGAGCAGAAGCAGAGTTCTTCAGTGTAGGTGTGGTACACGCCCCCCTATTTCACCAGCTGTCTTCCAGCACACAGTGTCAGAGTTATGATGCCACTATAAGTCTGACAGTCCTGAAATGAAAGACCTGCATAGCTGGGTAAGTAATTAAACAGAGAGAGTGGCTTACATAGAGGTAAGTCGATAAGTACAAATGGCTTGAACAGTACTTATTAAATGTCCTTTTTTAAATCTTTGACTCAAATTCCTCTCTGGCTCCAGTGATAAACTCTTACAGATTTATATGTAAAGCATATTCCTTTTAATATTGCTAGAGAGACCTCAAGGAGACAGAGAACCAGTATTGCCTACACAGGCAAGCTCACTGACCTATGCTTCAGAGACAAATTTGTCATCACAAATACTTCATTTTCTTCTTTCAAATACATACTCAACATCACTGTAATGAAAATTTTAACATTTCACATCCCTGTTCAGAAAACTAGATGAAAAGACTACAGCTTTCAGACCAAAGAATATAGAATAAACGAGGGTATATTTTTTAAATTCCTAGTGTACAAACTATGACTTTACTTTTGTGTCTCCGTGGTCTTGTACAAAGCCTTTCAGCAAGATACATTCCAAATGAGGAAGCAACAGAGTGACCGATCCCAATCCCAAAGTACAAAAGAGGAGCAGTGATTAATTCTGTTCTCTCCCACTGAATGAGCAGGAGATTTTCAGAGCTGATATTTCCACATGTAAAAATTTCCACGTGAGACTTCCACATGTACCCTCATGATTATCCAAAAGTTTCCCTGAATGAAGAGACAATTAAGGCAACTGATGAGTGCTGCAGTATGTGATGATCTTAGAGTAAGATGGACATCTGGAATTAAGTGGAGATCTAAACAGTTTATACACAATCAAAGATGAAGTCAACAGCTAAACTTTTTTTGGCTAGACCTATGACTCGTTGGTAGCAATTTGATGTTACAGCTGCCAATGAGAGGTTTCTTTCTGCCCTGCTGATTTGCCTAAAGTGCAGCAAGTGGATATTCAGGTAATACCCACTGAGTCAACTGTAGAACAGTGCACTGGCAAGCACACAAGGGACCACCAAGACACTGCCATTGGATCCCTGCAAAGAAGGGACAGGAACTCTTAAACACTCATAGGTCTGCAGTGTGACACCACACCAGCAAGCTGTCATGAATCTGGCCATTGGACATGGATTAAGTCAGCCTCTTCTGTGAAGCGGTATCTCATGGAAGACTACCAGCAGAGATGACTGAGCCAGTGAGAAGATTTCTGCAGTGTACTTTCAGCAGTCCTGCACTGTTTCAGGCACAGGACATCTGCTCCTTACTTTTCTTAAAAGAGGACAGCCATGCAAACATACATGTCGTTTCCCCCACAGGCAGGAACTCCATACTAGAGCCATGAATTCAATACTGGAGCAATAAACTGACAGATTTGCTACACGTCTTTAAATCTGTTCAAAAATATTTTAAATTGCAGTTAACCCTCAGTCTAATTTGTTCTCAATTCTAAACCAGAAACAGGATCTTATTCAAGTGGATCAGCAATTTGTCCTTGTGATTCTGCTTAATCTATGCTGTTAACAGTTTCCTTACTCACAAAAGACTGTGGAATCAGCCACGATCTAATGCTGTCAAGAAGCAATATGTTGGGAAGTCATTTTCAGGGATGTGTTGCTCTTAACGGACTTTACAGTGAGCTTATGTGACAGACAGAATAGATGTTGTCAGATGACATGAGATTTTTAAAGCCTGTCAGCAAATTCTATATTTTACCAGTCATTTTCTACTCTGAAGGATGTTCTGTGTATCTGTCTAACTATAGAAAAACTGTACAGATTGTGTCAAAACTTCCCACTATTATCCAAGCTGTACCAGCCATGGCTGACAAAACACTCACACCTCCTAATTAAGAACATTATAAAACTGACTTATTTAAATTAAGAAAACCTCCCAGCCTTCACTTTTTGACAACTTACTCTGAGATTTTTGTAGAAGGAGGAGGAAAGCAAGAATATTTTAGATTTATTCCCTCATTTCGTAACTGTATAGACCACCAAAATAAGTCACAATTTGCAAACAATGTGTGAGAAAGAAAGCCTTTGGCTTGACAGATTGCAGGGCATAGCACAAAATAAAATTGTGTTGTTCTGAAGATCTGAAGTACAGGATGTAACATGCTTAAAATGCTTCATTATTTTAAAGAGCTCCAAATGCTTAGACATCTCAGGTGATAGCTTCATTCATTCATCCGTTTAAGTTAATGGCATGTTTCTCTTGCTGAGTTCTTGTGTGAGGAGAATGCACCTTTGCTAATGGTACAGGAGAACTTCTAGCTTAGCTTTCTGAAATTGCAGTGTGTGCTGGGAATAATGTGAATATAGGGAGCAATTCCATCTGGCTTCCTTTTCTAAATAGTGCAGTTGACTTTTGTTTTGTGGTTACAAATGTACTTTGCGAGGTGGGCACTATTTCAAGCACTTACAATTGTGTTTTCCAGTCCTAGTTTGGAAGTTTTCATTTCCAGTCAGCTCCAGTTTGATGATGAAGAATGACCAAATTTTGCACCTAAAAGGACTTCAGCACAATTCTGGGTGACTTGTGTGTGTTCTAGCTTTCCAGGACCAGGACTATGCCAAATTTGTTGGCCAAAACTGTAAAATGAGTGAAAAATGGAGCTCTGCAAAGAAACTAAATGCGGGTTTCATGTCTAAGAACTCTTGAGAGGATAAGGAAAGGAAGAGGCTATTACCTCAAAAAAACAAAATGGATATAAAGATTCAATTGAGCACCAGAAATATTTTTACAAACAGATTAAACTTATTTCACAGCATCACTTCCCAAGTCAGTTGTAAAGGAGACACAAAAATAACAAAACTCATGACCTGAGAATAGCCCGCCTTTGCACAACGGGGCAGAGGAGATACCAAACCAACATATGGCAACTTATGAATGAGCTGCAGTCAGATGGTAGAGCTCAACTCCTGCCTCACCCATGGGAAAGAAACCCCCAGCATGCACAGGCAGGCAGCATCTTGCCTGGGTGCAAGGCTCTGGGACAGGCTGTGCCTGGAGATGCCAACAGCCATACCCACTATTTGTTGCACCAGCCTCGTGTTCTCAGGTCAGTCTTTTCTGTCACTGGTGAATTTGCAGTCAGTGAAGTTTTGTTTAGGTTTTGAGTTGAAGGCAGTCAGCGGTGACAGCATGACTGACTGAATAAAACCTATCCAGTAGTGTCACAAAGTAGTATGCCAATGAATGCTGGTAGTGGATCATCCTCCATTTCCACACTGTTATTCTGTTATTCTTCTTTTTCTTTTTTCTTTTTTCTTTTTTTTTTTTTCTTTTGACTTTTGAGCATTAGAAGCATGTGGCATTGAAGCACAAGGGATTGACTGGGATAAGCAACTAATGAGTCCAAAGGTTTTAGATCCAACACTGGATGTACGAAAGGAGAAAGGAAATTCCTCTTGCTCCAAAGTAGGTATTCACACAGGAGATAGTCCTTCCAGGCTCCCTCTGTTGACAGTAAAGAGAAAGAAGTGTTTTCTGGCCTCAATTTTCACAATACATTTACCAGTAAAAACCCCTTTCCAGGCTGTATGATTATTTCATAAACTCTTAGGAACTGAACACTTTTCACCTGAAGAAAGAGAATTAATTGATGAAAAAAGCCATGAATGTAAGGTTTCAATCTCAACACACAGCGCTGAAAGAGTGTGATGACAGGAACCTGAAACACCACACACCTCTTTCCAGGTGCTTTAGATCCTCTAGAAAAAAAAAAGCTTTAAAGCCTCTAATCTAATAATTTGGCATTGGGGGGTTGGCGGCAGGTGGGGTAGCTTATGATTAGACTGGTTTGGTATTGATGGGAGTTGCCACAATTAATGTTTTTATTTATTATAAACCTAGGAACATCTTCATAGGAGACACTGTGATGATGGTCAGGTCAGCTGCTACTCACAAACATGCTCTACAGTAAAGATTCACAGAAAAAAAAGTGGTGTCTAGTTCCACTGATGCAATTCTATGATTCCACAATTTAGTTTAACTTGAAATCTCTCTTTCAGAGACTTTCTGGATGTATCTTTCTCCTTCTTGGGCAATCAGCTGTGGTTAAGGCTCCTTATCACAGAACGGCATGGCACTTGTCAACTCTTCAACCTACCTGCTTGGGAGGAAAGCTAACACTACAATGGAGTTTCTGGACTTAGAGACTTCACAGGATGAGCTCTCACTGGTGTTAATTATTCCAGAGGGAACCAAGTAGAACTGGACTTCATGACACTCTAAAACCCAAACCTGGTCCCTGATCAGTGTAAAAGCTGCATTAGCATCTTTGATCATCAAGTGGGGCTTTTACTTACCTTTTGCAGAGGTCACCAGACTTCTAAGTAAAAAGCACCAACCACATGAGTAATACAAGGATTAGAGCAGCTCTGTAAAGCTCAAAAAAGAACCCCAAACATTTTAAAAACCGTCACTGAAATTAGCTTGTCAGAACTTACACTGTAGTTATAATTCCATCATTTTTCATATCACTATAAGAACACTAAAATCACAGACAGTTAAATAAATCTGATCACAGGTCAAAGGAAAGAGTTTTCCTGGACAGCCCCTGCATCACAGTTGCTTTGAAACTTTGACTTGCAAAGAATAAGGTAATTGTCCATTTTAAGTAGCTGAGCAACGTGGGATTTTGTATGGGTGAATAGCAGAAACCTCTCTGCAAACTGGTAGGCTCCCTATAAATTTTAGACTGCCTTTTTTTTGGTAGAGAGACACATCTATATTTGGGTCATCCAATTTTTTCCTATTTTCTGCAAAATGGTTTTTGGGCTTCTATATCCCTGGCTGTTCTACCAATGGGAGAAGTGATGCACTTTCCTCCAGCAGCAAAAGCTAATTCAAACAGCAATGCAGTAGCAAACCAATGGAACATAACACGATGGAACCATTCAAAGATTTCCTTCAAGAAAATGGTATTAATTTCAAAATCCCCAGTCAAAAAGACCTCAAATTAGATTTCTGGTTAAGGTTTACAGTGCTGAAGGAGATTAATAGGGGCTTTAGACAAGCGCTCAGCAGAAACAGATTTAGAATGAAAACCTCCAGGCTTCAATCCGTTGTCTTCCAGAACTCCTTTCAGCCAGAGAGAAAATGTCAGTCTCAAAGGTTTTGCCGAAAGGCAGCTGTCCAACTTCAGGCCTGTTAGTATCTCACTGGCTTCTATGGATTCGCTTTGCAGCCCTTAAATACAGGCAAATCCAAGTACAAAGCACATGAAACAGGTGCTATAGTAAACTTACTATGAATAAAGTAAAGCTCCAAGAAATATTTAAGTCTTAAAAGTGACAAAAGTCAAAGTGTCCTGTGATACACAAAAAGAATTTGGAACAAGTATTGCTGAACAATGAGAAACACCATTTTTTAAAGAAAATATTCACATATATCTATATTTTTTTATAACCCTGTAATACTAATTAAAGTAAGTTAAATCCTAAACTGAGTAGTCTCTGAAAGTTTGTGATCAATAATGATTTTTCATTGTATTTTCCAGGCTCTTGATCTGTAAAAGCTGGATACGTCTAACAGGGAAATAACTAAGAAGAACAAGGTTAAAGGAATTTGATTTGCAAGAAGGTAGAAGTACAGGGGGGAAACTATAAAACTTCAATAATCTTTTGATCACATTTTGACCTGAAAATTCGTATTAAAGCAATTCAGAAGCCTTGACGGAAAACACTTTGAAATCTAGGTGAAGAAATGTTCCATTTCTGAGGTGGATCTGTCCTTCTCAATCAAAATGAGTAAAAGCATGACAATGAAAAAAACATCTGCCTTGGTCAAAAACTTACACATTGTTTTCATCATTTTCTCTCATTGTTTTGAATGCTATATTGAGTGAATCTGATGTTTGGAAAGAGTGTGAATAGGTGTGAGATGCTGAGACTCTTTTTGTAAAACACAGTGGTTTTTAGTCACAGACCAAGTGCTAACAGAATAGCAAATACTGCTATTTCACCATACCTACAATAAAGTTTTTCTGATTGCCTGAAGATGGCAAGTGTTAGTGTCCAACCCAGCAAATAACAGAATCACTTTCTTCATTATCATTCTTTCTTCATACCTTAAATAACCAAGAAACTGCAAAATTAATTTTACGTAGTGTGGAATAGTCTAAGAAGAACAAAACATATTTAATTTCACATTAAGACGTTGCTTACTCAAGGAGTCATAACTCCCCTTATCCTTGCCCTGCTGATTTCAGATGAAGACACAATGTCAAGCTTTTCCCTAGTTTTATTATATTTATTTATTTTGTACTCTAAGTATTAACTAGGCAATCTCTTTTGGAGTTCATAGCATGTTGCTCACTAATTGTATGACTAATGATTTGGGGCAGTCTTGCATAGTCTGGTGATTTTAACACTCATCTAACATCTACAGAAATATGATAAAGTCTTTCAGCTGTTGTTCAAGACAGTTGATTTACTTTTGTCTGAAGAGAAAGAACATGACCCTAAGTGCAGAAATTAATTGTTTAGTGGGTTTTATCCTACCTGCATAATATCAAGCTATAAGTAGTTATGAAAATATCTTCTTGAAGCATGGAATCCTGATTCCTGGCGCTGGAGGTGTTTCAAATGTTGAAAATGTCAAACATGGTTTTTCTTCCCATTTGCACCTCCAAGCGCAGCTGTTAGGCTCACAGAGACAAATATTTCCTTCTGATTTTGCATGTCTCTTTTAGATGCTGATCCATACTAGTACTGCTAATTAAACTGCAAAGGTATTCAAAACTGCTACTAACAAGCATGTGAAATGTTCTCAAGACAAACTGCCTTGTGAACTGCAGAAAAGAATTACAGCTTCTTTATTTCAGTTTTTCCTGAATTAGCTAAGCAACTGCTCCCTTCAACTGAGCCTCTCACTTTTGATGCACATAGAAGCAGGAATAGCTGCTCCTTGGGTAATGAATATAGGCAGTCTGAATTTTTCCTCCATTGTAACCTCCCTTCTAGGAGCTACATGCAGGACTTTTTAGGAATGTGAATGTTGGCTGACCTGATGTTGTCCTATCCCTACTAGCTATCATGTGTAGAGTTACTAACTGTTACTAACACAAGTACTGCACACAGCAGGCCAGCATGGGTTGTATCACCTCAAAGTGACATAACTTGGGAACTAGTGAACAAAATCCTGCTGCTGCTTCTAACCAGGAAATTTTTATTTTCTTGATGCATTCCAAATACATTATTCAGAGATCCTGAGGAAAAAACATGTACCTCCCTACAGTGAATAAAACTGATTAATTTTTCCCTCCATAGCTTCATTGCTCCTTCCATGGTCATATGAAAGGCAAAAATCTTAGCAGGGGTTGGGTTATGGATTTCCTGAGGGTCAGAGGCATCCTAATCACGGTCAGTATGGTAGTGCCTAAGGACCAAATACATCCATAGTCTCGCTGTGGTAGGTATAATCCTTATTGCAAAGACATGATACCTAAATAAAGGTAACACAGAGAGAAAAGAAAGGATTGAAATTGCAAATAGAATAAACAATAGCCGATGTCACATTAGTTGGATGAGTCTGTTTAGGAAGTGAAAGGACACTGAAGGCAACGATGAGCTCAGAGCTGAAGCCACAGCCCAACTCTGTAAGCACACCATTGTCTGTACTGATTTTCCAATCAAGGGTTTAGTTTTCAGTGCTGAAGGATATCTTACACCAAGAAGCTGAGACAAGGAGGGGTTTGACAGAAGCCAGGGAGTATCTGACTTGAGAAGGCAAGTAGCTGTCCAAAGCTGTGTTCATATTGGGTCTGAGCAGTAAGATCTGTACTGCTTTGTCAGCCATCATACCAATTTACATTTATAAGGTAGGTTTTTAGCTTAGGTACTTCATATTCGATTGGCTTAATGTCAGTTTGGATCATTCTTTTTCATTGTGTTCTCTTTCACACAGCGCCAATACTAACTGGTGGTGTCAGCCACAGATAATTGATCTCTCCTGTTTAAACTTCAGCTAGTTTGCTCCAGGTTGCAGTGGGGAAATCTTGCAAAGCATGTATTTTCTTAGAGAGCTGGGAAGAAGGATTTAGAGGAGGCAGTACCACATCATGAAAACGGCAAGACTTTTGTTGCTGTAACAATGTCTGGAGGTTTCTGCAGCAGATTGCCTATTTCTGTGGATCCTGTAAGACTGAATTCAGAGTCTAGGCTTAGAAACTGATTTCCTTGTTGAGTGCTTTCAGAATCACTGACTCACAAATACAGGTAGACACAAGCTCACATTACAAGCTTAGAGCTTCTAAATCTTGCTGAAAAACTTCAACATAAAAGAGGCTCTTTTCCTAGAATTTCTGACAAAACTCCTTCATTCAGCATGCTAAACAGGCAGTCTCTAGGTTGCAAGTGTGTTACCAAAATTTGCAATACATTACAGTAAATGCTATATAACAGGGTAGCTTAAAGCAGGAAAGACAAGCATGGCAAATACTTCAGAACATTCACAGGCTCCTCTGTGCTCACAGGCAATTGTCAGTTTACACTCCCTTGCTAACAGAAATCCCAGGGTTCATAATTGCTGGTTTTCAAGATCTGAGAATCCCAAACGTGTCCCTAATTAGCCCAGTGCCTTCACCCTATAATTATATTAATAGAAAAGACTATTTTTTCAACGTCAAAATGAGGACCTGCAGACTACAGTGGCAGGTTTCTTCTGAAATGTAAGATAACGTGGGATGGTTTCACGCAAAACAAAAATAAATTTGTAGAAGTCTAGAATACATGCAGCAGAGACAGTTGACCACTCTTCCTGCCCAGCAATATAGATGAGGCATCCTTTTGTGTGATTAGTGATTATAATCTACTAAAAGTGTCAGAAATCATGATGATTTTCATTTGTAAACCTATTTTTGTTTTTCCTTTTAAAAATTTATTTTTGCCTCTGTTAACTGACTTTAAACATCCAAGGAAACAATGTGTTTGTCTAACCTGTTCTCATCACACATTGATCACTGAGAAGTTACTGAAGGCAGAGAAACAGCTCAGCATCACAAATCTCTGTTTAAATAGTAAGGGTGGGGGTGAGCGGTAAAAAAAGCCAAGGTCTCCAGACAGAATTAATCTGGTTTAACCTTTAATATTTTTTTTCTTCCCAGACAGTCATACATGATCTAGTCACCCAAGGCTCTTAAGAATTAAAGGAGAGAACTAGGCAATTTTAAATCATGAATCATCAGACCTACTTTACACACCTGCATCATGAACTGACTCATCCTCCAGATTCATTTCAGTATACCTACTTGATTCCCACCAGCTGCTAAGGAATCCTACAGTCATTAGCTCTGATGTAAACTTTTGCATTTCACCTGTCCATGTAGAGTTTGTGTCCTTTCTTTAGCAGGAGACTGATCGCAAAGCTGAGATTCTCACCTCCCAGATGTTCATGTTTTGTGGAAAGGACTGAAGAGAAGGCAGTTGTGAGACTATTGAGGAGGGAAAACATGTGGGGTTTTTATATTTTACTCTCTGGTCACTTGCAAGGAGAAGCTCTTTCTTCCAGAAATTAAGCAAAAGTTCCTCCACAGAAGCATTCCTCTCCCTCCTGTGTAGCAAATCCAGTTTACAGAAAATACCTTGAATGGTAAATCACTGAAGTATTGTCTTTGAAGAGGGGTGGAAGGCACAGTAATTTTCCTTATTGTGACAGAAGAATTTCCTTGTCTGCTCCCTGAGTTCCCATTGAATGTATGGGTAGGACATGGATTTCTCCAGTTTCAACACCTTGGAGGTGTTGAGCATAGGTAGTCTAAAACTCCCCAGCTCAGAAAGGAAGTAGGTTGTTATCAGAATCTTCAGCTTGTGTTGTATTAGCTTTAAACAGTAAAAGAGACTTTACTAGCCAACAACAATTACTCACCACCAATTTAGGCTTGCTCCAAGATTTTAATCAGCTAGCTCAGATAGCTGACTATCACTACCAAGCTTCTCCCACAATAGCAAATAAAATCTGATTATAAGAAATTTATATAAAAGTGAAAAAAGTCTGTTTTGCAGGCTAAGCAGCATGTAGAGAAGGATCAATACTATTTTGTTGGTTTTTGGCTCAAGCTTCAAGCAGAAGATCCAGGAGAGTGTGCAGACCCTATCTACTCTGCACAGTATACAGTTTCTGAAAAACAACCCAGGGCTTCTATAGAATTATCAGCAAATTCTAACAAATTAGATCCAAACATTTCCAAAACAGCAATGAGTGCTTGGTCATTGAGACTCAGATGCTGGCTTTAGAAGTCTTGGAACTGAGTGCAGGTGTTTCAGCGTGTTTACACATTTTCTCAGCTTCATTGGTGGGTGTGAGCTCCACCTTCACAGAGAAAACATTAGAACACACTAGAAAAACAAGAAGATGGTTCTTGGTGTTGGATAGACAGTTCACATCGTTAAGGGTAGGAAAAAATATTGGCAAGGCTGCCTCAAAAGAGCTAATCTACTTATAACTCAGTTAATGAAATGTTGTCATGAACACGGCTTTAACAAAACCTTTTGATCAGTGGTTATCTCCTCAATCATTTGTCCTGAACTGAAGAGCTTTTCTCCACTACAACCATGTAAGATGGTAGCATTTCTCATTTTATAGAAGCTTCTTTAACAAATGACAGTAAGATAGGCACTTCTATCAAAACACTGATTAGGCACTTTGATGCCCCAGATGCCAGAATGAATCTGAGGGTTGTTTCAAGTCCTTGGCACCTGTGACCAGGAATTTGATGTGATAGCAGCACATTCACACATTTACTGCTGATCTTCTCAATTCCAAGTTCTCTAGACTAAAAAAACATCCTATCATCTTTATTCCTTAGTCCTAGAAACACCTATGTTTCCCAAAAAGTATGATAACCCATCATCTGATAAAAACCCAAGCAGATGTTTAAATTCCAAGGAAGATAGTTTACCAGTATCTTTTTGTATTTCTCCTTCAGGTTTTGTTCAAAGCATAAAAGAATGAATGAAGTTTAAAATTAATTAGGAATATACTGAGGAGAGCAATTCCTTCCACTAGTCAAAAATATGTATTAGTTGACTGTACAGTCAGACTGCGGTAATATCACAACAAAGCATAGACATTCCCAAGAAAATTTGATTGGTTCATGAAGAAGATATAAGACAACTTGTTTTTTCTTTGAATCCAAGCAGCAGTTTGGAACACTGTGTATATTAGTGAAAAGAACTGTATTCTTGAAACTCCTAAACTGGTATCTTTTTAAGGCCATATTTGCTTGGTGTTTCAAGTGAATTTAGAATGGGACTATCCATTTTATTCATTAAGCATATACAACTTAATGTTTTTCATAACAGACTGCAGGTTTGGTTATGAAATTATGAACATTCTTTCCCCAAAATTCCTCATTATTAATGCACTGCCTGCTACAGCCAAGAACCCATCACATTTCTTCTTCCCGAAGGCAGAGCCCACACTGTGTCTTTTTGAATGACCCATGACAGTCAGGCCTTATTCTTCACCTAACGTTAATCACCATTCAAGAGCAAACAAGGAATAAAGAAGAGGCTTCATTTAATCAGTTCTAAGGAGTCTGAGTGTAAAGAATGACTCTGGGAATCCTGAGGAAACATCTTGATGTGAGATTTTTCTCACATCCTACATGAATAAGTCTCACATACTGGAAAGGGAAATGTTTTTAAGATTCATAGTTCAATGTTAGCGGTAAAATATCCCAAATTACCAGGTACACCAACTTGTCACTCCCTCAGATGCTAGGGTTGGCTTCTCCAGCCCCTCACTGGCAGAGTGAGCACCTTGCTCTACAGATGGAAACAGATGTTCGGCTGTTAGGAATTTCTCCATTAGGCATTTCTCCAAGAGCTTGATGACTTCTTGTCAAAAGCAGAGTTTTAGAAGAGTAACTAGCATGTGCAGACACTAGACAGAAGGATATCTGTTGAGTCCTGTATGGATTATCTCTGGTAAGGATACAGGAATCCAGACACCAGCAGATGTGCTCAATACCTTCTCATATCCAAAGATCAGTAGCAGCTTCAAGCCAGCAGTAACAGGGTTTTCTTCCTTCTGTGTTATGTGTCTTTTCTTTCAGTATCTCAGTTATGATCACAACTTCAAATGATGTGCAAAAAACCTCAGTTTCATCCTGCAAATTATTGGGGGTCTTCAGAGACCAGACTCAGTCTTCCAAAACCATATAGCTAAATGAGGTGAGGAACATGGGCTGATCTTTCCCTGACTGCGTGGTCTGCAGAGTCTGCAATGGTAGCTCAAAATGCTGGAGCTAATCTTTTGCGAGCTAAAGGGAGCTGCAAGCAGAAAAAGGTGCTGGGGATGGCAGGTTGTAGGAAGCTATAAAAGCTGCCAAGCGTCACACTTCTAAAAAGCACAGGTGTCGTGGTTTAACCCTGGCCGGCAACCAAGTACCACGCAGCCGGTTGCTCACTCTTCATCCAGAGGGATGGGAAGGAGGATCAGAAAGGAATATAAAACTCAGGGGTTGGGAGAATAACAATTTAATAGGTAAAGCAAAAGCCGTGCACACAAGCAAAGCAAAGCAAGGAATTCATTCACCACTTCCCAAGGGCAGGCAGGTGTTCAGCCATCCCCAGGAAAGCTGGGCTCCATCACATGTAATGGTTACTCAGGCAGACAAACACCATAATGCCAGATGTGTCCCCCTTCCTTCTTCTTCCCCCAGTTTATATACTCAGCATGATGTCATATGGTATGGAATACCTCTATGGCCAGCTTGGGTCACCTGTCCTGGCTGTGTCCCTTCCCAATTTTCTGTGCCCCTCCAGCCCTCTCACTGGCAGGGCCCAAGGAACTGAAAAGTCCTTGATTTAGTATAAACATCACCCAGCAACAACTAAAACCATCAGTGTCCTATAAACGTTGTTCTCACATCACAGCCAAAACACAGCACTGTGCTAGCTGCTAAGAAGAAAATTAACTCTATCCCAGCTGAAACGAGGACAACAGGTTACCTGTCAGAGTGCTTTTGTCCCTTTGAACATTTACTTTTCCAGTACTGGATTGAATTGTGAAAGAATTGCTGAATTTGTCTGAGTAGAGAGGTATGTGTACAGGGATGAGGGAGAAGCTGTTGTTTTCTGATGAAATAGGCTTTATTCTATATGCTGACGCACCAGAGTCTGGAACTACAGCATGAGATAGTCTAAAACTTTGGAAATCAAACTAAAAATTATTGGATGGACTTTCAAAAGTGATTTTGTAGAAAGCAGAAAAAAAAAAATCATCCATTGGTCAAGCTTGTATGCTTTCTTCAGTCCTCACTTTCAGATCTGGTCTGTCAATAGTGACGCCAACGAGAAGCACTGTGGTCTAAGAGTCACCAGAAAATGGTCTTTACTAGCAAGGAAGGGAGCATGGTGCTAGGATACCAGGGCTTTTTTGAGACAACATGATGCCATTCTACCTCGGGTTATGCAGCTCTTGGAGTTACTCATCTTCCTTTGCTATTTCTGTATACAAGCACTTAGGAGAATTAATGGTGTTATTTCTTGTAATAACCTGTAAACCTGTGGATTGCTCTGATTTAATCGTACCTGTGTATTGCCTATATGTTTCCTAGGATGTTGAGGATTTGAAAAGCCTTAATAAAAGAAATCAAAGCATCTGATGAGTCACAGCTGATTAGTCATAGGTGGAACTGGCTTGGTTGGCTGCCCTTTCGCAGACCTGCTCTTCAAAATTCCCAGCAGCTGTCATGCTTTCTCCCACGCTGCCCTCAAGAGTGGGAAGAACTCAGTAAATATCCACAGTCACCTTGCTGTCCTCTAAATCCGGCTCTCAAAATGCTCAGAGAAAAAGGAAACAAACTCAATGGGGTGAGTCCACTGCTGCATTACAATTGTTATATTTTATTATAGCAAAAGTATGAGTTTTCTTTTACTGTTCCCGTTGAGTATTTTGCAGCATATTTTGCTTTGTTTTATGCAAGCTTTCTGGGACAGTCATATACATACAAACTTGTGTATTGCCCAGCAAAACAGTTGCTTAAGGTTCATCTTAGACATAAACAGCACCAGGCAAAGTGCCACGTTAGCATGCCACTGTTAAGTTGTGAGCATATGAGTATATACTTTAATTAAATCTGGATTATGTATGGTAGCTGTATCAAATCTTGTGGTAGATGAAGAATAACCCTTCTTCCCCTGATAATGGCCTTAGCAGCTGCTCAGAATTGAGCAAAGAATTCTGAATTCAAATAATGGTTCAAAAGAACATTGTTCAAAAACCATTGGCACACGTTCCAAGAAAGGAGTCTTTGCCAGTGTCGTCAGCAGTGGCCGGACAGACTGGAACAAAGACAGCTGGGCCACTGAGACAGACCAGTATTTTTCAGTGTCTTAAGATAATACACTTAAATTTCTGTCTAAATTTAAAATTAAGAATGTTTGCCAGTACCTTCTTAAATAGGTAACTAAACCTTTGATAGGGATGGAGATATTTTCAGCTGAAGGATCAGGTAAATTACTTGGACATAAGACCACAACTATTTTGATTAAACATATCGCCATTATTTTTAAGTGAGACTGCTCGCACAGAAATGGTGGCCTCAGTTGCTATAGAAAATAACTTATTCATACCCAAAATACATGGCCATATACCCCTCTTCAATTATACTGATGCTGCATCCCCACCAAGGAGAAGGTTTGACATGAAAATAAAAAGGGGGAAAAAACCCAAGCCACCTATCTATAACTATTCAAGCCAAATTCATCATGTTCGTGCCAAACGTTGCAAAGAGCTCTCCCAGAGGACAGAAGGGCGCATGTAATGACCCATCACCTATGGTGGCTGTGGATTCCCCAGTACCACTGGGGGGGTACACAACAAATACCACTGCCTCTGAAAGGAGTTTCTTCAGTATCATATAAAGAAATTTATAAAATAGAATTAAAATTGAGAGAGAGCAATAACATTTCAAGGCCAAAATTTGTTTTCAAGTGACAATGTAGTTGACAATTCAGGAATCAAATCTATAATTACAGCAAATTATGGGAGAAATTGGTAAGCATTCAGGACAGAGCCACCTTAAAAGAACCTGTGTTAAGAGGACCCTAAAGGCAGTGTTAGCATGTCTATTCAATATATGCTGATTACAACCACTGTGCATACTTACAACACTAAAGGGTGCTGATCCCCTAAACGAAGGGTGCTGAAAAAATAAAATATATTAATTACTAGAAGCCAATCGCCACTAAATAGAGAATGCTGCAAATAGTTGCACAGATACTTTCTATTAGGCCAGCAAAGACATGCCCCATTAACTTTTGACAAAGAGGGATTAGATGGCTTTCCAGCTGATCAGAAAATAAAGATCTTGCAGCACACTAAGCAACATGCCAAGGAAAAACAAAAAAATATTGGTTGTGTTGTTTTTGACTTCCTAACGTATGAATGTCTCTCCTGGCTGTTAGAAGGAAAGGTTTTGACCAACACATAATCAGTGTCATTGAAGATGCCTATCAAAATATTATGGCTGATCTAGACTGGTGGAAGGAGCGTACAGAAGTAAATCTCAAAGTAAGTATCTCAAAGTTGTAAATCTTAAAAATGAGACACAATATCCCTGTTTTTCCACCTGGCAATTGATCTGCAATCTAACAAGAATGTGGTGGTCGTTTCCACTGCTATGGAAATCTCAAGTTATTTGGTTTTATTGAGCTAATCATTTGAAGGTCTGAATAATACGATGAAAAATGTTGTGTCTCCTTGCTACTTGACTGGCCTTAAGAACCCGTGTTAAGAGCTACAGATTTCACATTAAGCCCACTCACAACTTATTTACAACCCATGGCTGTGAGGTCTAGAAGGTAGGCACTGAAGGCTTGAATATGAGAGCTCCAGGCAAGTCTGGAAAATACTTGAGACTCTGATTGATGTTGAATTGAAACAAGCAGACTTGGGAAAAGTTCAGACCTGTTTGACGAAAGTCAGAAAGGTACTTTTAAGATTGCTAGGGAAGCTCTTGCTTGAAACCTCCAAACCACCAGTATGTGCTAGCTGTTCTTTTGATTCAAACCAGTTCTCCCAAGGCTTGTAAATAAATAAATAATTTGTTCAAATAATAAATTAAACTGTGAAGATAAGGCTTCAAAATGGGACATTTTGAAAATTGTCCAGGTAGCATTGACTGGATTATGAATGACAGCGGGATACTTGAGTGGCAACTGCTAATAGCTCTTCAACTTTAGGAACCATATATCCCACCAGGGATTCTTTGATCTCGAGCAAGGACGATGCTAGAGTGATTCATAGACAGCAACTTTCACGCCTAGCATATTTCAGGCATCTGCTGAGCTGTGAAGGGTGCCTGTATTAAAACAGCAAGGAACTGTGCACCAAGAAACCAAGAAATACATGTGGGCAGATTATCAAAACCTTCGTCTCAAGGAGGAACATGAAGAACTCAAAGCTTCACTTGATATTTGCTAAAAAAAACCCAAACCCTGATCCAGTGGCGGACTTCATTGTCTGCTCTGAGAGCAAACTCACTGCAGTCAGGGATGCTGCTGCAGAGAGTTTGGAAGCACAGTCTGAAAGAGCAGGTGACACTAACCAAGGGCCATCAAGATCACCATTAAGGTCAGGTACTATTGTCTTTCCTATCAGAGCTAGAGAGAAACAGTATGAAACTAACTCCCAGTCACTAATAACACAAGGTGTTTCAGAAAAAAAAGGCAAAGCTGAATCATCAAGATTTAACTCACCCCAAACAGTTTGTTTAATTTTTTTAGTTTTTTAAATGTGGAAACATTTCAGATCTTGGATGAACAGCTGATCAGGACTGTGCATGGACTGAGGACTGATTGCATCTTATTTAAAATTATGATCACATTAAGGACTCATGCTGTCTTGGACAGCATATCTCAGTCTGACGCAGATTCTCTGTAAGCCTGTTACTCAGACAGCACAGGAGCATCAGCATCCAGCCAGTCCTGCAGACAGGGCCATCTTGCACTAAACTATTTATCGCCCACTCTATTTTGATGCAAGAGGTGCTAAGGACATTGTTAAAATGGACCCTCCCATTGGCAAGGGAGAGGTTCAAACACACAGAGCTCCTCTGTGGCATGGGCCTCAGCATTTCGAAGTCAGAACCAAAAGGATCTCCAACATGTGAGCATGTCATAATGGACCTCTACAGATTGTCCACTTCCAAGGGAGGATGATGATGAAGCTTTCTTCAAGAAGTTTCCTGATTCTAGTATCTACTTCTCATCGTTCTCAACCAACTTGACATCTCCTTAGAGGACAACACAGTAGGACACAACCAATCCAGCAGATATCTGTAGCATCTTGGGAAAAAAAAAAACTGATGCTGGTCTAGGATGGCTGACTTGGTGGAGTACTCTGCTGGATGTGCTAGTCACAAACAGGGAAAGAGAAGCGAAAGATGTGATGGATGATGGCAGCTTCAGAAAATGGGGGAATTGAGGAAGGCAAGCAGCCAAAAACAACACAAGAAAGATCTCAAATTTCAGGAGACTCTATTTATTCAGGAAATTTCTAGGCAAGACCCAGTGGTCCTGAAGGGCAAAATGTGTTCAGAGAAATTGATCAGTCTTCAGGGGCCACCTCTTCAAAGCAGGAGAGCAACCCATCCTGATGGGCAACGAAGTGGGCACATGTTTTGGAGGACAATTTTGGCTTAACAGGGAACTCTTGGTCAAAAACTCACAAACCTGATATGTATGAGAAATGGAGAAAGGGACAAAAAGGGATAGAGAACCATCACACAGCTATCCAGGTGTGTAATTTGGGTGGCCAAACTTTGGAGTTTTAGAGTTAAGTGGTGAGAGGTGAGAGCAACAAGAATGGCCTCGGTAGGTACATCAGCAGCAGAATGAAGACCAGGGATCACTACTGAACAAGGCAGGAAAACTAGTGATGAAGAATGTGTGAACTTCTGAGATATTCGGTGCCTTCTTTACCTCTGTTTTAGCTGGCAAAGTATTCTCTCAGACCCTCTGTATCTTCATAATAAGTAGCAAGTTACAGGAGACAGGTACCACAGGTAGGGGTAATCATTGCCTCAGACAGGGACTACTTAAAACATCTAAACATATACAAGCCTACTGGACCCAAAGTGATGCATCTGTGGGTGCTGAAGGAGCTGCCTGAAATAATTGCAATCTCTATAATCTTCTCTATCATTTTTGAATTCTTGCTCTGCTCAAGGGAGGTGACCCTAGCAACTGGGGGAAAAAAAAGTCAATGGACAAACAAGGCAGGAAGGACAATTTGGATAACTGCCATCCAGTCAACTTCACCTCAAACTGTGGAACAAATTCTCATAGAAAACATTTCCAAGCAAAGGAAAGGCATGAGAAAACTGAGAAGATTCATTCTTGAAAAATCCTTATTAATTCATGCTTGACACTAGCCTGATGGCCTTCTATGGTGAAAGAATTAGCTAGAAGAATCAAGATGTAAGTATAGTGCTCAACAGTTTCAGGTTTAAGTGGTGACATTCAAGCATCAATATTGTGGTGATGCTGTTAGAACATCTTCAACGACCACAGCAAGGGGGCACAATACATCTTCGGCAAGACTGTGGACAGCACCACCCTGGGGTGGGGAGTGGTTTCTGCAGCAGAAGACAGGGCTGCTATTCACTTGGTCCTTAGCTGGAGGACAGGACCAACCTGAACCTCAAGTTCAACACAGACAGATGTAAACTCAGCATGTGGACAGAGAAGCATCACGAGTCAATGCAGGTCAGCACCGAACTGACCAGCGGTGGATGCACCATACTGGAAGCGTTCAAGATCAGGTTGGACAGGGCTTTGAGCAATCTCATCTAGTGGAAGGTGTCCCTGATCATGGCAGGGGGGTTGGACTAGATGATCTTTAAAGGTTCCATCCAACACAAATCATTCTACAATTCTATGAATATATGAACTGGCTGAGGAGCAGCTCTGCAGAGAAAGAAGCAGCAGCCATGGGGACAGGAAACTGCACAAAAGCCAGCAGGACATCTGGCCACCATAAAGGCAACAGCATCCTCAGCTATAGCAGCAACAGAACATCCACACGATCATGGCAAGTGATTGTTTCCTTCTGTTTGGCATTTGTGAGGCCACATGTGAAGCACTTTTTCCAGATTTGGGCCCCCTAAATACACGGGAGACATTGGAGAGAACCCAGTGTAGGGCCCCCCAAATGCTTGTGAGGCTGGAGTCTTCCATTATCTAAAAATCTGGTAAGATGTATATATAGGTATGATGGAGACAGACTTCTCAATCAGGCACAGTGCAAGGACAAAAAGAAAAGTTGCAAATATAATTCCTTCTAGAGATAAGGAAAAAGTACTGAATTTGAGCAAGTGGTTGGTCATGGGAAGAGGTTCCCTAAGGAGATGATAAATCCCTTCCCTTGGGAACATTCAAAATACAGGTGAGGTGGGCAAATCTCAAAGCAACTCAATCTCTCTCTGCAGCTAGCTTTTATTTGTGCAAGAAAGGAGGTTTGACTAGGGATGTCCAGAATTCTTTCCAGCCTGGATTTTAAGTTATAAATGTATAAATTGTGATGCCATGGAGAGGGAGTATATACATTAAAATAAGCTAAAATTAATTTCCCTTTAAAACATTGATTTTAATCAGTTGCATAGTTACCACCTGATTCCACTGTAAGTCACACTTTAAACTTTTTTAAACTCTGCTTTTTTCATCTTAATAACTTGTATTTCTAAGTGCATTCTTAACTCCACTTTCTTGTTCTTTTCTAGTTTAATTTTGGAATTTAACATATCCTTATTATCCTTTTACCATTTTTTTTAAATTGCTGATTATACTTTCAGCCTTAGTGCCATCTTAATTTGGTTTTCTTTGAAGATTAATGAACTTTAGTGAAGTAATCTTGTTTTTTAGGTTTCTAGAAAGTACAAAAGATTAAATCATTAGACACAGAGTTAAAACACAACTGTGGAGAAGTAGTCTCAGAAATCTTGTCACAGCTGAAAGGAAGGATGAGCCGAGTCTGGATGCTGATGACTCATTTTTGGTAGAAATTAGTTTCTTTTGTTTTTAAAAAACAACAGTAAGAAGCCCAGCAAAAAGCAAGACAATGACTTTTGCAGCTAATGGTTCCCTCTTACTTAAGAGGGCTTTGCATCAATCTATTTTACCTTTCCAAATTTATAGATTTCCTGTATGTGCAGTGGTTCTTTTCTCCCCCAACACTTTTCCCAGAAAGGAAGGGCCCAGACCTGTTAGGACTTTTTCACAAATTTCCTTAGCATCAATTTTAAACAGGCGCATTCTGAGATTGGATTTTACAGCTTTACTTCCTCTAAACTGCTTTTTCTCTGATCGGGGTCTATAGCAAGAAAGAAAAGAGAAGCCAGAAAGTGTGTTCAAGAATAGCAGAGAAGTGATGGGGATCCTTCGCATTCCTTGTAAATACTGCCTATGCCACAAGCGCAGAGATGGAAATACAAGCCATATATCTCCATATATGAGGTCCATCAGCCAGCTTCATTCTGTCTTTTGTTTAAAATGCAAGCCCTGGGGATGGTTTACCTGAACAAAAGGAAAGATCAATAAATAACAGCACTGAGACTGGATGGCTGCTCAAAGAAGCCTTGAAATCATTAGTATTTCTTCTCTGTTACTTTGACTACAGACAAGCCAGAGGGAACTTGCTTAGATCAATAGCCATAAAAGCAGTAGTAGTTTTGAGTTGTTGGAGTCTTGTTCTGGGATTGCCTCTTATTTCTTTCACTTAAGGAAATTTATAAGCACACACACAGGAGGATTGAACAGTGTGAGAGTCTGAGTGGAGAAAACCAATCCAATTTACCAAAAACAGCTGCTGGGGGTTATGGTGGGGCCATGGGAAGTGGATGGAACAAACATCTGCTGAAGAAATTGAGGTGTATCTGAAATGATAGGAAGAACTTCCAAGTCCTGGAGGATTCACACGCAGGAGAGGACCAGAAAGTCCTTCACTCAGACAGTCTTTGAGTGCTCCCTGCTCAGCCCTGCTCCTCACCATGGGAGAAATTAAGAAAACTTCTACAGCTGCTGCTCATGCTTTTCTCTAAGAACAGAGCCTTATGTCTTCAGAGGAGTCTTCCCATCAAAAGAATCCATGCTACTGGTCTCTAAAAGCCTATTAGGAGTATATTATGTGTTTGACAAAGTTAACAGAACAGGTATTGAAGATCTACAAGTTTCCATTCTGGTCTATGCTTCTATGTAAAAAAACAACATATCCTGATCCACGAGAACTCTATGTGGGCTTCAAAGTACTATATGCACTGATCTATTTAATCTGCAAAGTTAACTTAGAGAAAATTCACCTGCCATAATCAGCTCCATGAAATGTAGAATAATTGATTTGGGTTGTGTTTTTTTTCTAAATAGACATAGATATTTTAGAATGAATGTGTAAGTTACCTTTAAGTATTGACTGCAAGTGGAAATACAGGCACAAGCTGCTGGTTTTCAGCAGTTGTTCTCTCAAGATCAAGAAAAATAAAGTCAAATTGGAGAAGGCTTTCAGAAGGGCTGAAAGGACAGAGGCAGAATGGAAACCCGGCCATGGGAGGAAAGGAAGATAATTTTGTTTATTGAGTCTATGAAAGGGACAAGCTGAATGGAAGAACTGATCAACATCCATAAATGCATTGGGCTGGAATTTAAATCATTAGCAAAATTAAGACAGGGTAGGAACAAGAACAAACATGACCAGTAATATATTTGGGTTGAAAATTAGAAAGATTTTTGCCACTTCAGAGCAATGAAATTCTCAAACAGCATCCCATTAGGACCTGAGGAAGCAATTAGTTTGCAAAAGATAATAAACTAGTAGGTCTCACAGACCCCATGAGAACTGTGGAAGACAGGCACAACATTCAAAATGATCTGAACAAATTAAAGATATGGTCTAAAATAGGATGCAGTTCAATACAGAAAATTACAAGACACTGCTTATAACTGATAATAATCAACTGCATAGAAACAAGATGAAAAATCCCTTGCTACAAAGTTTTGTAGAAAACATACATGGAAAGAAGTGAATAAAAGGAAGCAAGTATCAGCCTTGCCAGGAGAACACATACTTCTTAATGAGATGCCTACAACACTGCTGTCAGTGTAAGGTGTGTGAAGACAAGCATCCTGCTTTTCTCAAGCATTGGAAATATCCCAGTCACCAGTTCAGACACTGTAACTACAGAAATACACACGTAGTTCAAAGTCTAAAAAAAAAGGCAATAAGAACAATGAGAGTTTTGGAAAAAAGAGCTTCTAAATAAAAAGCCAGAGGAACTCGGTGTGGTTTAGTTTCAGAGAAAACAGCATTGCTTCACATGAATTTTGTCAATGAAGATTTGAAAAACTTGATTAATTCTTTTGCTTTTACTAAGTTAGCATTCTCTTGTTATTAATTTATTTGGGACTTGCGTCAAGCAAGTATTTTAGAAAATCTCAAAACAAAGGAGCCATGTTTTTTAACCAAATTGTACATGATGGGTATAATTCTTAGTCTGTCTCGCTGAAAGAGTCAGATCTGGAGTAAGGTATCAATTTTTATACATATAAAAAACTAGCAAAAATTAATAAATAATAGATTCCTGGCAACAGAATAATTATTAATAAAAACATGGGTTGGCATTGATTATACAACAAAATAAAAATAAAATGTTTTCCTGTTTCTCAGGCTGGTCTACAAAGAGAAGCAGCCTTGGAGCTCTTGTGGACATTTCTACACAGTAACAAGAATTTATTTAGCTTCCTCTGTCATTTGTAATTAATCATATCATGTAATGTACTTAATAACCATGCCACTGAACTTCTTACCACAAAGCAAAAACTCTGTGTGTAATCAATCTCCAAGTCCCTATGCTAATTGCAAACCTTCCACTTGAGGGTGTTATAAATACTGGTTTCTAGTGTAATGTTACTCAGCTTTTCCGTTTGGACATTTCACTGTTGCTCATTATCATGATGTTAAAGTGTTTGAGGACATAAACTTACTTGAAGAGAAAAGATATGATACCATTATGAGGGGGAATTAGGCACTGAAATAGCCCTGAAATGGTCCCACAGAAAAGAATACTACTGTTAATGTATCATTTTCTGACTAAGGAAAAGCTGGGAAGTTAATCACTGATAATAGGAGCAAACCTGAAGTTAGAAATATAACAGCAAGTGCTATTTCTCAGCATGCAACAGTAAATATGCGGATCTTTTCAACTTTTGCTCTTTCTGTTTTATCGAGCAAGCAGGTCACTGGGGAAAAAAAAAAGATCAAGTATTAGAGTAAAACAGAACAAGGATGAGATCACCTCATGTGCAGATTATGTCATACCTTGCACCTACATACTCTGTACTCAAATGGTAAGTGTACCTTCAGCTGTGCTGGGAGGAGATATGGTGACCTCCGGGGTAATTCTGCCACTATCAAAAGCATGGCAATTTGTGTCGCAGTTGGCACAGGGGAGAGCAGAGCACCAGAACTTTAGTACATTGCTCTGCCCAGTGTGAAAGTAGCAGAGGGGATCCGAGTAGAAAAAAAATTCAGCCCAGCCTCTGAGAATTATGTACGCAGAAAACCAAGAGGATTGACAGGTAATAGGAATAGAATGACTCAGAATGGTAAAGCTTATTAAAATTTTATATTCCACCTACATAAAGGGGCAAAACAGCTCTTTCACTTGGAGTCCAGAATACTTGTGCCATTAGAGATCAAACATCTTTTTTGTATATCTTCTGCAAAACTTTCAGGACCTAGGTCAAGATGCTCAAATGAAGGAAAAAAATAAAAATGTTTTCAGGATTGTCTGGTTGTTTTGCTTCTGTTTTTTCTACCTGCTAGCCTGTACAAATATGCTCAAAGCTTTGAGAAGGTGGATGAGAAGCATCTATCCCAGTTTACATGTGAGTCTGGCAAAGGTATGGTTCGATTCAGAGGGAATGTCTGGCAGCTGCTTTCAGGAGCAGAGCTGTAAGAATACATACCAATGAGGAGGGCCATGTTAAGGCCAGAAGGTGGCTTTACAAGATCTACAAAATACAACCAGAAAAGTTCACCTTTGCACACTAAGCCCAATTCTTATTTGTGTTCATATCAAACAATTTGTATTTGAATATTTCCAGCTCCAGAGTTTAGTCTTGAAATCCTTATTACAGGCACAGTCCCTCATAACTCGTCATTTTTTCTAATCGTTGTTCTGCATTTGGTGCTCAAACGACTGCAGTTGGGTTTGGAGCAGACAGAAAACTGGAATCTTCCTCACTGCAGGAATGAACATATTTTAAAGCACTTGATATTTCCAAAATTAGAATTAAAATTGTGAAAAGGTGGCCATTACAGATTCTACAGTCTGAAAGCTTACAGATTAAACTCAATTTTGCAAGCAGTAATGAGTATATTGCTGTAATTTGTAGGCGTTTTTTCAGGTTCTCAGTGTTTTGTAACAGATTTCTCCATGTAAGGCATGACTGTAGACACAACCCACCAGGGGATAAGTGCATTGTCTGACATGGAGAAGGGGAACAGAAGAGGACTACAAAGGAGAGGAATATAGTGGTCCTGGAAAACAGCTCCTGAGAGGCGATGACCCCCAAGAGATTACTGATGAGTCTTCAGCTGCTTTGCAACAAAAATCAGTTGATCAAACCGAAATATTTCAGTGTTGGTCATATTGACCTGAAATACGTAGCTTTAGCCTTCAGTTTAGAACCGGGATATTTTGGGTGGAAAAGTGAATTTTTTTAGCAAAAATTTATTTTTCATCACCCACCATTGGGGTGAAAAAGCCCAAACCCCAAGGAAAATCCCTTGTCAAGTCTTCACTTTCTAACTTAAGAATTGACTAGAATGAACGTTCCAGTATTGGTTCTTGTCAAACTTTTCTCCTGTCATAACAGGACAAAATACAGCTGCATGCATTCACCCTAAGGCTTCTCAGGATGCATGTCCTATTTTCTATTATTATGTGGAAAAGGAAGAGAAACGTCAACTCACTTTAGGAGACGTTTGTTATGTACTTCATCTCTCACCTGCAAAAAGAGTGGTGAGGATCTAAGCAGCTGCTTATACCTTGTCCGTTAGCTTATTTGCCATTGCAGGTTGGGGTTTTTTCTTCCTCCCTGTGGGTTTGCTGGGGTTAGTTTTTAATTTATTTTCTTTTCGTTCTTTTCGTTCTTTTCTTTCCTTTTGTTCTGTTCTTTCTTGGAAGGAATGGTTCATAGAGTGCACACACACACACACAAAAATAAATTCAAAGTCTATTTTTCTCAGAATATTAATCTCTTGTGTCTACAATCTTTTCCTATAAGGAAAGGCTATAGAATCCTTTCAAACATATTTGGTGGGTCTCATAAACACACACTTTAATGTTATTTAAAATAAAAAGAAAAAATTCACATGGCTGCAGGCTATAAGAAATGTAGTCTTAGATTTGTCTGGACTCCTCTTACATGTTGGTTCATAGCTGAAGCCTCCTAAGAAGGCTACTGTGCTAACTACATTTGTGCATTAAATACCTTAATGGAGATTTTATTACACTTCATATTAAAACACACTTCTACATAAAATAAATCTGTAATCTGAAAAACAAATAATCCCTCAGTTCTAGAACTGACTTGGGCTTTAGTTCAAGTGCTTCAGATTGGGATGAAGACTGTAGGGATGCTGAAGAGTGTTACTGGCAAATTTAACCACTGCCAAATCTAACAAGTGTTTTTAGATCAAAGAACACAGGAGTCAAGTAGAAAATGTTCTAAAATACTATTGCTATGTATTATTATTTGACCTTGCTATTTATGGTAGGGATATTTATAACCTAATTATGCTGAAAATCTTTGATAACTGTCCCTGCACCCTTCCAACACCAGGTAGTCATCTATGGATGTATGAGCAGTATGTGGACTGACTTTCTGGAATAACCTTCATTTCTCTTGTCTTTATTCCTCTGTGTTTGCTTAATGGTGCATTGTAGAGCTTGTCCAAGAAAAAGAAATCACATGAGAAATAATAATTTCAATGAAACATGACTCCAAAGCAGAGCAACAACTATTGCCCATAGATCAGCACTGAACTGGAACAGACAAATAGAGAAATAAGGTGCAGGTGGAGGTGTGCTCTGTGGCTTCATTTAATTGAAGTTTCATTTATATTCCAGCCTAAAGGCTGGATTATAAAAAGGAGATGCAACTCTAGTATATAACATGCTCCATAGGGCTTGTTTATGGGGCGTGCGTAGTACCTGTCAGTTTATAAAAGTGTACGCAATATTAATGAAGACAGAGAAAAACATCTGATAGTGTAGAAAAACGGGAATCTGGTTTCCCAGTTTGCCAAACTTACTTTCAGAAGGTCATGTGTGGTGATTAATCATTTTTAGGACTTTTTTCCTCTAAGAAAGGAATAACATTTCTCACCAATTGCCTTTAAAGAATTGCCAGAGTGTTTAAATAATTGCCAGAAGTGAGCTGAGATAACTGAGACACAATTACACAGTTTTATTGTTATTTATACCTTTCTTATGCTCTTTAATTCCAGCTCAAACATCTCACACATTTTATCTTCAGAAGCCGGAGTCATTTCTGCAGCTGCCTCCAAGACTGATACCTTTCCTGACACTAACAGCCTCCTTTTGTCTCCATGAGAAATAAGAATTACACAGAAACCGATGTCCAAAAGCATACCTCATCTCAGGTTTTAGACACATTGGGCTTTCAGAACATTCTCAAGCTGCCTTCAAGACATTATTTTATGAAGATACAGAAAAATCTAACTCAGTAAAAACAATCCTTAAAAACTTGTGGTCCGTGAGAGAGGGGAGTGGATTCAAGAGACTGACAAAGGTACGCCTTAAAAAAAGAGTCAGAAGCACCTCTCAAACTCCCTAAGCTTCAGTTTCTGGAAAAAGCAGAATTAAATCATTAATCATTTCATAATCACTTCTGTCATAGTCAGGTGATAAAAATATGGCCAACGTGGAACTGTCAAGGACAAGTTATGTTAAAGCAACCTAATTTCCCTCTCTGATAATTTTGCCTCCGTAAATGGAGAAAAAGGGGCAACAGGTCTTAAAAGTTTTTAACATTGCTTTGGTATGTAGCTCTCACACAAATTAGGGAATGTGGCCTATATTTTACGTACAAACCAGAAAATCGCTACGTAAAAACTTGGAGGAGGAGAAGAAAAAGACATCCTTTTGGTTTTCTGTACATGGCAGGATATTTCAGGTGGAAGTCCTACAGAATCTGTTCTGAACTGGGCTGTAGTTAATATTTTCCTTGGTGACTTGACTATGGAGATACAAAGTAATGTGATATAATCTGCAGCTAACAAGTTAGGGAAAAAAAGCTCTGAAAATGCTCTGGAAAACAGAACCAGAATTTTGAGTCACCTTGGTAAATTTGACACAAATTCAAAAACTCTCATGGTGATACGTAGTTAAAAAAAAAATAATACAAGATGCTATAAAGAATGAAGCAAGGGGAATCGTGCAAAAAAAGGAGGCCTTTAGAGGTGTCCCCTCCTCAGCAGACTGGGGCTGAACATAGACAAAATAGAATCAGCATGGATCTGCTGGGAAAAGTCAAATTCCAGCCTGGACAACGTTAGTATAAGGTAATTGTTATTCTCTATTTGTATAGTGTTGGCCTCAGCTGGAATACTGCCCTCATATCTGGGCACTGCAATTACAAATCTAGCCATATTTGAGAGAGCTCAGAGAACTGCCCTGAAAATGAGAAAAAGATAAGGAGCAAGGTTTGAAGGAACCAAGTTTGTTTAGTCTAGAAAGGAGAGGATTAAAGAGGAAAGTTTCAGGTTTTTGCTATATGAGGTATTGGTATACAGATGAGAATCCTCAACATTCTCAAGGAGAAAGGGAGTGAGAACAAATCAGTGTAATTGGCAAAGCCTGCAGTGGTAAAACTAGCAAAAAGCCAAAAGTACAATGATGGCAAAGTTACCCTAACAGTCTGAGGAGGGTCAAAGAACTTCTTTTCTTGGAGAGTTCAAAACAGACTTGGCAAACAGGTCAGAAGTAGATCCAGCTCTTCTTGCTTCTGCCTTGGAGATGACAGCAGGCCTAGATAACCACTCAGTGTTCCTTTAAATGTTATATTTGTTTGGGGAAAAAGGAGGCATGGGAGCACTAAATACCAGATACTGGATGTCCTTATCCTGCATGTCATGTATTCATTGGCATGATGGTATCACAGCGCTGAGCTGGGATCTCAGAGCACACTGAGCTGCAAACATTCAGAGGTTTCTGCTGTTCTGGAGTCAACTTTTCCAGGAAGGCAGTTTAGAATTTTTAGCACTTCTCCAAGGTCTCCATTTATCATTTGCTTTGAAAGCAGCACACACTCTTCTGTGCTGTGGGACTGGGATACTGCATACCTGGACACAAAAGTCAGCTGCAGGCCCCTACACACCACAAAAGTGTTACTTTGAGGAATGTGGCTCCAAGGGACTTCTACCTCTTTGATGGTTCAGTTGTGGGGATGTGGGAGGGACAAGTGTGTCCTGAGTCAGAAAGCTCTGCTCTGTGCCTCTGTACACAGCAGGAAGTAAAATATCCACAAATTCCTGATCATCTACAATGCAAGAAGATCAAAATTTACCTTCCAAGGCAAAATGTCACCCAGGACCGCTATGGTCAATGCAGACCTTGTAGGCTTTTGAAAACCCATCTGCATCTGTGCACAAATGGGTATTTTCCCTTTGGTACTTGATGTAGTAAGAGCTCAAATGTCTAAGATGAAAAGGGACCATGTCTGTTTCTGATATTATAACATCAGGTACATTAACACCTCCAGAAGTTATGCTCTTTTTTTCCCTGATATTGATCAGCTTGAAATGGAGTGAAATATTCGATGTGAGTCAAACCATTCACTCAGCAGTTTCAGGTCTTGAAGTATCATCCTCTCTTGCTGCATGTTCATCATAAGCCCATGCCTTTTCTTTCCCTAGAAAGATTTCTCAGCACACCCAAGATATTACCATTTTAAGTACGTAATCAACACACAATTCATCAGTGCCTCAATAACCCTAAAAGGTATTTATAAAAGCTTGATCTTATTCTGTTTAGTGTAGTGCTTATTTATGTGAGAAATCTTAAATCTAAGAAAGGGAAAGTAATAAATTAAGCCAAGTATTCAATGGAGGTTTTATTGGGAAGATTCTTCTGTAACAAAACATTTGCTCAGATATTCTGTACAAAGTTCACTGCTTGACTGAGACAGCAAGAACTAAAGCATGTCAAAACCCTGAGATTACTGCCTGTGTACTCAGGGCACAGGCAACACACTTTTATTACTATCTCTGCAAACTCCTATTTACATGCTCTCTGTTGAAGATGTCTAGTAGAAAAACAGAAAATTATCCAAACGTGATCTAACTCATGTTTGAGATGTCACAGGAAAGAAAATCACAGCAATCTGGTTTCTCTTCATGATTCAAAACTACATTAAAATATTGATAATATCCCAAATTGAATTCACCTTCTGAACCTCCTACTGCAGAACTCTGCTGGGACTGTTCCCAATCTCTTCACTTTTCTGGCCATGGGAGCAATTGCAACATTTTATGGTTCAGCCCCACCAGAGAAGCTGCTGCCCCTGAGCCTTCTCACACTTTAGCCAGCTTAGCCCCTGCACTAAGCAGAAAGTCACCATCGTTTTAGCAGCACCTTTGCAAGTTCTTCCTTTTCTTTTACTTTGTGGTTTTTCTCTGCAGAGAAACACGCCTCTGGCTAGCAGATCAAGGGCTTCTGTATTTGCAAATGCCTCACTTAGATGTACTAACCTGTTATCTAATGCAGGGGTCAGAAAAGTACAACAGATGTCGATGGAGGTGGATGTTGCAGGGTGGGAGCTGGGACACCTGTTTCAGATTCAATAGGAGCAAAGAGGAGATGGTGCACCAAAACACAATGTGAAGTATAAGCTGATGAGAAGTGAAAAGGATCTAAACTCAAAAATGCAATGTTTCCTGATCCTATTGGATTTCTACCAGCAAATTTTTAATTCAGAAAGAAAACTATCATCTGATACATGTGCTTGAAAGGCTGTTAAATCCTTTAGTGTCAGTGACTCTCCAGCATCCTGTCAATCATGATGACCTTGAGTTTTGAATTGCTTGGAATTTCTTTTTCAAGAACAGGAACATTTACTCTGATTTTGCTATTTCAACATATGCAGAGGAGTCTGTTATGAAGAAATAAGAGTTTCTCTTGCCAAAGAACAGTTATGTTGTCACATTTTGCCAGCAGCTCAGGAAAAAGGGATGGAAAGCCACAGCATATTTTTTTGCACAGATCAAACTGCATAAATGCAACTAGGATGCATTTTGCAATTATTTTTCTGTCCCACAGAAATAGTCAATGGCATAGCCAGATTTCTGCAAAAGTTCTTGAGAGTTTTGGAGATCCACCCCATTTTTTTGCAGTTTAGGCTCTGTAGTTGTGCATACTCTTTTTACTGGTTGTACTTCAAAATAAAAAAAATCCACTATTTTACACCAAGACCAGTTTTCCAAAGAAGGACCTGAAGATCCAGGTAGGCAAAAACCTGAACGTAAGTCTCTTAAGCATGATCTTGTGGCCATAAATGCCCAGCTGCACCCTGGGCTGTGTTAGCCAGAGGGCAGCCAGCAGGTCCAGGGGAACAATCCTTTCCCTCTTCTCCTGCACTTTTGATAAGGTGTCCAGTTTGGGTCATCCAGGTAAAAGAGAGATGTTGAAATGCTGGACTGTTCCTGCATAAATTGTAATCTGTATGTAGATAAAATTGTGTGTTGCACAAATTAAGGAACTTTTAGCTCAAATTCTTCCTGGCACAGAAAGGAAATTTAAGCCAATGTGAAAACTACAGTTTTTTTGAGCTGGTCTCTTAAAAAATTGCCTGCTTTGGTGCCATGAAATGCATCAGGAGAAATCCTCCACTCTTAAAGGTCCCTTGTCAGGGCAGGGGCACTCGCTCATTTAGAGCAGCACACAGCTAGATCAAGCCTTTCTGATGTGTCTGGGAGTGGGGCATCACTAAGTCATTTCCCTTAAATATCTGTAGTTCTTCCAAAGGGCAAACGCTTCCTCATTTTGCCGTAGCACAATCTCCTTTTTGTTCTGACTGAAAGTCACCTGCCATCACTTCTTCATGCAGCCTGGAAAAGGGTAATGCTTCATGGCTCTCAAACACAGCCGTCCCTTTAATCTACGTAGATATTTCAGGAGATGAAAAGCTGTTGATGTCCTAATTATCTTTTCAGCCATGCATGCACAGTGGAAAAACTCCAGAAAAGTATACAAGAGCTATGCAGGCTACAAAGAAAATCCAAATTCAAACATTTCAGATCCCCAGGCAGTGGGGATAAGCAACTCTACTCACTGAGCAAGGATGTTCTGCTGGTCGATCCAAAAACCCAGAGACTGTAGTTGCAATATATTTTGCAGAAGAATACCACCTCAAAGAAAGTCTTGAGCTGTTGAAACATGCCACAGGAAGAATAAGAAGGAATTGCATGAACAAAGTTCAGTAAAACATGTTTTCTCCAAAGACTGGAGCTATGTTTGAAGTATAAGCTAGACTGTGCTCTGGGCAGATAATTCTTATGTTAAGAAACTACTCGCTTCCTACACAAAAGTTTCCAAGGGTATATCTAAGTGGTCTTTTGAGGGGCAAGTCTGGCAGTGCTCTGAATCAACTACCAGTGATGCAAATAGTCCTCGGCTTAGACTAAAATCCTTCACTTCCTATCAAGAGTTATTAGAGGAGGCTCTGCAATGTATCTGCAGCTATATGGCTTCCATCTGTTAGACCAGTTCTGACTTCTCATTCCATATCTGCTTGTGGAATATTATTTTCTCTAAAATCCAAATTATTCCAATTTTTTTAAAAAAATTTGAATATCTGCAATGAGTCTCCTAAAGTATCATTGCAATCCAAAATTTTGAAAGGAAGACCGAGAAAAGTTTTTTATGGAGGAGTTAATGAAAAATAATTAGTTTTCAGTATTTTTTTCATAGAATAACTTATTTTTTAATTATAAAGTGTTATCATTGCTTTCCACTTATTTTCAGACCACAAATAAAAAGTTTTTTGCCAACATTCATTTAAACTGGTTCAAAGGAATAATCACAGGATGGCTGAGATTGGAAGGGACCTCTGGATATCATCAGGTCCAGACATCCTGCTCAGGCAGGACCACCCAGAGCCAGTTACCCAGGACCACATCCAGACAGATTTTTAATCTCTCCAAGGATGGAGACTCCACAGCCTCCCTAGGCAACCTGTATCACTGCTCGGTCACCCTCACAGTAAAAAAGTGCTCAGAGGGACCCTCCTGCGTCTCAGCTTGTGCCCACGGCCCCTGCTTCCATCACTGGGCACCACAGAAAGCAGGTTCCACCCTAAAGTTACCTTTCAAACTTTAATGTAACCGAAGTTCAATCCCAAAGAGACCTGAGTTGAAACTGGTGCAACTTGCAGAAATCTTTTTTCTACTTTTGTTTGTGAATTTCATAAGTGTTGTTCTGAACAGAACTGATATTTCTACTGCTCTGGTGTCACCATCTTTCTTACTGTACTCACTGTAATACCACTTTTTTGGCTTCTCAGGGAATGACAGTTTCCTGTACTTTTATTATTTTTGTGTCTACAAGTTCTAAAAGCCACAAAAATGATTTTTCAAGTTCTTTGTGTTTAAATTAAACCTGAATTTTTACTTTAAAATCCCTCCCATCACATAATGTCTTCCATTTTTTACTAAGTTTCACTGGTTTTTTTATTATTTTCTAAATATATCACTGCAATTTCCAGAGAATTTCCCTTTTCCTTTAAATAATTTCTACTATGACAGGTTATAAATTATGTCCTAGGATCACTGCCTTCCCAACACCCCAGCAATCCATCTGCATTTCTAATGCACTCAGCACAATAACCAAATGCCAGCCAGGCATTTAACCTTGTCACTTTACCTGAAATTAGATATTCAAATATTTTTTTCTCTTTGTTTTTTATTATTTTGATTTATTAGTGAAACCTTCTGGTTGCAAGTTGCTATTCCCAGGACTGGCTCTGAAGGTGTTTTAAAAGCACAGAAGATGGAAAGGGGGAATTTTCTGCCCCAGAAAGATTTTGCTGGAGATTGTCCATGTGCAAATAATTGGTATTAGGGCCAGACTTGATTTAAATTGGTCTCTTCATTATTTCAGACGTGCATTTAAAAAGCTCCTGAATCATTTAATTTATTTTATCGCTTTAGAAGACAGATACGTTACAGGTTATCTAACCCTTTGGCTAGATCCATATAGAAATATAATGATCTCTTACTGCATACAAAATCCTGACAGGCACAGGACTGACAGAGAACCTGCCGTAGGTCCCTTCAATCAAAGTGGTCACAAGTTCTTGAATGACACAAGGAACAAGGAAGGGTCTTTCTCCTTTTAATTTTCCTTCTATTTTTTGATTTTGTGGTCTCATATGCAAAGACTATTAAAAACAGGGATATGTTTCTCCTTGCCAAACAAGAGATCTGTAGATATATTCTGTCAAGGCCTCAGTAGGATGCTGTTAATAAACAGCTGTCTATTTGAAATTGTCATGTCAGCTCATTTTCCTCATCGGTCACCAGTCTTCTCTACATTTGTTTATTTGCTGGTATGCTGCAAATCTTTTTACAATGCTTCTCTCACAGAAGACCTTTTATAAGTCTGTTACGAGAGCAAGTCTTTCCATATAGAGAGGCCATTTCATCTTTGCCATTGAACTCTCGAGACATAATTCTGTCCTACAGCATTAAGTAGCTCTTTAGAGCCTATCAAGATGATTGACATCATTACCCTTATATTGACTTGGTTTAGATTCCTTTAACTCAAAAAGGATGTTGATTCTTTCTGCCTAAACCTTGAGCATCATTTTATGAAGTTCTTTTATTCACATGAAATTGCAAGTTTTGCCTATTTTCATAGAGTACAGGTACCTCTGGTGAAGGACTTGGACTCAGCGTGAATGTAGTCTATGTTACTAAAAAAAACATATTACTGTAGGCCTACAATTAAGACTGTCAACTGCAATATGCAAGCACTTTTCTCCCCAACCTTGAAAGCTTTGCTAGACTGTTTCTGCCAACTTAAGAGGATCAAATCATAATCTCACTGAAAACACATGAAGCTTGACATGATCAAAGGCCAAGGCTTCTCACTTGTACTTCGAAGAATGGGCAAGTTAGGTATTCTCTTTTTGTAGTTTTTATATCCCTAAACTGTACGCTCTGTCCATCAAGGTGCTCTCAGGAGTAACATAACTTGCACAGATTTGAATGCAATTTCCAGAAATACTCACAAGAGGCCAATTTCCCTCCTGTGAAGGCACTAAGGTACAACAAAAAGTACAGTCACAATATGAATATATGCAGCTTCCTTGCCAAAAATTACCCGGTAAGTACTTTTGGCAAAAGGGCATCATTTTCCTAAGTGGTCGGTATAGCACAGAGCACAATGAAGCCTTGCTTTGTTGCTAGCACTTAGACCTTGTCATGTGAATACAGAGGTGAAAGTGCAGGGAAAGTCCATACCTGGTTATATTTTATTTTAGAAAACCAGGGGTGCACGGGGTAACAAAAGTCATTGTCTAAAATCTCCCAGTTTCACTTGGCAGTAACATCCACCATGCATTTCATAAAAAACTGCCTGCTTCAGTAATTTTGATATCTACAAGTGAGCCAACGCGAAAAGTCTGTAGTGCAGCTTGAGGCTATGTAAGTCACATAGGACATGCAGGCACTTAAACCCAAGTAGGCAAATTATGGATCCTTACTTTATTACTTTTCCTGAAACCCAACTGTGCATCTTATTTATTTTCAGGGCTGCCACCATGCTTCGTTCAACAGGATGCTTTGGACTTAAGCTCTGTACATTTCCTGGCTATATTGCTAGTAGCCCTTCACAAAGCCTAAGGAGGAAACTTTTGTCCCCTCCTTCACCACTGTACACAGATTTCTTACTACTGGCACCCACTCCTACAGTTGCTATATCCCAAATGGAGTTTTTGCTAGGCTGGGTAGAACAGGCGGATCTGTGTCTTGCTATCCATCTGCACTTGTGCCAAAGCAAATTAGGACTTTGCTCGGGTCCTTGATAGCCCTTATAATACTCTCTTCCTGCTAATTCCCTGCATGTGCAAACCGATCTGTAGCACAGAGAAGCCTGACACTGAAATCTCTAGTTAATGCGCCTGTCCCCAGTATGTTATGTCTCCTGTCAGGGTGAGAATGAAAAGCTTCGTGAGCCTTCATCATTTGTATCAGTGTTGCAGCAATGGCATCAGGATTTCATCCAAAGAATTGCCTGCTGAATAAATCGAGAAGCTTCTCTGACAGCTATCAAGAGCAAGCTTTAGGGGGAGGATCAGAGCTGAGCTAGGTCAGCTTCAAGGCTCTGAGCAGCTTTACGCTACTGGAGCTATTATGCATTTTCACCCTCCCAACTCTTCCTTGCTCTCAGCCCTCCCCCATGTACTGCTGCTGTTCTAAGTCCCTGCAATTAAAATACTGCCATCAATACTCTTCATCAGCCAAGCATTTCTTCTGCTAAGTGAGGCCACTGGGGGCTTCATTCCTGGTTTCTTCATGCTCTTCCCTCTTCCAATGTGCTTGGTTTTGTTCAGAGATGTTTTTTTCTGGAACAGGGAATAGAAAGGGATGACCTGTCTTTGATACGGGCATTTTTGCATCCATCTGATTTTTTCAGTAACCTCCAGACAGTCTGCTCCTTAAAAGCATATGCATACATCTTGTACACAATTTTCTCAGAGTATTTCTTTCTGCCATCATTTACAATAGTCAAAGACCCTCAAGTTGAAAGACATCTGTAAGGCAAAGGCTCTGCCACAGAGAGAGAAGAACATCAGAGAGATTAGATTAAAGGAGGACATACTGAGGCTAAAAAAGCATTTGAAAGCCAGAGCAGAATGTGTGTGAACAAAAGAACAATACATACAGCTAACAGCATGCTCAGCATGTTAGTTCTTAGTCACTTATGTCTACAGCAGCATTTATCAAAAAACCACCCCCAACAACAACTCATATTTCTCCAAACTTCCCCCTCTTTAAATCCCAGTCACACACACTTTTGCTGTGCACCAGGATTCATTATTCACTGCATTGTCATTGCTTGTTGTTAACTGAATTCTGACCTTTTCTTTTAATTCAAGGAAATTCCTGCTGCAGACTAGGAAAAAAAGCACCTATTCTAGCAGATGACTCATTTCTTTGCTGTCACATCAGCTACCATAGCACATTTAACTTCAAAATATTACTAGGATGAGGGATGAGAAAGGAAAGAGGCAGATCATAAGGTCATTAGTAACTCATGTTCTAGGTAGGAACAGGTGAATGCCATGAGAGTAAAGGTAAAGAAGGGACATAAAAAGGTTCACTGAAGAAAATTGAAAGGGTTAGCAGTAAGAAATGACTGGTCACCGTTGCAGGAGATCACAAAGTACAAAAAACCAAATAGACATGTTTAATAGAGGGAACTAGTGAGACAACCTATAGTAACAACTTTTTCCCATGTCCAAAGAGATCAATGCCTAGCTGAAACCCTTTGGACAGCACAGATATATACTTAGATTATACTTAGGAGGAAGATTATGAAACTCAACTACAAGCCAAACTGGAAATGTACCAAAAGTAATGAAAAGATTGAGATCAACACTAAAACATCTTATTTTACAGAACCTTTCCAATACGTGAGAACCAGCTCACTCCCCCTTCCATTTTCAGCTGTGGACTTCCTAAGCACTATCTGGAAATTCATGAAAGATTATGAGCTTCTAGAAGCAAGGAAATGATACTGAGTATTAATCAGAACTATACCCTTCTGACACTGGAAAGACAGAGGAGAAGACATTTTGGTTCCTGGCACTAGAATTATATTCCTTTCTTATTTCCAAGAACCTGTATGTAGAGAAAGGAAGAGGTTTTCTTGTTGGATGTGGGCTCTATCCTACCAAACTCACAAAAACATAAAATGTAAGACTGAAGTGTGATTGTGATCCCAGTGAGAAGTTTAGGGCTATGGTCATATTGTGAAGTATGAAGATAAATTAGCCATACCACTATCCAGAACATTTAGATGAAAAAGTAAATATTTAAGTCATTTCTCCCACTTGATAACAAAAGGACAGTATATATTGGGGGTGGGGGGTGTTACCAATGAGATTTTAAAAATGCCCACTGTACAAACCACAAGGGGAAAAAAAAGGTGTGAAGACATCACTGAGAAAAGGTGATGGAGTTTTAGAAGAACTAAATCACGATCTATAAGTTTGACTGAATCAGAGACAAAAGTCACACCCTTTCGAAATATACAGCCAATTCTCTTAACATGACTGGCCTGTCACAAGATAAGGTCTATCTTCAGACATCACATGCTATGGATTGATCTCGTTAAACCCTGCTTTCCCTCCCTGGTATCTTTTAGGCCTTTAATCATGCAGAAGAAAGTTTAATAAAACTCTGATATTCCCTCAAAACTCCCATTCAAGCTTATTCCCAAACTGCAGTCCATGTGATCTCATCTTCCTCTGCTTTATTAGCAAAATTTCAGTTCTTCCACTAAGCATACTCACAGACCTAAAATGTTTCTTTTGACACCAAAAGTTCCTTTGCTAGTGGCTGTTCAGTGACATTTTATTCATTAAAACAACAAAAATAGCTTACAACCAGGCCTCCTGAAGCTGGCACTGGAGTTAAATCAATCTCTGAACAGAAACAGCCTTACACAGAAAAAAGTTTTCATGTCAAAAACCAACTTTACAATGTTTTAAAGTGTTTGCCTACCAACATTTATAGATGTCATTTGAACTTCTTTATGAGAATATGTATAATGTATGCATTAGTATCAATATTTACTGCATAATATACCAAAATAGCAAATTAAAGCTCATTAATTCAACTACACAGGCAAATAAGGTTGGTCCCAACAGCCTTGACTTGACAAAAACCTGCAATCTGTCAACATAGATCCTTCCTTCATCAGGAAATTTTGTCTAATACAAAAATGAAGTCAAGCTAACAATGTTATTCCTGAAAAGCTCAGTCTGGATAATCGGTATCATATACACACTACGGCACAAGCAGCAAGGTAATTTCTACACATC
Organism: Falco naumanni; assembly: GCF_017639655.2. Taxonomy (NCBI): domain Eukaryota; kingdom Metazoa; phylum Chordata; class Aves; order Falconiformes; family Falconidae; genus Falco; species Falco naumanni. The sequence continues at coordinate 41,511,579 of NC_054054.1, read as the reverse complement.
CTTATAAAACACTTCAGACCTGGGACATGAGGCAGAAGGTGAGCACATCCATGACAGCTTGGACCTACCAAAGCCTGTGCAGAAAAGTAAAAGGACAGAAGTGTTTTTCCAGCTGAGCAAAACACAACCAGCTGAAGCAGAAAGCGTCAGAAAGGACACCATCCACTACGGCAGAGATCTGTGCAGGTCTTTTTGTGGACTTCAGTGCTTCTGGGAACAGGTCAACACAGCTTTGAGATTGGGACAGGTCAAAACCACAGTACAAGGTAGTCTTTCAGAGTATAGCTCTCACGCTGCCTTCACTTCTTTCTTCTGTTTCTGTTCATCTCTTCACCTTCCATCTTTCCCTTGTAGACTTTCCAGTTTCTGTTGTTTCAAAAGAGTTCTGCTTAATTAACTAATGTTTGCAAAGGAGTGTACATGGTAAGTGGCTATTACAACTTTTTGGCCAAAAAGCCTGATTAAGATTCAAAGCACAACCAGAACAGAACAGTGCAAATGATAATACTGGATACAAGTTGCAAAATAAATTCTAAAAATTGTCTCAAAATTATTTTCTGCATCTCTTTTTTCTGTCACTAACTCCATTCAGTAAAGGCTAGCATACTGCTTACTGGTATAGTTTTCACCTATTCAGAGCAAGCAGTTAGCCAAAGTGTAAGATTATCTGATAAGTGTAATTACCAGGTAGATAATTAACCTAACAGCTACTTGCTGCTGTAAACCCTTTCCTGTTGGAACAGTCCTTCTGGGGCAGGCTTTTTCATTGGTATACAAAGAATCAGGTAGGTCAAAACCCTAAACTGATATAAAATCATTGTCTCTCATTGAGTTCAGACTCGTACTGACTGATACCAGCAGAAGAACTGCTACATTCTATTTTCCAGTACCAAGTAAGAAATAGAAAAATTTGCATCATCTGTCAGATCATAAAAGTTTCAACTTCTTTTTTTTTTTCCCCCCCTCTATGACTTAAAAATTTATTAATTCGGCACACTAATAATGCCATTCCAAATTAGGTGTTTTTTCTGCAATTGACCCATGCTGAAATTCCAAAGGTAATATGCTCAGAAGTTTTGACTGACATCCTTTTGTCTTGGATTCTATTTTAAATTACTGTGAATAGAAGAACAGGAGAACACAGCTTGAAGAAACTGAATGGATACATGACAAATGAAATAACTCTCAAAGGTCTTTTCAAAAGAGAAGTTAATCTTTACAGGATGCAACTATTCCTTATGACCTTGAATTAAATTACCCCTGTTTCCATGGGAAGCTTATACTTTAGACTCAATCATCCTTGGCTGCCTTTACCTTTATTTACAATAGCACTTGGTGCTTCAATCAAGTTCCCATTATATGTTCAAGTGCTGTAGCACCATATAATAAAGAGCAGAATTATTTGAGAGGCTGCAGAAAAATTTCAGGATAATGCATTTAAGAATAATCTGTGAATGTCTATATTTAATATAAATGGCTTTTACAGTGGCTAAGCATAGACACATATCTAAATACCTAATGAACATTAGTGATGGGGTTGCCATTTCTCTTTAAAATTATTCTCAGATATTGTAATTGCAGTGTTTTTCTTACCCTCTGCCTTGCACAAATTAATCAACTTATTTCTTTCTCCCTTTGATTCTACTAAGCAGAAGTGAATTTAACACTTCTGATAATTCAGGAGCAATCTTCTCCAAGACAGATACAGACTTGGAGTATTTTTTTCATCCAGGAAGATCTGAAAAGATCTGAAAGATCAGAAAAGATCATCTGAAAAGATCATGGATCTGAAAGAAGTTTGCATCCTGGTGTTTTTACAGTTGCTTTCACATGACTATTTCTGTTGCTGACACTACCTGAATGACTAGATTTCCAGCTAACTCCCTCTGGGACATCATTATGTCCCAGTGATTATAAATCAGTCACATTTTAAGCACTGTAGAGACTCCTCTCTGGTCCTAAGTATGTCAGAGGGAGCTGGCAGGTGTGTATGCAGGCATGAATAAATCCATCTGTAAAGGTGAAGAAAACTGAAGAATTGGTTTACAGAAAAAAGAACTATAACAAGTATTTATACAGAGCATTTTTTCAAAATGCCCTCAAACTTGGACTTCTTCCATTGAACCCCAGTGAAGACAAGGACCTCTTTCATATTGGATGAAGCAAGGCTCTGGGGATGCTTCAACCTGATAGAAGGGTAACAACCTATTGCTCGCCTAGAGAAAATAGAAACATCTTAGCAGAATATCTTCAAATGCCAAGTGAAGAGAACATGGGGGTTTTCAAAAATAGCATTGGCAATAGCTGCACTGTCCCCAGACTTTGGTTATAACTTTCCCCAGCTTGAGGACTGACCAGACAAATACAGAGATAATGCTGAAATCTTGTGATGAATTCTGATATATATTATTACTATAATTTTACATACAATGTAATTTTCATGACAACATTAGCACAAGTATTGAGATTAACAAAAGACTGGGGGTTTGAGACAGTTCTGTCTGAGAGTTCTCACTCACACCATAATTGGGAGCACATCGTAACAGAGCAAGTCAGCCCCCTGAACAGCCAAGAGATTTCATGTTTGTCAAGCTCACTTGATTCAAGCTATGTGGGATTTGCAAAAGCACAGGAATAATTGTCAGGTCCCTACCTGCCAAGGAGAAAATGAGTCATCATTAACTCGTTCAGTCCTGAAAGAAAAGGGACAAAAATTAAGACTAGAAAGATGAATTGAATCCTACAAGGCAATAAAACAATGTGTTCAGTAATAATCTTTCTAGATTTAAGGAAAATGCATCAGAGGTGCAAGCAGTTTGCATAGACATCAACGAAAAGCAACAAAATCTTGAAAAAAAAACGTAAAACCTGTCCTTGGACAACATTAACACTTTTTTGATGCAGCTGAAACCAATGTAATTTATTCTGCAGTCTGTTATTCCCTTCCAGTTCTCAGTCACACCTACCTATTTTCCCCCTTCTGAGACACTGTTTGGAGGTTTAACTCTCCTCACTTGTGGCAGAAGGAGAAGTCAGCCTGAAGGTACTTTCCACACTGTTCCAACAGCCAGGCTTTTGCTCTGTCACGCTTGCCAACAGAGCTTTTTTTAGGAAGCAAGAGTCTTTGCTTAAGGTCATCTTGAAGAGTGGATTGATACACTTTCTGAGAGTATCAGATGACAGGCCAGTTGAGCTAAAAAACACTTGTAAGGATTAACTCCTGGGACAGAAGGATTAAGTGATGGAAAGCATCAAAATGTATTCTCTGTGAACCTTTGTGTCTGGAAAAAGCATATGCTGATCCTAGTAAGGGATATATTACCTGCAGATTGTTTAGAAATGTGCCATGAAATATATATATATTTTTAAGAGAGACAAATGGCACAATATTGTGTGAGTTACTTTCCTCTTGGTCAGTTTTCCCACTAACAAAATAGCAATAATTATTCTTCACACTTTGTGTTTGACCATTCAGCTCTGCAGAGGAAAAACATTATGTCACCAAGGGTTAACATCACATTGAAGCTGGCTGCAGTGACCAAAGACAACTACAACTCCACACTTTTGTTCCATAAGTTATCTTTCAGTTATTCAAATTCACTCTGACCTGTATAGCTCACACAGGACTTTTAGTCAGTATGGATGCCCTGTGCTGTTTTACCACTCTTCCTTTATTACCTAAATTTGAGATGTACATGATCATGTTCTCCCCCATGGTCATAAATTAGTTTTTTCACTTTCAACATTAGAATCCACCTGATGCAATAACAAGAGCACACGTTATGAGATCTGAAAGCAGATAGGTTTCTAAAGGTATGCAATTAAAATTGCATATACAGGATCAGGTGAAAAAATAGTCAATTTTTCATATAGTTACCACCACTGAAGGAATACAGTGTCAGATACAATTGATAAAGAATAAGGCAGGGAAATATCCATCCACATCTGATGTTTTCAAACATGCTATATATGAAGAAAATAATTCTAAGGTTTCGGATTTACCAGAGCAATTGCAGTGGTTTTGTTGGTGCTCTTAGGAACACAGAGCAGATGGGGGAGATTTCTGAAGGCTGGGAAAGAACCCAGCATTTTCCTACCTCAAAAACAGGGAAAAGGAAATAGAATCACAGGCAGAACTTTTTGAACTTCCATTCCCAGTAACACGCTAGCAAAAAAAATATTCAAATTGTTTCTAAATATCTAGAAGAGAAACATAAGAAACTACTGACTTGTGTATTATGAAGAGAATGTCAAGGCTCATTTCTTTCTGTAATGGTTTAACATAGGGATGACATAAGAACCAATGCAGTATTTATCTTTAATTTTTGAAAGCATGCTATTAAGACAGAGCCTTTTTGTAGCTGTTGAGGACATTGCAAGAGGGAATGGAAAAAAATGGAAAATGGGAGATTTAGTTAGCAGGTAAAAATTTCCAAGTGAATACAATTCAGCAGCCAAAAGGGATGAGCTGTGCATTTATCATTGGGAGATTTTAATAGCAAACAGCTGGAAAGTCATCTGCTAGAAGGTGGTGTAAATAGATGTGATCAAGTCTTGGAGTGGGAAAGAAAATAGATGGTTCTTTATGGGTGCTTTTAACTACAGGCTCTGGGTGGCAATACTTGAAACTAAATATAAGAAATCATCAGAACACTAGCGTTAAACCAGGCTATATTGAATACCTCAGATGGTTTTCTTCTCTCCTAGCTGTCAATAGTTAAACACCAACAGCTCCTATTCTCTGTTCCACTTTCCTAATAATACATACACTAGGTATTTTTCATCTTAAGGTAAGCACCTTAGGCAATTCCAGAAAGCAAATCTATATAACCTGCTCTGACTATAATAACTTAAATGGAGACATCTAACTTTAAGATGCCAGCAATAGCTGACAAATTCTATCTTCTATTTAGAAATGTAGAAGAGTATGTTCAGGACAAAACAGGCGTAAAACGTCATGAGTAGGTAGTGAAGATTGCAAATACTTTAAGGCTGGAGGGCAGATTAAATATAAAAAAAACAGTTAAAGATACTGTTATTCTACTTCTTACAAAAAACCAAAAGAAATTCCTGAAGTATATTACAGAATCACAAGGGGTTCAGAAATTGGTTATGAAAATGATCAGGGCCCTGGAATAAAAAATTCATAAAAAGAGATTGAAAGATTGTATGATTATTTACAGAAAAGAGAATACAAGGAGTTATGATGAAAATATATTAAATTTTGAGGAGTTAAATGAAAAGCTTCTTACTCTTCCTTTTGCCATGTCCAAAAACTCAAAGAGAAGTTTCCATAAAATTCTCCAGATTATAAATGTCATTGATGGAAATGTGTTTCTTGAAATGTGTAAACCTGTTATGAAACTCACTGCCAAAGTGTGGCATTGAGGATACCTGAAAATAACTATTAAATCTTTACAAGTTATACTAAAGATAGTTACAGTAATTGTTGTTCTGTTTTACATCTGAAAAGTATTTTTTCAAGGAGATAAGCCTAATTTTTCATTTCTAAGAATACCAGAAACGCAGCACAGACTTATCCCAGTTACAGGGGATTTCACAGGTGTCCAGACATCCAAACCACAATGGCTGTCTGTGTGCAGATGAGCATAACTGATAAATTAAAATGTAGCTGGCTTTTTGCTTTTTCCCTCTGATACTACCACTGTGAAACAATTCTGGCCAAGTTCAACATCAGTTTGATCTGGTGTACTAACCTGTCCACCACTCAGATTTCTTACTTTGTGACACATTTGATGCCTACAGGACTCTCACAGGGTGGGAAAATTATATTAATTTCATCTGTTCATAATCTTCCTCTGATCACACTCAAAGAATAAGTTACCAGACCAAATCTGTTCAGGTGCCCAAAATGAAAGTGAACAAAAATAAGCAGCTTCATAGGGCTCTTTTTTATTTCAGAAAACCATCTTTCAGGAGATGAAGATCCTTCCCAAGCTGCCTGTTTCTCCCACTGCTGCCAGGTCCCAGTGCTGTACCTTGCCTCCTCTACTCATATTTCAGATGCTGAGTTGAGGTAAGTAAAAACTTGAATCAGATTAACTGATAATAGCAGCACCAGCAGCTGTTTAATTTTTTAAGTTATGTACGTTCATAATAGAAAATAAACAGTGCTATACTGATATGCTTCCTGACACCTTGACATTCAAACTGTGGCTGTTCCTATCACTGCTGGCCTGATCCTGGCCTCAGGTAAACTTATTTTATTTTGTAAACTTCGTTCAGTCATCAGGATAAGATACCAGGCAATGAAAAGGCATAATTTTTCCTTCCACTGCAGCCAGTTTCCCTTGGAAAGCTGAGGTGCAGTGCTCATTAGGGGTGAGGGCTTTTTCCCCCTGGTACCACTACTGCAAAGTGTTGAGCATCAGCACAAGCATCCGAGAGCATCAGCAAGTAATGAGGGCAGGACAAGGATTCTGATGAGGTAGAGATCCTGTTGCTATCAAGAAGCTTAAGCACATAAGCAAAAAGGAAGACTTTTCCACAGTGATACAAAGAAACAGAGATGTCTGCCTAGCACCTGGAAGATGGAATGGTCATAGGAAGCAAACACAACCTGTATTTCTAAAAACAGAAGCATTGAAAAAAAGAGGAACTTTGCTTCTCCACCTGATCACCAGCACCAAAGCAGGCTGCCACCCAAATGAGACCCTGGGGTGCCAGGGCAAGTCTTGGCATCCTTGTTTGAACAAGACATGCATTAAGCAAGGACAACAAGTGATGTAATTACACACTGATGGTGTGGAATCAAGCCCTACAGCTCTCTGCAGTGATTCGTATGGCACTGATGAAATTACATTCATCTACAAGATTATGGAATAACTAATAATATTATTCAATAAGTAAAGAAATTAATATTCAGAAAGGCTTGTAGATGAATGGCTAGAAATATTAATTTGGGTGATTAATGACAAACAAGATGATCATCACATAGAAGTTATTTAAAAATTACAACACTTGAGTGTTTAGAATATTTTTAGTAAAAGACCCAGTTACAAAGCTGTTGCAGTTGGATTAAAGCTCAAACTGAACTTCTGTGAGCATGAACCCAGTTTGGAAATAATGCTTTCCTTAAGAATCAAATCGCTGAGATTGGCACCAGTTTTCACTTAGAATTAGGATTTTTAACCATTACTACTGAAGGATTTAGGTAAATCTCTATGAAATAGCAAGAACTACTTCAGAAGTCCAATTGCATTTCACCTCAAGAAGCTACTTCATCACAGGAAATCTGCAATTCCTTGCATTCATATGAGATGGATCATTAGAGGTTATCCTTTATGAACTGGTGGAACATAAGTACAGAATTAGAAGAGCTAAACGGTGTGCTAATAGCATCATATGCCATAACAGAAAAGGCATGGGTCCTGAAGATTCTAAGCTGTGCTAAAACAACTCTCCTGAAGGGTAATTTTAAGTAACATACATCATCTCATCACTGTCACTATTCACAGCTTTACTGTAAGGCTCATAGTTTGATACTCTGCTTTGAACGTCAGCCCTTGCAGTAATATATATATATGAAAAAGTATTTCTGACTGTGAAGAAAAATGTAAAGTGACAAAGATATTTATGACAAAAGCTGTGAGCATCTGAAAACTATAGCTTGATGTTCTGCATTGGCTGAATTTACCCCAGGGTTTCAATAACAGTAACACTAAAAAAATTCAACCTGAAACCCAAATGGACAAGACCATTTACTCTTATGTTCAGCATTACAGAGATCCTACTGCTGCATTTGTATCAGGAACATTCCTTAAATTTTCGTTTGTTTGGGGTTTTGTTCTTTTTAATACAGCCTGAAGTTAACTAGATCCTCACTGCATCTTTCATCACAAGCTGGTAGCCAAACATCTGGAGGGCAGATACAGCAGTGAGGAACAGGATCTGAGCTCCTCCAGCTGCAAAGTCCTCACACTGTGCTGCTCCATGGGTTTGCTTGGCTCAGTCCTGCACCCCTACATTTTACTTTCCGAGAAGAGCACCCTTACACAGACACAACACGCTCACTATGGCATAGTATCAAACAATAAAAATAATTAATGTCTTTGAAATGAAGGAGGACTGAAAATTTCACAGGAACTTGCACACCAACATCCTTGGAACAGAAGTCATTTGATAGTTGAAAAAGGCAAAAGAAAACAGTTGGAGTGAGAAAAAAAATACAGATTCACAATGTATAGTATGCCTAATTTTACTAATTACATTATGCAGAAACAATTAGGGAAATACAGGTGTAAATAAACTTTTTCTCCAACAACAATTATTTGTCTGCATTTGCCTGCAGTTTCAAGGGACTGATTTCTAGGAATGAGTAAACCTATTGTGTTTTGTGTTTTCTTTTAATGATGTATATTTTCATAATGCTCTCTAGTCCAAGCTTGATGGAAAATCACCTAGCAGAACCGGAACTAAGTTTTGACTTAGGTGAATATTCATATATTGATCCTAAATAACTTAAACAAAATAAAGTATGTGAAAAGTTGGAAAGGGTTTGCCCCCACTTCCCCTGTTCTTTTTGTATGAGGGATGTGAAGCTTCTTGTAGCAGGACCTACAGCCAAGGTACTAAGAACTCAAGCACCAAAACAGAAGCATCTGCTCCTCCTCGATTCTCTGGTCAGATTAAACAAGTCTGGTTTGAAATAATTCCAGTGATGTTGTAGCCAACAGGCTACATCACGATCATCTAATGCCTCACATCATCTAAATAGTGAGTCTAAAACAGGTACAGAGCAATACAGGATATTAAGTTCTTACTAATAGTTTTTCTTAAGTGACTACATATGGAAAGATATTAGTAATCAGGCACATAGCTCTACTAATATTTAATAAGGAACCTTAGATCAAAACAATGAAAAAATATCTTATGCTGATATTTCACAACAGAACCCTTAAAAGAGTCCAGAAAATGATACTATTTGCACACAATAGTTATTTGTTATTAGAGAAGTAAAAGAAACTTCTATTTTAAAGAAAATTGTGTCCCATTGAGCTGGAAATCCTACTTTCAGCCTAGAACTCAGACTATTTAAAAAACTTCGCAACTCTAACATCTCCTTGCTGTGCTTGTAGTAAGAGCTAAGCACTGAGTATCACCAAAAGACCTGACAAGTTATGAGTTGACTGTTACCTGCACGAAGTGTTTAGCCTAATCTTAGTAATACTCAAGAGTTAGCAACTAAAAAAGTAATTTTAGGGGTTTTTATTTAAGAAATTGTCTTTCTTTTCCCTTGCATCTAAGCTTGGGAGTACTGAAAGAGTTTAGCTATGCTACTAAAATTTCTATCTAAAAGTACATACTTTCTCATTAAAAAAACACAATAAAAAAAGTGAGTCTTAAATAAAAAATGCTTAGTGGCAACTAATATGAAAATAAATTGAACATATGGCAAAAAAAGAACAAACCAAATTTCAGTTGCTCCTTTTTCTTTTCTTCTTGGTTTCACTTCTATCCATTTGTAGCTTATTCTGAACACACACAAAAAACTCAAAGATAGAGGAACCCCTTTATAAAATAAAGCCCCAGTGGGAGGAGCTCCACTAATTGACAATTAAGTCAGTCATTATGTATAGAGAGAATGACTACAGCTGTCCATGTTTTTTGTGGAAGATCTTTTAGCTGTCTGTAAAAGAAACCGTTTGGTAGTAAGCAGAAAAGTAGTAGCTTTGTTCAAGGTTTTCTTAGAACTAAAATATTATCCCTAACAAAATTTATAACTGTTAGATAACGTTAGCCTTTTAGGATTTTTCAGAATTGGTTGTCTTACCCTTAATTATTTATTTAATTTTTTATAGTAGCGGGGAAAAGGAAATATAGGGTATCTATGATAGAGGGAATTTGTCAGGATGGTTAATAACTCTTGTTTTTCTGTTTGTATTTTATTCCTAATTTTATTTTATTGGTAAACTATATCTTCTTTTTACTACCTGTGTGCTCTATAGGTTATCTGAACTTATCCTAATCTCAGGGTTGTGAAAAACAAACTAATGCACAATTAAATGGCTTTTAACTTATTTTTTTCTTTCATAAATAACATCCTTTAGCTGAGGTGTTTAGTTTCTCAGTCCTGAATCTGAGAGTGTGACAGGCATTCTCTGCTTACCTGCAATGTGTGAAAGGGTGTGACGCTTGTGTAGGACTTTTCCAGCTGGTGTTAAACTTCTTTAGGCATTTCTACGTTTTACATTTTATAAAAAGACTTTGGGATACTAAGTAAAAAGAAAACAGGTCTTTGTTGTCACCTTTGACTCATCAGCTTTTGTTCTGGCCTGTATAGCCTCTCTTGGAAATAATATTCTCTATACACTGTAGTAGAGAAATGAGCATTTGTTAGTATTGGCAGGATTCTAGCCTAGGAATAATGCTTGTAAGCTGGGAAGGAGATACCTTGCTATGTCTTTTTCTGTCCCCTGTTAGTAAGGTGAGACAAGCTGTAAAAAATCTTTCCCTTATAGGTGTAAGAGAAAGTACTGAACCTCAAAGTTTTTCAACTAGAGTTAAATCAAAATGCTTATTTTTCATCTAGCTGACTTGCTGCAGGTCTCTCCAGCAACCACTTTGTTAGGTGTGCTCCTTCCTTGAGCACCTTATCTCAGGTTGCAGCTAAGCGAAGTTACGGAGGGATGCATTTTGCTATTTGAATTTTAAAAATGCTTTGAAGCTGCAGTCTTCCTTCTCTCCTTCTCCAGGAGATAGGAAAGCTGTTCAGACTAATAAATTCTGGTTTACTTTTTGGAAATGCAAATGTCACTGAACTCTAAACTTCTATTCCAGCCATCTCCCACTGTGGTGTCTTGTATGAATTTGTGTAGGAGTTGTACTGTCTACCTTTTCCTCTAGATTCTGAGGAAATTCCCCCAAGCACCAGACTGGGGAACAAATGAAGCAGACTTTAGAGAAATGTAGAATTTTTTTTCTTTCAAGGTTCAATTGAACACTGCTAAACACACTGGTGGTAACAGTTAAGCTAGTCATTGTCCTAAAATTTAACTTAGTGCTTCACATTCCACACTTAGCTGACTGAAAAGGATAAATATACTGGATAACTTGTAAAGGACTTGATTAGCAACGAAGTCTTCATTTCATACAGGTTTTCCTCAATATTAATGAGAATGAGGGAAAAGGAAAATTAAGTTTCATGCTTATTGGCTCCACATAGTGAGCTTGATAGTGCCCTGCCCCTTAACTTTAAATATGGATGTGTGGTGGAGAAGCCTGAGCCTGTGGAATTAAGCAAAACACAGAATCTGAAGACACTCACCTAACAAGTCTGTCTGGAGATTTGAGGAAGAAATGTCATTTTGCTGATTTGGTGTTTGTACTGGATAGTTCTGCCCTACTGACATTGAAATAGCTTTTACCAGGTGCAGAGAGGGGAATTAGACTTTAAGCTCCTGGGCACAGCCTTGAGTGCCCAAAGTTAAAGGCAAGTGGGTAGGTGGTACCATGGGACTGCAAGTTTCATTTTCATATGAAGTTCAGCTGCCCAAGTCCCACTTCAACTATGGTTTCCAAGTCCTTCATGTGAGTGTTTTTTCTACAAATAGCTGGGAAAAGGGTTGACCCATCTTCTGCTTAAACAGGCGTCTTACATTCCAGGGTATATTTTTTCATTCATGTCTATATTCAGTTTAAAACTATCTCGGGAATTGAATACAGAGGTTAGATTAAGGTTATTTCTTACAAAGGTTTTAATTGGTCACTGATTCATCTGAACAGACAAAGTGAGTATTCCCTGTGGATTACTGACTTGTTGAGCTGCAAGTATAAGCATCAGGTTTTTCAAAGCACTTTAAACCCTTCAAGGAATTCTGCATGCGGTGTTACTGATCAGTTTGCAGGCACAACTGGCCAGCTTGTGCGCTGGGATCTTGCTAATTGCTGCCTCTTGGTAATGGTTAGAAACCTTGTTTGTTCTTCTGTCAAGACATCTCCCAAAACAAGATTTGGTTGGCTAAGTACTTTTAGAGAAGGGGTGACAGACAGTGGGGAAACAGATGGTTTGTAGAAAGAAGCTGTCACCATTCGGGATTAGACAGTAGACCTGAAGTACTTTTTTGCTAGACCCCCTGGACCTGAGGCCCATTAACAGATTGTGTCCAATTTCCCTTCCTCTGCAGCTCTCCTGTAGGAGAAATAGGCTGGGTTTGTTCTAGCAGTCTTTTCTTTATGAACAGAATATTTGTCTAAAATCCTTGAAATTGCTGTATATATTCATCTTGAGCTGGGACAGGGGTAGGGGCATGTATTTCTCTTTCTGTGCTTGTTTTGGTGTCTCCCTCCCGTTTTGTATTTGATTACTACTAACAAGCACTATCCCACACCACCATCCATCCAACTGTGGGCTTGTCTAAAAAGCCACCTTAACTTGCTGTCGTGTGTAAGGCTACTGTGACTTGATACTGTGTATGGGCTGAAGGGCAAAAGGAAGCTTTTGCACACTGCACCACTTTACATTCATGTAGATTAAATCACAAGTCGGGCTTTTTTTCAAAAACCACTTGATTCCAGCTAATACCTGCCCATATTATATTCTTATACCTCATATGCACTGAAAAAAGTTAAGGGCAGTATTTAGAATTTAAATCCTGCGCAAGTGATGTTCCATCTCTCCACAAATTCAGTTGGTGTTGTTTGAACCACAAGTCAGTGTTCATCTATACAGGGTACCATTTTTAAGTGTTTGTGTGTGCATTATGCATCTGCCAATTGCTTGACCAACTTGCTGAAAACAGCAGTTCAGTGCCAGACTCCACTGTTGTTGACTTAAACACATTATGAGCCAAAAAACTGTATTGCTTTGTCATCTCAGCAGTTTTAATCAAGTGTTGGAGGCTTAACTGCCTTTTTCCTACATGTCTTTTTTTCTTTATTTTTAACCTATCCTTGTAAACTTGACCACTTGTACTGTTGCATCTGAGACTTATTTTGTTTCATGGGTTTATAAAAGAAGACAATTTATCTTTTCCTAGCAATTGGTCCAATGCTTTCTGTCACCACCTCTTCTGGGCTTAAGACATTAATGCTAACATTTCCCTAACAAGTTATTATTGTATTATGTAATACCTTTAAATACCTTATGAAATCATTTATTGCTTCTGGCAAACAAAAACCCGTGATACTTTTAGTGGCATTAAACAATTTCTGTTCCAATCCAAGTTTTAGTTCTATGGTTCTCCTTGCAAACCAGCCCTGCCTGATTCTGTCCCTGTGCTGCATTTTGGAGTTGTCTCAAAGGCCTTCTGTTTGGCTTTCTACACTGAGAACTTCTGAAACACCTAGTGTACCCAACAGATCTCTTATTTTGCATATAATCCCTTGCCCTTTCACCATTCCAGGAAATGATCTATTTGTGAGATCACAACATCTGATGAAATGCTGTTCCTTATTATGGCTTTAGGCATCATTTGAAGAACATACTTGCTCGGAGAGCCTATATAGACCTCACTTTTTTTCTTCTCTCCCCAACAAGGGCTGGATTTTCGAATTGGTCTCACTAACCTCAGTTTCAGGAACACAACATACTCCCTTTTAAATTAGGTCCAGATTTTGTTTCATTAGCCCAATACTGCTCTAACAAGCTTACCTCCTAAATCTAAATGAGCATTGCTGTTGGGCTGGTTTTCCCTAAGCACATTTCCAGTTTGCCACTGTTGACTATCTCTCTTGTATTGACAAATTATTCTGTTTGTTAAAGTGCAAATTCTGACTCTTCCACTTAGGGGAATGTTGCATCTTTTGCCTCATTCTTGTGAAAATAATCTCATTTCTGCAGTTTCTTTTTTTTTTTTTTTTTGGGGGGGGTGGGGGTGGTGGGGGCAATAGAGGAATTGGTGAGTGTCCTCTTTGGCCTTTAATTTCAGTTATGCAAAGTTTAGTGGCATTATTCCATCTAATGATAGTGCTGAGTTGATGATGGTGATAAATCTATCTTAGGATAGGTTTAGAAATTGTCCTGGTTTTGTCTGGGATAATTTTCTTCCCAGTAGTTGGTACAGTGCTGTGTTTTGGGTTTAGCAGGAGAATAAGATTGCTAAATCGTGCTTACCCTAAGCCAAGGCCTTTTCAGTTCCCCGTGCTCTGCCAGCGAGGGGCTGCACAAGGAGCCGGGAGGGAGCAGAGCCAGGACACTGACCCGAACTAGCCAAAGGGCTATTCCATACCATAGAACGTCATGCCCAGGATATAAACTGGTGGGGGTGGGGGGGGTGGGGGGGGTGGGGCTGGTCGGGAGGGGCTGTAGCTGCTGGGGGACTGGCTGTGCACCAACGAGTGGGTGGTGGGCAATTGTATTGTGCAGCACTTTTTGTCCTTGGGTTTTATATCTCCGTTTTCTCCTTTTTAATTCCTACTATTATTATAATATTTTATTTCAATTATTAAATTCTTATCTTAACCCACAGGTGGGGTTTTTTGGGTTGGGTTGTTTTTGGTTTTTTTTCCCTGATTCTCCTCCCCATCCCACTGAGTGAAGGGGGTGAGTGAGTGGCTGTGTGGTACATAGTTGCCAGCTGGGGTTAAAACACAACAGAAATATAGAGCCCCTATGCAAAGCCAAGCAGTACCCCTCAGAAGGTGGCTGTCTCTTTTTCCTTATAGCTGCAAAGGCACAAACAAAACCGCACTCCTCTTTTGCCAGAAAAGTTCACTCTGACTTTTAGCTTGGTGGCTGAATAAGGCTGCTAGGACACTCCTGAGAAGGACCTGTAGACCATGTCCTATCTTCTGGATCCAAAGGGGTGCTGTGTTCCAACTTTCATCCTCACTCTTGACTGCCATTAAGGCTTTTCAGGTTTCGTTCTTCTTCATCTGGCTATGCTCAGCCCTTCTTGTAGACACCATCATTGCCACCAGCACTAACCTCAGAGCCTCTCATGCAGTTCTCGCTTTGCCCCTGTTAGCGCTTGCAAACACATTATTATTTGCTAATAATCCTCTACACCAGTGAAATTCCAAATCTCATCCTTCCTTCTTGAAGGGTGTTTCTTAACGATCACAAGTAACTATGCTGACCGCACAGTTTTTTCATACTATTCCTTGCTTCAGCTAGTTCAGATCAACTTTACCCAATCATACCACATTGATCCTATCTGGTCCTTCTACCAAGCAATGAGACTGTGGCTTTTCACAGCTACTTCAGCCAATTCTTGCCATGGCCTGGACCAGCTGGGTACCACAGGGTGGTATGAAGAATAAGATGTTCTACTTCTTCCTTTTTGTCTTGTCCTTCTCCTGCAACTTTCTCCTACTCAAGTGCATTTCTTACCAGGGCTTTTGCTTGTGGCAGCAGACAGGAGGTTTGCAACATCCTGAGAAAATGTTGGGTGGCTTCTTGCAGTTCTGCGTATCGACAAGGGAGAGATGCATTTACATCTCTGAACTGCTGAGAGGAAATAACTTACAGGGAATGCAAAGAACAGCAGAACAGAGGGTTCACCAAGGGAGCAGTCACGGGAGTGGAGCAGGCAGAGCGAGCAATGGACTTGAAGGTGGAAGGGAGGAAAGGTGAGCTGAACCACACAAGCAGTGGAGAAAGGGACAGTCACTACGGCAAGACCCAGGTGGAGTGCACATGGTGTTTGGCCTTTCACAGCGCATGTGAAATGATGCACAGGTATGGGAAAGCTTCATAGTTAAGCGCCTTTTGGTGACATGGGCTAGGTGACTTACTAGTGACTCAGCCCACACAGGAATTTGGGACCTATTCGTCCCATAACAAAACCTGCTTGAATTACAGATCCTTGTTTCCCTCTATCCAGAAGGAATCTAGTTCCAAAACCAGGGCACAGCAACTGCCTCACTAGAGGATTTGCAGCAGAGTTTAAATTTTCCATTTAGTTCACTGCAACAGACATAGCCCAGAGTTAAACTTCATCAGATAAAGTTAGAATGGTGTTTATGTGAAGAGATAAACATAAATAGACACTTCAACATGATGTTGATCTTTGCAACTTAAAACATTTAGAGAAGGTTTTAAAAACCCACAACAGTCCCCTATCTTATGAGGACCTGTCTTCCACAAAGAGCCATTCCTACCTATCCATGCTTGAATTACTGTGTGGTGGCATAAATACCTTCTCCCTTGGGGAACAGTGTTAGTGATACCTTAGGGAAACATTTTAAATCTCCAAGCAATTATAAATCAATCTTGTAAACCCTTGGATTTTCTTAAGAAAGAAGCTGGAACCCTTCATATAAGCAGTGTGGTGAATAAAGTAAATCAGCCACAGCCATTAGGATTTCTGTGATAGCCACAGGCTTGCAGAATAAGATCTTTGGGTATCATCCAATCCCCCTCAAAAAAAAAAAAAAAAAAACCAAAATCAAAAACCCAACAATAACACCCAAAATAAACCCCCAAAAAAATCTTCAGAATTGCATTAAATTACTCAGTGAGTTTCAACAGCCTCCAAGGATGTAGACTCCACGGCCACCAGACAGGTTTTTCTTTCTGATCATCCCCATTGCAAAGAAACTTTTCCTTTTAACAAAAGAGGATTCCCGTTGCTGAAGTCAGTTCCTGTCAGGTCAGCTCTCTAAACTGTGAAGGACACTTTGAATTGCAGCCACATGGTAGTCTAGAGATTGCTTACATTCAAAAAGAAGTAGTTAAAAAAAAAAAAAATGACAGTTGATACCTTTGTGTTAGGGGCCATTGCCCCAACTAATGCCAGAGTCTACCGCTCTTAACGCAGTGCAGTTTTGAGTATAGACTCTGCCCAAGAAGTACTAAGTCACCATTAACTGACTGGTTGCTGTGGTCCTAAAGAACACTAGGCATTTTGTGTTCAGAATAATGCTTTGACCCAGCAAAAACATAGCAGGAGATATGCAGAATGAAGATCCCTGTGTGTTTATTAAAATCTTCCTCAATTTTGCAGCTCTCAGTGGGATTTCTCAAATCGTTGATTACAGACATAATTTCTTCAATAAGGGGAAATGTGAGGTTACTGCTAAAGCTTTTGGGAAGTCCTCCACAGATTCAGTGAAAGGGTATTTACTGAGCAGCTCCTGATATAACAGCTGACAGCTGTAACACCATGTGATATTTTCTGGCATAACAAAGTTGTCTGCCTTACAGGAAAGATCGCAAATTTTTTTCCCACAGTTGCAAAGCATTGCCTAAATAGTGCACAAGAAGGGTTTCCAGTGCATGCCTATGCACAAAAGCTGTCATGCAGTCTCTTTAACTTTTCATCACAGACCACCTTCTGAATCTTCACAAGAGACCTGGTTTCCATCACCCCTTTCTTGTTCATGAAGATGGAGCATTGCTGTACCATGACCTTCTTGAGGATGTTACCATCTGGATTTACACCATAAAATAACATAAGGTCTCTCGATGCTTCAGTACTGATGCTTTTTTCACAACCAACTTGCAATGTGTCTAAGAGACTATGAATTGCTGTCAGGAAGCTAAAAGCGATCCAGCACAGGTGGAGCAGCAACCCAGGGACCAGCTGAGCAGGGATGGGCTGATGGCCAAGTCTGAGCTTATGCAGGGCTTTTGTGAACCCATGGGCAAAGGATGTGATGGGGGTCTCCAGGAAGACTGGTCTAGGAATCCAAGCCTATAGGTGCTCTCAGGGCCCTACTAAGTTGTAGATGTGCACATGCTATCTTTAGCAGGAAATGGAGATACTATTATTGCCCAAATTCTTTAGGGTGCTTCCAGAAAACTAGCTCAACTTTCCTACTTCTGGTGGAGGTGAAGGTCTTTATTTGGAGAAAAAAAAAAAAAAAGCTGTTCTTGCTAGTAAAATAACAAACCTCAATGATTTCAGAGACCCTGCAGCCCTTCTCCATAGCCTTGTTCAGTTCTGGGGTGCCCCTGGCACCAGTAAGGGCTCTTTCTTCACTGTTGCAGATACAGGGTGGCTGTATGGGTGACATATTAGACACATTAGCTTGCTATTTACCCTCATGGGAACTATGGGGGAAGTGTTCTTGTGGTGGGAATGGTTTTGTTTTGCCCAGCCGCAAACAGATCATCAGCAAACCCAAATTCTCAAAAATAACTGTGCGGTGCCTAATTGGCAGGGTATCATTTTCCTATGAAAACATAGATCCTCATGGTTGTAATCCTATCTGAGCATCAAGTGTCCTTTAAGACATGAAAAGCAACCTTCTTTCCTATGAGATGGTGATTTGCTGATGGAAGCAAAAGCTCCTGTCATGGTATTTGATGCTTTATAAATGTCAGAGATGCTAATGCCATGAAAAAGAAAATTTTTCTCATGAGCAGGGGTCTGTTTTCACACCATCTGCAGAGCTTTCTCTCCCTTCCTCCTCACGTAGAAACCACAGAGGAGAGATGCCAAAAAGAACGTTACACCACATTCAGTCACTGCAATGTAAACACTTGTCAAACAGCACAGAGAAGAGAAATACAGTTCAAGGGCTTTGTGTGCTGATTATTTACCCTGAAGCCACGTGCCAAGCAGTTCAATAATGCCAAGAAACTCAAACCATCAGCCATATAAACCTATGATGACCTACTGAAAGAAAACTTGCTGGGCTTGCTCTTCTGAAGGTAGAAACCAGCTGAATTCCTGAGTTCATCTAAACCAACATGTTTTCATTAATTTTAACTAGTTTTTCCCTAATGGCTAAGTTGATTTTTTCTGGTTTAAAAGGAATCTAGGAACAGCACCAATAATTACTGGTGGGTTTAGAGGTCTTTTTAATAAGAAAAATAATCAGTGATTAAATCAGGCTGGTGTGACAAAGTATCTGAATTTTGTGAATGAAATGAAACCTTTCTTTAGAGAGTAAAAAATGGATTGTTTGTCAGATTCCAGCTGCATTCCATTACTTTTGAGGGAACTACCTTTTTTGATAGAACAAGGTGATGTTAGAGTAGTTAATTCCTGGGTGCAAAAAACACGAGGGTCTCTCTCTTTGCCCTACGATACTTTAAGCAAGTGTCAAATCCGGATGTGGTACTAATTAATTCTCTCCTCTCCTCTTGTCTGGATTGCAGATAAGTCCAGAAATGTGATTGTGTTTGTGTTCTTGGAAGTCTCATGACATCTGGGGTGCAAGTCATGGCTCCCATGACTTCAGTTCTTATGCTGGGTTGTTCCAAAATTCCATAGTGTATAATTAGTAGCTTACAATTAAATTCTTGAGAAGCAAGAAAAGATAAAATGAGGGTACTAGGGTTAGAGGACAAGCGAAAAGAATCCCACATTTTTATCCCTTAATATCCTGCCACTAAAATTGAGACACTTTAAAAAATATTGCTTGATTTTAATAAGAAAGACTGGGAAGAGCTTATCCTCCCCCTTGTCTCAAATCTTCCTTCGCACGTATTTTGAGATCTCTTTCCCCAAATGCGAAATCTGACTGGTTTTTCCCTGGCACCCTCTGGTGGCAGCAGGTACAGCCGTATTCAGTGGCTCAGATCGAGCTGCTATTAGCAGAGTGCTGCCTCCCTACCTACAGCCTTACACGCTCCAGGGAGCTTTGGAGCTAGAGCTAGGGTCAAGGAGAGAAAAATGCAAGACAACATCTGCAGGCTTAAATTCCATACGGCCCCATCTCCTTTAGAAACAGATTTGGGACGCATGTGAAATCAAACAAGGTCCTAAAATATAAGCAAAATGTATATTTGCCTATCCAGCTAAAGATCAATTTTATGAAAATGATTGGGTTGTTGCAGCTTCAGAGGCTGGCTGTACAGCCTTCACTTAACAGCTTCTTTTTCCAGTTCCCCTGGGATATGGTTGAGTTTTTTCCTTTGCTTTTAAGAAAGGAATGTAATTGATTTGCAGTTTTAAACAAACACTGCGCATACATGCCAAAAGTAATTTGCTGGATGAATCTTAGCTGTCAGTTGCTCTGACAATACCTCAACAGCCAATAAATATATACACCTTTCATGTAACATTTTGGTGAAATATTTTTCCTTTGTGGAAGTAGCAGTCTGTTCTGACTCTGCACGTCACGCAGCACTTAACAAACTTTCTCCATGATCGGCTGCACGTACTGATAGAAAATACTGTGCTAGAGCCGGGTAAAGCCCATGAGGGTTAGAAGTCAGCTTTGCCTTTGCGACACAGTTCAGCAGGGCTTAACTTAATCTGTTATTCAGCAGGATTTTGTAACCCAGCCTGGACTCCGCTGCAGCCGAGCAGTCTGGGTGCCTTAGCTATTCCTTCTGTAGTCAGCAGTGGCTGCCAGTATTGCTGATCGCTCTCAAGGACTCCGCACACAGGTTGCCATCCCTGTGCACACCAGAGCAGCATCACTTTGGCTTTGGGTTTTCCACAGCAGTTACGAACCCTTAGATAGCACCAAGAGTGATGAAAAATAGGAAGGGTGTCTTGGCCTTGTGGTGGATTGCTTAATTGGTTTTTCTTATTAAATTGACCTAGAGCAGCTTTGAATTCCTTCATTAAACTGTTCGGCTTCCCTTGCAAACAAAGGTTACACATCTGCCTTTCCTGTTCCCACTTTTGGTCTATTCCTAGCTTCCTAGCAGAACTTCTACCAGGCAGAGCAGGCATCAATGTTTCTTCTGCTGAGTTGAGAAATACTTGATTTGTTCCTCTATGAACATCTCAACAATAGACAGGTTTATTGCCCTCATTAAGGGAACAGGCAAACTTAAAAACATATGGAGTTTCTGTATTATTGCAGTAAAAATGTAGGGAGCTGTGAATTTCTTTTCACATATGTGGGGGATTTCTGCTATTCAGTTTTCAGCTTTATTTTGCCAGAATAAAATATTCAGAATTTTCTTCTAAGATGGACAATATCAGAAGGAGAAATTTGGCCATTTTTCTTCTTTCAGAGAAGCAGCTATACAAAACTGGTGAAAGATGTATGAAGTAGTATATTTCTCATTCTTTAGATACCGAAACATAGACATTAACTTTTAGTTTTGTCCCCATAAGTTTGTGGAACAAAAAAGTTAAACAGCATGTGATGAAATGTCCCCACTATCTCTTTATAAAAAAAGAAATCCATGCCTGCAAAATTATTGGGAAGATTACTAAAGCCTGCAGTTCTTCTTCAGTCCAAAACTAGAAATTACAATAGTATGACTTATATTTAATGAAGTCCAATACCTGTACTCGGAAGACCCAAATCTGAATTTCCTTCAGCTGGGCAAGGAATTAAGCTGGAATTTTCTGTAATCACTGTCTGCCCTCTGTCAGATTTCTCTTGTGTAAAGCTTCAACAGTTTCCTGTAACAAACCCATATCTTGTGTTGGTGCTCCCAACACAGGCTCCCTCTTTCTTTGTGAGCTGGAAAGGATGCAGCTGCTGCCTTCCCTAAGGTGTGTAAGAACTAGGGCATCCAAGGAGGAGAAGGAACTGTTATGATCACTAAATGTTGCTTAGGAGAACTCTGTCCCTGTTGCTTTTACATAGGTGCTGTGTGGTGGACAAGGCGTTACTTTTCCAGTCAGTTGCTCTTTTTTCTTCTTTTCTTGGATTTCCAGGATCAAGGGTACAAGAACAGCCACTGTTCCTAAGCTAGATTAGCTGCTACTCTCTGGTGGACCTCTGCTTTGAACATATAGAAATTATTGCAGAAATATCAAATACTAAAGATAATCAGGCTTCTGAGTTCAGACTAGGTGTAGAAAACTATGTGTCTTTATGTATAGATATTTTATTTCTGTATCACACTGTAACAGTGAACTCCATAGAATTGCTCATGGACATACGGACACGTTTGCATCAATTAAATGGGCTCACAGTCATGTGAAGGTGAAAAACATTAGGAAACTAAATCTGGTGGGTGCTGGGACACAGAGATTCTCCCTGACTGGGCTAGTGAGATGAGAGGTTGCCCCTTCCTGTAGACACCCCATAACAACTTCTATACATTCCCCAAATTCTCTTTGTCCCTGCATCCCATAATAAGTTCTGTACCTCTGCAGGCAGTAACACCTGTTAGCTTGTACCTCACTCTGGAGAGTTTCTGCGGTTGACTGGCTGGGGGGGGGGTTCACGAGGACAGTGATTTAATCCTCCTCCTTCAGTGGTCACGGGAACTGCTGATTTGGCGCCGTCTGTTCCCCACATCGGTGAGTGTGTCCAGCCAGCATCCTTCCTCCGATCCTTGCGGGACCTCCGTTTAGTTTGACTGGCCTCCACTCCAATAGTACACAAAATAGTCTAGGATTAAATAGCCATTCATTAAAGGACACATTTGTTCTGTGTGAAAGTCACAAGCTTTGTTAAAAATAATTTCCTAATGCTTATACAGAGGATGGTGGAATAAATGTTTCCTGGACAAATCTTAATGTTGCTTATTAATGATTTTATTTCTATAACCTCCATTGTGCATGAAAAATTTTCTTCTGATGTTCAAACACATTAGCATGTCATCCAGGGTTCCTTATTAAGTTTTTTTTTACCTGTTTCATAAATACAAGCAATCTTTCCTTATTTCAAAAGCTTTAGCTAGCTCTCAGGGAGCTGCTATTGCTTGAAGCAGGAAGGAACCTGAAAGCTTGTTGAATGAGAGGTATTCAAAGGCTTTATTTTAAAAAAGTGAATGATCTGATATATTCCTGAATCCTAAAAGCAGAATTAAATTGTAATCCAATGCTAGCTTTTCATTAAGCTTCAGAGATTACTTTAATTCTAAGAAAGAAAAAAAGGTCTTTCTTGTTGGTTCATGACTATATCACCAAACTGGCAGGAGTATCACGAGCAGTGGAAGAAATGGGCAAAACATATAGAAAAAAAATGAGATTTAATAATGAAGAAATTATGATGACAGTCTTGGCTGACTTTTGGCAGCTACTCCACATGTCACTTTGCTGTCAGAAAAGGTATTAAGCCCTCTTTACACAGAGCTCTGTTCATGTGCTGTTGCACAGAAGCAAATTTTCCCACAATCTGTTTGTCAAAAGAAAAAGAAAAAAAAAAAGAAAACCACAAAACCAACACACACACACACTAACCTTTTTTTCCCAGTGGCCAAAAAGCATGCAAATTTTTTAACAAGCCACAGAATCAATAAAACTCTAAATGGTTTGGCAAAACAATGTGTTCCATCAGACCAGCTAGAACACCTTTCAGCTTTCCCTATTTTCAGACTTGTTTCTTCTAGTTTTGCTCAAATCGTTGTAGCTATTTTTTCTTGTCCTTCTGTAAAAGTGCCTATATTCTGCATCCAAGGAGGCAATGACTTGCTCAGCTCTCAGCAGTGGTGATCTTTTTAATAATATGTAATGTTCACTGCATAAAACGTTGAGAGAGACTCTAGGGCACATAACTGCGTAGTTATGTATTTAACAGTTGTGAGCCCAAAACAGATTTTGAGTTCATATGTTGGGTCCTATTCAAAAGCACTTATTTGTGAGACCTCCTGATAGGGAGAAATATGCCTAAATTTTCAGGGTTTGTGTTTTGTTCTCTGCACCTCCCCCCTCCCCCCCCCCCTTTATATAGTTGAGCAAGTGGAACTGGAGCACAGAAATGCCAGCAAGCCAAACTTTTGTTTCCAGTAACAATAAATAGGGCACTTAACCTTTCATAATCTGATCATATATATAAACCATATCATATATATAAAAGCATAACATAAATAAATCATATTCATAAAGCATAAATGTGCTTCAACCTGGACAGCTTCTCTTGCAATATTCAGGTCCCTAGGGTAATCCCTGGGATTCTCCTAGAATAATCGCTAGGATATCCGTAGGATAATTCAGGTCAGGAGGGACCTCAGGATGCCACTGATGATGGAAACCTCCTGCTCGAAGCAGGGCCAACACCGAATTTAGACCAGACTGTTCTGGGCTTTATCCAGTGTGGCCTTGAAAGTCTCCAAGGATGGAGACTGCACAGAGCTTCTGAGAAACAGCTTCTTTTACATTAATTTATGATTGCAAGTACCATACAATGGACATTACTAAACTTTGTTAGGAATTTAAAAAAAGCCCAAAGGTCACATGTTGTTTCAGACAGGTGCGTGTTGTTTCAATGCCATCAACTTCTAAACCACTGAGTTAAGGATAATGAGAAATAAATCTTAAGGGTTTATTTATCAGATATTTAGATTGGATTAACTTATCTGGATTCCTAAAAAAGATTATTTTTTGCTTTTACTTAGCAGAGTTTTGATACATTTATTTCTCGTCTCTAACATTTCTGTGTGGAACTGCTTGGGTCAAAAGTAAATGTTTTCTCAACAAGAAGTGGTGGGTGATGCCTGAACTGGCAAATAAATAGTCAATACTAAAAGTGGTAGAACAAGAATATATTCTTGCATTTTGGGAAAATGAGATGGACTTGTTCATTAATTTTACCTCCAATGAGATTTATAAATAGAAAGTTTTGCAGACAAGTGGGATTGTATAGTAAACTTTACCTATATTGCAAAATGTCAGTATGAGTTCCTTGATTAGATGGCAAAAGATTCATTAAGTACAATTACAGTATAATTCTAAAAAGGCTAATTACTGCCCTACATGAATTCTTTTTGCATGAGCTGAGGAGCTTATTCAATGCCCCCAAAGGGTTTTGCTTTTTTTGATTGAGTTTTTTGCATATGTTTACAAGATATTGCATAGCAGGTAGGCTTATTTATCTCTTCCATTTCTTTAGGCATTGAGTTGCTCATGTCACTATTGCAAGGTCACTTTCTCTAATACTCACAGAGGGCAGGAAACACAATGGTTTGATATAAAGCTGAAAAAAACCTCCCAGGTTATTCAGCCCTGTTATTGATTCCTGTGATGAAGCCATGGCATATAACCACCTCCATAAATACAGCAAACTTCCTCTTGGTCTGCTGAAATAGTTAAGGTGTGTGTCCCAACTCCTCTTTTGAAAAATCATTTGCAGTCTGGAAACAAAAGCTTTTAATTTCTGGGCCAACTCGTTCAGAACAAGTTTATTGTATCTGCTCTTGAACCAACTTTACCCTTAACTTTGTCTCTTCATTCCTTATATTTAATCACTGCATATTTCATGGGCAGCAATATAAGTCATGTACTTAAAATTAATGGTAGGACTTCTTGGCTCTTGCTTAGTATGTAAATTTTAGGGACTCAAATCTAACTCAAAGAGTGTTTTTTAAGTTAGGTGGGATTTTGCTCTGTAGAAGTATGCTCATATTCTCCTGGCCTTACCAGTGGCAGAAGCAGCTTATGTTGCTCAGATAACTTCAGCTTGCGTGTAAATATATAAAGGCAAGTCAAAGGACCCTTGTCCTTAACAAACTGAACTCCTTTGGCTATCTTGCCTCAGATAATGAATTCTCTCTTGAGTGCAGAGTACACCAAATGGTGTTTGGTACTTCAGACCAGATCCCATCATGTCCTGCAAGAGCTACATTTCTCTGAGGGTGTTTCTGCTAATTCCTATCTCTACAGCAGTGTGACTTGCTAGAAATGTGCACTTTAGCCTGCACTTGACACATCTTTCAAGACTTTGTGTGCCTTCCAATGCCACCTCCAATACAGAAAGACATTTGGATGCTCAGTGAGGAGGAGACAGCGCACTGAAAACAGTAAGCAAGAGCAACTGTGAGGTTGCTTTAAATAATAACTTCCAGCGGAGCCCCTGCAAATACAAAGTTAAAACATTTTCAGTGTCCCCTTTCCTTTATATTTCTAAAGGCTTATGAAACTCTAAAACCTTATTTATAAAATGCAGAAGTCCACACTGGACCCCAGCATGCACACAGTCATTGGCTCCCATGCAGTTTGGAAGCCCAGAAAAAGCAACGGCCTGGGTATGCTTAGAGTCTTCTTCATGCATTATTTGAAGAAACATGAGAAAATGGCCTTGAAGACCTTGATAATGGCTTTGCCACATGCATATTTTTTCTTGTCCCACCGGTTAGTCGCTTGAGTAGGTCATGAGGATTCTCAAGCAATAAATACTTTTAAACATAGGTCATCCAACATCACCAAAGTGTGGGAACTGTTTCACAACATACGACTTTCACTGCCTACTTCCACACCCAAAGTTGTGTGAGCAGTGCTGACAGCCTAAACACAATGTGGACCCACCACTGCAACCTCATCCCCTGAACACAGGACCTCCACGTAGCTATGAGCAAAGAAGTTGCAACAGCAAAGGTTCCCACAGTCATAGTTTCATCTGCTTCTTTCGAAACAAAACAAAACCAACAACACCAACAAAAAAAACCAACAAAAAAAACCCCAAAAAACAACGACCACCCAAAACAAAAAACAAAACAAAACAAAAAAAAAGGAGAAAAAAAGGTAAATGTTGAGGGGAGCAGAGGTTAGCTCGCTTAGACTGTCCTCCCAAAGAAGTACCAAGGCTTTATAAAAGAGATTATGTGAGAGAACAGTTTTAGTTAGAAGTTCAACCCTGCAGCAGGCTGGTCAGCAGAATGTTTAATATAAAGCCTTCTTATTCACCCCTGACATCTCTAGGAAATTAAGACATTCAGCTCTTTGTGAAGAATTTTGAAACAGGACTGTAGGGGAAGTAGACTGATTATAGAGGTAATCCCACATTGTCCATCAAAGGCAGAGAAAAGAAAAGGATGGGGTAATTGCAGGAAAGAGCAACAGACCCTGGCTCAAGATAGCATTAAGTTCTGTGGCAGTGTGGGAACGGCAAATCTGTAGACACGCCGAATCAGAGGATGTTTTCGTGCATGTTTCTTAACAACGTTAGAATAGGCTTTTTATGAAGAAATAATACAATATTTTTTTAGAGGAAGACGGTTATTCTTTCTTCCAGCATTACTCAAAACAAAAGTCAATGTAAACTCAAAATTGTCCTGCTAATCATCCTTCCCTTACAAGAAAGGTGTGAAAAATTAAAAAGCCGATGCAAGCATGTAGAAATAAAGCATATTCAAAACAAGGGTTCTGGGTGAATGTTTTAATGTGATTAGCAACAGTGTTTAAAAAATAAAGTTGCTCACTGGCCTAAACTTTCAAATGATGGGAATCTGTGGATCTGCTCAAATAAATAACCAGTTGGGTAAAAGCTACAGCTACAGCTGTTGCTAATGCATTCATCTGATAGCTTCACTGCTCAGAAGACGTGTATTTACTCAGGTCCATGTGAAAGTATATTGAATTCTTAATGCGGTTGAGCACAGCAGTGAACAGAAATAGATATTGCTGTTAAACAAAATAGGCCAGTTCTTCTGATACAAAATGGATGTGTCAGCATGAAAATTATGCGTTATATTTGAGAGAAGAGTTGACTGCTTTTGTTTTCCTCTTTTGTGCACTGCTAGAGTTTGGGAATCACTACCCCATTTATAACAGGGTGCAGACCAGGGATGTGATGAAATAAAGAATTGTCCTTAGGGTGTGAGCACTGGCCAATTTCACACATCAAATGTGAGAAAGGCAGTGAAAAGTATTAGGAAACGTGAAAAATATTGGGAAAAATAATCATCAATCACGTTAACATCATGTGACCCAGCGGAAGGCTGAATGTGCCCAGGTTAAAACACAGGGAGAGATGTGGAGCAAAAACTAAGACGTACAGAACCTCATCAGATTTCAATATACACAGGCAAGATACGTTACTGTTTTGCCCAAAGATCTGAAACAACCACAGTTAAGTTCTGGACTATTCCCCCATATGAGATCACAAATTTTTTTTCCACATAATTATGGGAAACTTTTTGAGGAGACTAGCTGAATCATATATTTTGCTGTAATTGCAGTGATAAAATTACCATGATGGGAAGGGGTGACCCACATTCTTTGATTCTTGTGTCAGAGTGCTCTAACCACTAGGTATTTGCTCAAAAGACTGGAATATCAGAACCAATAGCTGACCCTCCAATAAACACATCATAAATTCAAGAGGTTTTTTCCTCTTCAGTTCTTCCAGATGCGTTGCCATGTTGTAGTGACCTACATCCAGGCTTGTGAGAAAGGTAGGGCTTTCTGCTAATTAAGACACTGACGGGCTAGAGCATGTCCAGAGCCGGGCAGGGGCTGGGGCACCAGCCTGGGGGGGCGGGGGGGTCAGCCTGGAGAGAAGGGGGCTGGGGGGGACCCGGTGGCTCTGCAACGGCCTGGCAGGAGGCTGTAGCCAGGGGGGGTCGGTCTCTGCTCCCCAGGAACCAGCGACAGGACGAGAGCAAACGGCCTCACGTTGCGCCAGGGGAGGGTGAGATTGGGTGTGAGGGAACATTCTGCACCGAAAGGGCTGGCAGGCGCTGGCACAGGCTGCCCGGGGACGGGGGTGTCATCATCCCTGGGGGTGTTCAAAAACCACATAGCTGTGGTGCTTGGGGACATGGTTCAGTGGTGGCCTTGGTAGTGCTGGGTTAATGGTTGGACTCAATGACCTTAAAGGTACTTAACTAAATAATTCTATAATTCTATGACAACCAAACTCATATTATGTCAAGACATCATGTTACCATCTTCTAGCTTAGTGAAATCAGTAGTTTCTTCATAATCCTTTTTTTTTTTTTTTCAGTGTAATGTTGACTCTGAATTCAAGTCGTAGTTTCTCTAAATTAAACTACTAGCAATAGTCCACCTTCAGAAAAACATGAACAATCTCTGGAGTGTAAAAGCCACTTGTATTTCTTACTGGAGCTATATTCAGCTCCTCAAAATATTATTAACGTCTCATAAACTTATTGGCCCAAAAACTAGTCTTTTGTTGCTGCCACTCCCAAACCCTTTACGGGCAAATGAGAGAAAACGTAAGCATTAGCAATGCAAGAAACTGTCTTTGGAAAATTGGAGCTTTTCAAGATAAAAATAATGGGAAAATGCAAAGGCTGGTCTGAGATACATCCTCAAGAGTGGAGAAGAAGCCTTAGGCAGATCTCATACACCCAGATGTACATGACTATAAAAGTATAAAATTATGCCCAGGAAAACAGACCACACTGACGGGTGATTTCCCCTCAAACACAACAATTGCTTTAACAATTATCTTGATGGGAAAAGAGCTTATTTGCTGTAGAAATTCATCATTGGAGAGCAAGCTCTTCCTCTCTATCAACTTCCTCCATTTTTCAGACACAGTACTGACTGTCATTTTAATCTTCTTGACAAGGACTCATTATAGCACCAGTAGTTTCAGGAGATCTTGGCTTGCCAAGGAGCTATGGAGATGCTACACTGGATGGCCCTGGATTTCCCTATGCCCTTGAGGGTAGCGTCATTAAGGGATCATGTTTTTTATTTCATGCTCCTTGACAATGGAGGAAAAAGTGCTATAACTGGAGGCCTAAGTCTTTTATGTAATTCCATAGGAGAAAGCTGTCAATGAATCCTAACTGTACCTGATTATAAGTTGGTCAATATACTACTGGAAAACTCGGGGGGCGGGGTGGGGGGGTGGGGGGGGAAGAGGAAACAAATTGTTAAGCCTAAGGTGTGTGGTATAGAAAATCAGTATGCTAAAATTAGTCTGTCCCATTCTTGTATTGTTCTGAGTTGATGGGAAACTGCCATGGATTTATTTCTTTATTGATACAGAATGCCAGTCTCTCAAAACATCTGCCAGCACCTTTTATAGGCTCATGTAATTGCAAAGCTGTATTGTGTCTGACATATTCTTCAGTTGGGAACAGTCAGAAATAAGACAGAAAATGCTTCTTCCTTGCTGTGGGTTTTGATTTCCACTAATAAAAGTTCTTTGGCATGTGACACACAGAAATGTTAACAATCCAGAACAAAATATCTAATATTCTAGTAAGAAAAAAAAAAAAAAGTTTTTCCTGTTCTTTAGTGTTGTTTTAGAATAGTGGTATTTTTTCCAATAGCTTTCACATTTTATTCTGTTCATTGTGATACATGATACAAAATTTTACGTTGACTTAATGAGGTAGATGTGACTGATCTGCTTGTATTAACATCAAACTCCTGGACCTAGAGTCTGGACTGAGCCAATGTCCATCTGCTAAGATTATATATCATGTGCAAAGGCAGCATGACATTGAAGTATTCAGCTGCAGTTTATGCCTTTACAAATGTGATTGCAATAGGCTAATAGAATAGTAAGTGTTAGAAAACTGGGAGGTGGGGCATGAAGGACGTGTCCATAGACTTTTTTTTAAGACTGAGAGCTGCACTGTAAGCGACATTGTCAGTGTTCAAAAAAACTAAAGAAAGGTGATGCATCCTGCTCAACAGAAAAAATGATACATTAATTTTCTGCAGTTCTTTTGGTTTGACCTTGATCTTTTCTCCTTTCTACTGTGAACTTGAACTCTGTACTCATGACTCCTTTGGATTAGACAGAAGGAAGAAGAAAAGAGAAAAACAGTTTTAAAACAGTAATTTGAGCTTCTCTTACAACTGTTACTTTTTTTTGTGTGTGTGTGTGTATAATTGGCTCCCAAAATGAAAGCAGAGTTAGGAGCAAATCAATCAGTGGTTGGAATAATGGGGACAGCTTTCAAGTTGTGATGCTGTAGCACTGGCAACAGAAAAGTCATTTTTTTTCAGTGGGAAAGAAGTCAGGTTTTCCTTTGTCATATAAGTCAGTGGCTGTTGAAATTGAGCTTATAGGTAAATTTGTTTTCACAGAAGCAACTTGACTTATCTCCTTTTCAGATATCTTCTGTCATCATATAGTTGCCATTGCTGTGGTGGTGGAGTCTGTCTGGAGGATATTTATAACTCTTGTCTACTTTAGTGGGAAAAAAATAATTTCAAAGCACCTACTGGCTTTTTATTCCTTTCTGCTACACAAAATCATACAATACAGTGCTGATAGAGACATCAACTGCACATATACTGCGACCATACCTAAGTCAACTTCAGACAATTATTTCTTTTTAAAATTAATTGGAGCCACAGGCTTTATAGTCCCTTCAGCAAGACCTTCCAGCAAGTACCTGGCTACCTGAGCATGTGAGCAACCACACAGAAATAAACCCTAGCCATGCTTTTGGGACAGACTGGCCCTGAGGTGGCTACTAGGTCAAACTACACATTGGTCAGAAGTGTACAGGCCAAACGGCTAGTAAGTGACTTGTGTGTGCTTGCGGAGGGAAACTTTGGTCTCTCTCTGCTTCTTATAACTTCAAGGCATGTACCCTGTCAGGCTCACAGACCTAGTACACTCTCATCTGGGCAGCATCACCCTGAGGTGAGATTTGGTAGAAGAAAATTCAGAAGAAGCAATCCTGGGGCATTTCTTGATGGGTCTTGCCACTGCTGGGTGCCAGGTGTAACCTGCAGGCTGGCTGCCTGTGAGGACAGCACAGGTGCATGAGGCTGGGTGCAGAAAGCATCCCAGGCTTTGACAAAATCATGACTTGCCTCCCCACATGGCTGGCCTGGGGAAGTACGTGACTTACTGTCGAGTTAGGCACAGCTGAGTCAGGGTTCAGATAGGCTGCCCTGGGAGGAAACAGCAATATTCATGTTACACTTACCTCCAAGCATATGGATAAGA